>NC_057835.1:6250000-7500000 GCF_910594005.1 Cervus elaphus
CATGGCTTTCCCTGCTCGTGGGTTCTCGGCAGCTCCGGAACTGTCTGAGGGATGTGCTTGGCTCAGCTCCCGCTAGGGGAGAGTCTGCAGACTCAGTAAGCCCAGGGCAGATCCAGCCACGGTTTCCTGGGTCCTCGGCTGCGGGCAGTCAGACAGACCTCTGGTCTGCTGTCCGGGTCCTTGCGGCCTCCCTGGTGGCCCCGTAATTCCTGGAATAATGATGAGCCTCAGGGCTGTGGCTACAGGCTGTCCGTCAGCTCTGGGTCAGGTACCGAAGGCCCCCCAGGAGCAGACTGGAGACGAGGGCTGGAGGGCAGATGGTTTCTTCTGGAGGGGATGGCACGTCTCCAGGGGAGACGGGCAGGGAGGGCACCGTCAGCTGTGCTGCGGCCCACACAGGCAGGCCACACACTCTTTCCTGGGCATCCGAGATCCTCAGAATCGTCCCACCTGGGCAAGGGGGTGGGGATGCAGGCTCCCCAACCCCAGGGGACGGTGTTGGGGCCTCAGGGACTGAGGAGGGGAGATGGGGTCCAGGCCAGGAAGTGCCGACCAGGCCTGGGAACCTCGGGCACAGCGGTGGGTGCTGCTGTAGATGCCTTCCAGGGCTGGTCACGTGGGGCTCCTCGGGGAGAACGAGAGCGAAGCAGGAAGCCTGCTTAAGGCCTCACTGCTGGGGGCCCGCAGCTGCAGTGAGGCCTCTGGGCTGCTTCCCCTGACTCAAGCAGACCCCTCTCCAGGTCGTCTCCGCTCCCTGGGACTGTGCGGAGTGTGTTCAGAGACGCATGAGCCAAGGCTGGGCACAGTGCCCAGCGTGTAGGAGGCACATAAACAGATATTTGTGGGAGGAGTGAATAAATGCATGACTACAGTGTGCAGGGGCCCTCACTGTCTCCAGCTTGCCTGTCCTCCCTGACCTGTCTCCCAGCTGCAGACTGAGAAAAGCTGCCAGGGTCCTGGTGGCTGAGGTGCCAGGGCCCTGCGTGCCCAGCATCTAGACCTCTGCAGCAGAACCAGCAAAGTGGTGCCGCCCTTGGGGCGTTCAGACTCGGGGAGCCAGCGGGCCTTTCCAGGCCCAGGTGCAGTCCTGCAGGAGCCGCCTGCCCCACAGTGGCATGGGCCGTCCAGGCAGCAGCCCCCAAGATGGGTACAGCAGGCACAGGAAGGCAGGGGGACCCAGTGGTGGCGTGAACTGCGTGGGGTGGGGCTAGGAGCGGGACCCTTACCAGCCTAGAGGGCAGCTGAACTGGGGAGGAAGAACCTCAGGGCAGCATTAAAGACACAAGGCTCTCCTCCTGGCATCCTTCAAGCTGGAGACAGACAGGTGGCAACCCTGTGCCCACTCAGCCATGTCAGTGCCCGTTCAAGACCCTCCCCAACCTGGAAAGGGGACATGAGCTGAAGGTCTGGACTTGGCAGAGACAGCCCACTCCCTGGACAAGCGTGGCCTCAGCTATCCCCTGCGTCCTCACGTGGGTGGGGAGTGTGGCCCTGGAGCCACCCTGCTCCTGCCCCTGGGTGGCCTCACCCTTTGGAGGCCTAGAAGCGTGACAAGAAGTATGCTCCAGGCCAGGCCCAAGACACCCTCAGAGGGGACTTCTGAGATTGGAGAGAGATCAAAGCCCCCAATTAAAGTAACAACCTTTTGCTTTCTCTTCCCTTATCTTGTTTTAAACAGCTGCTGCTCATCAATCATCACTTTCACTTCTGTGATCTTGCTTACTTGTTGCAGGGGAGGGATCTGAGTTTTTTGAGCGGGAACTTTCCGGTGCATAAAAGACACCCAAAATAAAGCCAGGACACTCAGCCTTTAGAGGTAACTCTGCCGAGCCGACACCGGTGCTGAATAAACTCTGCTGTTCTGCATCTTTGAGTGCTGCTTGTCTCTTTCCGATGCCACGGTTTCTATAACACTTCCAGTCCTGAACTGGAGCGTCAGTCCACTCCACTCCCCGAGGTTTGATGGAACCCTGAGGGGCGTGTGTTCTCTGCCAGGGGAAGGGATTGCTAACAATAAAGCAGCCATTATTTTATCAGGCAAATGGGTTTGTTCGGGAACAGCAGAGGATCGAAATTTGGGATTTGCAAAGAACGCAGCTCTGGTGAGCTATACGCACGTCTAGTAAAGCAAAGACGAAACTCTTTTGCAGAGAAGGGGAGTAGGGAGGGGCCGTTATGAACAGAATGTCCACTGGAGGAAACTGGGAGTTCGCACACTGCGGTGGCTTTTCATTGGCTGGGCTGCTGCCGGGCAGGGAGAAAATCTTCCTTCCTCCTGCTGGTCTGAGTCACTGCCTGTCAGAGAGGCGTGGTAGATGTCTTCCTGGACGGACCTGCACTGACCTCGAGGAGGACGTGCCCTGCACGAGCGCTCCTGCAGGAGCGGCCTGCCCCACCGCGACCCGGGCCCTCCATTTCAGTGACTTTCCCTTTGTTACTCTCCTGAGGTGGTGAACCAGGCTCAGCTCCACACCCCCACTGGTGCACAGCTTCTGGCCGCTACACTGCCCGCCACACTCCCACTTTGCCAGCAGGGGGTGCTGGAAGGAGCTGGACGCTGGAGTGCAGGAGCTTGCCTCTGACTTGGCGGTGCCTTGGCATTACATTTAACAGGATAACGGAGACTGAAATTCCCTGGCCAGGCTCTGCCCAGGGTGTGCCAAAGTTTCCATGACGTGCTGCTGAAACAGAACCCAAGGGCACCATCTCAGACAGGGAGCCTCTCTCACGCACCACTTCCCGGAGGCCTTGGCCCCTGCTCTGGTTGGTGAGCTTCCTGGCCCATCTCCAGGGCCCCCCATTCTGTGACTCAACCCCAACCTGCAGGGAGGGCGTGCCAGGCTGTCCCGGGTGTGCCCCACAGGATGCTGGCTGCTGGGACACCCTTGTTTATCCAGTTTACCACCCTCCCGCTCCTGGAAAATACCAGCTGCCCACGCTCAGGGGCCCAGGCTTCCTGGCACCCTGGCTCCTTGCTGCCCAGACCAGCCAGAACTGGAGCACCTGCCCACCCAGAGCAGGGGGACCCAGAGGGAATGATCCCATCCTGCAGCTCACTCTGTCCCTCCTCGGAAGGAGGCAGCTGGGACAGTCCTGTCCACGTGGACACTCAGAGAGCCCCACCTCAAGACAGGGGTCCTTCAGGATTGGTATGGAGAAGGTGAAACTGTCCTTGCTGCAGGAAAACAGAAGGCTGCAGTGCTGGGAGTAGGGGCCAGGCTCCGTGAGAAGTAAGGGGGGGAGGAGGCAAGACTGGTCAGGGCGGGTGCCAGAGCGGCTCAGGACACTCCAGGTCCCGCCAGCCTGAGCTCTCCACTGACTGCTTAAGTCCTTTGTGAGGCACCTGGTGCCCCTGAGCAAGCCAGCCTTCCTCTCCTTTCCCAGCACTCTGCTCATGGGCCCCAAGATGAGAAGAGTTTCCATTCTTTGTGGCCAGGACTAAGGCTCAGCATGTGACCAGGGTCAGGGATCAGTGTGGGACAAAGGTCAGGGGTCAGAGTGGGACCAGGGTCATGGGTAAGAGTGTGGCCGGGGTCAGGGGTCAGAATATGACCGGGGTCAGGGCTCGGAGTGTGACTGGGGTCAGGGATCAGGGCGGGACCAGGGTCAGGGCTCAGAGTGGGACCAGGGTCAGGGCTCAGAGTGGGACCAGGGTCATGGGTCAGAGTGTGATCGGGGTCAGGCGTCAGAGTGAGACCAGGGTCAGGGATCAGGGTGGGACCAGGGTCAGGGCTCAGAGTGGGACCAGGGTCATGGGTCAGAGTGTGATCGGGGTCAGGCGTCAGAGTGGGACCAGGGTCAGGGCTCAGAGTGGGACCTGGGTCAGGGCTCAGGAGACTCCTTGCTGGAACAGACATAGGAACACCCTCTTCCCAACCTCTGAACTGTGTGGGCTCTGAGTCACACCTGGGCCCTCACTGCCCTGTGCCCAGCACAGGGTGGCAGGTTGGGTAGGAAGCAGGGAGGGGGCAGGAGCCTCAGCCTCCTATTTATGGGGAGGTCCTGGACTTTGTCACTGGGCCAAGGTCTTTTCCCAGAGGTGGGATCAAGCTCCTCTGGGCAGTGTCCAGCCTCGGGCCTCACTGTCACCTTAGTCTCCTCACCTGCCCTGCAGGCCTGTGGGGTAGGATGCTCCATGCCTCCTCTCAGCCGCTCTGGGGAGAGGAGGGCCGTGCCAGCCCGAGGAGGCCTTATGTTAACTGGCCTGTGCTGAGAGTCTAAGCCTTAACGGGAGAGCACCCAGCTTGTAAAAGAGTGAGTTTTAGATACCTGCTGGGTGGACTCTCCCCCTACCCCAGCCCCTGGGTGAACAAGTACTTGGATGCACTTCTCTGCCCATACCTGGGCCAGGCAGCCTCTGCCCTCCTGCTCTCTTTGTGGGGAGGAGAGGACCCCCCTCCCTGGAAGAGGTCTCTACAGGTAGCTGGCTCTCTCAGACCCCCACCCCACAGGACTGCAGAGTCTTTGCTGCAGAAGGCCCTTTGAGAGTCTGTGCTTTTCCGTGCCGACCTACTAGGGGAAAGGAGCTCTCAAAGTCCCCAGGAATATCAACCTCAGTTTGAGGAGTGCTGTGCCTGCCGGCTGAGACCCCGCTGACTTTCCTGTCGGAGGGTTTTGGAAGTCCACCTCCCTTGCCTATTGCTCTGCCCTGGCTCCTCCTCCTCAAGGCACTCCCTCCCCACCCTACTTCAATCTGCTCCAGGCTGCGCACACGGCTGTCTGTGTGTGCCCTGACCTACTGATCTCTGTGTTCTCCCTGTCCCCCACACCCAGCCAGGACCCTGTACCCCAGGACCCAAGCCCGGCACTGAGCAGTAGTCAGCAACACCTGAACATGACTGTTCACCGCCTGCGGCAGTGGGGCTGGAGCCCCAGGTGCTCTCTCTGCCTCCCACAGCCTCTCTGCTGCGCACACAGACCCAAGCCTGCGTCTGGCCTCCGCCTTCTGGACCCCAAGCTGGGTCTTTGGCTGGCCCACTGCTCCAAATAGAACTCTCCAGTCTGGGCCCCATCTTGCCCTTCCCAACCACATGCTCCTCCAAGATGATCAAAGAACTTACTCAGGCTTGGGCTGAGTGCTCAGGCAGAATCTGGAAAGGCACCCAGGCCTCAGAGTCCAGTCCGTCTGTCAGGACAGCGCCAGGCAAGGCTGGGCTTCAGGTCAGGGGAGCCATGGGCTACTGGGCAAGGCCTGGTCACTGCCATGGCTCATGGCCACAGGAGGTCACCAAGCTAGGAGGGAAAATGGAGTGGGAGGAGTGGATGGAGTGGACGCCAGGATTGCTCAGCCAGTGTCTCCCATCTCAGTACACAGACGTGCACAGTCTTAGAGGAAGTGAGCAGAGCTCTGGTTCCTTACCCACCCTCATCTTTTGGGGCCTGAGACAAATGGGAGCCCATACACCATAGAGCCAAGAACGTGAATGTTTTAAACGAAGCTTTAGAAAAGCTAAAATATCATTGACAAATATACCATCAAAACAAACTGGACAGGGACTTCCCTGGTGGTCCAGTGGTTAAGACTCTGCGCTTCCAACACAGTGGGCACAGGTTCTATCCTTGGTCAGGGAACTAAGATCCCATGGGTCACGTGTGCAAAGAAAGAAAAAAAGTGACAGTCTAGTGTGAATTTAGGTTCCAGGCTCCTTGGCTGCACAGAGAGAGCTTGGCCCCAGCTGGAGACCTGACCCATTCTGCCCTGCAGGGGCCCAACATGCGTGCATGTGGCCGCCAGCCTAGACGTCTCCACCTCCCGCCCCCTCCGACAGCTGCCCTGTGCTCAGCAGCTCAGCCCATTCTCTGCAGGGGATGGAGACTGGAAAAGGCCACAGGCTCCAGGTGGGCACCTCAAGGGCACAGGCAGGGCAGCGGGGTCTGAGTGCACTCTAGACAACACACTTCTCCCAGGGAAGGGGAGCTGGGGAGACGGTCACAGGCACTGGTCAGGTCTGGTGAGGGAGGGCCAGGAGGTGAGTGGGGGTCCACCCTGGGGGCTGACACAGGGGCAGAGTTACTCAAAGCAGACGGCGCTGACTCCAGGCAGACAGACCCAGTCAGAGCTGCATCCAGAAGGCTGGCTGTGGTCACTGGGGAGGGGACCATAGCTGCCAGGAGAGAGAGGCTGGTGGCCCCTGGAGCGGGTGGAGTAGAGACATCAGGAGATGTGAGCATCCTCCACAAGGTACCAAATGCGGGCCGCCCACTGTGAGCAGGTTGCACCCCCCAGGGCACCCTGGTCATCCACTTTCCCACAAGCCTGGCCTGGAGGCGTGATGGGCAGTGTCGCAGCTCCCAACAGGATGTCGGGTGCCCCCTGGCTCTGCTCGCCTCTGGTTAGTGGGCCCCCAGACCAGCAGCACCAACTCCTCAAGGATCTTGCTAGGAATGCGGGCTCAGGTTAAGCCCGGGTCTCCTGATCACAGCAGCATTTAGCAGAGCTCCAGGTGACCCATGTGCACACTGGTCCAAAGCCAGCTTGAAGCCTGTGATGCCTCAGTTTCTCCATTAAAATGAGTCTGGGGCCTCCCTGCTTGCCCTGGCCCAGGGGAAAAGCATGGGAGAGATGGCTATGCCTACTTGGAAGAGCTCTGGGGGACTGTGTCCCCCAGACCCCAGGCAGGACCCTGTCCCTAAGACTCCCAGAGCAGGTTGTCAACATAGACACCATGCCTGCGCCTCCTCCTTTCTTCCCAGCTCAACCTGGGCCTTGTGATGACTGCAGAGACAGGGAAACGGATGGTTCAGAACAGAGAGAGGGGGACCGAGGCACAGGGGACCTTCTGAGAGCCCCTGGGGACCATGGGGGCAGGGCAAAGGGAAGCCCAGGCGGCGTGAGTCAGGCTGGCCTGGCTGGCCCAAGCTCATCTCTAGCTAAATTACTAGGTCTGCCCTGGCTGGGAAGCCAGCCATATAAAGGCACCTGCTGCTGGCTCTTCCCCAGTCCCAGCTGGTGGATACCCCACAATGAGGCCACTCCTGGTCCTTCTGCTTCTGGCCATGCTGTGCACTGACCTGGGTAAGGGACGCTGACCTGGGTGGGCCGCGCCGGGCAGGGCTGGCTCCAGTCTGAGGGTCTGTGGCGTCAGTCTGGATGGGAGGCTTTAGAGAGTGGTGGGAGAGGCCATCGAGGCTGCTCCCTGACCAGCCAGACATGAAAACCTTGGCACCCCTTGGGGCACAGTTTCTGGAACACCTGCTTTCTGTGGAGGTGAAAGGTTGCAGTGAGCGGCTGAGGCTGCAGAGCTCTGGGCCAAGCAGGGGGACCTGGGTTCCAGCCAGGGTGACCAAGTGTTCTGTTTCCCTGGAATTTCTGGGAGGTGGGACTCCAGTGCTAAACCAGGAAGAGAAACTGGTCACCCCTCTCCAGCCCCAGCTCTGCCCTTACATGATGACCTGGCTTTATGACCCTGAACATCAGCGCCTGCAGCTTTTGAGGTCACCGGAAATGGGGCCTGGGGAGGGGTGATAGAGCCTGTGATTATTAACTGAATAATTATCACCCAGGGGTAATTAGCCCCATCGCTTCCCCCACCCCCAGCTTGGCTTGGGGGCGGGTGTGGAGGTGGAGCTGTCTGGGGGATGCCAGGGTGTGAGCGGGTGTGGAGGGTGGCAGCAGTGGGGGGGGGCTGCAGTTGGAAGGGGGCTCCTTGGGGATCAGATCCCAACTGGGGGGCCTGGAAAGACAGATGGACATTTGTGCAAGGATGTGAGGCTGGTTCGGTGGCCCAGGCAGTGCACAAGGTCGCTTCTCAAAAGAGAGCCTGGTGCAGAGGTGAAAGCGGGAATAGAGAGCAGGTGCTGGGAGGCCCAGTTTGGCGGTGGGAATCAAGGAGGTGACCTCTGGTCTTGGCTTTCCTGGGAGCATTAACCCATTAAGGCTCAGCACAGCTCAAGCATATGGGGACTACCTGGACCCTGTGGGGGAAACTGAAGCACTTCAGAGTGTCTCCTGCCCATCAGCAACCAGGACTTAGTCACACACAGGGGACTAGGAATGGCTGGGGCTCACCCTCAGGCAGAGAGGCCTCTTCTTGGGGAGTTCCAGAACACTGACCTGGGAAGGATGGCCTCTGAGCCTGGGGCTCTGAGAGTCTGAGCTTGGCCTCCTTCCTGCTTGCCCACGATGCAGCCACCAGCACCCCAACTCTCCATGCAGAGGGGAGAGTTTTGACATCCGTCAATCCATGTGTACAAGGACACCCCCATAGGGCACCCCTCCCAGAAATCCCCCAGGGACCCCCACAGGTTCCCCTGCCCAAAACCCTGGCAGAGAGGTGCCCTCTCCTGCAGCACAGCCCCCACACTGCAGTAAGGGGCTTCTGGCGGTCCCACCTGCCCACTTGTCCCATCACAGCTCCTGGGCCCTCCCAGCCTGGTCCACACCGGCCTGGCCTCCGTCATGCTGCACCTTCTGGCCATGAGCTCTTTCCCCGGATGACAAATAAAAATCCATTCATCTGTCCGGGCCCAGCTCCAGGGCCACCCAGTCCAGAAAGCCTTCCCAGACAGACCCACCCTCTATGAAGACCACAGTCCCTCTCGGCCAGGTGCCCACAGAGTGTCCAGTCCACGCCCCACTCCAGCCCCCTCCGGGTTACATGCTGTCCTTTCGTCGGCGACATGTGCATGGCCTATGGGGTCTCCAGGCCGGGAGCCTTGCCCCCATCTCCGTGCCTGTGGGACTTGGAGCCAGGCGCTCAGCACTTGGGGGCTGGCCAGGACCGGACTTTCGCTGCAGACTCCCCTTCCTCCCGCCTGTTAGTCAGCCACCCGTAGCACCTGCTGTGTGCAGAATCTCAGAGTCTCGGTCCTCCGGTCCTGGGCAGCAGTCCTGGGCCAGGCAAGGACACTGTGGCCGAGAAGGAGGACTCCAACTGCCTCTGTCCTGGGGGCTGCCTGCAGACCCTGCCCACCACCTCTGCCAGCACTCCTGCTGCCAGATTGCACTTGCAGGGGCCTGCAGGGCACAACTCGTCTCAGGGGACCAGGAGCACCTCCAGGGCAGGAGGAGCGGAGGAGGTGCCCAGCTCAGCCCCAGGCCCAGGCCCCCAGGGTCCCCGCTCCCCATGGCTGCCCAAGCCCTGCCCCAGACTGACCGGGAGCACACCCAGAGCAGAAGGAGGGAGAGGAGGCGCCAGCCCAGCCCCAGGCCCCCAGGGACCCCCCCGCCCCATGGCTGCCTGAGCCCACAGCCCAGACTGACCGCGGGCCTGTGCTTCCTTTCCTCCCAGCCCAGGCCCTGCAGTGCGAGCCTCTGGTGGAGTGTGCCCCGCCCGACAAGTACTGTGTGATTACTCGGGCCGGTGAGTACCCACACCGGCCCCACCTCCTGCACGCGGGCCTCTCGGCCTAGCCCGGACCCCGGGGACACCACGTCCTCCCGCAGGAACCCAGCAGTGGGGCCCACCCGGGGCTGTAGGGGCAGGGACGACCCATCCTTCTTTGTAGGCTTCACGTGTTTTTGCAAGGGCTGATTAAGAGAAACTCAGCAACCCAGCAACATTGTCTCCCCGAGGTCCCAGTGCCGGCTTCCCGGTTTGAGTCAGTCCCTGCAAGGCGGTATATCGGGGTCTGATCCCTGGTTCAGGAAGATCCCCTGGAGAAGGAAATGGCAACCCACTCCAGTATGCTTGCCTGGAGAATCCCATGGACAGAGGAGCCTGGCGGGCTACAGTTCATGGGGTCACCAAGAGTCAGACACGACTGACTGACTAACAACAACAGCAATGTAAAGTATCTGGGAGGGAGGGAGGGAGCAGGTAGCCCGTGGACTCACCACGACAGGGACAGGCGGGGGGTGGGGGGGGGGGCGGGGCGGGGAATGCTGTCTGCAAAGCCTGGCCTTGGTTGGCAGCTCGGCCAGCGTGCCTTTCCCGGGCTGCCTGCCTCGCACCGTGGGCTGCAGGACCCATGACCCCTGACCTCGGCACCCTGCACTGTGCTCGGGCCCCGGCCTGCCTGCCCAGCCACACCGGGACCCTGCCTTCCCCAGGGCAGGCCCACGCCTTCCTTCCACCTCCTGGGATCCCTCCTCGGGTCTGAGCGGCCACGGGCCTGATGGTGCCAATGACAGGCAGGGTCAGGGTGCAGGTGGGGCCCAGGAGGTCACATGGCGGGGGTCTGCTCAGTGGGAAAGCTTGGCCTGGATGGGTGGCAGCGATTGGGTAAGGATCTGAAATGAAGGGGGCCCTTCAGAGAGAAGAGACGTGATGGTGAGGGGCAGACGTGGGCACTGCGTGAGGGCCCAGAGATGCGGGCTGGGCAGTTGGGTCCAGTTCTGGGAGGGAATGAGGCACCCTGTCCCCTTGCAAGTCTGTACTTAGTCACTCAGTCGTACGCGGCTCTGTGACCCAGTGGACTGCAGCCCACCAGGCTCGTCTGTCCATGGGATTCTCCCGGCAGGAAGACTGGAGTGGGCTGCCACTTCCTCCTTGCAGGCAGCTGCTGCCACTGGGGTCACATCTGCAGAGGCCCCGCAGAGTCCCCCAGGCTCCCCATGTGAAGCAGGGCAGCCAAGCAGCCTCACAGGGGTCACCCTCTGGGCCACTGCCCCTTGTCAGTCCCAATGACGCAGAGGCCCTTGCAGCCAGAACACATGACAGGCATCATAGGGTCTGGCCCAGAGCCCCACACGTGCACGGCAGGGCTGGGACCCATGCTGGGGTCTATCTCCCCCAGCCCAGCTGGCCATCGGCCATGTTCAGCCCAGAGACACCGTGCGGGAGCCAGGCACCCCTCTGATGCCTCTTGGAGCCTCCCCTTCTGTCAAGCAGAGAAAGACCTCACCTAGAGGCGTGAGAATGTCCCTGTCTCGGGGATAGGGGACGAGCCCTGCTCCCGGCAGAGCCCCAGCTGCCGGGGCCACAGCTGTGAGCTACTCCCCCTCCAAGTCACCTGGCAGGTGGCCCTGAGTACCCACTAGGTGCCCCTGGCTCTGGTCCTGGTGTGAGGCAGGGACCACAAGATTGCTGGCCTCAAGGCGCTTACTAGGGGGAGGTGGCCAGGACACAGTGAGCCTTGAAGTGAGAAGGAATGGGGGGGAGGTTGCTGCTTCTTCCCAGCAATTCCCAGCAGGCCCAGGATGCCCCCTGGGGCTCCCTTCACCCCAAGAGCCTCAGGTCTTTCACCCTGGACAGGACTAGACACCCTGAAGGCCCACAGCTCCATCCCGGGGTCGGGAGCTTCCCTTAGCAGCCCCAGGTCTGCTGTCTCTGCCTTCATCCCACTTCCCACCTGCCCCTCACCATCCATCTGTCTGTCCACCCTCCTGCCTGGCCAGGCAGCATTCCCTTGAGTATCCCTTCCAGTACCAGCAGTCAGACTCAGCCCAGCCCGAGCCAGGTTCTCCCCACACTGACAAGGAGGGAGGGAGCAGTGAGACCCCACCCGAGGGGGATGGTGCTGGGGGGCCTGGGGCAGCAAGTGGAAGGACAAGGGCCCTCTGGCCAGCTCAGGCCTGGGCGGTGGTGGGCTGGTCACTGCTCTGTGCTGCCTGCATCACCCAGAGTGCCTCCAGCAGGTCATGAGTCCTCCCCCAGCCTCAGTCTTCTCTTCTGACTGTGAGGACGGTAGCTGGGCAACCCTGGGAGCGGGGGTGGTCTCTGGGCCTCGACTTCTGTGGATCTGCTGAGGAGGGGCCTGAGACCGTGGCCCCACAGAGGTCCTTGCCCCAAAGAGCCAGCCCCCACCAGGCGCCAGGCCCAGGGTATGAGAGCATCTTCTCAGTCAGTCCGCTGACAGCCCGGGCCTAACACACCGTTCCTCAGGCCAGGAAGCTGGAGCTCAGAGCCTTCAGGGGAGGGCGTGGCCACACTGGGAGGTGTCTTCTCAGTTGTAACTCAGAAATGGGTTAGCCAATTACCAAACAGAACTCAAGTCTGCTCAACCAACGTGCAGCAAAGCCAGTCTGCTCACACCGGGTGGTGGTGAAGGGAAGTTAGCATTTATTGCAGGATCTAGCAAGGAGAATGGACAGCTCATGCTCAAAAGCCCCAAACTTCCCGAAGGCCAATAAAGGCAACGTTAAGGACGAGGGTGGAAGGTGCGTGATCATGGGTTGGTGGTGAAGTTTTTAACTGTGGGATTTTCTGGAATCTTGATAATCTGGTTCCAAGCCATCTGGAGTCCAGTGCTTGTGGTCAGCGTGTAGTCATCATGCTCCACTAGCTGGGGGGGGCTCTTAGTTTCCACAGAAGAGCTCACGACAAGCATCAGAGTGTCATCCATGCCCTTTCCAGAGGAGCCAGCCACCCTGGCTCTGTCGTCCTGATCATTAGCTGCTCGAATTTGCTCTTTGGAGCTCGAGGAGGGCCAAACAAGAAGCAAGGACACCAAGGGGCTTGTATCCAGGAGACCCCCAAGGTGCTACTGGTTTCACCAAGACTGCCCCTGTTATGTTCTGCCCACAGAAACACAGCTTCTTACCCAAATAACTCAGCAGAGCTGTGATTAATTGTTGCGTTAACTGAATCTACTGCTGGGGTAAAAGGTAAAGAAAGATGGGTGCACACACACCCATCCAGTGTGCAGCCCTGGGCTGTCCCCGCATCTAGGGGCTTCCTGGGGAGGGACAGCTGCCCACCTGGGCAAGCTGGTCTTTGCTCGAGGCCCCTCAGAGGGTCTCACTGGCTTATGACCCTCCTGGTCAGGGCACAGCTTCAACCCGCCAGGAGCAAGCGTTTCTGTCCTCCTTGGCCAAGGCCTTGGCCTTACAGAGTGAGAGCCTTCCTGGCACCAGTGGCTCTGACAGCAGCACCCTGAACATGGCTCCCAGCCACGCCTGCCGAAAGCCGATGCTCATTCGGCTTGCTCTCAGCGCTCCTCACAGATGAACCCATCTAACCCTGAACAATTGCACAGCTGGTTCTCTGATTATCCACATTCTCCAGAAAAGGAAATCGAGGTGCCCGGAGACAGACCCTGCATCCTCTCCGGCCTCTGGGCTGACTGTGAATGGGAGTCCCCTTCGGGTGGGCTCACAGTTTCCAGCATGTTCTGCATTGAGAGAAGTGACTCACAGTGACCCAGCAACACTGGGCTCTGACCTGCCAGCACCATCATCTCGGGGGCCTCTCTCAGTGGCCACCCCGCTCTGGGGCAGGTGTAGAAGCTGAGCCAGTGTCCACGGAGGAAGACATCTTGCCAAAATGTCCCGCTCGCTCCCCAGGGCCCTGGCTCACCCTGTCTCCCTGCATGAGGGATGTGAAGCTCTGAAGGCAAATGTGCAGGCTGCCCCATGTCCTCTAGCCCCCACCCACCTTTTCTAGGGCTTGCCAGACCCACAAAGGGACAGGTGAGCACAGGGCCTGGCCTTCCCTCTGGAACCTGAAACCCAGAGCAGAGAAGTGCCCCCACGTCCGTCAGAGGGGCTTGGAAGACAGGCAGGGCGTGGGAGCCGCTGTGTCAGTCCCTGGCCCCGGGCGTCAGGGAGGAGCCGGTGGGAGCGGGAGACAGGCGCCCACACGCTGGGGAGCCCGGAGCCCGGAGCCGGCTGCCCTGCAGCCCCTGGGCCTCGCGGCAGGCCCTCCCCGAGGGCCGGCCGGGAGGTGGGGCAGACACCCACAGGCCCTTGCCCCTTTCTCCACAGCCAGCCCCAGCGGCGTCCTGGTCATGAAGTCCTGCGCCCCGACCTGCCCCAACAGCACCGTGACCTCGAACGGCGTGGCCCTCTCCGTCTCCTGCTGCCAGGACAGCCAGTGCCACAGCAGTGCGGCCGCGGGGCTGCGGGGCGGCCCAGGCGCCCTGGGGGCCACCGCCGCGGCCAGCCTGCTGTGGGTGCTGCTCCGGGCAGCCTGCTGAGCCCACCCGCCAGGGCCGGTCCTGGAATCACCCGAGCCCTCGCAGCCTGTGTGGGGTCTGTCTGCAGCACTTGTCTCCCTGTCTCTCCTCCCTGCCTCCCCCAGGCCCCACCAGCCCCCTCCCAAGAGAAGCTCTCCCTGCCTCAGGGAACCATCAGCATGGAAACATCCTCACTCAGCCTTCTCCTGGGTTCCGGGGGTCCCCTAAACATCCAGCAGTGGGAAGGGCGCCTGGATTCTCCCCAGCCCCCTCCAGCCCACTTGAGGGGCTCCCCCTGGGGACCCCCTCTCCCTCAGGCCCTGCCTCTCAGGGCCCCCTGTGCTCCGCGGCGACCCCTACTCCGGCAGCTCCGGTGCAGGTGAAGGCAGACCTGAGAGCAGGGCTTCGCACGCACCCGGCCGGCCACCCCTGCCCCACGCGGACGCTCGCTCACCTGCCCGCCTGTCCGTTGCTCAGCTGGACCACCCACGCCTCACAGACCCAGGGGACGTCCTTGGGGCCAGTGGGCCTGCCTCCTCGGGCTCTCAGGCTGGGGCTCGGGGTGCTGAAGTCCAGGGGTGGGACAGGGTTTCTGGAAAGTCACCAGCACCCCTGCCAGCCCCTGCCAGGTTGGCTGACCACTGCGAGGATGGGCCTATCTCCCCAGGAGCTTTCCCCCAGGATGTCAAGAGAGAAAGAATAAAGCTGCAAGGCTGCTCTCAGCTCAGTCTGAGATGTTGAGTCTGGCGGGGGCAGGGTTCTCATCCTTGGTCTTGAGGACCCCCCATGCCTTGAAGGCGGGCGGGGAACACACTGTAAGTGTGGGGGAACTTCAGCGCACATGCTCAGGTGGAGAAGCAGCACTTCTGCTCCTTGAAGAGCAGGGTCTGTCCCCAAGCCCTCTGGCCAGGGTGGCAGAAACACGCTCTTAACAAACCCCGAGTTGGGGGCTGAGTTGGCAGCCCCCAGTTGGGGGCTGAGTTGGCAGCCCCCAGGGCGCCCCTCTGAGCTCAGCCTCCCCCAGCACAGGTGTTCAGCTCTGCATCCCTCTCCCCCGCCCACCCTACCTCCCTGATCGGCACACACCAGGCACCCAGGGCTCTGGGGCTCCTTCCAGGCCCCCAGGTCTCCAGTTCTCCTTATGGTCTGCTCTCCGGCCCCTCTGCTCAGGGCCTCTGGGAGCCCCCCTACCTGCCCCAAAGGGAGGAAGGCCCTTCTCTGGCCCCAGGGCCTGTGTGCCCAGCCACTGCAGGGCCACTGTGCCTGTCACAGGGTGGTGGTGGTCATTCCATCCCAGTGGTCCCAGGACATACGGGACAGCAGAGATTCAGGCCAGTGGTGGTGGGGGGCGGGGGGGGGGGGTGCTGCCCTCTCGTGGGGCTTCCTCTTGCTGTTGCACCTTGGGTCACGTGGAGGACAAGACAGGCTGCGGGCGCCCTGCCTTGAACCAAGGCGGTCAGTGTTCCCTTGGGGCCCGTCCCTGCCTCCGTCACAAGCTGCCTGCACAGCCCAGGCTGGAGACCCAGGAGGAGGTGGCCCTGCAGGGTGGCCATGCCCGCGGCAAAGTTGGAGCTCAGGGCTGGGCCACTCCGCCCAGCCTGAGAAGCTTGGGGTTTATCTTCTTAAGGAAAGTGGAAATTTCCTTTCTTGATTCTCCTGTCAGACCAACCTTCCCCCTGGGGCAGGCCCCACCCCTACAAGTCCCAACAGAAAACCATGTTGGACGCCACCCCACGACTCATGGCCGCCTCCTCTGTGTTCCGCAGAGGGAGTGGGGCGAGGAGACTGTTTCTGGATGAAGTCGTTCACGTGTCCTCAGATCTCAGAGCTTTCTGGACTGCCCCCCATCCCCCATCCCACCCCCCACCGGCTCCTGGGGGCTGAGTGGTGCACCAAAGCCTGAGTCCTCTCTGAGTTCTCCCCACCCCGTCCACAGCTGCCCACCCCCACCCCCCACCCTGTCTCAAGTCCACAGACCCCCGGAGAGCGCCTCCTGCATGGCAGGACCCCACGCGTGGCTCCCGGGACCGACAGGCCGAACTGGGCCTGCGGTTTCCCACGGGGGCTGGAGAGGGCTCAGAGGCGAGGCTGTGGCGGCGATCCTGACTGTGGGAAGGCAGCAGGGCGGCAGGCGCAAAGGCCTGGAGGTTGGCAGGGCTGAGCCCTGGCGGGATACCGGAGGGTGGGCAGCAGACGCCCCCTCAGGGCAGGCTCTGGGCAGCGGGGCAGGGGCCGGCTCTCACCCTCAAGCCCCTGCTCCTGCTGCTGTCTTAGGGAGCGGCATTTCGGGTGGCATTGGGGTGGGGCTGCCAGTGGCCGGCCCGGGCTGCGGCCTGTTATTCCTGATGTCCCTAAGGGAGGGCCAAGGCGGGAGGGCAGGCACCAGCTCAGAGAGACCACCGGCCAGCAGGGGTCCTGGAGCCCCAAGCCCTGCTTGTGCCCTGGGGTTTACTCTCAGAGCTGCCTCCTCTGGCCTGGGCACAGCCCTGGGGCTTCAGGGCCCCCCACAAGTCATGTTCTCCCCCACTCCCCAGGGGGCTGCCCCTGCTCCCCTCTTACGTAACATCCCCAAGTTAAGATGACACAAACCCCTTGATCCCCTAAGCTCTTGTGATTGAACTCCTGGCAGGCCCAGGTGGGGACCCACCTCCCTGCCCAGGGGCCTGTCCCCACACCCAGAGCAGGCTGCAACAACACACACACCCCTGGACTGGGCTGGTGCCAACGCCAGGCCCCCAAGGCCACCGAGCAAAGCAGAGAGCACCTGGGCTGGGCGGTCCTGGATTTCTCGCTCAGCAGCAGCCTGAGGCCTGGGGCAGCAGACACCGGGTCTCCTCTGCTCTGGGCCACGTGAGGACAACATGCCATTAGTTCCCAGGCCATGCGGCTGCCGTGGGGGCCATGCTGCTGACCCCCATCATCCTGGACCCAGGAACCTTGGTAAAAGGCAGGGTCTGAAGAGAGACTGTTCACGTCTGAAACATGGGTCTCACTGACAGGCGGAAGGCCTCTCACCACAACACATGCTTGGGAAAACAGTAGTCCCCATTCCACAGTTCCATCAGCTGTTTACAGAGAACCTTTTTGTAAGAAAATTCTAGGTTGTCCTGGCTGTGTTTCACTGAGGTTTAAAGAGTCGCATCACCAAATAAGAGGCCATTTCTTGTTCCCAAGGGGCAAGGGACAGAGTGACAAGGGTGGAAGGTTGTCACGGAAAGAAATTTATACAATGCTCTGGATAAGAGGTGCCAAAGATGGACAGACCAGCAGGGCCCATGATTTTCATTAGATATTTATTACAGTCTTAAGGATTATAGTCGATGACGTCTTCCCAAAGCCTCCTCCTCCCCTGTTTAACATATCAGTTCTGTTCAGTTGCTCAATTGTGCCCAACTTGGCGACCCCATGGACTGCAGCAATCTTAAGTAAAAAGGGAGTGTCTGCATTCCAGGTGTTGCAAATCCCAGAGCTGCTCACAAACTACCCACAGACCTAAGGCTCTTAGAGCCCCATCAGGTCTCACTCCATAGCCTTTGAGAATGACTAGATGTGTACATAAATGAGAAAGGGAAGAGGACTGAGGACATAGAGAAACATCACTGTAACTATCTCCTAGAGGACACGTGAGTGGCATGAGTGGCTGGGTGGATGGATGGACAGATGGATAGATGGATGCATGGATGAATAAATGGATACATGGACTGGTGGATGGGACAGTGTGTGTGTTAGTCGCTCAGTTGTGTCCAACTCTATGCAAGCCCATGGACTGTAGGCCACCAGGCTCCTCTGTTCATGGAATTCTCCAGGAAAGAATACTGGAGTGGGTGGCCATTTCCTTCTCCAGGGGACCTTCCAAACCTAGGGCTCAAACCCAGGTGTTTGGCATTGCAGGCACATTCTTTACCGTCTGAGCCACCAGAGAAGTCCTGGATGAGCAGATGGATGGACAGACGGACAGATTAATGCATGGATGGAAGAAAGATGAATACACAGATAGACGGGGAGATGGAAACATGGACAGATGGATTGACGGATGGATAGATGGATGGAAGATGGAAGAATGCATGGATAAAAGGATAGGTGGCTACATGGATGGAGAGGCAGATGAGTGAATGGATGGGGGGAGGATGGATGGATGGGTAATGGATGGGTGGGTGGATCCATGGATAGATGGGTGGATGGATGCACGATGGATAGATGGGTGGGTGGGCAGGTGGGTAGGTGTTGGGAGCAAGTGATGGCAGCAGACTGAGGGAAGAAGATGAGAAGGGCTCGATGTTCACTACCCTGGAGCCTCTACCCAGGACTTCAAGAAGGACACAGCTCACACCTGAGGGCTTTGCCCTCATCACCCAGATCCCTGAGCTCTGCTGTCCTCTCAGGGATGCAGCCAGAGGAGCTGACAGTCAGGGCCCACGCAGGGTTCCATGGAGAGGTGCCCAGGGCTGGTCCTAGGTGGTGGTGTGGCCAGGGGTCCTGCAGGGTCTCTCCCAGGAGAGTTTGTCTCTTTTGGCCCTCAGAAAGCTAGGGCTCCTGTCTGGCCATTCCTGGCAACAGGCTGCACCCCAAGGCAGGAAAGGCTGCCCATGTGGCGCCTCCTTGGATTTCCCATCTTGCAGAGCAGGAGAGAGGCCCAGCAGGCAGGCATGGCCAGCACAGAGGGGCAGAGCTGGCCTGGAGCCCCATCCCCCAGCCCGGCCCGAGGACAGTGAGGGCATCCGGGAGCCTCACTCAGAGTGGGGGGAGGGCCCTGGAGAAGGGCAGCTGGTGGCCCCGGGGTCGGGCTAGGAAGGGGTGGGGGGGGCACTTCAGGCCCTGGGAAGTAGCTGGCCCGTGACCTTGGGTGACAAAGTGATTCTCCTTGACCAGGAAGGAGGAGCAGGGAGGCCTGGGGCGGGGAAGAGCCCCAGGCCAGGGGGCCAGGCCCACTCTGCTCCCGCTCATCGACGGGGCAAGGCCCCGCCCTCCGTGTGTCACTGAGGGTGCCCCGAAAGTGTGGGCAGGTGTGTGACCGACAGGAGCAGAGCAGGCCTGAGATGCGTGTCACTCAGAGGCCTGACTCACGGGGAAGTCACGGCTCTCCAGCTGCTGAGAAAGGAAGACAGAAATGGAGCCAAACTCCACGCACGGCCTCTGAGCCAGGCCCTGGCTCCCTTGCTGGCGTGCCCTTGCCCCACTCCACCCCAGGGGAGCTCCCCGGGCCCCTGGCCTCCCCGGTCATCATGCCCACGTGTGGCACACACAGAGCATCTCAGGTGCACCCCACACCTCCCCAGCTAGTCAGGGGGCCCCGAAGGCTAGTCCCTGTCTCTCCTGTTTTGGTTTCTGCTTCACCGTCTGTGCCTGGCCTGTGCTGAGTCCTTCTAAAGCTCTGTTGAAGGAATGAAGGAGAGGGTGAACAGGGCACCTTGAGGTGGAAGAAGTCTGGGGGTACAGCTGGGGCGATGCTGCCCCTGTAGTGACCTGCAGCTGAAGAAGCCTGTCCTGACGCCAGGTTTCAAGGGGTCCAGACTGGGCCTGACTCACCCGCCCTGGTGCCCACCCTCAGCCCAGGATGGGCCTGGGGGCCTTCCCAGGGCTACACTTATGGGAGGCCTGGGTTGGCCGCTGTGCCACGCTGAGCCAGGCCGTCCCCTCTCTGGGCCACCCTCCTGTTCTGTGGTCCTGACGGCCAGAAAGTCTGGGCCCAGTCCCGTCCCGTGCCCAGGCTGAGACCGGGGAGGAGGGCAGGGAGGCAGGGCGCAGGCAGGGGCAGGGCTTGTCTTGGCTTCCTGGCCCGCTGAGTCCAGGGAATAAGCAGAGCTGGGGGGGTGCGGGGGCGGGGGGGTGGTTCCCCTTCAAGGCCTCTCCTGGCTATCATGCCTGCTGGTACGGTCAGGCCAGGGACCCAGGCTGATGGGAGGGCTGGGGCCCAGAAAGCAGCAGCTCTCTCCAGCATGAGATGAGGAAGGGAAGGAAGGCTACTGGTGGTAGAGAGAAGTGCCAAGCTCTGCCCACTCCCAGGTGACCTGGAGCCAGCCCTGTCCTTTCTGGCCCCTCACTTCTTTACCAGTGAAAGAGGATGAAAGACCAACTTTAGGGCTCCTCTCTCCCCTGAATCCTGCCTCCAAGACTGTAGTGGCCAGGTCACTGCCTACAGGAAGCTCTTCCTGACTGCACTGTCCTGGTAACTCCCAGTCCCCTGAGAGCTCTTGTCATCAGGATCACCCACTTTCTCCCATAAGTAAAGGGTATCTGGGCTTGATGTTTCCGCTAAGAAGCCCCCAGGAGAGGCAAGAGCCCTGTCAGGGGCAAAGGACTCCTTCCCACAGAACAGGATCACATGCCACGTCTGCCCCAGTGGGCAGCCCTGCTGCCAGGGCACACAGCCCCTGCCCTGGAGGGCCCAGCCCCACATGCAGAGAGCCCACTGCCCAGCGGCCTCGCACCCAGACTTCGCTGCCAGCCGCCACTGTGCAGCAGCGTGGGGCAGACAGGAAATCCAACCCCCTAAACCTGTTCTTCCAGCAGCGTCCATGCCTCCGGTCCAATGAGTCACCCTTCCCCTCCTGCCATTCCCCAGCCCTGCCAGTCCCTGCCCTGTCGCTGCACCCACTTCCCAGGCCTCCCGGTTCCCCTCCCTCCCACCCCTGCCTCCTGCCTGTGGGGAGGCCCCAGAGCGCGGGGTGATTTTGTCTCTCTGGATCAGGGCATGAGATCCCCACATTGCCCGCCTTCTCATCCGGACCACCCAAACAAGCCCTGGGGTCAGTCTGCAGGACGGGCAGCCTTCTCGGGCTCAGCAGGCTGAGTGGAGCTGCCTCATGGACTCTGGTGCCCCCCTCCTGAGCCCCCGGGTCCCGAAAGGCACTGGAACACCCCTCCACCTTCGGGCGGGCCCTGCAGGCCCCGTAAAGGCAGGCAGCACCTGCTCAGGCCCCCAGGTGTGCCCGCTGCAGTCTGACTCGGCCCCACCACGGCAGGGAGGAGCAGAGGCCAGCTTAGCCGTCTCACCGGGGCCACGGGGAGGAGAGGCCTGAGCCGGTGCCCCAGGGAGCCTTGGGCAGGCCCTGCTCCCAGACCTTCAGGGGCGTGTCCATCTGCAGGTCCATCGGCAGGTTCACTGCTGGCGCGGGCCCAGGGCTGACCTTCGTCAGTGCTCCAGCTCCACCTGCGGTCCTCACGGCCTGCCTCTCTGCATCTCACCCACACCACCCAGCAGGCTCTCCAGGCACAGCAAAGAAGTGGTGGGGTCCCAAGGCCAGCAAGGGCTTCCCTGGTGGCTCAGGCCGTAAAGAGTCTGCCTGCAGTGTGGGAGACCTGAATTCGATCCCTGGTTGAGGAAGATCCCCTGGAGGAGGGCATGGCAACCCACTCCAGCATTCTTGCCTGGAGAAGCCCATGGACAGAGGAGCCTGGCAGGCTACAGTCCATGGGGTCACAAACAGTCCAACATGGACTGAGGAACTTTCACTTTCCAGTATTCTTGCCTGGGAAATCTCATGGACAGAGGAGCCTGGTGGGCTACAGTCCATAGGGTTGCAAAAGAGTCAGACACAACGGAGCGACTTCACTTTCAAGGCCAGCAAGTGGACAGAGAAACCTTCGAGGAGAAGGGCAGGGGGGTGGGAACCTCTCCTCAGAGGCCTGAGTCCACCCCCCGCCCCCCAACACTGCCAGAGCGAATGGGGGTGGGGATCTGCCCGGCAACCCCAGGCAAACCCCGCCCCAGATGGGCCCCTGGGCCTGGCTGGGAAGAGCACACTGGCTTCCAGGACCAAAGCAGACACAGAGAGCACCCGTCTCAATGAGGGCCTGAGCCTTTCCTCCACACCACCCCCTCCCCAGCAGCCCAGCCCCTGCCCCTCTTCTGCCATTCCAGGTCCCACTGGATCACACGCACCCCCACCCCCCTGCAGCTGTGGTGCCCACCTCTCTGCAGGCACAGCCAGCATCCACACCCCTGCCCCGAGGGCTTCTCCTTCCCCGTTCACCCAGGTCCAGACAACTTAGTGAACGCTTTGCTTCCAGGTGAGAAACAAGGACATCACAGTCAAAAGCGATTCCAGCCATTCTTCCAGCCATCCAGGGCAACCAGGAAGGAGTAGGATACCTGCTGAACGGCAGCCCCTGGGCTGCAGCTGCTCCCCTGCAGTGAGCACTGAAGATCCTGGCCCCAGGTCGGCAAGATGCATATGAAAGGAATGATCTCAGTGAGCTCAGACTGTTGCATCTTCCCATACAGAGGAAAACCCTAAAATGCTTAACTCGAGATAACTGGTTTCTTTAATTCACATGAAATACTTCAGATGTTCAGACTACACGCCTTGTGTTACAAACTCCTATATAAGCTGACTCCTCTCTGCCCCGCTCCTTGGAGCAGTTCTCTCAGGGTCACTTGAGATGCTGCCCTCCAGGCTTGAAGTCCTAAATATTCCCACTGAATAAAACATAACTCTCAACTATTAGGTTGTGACTGTTTTTTAAGTGGACGCTGGGGTCTTTTTCTCAGGAGACCTGGCGGTTGACCTAGCAACCCTGAGCCCCTGGAGTCCAAGAATCTAGGGCCTCCTCTTGCGTTCCACCCTGGCCCGAGCATGGCACTGGGCATCACCAGGGCACATGCACAGACCTGGGATTCTGTGACCCTGTCTGAGGGTGGGAGTCAGAGAAAGCGACCAGAGCTGGGCAGAGGGTGAGAGTGGGATGAGCTGCAGACCCAGCTGACTCCTCTGTCTACAGCCCGCTGAGGGGGAGGCAGGAAGGGGAGGCAGCAGGAAGTGGAGAGGGCCAGAGAGCCCTGCAGCTGCAGGGCAGGGGTATGCTGGGCTGGAGAGTGTGGGCCGGGCAGGGTGGGGCAGGTCCCCGCCCCTCCCACCAGCACCTGTCCCAACTATAAGGCCTCTGGGGAAGGGGGGGCCGCCAGTGCTCCCAGAGGTGCCCCGAGATGAAGACAGCCTTGCTGTTCCTCGTTGCCTTGGCTGCGGCAGCTGGGCCAGGTGAGGGGCTGGGTGGGGGCTGGGGGGAGCCAGGCCCTGGAAGCCTGGAGTGGCTTCCCTCTAGGCACAGAGAACCCTGGATTTGCAGGGACTAGAACAAAATGAACCCCGCACCTTAACTTCGTGGGATCACAGACTTACAATATTTCAGAATCAGAGAATCTTAGAGTCAACCCAGCGGATCAGACACGTGGAGAGGGAGCAATGCTGGGGGTTGTCTTGATATGCTTCTCCCTGAGAAAGACAGAGGCCAGAGGCCAGCCTCAATGCCCGCCCCCCCCCCCCCAGGCCCCAGGGCCCTCCCAGGGTCGCCCATCCCCCTGCAGGCTCAGCATGGCCAAACTGACAGCCCCCAGGGTGTTGACTCAGCCTCAGGTCCTCACCGTGGGCTGCCCACTGCCCGCTGCGAGACAGTCCCCAGGGAGGGACAGCAGCCAGGTCCTGTGAGCTGCAGTTAACATGCCCCAGAGCCTCTGATGCCCCCGGGGAAGGGTCTTCAGTGCAGCCATATTGGCCACCTCGCCAGTCCTCTAGAGACGCCCAGTGCTGGACAGCTCCTCCAGGGGTGGGGGGTGGGGGGAGGCGCCAGGGCACCAGCTGATGGGGACGTTACCTCCTGCCTCCTGGGGCTGTGTGCAAGATGTGAGCCCCAGTGGGGCCCGGGGGCCTCAGAGGGACTGGCCCAGGGCAGGGGTGGCAGAGGGCTCTGTCTCGCGGGGGTCTCCCCGGCCCCTCTGGGAGGGCGCCCTGGGGCCTGCTGATGCCCTGGGCTCTCCCCCCAGCCCAGGCTCTCCACTGCCACGTGTGCCACAGCTCCAGCAACTGCAAGAAACCGCAGATCTGCTCAGCCAGCTCCGGCTTCTGCAAGACTGTGATTAGGGGTGAGCGATCTGGGCGAGGGAAGGATGCCCTCCGGGGCGCCCCAGGGCTTGAGGAGCATCCCTGGGGAGGCTGCTGGAAGGGGTCTCAGTGACAGTCCAGTCCTGGGGGCGGTGGAAGCTGGGGCTTGGGAGGCCCTGGGGGACAAGGGTGCCACCTGGCCTGACCTCGCCCACCCGTCCCCAGTGGAGCCTCTGTCTGGGAACCTGGTGGAGAAGAACTGCTCCGTGTGGTGCACGCCCACGAACAGCCAGCAGGGCCAGGTCAGCAAGGGCCAGGAGACCACCCTATGCTGCAAGAGCGACCTGTGCAACGAGGGTCTGCAGAGCCCGCAGAGCGCCGCTCCCGCCCGCACCAGCGCCCCCCTCGGCCTGGCGCTGGTCTGTGGCCTCCTCGTCCTCCTCTGGGCCCCTGGCCTGTGACCCCCAGAACCAGGGCCCCACCCGCTCCTCTCCCTGGCCAGGATGGCGGCTCAGACACTCGGGGCTGGGGGCTCCGTAGAAGGTCCGGGGCCGGGCGGCGGCTGAGGGGCGGGAAGAGCTGAAGGCTTGAGGCGGCCCTGGCACAAGAGGACAGCGCCTCCCTCCCGGAGCAGCGCGGTGGGGGAGGGGACAGGAGGCCTTCCGCTCCCTCCTGATTGCATCTTCATTCTGTTTGGTTTCTGTTTATTTTCTATTCAAAGCCCAGCGTTGGAATAAATGACTGAAAACCAGTGTGGTCGTGTTGGTGCTATTCCGGAGTGGAGGGGGTGGGGGCGGCGGTCATCCGCACACACAGGCCCCCAGGTCCCAGGGCTTGTCACCCAGAACCAGTTTCGGCAGCATGCACAAGGCCTGAAGTGCCGCCGTCACCCCGCCTTGCTGGAGGGGACATGACCCTCCCCGGACCCCTCCTCTGCAGCCCCAGACAAGGAAGGCCCTCCTGAGGGAGGTCTGAGCAGAAGCAGGGCACAGAAGCTTGTGGGTGCAGCCTTGATGGGCAGGCCGAGCTCTCCACCTGACTGCCTGAGACTACCCGGTGGAACACCCCGTCCACCCTGCCAGCCCTTACCCACCGCCCACATCCGAGCCCCACCGGCCCAGGGTCGCTAGGATCCCGCTTTGTCCTACTAGGTGGCCTTGAGCAAGACCCTTCCGCTCCCGGAGCCTGTGAGCCCTACGCGTGCCAGCAGCGCGCGCCCGCAGTGTCGTAGGTCCGAGGTCCCCGGCGCCCGGCCGCAGCTGGCCTCTCCCTCTCCGCCCTCGCAGGGCCTGCGATCCGGCCGCCGCTCCTGCTGCGCCGGGAATATTCCGAGGACCAGCGCGCCTCCCGGTGGCCACACGGGGGAGCCGGGCCTTGGGAGGAGCTGCCGAGGCGGGCGGGGGTGGGGGGTGCCCCGCCCCTGACTCGGAGCCCACTAGGGGCCCTGGGCGCCCGGGAACCCGCAGCAGGGAGTGGAAAGAACGGGTCAGACACGTGGGCCACGGAGGTCGGGCAGAGGGGCTGCGGCGCGCCGCGCGAGGGCTAGGCCTCGTCCTCAGGGGGCCCCACGGCAGGCTGCCCGTGTGGCTGGGCTTTGGATCAAGCGATGGGGAGCGGGGACAGGGACGTTCACCTGGAGGGAAGGGAGGGTGATCCCACAGGGGACCCCCCCCCCCACACACACACCTGGAAGCCCGGGGCGGCCGGCGAAGTTCCCAACGGAGGAGGAGGTTGTCGCCACGTGGGATCAGGAAAGGCTCCGCAGAGGGGACATCCCTCAAGGGACAACCCAGGCCACGTGGCCCAGGAAGAGTTGAGAGGTGGGAGGCACCTTCCAATTCCTGGGAGCGCCAGTTGCCCCCAGGCGGGAGCAGCGTCTGAGTGAGGGCGGCAGTGAAGGGCAGGGGAGTCTTCCAGAGCTGCTGGACAGCAGCCGCCTGCCCCGCGTCTGTATCTCCAGCAGCTCAACTAGTGACCTCAAGCCTGTTTGGACCATTCAGTGTGAATGCAGCTGTCATGGTTTAAGGCTTTCATCCTGCCTTCCCTGTTCTCTGTCCACCTGTTCTTTTTTCCTTTCCCCTCTTTTTCTGCCCTCTCTTTTGTGAACAGATTCATCTTTTGTGATTCCATTTTATCTCCTTTGTTACTTTATTAAGCAGAGCTCTTTGATTTTTCTTTTCTTCCTCTGTCTTTTCTTTTCTTTTTTTAATTTTAGAAATGAATTCTTTCTGCTTTTGCATGTCTGAAAACTTTGGTTCCCCTTCGCTTTTCAGATATGTTTTCACTGGGCACGTAACTCCAAGTTGTTTGTCTTGCTTTTGTGCTTTGGTATTTCAAACATTGCTTCACTGCATTGGCTTCACTGTTTCTGACAGGAAATCTGCTGGCATCCATATCTTCGATCCTCTGTGCATCATATAATGTCTGCTTCTAGTGTTTTCTCTTTACCACTGGTTTTAAGCAGTTAATCACACAATGTTCTTTAGTGTAGTTTTCTTCAATTTCTGTGCTTGAAGTTCATTGAACTTCTGGGTTCCATGGGTTTGATAGTTTTCCTGAGGGGAATTCAGGGTGGAGGAAAACAGGATACTGGCCCTAGATAGCTAAAATGGAGGTGTTAGTCACTCAGTTGTGTCCAACTCTTTGGTATCCCATGGACTATAGCCTGCCAGGCTCCTCTGTCCGTGTAATTCTCCAGGCAAGAATACTAGAGTGGGTTGCCATTCCCTTTTCCAGGGGAATCTTCCTGACCCAGGGATTGAACCTGGGTCTCCTGCATTGCAGGCGGATTCTTTACCCTTTGAGCCACCAGGGAAACCCCAGTAGTCCTCAGTAGGGTCCCCAAATAAAACATTAACGCATGGCTTTTAGATTGTGCAGGGCTTTGTTTTGCTTTTCAGTCGACACAAGGTTTGTCCTCCAACTTGCGTGAGCTCTGGGAACTCTTCCTAATATTTTATCTGTCTTTAATTTTTATCAGTTTGATTACTATGTGTCTTGGTGTGTTCCTCCTTGGGTTTATCCTGCCTGGGATTGTCTGCACTTCCTGGACTTGGTTGACTGTTTCCTTTCCCATGTTAGGGATCTTTTCAGCTATTATCTCTTCAGGTATTTTCTCGGGTCCTTTCTCTTTCTCTCTCTTCTCCTTCTGGGACCCCTATAATGTGAAATGTTGGTGCATTTAATGTTGTCCCAAAGGTCTCTTATACTGTTTTCATTTCTTTTTATTCTTTTTTCTATATTCTATTTTGCTTTAGTGATTTTCACCATTCCATCTTCCAGGTCGCTTATCCATTCTTCTGCCCTTGTTATTCTGCTACTGATTCCTTCTAGGGTATTGTTCATCTCTGTTGTTTGTTCTTTAGTTCTTTTACGTCTTTGGTAAACATTTATTGCATCTTCTGCATTCTTTTTCCGAGCTCCTGAATCATCTTCACCATCATTATTCTGAATTCTTTTTCTGGAAGTGAAAGGTTGTTGCTGAACCACAAAAGATGCCAGGATTCTTGGCCTCCAGAGGAAAAGAATTCAATCTGGGGCCAGTGATGAGGCTTAATTGCTCAGAGCTTTTGACTAATAAAGTTTTATTAAAGTATAAAAGAGATAGAGAAAGTTTCTGACATAGATGTCAGAAGGGAGCAGAAAGAGTGCCCCCTGTTAGTCTTCAGCTGGATGTTACATAGCTACTAGCAGTCTGCTAATTAGAGAAAGGAAATGTCTCAAAACTCAGAGAATGGCACCAGGTCCCTCATCCACAACATGCCTTGAGATAACATTGGCGCCAGGTGAGTCATCCTGGGCATATAAAATGATTGACATGAATCTTGAAGAAAGGCAGATTTCCATACAAATATATAGTTTCATTAACATAGATTAGGAGAACAATGTAAGAGTATAACAAACTAGTTTGTCAAGTAGGTTCTGAGCCTTTAGGCAGAACTGACTTGAAGAGCTCAGAATCAACTTGAAGACAGAGTCTAGGGTAAATGCAAAGTAGGTTAACATAGCTTGAGACAAATATTTCCATAAGAAAAATGCATTCGTTAGCTCAAGATTTAAGACAAGTTAAGTTCAGGTGGTACCAGGTGTCATTATGGCAACACAGAATTTTAAGAGAAACCTCTTTTTAAATTTGTATAGAGAAGGGGAAAAAAAATATAACACTAGTTTGTTTCCTCCTGCTGCTTAAGAGAGAGAGAAAAAATGTCTGACACTTGCAGCCTCTTTCCTCCGTTTGGAGACCCCTCGCCTTCCTACCTGTTACCCTCTCAGAAGATTGCCTATCTCCACTTCATTTAGCTTTTTCTCTGGGGATTTATCTTGTTCTTTCATCTGGAAGACAATCCTATGTTTTTTCATTCTGATTAGCTTTCTGTGACTGTGGCTTTCCATTTTGGAGGCTGCGGGATTGTAGTTCTTCTTGCTTGCTTGCTTCTAGTAATTCGTCTGCCCTCTGGTGGATAAGGCTAAAAGGCAAGCTTCCTGATGGGAGGAATTGATGGCAGAGAAAATTGGGTCTCCCTCTGGTGGGCAGACCATACTCAGTAAAACTTAAATCCAATTGTCCGCTGATGGGCTGGGCTCCTTCCAAGTTAGTTGTTTGGCCTGAGGGGACTCAGCCCTGGAGTCTACAGGCTCTATGGTAGGGCTAACGGCGATTTCCAAGAGGGCTCACGCCAAGGGTCACCTCCCGGGACTGCTGCTGCCGGTGTCCCTGTTCCCGTGGCAAGCCACTGCCAACCCTCACCCCCGCAGGAGAGCCTCCAACACTCACAGGTCGGTTTGGCTCAGTCTCCTGTGGGGTCACTGCTCCTTCCCCCGGTTCCTGGTGCACGAGAGGTTTTGCCTGTGCCCTGAAGAGTGGAGTCTCTGTTTTCCCCAGTCCTGTGGAAATCCTGCAATCCAATCCCGCTGGACTTCAACCTCAGATTCCCTGGGGATTGCTAGTCCATTTGCTGGATCCCCGGGGTGGGAAGTCCATTTGCCGGATCCCCAGGGTGGGAAGCCTGATGCGGGGCTCAGAACCTTCATAACTGTGCGAGAACTTCTTTGGTGTTTTTCTCTCATTTGAAGGGTGCCCACCTGGCAGGTGTGGGATTTGATTTAATCATGATTGTGCCCCTCCTACCATCTCATTATGGCTTCCCTGGTGGCTCAGACGGTAAAGCGTCTGCCTGCAATGTGGGAGAGCCGGGTTCAATCCCTGGGTTAGGAAGATCCTCTGGAGAATGAAATGGCAACCCACTCTAGTACCCTTGCCTGGAAAATCCCATGGACAGAGGAGCCTGGTAGGTTACAGTCCATGGGGTCGCAAAGAGTCGGACACGACTGAGCAACTTCACTCACTCACTCACTATCATCTCATTATGGCTTGTTCTCTGTGCTTGGACATGGGTATCTTTTTCTGATGGGTTCCAGTATCCTCTGATCAATGGTTGTTTAACAGCTATTTGTGGCTTTGGTTCTCTTTCAGGAGAAGATTATCAAACATCCTTCTGCTCTGCCATCTTGAGCCAATCTCTTTTATTGTTACTCTGGCTGCAAGAATAACTTTTTTTTTTCACAGTGACTTATGATCCGATCTGACTGAATGTTCTAAACTCTCTAATATTTTTTGATGGAACTTCCTAAAAGCAAATTTTGATGAACTTCTTTTGATCTTTAACTAACTTTGGGGTGCTTCAGAGGACTTTTGAGGCATCCCAAAGAAAGATATTAAACTAATTAGGTCAATTTGGTATGTTAAAGGTACATAGGAAGTGAAGTCGCTCAGTCATGTCTGACTCTTTGCCACCCCGTGGACTGTAGCCTACCAGGCTCCTCCATCCATAGAATTTTCCAGGCAAGAATACTGGAGTGGGTTGCCATTTCCTTCTCCAGGAGATCTTCCAGACCCAGGGATTGAACCCCTGTCTCCCACATTGTAGGCAGACACTTTACCGTCTGAGCCATGAGGGAAGTACTGTCAAATAAGTAATAAATCTTCTCAAGTTATATTGTATGGTAAATGTTACTAATGGAGATAATCTAGAAATTATATAGAATTCATAAAGATTTGATATGTATTGGTAAAATGTTATCAGTCATAATTCTAGTTACTATCTTAATCACATGTCACAGTAGTAACCAAGTTACCTTGTCAGTTTCATTGTAATCAGATTTTATACATGCCTTCTTGAGCCTTTTTTCATTATAGAAAGCTATAATTTCACTCTGATGCCTTTACAAAAATACTACTTCTTCAAGATTTATTGAAGAGTCTTTCTAAGATTAAAATTAACTAGATGAACAAATTTTGTTATTAACAATGAGCTGATACCAGATTGGAATCTGGCTTTCTCTCTCTGTTAAGAGAACAAAGTTTTCTTGGAATGCAGCTTTTAACAACAGGCTATATAAATTTATTTGCCTTCAAGTGATTTACATTTGTTTTTAAAGTCTTCTGTTACTTTGATAGAGTAAATGAGTATTATTTCACAATGATCTATGAAGATTATGGCACACATAGATAAAGCTCATTCTGTGCCTACAAAAAATTAACCCCTTGTTGTCAGACTTTTGCTATCTTGATATTCTTAAAACACAACAACAGTCTACTCCTAAATCAGGGAATTTAAAATGAATAAACCACAACTATAAATTTTTTTAAAATCAAGGGTATGGGAAATCAAAGACGGCTGCTTGGCTTTTCTCAGCTCCCTGACAAACCTCATTCTGTTTGAAGGGTTAAAGCCTTCCCTGGTTTCAGGGCTGATGTCCTCACAATGAAAAAGAAAAGGTTAGAAAATATGTTTCCCACCTGGAATATAATTCCTACAATCTCCAGTGATCAAGACACCCACTTAACTGGACAAATCATAGAAACCTTAAGAAAAAATTCACAAACTTCTTGAAATTATCCCTGTCACTATGATCTTCAATCATTAGGCATGGTCAATGACACTAACAGAAAATCTGGACTCAAACAGAACAAAGATTAATTATATGGGATTCAATGAACAGCTAAATATGATTATAATTTTTATGACTTGTCTGACATACTAATGGCTTCTAATCATTGTTTTTCAGATATAGAAAAGCCCTTTTCCTCAAGCAACTTTTGATTTATAACAATTTGGTATAACACCTGTGGATAAAATTAAAATATTCTTCTTTTCTCTCTGCCTGATTTCTTCAAAAACTGGAGACCCTTGAGGTCTAAACAACTTTATCAAGTGAATGGAAAAGACTGTCTCTTGACATATACAAGAATCTAGATATTTAGTCCAGTTCAGTTCAGTCACTCAGTCGTGTCTAACTCTTTACGACCCCATGAACCGCAGCACGCCAGGCCCTCTGTCCATCACCAACTCCCGGAGTCCACCCAAACCCATGTCCATTGAGTCAGTGATGCCATCCAACCATTTCACCCTCTGTCGTCCCCTCTCCTCCTGCCCTCAATCTTTCCCAGCATCAGGGTCTTTTCCAATGAGTCAGATATTCTGGGTACAAAAAAAAGAGATGTGTGTATTAGTCGCTCAGTTGTGTCTGACTCTTTGCAACCCGATGGACTATAGCCCTTCAGGTTCCTCCGTCCATGAAATTCTCCAGGCAAGAATACTGGAGTGGGTAGCCGTTCCCTTCTCCAGGGGATTTTCCCGACCCAGGGATCAAACCCAATTCTCCTGCATTGCAGGCAGATTCTTTATCATCTGAGCCACCAGAGAAGCATAAGTAAAATCTGAAGGCTTAAAAGAGCCTATATGAGCAATTACATTTATATGAATAAGCAGGCCATGTTTATTGAAACCAGACTTATTTGGAACAAATCAGCCTTGATTTGGCTGAATTTAATAAAAATGAGGATAATCTAGAGAGAAAAACTTTGTTTCAATAGTATACCTTTGTGGATATTGAAGTTTTGTATTTACTGAGGCTTTGCTATGTCCAAGACGACTCCTTGTTGCTCTGTTAGGCTATTATAAAATTTAATTAAATTAGTAGAAGAATATTCTAAGCTTGTTTCTGAAGCCAATCACAATAATCTACCTTCGGATGAAGATCATATGCCCTGTGAGATACAACTAAGAGATTATGGACGCTGGAAAAGGCATCCTTTAAAGGACTGTCTTCAAACTAAATAAAAGGACCCATATCAGGTACTCTTAACTAGTACCTGTGCAATAATACTGAAGGGAACTGACTCTTGAATTCATATTTCCCACTTGAGAAAGGCCTGTGCTTTGGACTGTCTATAGAAAAGACTGTTGACCCCAAATAACACCCATATTAAGAAGAGAAGAAGACAACAACAGTGGAAGACAGCTGATTTTAAAATCTGGACCAGGCCTGTAAGAACCATCCAACTAATTCAACTGCTCTGTCTACCAAATGTTTGTCTTCCTATTAAAATGGAAAGTTATTGGTTTACTTTTAACCATGCTTTTGACCCCAATATTCAGGATTAAAAAAGAAAATTCTCTAGTGAAGCTGTCACGGACTATAACTATTCATGACACATATCACTGCTTATTTTAAGTGCACTGCTTAAAGCACGTGTACAATGCTTGTGTGACAATTGGGGATAAATGATAAAATGTATAGCCTACAAGGCATTTCCCCATTCACATATCTCTGAGCTGGTTCATGACATCTGATTAGTTTTGCCCCCAACATGGACAACTAGGCAAATATGTAAACAAAGAGGTCTAGCACTGAGGGAAATAAATGGACCCAGAGCAGGTAACCGAGTCACTCTGGCAACATTGGAAAAATACATTGATGGCCAGTGTCATTTATGGAAAGATTTGCAATCAAAAGGGGAAAATGATGGAAGAAATTTTTGCATATTGAAGTATGGGAAATCATTCTGGCTTATACATGATTGTTTTGAACTTTAGGCTAACCAAAACATCCTGTTTGTGAACTATTAAACATGCATTTACAACTGCTTTAGCCATTAAAAATTACATTAAAAAATCGGAATAGAATAACTGTGGTTCAGACATCCAAAGTGGAACTAGATTGTCAGTGTGGATATGGGTTCAGACATATTTCTATATTGCTGAAAACTTGAGTTCTCTAAACTTTATCAGACTTGAGGACACCATCAGCCATTTTTAAAACAGTATCTACTAGCAGCTGCCAATTGCAACCTTATGGTCTTGAGGTCTTCTTGTAACTATGAAATCTTTATCCTACTGTAAAAACAATAGTTTTTGAACTGTGGTGCTGGAGAAGACTCTTGAGAGTCCTTTGGACAGCAAAGAGATCAAACCTGTCAACCCTAAGGGAAATCAACCCTGAATATTCATTGGAAGCACTGATGCTGAAGCTGAAGCTTCGATACTTTGGTGACCTGATGCAAAGAGGCGACTCATTGGAAAAGACCCTGATGCTGGCAAAGATTGAGGGCAGGAGGAGAAGAGGGTGACAGAGGACAAGATAGTTGAATGGCATCACTGACTCAGTGGACATGAGTTTGAGCAAACTCAGGGAGACAGTCCTTCATGGACAGAGAGGCCTGACGTGCAGTCCATGCAGTTGCAAAAAGTCGGACAGGACTGAGTAACTGAACAACAACAAAAGCAGTAACAAATGAGACGACTCAACCTACAGACTCCCAGCAAAGACTCCTCGGTTACTGAATATGTGTAAACAGGAAACACTCCAAAACTTACATTTCCTGGTTGCCATCAAAAAACAGGAAGGCTTCTTTGAAAAAGACTACAAAGGTGTGTTTTAACCATTATCTTCATTGCAGTATGTCTAATAACTTTCAAATGGTTGTCCAGGTACTAGAGCAAAGCAATCAAAGAGATACAATATTTTCTTAATACAAAATATTGATGTTAATCTTGGAACTCAAGATTATTTCCAACTCTGCGTCCATTCCCCAAATTAGGCAGGACTATGCCCCACTTCAGCAGGACGTAACCAGAGCAGTTGTCATCCCATTCCCTAAAGAGCTGAGGAAAATTGAAATAGAACAGAAACCAAGTTCCTCTGCCAAGTTTATGATTAACCTCTCAATCTAGAACTTTCTTCCCTCTCTTGTTCTGCATCTGTTCCTCCTCAAGATTGAGGAATGCCAAAGAAAAGGTGGGACTTGAAACCATCTACAAGACCCTGTATCCTTGTCTTTGGAAGTAAAATTCTGACTCAGGAGTTAATAATTGGGAAATGTGAAAATGTAGAAACAAAGAATAGCTGTTGGGTTGGGGAACTGGTAACAATTTAGGCTGTAATTCTGCCCCATAGCAGAATTACCAAACTCCCAGCTCCCTGAAAGATCTACATGAAGGTCTGACACACATTCCTCATTTGTTTTACAGGAAGCAGATCCCCCTCCCCCACTTAGATGAAAACTGCTGACCACAAGGACATAGACCCTACACTGTTTGAAACTGGAAGGTTGATGATGCTTCAAACTCCACCTTGACACCAGCCAATCCAAGACTTGTCCATGAGTTGATCGTGCTCCTTGAACACTATAAACTCCTCACCGCTCCCTCCAGGGTGGGCCAAACAGTCTTGAGGGCACTAGCGCACTGTGGCCCCCTTTGCCTGGCAAAGCAATAAAAGCTCCTCTTTTCTACTTCACCCAAAACTCTGTCCCTGCATTTCTATTTGGCAGCAGTGAACAGAAGCTGAGTTTGGCAACACCCTAATTCATCATGATCTGAGGATGAAGGCTACAACACACACAGGGTTCCACACCCTTGTGTTTATTTTATGCCTCATTAGATTGTCAGCTTCATGATGTCAAGAATATTTGGGAGTGTTTGTCAGTTTTTTCCCCAACACCTGGCACCTGTGGCATCTCAGTGACTATTTGGCAAACAGGGTGACCAACCATTCCAGTCCATCCAGAGAGAGTGCCCACCTCACTTTTTTTTTTTTTTTTCATTTATTTTTATTTGTTGGAGGCTGATTACTTTACAATATTGTAGTGTTTTTTGCCATACACTGACACGAATCAGCCATGGATTTACATGCGTTCCCCATCCTGAACCCCGCTCCCACCTCCTTCCCCATCCCCTCCCTCTGGGTCTTCCCAGTGCACCAGCCCTGAGAACTTGTCTCATGCATCCAACCTGGGCTGGTGATCTGTTTCACCCTTGATAGTATACTTGTTTCAATGCTGTTCTCTCAGAACATCCCACCCTCGCCTTCTCCCACAGAGTCCCAAAGTCTGTTCTGTACATCTGTGTCTCTTTTTCTGTTTTGCATATTGGGTTATCGCTACCATCTTTTTAAATTCACTTTGGAGGCTCAGTGCCTAGGGCCCCCCAAATGGCTCAGCTCTTTGAAAGAAAAATAAAATTTAGGGTCATACATTTCCTTATGTATTCTTTTCTCACATTAGAAAAAAAATTTAGGGCCCACGAAAATCTTAAATTTTGCCTTAAACATTATTATTAATGTTTAAGGGATTTATGAAACAGTGGACTCCTTTCAAGACTTGCTTTAACCCTGTGTTGGGTGGGACCAGGTGTGGGGAGGAGGCCCAGAGATGCTGGATGGCTTGCGGAGGTCACACTGCAGGTAAAGGAGGGTCAGGTTGGGGACCCAGAAGCCCGGTCCAGAAGTCGGCTCCACTCCACCCCCACCCCTCCCTGTTAAACTGAGTGGAAGGAGGGGGCGCAGCGGGCTGCTGGGGTGCGGGGCTGACTAACCCGTAACCCGGGGTGAGTGGGCGGCTGCGACTGCTGGAAGCAGAGCGAGCGAGGCAGGGCCAGACGTGTCCCGCGGTGCGCGTGCGTCTGAGCGTCGCGTGGGTGTCCCCGCGGGGCCTAAAGGCCTTGGCATCATGGACTGTTGCCGCGGGTCCCAGCCCCGCAAAAGGGACGAGCCCGCAGGCGGGCGGGGCGGGGCGGGGCGGGGCCTGCAGTGAGGTCACCGGCGACTGGCGGCTCTGCCTCGGGGGCGGCGACGCGGCGTGGTCACTGCGGGGCGCACGGAGGGACGGCCGTGCTATCAGACCCGAGTTGCAGGGGCTGGAGAGCGGCCGCAGGTGAGTCCAGGCTTAACGGGGCCTCGGTGTGGTGAATGAAGGTCATGGTTGAGGTCATCCCCCAACTTGGGACCGCAGTCGCGGGGGTGGGGCTCCCCGGGAGGGGGCGGGGAAGAGCTGACGCTGCAGGCCCGGCCTTACTCAGACTTTCGATACCCCGAGGGGGACGCCTGGAAAATGGGTCATGGAAGACGGGTTTGTTGTTCTCTGGAAGGGGAGAGTCTGATTTAGCCCCCTTTAGCGCAGAGGCGGGGCTGGACTGTACCCGCGCAGGGAGGGAAGTCACGCAGGGAGGGAAGTCGTAGTCGGATTCGCCCAGAGCCTGTCTGGAGAGGGGGCATCTCCGCTCCAAACAGCGGATCCGGCTGGGAAGTTCTTGTCCTGCCCAAGGGCCCCCCTGCAGACTGGACAGAGCTGCAGCCCACCAATGCCGCGAGCCCCTCAGTGGCTGAGGGCTTCGGAGGTCTCCCAGGAGAAGGGCCCCCAGCTGGGCCCTGAAAGTGGGGGTCCATGCAAAGACACGCCAGGGGCAAAGGGGAGGGAGTAGTGAGGAGAGACCCACTCCTCAGGGCCCAAGGGCACCTTTGTACTCAGGGCTATGGGTGGGAGAGGGCTGGGTGCCAAGTTCCCTAGCATCCCTGCCTCATCCCCAGGGAGGGTGTGGGTTCTGGTCTAGCATTCAAGCTTTCCCCTCCAGTCTTCGCTTGGCACCCCACCCTAACTGTGGCACTGCCGCCTCTGGTGTGCACAGGTCTTGCCCTTTTACAGGCACTTGTGTCTCTCGTTGGAGTGTCCCCCGTGCTTCCTTCTCATCTCATTCATGTCTCCTCCTCCAGGAAGCCTTCCAGGCTGAGCTGGGTGGCCCCTCTGCCCAAGCCCCCTGGGGGTCCCTCAGGCCCTGCTATGACCTCCGCTCCTTGTTCCCCTCTGTGCAGGAATACAGCGCCTCCAGTTGACCAGGAGCTCCGGGAGGGCAGGGGGTTGTCCCACCTGCTCTGTGTCCTGCCCCAGCCCTGGCCTGAGTTGAATCAAGGACCAACTGCTCTCCACATCCCTGCTCCCACTCTGCCTCTGGCCCCCGGCCATGACGCCCCTGCTCACCCTGTTCCTGGTGGCCCTGGTGGGCCTCCCTGTGGGTAAGATGGACAGAGAACGGAGGGAAGGACAGACCTACCTTTGGGGTCATCCAGGCTGAGTTGGGGGGATGGTGGCAGAAATCGCAGTGACCACCTCTCCTTCCAGCTCTTCTCGGGGAAGGTGATGGGCCCTGGGGGCTGATGGGCTGGACGAGGGGCTTCGCCCTGTCCTCTGACCCCCTGTCCCTGCGGCCCCTCTCCGGCCCCAGCCCAGGCTCTGGACTGCCATGTGTGCGCCTACAATGGGGAGAACTGCTTCAACCCCATGCGCTGCCCGGCCATGGTCTCCTACTGCATGACGACGCGCACTTGTGAGTTCCTGGGATGCTCCCCCAGCCCTCTCTGGGGAGCACCAGGGCGGGGCAGGGAGTAGTGTGGGGGAGGCTGAGGAGGGAGGCTCCTACCTGCTCCCGGATCCTTTCTGGGAGCCCCAGGCGGAGGGGAACCTGGCCTAATGGCCCTGCATGCTCGGGTTGGCCCCTCTCAGGGTCCTGGCCTACCTTCCCTCCCTCTGCAGACTACACCCCGACCAGGATGAAGGTGAGCAAGTCCTGTGTGCCCAGTTGCTTTGAGACCGTGTACGACGGCTACTCCAAGCACGCGTCCACTACTTCCTGCTGCCAGTATGACCTCTGTAACGGCGCTGGCCTCGCCACCCTCTCGACCCTGGCCCTGGCCCTTATACTCTTGGCCACCCTCTGGGGTCTGCTCTAAAACCAGAGAGGGCAAAGCATAGCCCCACCCTCTCCCCCGACACCCCCCACCCTCCCTCTGCCCTCCCCGACCCCCCAGCCACACCCAGGACTGTCTGCAAGAGGACTGTTGACCTCCCCCAGCCATCCTGGGGTCTGCTTCCCAGTTTGTAATCTGGTTTCCTAAAGGCTGATGGTTTCCTAAAGGCTGACTACACCTCCCAAGGCTTCTGGCTTTGACGAGGCAGATAAGCCTCTCCTCATCCAAGGACTGGGACGAGGGCACAGCGTGCTGTTGGCCCAGGAACACTGATTTGAAGGGGCCCTTTGGCCCCTCTGCCTTGTAGGTATGCTGGAGGGGGAGGGGCGATCGGGACCCGGGGGTGGGGGCCGGATCCAGGAAGCAGGTTCTCCGGGGCTCCAGGAGGGCTGCCTGGGGCGGAGAGGGCTGGAGGGCGGAGGGAAGCAGGCCTGGGCCCCTGGGCTGTGCCCTCGTTCCAGGCAGCCCTGGCAAGGGAGGGACTAGCTCGGCCTGAAGAGGCCCCCGAGGGCCCTCCCGATCCGGCGCCGGGCCCCTGCTCAGGACGTGGGTCCGGACAGATCAGGCTATATTTGGTGGAGCTTGAGAGCTGATCCCTGGGCTATTTTTGGGCCAGGAGGGAAGGGTGCTGAGCCGCAGCCACCCGAAGCCTGGTCTGCAGCCCTAAGCAGGCCTGGCGGAGGGCTCCCTTTCACGGAGTGAACTCTTGCCGGGTGCCCGAAAGGATTCGCCCAACCCCGTCGAACACGAGGGGGCAGGAGGGCGGGCGGGAGACGCCCTCTCGGGGACGCTCGGGGCCGCACCGGGCGAGGGCGGACTGGGCCGGCGGGAGGGGCGGGGAAGGCGGGCTTCGGGGGAAGGGGAGGCCAGGACGGGAGGAGGGATCACAGCAGAAGGGTCGGAGGCCGCGCTCCCTCCGCGCTCAGCGGACGTTCCCTCGCCCCTGGCCGCGGGCGATCGCACCATGGTCCCGACTGAAGGGGGGCGTGGCGCGCCGGCCTCGGTCCGAAAGGCCGAGGGGTTTCGCGGCCCCTCGACTCTGACCCCGCCCGCGGGGAGGGCGAGAGCGCTGCACCGGCTGGAGCGCTCCTGCCTCATCCCTGGGAGCGGCTCTCAGCTGCCTCCAAATCACGCTGGGTCTCGAGATCCCCAGGGACCCAGAAAGAGAGAGTCGCTCAGTCGTGTACGACTCCTTGAGACTCCTCAGACGGTAGCCCCCAGGCTCCTCTCTCCTTGGGATTCTCCAGACAAGAATACTGGAGTGGGTTGCCCTGTCCTCCAGTGGATCCTCCTGATCCAGGGATGGAACCTGGGTCTCCCGCGTTGCAGGCAGACTCTTTACCTTTTGAGCCACTAGGAAAGCCCAGGGACCCAAGAAAGCTTATCATTTAAAGGGTACCCACCCCAGGTGAGCCCCACACCTCCAGGTTGCGGAAGGCCGGGTCTGTCCGCGGAGGGGAGCCTTCCAGCCAGCGCAGCCCGCGTGTGCCGGATGGTGGCAGACGGCCCCATGGGGGTTGTCCCTGGAACTCAGAAGTCCTTGGCCGCTAAGCGTGGCCCCTGTCAGGGGGACCTGTGCTGGAGATCCTTTCCTCAGAGCTTCCCTCTGAGACCCCCCAGACATCAGAGACCTGGACGCTTTGGGGAAGCCGGCGCAAGAAGTCCTTAGATGGGGCTGGGTCGGACTTGGCAGAGGGCCTCGAAGCAGAAGGAGCGGCAGGTGGAGTGTTCAGCCCAGGGAGCGACCGGGTACCCCGCCAGTCTGTGTGAGCCCCTCCCTGGAGGAGGCTGGGAGGAAGCCTGACCACTCTACCCCCAGCTCCTCTTCCCAAAGACCCCCAGGAGTGGGCCACCTCAGGGAGGAGACCAAACCCCCCGATGCACGTGCAGGCTGATAGCGGGGGGCAGCCGCGGACAGACTGCTCTGTTGACTCAGCAGGAGAGGCCTGGGAAGCTGGGTCACCGACCGCTTGTGCAAGCGCTTTGTCCCGGGTCTAGTGGCTCCTCGGCTAGACCGGGTCCTCCCTCCCCCCGCCCGGTTCCAGCGAGGATGGAGTGGAGCCCGGCCTGGCCCCATGTGGGCTCTGAGCCGGGATCCAGTGGCAGCTGAGAGTGTTGTGTTGCGGGGGGCGGCGCGTCTTACTCCTGCATCCATCTGTCCACGCTGATCTGGGCCCATGCCAACGCCCATGGCACTGCCCCAGCGCTGGGGACCAGTCTGCCTACACCACCGCCGCAGACGGTTCCGCCTGGCCTGGCTGGGGGAGAAGCCCAGCGTAGAGCCCCGGAAAGGTGTTCCGCTCCTGCCCAGGCCCGGCCCCCTGGTGGGAAGCGTGTGGCTCTGCAAAGGCAGGAGCACCAGCGGGGCCCTTGGAAATCAAACGGGTAAACTTGCCTGGACTGACTGTCTAGAAGGTTAGTAACTAACAGCTGCCAGTTCCCCTGCAGTCGTGGCTCTAAGCGCTCCAGCACAGCCCTGCACCTGGGTGCCGTCACCTGCCCCTTTCACAGACGGGGAGACTGAGACAGAGATGAAGTGGCTGCCCAAGGCGGGCTGGACTTCTTGCCCCCCTCCACCGCACCCCCGCCCCACCTCCACCGCGGCCCCGCCCCACCCCCGTCCCCACAGCACCCCACCGCACGCCCGCCCCACCCCTACCGCACCCCGCCGCACCCCCATCCCCACAGCACTCGGCCCCACCCCCACCGCGACCCCGCCCCACCCCCATCTCCACCGCACCCCGCCCCACCCCCACCGCGGCCCCGCCCCACCATGCAGTAGCTTCTTCCATCAGCTGGGAGAGAAGGGAAAGCTGGGAAGGTGGGTTTATAAGTTTAAGAGGACTTTAGCATGTAAAGTAATTATACCAGCTTCAGGTCAGGAAAGCTTAGAAGGAGAACATTGGAACTAGGTGTGAGAAGCCATAAATGCCACAGTCAAGGGGTTCAGCCCTGTGTGTGGGCGCTGGACCGGGGTGGAAAGCAAAGAGGAAGGCAGAGGGGCGCCCAGCACGGCAGGCTTGTCTGGCCCAGACCCCTTCCCCACCTGTGTCAGGGCCGTGGGGCCCCCAAAGAAACGAGAGCCTCGCGGGGCGGGCGGTGCCCGAGCTCATCCTTGCAGCTCTTGGCGGCATCTCAAGTCTGGAAGCAGCCTGCGCGACCCAGTAGCGGCTGCCTGAGCAGGTGACGGCCCTCCGTGGACCGCCCTCCCTGGGCTCCTGCGCCATCCATCCATCTGGAGTCCGGCTGAGAAGCCGGTGCCAGAGCTCTGACGCAGAAAGCGGACCGGGCCTGGCGCCATCACGTAACGAGGGCGTGGGTGCCCCATTGTGGCCCTGTGGCTGGTGCCCGGATGTGGACGACATTGCAGAGGGGAGGTCGGACAGCTGCTTCTCCTCCTCCCTCTGTAGCGTGTGATTTGTGGTGATGTACTTCTTCACGATTCTAGCCTCTGAGAAAGGTGGAAAGAAACTGAAAGGCCTCTTTCCTTTTCATCCCAGCGCCCCCACCCACCCGCCGGCCCAGTTTGCTGGGTCCTGTCGCTCAGGCTGACCTGGAGCTGCTTGTTCATGTCTCCAAGCCCCAGTTGTTCTGTGGTTAAAATGAGGTTGATAGCGCCCACCACACTGGGGCCTGGTGAGAGTGAGGAAGGTTGTGGCTGTAAGTGTGCGCCCCGGGCCGGGCACACTGGAGGCCCCAGGGGGATGAATGGACAGACAGATGTACGGATGGTGCCCTTTCCCTTCAGTCCACTTGCTGAGGTCCAGGCACTTCCCAGGCCCAAGTCCCAAGCCCTGCAGCTATGGGGCAGGGAATCGCCTTCAGGCTATGGCCCCCGACTGTGTACACCGGAGCAGTCCTTTGTACCTCCTCAAATCAGTGAATAAATGGATGAATACGTGTACCTGCTTTCTTTCAGTCCTCACCAGCCACCCAGCTGCACTCAACCCCGGTGGTCTGGTTTGGCTGGTCCTGCTGGCTCTGTCCGTCCTAGACTCCCGCCTACCCTGGTTCTCCCAGTCTTGGCCCTGGAGCCAGCCCTGGCCCAAGGCAGATGATGACCCAGGGGAGGGGAGCCAAGCAGGAGAGGCAGGAGGACCCCCATGGCTCACTGGGACCAGCCCTGGTTCTGGTTCCCTGGGAGCGAGACCGACCTACCAGCTCACCCAGCTGGCCCCTGGGAAAGGCTGACGGGCCTGGAGAGGAGGCAGGACCCCAGGAACCCACCCATCACCCAGCTTTCTACTCCTGACGCCAGCTCTTCCTCTGCTGGGGGACATGGCCTGAGACCGACCAGCCCAGAGGAGCCCACCAGGTAGAGGGATGGACAAAAGCCGCTCTCAGGCTGCCAGCGTGGACACACAAGGGCCCCTGGGCCAGCAGGATGGGCCCCTGCAGACGGCCACCTCTGCTGCCCCCACAGCATGTCGCCCGTTTTGGTAGAATGGCTTGCCTGGCACGTCACTCCCAGGAGGTCTGGCTCCTGTTCTCAGGAGTGCTCTTCCGGGCTGGCACCCATCACGGGGCCCCTCTTAAGAGCAACAGCCTTTCTGCTCCTGGCCACCCCACCCCGCCCCAGCACTGGGCAAATACCCACAGGCCAGAGCAAACAGTCAAGATCATGACCATCCCAGGGAGGCAGGCCTCTCAAGCCACCGCTTCTGGAGGGAGGCCCACTTGACAGATGGGAAAGCTGAGGACTGTGCTCTGTGGCTCTCTGGAGGACAACTGGTCCATCTACTCACTGCAGGCTGGCATGCTGGTGAAGCTTCCGCTTTTGAGGCTTTTAGATTCATTTGCACGTTTAGGGACAGGAGTGGACTCACAGGCTTTGATGTAGGAGATAGGTGGGCTCCAGGTTAGACATTCACAACTGGCCTCCTGTTTGCATCTCCGGAGGCAACAGACAGGTGGGCTCCAGTTGAGGCGTTTACAGTCAGCCTCCTGTTTGCCCTCCGAAAGGAAAGTAACAACAGAAACAGGGTAAGTAGTCAGTGTTTGTCTCTTGTGAATGTGTTAGGGCAATAGTCACGGCAAGGACAGAGAGGTACAAAATCCTGTTTGAGTAAAGGCTGAAGGGATCTCTGCTTCCCCCTCTTGGAATAAGGGAGACACTACATACGCACAGAAAGGCTCCTTGTGGGTCAAAAGTCAAGGGGTAACTCCAGACCATAATGAGTCTTGCTCCTCCCAGAAGCCTTCACTTCGAGATCCATCTTGGCTGACAGGTGTGTGCGCATCCCAGGGGAGGGTCCCAGGGTAAGTCAGGTGTGGAGAAAGAAACCAGATAACTAGCCTGAAGGAAGAGAAAGACCCATAAGAACTGATCAATAGAAATGACTTAACAGCCTCTTTAGAGGGCTCCTCCCCACCAGGGGGGTTGCCCACACCCTTTCTCTCTGGGTGTGCCTCTCTGCCTGGCTTCTATCTCCGCTAAACAGACCATTTCTCTATGTGTCTTCCTACTTGTTGCTGTCTCTAATAATAAACTGTGTACCTGCATTTACAGTTTTTGCCCACATGATAAATGCATTTTTCACAAGGGGCAAAGATCCAGGGAGAAACAGCTTCTAGCCTCTAACCCTTGCTGGTTTGGTGGCTAGAATCCCTGGTTTTCATTCAGGCTCCTCGGGTTCAATTCCTGGGCAGGGAATTAAGATCTTGCTTCATGCCACTGCTCAACTGCTGCCTCGCTGAGATCAAATGGTGCCGAAACCCCCGGGGGTGGTGGGGAGGGGGGTGCAACCTGGGAATTAAGGTAAAGTTGCAGGTCTCACCCACATTGCTGGCTGGAGACTTCTGACTTTTGCTTTCTGTCTCTCCCCCATGGGAACTGGCTTGCACTCACATTCTGCTTTGTTCCCTTCCCAAGACCTGCAAGGCTTCATCAGCTCGGTGAAGGAGCCCAGGCTCTCTTCTCTTTCCTCTCTCCCGCTTTCTCTCACTTTGCCTAGACTACAACCCCCAGCACCCCCCATGCCCAAGGGCTGTGTCTTCATCAACGTTGGGAGTAATGCACTGGGAGCTGGAGCTCGGCACCTGCACCTGCCCCTGCCTCCAACAACTGCACTCTGCTACCTGATGTGCCTTATTTCCTAGGGTAGAAAAATTACCTCCCCTAGAGGGGGAGGATTCCAGAAACATTCCCTCCCTGCCTTCCAGCAGCTCCCCCCCCCACCCCCCCACCCCCCCACCCCACTGTGTTGCTCACCGGCCTGCTCCCAGTTCTTTACTTTTTCTCTTACCTACTCTAACTTGGGAAACAAGATTTACCTTAGACTCCACACAAGCGAGGTGACAGACTTGGGGTTCTTCTGCTTAATCTCCCATCTATCTTACTCTGTGTCCAGAAATCCTCTGTGGAAATGCTTCCATCTCTCAGCCCTCAGATCCTGACCCCAGTGGCATTTCCCACTGCGGCCCCCTCCATCCCTCCAGGAGTTCCCCTTCATGCCAGGCCTTGGCAGCCGTGCACTGTAACAGACAGCCTGTCAGCTTGGCCACTTTAGTGCAGACTGCGGTGCTACAACAGACCTGTCTCAAGGAGAGCCCTGGCAACACGCTGGCAATAGTTTAAAAGCCCTTCTCTGGCCATGCCGGGTTGGACGCCCTGCGCAGGGTGTCAAAGCGGGGCCAGAGACGTCTGGCCATGATTCAATGGATTCATGACTCAAAACCCCATCAGACAATAAGATCGAGCGGAATTCAGGGGATACTCCAGTCCTCCTAAATGGATGGTACGCTGGTATGCTGGGTTACCTTTCTACAAGCTCTATGTTCTTGGTCGAAGGCTATTCAATGTGGGTGGATCCCTTTCTAAGCCAGAAGAAACACAGATGTGCTAAGAAAGGAAAAAATTAAGTCTTACTGTAGCAGTGCCTGGCCTTTATTTAAGTTGGGGATTAAAAATGAACCTGAAAATGGGTCTCTTATCTTTATTGCCATAGGATGGGAAAATGGACTGAGGGTCGCTTATGTCTAGGACTTTGTCCTATAATCAAAAGCCTGAGGAATCAGAAAAATTCTCCTAACATTCTAAAAAATTCCCTTTTAATTTCTCCTATCTCTTGGGCGGGGGTGGTAGAAACAAGCTTCCCCCACCCCTGTGTTCCCCCACACCTGTAAGTTCCCTTACTCCTTCAGATTCTTCTGACAGGACAAAGGCCTCACCTTCCCAGAGAGACAGTCTCTGCTGGGACAAGATTTTATCAGTCAACCTGCCCCTGTTGTCAGAGTCAATTTGAACACTCTCTGATTTAAATTTAATTACGAGACCATGATCACAAAAGGAAAAAAGAATGTGGCCACAATATTCTTTAGACTCTGGAGAAAATGGGCTGAAACAAAATTTCTTTTGAAATTGCAAAATCAGTTCTTTTTGCATATGCAATTAAAAACAACTGGCTTGTTAAAAGCTTGTTCCCTGATAGCTCAGTTGGTAAAGAATCCATCTGCAATGCGGGAGGCCCCAGTTCAATCCCTGGGTCGGGAAGATCCGCTGGAGAAGGGATAGGCCTATCCCACTCCAGTATTCTTGGGCTTCCCTGGTGGCTCAGCTGGTAAAGAATCTGCCTGCAATGAGGGAGACCTGGGCTGGGAAGATCCCCTAGATAAGCAAAAGGCTATCCACTCCAGTATTCTGGCCTGGAAAATTCCATGGACTGTATAGTCCATGGGGTCACAGAGCAACACACAATTGAGCAACATTCACAAAGCTTGTTAAAAAATATATACCTAAAGAAAACTTGAGGTTAACTCTTATGTCCTTGAGATACACAGCCCACCTTGCCTGAAACTTTAGCTTTGAGGTAATTTTTAATAGAATTTCAAGCCAAAGGGAAAAAAGGGGGCTAAGAGACATTTTAAATCTCAATCAGAAACTATGACATCCCTGTCTGTTCAGGTATGTATGTGTGTCTCAATATGTGTTTTTGTCTTTAGATAATATTGCTGAGGTTAATTTGTGAATGAACTCTATTCAATTGGTTTAAAGAAAAGTAAGCACTTACAAGTGAAACTTGTAATTCTAAGTACAAATGCACTTAATTCTAAGAAAAATTAAGCTAAATAAATTTCAGGTTCATGTAAACTGGGAAGTATTTAGTATTAAATTAACAGCTGGTATTAATGTTTATTGATCTAATATAGACAGGCCTCAGAGTCATTAACATTAAGCATAATATTTTCATTGTGGCTATGTTTAATATAAGTTAAATAAAATTTTGTCATATCTGTTACAAGTTTGTCAGCAAGGAAAGTAACTCAAGTGAAAATTTTTTTAAGGAAAGAATGCAAATGAGATTGGAGTTTTTAGATAAACTCTGTTAAGAATAATTATTCTTTAGGAATGTCTAAAACAGTCTGTCCAGATTTTGGTAACCTGAATTTTTAGGGTTGTCCTAAACTAAGAGATGAAAAAGTTTATGGACTAGCTAGGTCATTTTCTAAATAAAATAAGATTCTGAAACACTGATTACTGAAAACTAATTTCCTCTTACAGAAAAACTAAAAACATTTTGGACTATTAATGAAGAATGGTTGGTGCCATCCTGAGATGTTTTCTATAAGAAAGCAAAGGCTTTTAGAAATTATAACTGGTATTTATGCTCTCCAATCTATGGAATGCTAAGATAAAGATCAGTTCTTGGTTCCTTAAAGAGAGGAGGATGTGTGTTTTTGGTAAACAGGGTATGAGGAACAAAATTGCATTTTATTAAGGAAAAAGAAAGTAGGTCTGGCTCACAGGTGACTGTTTCTGAGTGGGAAAAGTGATTGGATACACACAAAAAAAGGTTTTTGGAAAGTGGAACCTGATAAAAGAGCTTTGTACCTGATACAGGCTTTCTTAAGATGTTGAACTGCCTTTGAAATCTTTCATTGTTATTTTCGCTAAGTGAGTAACTCCTCATACAGTAAATATTGTATGGTAGGTGTTGCTAATACAGATGTTCTAACAATTAAATGGAATTCATAAAGATCTGACATGTCCTGGTAGAATGTTACTAGTCATAGTTCTCGTTACTCTTAAAATGTTATTTGTCACAGCAGCAACCAGGTTGCTTTGCCTATTGAATTGCAACAAGATTTTAAACGTGCTTCTTAAGCTTGTCATCACAGAGAGCTATGGTTTCATTCAGAGGCCTGTGCAAAAATATTACCTCTTCAAGATTTGTTTAAAAAGGGAGGGGGCTTTCTAAGATTAAATTAAAATTAACTAGGTAAATAAATTTTGTTATTAACAGAATTTAACATATTTAATATAAGTTATAAATATATTTAATATAATATATATTATTTATTATATTGTTTTCTATATTGCCTGTTTCAAAAAGTGTTGTTTCTTACATTACCAAGTGTGTGACTGAGCCACTGATAAAATGATGGGCTACAGTTCCATATGCGATCAATGATTGTAATATTGTGACTCCACAATATTACAGAAGCAACAAGAGGGACTATTTCCCTGGACCAAGAGGCCAGTAAGTCAGGTGTGGTCCAGAGACTTTTGCTACTCACGGGGCCTGGTCCAGAAACAGCACACTGAGTGGCCGATGAGTGAAATCTTTGACAGATCTGGGAGTAAGCATTCCTAGCACCGTGGGACAAAATGGTCATGAAATGCCCCCAAATCATGGTCAACTTATAGCTGTGAAGGGGCCCTGCCGACTGAAGCCTGGCACTTGCTGTGTGCCTCTACAAAGGTTAAATCATGGCCAGTACAGCTGCTGCCCTTCAACACCCCCTGAAAGGAATTCAGGGCAGAGATCAGAAATTAGGCATTTACTTTGAGCTCTGGGAAAATGGACAAAACAGGCCTTCAGATAGTTAGATATTTTCATGTAAGGATTTTCTTGGGCCCAAATTCTTACGTCTTCTCATACCTAGAAAAACAGTAAAATTGTTACTGGAGACAACTACTTTGGCTTATATGTTAATACCACATTAAATGGCTAGAACCTACTCAGACAAACTTAGACAACTGGCTATCTGGCAAAGCACCAGGTCCAGATTGGCTTTCAGGCTCATTCTCCTGGGAAAAAAAAAAAGATTTATTTTGTCTGCTAAAGTTCATGTTGTCAGTCCTTCAACTACTTCTAACTGGGTCTGTTGTACCTACATCAATAACACTAGGTTAATAGAAAAATACATCAGAAAATATATATGACCACTCCAAATGGCTCCATTCCTGTGAAGAGGGTAACCCAAGTGTTGACTCTATCTGGACCAAGATCGAAGTTGCTCCTGGTTCCTACTCCTGCTTAGACTGCTGGTTATGGTAATTCTTTTACTGACCTTTGCTCCCTGCCTTTTTAACCTACTGGTCTAGTTTGTTCTTTCTAAGGACACAAGAGCTTCCCAGACAAAGTGATGGTGACACCTGACCCCCGACCCCTGTCACACACTGAGCCTGACTCTGGTCACACTCTGACCCTGGTCACACTGTGCACACTGACCCTGAGGCTCCTAGAGGAGCAGCGAAGGGCATAGACCTCCTAGCAGGGAGGCTTCCCAGCAGAGCACCCAGACCCTGGCTGGGGCACATTCCTCCTCACCCTGTGCACAGCTGCGACTTCAGAGAGGCTCAGTCTGTGTCTCCCTGTGGGGGTCAGGCAGAAACTCTAGGAGGAGCTAATGCCCAGAGGCCAGACTTGTTCCAGAAAAGGACAGGTGGGGTCCCTGGGTCTGAGGACGGAAGGCGTTGGGCTGGGCCAGACGCTGGAAGAATGGCCCAGGAGGAAGCTGGCGTGTGTGAGGTGCTGTCTGTTCCTGTTAGCCTCGCCCAGCATCAACCCAGAGGTCTGGGGAGTGGCGGAATCAGACAGGCCGGGCTGCCGTCTTGGCCGCCGCCCAGCCCAGCTTCCAAGTGACCAACCTGTCAACTCGCTGCGTCAGCCTCTCATCCCGCATCTGAAACTCTAGCACCGCCACTAGCCGTGGTGTCAGGAACCAGGTCTGGCAGGCAGCAGGCGGGGCGTCCGACACCTTCTGGGTGTTTAGGGAAGGCTAGGCGCCCCTCTCCACCCTGGTGCCCAGGGAGACGCAGCCCTCCCAGTCTCGGGATCAAAGACCACAGCCCACATGGAGCTGCTGCCCCCGGGACTAGAAAAGGCCAATGGGGGCGATCGGGTGGGGTGGGGGGCTCCCAGGCAGAATTTCAGCCACAGGATGAGAGGAGGGAAGGACACCCCGGAGCAGGAAAGCAGGGGTGGAGCTGGAGCGGAGCGAGATCTGGGAGAGGAGGGAGGAGCCCAGCGGGGCTGTGGTGGAGCCCGGTGAGTCAAGCCCAGCCCGGCCAACCAGGCCTGTCAACAGCCCTGTCCTGCACCTACCCTCGCTGACTGGGGCAGCGTGGGGCCCAGAGCGGGGAGGTAGGGTCACAGACAGGGCAGACCCCGGAGAGGCCGAGGTGCACCCCCGGGGCGGGGGCCGGGGTGGGGGTGTGTGGGCGGGCTAGCAGTGCCTCCAGCCGCTTGAACCTAGGACCAGAATCTGAATCCGAATCCATTTCTCCCCCTTCTGAGTCTGGGGCCAGGCCCATCCTGTCAACTCGCTGACCTGGAGTGGGGCCAGGGGCTCCGACCAAGGTGTGCCAGCCCCTGGAAGGGACACCAGGATTCGTGTCCCCCTGCAACCCCACCCCTCCCCCACATCGTCCAGGATCTTTCTGTTGACCCAGCAGTTTTGTTGTCTTTGTGCCTTTAATCCTCTGAGCACATTTTGGCTGGTTGTCCAGGCGACCATTTCCCCATCACGACGCCCCACGTGACCCCCTCAAAGAAGCCGTGCACTGGGGCCTGGGCACCCTGGGAGGACTCAAACCCAGAACCACTAGACCAGGACTCAACACCACAGACAGGAGTGGGCATCCAAGGCCCCTGACAGCAGCAGGAGTCAGGGTGCAGGGGAGCCCCCCTCTGCTGCTCCCTTCCAAGCAGGCTGAGGCCATCCTGAGGGGCAGTGCCGTCTGGTGGGGAGAAGTCGGAGCACCCCCGAGAGTTACAGAGGCAGGCGAGGACCCCCAACCATAAGAGGGGGGTCACTAGGGGGTCATGAGGGTGCGGGGAGGGGCCCAGACTGCGGGAGGCAGAGGAATGAGGAAGGGGTGGGGAGGGGCGGAGGAGAGCCATGGAGGAGCGGGTCCAGGTGGAGGCGGGTGGGGCCCCTGGGCAGGGGGCGGGCCTCCGTACCTCCGCCACCTGGGAAACCGATCCCCCTAGTCTGCTCGGCTGACTGGTCGGGTGGCGGCACGGTGCTCCCATCCCCGGGGGGCAGGCCCAGGACCGACGCGCGGCAGGAACCAGACCATGTGGGGGACACGGCTGGCACTGCCGGTGCTGGTGCTGGCCGCCTGCTGTGAGCTCGGTGAGGGGTGCCCGGCAGCCGGAGGGGGCAGCGGGGGCCAGGGAGAGGCAGAAAGCAGGGAGGTGAGGAGGGCGTGGGGGGCAGGCACCGACAGGCACCAGCAGAGGGGCGCCTGCGGCCCAGGGAGGGTGAGGACAGGGACAGCGGGAGGCACTGTCCAGGGCTGGGACTGGCAGGGTGGTTGGCCGCCAAGGCCCTGGGTGCCCAGTGCGGGGAATGGCCCTTCATCAGGGGCATGGGCACCAGGGATGGGCTCTCCGCTGGGACAGGCGGGCAAGGTCAGAGTGACATTCCCAGATTCCGGGCTGTGGTTCCCGGGGCAGGATGCAGGACATGCCGTGGGGACCCCGGGGAGGCACCCCCGGGGTGGGGGTGGCAGGAGGCAGAGAAGAGGGAAGCGAACCGGACATCCTGGGGGACTTGGGTCTCAGATGCCCAGACCCTCACTGGCCCCACTCCCAACCCAAGGAGGAGCTGGTGGGGTGGGCCCCAGCCAGGCGGTCCTGCCCAGAAGGAAACGGAGGTGTCCTGGGAGACACAGTAACAACAGGGGGGGCGGAGGGCCAGGCTGCGGGGGTCTGCCTGGGGCACCAGTGGCGCTGGAGGGAAGGGGTCAGCCTTCCAGCCCGTGCCTTGACCCGCCTGGGTCCCTCTGGGCCTGAGCTCTCCTCCTCTCCCTTGTTAAGCTTCCACCAGCAGCACAGAAGGCCCGGCCCAGCCCACCCTGCAGCCATACACCTCCCTGCCTGATCTCCCATCCCCCTGCAGCACTTGGGGTCCTGCATGTTGCTGATGAGGACGCCTGGGGCGTGCAGGGGGTCACCTGCTGCAGGGAGGTCCTCCCGGCCCCTGCCGGGCCCTTTATTGCAGAGGCGTGGGTGCGGCCCCACCTCTGCGTGCCTCCCCAGCACCCCCAACACTGCTTCATCTCGGCTTTGGCCAGCAGGCTGAGCCCGACCCCCAGGGGCACACTCTGCCTCAGGACTCAGGGACCCAGCTCGCGGCTCTTGAATCTTCCTGGGGTTTTGGTCGGTGGGAAACTGGAGGCTCGGTGGTGTTGTCCCCCTCAAACCTGAGCTCTCGGGTCCCAAGGCTTGGGAGGGACAGGCCTGCCTGACTGGCCCCGGCCGCTCCTTCCCCAGTGGTCACCCTGCAATGCTACACGTGTCCCGAGCCCATCAGCGTGTCCAGCTGCATCACCATCGCCACCTGCAACGCCAACGAGACCATGTGCAAGACCACACTGTACTCCCTGGAGACAGGTCAGTGGGCGGGCCGCGCCCCGGGGTCGGAGCTGCCTCCAGCCCGGGCCCTGTGTGCGGAGGGCGGCCCCCCCTGTGTCATCTAGAGAGGGCTTTCGGTCCAAGCAGCCAGGCTGCCTCCCTCTTTCCTCACCCTCCTTCCTGGAGTGGGAGGCTCTTGCAGCCTGGCTGGGGAGTCATGGAGCAGCCTCACCCCTCGAGGCATCCTGAACAAGCCACCGCTCGCCCCTGGTGCAAGGGTGGTAGAAGGAAGGAGGGGCCGGGTCACGGAGGGGCTGAGGCAGAGTGGGTGCTGCGGGAGGCGGCTGGGCTGGGGCTCGGGGGCCAGCCTGACACGGGCGCCCCCGTGCCCTCAGTGTACCCCTTCCTGGGGGACTCCACGGTGACCAAGTCCTGTGCCAGCAAGTGCGTGCCCTCAGATGTGGACGGCATCGGCTGGACCCGGCCCGTGTCCTGCTGCAACACTGACCTGTGCAACGTGGATGGGGCGCCCGCCCTGGGTGGTCCCCGAGGCCTGGCCAGCGCCCTCCTCCTGCTCGCCCCACTCTTGAGCCTCCATCTCTAGACCCCGGCCCGCAGCCCCGTGTAGCCCAGCCCCCAGCGCCTCTGAAGAATCATGGCCCACACCTGCACCAGGCCTCCTGAATCTGTTTTCTGGGAGCAGACCTGCCCACTGGACGGGGGGAGGGCTGCCCGCTGCAGCTCTGGCTCCTCAGCCTAGGCCGTGTTCCCTTGGCCCTTCTAGCCCCTCCATCTCCCCACCCACTCTGCCCGGCCCAGGCTCTCTCTCAGCCACTCCGCTGCCCCATCTGTCTGTGGGCCCTCCATCTCCCTGTGATGGGGTAAGGGGGGATGGTCACTAGACCTGCACATCCACTAGACCTGGACACCCACTAGTCCTGAGACACCCACTGGTCCTGCACACCCAGCAGACCTAGCTCGGGGGGCCTGGCTGTGGCAGGACAGGAAGTGGGGCCCACAGGGGGCACACCACATCCACCAGGGCTGGATCAGGGGTGGCCTCTCGGAGGCGGGGGCATTAGGACCGCCCTTGAATGACAGAGACGTTGGCTGGGTACAGGATGGCAGGCCGGGCCAGGTGGAAGGTAGGCAAGGGGGACCAAGAGAGGACCAGGACCTGGGATTACTCCACAAAGCCCCCAAGGCTCACTGGCCCAGTCCTGAAAGAGGCCTTACCCCGGGTCAGGCCTGTGGTGACAGGGTCCCCTGTGTCGTGTGGCGGAGGGGGCAGAGCCCGGGAGGCTGGAGGGTGAGCTCCAGTCCCTCTCCAGGCCCACCCCAGAAAGCCCCTCAGAAAGCCCCCCAGAAAGCCCCCAGCCCCGCCTCACCAAGCCCACCCCCTGGCCCCCAGGCAGCCCAAGCTCCAGTGCAGAAGAGAGCCCTGTCTCCCCGGGCCTTGGGCCAGCCCCAAAGCCTCCAGGCTGCCTCCCCAGGGAGCCCCCACCCCACAGGCTCTCATACCCCCTTCCTGCCCCCGCCCCTCCCCCAGGGCCTATTAGCACAAGCTTGGGCACTGGAGGAGGGTGGAGGGCAGGAGATGGACCCTGGGTACCCTGGGATGCACCCCTGGTCTCTGCCCCGCCCTGCTACGGAAGCTGCTCTGAGGCCCTGGGTGCACACAGCACTGAGTCTCTAGGCACGTTGAGACGGGGCTGCACGGCCTTCCTTCTGCACCACTAGGTGCCCCCCAGCCCACAGCCCTGAGTCCGGAGAGCCCCCACTGTCCGTCAGCCCCTTTAAGGGTTTCCTGCCCCTGGATGGAGGGAGGCAGCTGCTGGATGCACAGTCGGGTCCCACTGAGGACGCCCACGCCTGCGGGACGGGAGGCGGGCAGCCTCGGGGGCCGCCTGTCCCTCGGACCCTGGGAACGCCACACCTCCTCTTCCTGGGGGCAAGACTCGCAGTCCCAGCCAGCTCCCAGGGGCAGGACCCTTGCAGATCTGCTGCTGGGAGAGCACCTTGGACAAAGCCCCAGAACAGCAGGGGCCAGGAGGCCAGGAACGTTCACACAGTCTCAGACGCCACCCCCGGGGCCGTGTCTCTGGGTGCTGACCTTGTCAAGGAGGAACCCTGCCCTCAGCTATCCACCAGGACTCCCACCTGGCTCTTGCCATGTCTCTCACAAAAACAAGGATGGTCGTGGGCCACTTAAGCCTTAAAGCCGGGATTGAGACTCAGTAAGGGCTCCCCTGGTAGCTCAGCTGGTAAAGAATCCGCCTGCAATGCAGGAGACCCCGGTTTGATCCCTGGGTCAGGGCATAGCAACCCACTGCAGTATTCTTGCCTGGAGAATCCCATGGAGGAGGAGCCTGGAAGGCTACAGTCAATAGGGCCGCAAGGAGTCAGACACAACTAAAGCGACTATGCACCCAGGCATGACTCTGCAAACACACGCACACATAGCCCTACAGGCAAACACGGGAAGGCTGTGTGTCCACCCTGGTCACTACCCCACCCCTCTCAGCACCCTCCCTGCCATCTCCACCTCCAAGGTCTTCCGGCTCCTTCAAGACTACTTTCCAGGGGGCCTGCCCCGACGGCCCACTGGGTCTCCTGGCCTGGAGCCCAGACCAGCCCACCTGGCCGCTGCTCCACATTCATCACCACCGCGACCTTCGCCGGCTAGTTTTCACAGCTGCCCCCTGGGCTATGGTCCTCTGCCTGCTTTACACCTGAAAGAAGGGGGTCAGGGTGGCTCACGAGCAGACCTGGTCACACAGAAGACTGGGGCTGCCAGGACCCACCCCGTCTCTGAGGCTCCACACCAGACCCTGCCCGGCTCCACTCACACAGTCCTCGGTGCCTCCACGGCCCAGGCCCCGGGGAAGGGCCGCCCCACTGCGTTCTGGGCCCACGCCTGCGTGTGACTCCCTCGTTTAACCTGCATTAACTACGGTCCTCCCTTTGCAAACAATTCCCTTTGTTTCCTTGCAACCACCTCCCCATCCACGAGGCCAGGTCACTTCTGCCCTCCAAATGCCCTGGGTCCCTAGTTCCATCACAGAAACAGAAATGCAGTCTGGAGGAAGGAGAGTCACCCCAAGGTCACAGACAGACGGCAGCACAGCCAAGACTCAAACCTAGGCCTCCCAAGGGCCAGCCCCAAGCTCCTCCCAGCACGTCACCCTGCCCTGAGACTGGGGTGTAACTCCCTGCCCTGCGGCACGGCCCACTCCCACCCTCCATCCAGCACATACTCCTTCATCCACCACCTCCCCACCACTTATTCTTTCATAAGTGGTGAAAGAATAAGTGGGCACGAGCCTCAAATGCCAGAACATGCCCCCTCCCTTTCCAACCAGCCCGCCCACCACCCATGCATCGTCCATCCTTTCATTCCTCCCTCCACCCATCCACTCGCTCAAGCATCACCCAGTTGTCTGTCTTTTCAACCATCCATCATCCATCCGCCCGTCCATCCACACACCACCCACCCACCCACTGTGCCCTCCGAGGACAGAGAAATCCAAGGCTGGGACAGCAGACGGGACCCAGGCCTTTGGCACGGGGTGGACAGGTGGCAAGGTCAGCGAGAGGCAGAGCGCAGGGTGGATGCTGGGCAGCGCGAGGTGAGAGGCGGGCCTCACGGCGGGTCCGGGAGCCCTGCTGTCTGGGGCCGGGAACAGGAAGCTCAGGCCTGGTCTAAAGGCCATTTGTGAGGAAGTGGCTGGCGGTGATGAGGGCACCATCAGGGATGTGGGCCCGGGGCACCACACTCGGCAGCAGAAAGGGGCCTGCTGGCTCCAGGCCACCCCCGCGCCTCACCAGGCACTCGCCTCCTCTGCACCTGGTCTGACACCGCCACTCCGGACCTCAGCTCAGGGGTGCGGGGACAGGATCAGGTACACGCCCGGCAGAGGACGTCTAGGGTGGAGGGATGGGCCCTGGCCTGGGTGAGTTTGGGAGAGACCTGAGTCCAGGCCAGAGCCTGACAGGCGGCCCGTGGCTCCCGTGCGGCGGCCAGGGGAGGGGCCGGCCAGCTCCAGCACCCAGGGCTCCCGCCCCGAGGGCCCGCACCCACGAGTCCTCCACCAGCTGCCTCCCCAGCTTCCACCCAGCTGACTCATGGGCGGCTCCTGCCACCACCCAGAGTGGGGACCCAAGGGCTGGGTATAAATCCCCACAGGCGGCCGGCGGAGACCGTGGCCGCTCAGCTTGACTAAGGGATGGCCGTCCCCGGGGCCCTGCTGGCCCTGCTGCTCACCGCGGCCTCGGTCGTGCGCCTGGGTGAGAGGGGCGGTGCGGCTGGCCGGCAGGGGGCCTGGCGCTGATCCTCGCCCAGCGCACCTCCGCGGCGGGGAGGGGGTCACCACCTGGACTGGTAGCCCTTACCCTCTGGTCCTGAGCCCGGCTCCACCCGGGGCAGGGGTCACGGCCTGCTCTCCAGGCAGGGAGACCGAGGCTCGGGTTGGGGGTGCAGGGATCACATCTAAGCCGGGAGGCTGGGCCTGAAGGGGCTCAGCGGGGCAAGGTGCTCCCCCAGGGAGGGACGCCAACACATGCTCCAGGCAGACCCATGGGGAAGGGCCCAGGACTGGACCACCCCTGGCCTCTTCTCCTGCCCTTCCTGCGACCCCCAGGGTGGGTCTCAGGGCCGGGTGGTGAGGGTCTGCTCCCGTCCCTCCCCAGGTGAGGCCTTAAGTTGCATCACCTGTGAGCAGCCCACGGCCCTTCCTCTGTGCAAGAACATTACCTACTGCAAGCCGGACGAAATAGCCTGCAAGACCACGCTGGTGACGGTGGAGGCAGGTGCGGCGGGGGCCCGGGGCTCCCAGCTCCCACCTCAGGGCCACACTGCAGACCCCAGCAGGGGCCGGGGTGACTTCCAGGCCGGTGGTCAGTTAGGGTGTCCTGGGAGGAGGCAGGAAGAGCAAGGTGAAGGGCGCAGACTGGGATGGCCAGGGAAGGCCGGGGCGGGGTGACCGCGCTCTGATGCCTGCCCTCCCTCCAGAGTTCCCCTTCAATGAGAGCCCCGTGGTGACCAGCACCTGTGCCAGGTCCTGCGAGGCCACCGACCCAGACAGCATCGGGGCTGCCCACCCCATCTTCTGCTGCTTCCACGACCTCTGCAACTCCGTGGGCGCTGCCAGGCTCAGTGCGGGAGCCCTGGCCCCCCTGGGGGCCGTGGTCCTCAGCCACCTCCTTCCCTGAGGTGCCCGACACTGCCGGCTGGCCGCTCTGTTGGCACGCGCCCACGGTCCGAGCTCAGCAGGCACCAGGCTACTCATGGGACCCCAGGGGAGAGAATTGTTTTGGGGCACCCTCTGCCCTCCTCCCCTAAACCTGTGGGGTACATAAATAAACCTAGGAGACCATCTCTTCCTTCTGGACACTGAGAGCCCACAGGGCCGCCTTTGGGGAGCTGGGTGGGACCAGCCGTGTTCCGGCACTTGAGCCTCGTGCCCACCACTGCCGTTCTGAGCTGCTTCACAGACAGGCGGGCAGAGGCTTTGGGGACAAATGACTTCCTGCAGTCCGACCAGGACTTGTTGCTCCACCCAAGGAAAATCTGACTCTGCTTCCAGAATATTTCCTGGGGCTCTGGAGGCATTCCCCCACCCCATGCCCCTCCCCGGGATGGGGAGGAAAAGGGGTGGAATCCAGTGTTCTCCGAGGGTGGGTGGGTCTGTGGGGCCCAGGTCCGCCGCGGCAGCAAGGTGGGGACCTGGGGAAGAGGGCATGTGGGGATGGCCTGCCCCCCCAGACTGGGTCTTCCCAAGGGTGTGGGGTTGGGTGTACCTGGGTCTGCGGGCACCCACACAACTCCCCAGGCCCCAGTTGCCTCCTGTGAGACAACAGGCCTATTACACCCTGAGCCCCAGGGACAGCTGAGATTAGAGAGGAGTGTGTGTATGAAACACGAAGGCTGTGCCCGCTCGCCTCAGACCCCCAGGGCTGGTTCAGGGGCTTCAGGGGCCCCCCGTGGTCTGGCCTGTCTGCTCAAGGATGGGCTGCAGAGTGTCCTTGGGGGCTGACCACCCCCTGGAGACCAGGATCCTTAGGCCCCAGGAAACCCTGCCAGCTGTCCTTGGCGTCCCGTTGCTCAAGCCCCACTGCAGGGAGTGGGAAGCAGGAGCTGGACTGACCCCCACCTGTCAGTGTCCACCTTGCCGTCGGGCGTCTGGGCTGGAGATTCTCCACATTCTGCATCACAGCCAGACTTCCAGACCACCCCTGATGTGACCCTGCACTTGGAGGCCAGGGCCACCACTCACCTTGGGGCACAGTGAAGCCACGTCACTGCCCCCTTCAGTCTCACCAGCAGAGCAAGAGGGGGGCACCTCTGGGCGCTTCAGGGGTGCAGGGCAGGTGTGCAGCTGGTAGAGGCGTGGCAGCTGCCTGCTCCCAGAGAAGGCGGGTGGGTGGGGGCAGGCACCTGCGGGGCCTCCACGTGGCCAGCAGAGGGCGCGCACCCCTCGGACTCCTTGCCCAGCACCAGGGTCATGGGTCCTCCCTGCCCACACCTCCAGCGGGAGCCATGCAGGGCAGCCTGAGCGCACGGGGGCCCGCCAAGCCCCTGCCCTGGCCCTGGGCACGCCCGCTGGTCTGCGCCCCTGTGGGAGCTGGGTAGGTCACGGCTGGGGGCCACAAGAGTGGCTAGCAGGTGGCTGCAGGGTGGACGGCAGCTGCCCACACCGTCTGCAAGCGTGTGGGGCCTTGAGGCAAGTGGGTGCTGATCGCACACCCCCACCTCCCGTCACGTGGAAGTGGGTGGGTCACAAAGAGCTGTGGCGGGGAGACGCTCCATAATGGGCCCTCCGCCCCCTGCTCACTGGCCAGAGAAAGAAGGGCCCCTCTTCCACCATGAGTACCTCTTCCATCAGGACAGATGGCGAGGAATGCCACCACCTCCCCCAGGAGCTCCGCCTCCCGGGACGTCCTGCAGGCAGGTGGCAGGGGGTGGGGGGTCACCTGGGGAGCCAGACACCGCACAGACCACAGGGGCGGGGGCCTGGGGTGGACGGTCCTGTAGCCACTGGCCTGCGGGAGGGGGAGGGTGGTCCAGGGAGAACCAGGGCCCAACCCACATGCGGGCTGACAGTCACTTGAGCTTCTCAACAAAAGCGGCCACTGCATGGGATCAGTGGATCTTGTGAGAACTAGGCTGCAGATACACTCCCAAAGCCCAGTCCTGAAGCCAGGCCCCCTAGTCAACAGGTACCCTTCTCTCCTCTACTACAGGCCTGTCCTCCAAGTGCGGACCCAGAGCCTCCCCTCCCCACCCCCCAGCTAGGCTGCATCTCCTGAAGTGGACACAGAAGTCCCCATACCCCTGGGGCAGCCACACACAGCCTAGATGCCTGTGACCATCCTGAACACCCCCCCCGCCACCCGCCCGCCACCAACAACCGTGCCAAGCGGGGCAGACCATGCCCAGGCACCTCCATCCCATCTCCCCAGCCAGCCACTAGGGGGCCACTGGCTCAGTGCACCATTTCCTGTCTGTGGTCCCGCCAAGAACTTGTCCTGTCTGGCAGCAGTCAGCTCAGTCACCTGCCACGATCCCCCAAACCCTGCCGCCCCTCCCTACAGGCCCTCTGCAAACATGTATCACGTGAAGAGAAACAGACCTTCTGGGAGGGGGCCCATGTGACCTTTACGTGGCCATTGGCTCAGGACAGGCACGAGGCCTCGCCTGGCAGGCCTCAGGGCCCTCAGGGAAGATGGAAGGTGAAAAGGGCTGAGGCTCCAGCCAACCACCCTGGCAGCGCAGCACTGCCCTGCTCCGAGCTTCTCCAGCCCCACCACCCCATCGCTGAATAGCCTGCTGCACACCCAGCCACTTCCAATGGCCCTTCTCTCCCAGGCCCCAGTGCTGGCCCCTGCTGGGGCAGGCAGGCAGAGCATGGACACCACCCCCCCCCCCCCACGCACCTGCCTTCCGTCCCAGGGGTCCCATCCCTGCCCTCCTGGGGGTGCCTGCACAACAGTCCCTCTGCTCACCCTCTCCACCCCCACTAAAGCCCACTGACCTCTGCCCCACCTGCCAGCCCTCACCCTGCCTAGTGAGCCCAGGAGCCTGGGGGCCCAGACCCAGAGTCTGGGGTGGCACCTCCCAAGCCTCTGTGGACAACCACAGAGGAGAGGGCCAATCTGTAAAGGGCTTGGGGCAGCTCCTTTCTGGCCTCAACCCCATGATCCGCAGAACGGGCACAAGTCCTGCCCTGCCAGCGTGGACCCCAAGTTCACCCAGCAATCCCGACAGCACCCCCCGCCCCACATCAGAAGGGCTTCGGAAATGAAGACTCCCCAGCACGCTCACGTTGAAGGCCTTTACTCTTGGGCTTTCCTTAAATAAAACAGAAACACAGCAGTGTTCCCCGTGGCTGAGGAGGACCATGTCGTGGGGGCAGGGGAAGAAGAGGGCCGTGGCCGTGCTCCTGGCCCCGCCGGCGGGGGGTGGACGAGGCGGCCAGGGAGCAACCCTGGGCCCCTCTGGGCTGCCCCGGGGGCTGGCAGGGGCAGCTGAAGGGGCACAGGTGAGCGGGCACCCTGCCCGGGGCAGAACCCACCCCCAGAGCCTGGACTGTCCCCAGTCAGGGACGAGGCCCACCTGCACTGCCCTCGTGCTCTCCAAGGCCCTGGACCAGTTCCTGCTTCTCCCCAAGCCACCCTCGCTCCAGCTGCAAGGCAAGAGAGCGGGCAGGCCCCGGCCGGCACCTCAGCAGGCTGGTGACACCAGGACAGAGCTGCTTGAGCAGCCCCAGCCCCCTGCAGGAAGCAGCTCTCAGCACAGGAAGAAACAAACAGATCAACAGCCGGGCAGGACGTCGGGCCAGGCAAGGACAGCCCCAGCGGGAGGGCAGAGGCGCTACAGGCCCAGAGAGGGCAGGACCCCAGCTGGGGTCACACAGCACGGTCCTATGGGCACCAAGGGGTGCAGACAGGTGAGGGCACCCAGGCAGGACCCCATGCCTCTCCCCAGTCCCTCCTCAGCAGCAGGTTCTGACTAGGACCCCCCACCCCCAGCTGTGACAGCTCACCGCCTCCACCAGAGCCGCTGCACAGCTGACCTGCGCTGGGCCCACCGTACTCTCCAAGGCCCCGCTGCCACCCCAGCACCTGGTGACCAGGCCTCTCTCCTGAGTGCCCTGGGCCCGTCTGCCTGGCCACACTCTGCCCCGCCCCCACGCGCAGCAGAGGGATCTGCCTTGAAATGCTGCTCTGATCCTTCCAGCTCCTCGGGGGCCCATATCAGGACCCAGGCCTTGGCCCGCTCCCTGCCCCGCCCCCGGCCCTACCTCCAGGACTGCTCCGGCCTCACCCCCAATGGCAGCCTCAGACTCCAAGCTCTGGCACTCAAGGCAACTCCAGCCCGCTCCCTGCGCCAGGCACCCGCCCACTCAGAGCACGGAAGCCTGGCTTCACCTGCAAGGCAGCCCACCCCAAGCCCCTGCTGCCTGCATGCCAAGGGCCCTGGGCCTCCTGGTTTGCCCATCGTCACCACCCAGAGGGCAGATCTGGCCTGGGTGCCTGCATCACCCCCACCCCGTGCTTGGCATGGGATGGGGTATGGAGGGGCATCAATAATGGAGGCAGGGGAGGGCCTTGAGCATGTGAGGGGGCTGGGTGGGTCGCAAGGTCACTCCAGCTCAGAGAGGGCCCAGTCCAGCCGGCCCATGCTGCACTCTCTGCCCCCTGGCAGGTGGGGAAGGGTGGGCAACGGCCTCCAGGTCAAGGCTGGTGGGCAGGGATGGCAGGCTGTGGCGGTCACTGGTCTTTGAGAACGTCGTGGAGCCCGCTCTCGGCCCGGAGCAGCTGGCTGCTGGCCTCATTGTAGGCGATCCAGTGCTGCAGGTCAGCCGGCAGCTCTGGGGGCTCCACCTGCAGAGGGAGATGGGGGTGAGACCGGATCCAGACTCGGCTGCAGCCCAGCCCTCTCCACGAGGCTGGGTCACCCCACACCAGCCTTTCAGCACGCAGATCCCGGGCACTGGGCTCAGCCTGACCCACGCTAAACCCGACACTGCACCTGGGGCCCTCTGCCCCATCTGGGACCGGACATCCACGGGGTGTCCCTGCCAGGCTGGGTGAGGGCCATCTCACCTCTCACGTGGGAGTCACCCTTCAGCCCACACCTGACCTCATGGCACCCTCCCCTGCAGAAAAGTGGCCTTGGCTCCCTCTCCTCCACACTTTGGTCGCAGCTGAGTCCACGGATTTACAGCCTCGATGGCTCCCCCCCTCCCACTCTCCTGACAATGAAGGGACACACACAGCATCTCTGTGGGTGTGAGGTGGGTGGGATCCAGGCTCTCTGGGGGTGTCCTTGACTCAAAGAGACAGAAAAGCAGCGGGCTGGGCCTCTGGCCTGCTGTGTAGCCTCAAGCATTTCGCATCGCCTCTCTGAGCCTGTTTCCCCACCTCTGATATAATGCAAAGTCATGGCCTCACCATGAGGTGAGGCTGTCTCCCTCTTCTGCACCTGTCCACAGCCAGAGAGGGCAGCGCCCTGTCTGAGGGCACCAAGGGGTCCAGCAGGTCCTGGCTCTGGCATGCAGGTGCCCAAGCATTAGGCACCTGTCTGCAGCAGGAGCCTGCCCTGGCAACCGGCACCGCAGCAACGTCCCCAGGGCGCAGTTGCCATGCCGCAGCGGCAGGCCCAGCTGGGCTGGGAAGAGCAGACCCCGGGGAGGGGCCTTGAGCCCCAGGCAAGTGCTGCGGCCCTCTTTTCTCCAACTGGAAAAGGCGCAGGGCCTGCAGCTCTAGAGAGCTCAATTCTCACCAGAACACAGGGGATGGTGACCCAGCCCCTCAGCTCTAATCTGGGTGAAGGGGGGGTCTCAGGTCCTGAGAATACCCACCAATCTCCTGTCACCGACACCACCCCCACCCTAACTCCATCCTTCGTTCAGAACCGAGAACCCGTGAGACGGGCTCAGAACTCTCGGCCACACTTGGACCCCCTGAGGAGAGGGGTCTTCCCTGTTCTGGAAAATGTGGAGGATGTGGCAGGGAGCCTTGAGGAGCCAGGTTCATAAGAAGCGGCGGGAGAGGGGCAAGCTGAGTCCAGCTATAAAGAGGTGATCAAGGAACCCTGAGGGGTCTCACGAAGAAAGGCATCAGTGAAGAAGGCCCTGGCCTGGGACCAAAGGGAAGGGCGGGATGAGAGCGTCCCTCAGAAGGGAGGCGGCAGTGTGGGGCCAGGAGGCCAGGGGTCCTCAGGGGCCAGGGGAGACGTGCGGGGGACGGGGGACGCTCACCCTGCGCTTGCACAGGTGCTGAACGACTCGCTCTGGCGAGGCGCCCAGCACGTGCTGGCGGGAGCGCAGCAGCGCGCACACGAAGCCGTCGCGCAGGCTGATGAAGCGCGCCTCCACGTAGAAGGCGCGGTCGTCCCAGCCCAGCAGGCGCGTGCGCACTTCGAACGGCTCGAATAGACGCAGCGAGCGGCGGTAGCGCGCGCAGGAAGCAGCCAGCACGGCGCGCGCCCCGAGCGCGCGCAACGCCTCGAGCACACCACAGCGGGCCAGGTGCGCGGCGCGCGCCACGTCGGCCTCACGCAGGTAGCGCGCGTTGTTCATGTGCAGCAGCAGGTCCAAGTCCGAGGGCAGCACGCGGCCCGCGTAGCTCTGCTCAGCCAGCAGGTCGCGGACGCGCGGCTGCAGCAGGCGCGCGCGCAGCACGGCGCACGGCACGCGCACGAGGTACCAGCCGTCCAGCAATGCGAAGTAGGCTAGGGCCAGGGCCAGCAGCGCTACGAGCAGCTCCAGCATCGTGGCCGCGGCCGCAGCGGGCGCCGGGCGCGGGAGAGGCGTCAGCGTGGTTGCCGGCTCCGCGCGCAGCGTTGCAGCCGGCGGCGCTGATTCCGCAGCTCAGCCGGCCGGCCTGGGAACCGTTGAGCAGTGCGCGGGCGGAGCGAACCATCTCGCGAGGCCCGCTGAGGGGGCGACGCGCCTGGCGCCGCGGGCGAAGTACCGCGTCTCGCCGCGGCAACCCCCCCCCGCTCGCAGTGGTTTGTCCCACCCCGCGGCGCGAGCGTCTTTCGCTTTCTCCGCGGCGGGCGGGGCATAGGGAGGCGAGCCCTGGGGTCGCAGCGGCACCTGGCGGTCACTCCCAGCGTTACAGACGCAGGAGCGTCCCCGGGTCTCCCGCAGCGTCGCCCCCAGTGTCTGGTAGCGCGAGCCCCTCGCGCCTTTCCCTGGCCCTTGAAGACTCGGATTGACCCCGGAATTCCACATCTAATTTGGGAGAGCCTCCAGCACTTCCCTGGCCTAGGCTGTGGAATTGTGCGGGAGGGATGGACATAGCCCGGTCCCCTGCGGCGTTACTTGGAGACGACTGGAAACCGACCCTCCTCTGCTCCCGAACCTCCAGGGGCTCCCCGCTTTCGCAGGACGACAGCCCCATGTGCGGGCGGATTCAAGGAGTGTCTCACTGTGGCCCCAGTACACCTGTTCAGTCTCAGCCTGTGACCTCATTAACTCCGCTGCACTCACCCCTGCCCCCCAAGATCCTGACAACCGCAACCTCATTTCCAAGCATTCCCACCCTTTGCCCTTTTTAGAAACGGGAGCAAAGAACATCCAGGGTGGAGAGGGAGGAGTTAGTAACTGAAATGACTCAGCAGTGGATTCAATGGTAACTTGACTTAGGCACCTGGGACGCCTGGCCTGACGCGCTGCTGCACTGAGTCAGTGTCCTGTCCGTCTTCTCTGCAGGGCTTTGCGCGAAGACCAGCTCCCCTAACCCGCCTTCAGGCCTCTCCAACGACCGCATCTGCCAGTGACCCCCGAGGCCGCCTGCTCAGGTCAGTATTAGAGTCCTGGGAGGGTGGGCTTGCAGAGTGAGGGCTGCAGTCCAGTGGCTCTGAGAAGGTGTCTGGCAGCAGCTGGACTGAGGAAGCCGTCTGTCTGTCCAGTCCACTCCCAGTGGGCTTGGGCTGCAGGGCTCTCGCAGGCCGGGAAGAAGAAGCTCCTGGGGCAGCCGTGGTCTGCAGTCCACGGAGCTGGGTGCTAGGCGGCCTCCTCGCCAGGGTCAGTGTCGGGCAGAGGCTGAGTGGTTTGCTTTTCTGGCTTTGCTTCTGGGACCAGTAGCTGGGCGGAGTAGGGCCAGAGTTGTCCTAGGTCCCTGGATCTGTTTGGATACTCCCAGGAACAGGGGGCTCATTTCCTGTCAGGGCGGGTCCACCTGCCCTAGGAAACCCTGGCAGTAAGAAGACCCTTCCCACACATGCTCACACTTGTGCCTGTGATGCTGTCCCTGCCCTGGCTGGGCTCCGAGCCGTCTGTCCGGGGGTGGGCTAGCTTCTTAGGGTCAATAGAATGCTATGCCGTGGTCACCCACCTTGTCCCATCCCCCAGGGGAGGACCCCATAGCTAGAGAGCTGGTTCTGGAGACCACAGCGCAGCTTGGTGGGTGAGGCTCCAGCGGCCCCGCCCTCCTCACAGCCCGTGTGCCCACCACCTGGCTCCTTCTGAGCTTCTGCTGTGCAGGTCACCCAGCACACACACGTACACACACACATGTGCATACACGCATACACACATGCACACGTGCACACACAACACACGGGTGCACACACATGCACCCACATACACATGCACACACGGATGCACGCACACACATACATACACATGTACACACCACACACGGGCGCACACAGACGTGCACATCGACACGCACACACTGCACATGCTGTTCCCTCTACAGGGGACCCTCCCTTCCATCTGCCCCTTTCTGGAAACCCAAACTGGGCTAGATCCCCAGAGTACTTTTACACTGGTGCAGTCCGTAGGTAGCGGGTGCTCTCTCCCGTGGCCAGGGCTGGTCTGTCTTGTTGACTGCCAAATCCCAAGGCCAGCGGGATGCCTGGTGCACTGAAGGTGCTCAAAATGTGAATGCCATAAGCACCAGCGCCTTCTCCACGTCCCCGCCATCCGGCTGCCTCTGTCCCACCCAGTGGACACACAGATCTTGTGATAGGTCGCTGGCACCTTGTGGAGGGCTAGAAGGAGTCCTGGGTGCAGGACCTTGATCCCTTCCCTTGGCCCTGGAGCCTCCGAACCTGCGGAACCAAGCAGGGCAGATGAACAGAGGGGTACTTCTGGGTCCCCTTGGTTCCTAAGGACTCTCGTATCTGGGTAGCGCCAGGCATTGCCGCCAGAGGCAGGCCTGCATACTAAGCTCCACTGGCCGCCTCCTGGATTCGAGCCTCCAAGTGAGGAGAAGCATGGGCTCAAGACGCCACCCGAGGAAGCAAAAGCAGCAGTGCCTGTAGTCAGAACCAGCAGGCAGCCCCTGGACCCTGAAAAGTTGTTGCTGAACCCACGCAAAGACGCCGGGATTCTTGGCCTCTGGAGGAGAAGAATTCAATCCAGGGCCAGAGACGAGGCTTGATCGCTCAGAGCTTTTGTGCAATAGGGTTTATTAAAGTATAAAAGGGATAGAGAAAGCTTCTGACATAGACATCAGAAGGGGCCAGAAAGAGTACCCCCTTGCTAGCATTAGCAATGGAGTTATATACTCTCAAATTAGTTATTACAGTGAATCAAAAGAATGTCTGGAGGTTGTAAAGACCTCACCAGACTGTCAGGGAGTGTTTAATGGGAGGATTCCTATGTGCTATTTCTCATAAGTCCTCTGTTCCTTATCAGCTTCTGCCAGAAGCGAGTAGAACTGTAGGCAGCTCTCAGGACTGAGGTCATTGTGTGAGACAGGCTTGGGCCTCCTTTAGTAAACATTCTCTTTATGACAAAACTGCTTAGTCTCGCCCCCCTTTCTTGAGATGTGGATTGTCTCCTGACCTCGTGACCATTATTATGCTTTGTTTCCTTGGTAACGGTTACTGTATGTTTGGTTTTCTGATTTTTATCATTATTGAAAGAAATTTCTTGTACTACAGCCTATATATACTCACAGAAAAATCATTAAAGCACCTTTGCTCCATCAGAGCTTAGGTCCCTGTGTCTTTCTCTCCCTCTCTCTCTTCACCTCCCTCCGACTGTCTCACTTTCTTATCGTCGACTCCGGACCACCAGGTTCCGGTCCATTAAAGGACCCCAACAAGTGGCTCCCAGAACACGGACACTGGTATACGTGGCATTTCGGACGGAGTGACTCCAGGCTTATTGAGGTCTGGACCTATTGAGGTCGGTAAGTACTAAGACACGGGTCAAACGGCTGGAAAGCCCCATCATTTCTCTGTTTTACTTCACTGTTTGTTTAAAGCTCAGGGACTTTTGGTTTCGCGTCAATGAATAGAGGCTTACTTTCAAATAGTGGTTAAATGTAATCCTTGGTTCCCTGATAAATGCAGTTTTGATTTAGAAATTTGGCACCGGGTCAAAGAAAGTGTTGAATGAGCCACCAAACAAGGAAAAAATATTCCAATTGATTTCTAGCCCCATGGGCTCTCATTAAAGCTGTAATTCTGCCATTTCAAGGTAAATTCTAGCCCTTCCAATATTCGACAACAGACGGAACACTTATTACATGAATATAAATTAAATGATAAAACTTTACAAAAGGCCCAATTAAAACAACCTAAAATATTTCAAAATTTTCTTACTAGCCCTGGCCCGGCTGCTCCAAATGCTCCTCCTCTGCCAACAGGCTCAACTCCAAAAGTCTCTCCTTTGTTGGAACCTAATGAAAGTTATGCTAATTTTTAAGCTAAATTAGAAACTGCTATTTCCCATACTGTAATCGGAGAAGAAACCAAGAAACAGCTAGAGAAATTACTTGCTTATGAGAATACAAATCAGGAATGTCAAAGAACTATCGCTGCAATTCGTGAGACTGGGACTATTATTGATTATTTGAAGGCTTGTCACAATCTAAGATCAAAAACTCAAAAGATGCAAATACTAGCTGAAACAACGGTTACTACCTTTATTTATTTATTTTTTTTTAAGGTTACTACCTTTAAAAAGGGGAATGAAGGATGCTTTACGCATGGAGATAAAAACCATTTAAAAAGGGACTGCCTGAAGAAGGCTAATAAAAAACCTCCAAGAATTTGCCCTCGCTGCCGTAGAGGAATGCATTGGGCCAAAGATTGTAAATCTAAATCCGATATTGAAGGAAAACCTATCCAGGAAACTCCAAACAGGGGACACCGCCCCCCCCCCCCCCCCCCCCGCCAGGTCCCCTACAACAAAAACCAGGGGCAAATTCTATCTTTTCCCTCAAACCCTCAACATCAATATACCAGCCCTAAATGATTTTTTCCTTTACCCTTAAGCAGTCCCTTCTAGAGTACCTACCGGACTTTTTGGACCCCTGCCCCCACAAACCTTCAGTCTTTTATTTGGCCGATCTAATTTGGCTTCTAAAGGAATTACTGTTTACCCTGAAATAATTGATTCAAATTATAAGGGAGAGATTCAAATTATGATGTCATCTCAGATTCTATGGCAATTCAGAAAGGGGGACAAAATTGCTCAATTACTTCTTTTGCCTTACATTTTTATTAACTCCTCTAATAATGTACAGACAGGCGGATTTGGCAGTACAGATCAAAAACAATCCTTATGGGCATCATTGGTGTCTGAATATGCCTGACCAAATATAAATATCAGAATTAATGGTAAAAGATTTTCTGGTCTCCTCGGCACTGGATCTAATATTACTATTATTTCCAAACACTTATGGTCCAAATCCTGGCCTATACAAAAGTTCTCTTGCCAAATTGCAGGGATTCCTCAAACCAAAGTACAAGAAATTTACCAAAATGTTCAAATCTAGCCATATGATAGACCAAAAGGCCACCCTACAACATTAAGACCTTATGTGATAGATGCACCCCTTAATCTAATAGGAAGGGACTTACTTATGCAATGGCAAATTCAGATATACATACCACATTTTTCCTAGGGGCCACTGCTTATTTAACAAACAAAACAATTACTAAAATAACTGAGAAAAATGACAAGCCTGTTTGGACAGAGCAATGTCCCCTTACGAAAGAAAAATTACAAGCTACTAAAGAACTTATAGACACACAATTAGAATTGAAATATATTGAGGAATCTTGCTCTTCTTGGAACTCTCCTATTTTTGTTATAAAAAAGAAATCTAACAAATGGTGTCTCTTAACAGACCTTAGAAAAGTTAGTGCATCTATGAAACCTATGGGTGCATTACAACCAGAGATGCCATCACCTATTACTATTCCTCAAAATTGGCACATTATTATTACTGATTTACAAGATTGCTTTTTTAATATACCTTTACACCCTTTAGACTGGGAGAGAGTCCCTTTCTCTCTCCCTTATCCTAATCATATCGGGCCTCATAAAAGATTTCAATAGACTATGTTACCCCAAGTTATGCTTAACAGTCCTAGTATTTGTCAAAATTTTGTAGCCAAGGCTTTACTTCCTATGTGACAGCAATTCCTTCATGCATATATCATTAATAATATACTATAACTACAAAAAGGAGAAATGATATTTTTGACACTGAATGGCCATGATATTCTTTAGACTCCAGAGAAAACTGATTAAAAGAAAATCTTTTTTAAAATTGCAAAAGTGGTTCTTCTTACACGTGCAGTTAGGAAAAGGTTCTTGTTAAAATACTTTTTTGGAGCTCCAGTTCTGCCTGGGAAACAAAGACAGGCCTAAGAAAAAACCTAAAGTTAACTCTCATCCTGTCCTTGGGATACACAGCCCACTCTATCAAGGACTCCAGCCATAAACAAATTGGTGGAACTCAAAATAAATAAATAAAAAGATATCTTAAATTTCAAATGGAAAACTATGCCTATCTATCTAAAATTATCTATGTCTGAATATATGTCTTTGTTTTTGGATAATATGAAGTTAATAAACTCTATTTAAATTCAACTTCACATGAACTGAAAAATATTCAATATTAAATATAATGTTTATTTAAATGTAAATATAATTTAAATATAATTATTTGTTAATCTAATTAAGACATGTCTTAAGTCATCAACATTATATAATACTTTTATTATGCCTAGGTTTAAGGTAAACGAAATTTGTCAACAAAAAGGTAACTCTTTTATATATATATATATATATATATAAATGAGATGAAAACCTTTAGATAAACTCTATTAAAAATAATTATATTTTTGATAGAATAATCTATTATTATAATCTATTATTACAATCTAAAACAATCTCTTAGGATTGGGGTAACTTAAGTTTCTGGAGTTATACTAAACTAAATAATAAAAGTTTATTAAATAACTAGGTCATTTCCAAACGAAGTAAGATTTTAAAACATTAATTACTGAACATTAACTTCTTCTTACAAAAAGTTTTTCTTACAGAAAAACTAAAGGGATTTTAAGCTATTAATAAATATGTATATATTTATATAAAAAATAAATATATATATTATAACATATAATATGATATAATAAATATATTCACCAATCTGTAAAATACTAGAATACAAGACACTTCATAGTTGCTAAAGAAAAGTAAGATATATGCTTTTTTTAAAAAAAAGAAAAATAAGATATATGCTTTTAATAAAAAGGTATAAGAAATGGCAAATAAAATGATGAATACAAAAATATAAAAAGAGGTTTATGACAAATAAAAGAGAATTTTATGGCAAATGGATGTGACTCATTGCCCTGAACTTTCTTCCTCTTCTTCTTCCATGTCTCAATCAATACAAATTCTTCTTTTCTAGGGGCCACACCTGTCCAAGGTAAAACTACACAACATGTTATAACCCACCTATCAACTTACTTTGCGATAATGAGAACACCTAGTTCTATAAAAACGGACAATGCCCCTGCCTATATTTCTAAGCAGTTGAAACAATTTTTACATTCCTTCTCTATTAAACAGATCACAGACATTCCTTATAACCCACAAGCACAAGACATAATTAAACAAACACATCACACACTGTAACTGCAAATAAAAAATTAAATAAGGGGAAATACCCAGGAACACTTTTATCTTCCTTATCCAGAACAGACTTTACTAGATTCTAATGCAATATATTCTTTAAGCCTATAACTACTGTTAATATAGCTTTATTTCTGTTTCCAGTCTGTAAGATTCTTAAAACAACATCAACTTCGATGCCTGTTTCACAATACAAAACAAAAACAACATAAAAAAGACACCATTTGCCAAATAAATTATTTGTTCCTAAGAATATCAAAAATGCAAAATATTCACCTTCTTTTCAGGTCTGTCTTGAAAGTATAATCACCTTCTTTAACACACTGAACAGAGATTCAACAGCTGCCAGGCTGCATTTCTTTTCCAAGGACAAGGTCAAATATATTTGGATATGAGCAACATTTCATTTGTCAAGTTGTTCCGCATCAGTTTTTCAATAATTTCACTTAGGAAAAAATGTTTGAATGTTTGCTTCTAATCCTTTGCCCCAAATAACACAAACCGCTTAAAACACAGTCAGATTCCATTTCTTTTTATATCAGGAAAAATGTATGTACTGAATGAAGAGAAAATCAACCCATTAATTCAAAACCACAGCCAAATACCAGTCCCAAACAGATCTCTAGATGACTTTTTTCTTTTGGACTGAAATGTTTCCTAGGAATGTTTTCATCATTATCGCTTTCCTTTCTTTCTATAACTATTGTTAACATAGCCTTATTTGTTTTAAATTTTTTAAACTCACCTCAAGGAGATATTTTGACAAAAGCAGAAAAACATTTTGAAACATTAAAGGACACCTGCCTTCCTTTGCCCATTTGATATCAAGATGGGTTTAACTAATCAATGGAAATCTAAGAAACTAATCTTACAGGGAAAGGGGTATGCTTCTATTTCTCCAGATGGATCCAGTGACCTCACATGACTTCCTCTTCAGAAGATTCAAGGGGGCCCCCAGCATTCAGACTAGAGACAAAACAACAAAAACCCCAGGAGGAAGGAATTCCAATACAAGCCATGGCAGCTTTAAGAACTTCCAAAAAACGCCACACTCGACATCACCGACCTTATGATCTCCCTCCTTGGGGACAGATAAAAATCCTTACTAATCAAACTGAAAATCTGATTTCTCAACAGGGAATGCCTCGGAATCCTGAAAATACTTTTCTTCGCTATGCTTGCTTTGCTTGCTTTTTTCTCCCCCACTCAGGCTGACTTGATTGATCACACTTATTGGGCTTATGTACCTAGCCCCCGTTTTTAATTGTAGGTTATAAAATGGACAGATGTAAGACCAATCATATCCACTAATGACTCAACACATATGCCCCCTCCTTGGAACTTGGAGGGGCCCTCTCATCCTGAAGAAGAAGAAAAACTAATTAATATCTCTCTAGGTTATGAAGTCCCTCCTTTGTGTATGGGCCCAACAGAATTATGCATAAATATTAGCCGACAAGCTTGGGCTTTCGCCCTGCCTCCAAAAGAGGACTTTTGGATGCTGCTTGGATTATTTACTGCCCTTTCTTTGTCCATCAGCCATGTTTACACTACTGAAACTTTAGGGAAAGAATTAGGGGAAGAACAAAGAACACTGTGCGAAGGGTTTACTAATAAGAACTTTAAATATATTCCTGTTCATTGGGACAAAGTCAGGCCAGATCAGGAAAATCAGTGTTTATGGCTAATCATACAGTTGTCGACTGGGGACCCCATGGTATGTGGTTATCTAACTGCTCATGCGATATTAACAGCACTATAGGTGATTATGTTACTCAAGTAGCATGGGAGGTTACTAATACTACAATGGAGCATTACCATGACAGAGGACTTCTTGGATGGCTTGACGATGGAATGCCCCCCCCCACCCCCATCCTCGAATCGTCCTTGATAAACAGATTGGGCCTAAACAATGGGACATTTGGAAACTTGCTGCAAACCCCGAAGAACTTAGGACTTGGACTGGACATTTCACAGGGACCAATTGTCATATAAATGATTTCTTTCATTATAATCAATCATATTTCATACAAGCTTGTGTTCCACTTCCTTTTGTTATAGCTATAGGAAATTTACAATTCAATAAGACTTTATGTTCTGTAACTTGCATAAATTGTAAATTATACACTTGTCTTAACTCCTCTATTTCCTTGAGAAATGACTCACTTTTGATTCTTGGATCTCAACATAATCTGTGGTTACCAGTAAATTTCCAGCGGCCCTGGGAAGAAGGTCCCATGGCTGGACCTGCTTCCCGGTTAATTACTAAATTGCTCCAGCGATCTAAATGATTCATTGGGTGGCTGATTTTTGGCATTTGGGGATTAACAGCTATTTGCACCACTGCTTCCATCACTGGCGTTACTTTACAAACCTCAGTTCAAACACATAATTTTATCCACTCAGGCTCAGATAGATGAGGATATTCAAGATGAAACACAGGAACAAAAAACAGCCATCAAATGGGTTGGAGATCAATGATTAGATGTACAAAAACAGGTGATACTAAAATGTGGTTAGAATTCTGCTCAATTTTGTGTTACTCCTGTTCAATTCAATAATAATCCCTACAACTGGGAACAAATCAAATTTCATTTACAAAACATACATGATAATGACTCTCTGAATGTACAATTATTACAAAAAGAAATATTTGAAACATTTTCTAATAATCTGCCCTCTTCCACTAATTTGGAAACTTTAGCTGAACAACTAGCTGATCAATTATCTAGGCTAGCCCCACGTGGATGGTTTCAAAGCATTACTCACAGCATCGGGTCTGGAACTGTAATTTTAGTGATTGTCTTGACAATTCTATTTGTCATCTACCGTTGCCTTCATGCAAAGATTGTTAAAACTAAACAAACTCTTATGGTCAGAACTCTTTTTACAAATATTATAAATAAATAAGGGGGAATTGTCAGGGAGTGTTTGACGGGAGGATTCCTACATGCTGTTTCTCATAAATCCTCTGTTCCTTATCAGCTTCTGCCAGAAGTGAGTAGAACTGCAGGCAGCTCTCAGGACTGAGGTCATTGTGTGAGACAGGCTTGGGTCTCCTTTAGTAAAACATTCCCTTTACAACAAAACTGCTTAGTCTTGATCCCCTTTCTTGAGTTATGGATTGTCTCCTGATCTTGTGACCATTATTATCCTTTATTCCCTTGGTAACAGCTACTGTACATTTGGTTTTCTGATCTTTATCATTATCAAAATAAATTTCTTGTACTACAGCCTATATACACGCACAGAAAAATCATTAAATCACCTTGGCTCCATTAGAGCTTGGGTCCTCGTGTGTTTCTTTCTCTCTCTCTCTCTCTCTCCCCCTCCCTCTGGCTCTCTCTTTCACTTTCTTATTGTGGACTCCGGACCGCCAGGTCCTGGTCCATTAAAGGACTCCAACACCAGACCTACTCCCATAATTTACATTTTGAGATAACAGAATTAGCCAGAAAGTTTTTTCCAGAGACTGTCCTCAAGCAGGATACATTATTGTTATATAATCCTAAGGAATGTCGAGGGGAAAAAAGTTTGTCCTTTCTTCCTCCTTGAGAATTCCAGACCCCTCTCTCCTTGGGGACCCCTAGACTTCCTATCAACCCGCCTAGGAAAGGACTCTCTCATTCCCCCCTTTTCTTTTAGGAGAATTATGTTGCCAAGGGAAAGGCATAACATTCCATAACTACTTCCTGCTATTTAGGGGCGCGGTCCCTAAATTGTTGAGGCAACATATTCTCCTAACCCTCATACTGAGGGTATCTGATCTAGGGGCCCCAAGTAATATTTGGAAGAGGCTGTGGTGTTATAGCCATGCTTTCCGGGAAACAAACTCACTCAGAAGGACAATGCAGATAGTGGAGTGCAGGTTATTACACCGGCGGGCCCAAGGCAGAGTCTCCTCTTAGCCAAGGACCCCGACCAGCATTTGTGAAAATCTTTTATACCCCATGTGTATGTGTCCAAACCCACCACCCCAAATCCCTTAAGGCTTACAAAGGAAGGGTAAATACAATCACAGTAAGCCCATCATTCACGTGTTATGTGTTCAAACAGTTAATAATCAATAAGCCCACAGTTACATTCCAACCAGTTAATAACCGATAAGCCTGTGGTTACTTTTGGATAGATACTGTCTGGAGGCAGGGGTGATTAGTGTCTGTTTTCTCTTAGGTGATGAGTAACCTGGATATGATCTTCAAGGTTCCCCTCTCCGGAGGGGGTCTTATACATCCATTGTCGTTCCCACAGGCACTAAGCAGAGAGTTCAGAATCCACTGGAGAGGTGGCCGAGCATGATCAGCACGGACAGGCCTCAGATGGAGTCCAGGCCCTATGAATTCCTTCTTCAGTGGCACTCGTAGGAGCTTGGACAACCATCTGTAAATTAAAAGCTTTTAGACGGTTAGAAAACCCCATTATGCAGTTACAGACATAAGGCAAAATAGTCATTAAGCCAAGTTAAAATCAAAATGGAAAGTCACATTATGTCCATAGTTACATCAGTCCATCCTAAGGTTGTTAGATGTCATCAGCTTAAGAAGAGGCATCACATGTGATTGTTGTTGAAGGTATTTGCAGACTTGGAGAAAGTCTTTTCCTTGAAGTGGAGATGCCCACCACAGGAAGCCTTCCACTGATGAAGAGGGGAGTGCTCTACAGACCCAGCAATTAGACTGATTATTAAATGCAGTGTAGGAGTGAGCCCAGGACAGGAAGGCATTGTCTTGAGGATCAAACAGCAGATTCAGGATCTTTGGAGTCAGCAGAAGTAGGCCCACATAGATTATCAGGCCCATCTGAAAAGTACAAAGTCAGAGCATGGAAAGTGAAGACAAAATGAAGTCACTTAGCTCTGGTCAGGGTGCCACCTCTTAACTCAAGTGTGATGCACCCACGAATCAATTCCTGGCACTTTGACAGCTGTGGGAGAAGAAAGAATAACCTGGTAAGGGCCTTCCCAGAGGGGCTCAAGGGATGGGCCCCCAGACCCCAATGTTTTTATGAGGACCTCAGTTCCTGGCTCAAATAGAGGCTTGCTTGACTCAGAGCCTGGATCAGAAGTTGTCTCCCGGAGTTCTGTTAATGCCTGTTGAAAAGCTGAGAGCTGAGTTACATAATTAGTTAATTCCAAGGCTTCAGGATCTATAACAATGTCTGTGTGTAAGAAAGGCCTTCCATAAATACATTCAAAGAGGGACAGTCTCTCCTTTTTGGGGGCAGTTCGAGCCCTCATTAAAGGTATGGGTAGGACTTTAATCCAATTGTCTTGCATCTCTTGAGTTAATTTGCGCAGATGTCTTTTGATAATGTCATTAGCTTTTTCAACCTTTCCTGAGGATTGGGGTCTCCAGGAGCAGTGTAAGTGATACTCTATTCCTAGAGCTTTAGACACCCCCAGAGTTACAGCAGCTTTAAAGGCGGGGCCATTGTCACTCTGAAGGCTCCGTGGCAGCCCAAACCTGGGGATAATTTCATGGATTAAAATCTTTATAACCTCCTTAGCTTGTTCACTACGACAGGGGAACGCCTCAATCCATCCAGTAAAAGTATCCACCCAAACTTGTAAGCATGAATATCCACTAGCTTTTGGCATATGAGTAAAATCAATTTCCCAGTCCTCTCCAGGATACTTTCCACTTCGTTGTAATTCAGATTTTGCTAGCTTTTCAGTCTTTGGGTTATTTTTCTGACAAATCTCACACCTTTTGATAATGTTCTTTAAAGTTTTCATTACATTTTTACCTTCAAACTAACGAGAAGCCATCTGGTAAGTACTCTCTGCACTCAAATGAAAACTCTGCTGTAAACCCTTAAGAATTTTCCATTGAGTACTTTCAGGAATCCTCATTCCTCATCCATCCTCAGACTGTAACCATCCTTTATCAGTAATCTTTTTTTTTAATTTTTTTTAAATTTTTTTTAATCTTTTTTTTTTTTTTTTATCAGTAATCTTTGCTCCTCTTTTCTCGTATCCTTCTAATTCTTCCTCAGTATATTGTGGTTTTTCCTGTTCCACAGGACCTGTCCAGATCAAAGGCGTCTGTAGTGAAGGGGTTTTGTAAAGTGCTGCTTTTCTGGCTTGACAGTCAGTCAGCTGATTACCTTCAGCTACTTTACTCCCATCCCTGTTGTGTCCTTTGCAATGCATAACAGCTACTTCTTTAGGACAATATATAGCAGTTAAAAGTCTCTCAATCTCCCTGAAATGTTTAATAGGTTCTCCTGTTGCTGTTTCAAACTGTCCTTCTTTCCATATTGCAGCATGAGCATGTAAAGTAAAATAAGCATACTTAGCATCAGGGTAAATATTTACCAGCCACCCTTTGCTTAACTCTAGAGCTTGGGTCAGAGCCACAAGCTCTGCTAACTGTGCACTGGTTCCCTGGGGGAGAGATTTTGCTTCTAAAACCTGTTCAGCAGTCACCATGGCATAACCTACTTTACACTTTCCATCCCGAACAGAAGAACTGCCGTCTGTAAATATTTCCATGTCAGGATTGTCTAATGGGGTATCCATTAGATCTTCCCAAGCTGCATAGTTTAAAGTTAGGAATTGGGAACAATCGTGATCAGGTGTTTCACTTTCCTTGGAAAGTGGCAGGATTTAAATTTCCACAAACTTTAAGCTTAGTTACTGGTCCTTCTAACAACAATGACTGATATTTAAGAAGCCTACTGTCTGTCATCCAAATATTAACCTTAGAATTTAAGATTCCACTCACATCATGAGAAGTCAGTACAGTAAGGTTTCATCCATTAATTATTTTTAGAACTTCAGGTGCTAATAAAGTCGCTGCCCTAATTACTCTTAGGCAGTGGGGCCACCCACATGAAATTACATCTAATTCTCTGCTTAGATAAGCAATAGGTTGCTGGTGAGGCCCTCGGGGTTGTGTCAAAACTCCCAAGGCCACACCTTTTCTTTCAGTGACAAACAAATTAAATTCTGACCCCGTGGGCAAACTCAGAGCAGGATCTTGCAGGAGAGCAGTCTGAAGAACCTTAAAAGCCTTTTGAGTATCTGGAGACCAAACCAGTTCGTTGGTTTGAGCCTGCTGAGTTTCAGCTGTAAGTTTATAGAAAGGCCGGGCAAGTTCCCCATAACCCGGAATCCAAATGCGACAGTAGCCTGTGATTCCCCAAAATCCTCTCAATTGTCTTAAAATCATAGGTAGGGGATGATTTAGTATAGGTTTAATTCTCTCGGGGCCTATGGCCCTAGTCCTTTCTGATATGATTAGGCCCAGATATCTAACAGATTGTTGACAAAGCTGAGCCTTTTCTCTTGATGCCTTGTAACCGCAGCCTGCCAGAAAGTTTAAGAAGTCTTCTGAGGCTCCTGAACAAGCTTCCTCTGTCTCAGCACAGAGCAAAATATCATCTTCATATTGTAACACCACTGCTTCAGAGCTATTAAAGTTTTGTAGATCCCGTGACAAACTTTGCCCAAATAAGTGAGGACTGTCACGAAATCCCTGGGGCAAAACTGTCTAGGTTAACTGAGAAGCTGGCTGAGTAGGGTCTTCAAAGGCAAATAGAAATGGACTTTCCTCCGCCAAAGGCACTGAATAGAAGACATCTTTTAAATCAATTACTGAGAAATATTTGGCTCGTTCAGGAATTTCAGACAATAGAGTATAAGGATTAGGCACCACGGGGTGTAAAGGAACCACAGCCTCATTAATTATTCATAAATCTTGAACTAGTCTCCATTTACCATTTGATTTCTTTATACCCAAAATAGGAGTGTTGCATGGACTGTTACAGGGAACTAATAGTCCCTGCTCCTTTAAATTCTCAATGATGGGTTTTAACCCTTCCTTAACCTCAGGTTTCAGTGGATACTGCTTCTTATGTGGGAATAAGTGAGGGTCTTTGAGCTTGACAACCACAGGAATAGCATTTTGTGCTTGACCCACAGATTTTCCACCAGCCCATACTCTAGGATTCACATTTTGTTCAATTAAAGGGAGAGAAAGGGAAGGCTCCATATTCATGAAAACAGAGGCATGGACCTTGCTCAGTATATCCCTCCCCAAGAGGGGTGAGGGAGACTCTGGCACGATAAGAAACTCGTGTGAAAATAGCACAGAATCCCAGTCACAACTGACAGATACACTGAAGTAATACGTTTTGACTCATCCAGACAGTCCTATTATGGAAGCAGGTCGGGAAGAAAGTGGGCCAGGGGCTTCAGTAAGCACGGAGTAAGTTGCCCCAGTATCTAAAAGGAAATCAACGGATTGGCCCCCCACAGTTATTAATACCCGGGGTTCCTCAGGTGTAATTAGGACGGGAGCTTGTGTGGGGACCCCCGGGCACCTTCGGTCCTGATTGTCTTGAGAGTCCAACCCCTGAAACCTACGCCTCTGGGGGCAGCCTCTCCTCCAGTGTGGTCCTTTGCAGACCGGACATGGAGCCAGGGGCGGCTTAGATGCCTGAGGGCAATCCCGCTTGAGGTGCCCCTCCTTTCCACAGCAATAGCAAGCCCATCCCTTTTCACCTGGGTCCCTCTGGGCATTTTTCTCAGGCTGTTTAAGAACGGTTTTCATAGTCATTGTGAGGGTTTCTGCCTGTTCCTATGTCCTTTTCTGCCTTTATTTCGTTTCCTCATATTCCCTTCCATAATAGACTGAGCCAGTTGTAACAGATTATCTAAAGACTGATTTCACCCATACGCCCGTTTTAATAGCTTACAGCAATATCTAGAGCTGAGTGAGTGAGAAATCTATCCTTTAAGATCACTTTTCCGTCTTCACTTTCGGGATCAATCTCAGCGAATTTGCGAAGGGCTTCTCTCAGTCTATCTAGGAATTTATCAGGAGCTTCCTTCTCCTCCTGTTCTATGTCTGCCAATTTGCCATAATTTAAAGGCTTAGCACATGCCTGCCTGAGTCCTTCAAGAATACATCTGACAAAATGACTCTGATCCCATCTTCCTTTAGCTGTGTTGTAGTCCCAGTCTGGTTCTGTAGTTGGGACCGCCTGATTCCCAGTGGGGAGGGCAGTTATCTCATCCTCCCTCTTCCCTACTGATTCATTACCAAACAATCTCCATAAGCAACCGTTTTTCCCAAAACTTGAGTCTTTGAGTCGGGAGTCAGCGTTTGTCCCAAGATATACATCACATCCTTCCAAGTAAGGTCATAAAGCAGAGTAACACCTTTAAAAGCTCTAATATATTTTTCTGGGTCCTCTAAATAGTCTCCAGATCCTCCTTGATTTTTTGTATTTCTTTATAAGAAAAAGGCTTATTAACTCTCATAGACTGATTATTTCTCCCGGTGGGTGCTTCATGAAGAGGCAACAGCTTGTGTGGCTGTTCCTCAGTCTCTCTGACTGCTCTGCGCATATGATCCCAGGGATAGATTGGAGAAACCTGCTTTTCTTTATCCCTTTGTCGCCTGTCCTCCATCTCATCTAGCAAAGTAGGAGGACAGGAGGGACCTGAAGGTGTTACACCCAAATCTATACCCTTAAGACATAAGTCTGGCATATTTCGCAGAGAGAAAAAGGGCAACACATATGCTACTTCTACCCATTTTCCTTGTTTTCTAGAGAACCAGTCTAATTGTAAAGCTGTGTTATACTTAAGAGACCCTCCAACCGGCCATCGTTCACCGTCCTCCAATGGATACTGTGGCCATGCAGTATCACATAGGAAGAGCAGGTGTGTCTTCCTTAAGCCCTGGGGATCAAATCTTTCCCAGTTTTTCAGGATACAGTTCAAAGGAGTGAGGCTGGAATTGTTAGCTCCCATCTATAAGAGAGAAAAAAAGTGACCAGCTCCATCTTTCTACTGGAGGCGTCCCTCCCTGCCCTAGATGGGGGTGTAGACAGACTTTACACCAAAAGCTTTTCCTTCCTGGTTGGACTTAGTCTGTCCCTTACCGACACAGGCGACATACTGGTCCCTTCTGGTTCTACCACCAAGACAGGGTGGGGATGCAACAGGGGTAGACCTGATGGCATCCCTGACTGATGTCCAGCTCTTCACCATTACCTCTGATGCCACCCAGGGTGCAATCAGAGTAACCTTCCGGAATGCCTCCCAGGCCAAGACCACTGGGGGAAACATTCGTCACCTGAGTGCCTGTGCACAACCCTGAGTATATTCCTGACCACAATAAGACAGATACAAACATAAAACTGAAATGTTTCTTCCAAGTGTCACCACACCAGTATAAGAATCTCCTAAGCGTCACCACACCTGTATAAGAGTCTCCTCTGGTCCACTAAGAGCCAGCATTACCAAAGGGAAAAATAATCCCTTGTAGTTCCAATCTGAGTAACCTTTAACCTCAGAGATGCTCTTGGAGCTAGAACTCCATCTAGCTTCCAAACTTTCCATGCCTAGCAAGGCTAGGCACTTCCTGACTACCAATCCAAGTTTGGGATCTAAGTAACAACACACACTAACAGCATAGATCACAAGTCCCTTGACAGTCTATGATCCGACAGATTAGGTTAGTACTCCTAATTCCAAGGAGTTATGAAATGGTCAAAGAGACGGAAAAGTTTGACCAAGAAAGCAGAGTTCAGTCCACACGCTTTGCCCATTTCTGGTCAGTCCCTAAAGGAGACATGGGTGCCTCTTGGCATTGGCAGGTCGGTATAAACCCCCGACAGGTTTCTGCCATAAGCCTTATGAGATCACCGTGGAACCGCAGAGCAGGGCTCCTCACTTGCTTTGCGCAGGGCGTGTCATTCATTCACACAAGCACACCGTAGAGTTAGTAAAGTACAGCGGAAAACGTGTTCGCTAGGAGAACAAAGAACTAGAGCTCCAAGCATCCTTACCTTGTCCTGAAGGATCCCGGACGAGCCCCCAAGATGAAAGGTTGCTGCTGAACCCACAAAAAGACGCCGGGATTCTTGGCCTCTGGAGGAGAAGAATTCAATCCGGGGCCAGAGACGAGGCTGGATCGCTCAGAGCTTTTGTGCAATAGAGTTCATTAAAGTATAAAAGGGATAGAGAAAGCTTCTGACATAGACATCAGAAGGGGCCAGAAAGAGTACCCCCTTGCTAGCATTAGCAATGGAGTTATATACTCTCAAATTAGTTATTACAGTGAATCAAAAGAATGTCTGGAGGTTATAAAGACCTCACCAGACCTACTCACATGATTTACATTTTGAGATAACAGAATTAGCCAGAAGGTTTTTTCCAGAGACTGTCCTCAAGCAGGATACATTATTGTTAAATAATCTTAAGGAATGTAGAGGGGGAAAAAAGTTTGTCCTTTCTTCCTCCTTGAGAATTCCAGACCCCTCTCTCCTTGGGGACCCCTAGACTTCCTATCAACCTGCCTAGGAAAGGACTCTCTCAACCCGGGCCCCACCTGGACCCCGCCCCTGGGTCCGGACCCCAGCAATTCCGCGCGGGGGTCCCGGATCCCGGTGGCAGCAGCTCTGTGGGCACTTTTGGCCTAGCCAGTCCCAGTTTGGGGCTCACATGGATCCACACACGCCTTGGTCACCACATTGCCGTGAGGAGGTAGCCTGCAGGCTGGACAGAACCACGGAGCAGACCTGTTTGTCTGCAGTGCCAGCTGGGCAGCCAGTCTGCTGTGGAGCAGGAATTCAGTTCTATAAAAACGGGGTGGTCGCCCTGGCAGAGGGCAGCTCTGTCAAAGTGCAGGGGTGGACCCTGGGAGACTCTGGGGGGACTGACCAGATTACTCCCAGGGCTGGAATTCCTTTCTGGGTGCTGTGTGCCCAGGCCCAGGCTGGGGGCAGAGACAGTCCCTGAGCATTCAGCAGCGAGCCGGTGACTCACCTGGGGACTGACCCCAGCAGCCTATGTGGGCTGGATGATGGGGTCTCCAGGGTGTGCTCTACAGTCCTGGGGTACCTCAGGGGGCCCTTCCTGAGTCAGGAGAGACACCCACCGGGCGTGGGGAAGCACTGGGCATCTCTCCTGACTCAGGAAGGGCCCTTGAGGTACCCCAGGACTGCAGAGCACCCCCCAGAGACCCACACTCCCTGCTGTTCAGCCTGCCTCCTTGAGCAGCTGGAGTCAAGTAGGGAGGGTGGGGATATCCCCAGGGAGTCAGACCAGTCATCAGGCTGCGGGGAGCCCACCAACCTCAGCCCTGCAAGGGCCAGACAGGTGGTCCAGTGCAGCCAGAGTCCTTGGAGGAGGACAGCCTGGGACTGAGTGTGGCTGGGAGCTGGGGCCAGAGCAGGAGATGCCCACTGGGGGGGCCTGGTTTGGGGTGGGCAGGAGCCAGCTGTGTGACCTCAGGTCAGCTCCTTCACCTCTCTGAGCCTGTTTCTACTGGAGTTCGAATGTGCAGCCTTGCCAGTTCTAACTAGCTGACTGCGTGATCTCGGGCAAACTGCCTCACCTCCCTGCTTCAGGTTTCTCCTCTGCGCAGCCCCACCTCTAAGTAGGGAGGAATGAATGAATGATTGTGCGGGAGGTGGCCGAGAAGAGCCTGGCGTGTGGCGAGGACTGTCATGTCTGCTGGGTCATCACCCGCTACTGGAGATGTGAGCAGATCAGACAGCATCTCCCCCGTGCAAGGTGCAAGGGTCATCTTAAAAACAGAAACACGCCGGTCCATGTGGAGGACCACTTTGGCCATGGCAGGGTTTCTATTCCTCACCAAGGAGAGACAGAGGGTAGACAAGAGTGGTTTCCCTGAGAAGTGTGACCAGGGTGTCAGCTCACAGAATGCGCCTCATTCCTGCACAAGAAGCAACACCATAAGGGTGAGATGGGGGCAGGTGTCGTCCCGGAGCTTGGGGACAGGGGTTTGCACTTCCTCTTTGCCCCTCCCCGTGGCCTCTGTGTGGGGACAGGGGGTGGGGGGCTGCCCCTGCAGGTGGCCCCGTGCTGTCCGCACCCTTGTGGGGGGCCGTCAGCGCCCTGTCCTGCAGGAGAGGAGACCTCTGCCTGGGGAGCCGGGCTGGGAGCAGAGCTGTCGTGGAGGCTCACGGCTGCGAGACCGCGGGGACGGCAGGAGGTGGGGCAGGACCCGGGTCTCAGGCATGGAGGGTGCAGCCAGGGCTCCCCTCTCACGCTCGCCTGCAGAGTCCAGAGCAGGGTTTGGGGGCCCTGAGCCTCGGCCCTGGGCGGAGCGACCCCCACGGGGAGGGGCCCGGAGCCCGGCTCAGTGGGCTGGCTGCTCTCAGTGCCGTAGTCCTTCCCTCTGGACCTTGGGTCCTGCAGAGGCTTTCCAGGCGCCAGCGCTTGGGATCCTCATCCTTGGCTTTCTTTCTTTCTATGAGCTCTAAACATGCTCCACGTTTCCATGTTTACACCTGCACAGCCCCGGACCCCGACCTGACCTCCGCGTGGGGCAAGCAAGGACAGAGGCTCTCTGCCACCAAGCCCATGGGCCTTTATTAAGAGCCTACTGTGTGTATGGCGTTGCTGCCCCCCAACCCCCATGAACAAGCCCTGCCCTCCGAGCTTCCCCTCTTGGGGCTCTCAGGACCTCACACTGCTGACTCCAGGCCTACTCAGAACACTTCCTCTCAGCCTTTGCAGGGCCCTCCCAAGAGCCTGCTCTGTGCTGGGTGTGGAGGACACTGCAGGCAGAACTTGGCTCAGCTTGTGGAGGGGCAGGCAGGGAGGGCTTCCTGGAGGAAGACATGCTTGAGCAAGGGTTAAGGGTGGGTCGGAATATTGGGCAGGGGTCTGGTGGGCTATCTGCTGGCTGTTTCACATCATGAAGCCCAGCCTGCTGGGCAGTGGGAGCTGGGCAGGAGTCCTCCAGGGAGCCGCGGAGCGCTGGGAAGGGCAGGGGGCATCACCCGACCTGAGTGAGGTTCTCGGAGGGTCTGTGATGGGGCCAGGTGTGTCAGGAGTGACCCGGGCCCTGGACACCGCTGCCTGGCATGGGGCACAGCAGGGTCCTCCTGGATCCTACAGCTGGGCCCGGCCCCAGACGGCCGAGAGCAGCAAGCAGCGACGAGGTGACGCCGGCCAGCTGCAGGGCGTGGGCCCCGCTGGCGTTGCTCAGGTTGGTGCAGCACACGCGTTTTTCTTGCTCCCGAAGGAATTCCTCGCGTCCTCCACACAGTGCGAGCTGCAGCCTTTGCTGGTGACGGTCAGGAGGCCGATGGCTTCTGGAGGGGAGGGGGGTGGAGATGCTGGGCAGGGCTGGGCCCTGGGCACTCACCCACCTGCCCTGGCCCAGCTCCCGCGGCCTGCCTCGTGTCCTGACTCCGACTGAAACTCCAGAGTCAGCTTGGGTCGACCCCAAGACGATGAGCCCTGTGAGGCTGGGGGCCTGGTCTCATCCATGTCCACATGCTCGGGCATCCAGACCCTCTGCCGGCACTGGAGATGCTCAGTGAATGAGTGGATATAGGATAGAGAGATGAGGGCCAACGGGTGCGCAGAGGGTGAGTGATGAAAGGGACGGGTTATGGGTGAGGGGACAGACGGATGGGTGGATAAGGGGTAGAGTGGGGGTGGATGGATGGGAAACGGAGTGCCCATATCTGTGCGGGGACGGGAGAACAAGAGGGCCGGTGGGCGGGTGGTCAGAAGGATAAACAGTCTAGTGTGGAGACCCAATCCCGGGACCTTGGATGGAGCACCTGCCAATAGAGGGAAGGTGCGGGGCATCCGGGGGATGGAACGGGGTGGGGGGGCAGGATGGTGTGTCGGGCAGGGTGTCCAGGGGATGGCGCGGGGGGCAGGGCAGGATGCAGAGAGGTCAGGGGAACATCGGCCACTCACCGACGCGCTCGGTCCAGCAATGGTTCTGCAGTTCTGCACGCACTGGCAGCCCTTGTTGTTGCCCTGGTCCTCGCAGGAGTAACACTGGAGGGCGGTGCCTGTGGGGGGATAAGGGGTGGGGTGAAGGGCTGCCCCCTCTGCAGGGCGGGGGGACAGGAACCTCGTTTCCTCCTCTCCTGTATGGAGTGGGGGGCACTGTCCAGTGCACAAGAGCCACAGACTAGGGGCCCCGCACGTGCGGGCACCTTGCCCAGCCTCCCTAAGGCCCTGTCACGATGCCATGCTCCCAAGAGGGAGGGGCACCAGGCAGGGGGAGGGCAAGGTGGACAGGACCCTTCCCAAATGGCCTGCATCACTGGGCAAGATGCCTCTCAGTGGCCCCGTCCCCGCAGTGGCGAGCGGTGGGTGCATCCCTGGCCGGGCCGGCTCTGTCCCTGGGGCAAGGCTCCAGCTCCTGGTGATTCGTCTCCTCGGGCAGGACGGGTCGAAGCTGAGGTCCACGCTTCCCACCGCCAACAGGCCACACGTAGGCTGCATTGGTGCCTCAAGCCCCTTCTCCCGTCTGCCTCCTCCCCCTTGGCCCCTCTTGCCTCCCTCATCATCCCACCCCCAGGGCCCTGCTCCCCCAGCTCTTCCCCGGGCCCACTCAAGCCTCACCCGGCTGTAAAGCCCAGTTAGCAGTGAGCAGGGGGAGGAGGACAGCCTTCATGATGGTGGGCGTGGGCGAGCAGAGCCTGGGCGGCTTTAAGGGCTCTGCTGGCGGTGGGGGCGGGGCGTGGTGGTGGTGGTGGCAGCTGGCCACGGTCACCACTGGTGGTCCAGGCCCCAGGGCAGGGCAGATCCGCAGCACCCGCTGAGCTGCACCCTCCCTGGCCTTCTCTCTGTTTCCAGAAGGCAGAGCCTGCCGGGGACAGGGGGCCATTTCTCAGCCACCCCGGGAGGAGGCCCGCAGGTGGCTTCCCCACCATCGCAGAGAGGGCGGTTCCATAAGGAGCCCAGAAAGGCTTCCACGCTCAAGACATGAGGGTGGGAGGTTCGTCAGCAGGCCAGCTCTTTGGCCACACCCAGGCGCCACGGGAGCCACGGCAGTGATGCGTCCATGTCCCGGCCTTCTCCCATCACAGCGGCGCCGGCAGCCTCCGGGAACCCGCCTGTATTGCCAAAAACTGTTTTAGGTTCGACAGACTTGTTAACAAAAGAAACTACTTGTTACACACAAGTAAACAATTTCAATATTTAACAGAGGACTATTTGACTTAATTCTAATATACAGTCATTGAAAGAAAAGCAAAGAAAGAAACAGAACAGAGAGCAGTTAACAGCGTATTAAACATCACCAGCTTGGGCCAACTGCTTATCCAGACTTAAAAGCTCTGGGAAGACCCTCCAGCAATCTGGAGCCCTAATTGGGAAAGGGTCCCCAGCGGTGCGTCCACCCTATGGGTGAGACTTCCGATTGCAGTTTTGGGGGCTCCTGCTTATAAGCCCAGGCTGCAAACTGATACCATCATCAGCAAAAATGCAGCTCTGTTTTTTTAAAGTTTTACAATGCTGATCACTTCACGTTGTGAGTTAGACCCTGGAGGTTGGCCAGACCAATCCCTTCAGGGGCTCAAGAATTCCAAGACCCTTTCTGATCTAAAGTGTTGCCTGACTTACTGTGCTTGCGAGCTTGCCAGAGGCCTGACCTCCTGTTTCCGAAGCCTGAACAAGACTTCTTCCATTTTAATTTCCCTAACGCGGCCCTTCCCACATTCCTCCAAACCCAGCGGTGGGGGGTGGGAATGGTGGCTCCTGACCACTGTTGACCTGGGGGCCAGGAGTGATCCCTGCGGTCCTTTCACCTGACCTTTGTGAGCAGTCTTCCCGGGACCCCTTGGAGCTGACGGCCCAGGCCACACCAAGTGTCTGCTGGCCCCGACGTGAGTCTGGCATGAGCCCCTCCCTGTGGGGAAGAGTGCCTTTCGTTTCCTCAGATCTTCTTGGCCTTGCCGATGCCCTCAGGGAGCAGATGTTACTCCCCTCTTTTATTTACCCTGGAAAAGGGCCGGGGCATGTCACGGGTGGAGAGGACACTGCTGGAGGGTGAGCACTGCGGGGGATGCCCTGGGCCGTGGAGGCCTACCTGGAACTTTCTCTCTGAAGCCCGCCCCGCCCAGGCCATCATCCCCCACAGGCTCAGCTGCCTCACATGGAAAGCAAAATGCTTGTGCCTTTGCGTTTCCACTGGGGCTGCCTGTCTGCACCCCACCCTCACTCCAGCTCACCAGGGCTGGGGCCTTTCTTTTCTGTCTTTGTATTCAAGGCATTCAGCACCTAGCACCAGCCTGGAAAACTCATTCTTCAAACACTGACCATTGCCTCTGTATTTGTTGATGTGATTTGATATGAAGTGGTCATTGTGAGGCAGTGGTTCTCAGACGGGGGCGTTATTTCTGCGGCCCAGGGGACCTTTGGCAGGGCCTGGAGACATTCTCGGTTGCCCTAATGGAGGTCTCCTGGGGTCCAGGGGCGCAGGTCAAGAGTGCTGCCCTTCAGTCACCGCAGTCCTTGGCTGACGCCGGGCAGGACTGGCTTTGCTGGCATTGGGACCCGTCATCCTTTCTTCCCGTTTCTCCCTTAGCAGTGGATAGTTCTCAGTCTATCCCACTGCTGTATTTGGAGGCACAGAACTTGTCTGGCTTCACAGATTCACAGCTGGAGAGGAATCTGCCAGGATGAATCCTACCCAGACTCGGCCACGCGTGATGAGAGGAGATCGGGGGTCGAGACTTTGGGCTCTAGGCGCTCGTGTTGGCCCTGTAATGAGTTAGGGCTTCTGAGGTCATCGGGATGGTGTGAGGGCACCGTGCGTATGAGAAGGACGTGAATTTTGAGGGGCCGGGGCTGGACGGTGTCCTCCCCAAATCCATGCGCTGAAGCCCAATGTGATGGTCCTGAGACAAGGGCTGGACGGCTCAGGAGGTTGGGCATCCACCCTGTCTCTACCACGTGAGGATACAGGGCCAGGGGGCCACCTGCAGACCAGGAAGAGGCCCCAGCAGCTCCTGCCCGTGAGAAGCGCTGCCCGCAGACTGCCGGCCTCCGGAACTGGAGAGCAGCAGATGGCCTTGTTTGTCACCCAGCCTGTGGCATTCTGTTATGGCGGCCCTAGCTGACCGAGATAGATGACTAACAGCCGCAGCTCGGATAGTGAAGACCTTGGCCCTGATGCCCTGAAGACTGTTATTAAACGCCACTCCTTGATCACAGTTTGAGCTCGATCTTGGCCCTAAACTGAGCTCTCACTGGGGTCAAAATCTGAGCTCTGACGCTGCCACTCAGGCGTCCACTGAACCTGGACCGTCCGGTGGTCCCACTTCCTGGGAGGCCTGCCCAGCTCCCTGCAGCCCCTTCTGGGGTGGACGGGGTCAGGCAGCGCCTTCGGCGTGATGTCCCCTGAGCCCCCTCTCCTCTGTAGCCTCCTCCTGGGACTCTAGAATTTCCTGTTCTTTGTTGGCCCTCCACCTACCCGCCCATGGGCCAAGCCAGTTCCCTGGAGATCCTGCCTGCTCACCTGGCTCAGGGGTCTCCTGGATCTTGCCAGGGTGACACCGGGCTGGCAGAACCAGCTGCGGGGCAGGACCCCACCTCACAGGGACCCTTGCCAACAGACCACTGCCCCCTCCTGGGGCTGCCACATGGCCCTCCACTTTAATGGACACTGTTTTCAGATTAATTCACTACTTTATGCAGAATTAAAAAATAAAGATGGGATGTTATTGCAAAACCACAGCTGAACTCTCTTCCACCTTTGTAGACATTTTCCTTTAGAAAAATGCATGTATAAGCAGGAGGGTAATTCGTTCACTGCCACATCACTGACCGACTGGTGAGAGGGGCCGCAGGGCAGGCTCCCACTATAGGATCTCAAAACTAAGGCCGTGTCTTGTAGCTCTGAGTCTGTGAACACGTGTACCTGTGTGAGCAGTGTGTGTGGGGCGTGTGTGGAGTGTGTGGGGGGGCACTGAGACCCTGTCCACCTGACCAGCACCCGGACATGTCCATCCTGGGTTCGGGGGGAAATATTCAGTATTAAATACCTGATATTAATGTTTGTTGATCTAAATAATGTAGGCATGTCTAAGAGTAATGAACATTAAGCAGTGATAATTTCTAAAACCTTTGTTTTCTTGGAGAGAACATTTTAGGATGGCACCAAACATCATTTATTTTTAATCCTAAATCTCTTTAGTTTCTCTATAAGACGTAGTGTTTAGTAGTAAATGTTTAAAATTCTTATTTTATTTGGAAATGACTTAGCTATTCAATAGACTTCCAATACTTAGTTTAGTACAACCCTTAGAAGTTCAAGTTACCCCAATCTGGATAGACTATTTTAGACAGACATTCCTAATAGAGTTCTCATTTCATTTACAGTTTTTTAGAAGTTTCTTCACTAAAGGTAATTTCCTTGCTGACAAATTTGTAACAGATATACTAATATTTAACTTATATTAAACCTAGGTACATCATCAAGTGTGAAACAGATCGCCAGTCCAGGTTGGATGCATGAGACAAGTGCTTGGGGCTGGTGCACTGGGATGACCCAGAGGGATGGGATGGGGAGGGAGGCGGAAGCGGGGATCAGGATGGGGAACACATGTAAATCCATGGCTGATTCATGTCAATGTATGGCAAAACCCACTACAATACTGTAAAGTAATTAGCCTCCAACTAATAAAAATAAATTAAAAAAAAAAATAAACCTAGGTACAATGAAAATATTCTGCTTAATATCAGGTATTTAATACTGAATATTTCCCAGTTCACATGAACCTGAAATTCATTTAGGTTACTTTCTCTTGTATTTAGAATTATTTGATTTGTAAGTGCTTACTTTTTTTTTAAGGCCAATTAGACTAGAGCTCATTTACAAACTGATCTCAGCAATCAGCAATTTTATCAAAAAAACAAAGACACACACTGAGATATACATACATCCAAATAGGCACAAGAGATCTTATAGCTTTGCTTTCCAAACTTAGTTATGAATAAAAGAACGTTTGGAGTAAGATTTTAAAAGGCTTTATTCCCCTTTTTGTTCCTTTTGTTTTCACTTGTCTAGATAAGTGATCCAGAGAACTCTGGTCTAAAGGTATAGGAGGAGTTACTTCCTAAGGGCAAGAATTCTTAAAGAGATAACTTTTTTTTCAACTTTCCTCTTGAGTCTAAAGAATATTGTGACCACATTGTCAAAAATTGTAATTTTTTTTGGTGACCATAGTTTTATAGACAAAATTTAGGCCAACTAGACCAAAATTTAGTACTCAACTTGGCCCTGAAAACAAAGGCAGATTGGTTCCAGAAGGGATTTTCCCTCTGGGGAAGTAGGTGTCTTAGTTTGATCAGCCCCAGGCTGTTGATTACAGGAGGAAGTACTGGAAATAAGGGAACTTCAGTTCATTTTCCTATCCTTGTCAATAAAGATCTAATATTCTTAGGCCACTTTTCTTGTCATTGGATCATAGTTATAGATTAGCCAGTCATTTAAAAATTTTCCCAAGGAGTTCCCAGGTCGGGTGTGGAGCCTTAGAGTGAGCAATTCACATATTAGCTCGAACAGTTTGTACCAGATGTCTGTGCACTCAAACCAAACCGAACCAGAACTTCACCAGCCAGGAGTCACACTCCAGATGAAACAAAAGGCAAAGAGATGCCCAGAAGTCAAAAGCCAAGTGGCAAGAGTGCCCCAAAAAGATACTAAAGTGATGCCCAGAAATCAAAAGCCAAATGGCATAAATGCCGAACGTGACTTCCCAGTTCCACTAGACCTGTGATCTCGCAAAGTCAGTGCGAGCAGCCTTTTTAGTTCTGATGGTTTCAAGCAATTTCTTGTTGATTTTCTGCAAAGAAGTTACTCTATCATTTCCTGCTTTAGAAGCTTCTAGATACCAGTCAAAGCACGGCCGGCTTTTTCTAACTGTGCACGCAAAAATATCAATTTTAGAATATCAAAAGAACCCCAATTTGGCCATTTTAGGTTCAGATCTCTTTTATTATAATTTCTCCAATTAACTAGGTACTTGCAAGTATGAGCCCCGTATGTATTGTACATGAGTGTTAGTCAGAGGCTGGCTTTCTGACATCCCTTCGTTTCTGTTTTTGAGAGATTCTGTATCCCATTTCAAGCTGAATTTGTCAGGGATAAAAGTCACTAGTGAACTTGTGTAGTGGGCCCATGTGCTGCTTGTGAGCGTAACTCCTCCAGGAGTCACCCCAGAGCTGTTTCCGCTCATCTTACATGTCTCAGGTTCTGCCTCCAGCAATCTAAGACCACCGAGGCTGCTCGGGTCGCTGAATGGCAGTTCTTATGTGTGAACCCTGGATGAACAAGTATTTTAATTAATGACTGGGTTTCCCTATGGGACCACAGCACTGCATGAGGACTAGGCCTCCACCACTCCCATAAATTTCTCAGTCACCTGAGAAAACTGAAACTGGCCGGGAGGAGTCTTGTCCCTTTTCTTCAGAGCAAAGCTCTCATGTATTTTCCTCACTTTTATCCTGACAAATTCTATAATGGCAGTCAAACTGGGGAAAAGTGTCAGAACAGCCAAGACTGTTCAATCCCCTACAATGGAGGGACCTCGGCATCTTTCAGCCGAGCCTTGGGTATTCCTAGATTTTTTTCCCAGTCGAGCCCCCCTACCCAGTACCTTTCCACTGGGTGGGCAATTCTCCTGGCACCTTTCAGCCAGACCCCCACCCAGTATCTTTTGACTGGGTGGGAATTCTTCAGTATCTTTCAACCGAGTCCCACTCAGTGTCTAGACCATGAGTGGGTATGCCCTGGATGTTTCACCCGGGCCCACCCCAGTATCTGTCCTACTAGGAGGGGGCAGGTCTGCTCCACCGCCAAATAAACTCAGAATCTCAACCAATACAGGAGATTCAAGAACCAGGAGAGACTTACCCAAATTCATCTGCACTCCTCAAGGAGGCGGACGGGCGCAGGGGGCAGCTGCTGGTACCAAAGCTCCGGTTCCTCATTGAGTCCAGTCAAAGGAAGGAAGTCCACTCTGGGTTGCTTCGTTGGTCACCATAACTGTCAACTAAAGAAAGATGTACAACTTGAGAGTTGTGAGTTAAGTTTTATTTGGGGCAAAATGAGGACTGCAGCCTGGGAGGCAGCATCTCAGATAGCTGAGAGACTGCTCCAAAGTGGCAGTGGGGGAAAGTCAATATACAAGGTTTTGGTGAAGGCGGAATTCAATACCATGAAGCACTCATTTTACAAAAGGTTTTTGTTAGTCATGAGGATCTGATGTCACCAGGAAGGTATTTAGTGCTTCTCTAGATATGAGGAGACGCAAAATCTGTTCCTAAAAACATCCAACCATCTAAAGACCCGTCCCACCAGATTCCCTGGAGCACAGAGCGCCTCACTCCACCTTGAACTCCCTCAGGGGTTGTTGAAGGTCAACAGCTGTAGCAGCATGGGGTTCAGTCTCTGTAGAGGCAGATGGCAAAGGCCTTTGTTGTTCAGTCGTTGGCAAGGCTCTTGGTAAGTACCAATTTGTAGTTGACATTTACGATGAACGGTGTCAGATTCGTGATCTCTGAAGAAGATTTAGCTTCGGGACCAGGGACGAGGCTTTTGTGTAGCAGAGTTTTATTAAAGTGAGAAAGGGACAGACAACGCTTCTGACACAGACATCAGAAGGGGACGGAGAGTGCCCCCCTTGCTAGTGTTAGCAAGGGAGCTGTATACTTTTTAAATTAGCTATTACAATAAATCAAAAGAATGTCTCAAGGTTGTAAAAATTTTACCAGACCCACTCCCACAGTTTACATTTTAGGATGACAGGATTAGAATTTAACAATAGAAAGATCCTACCAGACCCACATTCTAAAATATCAGGATTAGTCAGAAGGTTTTCAGGAAGGAGAAACTGCCCTCATGCTGGATACATTGTTGTTTTATAATCCCTCAGTTCAGTCAGTTCAGCTGCTCAGTCATCTCCGACTCTTTGCGACCCCATGAATCGCAGCACGCCGGGCCTCCCTGTCCATCACCAACTCCCAGAGTTTACTCAAATTCATGTCCATCGAGTCAGTCATGCCATCCAACCATCTCATCCTCTGTCGTCCCCTTCTCCTCCTGCCCCCAATTCCTCCCAGGATCAGGGTCTTTTCCAATGAGTCAACTCTTCGCATGAGGTGGGCAAAGTACTGGAGTTTCAGCTTCAGCATCAGTCTTTCCAATGAACACCCAGGACTGATCTCCTTCAGGATGGACTGGTTGGATCTCCTTGCAGTCCAAGGGACTCTCAAGAGTCTTCTCCAACACCACAGTTCAAAAGCATCAATTTTTCAGCGCTCAGCTTTCCTCACAGTCCAACTCTCACATCCATACATGACCACTGGAAAAACCATAACCTTGACCAGACAGACCTTTGTTGGCAAAGTAATGTCTCTGCTTTTTAATATGCTATCTAGGTTGGTCATAACTTTCCTTCCAAGGAGTAAGCATCTTTTAATTTCATGGCTGCAATCACCATCTGCAGTGATTTTGGAGCCCAAAAAAATGAAGTCTGACACTGTTTCCACTGTCTCCCCATCTATATATAATCCCTAGCACATAGTTTAAACTGAGTTGTTTGTTGTGTAATCATCAGTTCCGGCTTAGAGAAAAACAAAACAAAACAAGTTTTATGCGACTAAAGCTAAGGAATGTAGAGAAAAAAAGTTTGTCCTTTCCTTCTCCTCGAGAACCCCAGACCCCTATCTCCTCCCCAGGGACGCTGGACTTATCAAACTGCCTAGGAACTGACTCTCTCAGTGACAGCTGGACCCAGCCAGGCCTGGTGGCCCAGGAGGACCTTTCTGGGGTGCACGGGTTGCAGGGGCATCCACTCAGCCAGATCCTTTCCAAGACTTCTGGGCTGGGGACCGTCTGGCATGGTTGGGGGCCAGACCCTGTGCACTGGGGGGATACTCAGGGGAGGGGGCCCTCCGCGCCAGGCTTCATGTGGCACCAGGGGATGGTCTTCCTCCTCCTGTCTCTTCCAGACCCCTTCCTCTCTGCCACAGTGGACTCAGTCCTGGAGACAAGGTCTGAGGTCTCAGTGAGCCCGGTGGGAGCTTCCACGGGAGCTCCATGCAGGTTCTGGGAGGCACAAGTGATCCTGTGCCCACAGGTGGCAGCAGAGTGCCCCGCGGGGACAGAGTGGGCCCCTGCAGAGGAGTCAGGGACGGTGCCTGCAGGGTCAGAGTGGCCTGGACCAGAGACAGGGGCTGGCAGAGGCCAGCTGCTGCCTGGATGTGGAGGCCAGAGTGCGCGTGTTGGAAGAAGGGGGTGAGAGACAGAGGGCGGGGATGGCTGGGTTTTTGGCCAGAGCGATGGGGACGTGGAGCTGCCACTCACTCCGGTGGGGAGTGTGAAGCTGAAGCTCGCGGGGAGGGAGGGGTGTGCACCCAGGTTTACAGATGGCTGGTTCAAGGTGCGTTAGAAGGCTATGAGGGGACGCTGGGCGCTGGGTAGGGCACACGCGGCTAGAGCTTGTGGGCAGGGTCCCGGCAGGAGGCTTACGTTTCAGCTGCCTGCCTTTGCTGGTAGGCATAGCGCGAGGCTGGAGGAGATCCCGGGAGCGGGCGTGGACAGAGAGGAGAGAGCCAGGGGTGAAGGTGGCCAGGTGGCAATTAGCAGGGGAGGGTGAGGAAGGAGGACCAGGGATGGGAGCATCCTGAGAGCCAAGGCAAGAAGCTATGAAAATCCGTCTTAAGTTCCCTGCTGCTACAACAAGTGGCTGTAAACTTGGCTTCAAACAACACGTATTTATCATCTTGCAGTTCTGGAGGTCAGAAGTCTGACATGAGTCTTAGAGCTAAACTCAAGGTGTCCACAGAGCTGGTTCTTCTGCAGGCTCCGGTGAGAATGCCTCCTTTTATTTTCCGGCTCCTAGAATCTGCGTTCCTCGGCTTGCGGCCCCTTCCTCTGTCTTCCAGGTGCACACTTCCTCCCGTGGCTGGCCTCACATCTCCTTTTTTGGCTCTGCTCCCATGGTCCCATGGTTCTCCAGCCCTGTGCTTCCTTCCTCCCCTTCATGAGGAGCCTGTGACGGATGACACCCGGCCCATGGGATAACCGGAATAATCTCTCACCTCAAGAATCGTAACTCAGTAGCATCCACACAGTCACTGATAACAAGTGAGGTGACTCAGTCACACAGGGCTCTGGGCATTCGGGCTTGGACGTCCTCTGCCCCTCATGCAAATACATTCACCCCATCCCAAGGTCCCCAAATCTCAACTCATTACAGTGTCAAGGCTTCAAGTCTTATCATCCAAATCATCTCAATTAGGGGAGGATGAGGCTCTAGCTAGGAGACACGGGTTTGATCCCTGGGTCGGGAAGATCCCCTGGAGAAGGACATGGCAACCCACTCCAGTACCCTTGCCTGGAGAATCCCACGGACAGAGGAGTCTGGTGGGCTACAGTCCATGGGGTCGCAAAGAGTCGGACACAACTGAGCGACTAACACACAGGAGGCTCTAGCGGAGGCTGGGGAGGAGAAAAACAGCGTTGGCCGTTGGGCTTCGCAAAGGGAGGGGCTCAAGCACTGCTTTCTCCCACCCGCAGCCTCCTGCCACCCTCGCCCAGCGATGCACCCCACCGAACCCACAGCTACGGTTACCGCTCGGCCCGGGCAGTCAGCCGCAGGCTCCGGCCGCCCGCGAGACCACAGAGATGCCGAGTCCTCCGAGACGCCTAGAGCGCCCCGGAAGTGGCTGGGGGGCCGCGGGCGGGGCGCTTCCGGCCGGCGGCGGCGGCCAGGCGTCCGCAGGTGAGCGAGCTCTGGGCCGATGTGGCGGGTGAGGCGGGCGCAGGGATTCGGGGCCTGGCTGCTGGTGCGGAGTGCTCCTGGGTCCCTCGGAACCGAGCTGGTCCGTCCACAGCCTCGGGCCGGGTCCCGCCGGCCCGAGGCAGGACCGGCGCCCGAGTTCCCTTCCCCCGGAAGGAGCCGTCCTGAGCCCTGGCCTCTTTCTTCTCTGTCTGGCTTTTGCCCTTCTGCCCCAGACGTGGTCCCCGAACTAGGAGCGTTCTCAGAACAGGCATCGTCTCTTAACCGAGCCGGCCCCCTGCCTTAGGCTGCCCCAGGCCTGGGCCCCGCACCTGCGCCCACGACGGCCTCGCTTCCCTGCAGGTTGTGCCGACGTCCACTCCTGAGCGCGGACCCCTGCCCAGCCCCTCTTGCCTCTCAGGACTCCATCCATCCCTTCCTCGGGCCAGAACTTGTGTCTTGAGCACTTCTCCCGATAGTCAACCCCCCTCCCCCCGCCCCGACCTCACGCTGTTGGCTGCTCCCGAGGAAAGGGGCTTTCTCACATGCGCCCCCTGAATTCCTCAGGCCTTCTCTGAGGACGAGCCTACCCCCGCTAGCAAGAAGGGGCCGCATGCAGGTGGTGCCCCGCTGCTCGCTTTCTTGCCCACGGTCCGCCCCCTACCCCTCCTACCCTCCCCTATGGCACAGGAGGATGTCCACAGCAAGGCTGCAAACGGTCTTCATTGTTCTTGCCGTGTTATGTTACCTTTTAGCTTAAGTTGCTTCAGAAGTAATATACCTGAATGTCACTTTTAAAGGAAGTTTCTGCCTCGTCAGCAGGACCCGTGTGTTTCCAGCTCCTGCTGCACACGCTTTGAGTCAGGCACACAGTGAGCAGTTTCTGGCACTGAGTCCCCTTCTCTGGCCCTTCCTCCTCCTTCCTGTTGTGCTTAGAGTCAGGCCCTCCGAAGTGACCGGGCCCCCTGTTTTCCTCCTGGTTTTTACAGTGGTTGTGCACTACACGTCTCCTTGAGGATGGATTATGGCCTTTCATCCCCTCTGCTCCGCATGGGGCCAGGCAGTGCACAGTCACACTGTCACACAGCCATTAGGATGAAAACAGGTCCCAGAAGGACCAGCACCCCCACATTGCAGACCGGGAGGCTGACTCAGAGGAAGGACAAACTTGGGGCTGGCTGCTGACAGGCCTAGGGTTTGTCTTTGGGAGTCTTGCTACATCTGAAAACACTTCACTTCTGTTGAGCTGTGGTCTCAAAGGGCTGCCTTTGTACATTCCACATGTGAGTAGTCCTGTGGCTTCACCCACAGCATGAAGTTGGGTGGGGCCACACGTGAGGGTTTGGGAGGGAGGTGAGGTGGGGTCCCGCCTGGAAGAGCGGCTGCCAGCTCTGCCTGCCTCTCCGCGGTGGGATGTGCTGGCTGTCCCTCCCAGGTCGGAGTGGATGTGAGTGCTGTTTGCACGCTCATGTGTGACTGTGACCAGAGGTGTCCGAGGCTGTGGGCCCAGCAGTCGAGAGACTGGCCGCCTCTTCTGGCTCTGGGGGGAGCCTGAGGCCTGCCGAGCTTGTCTTTCTAGAAGGAGTGTGGGGCCTGCTCTTGAAGAAAGGGCTTGAGGGACTTGTTTCTGAAGAGGCTTGCAGGTTCCCCAGCCCCAGAATCGTAGAGGAATCCCTGCCCGCTGCAGCACCTTTGCCCCGTCTCAGCCGCTCTCGACGGAATGAGGGTTTTATGAAGGTTCTCATGTCAAGTGACCCAGTGAGCAGTTTTGGTGGGAAAGTTGAGTCTGGATGTGGGACGTGGCCCTCGGGTCCAGTGCTTGGCGACATCCCAGCTTCATTCAGTAGCCTCACCCTTCATGTTTTCCTGGGAGGTCAGATTGCACCCGATAGCCACTTATAGTTTGGAGCCGTCGCGAGCGACTCCGAGGTCCCTGTGGAAGCTGAGAAGAGCCAGTAAGCCCGGTAGCCCCCGAGCCGGCCTCTTGCGTCACCTGCTGGCAGCTCTGTTCATTGTCCCCCAGACCCTACCAGTGGCTGCTTCAGTGTGGGTAGAGTGACGAGGACGTGCTTGTGAGGCCGAGGCACGTGCCCTAATGTCTCTCTTTCTTCCCCCTTTTACTTTCCAGATGATAAAGCACCATGTGCACGAGAGAGGCCCCCACGGCTCAGGCAGTAAAACCTCTATTAGCTGGAAACCACCTCCCAGGGCCCCTCTACTCTCCGGTCCGTGTTTGAGGGGAGTTGCAGCCACCGTCCCTGCAGAGAAGGCCAGAGGTCCAGCCGTGGGGGCGCCCAGGGTGGCTGACACTGGTCCCCCTGCAGAGAGGGTCGGGAAGCTGCTGGAGCTGGAGAGAGGAGCTGAGAAGGGGCCCTGGCTTGTGCTGGCCCTGCGTCAGCTCTGGCAGGTGAGGGTGGGGGAGGAAGAGGCGGGAAGGCCACCAGCCCCTGCCCAGGTGCGACCCCCTCGGCTGGGACGAGCCCCTCCTCATGGCCTCCAAGCCGGTTGCCGGGCGGGGCCCTGGGGAGAAGCGCAAGAGGGTGGTGCTGACCCTGAAGGAGAAGATGGACATCTGCCGGCGCCTGGAGAAGGGCGAGAGCAGGCGGGCACTGATGCAGGAGTACAACGTGGGCATGTCCACCCTGTACGACATCAGGGCCCACAAAGCCCAGCTGCTCCGCTTCTTCGCCAGCTCCGACTCGGACAAGGCGCTGGCGCAGCGCCGCACCCTGCACACGCCCAAGCTTGAGCACCTGGACCGCGTGCTCTACGAGTGGTTCCTGGTGAAGCGGTCCGAGGGCGTGCCTGTCTCCGGCCCCATGCTCATCGAAAAGGCCAAGGACTTCTATGAGCAGATGCAGCTGACCGAGCCCTGCGTGTTTTCTGGCGGCTGGCTCTGGCGCTTTAAGGCCAGACATGGCATCAAGAAGCTGGATGCATCCAGCGAGAAGCAGGCGGCCGACCAGCAGGCGGCCGAGCAGTTCTGCGGGTTCTTCCGGAGCTTAACCGCGGAGCATGGCCTGTCCCCCGAGCAGGTCTACAACGCTGATGAGACTGGTCTCTTCTGGCGCTGCTCCCACAGCCCTAACCCTGAGGGCGGGCCGGCGCCCGGCCCCACGCAGAGCAAGGACCGGCTGACTGTCCTCATGTGCGCCAACGCCACAGGCTCCCACAGGATCAAGCCCTTGGTGGTTGGGAAATGGGGTGGCCCCAAGGCGGTGCAGGGCCTCCAGCACCTGCCTGTCGCGTACAAGGCCCAAGGCAGCGCCTGGGTGGACAAGGAGATTTTTTCTGACTGGTTCCATCACATCTTCGTGCCCGCAGTGAAGGAGCACTTCCGAGCCGTGGCCCTGCCAGAGGGCAGCAAGGCCATCCTCCTCCTGGATGGCTCCCGGGCGCACCCGCACGAGGCTGAGCTAGCCTCGGAGAATGTCTTCACCATCTTCCTGCCTGCCAGTGTCACTGCCCTGCTCCAGCCCATGGACCAGGGCATTCGGAGGGACTTCATGAGGAACTTCGTCACGCCCCGCGGCAGGCTGCAGGCCTTGGCTCCCCGCTGCAGCGTGCACGATGCCGTGCTTGATGTGGCCTGTGCCTGGGATGCGGTGCCGGGCGCCGTCCTCAGCCGGGCCTGGAGGAAGCTGTGGCCTGAGGCTGCACTCGTGGAGGGCTCATCCTCCGAGGAGGAGCCGGAGCGGCTCAGGACTAAGCCCCCCGACCAGGCCTTTGCGCACACCCCCGGGCTCGCAGCAGGTGCCCCAGCCCACCTCGGGAGCGCGGCCTCAGGGAGCCCGGAGCTGGCGGAGGCTGGAGGGGCAGACAGGGCGGCCTGGGAGCAGGCGGCGGTGTCCTTCGATGCCGTGGTGCGCTTCGCGGAGGCACAGCCCTGCTTCTCGGCGCAGGAGCTGGGCCAGCTGCGCTCGCTGCGCTCTGTGTTCAGCAGGCGGTGGCAGGCGCAGCGATGTGGGGCCCCCGCAGCCGCGGTCAAGCTTGAGGCACCCTGGGAACGGCCTGGGCCTCGCGGCACCCAGCCTCGCTCCCCGCTGCCCAGCTCGTCCACGGCCGGCGAGGCCTGAGGCGATGAGGTCTGACCTGCGGTCTCGGGGTCGTGTTCGTCAGGACAGCCTGCCCCGTTAAGGTTTTGCCGTGTGGTCTGCCCTGCCACCCGAGCACAAGGAGGTCTTCCTGAAGGGCCCACCCAGACCCGAAATGTCCCAGAACCTCCAGGGGCCGCCGCCCAGCTTGTATTCGCTGCCTGAGCCTTGCTGTGTACAAGGGTAGGGACATCTGTCTGTCCAGGCGGGGACAAGCCACCTTCAGCCGACTGACCGTGGTCCCCGCTGCTGCTTGATGGGGCTGACACTTGCCGAGGGCCCCCGCTCGCCCCCTGGGGCTGTCTGCAGGTCTGGGGCCGGCCCTGGATCAGGCAGGTCACTGAGGGTGGGACTCGTGAGTGAGAGTCTGCGTGGCCCCTGCCTGTGGCCTTGCAGGCCCTGTGTCCCCACGTCGGTCGTCAGCTCTCCTAGCAGAGTGAGCCTCACTTCATGTTGCCCTTGGGCTTGGGCCCCAGGATGCAGTGGGCTGCATGCCCACTTGACATGGTAGCATTGTTTTTAGAGCCAGCAGGAGCGGGCCACTGGGGAGCCCATTGCCCCAGTATGGGACCCCAGGTCACTGCCAGTGTTTTGAGCATCTTGGCTCCAAGTCCTGTATGTGGTCCACAGTCCCTCAATCCCCAGAACTTTGCATTTACAGCCTCCGTATTAGTAAACCTGGACCAGACGTTTGGAAGTTAGTCTGAGGTGATGTAACAAAAACAGTAAAAGGAGCTACTCAGATGCCTAGCAGCGTTGGAACTCTTATTTTGAGCTGTTGGCCCCGTAGTGATTGACGTGGGGAAAGCTGACTGTGTGGGCCGCTCTTGTAAAGACCCGTACCAGGAGACTTGTGCTCCCTGCGTCGCTGCTGGTGCCTCCGCTCTGCATCGCTCGTCACCAGATGGAGCGCCTCTGGCCAGCCTGGTCCCTTGTCACCAGACAGAGAGCCCCTGGTCACTTACGACCAGACGGAGTGCCCCGGGCGGCCTGGTCGCCCTCTTTGAATGAACCGGATGTGGGCGTCCTTTTCTGGGCTCTTCACCATTTGCCTTCAGTTCCACCGCTTCTTGGGCAGCTGAATCAGCCCACAGTTTTCATTCCTGTGTTTATTGCACTGAGACCCCTCTGTTCCCAAGAGCCAAGGGGAGGCGAGGGTTCGGCTTGTGGTTGTTTCTCTGGTATATCTTTGCGTCCTTCCAAACACTGAGGTGACAGTCTTGGCTGGCCTGCCACTGCTCTGTGAGCCGTGTGTTTCCTGCTGAAAACGTGTGTGAAGATTTTGAAACAAGCACAGGTCATTTTCAAGGTGTCCTTGCTGATTTTTTGGGCCTGACTGCCTCCTGCTGAGCCGTCACGTCGGCTTCCCTCACGTGTGGGGGCGACAGCTGTGCAGCGTGCCCTCTCTCACCACTTTTGGACTCTGTCCCCTGTGCTGTGGGCGTGTGGCAGGGTCAGGTGTCGGGGCGGCAGCCTGGACATGGATGGACACATGGAGACGCTCCCTCCCCACGGCCAGCCCCAGTCCAGCGGCCTGGAGCGGTAGGACGGTGCTGGGGGTGGGCAGGCCTCCTAGGCCCCCTGTGAGTGCTCGGTCCCTAGCAGACGTAGCCCCCGGGCTGGATTCTTGTCCTGCCAACACAGCCTGCTCCCCTCCCCGCTGTGTCGTGGCCGATCAGTAAGCAGCCGTCACCGCTGGGAGGGAGCCTGTCCTTGGCACTTCTCGAACTGCTGCTTCCCCTGTTGTATTGGGTCTCGGGGGTCTGGTTAGACCCTCAGTGTGGGAGGCCCCGGAGGCTGTGCAGTTGGAGAAGGCCGATCAGGCCTGCAGGGTCGAGGTGAACCGCCCACCTCACCTGCATTTCCTGTTGGGGGTGGGAAGCAGGACACCCTGCCCTGCGCACTCACACCTCTGATGGCCGGGGTGGTGAGGGCAGGGGTGTTGATGGATGGGTGGGTGCAGGACAGAAAGGCAGGCGGTTGTAGCTCCTGCCTGGACCTATCAGCCAGGCTTCCCTGGGGTGGAGCCAGAGCCCCTTGGAGGCAGCTCGGGGCCATAGTAGCCAGATGTTTCTGGAGGGATGGAGGTTGGAGGCAGGGACTCGCACTGCTTCTGTTCCTGGGAGGCCGTGGCACAGGGCAAGCAGGACCCACCCCCGAGGGCCTGCCCAGCAGCTGCACAGACACCAGCTGCAGTGGGTTTCCTTAAATGTGCTTCTAGCACAGGGCGTAGCGTTCCTGAGTACCTGCTGTGTGCTGGGCATCGAGCTCATTTGGAGGCCCAAGGGTGGTCAGACAGCCCCTGACCTGCTTCCAGGGAGCACATGTCTCCCAAGAAGGGCTTCTGGGGGGCTGCTCTGTCCATGAGTCACATTCTCCACCGCCGTCTCCACAAAGACGCGGGCAGACTGCCAAGGCGCCCGGGGTGAGCCGTGTGGCGGTTCCACGCTGAGGGTCCAGCCCCGGAGGCCTGGACAGCTGCCCCCTCCTCTCAGCACTCACCTGTCACTCACCGCCAGCAGTAAGCAGTGCTCAGAGGTTTTCACCAGGGGAGAAGCAGTCTAGTCCTGCAGGAGCGCGCCTAGTGCTGCTGCTAAGGAGCTGACCATGTTTCCTGCAGAACGCGGCGGAGCCCAACCCAGGGTGCTCTCAAGAGACGGACGTCGTGGAGAGAGGTTGATGCAGGCTGGACCGCTGTCTCCCTGTGGTCAGGGACCGGGTTCACTGGTGACGCAGGCTGGACTGCAGGCACCCTGTGGTCAGGGGAATCCCCAGCACTGACCTCAGTATCTTCTTCAGAGGAGCCAGGTGTAATGGGATTGGTCTGAGAAGCAGCTTCTGCCCAGGGCATTATTGAAAACAGCAGTCGGCCAGCTGTGAGTTGGAGTTTAACCGCTGGGTGCGGGCAGGGACCACACAGTCAGAGCCTTGCCAAAACCACTGCCATGGGGTGGGGGTACCATGGGCCTTCCTGAGGCCGTGCCCCTGGGAAGAAGCATCAGAGCCTCTGTCAGGGACAGAGGGGTGCCCCTAAGATGACCCAGCCAGTAAGACACGAAGCAGAGAAGAAGGTAAGTCCCAGTCTGGGGTGACCAGTACCCAGAGCTGGTATGATACATGACCTAAAAGGACCAGTTTTCAATCCAAAATTACAAACATACAAAGAAACAGAGAAATACGACCACATACCATATTGTTCCTAAAACGCAGGTGACAAGAGTGAGATGTTGGATTTAACAGGGAAAGACTTCAAATTGACCATTACAGATACAGTCAGAGAACTAGAGGAAACCATGATTAAAGAAGTTAAGGGGGGAAAGGAAGATATTAAGTAGAGAAAATCAGTAAAAAGATGATAAATAAAAAGCTGTTTTTAAAAACATGGAAATTAAATAATGGAGTTGAAAAGTACTGTAAGATGACGGATTTGCCGGAGGGCTCAGCAGTAGATGTGAACTCGTGGGAGAAAGTTCGTGATCTTGATAGCACTTGAGAGATGATGCTGTTCACTTGAGAGATGATGCTGTTCAAAGAACAGGGTGAAAAGAAGGAAGACGCTGGGTGGTCTCAGAGTGGTGTGGGACGGTCTCACCCACCGCCCGGAACGGGAGGCCGGCGGGGCAGCAGCCTGAGCCTCCATCTCGGCTGGAGTGCCTGCCACCTCCCACCCACCCGGGCTTGCTGGGCGCACGGCCCTCAAAGGTGGAGAAGGCCAGTCCAGGCGGGAGGACGGTCCCCACGACGGCCCCATTTCACGGAGGTATCCTGAGGCCTGCTGCCAGCCATGGGCTTCCCAGTCAGTGTGCCCACATCTGTGGGCTTGGGGCAGGAGGGGCTCCTTGAGCAGTGCCAGGAGGGAAGGCTGGAGACACCAGGTTCGGTGGAGGGTGGCCGCATCACTCTGGCAGTGTTAGCAGGCGCACAAGCCCAGCAAGAGGGCCCAGGTCTGGGACTAGCCTGCAGGCCAGGGGTCCCGGGTGGCCGCTGGGTCTGGGCATCACTGGCTGCCCCTGCCCTCCCACAGGCCCAGCTGTGAGGTTGGTCACCCCTCTGCCACATCCTCTCGAGAGACAGTTTCCTGGGCTGGGGACAAAATGTGTGTAGATGTGGAAGCTGCCAGGAGTTGCAACAGCCCCACAGACCCTTTCAGACAAGGGGCTGGCTTTGTTCTGTCTCTGGGGGCCGTGCAGTGCCTTCTGGGGGACTTGAGAGAGTGCAGGCAGCCCCAGCCTAGAACCTTGAAGGAGCTGGAGGGTTCCTGAGCAGCCAGGGGTCCGCTGTACGTGGCTTGGGTGAACCCTGACGCTGGTCCCTCACTGAGCCCCAGTCCTTGGACCCACTGCTGCGTCCTGACCCTGGTCGCGGGCTGAGCCCCCACTCTGGCCCGTGTGCACTCTCAGCTCCCAAGGAGGGCAAGACCAGGGAGTCTGGAACACGTGTGGGACTCACTTGTACCCTGGGGGAAGGCGAGAGCCTTTGTGACCTCGCCCCTCCTCCCCCACGTGTGACGTGGCACTCTCTGTGACCACACACGCGCCCCCACCCCCCACCGCCTCTACCCCGGCTCCAGGCCCTGCTGACAGTGGTCCCGGGGGCGGAGAGTGACTGTGTGGCTGACTCACAGCAGGTGGGAGAGGTGTGAATGTCAGAGCTGGGCTTCCCCCAGTGCAGACCCCCGCGCATTCAGGCAGCTCCTGGGGGCGCCTCAGGGCTGTGCCAGGCCCCCCTGTGTCACCTGTGGGCAGGTACACACCCGAGCCAGCGCCAGGGCCCCTCCAGACCAGCCCCATTCTCCGAGCCCATGGGGATTGGGGGCCCAGCAGCTGCCTGCCCTGCCTCTGCCCACCCCTTGCCGGGGTCCTGGGCTCTTCCCAGTCCAGCTGAGGCCAGTCGTCTCTGGCTGCAGGAGTCAGGAGGCTGTAGGTCCTGGGGTGGGAGGAGCCCAGAGAGCCTGCTGGGGGCATCCTTCAAGGGCCGGAGACTTCCCTGTCCAGCCTGGCGCTGTGCTCGCTCCGGGGCCTGCAGCCAGCTAGCCCTGTCCAGACAGACAGCCTGGAGCCCAGGGCCTGGGGGAGCTCCCCAGAGTGGGGCACTGGGAGGGCAGAAGAGACCTGGAGAGCAAAAGCTGGCGTCCTGGAGGAGGGGGACCATGGTGCCCAGGGTAGGACGGGACTCACCTGTGGGGTCCCTCTGCAGGCTCTGGTACCGACTTTGAGGGTGGGGCCCAGGGGACAGGCGTGAGGAGCGAGGGGCTGGGGAGCAGGCGATGGGCAGGCTTTGTGCCCTTGTCCCCCAAGGCTGCAGCATGAGCTCAGGCCTCCAGGTGCTGAGACACTGGCCACCACGAGGGCAGGTGGGGCTCCCTGTGTTGGAGACGCTGTGTTCTGTGTCTGGACCTGGCAGGGTGGAAGCCTGTGTCAACTTGCCCATATCTCTGTGGCTCCCCAGCAAGCCTTGGAGGAGGCCTGGCTCCCCATCTCAGATCAGAATCCCTGGAGCACAGGTGAGGTAGTTTGGGTGCAGGTTCTGGCCCCGGGTCCCAGGCTCACTCTCCACCTCCCCCCATCCTGAGCAGCGGGCCTGCAACTGGGCCAGCAGCTTGTCAAGAGCTGAGGCCCCTCCTGCAGCGAAAGGGTCAGGGGCAGCCAGAGGGTCTAAGGAGGCATCTGTTAGCTCAGGAAGCAGCGTGGGCCCGAGGGTTCTCCTCAGAGGAGGCTCAGCTGCAGTCTCCAGTGAGTGGGCGTCTGTCCCCCATTTATTAATAAAGCAGAGTAGTGATGTCACTGGCGCGCTCAGTGAGCCTGCCACGCCACTAGCCGACGCTTCCTAATTAAGAAACGGAGTCCAGCTGTCCTTGGGAGGCTCTGCAGTGGATGGCATGAGGCCTTGAGTGGCTGCCGTCTACTGGCCTCAGGTGTCTGATCTGCCCCGCCATCCTGTAAGGGGGTCCGGCCAGGAGGTGTGGTGCCCCTTGGCAGTGAGGCTCCGGAGATGGTGATGGTGGTGAGGATGATGGAGGTTATGGTGGTGGTTGTGGCAGAGATGACCAGTTGTGGTGCTGGATGAAGACGCCGGTGATGGGGTTGCTGTGGTCTGGATGTTTGTATACCCCTCCAGATTTAACTGTTGAAATCCTAAGCCCCAAGCTGACAGTGTTGGGAGGCGGGGGCTTTGAGAGGTGGTCAGGTGGAGCCTTGAACTGGATTAACACCCATAACAGAGACCCCAGAAGGCCCTGCGCCTCTTGCATCATATGAGGACGCAGCAAGGTCTGCCGTCCACAGCCAGGAGGGCTTTCACCAGAACCCAGCCACTCCGGCACCCTGACCTGGGATTTCCAGCCTCCGCAATGGTGAGGAATAAATTTCTGCAGCTTGCGAGCCACCCTGTCTGTGGTATAGTTAGAGCACCCCGGATGGAGGAAGGCAGGGATGAAGTAGCATGGAGGCAAAGGCACTGGTGGTGGTGCACAGGGCAGTGAGGAACACACGGCGTCAGTGGTGTGGTGGTTGGCGAGGTGGTGGTTTTCATGGTGGTGGCAATGTTGAGGATGGCGGGTGATGTGAACTGATCTGTGTCCCTCCCCCATTCATATGATGAAGCCCCCAGCATGACAGTGTTTGGAGGCAGGGCTTTCAGGAGGTAATTGAAGTTAGATGAGGTCATAAGAGTGGGGCTCTTTTCCAATAGGACTAATGCCTATACCAGAAGAGGATGATGGCTTTCAATTCCCCTCTTTCTCACAAACCAAGAAAAGGCCTTGTGAGAACACTTCAAGAAGATAGCCGTCTACCAGCCAAGAGAACTCTCACTAGAAACCTGATGGACTGACACCCTGATCTTGGACTTGCCAACCTCCAGAATTGTGAGAAAGAAATAAATGTCTGTTGTTTAAGTTGCCCAGTCAGTGGTGTTCTGTTACAGGGGCCTGAACTGACTGACACTGGGAATGGTGAGGGTGGTGGTGGTGATGATGGTGGTGATGACGGTGATGACAGTGGTGGCAGAGATGGTGATGATGGTGGTGATGATGAGTGCTGATGGTGGTGGTGATGGTGGTGGTAGAGATGGTGATGATGGGATTGGTGATGGTGGTGATGGTGATGGTGGTTGTGGTAGAGATGGTGATGATGGGATTGGTGATGATGGTGGTGATGGTGGTTGTGGTAGAGATGGTGATGATGGGATTGGTGATGATGGTGGTGATGGTGGTGGTGGTGGTCGAGATGGTGATGATGGGATTGGTGATGATGATGGTGGTGATGGTGGTGGTGGTCAAGATGGTGATGATGGGATTGGTGATGATGATGGTGGTGATGGTGGTTGTGGTAGAGATGGTGATGATGGTGGTGATGATGATGGTGGTGATGGTGGTGGTGGTAGAGATGGTGATGATGGGATTGGTGATGGTGGTGGTGGTCGAGATGGTGATGATGGGATTGGTGATGATGGTGGTGATGGTGGTGGTGGTCGAGATGGTGATGATGGGATTGGTGATGATGGTGGTGGTGGTGGTGGTCGAGATGGTGATGGGATTGGTGATGATGATGGTGGTGATGGTGGTGGTGGTAGAGATGGTGATGATGGTGGTGATGATGATGGTGGTGATGGTGGTGGTCGAGATGGTGATGATGGGATTGGTGATGATGGTGGTGATGGTGGTGGTGGTGGTAGAGATGGTGATGATGGGATTGGTGATGATGGTGTTGATGGTGATGGTAGTGGTGGTGATGGTTATGATGGTGATGATGATGGTGATGATGGGATTGGTGATGATGGTGATGGTGGGATTGGTGATGATGGTGGTGATGGTGGTGGTGGTCAAGATGGTGATGATGGGATTGGTGATGATGATGGTGGTGATGGTGGTTGTGGTAGAGATGGTGATGATGGTGGTGATGATGATGGTGGTGATGGTGGTGGTGGTAGAGATGGTGATGATGGGACTGGTGATGGTGGTGGTGGTCGAGATGGTGATGATGGGATTGGTGATGATGGTGGTGATGGTGGTGGTGGTCGAGATGGTGATGATGGGATTGGTGATGATGGTGGTGGTGGTGGTGGTCGAGATGGTGATGGGATTGGTGATGATGATGGTGGTGATGGTGGTGGTGGTAGAGATGGTGATGATGGTGGTGATGATGATGGTGGTGATGGTGGTGGTGGTCGAGATGGTGATGATGGGATTGGTGATGATGGTGGTGATGGTGGTGGTGGTCGAGATGGTGATGATGGGATTGGTGATGATGGTGGTGATGGTGGTGGTGGTGGTCGAGATGGTGATGGGATTGGTGATGATGATGGTGGTGATGGTGGTGGTGGTAGAGATGGTGATGATGGGATTGGTGATGATGGTGTTGATGGTGATGGTAGTGGTGGTGATGGTTATGATGGTGATGATGATGGTGATGATGGGATTGGGGATGATGGTGATGGTGGGATTGGTGATGATGATGGTGGTGGTGGTAGAGATGGTGATGGGATTGGTGATGATGATGGTGGTGATGGTGGTGGTGGTCGAGATGGTGATGATGGGATTGGTGATGATGGTGTTGATGGTGATGGTAGTGGTGGTGATGGTGATGATGGTGATGATGATGGTGATGATGGGATTGGGGATGGTGGTGATGGTGGTGGTGGTAGAGATGGTGATGATGGGATTGGTAATGACAGTGCTGGTGGTGCTGGTGGTGGTGCTGGCCATAGAGGAAGTGGTGTGACAATGGTTACACAGCTTATAAGTGGGACACTTAGAATTCAGAGCCTGGACTGTGGGCCGTGGATCTTAAATGAGTGCCTCCTGCTGAGGGTGGCACCAGGGACCACATGTGGTGGGTAAGCCTGCAGGCCTGTCTGGGTTGGCTCTCCAGGAAGCTACCTCCTGCCTCCCCAGGCTCCCTCTCATATTGCCAGGGGAGACACTGAGATCCTGTGGGCTCCTGACATGGCGTTTTATGTTCATCTAGGAAAGTGTGCCTGCCCAGTTCAGGGAGCACAGCTCCTCGGGTGGTGCTTAGATGGTAGATGGAGGGCCTGCTTCCTCCCAGCTCCCCTGGGCAGGGGCTGGGGCGGTGGGAGATGGACGGCTCCCCATGCTGCTCCTGCCCGTGGACACGGGCGGTGGGCAGTAAGTTGCCGGGCAGATGAGTCCGCTCTGGTGATGGGCTGGCTCAGATGGGTCCCAGGCTGAGCTGGGTGGGGAGCAGGGCCTGGGAGGGAGGGCTGCACTTGGGGGTCCTGACCCTGCAGGGGTGGGGCTGCCACCTGGCTCCCCAGGTCCCCAGTCTCTGCCCCAATCCTGAGGGAGCCAAGCCCCTGAGACACCCCCATGGGGGCACATGGGGCCCCAGGACAGCCTGGTTCTGGGGTGGGTGGTGCTGTCGGGGCCAAGGGCAGGGGGCTGGTGCAGGCCCCCGCCAGGAGGTGGTCTGTTCAGGGCCCTTAGAGGAGTGGCCCTCGGACCTGCTGCGGGGGCCAGGGATCTGTGGAAAAGCCCCTGTCTCTCAGCTCAGACGGGCTATGTCTGTGGACATGGGGCATTGAGGCTGGAGAGGGTGGAGGCAACGTCGGGGCCCTGGACCCTATCCTAACCTTGGGTTGGAGGATGGACCACCGCCCCCAGAGGCTATACCTGGGCCCTCCTGCTCCCCTCCTCTCCAGTCCCCCCAGGGTTCATCCCCAGCCCCAGCCCAGGCGCCCCCAGGAGGGCTGGCTTCCTTCGAGGTGGACGAGAACGCACCAACAATGACCACTGTCTGCAGGAGGCCTGAGTGGCTGGGCCAGTGGGCGCCGCACAGAGGTGGGGCTGGTGGGAGGTGTGGGGCAGGGAGAGCCTCCACCCCCCAAGACCTGAGGGGCCCCAGGGCTCCCCCCGCAGGGAGCACCCCATCCACAGGGCGGTCGTTGGCCGGGGCCAGCACGCGGGTGGGTGGGAACAGGCTTGCTCCCAGAGCTGGTGGGCAGCACCCAGCCCAGGACGGCTGGCCCAGCCTGGCCTGCGCCCACAGGCCCCAGCCCCAGGCCCAGCCCCTCTCTCAGGGGCCCATCCTGATGTGCTGCCAACCCCCAGCGGGGCCCTGACTCCCAGGCAGTGCAGCCAGGCAGGGGCAAGTGTGTGTTGAGAATCCATGCAGTAGGGGGAGGGTGGGGACGCCCGTGATGGTCTGGGCTGTGCACTCCTCGACCATCCTGGGCAATTCCTGACCCTCGGGGCATCACCGTCTCCCGGGCTGGCCAGGTGGTGGGCAGCCCGCTGGAGCTCAGCCAGGAGAGGGAGGGAGCGGGGAGGGGGGCGCTGTGCCAGGGCGGGGGGAGCTGAGGGGTCCAGGATCTACCCTGATCTGTGGGGATCAGACCGGTGTCCCCAGGCCAGGAGGCGGCCAGTGCCGTGTGCAGGTCACGGATGTCACCAGCCCCTCCCCTGAGCACCCTGCCTCCTGCTGCTGCGGCCCCCACACCCTGGGGAGTATCTCCAGATCTGCACACAGAACTCAGGGCCAAGAACACAGAAGACGGGCCGTGCGTTGGATGTCCTGCCGATCAGCCCCTTACCCTGAACCTCTGAGGGGCCACCTGCCCATCAGCTGAAGAAACTGACACTCAGAGGGCGTCCAGGGCAGCCTGACCCTGCACCTGGCCAGTGGTGGCAGACGGCAGGATGGGGATTGGCCTCAGGGCCAGGAGACTCGGTCATTTGCTCACCAGCTGGTTCCCCAAGCTCATCCCCTACCCTCCCTGCACCTCAAGCTCCCCGTCTGTAAAATGGTTGACAGTGACCACCCATCTGTTCCAAGGAGCAGGGAGATGCTCGGCACGCACTGAGGCTGTCTCCCACACTCCTTCCATGTCGACCCTCTTTCCAGAGAGACCCCCGAACCAGGATGGGGGCCCTGGCAGGTGGGACTGGCTGTGCAGCGGGTGGGGTCCGTGGCAGAACAGAAGCACAGACCCTTTATTCAGAATTGGTAAGATCTGCCTGGCAGCGAAGGCCGGGCACAGACCCAGAGGGCGTGGACGGCGCCCCAGAAACAGAGGCCCAGGGAGGCGCGACTGAGCCGCCGCCAGTGGACGGGTCGAGTGGAGATCGGGGCCAGAGGTCATCGCGGCCGTGCCTGGCATCTGAGAGGCCGGCAGCAGACAGGGAGGCACCACACCCCAGGGCAGAGAGTGGGGGGATGCCAGCCTGGGGGGGCGAGGGGCCTGCAGCTGCGCCAGGCGTGCTGCTGTGGATCAGGAGCCCAGGAGAGGCCGCGGCCGGACTGGGGGGCGTGGATGAGACGTGCGTGGGCCCGGTGGCTTCAAGGGCAGAGGGCTCGGGCCCCAGCCCCAGGGGCAGGGAAGGAGAGGCGAGAGGGAGAATGGAGGCGGGACCTTGGACCCCCGCAGCCGCAGCGGCGCTGGCCGCTGCCGTTTCCGTGCGCGGGGGCGGAGCTGGGACAGAGCCTGCCTTCCGCCTGCCTGCTTGCTGGCGGCACCGCCTGCACCTGCGTGGGGAAGCTCCCCGCGTCACAGCAAGCTATTCTCAGTCCCGCTCCTTTTATGGCCCCGGAAGTGAGTGGTGGAGGCTGGCGCACTGCGCTGGCTCGAGATGTAAATGGGAACGCAGAGCACGGCAGAGCAGTGGCCACCACCCCCTCCCTGGCACGGGCATCTGGGGACGTCTCCCTGCGCCGGTTGGCAGCGCACCCCACATCCTGGCCACCTTCGGGGTTTCTGCTGCATGACTGGACCCCCGGGGATCCAGGGAGGTGGTGGGGGCCGTGCGCAGCCCTCCTGGGCCGCAGTGGGCAGAGAGGAGGGGGCGGCTGCCCGATTCCAACTCCCCCCACCCGACCCTGGGAGCCAGCTCTGCTGTTATCCCCAACCTCTAAACGAGCTCTCAGAGCAGCCCTCCCACCTTCCCCGCACCCACGTCGCCCTGCTCACCCTCCACGGTCCCCGCCCAGCAGGGCAGCACGCCGGGGTGTGGGCACACCTCTGAGCAGGCAGAGTCTCTTGGGTTAGCGTGCAGGGCGTTTTGTCCACTCCGTGTGTCCAGAGCGAGCTGAGGGCCTGGCTGTCGGCCAGCAGGAGCATGCCTCAGCCAGAGAGATCAGGCAGCACATGCACTCTGACACGCTGACACAGTCTCACACGCTAACGCTCGCTCACACACACCTACAAACAGCACAGGTGGGAGGATGCTGTGCTCAGGGGCTCCGAGGGGGGCGGGGGCGGAAGAGGCTCCCACGCACCGGGAGGCCGGGGGGCCTTCCTGGAGGCGGTGACCCTGGGCTCGGATGAGACGCCCCATGAGCCTGGCTGAGCTTTCGTGCCGACGTTCTGACGCTGGGCAGACCTCCATCAGTTAAACAAGGTGGTGTGGTGGGCAGCAGGTTGGCCAGGGCCTCATGTGGACCAGCACGCTCAGCGGGCCAGCGCCCTCCTCGTCACCACCCGCCACAGCTGTCCACCCCCCGGTGCTCCAAGGATGGCGGGGCCAGCGGGGTCAAGGGATCCGCAGGACGCCACCCCGAGACGCCTCGAGAAGCGGGGGTGGGGTGGGGAAAGGGGTAGCCTGGCTCCCGACTAGGGCGCCTGCCCAGCTGAGGGGACACTTGGCTCCAGCTGCCGTGGGGGTGGTCGGCCAGCAAGTGGCATGCATAGCGGTGTCCCTGCCCTACGCCCCTGCCTCCTGGCCCCCCTCTCCAGCCCCCACCAGCAAAGCTGCACAGCCTCGCTCACCCAGTCCCACCTGTCCGACTCCCCGGCAGGTACCCTGGATGCTGCGGCTGCTCCTTGAAGGGCCTGACCCTCTGAGCGGAAGTGCCGCCAGCTGGCGGCCCAGTGCCAAGGGCAGCGGCTCCATGGGCAGCATGCCTAAGGCCACACACAGCCCGGTGTCCTCCGGGGACTGTGTGGGGGTCACGGCGGTGGCCCTATTTCATGGGTGACTTGCACCTCCCCACCATCCCACCTTGCTCAGTGCCGGCCAAGCCGGGCTCCGGAAGTGCCGCTTGATTGACTGACTCACCTCACAGCTGAGCAGGGCAGCGATGGCTGGACCCACTCTGCGGGTGAGGAAACTGAGGCCGGGGGTACAGAGGGGGCCCACCCCCAGTCTCGCAGGATGCGCACCGTGTTCCCGGCGCCTCGGAGAGCCAGCAGACCATCCCCTCGCCCTCTCACCAGCCAGTCCCGGCTCTGGCTTCCCTGCAGAGGGGCCTGGAGCAGCCCCGGACCCTCTCGCTGGGGGCTTTGCCTTCCCTTCTTCAGTGGCTGGGGGGTGGCGAGGAAAGAGTGTCCCTTGAGGATGGGCCCTGCCCTGCCCTACCCGTGGCCCCTGCTTGGGCCCTGGCCTGGAGGGTGCAGGGAGGCCCTGCCATGCCGGGATCGGCAGGAAAATGCAGAACTTTCCTTGGTGAGGAGGGAGGAGGGTCTGGTGTGTGAGGCTGCCTGTTCCGGGGACAGGACGCAGCACACACCCTGCCAACCGGAGAGGAGAGGAGAGGAAGCCCAGGAGCAGGGGCGGGACAGGAAAGAAAACAGCTCCGGGAGCTCAGCCCACCCCCGCCCCCATAGCCACTGCCTCCCTAGCCCCCAGGCTGAGCCCAGCCCCTGCTCAGGGTCACTCCCGTCTGGAGTCAGCATGTGCCCAACCCCCCAGGGTCCCGCCCTGGCCTCCTGGGCCCTCCCAGAGGCTCCGCTGCAGCAGGCCCCGCAGGCACGCGGGGTGGAGGGGCCCCAGCCGTGCCGCCTGCCGGTTCAGGGCCTCCGTGAGATGAGGGAGAACGTCTCCCCAGGCAGGAGACCACCAGCCCCAGCGGCTCGCCCTCCTCTGTGCCTCCGTTTCCCAGCTTGACGCTCTCCTCCCGGGCTCAGCTCTCCCACCATGCCCACGGCCCCCGCCTGCCTGTCCCGGCCTCTCCGTGGCCCAGCCCCCCACAGCTGGGCTCAGGAGCGTGGCTGGCCCGGCAGTGCCCTCTGGGCTGACTGGGCTCGAGCCCCAGGCCACGCAGCCAGCCGTCCCCAGGGCCTCTGTTCAGCCTCATCACTGGAGCCCAGGCTCGTGTTCTGGCCCCACCACTGCCTTGGGGGCAAGGGGGCTCCCCCCAGGGGCCACAGGGAGGGGTCCCGACCACCTCCCACCTCCCAGATCCTGGAAGTGATGCTCTGACGGGAGGCTCTTGGCAGGACGAGGGGGGCGTCCTCGGGCGGGGACCAGGTCAGGCAAGAGGACCAGCACTCGGCCCCGCTGGACCCCAGGCCCTGGCACCGTCAGCCCAGTTGACAGACGGACAGTTAAGGCTCACGTGGGCAACCCGCCAACTGTCTCCCAACCAGAAAGGGAGGGAGAAGGGCCCACTATCTCGCCCGTTCCACGACTCATTGCGTGTGCACGCTCTGTGCCATGCTGGCTTCAGGCTCCGTGGCTCAGCTGTGAGGGTGTGGACGCCGTCCTGGGGCTGCCGTCACACCCAGCTCTCGGCTCTAAGTGCTCGGCTGAGCAAGAGGGGAGCAGCAACCACGGGAGACCTGGGTTCGGGCCTGGTTCAGGGCAAAGGGCAGGCAGCAGCGCTGGCCAGGGTGGGCAGATCCTTGGCACCGGGACAGCCGGGCCGGGAAATGCCAAACGGATGGCAGGCAGGCACAGGAGGCAGGAGGAGGCCACAGACCTCAGAGGGCCCCACCGGGTGGCAGGATGGGCAGCGGGCACACGTGGAGGGTGGGCACCTGGACCCCAGGCCAAAGCCGGGCAGGTAGGGCCAGGTGAGAGTGGGTGGCTGACGGCTGCTCTGGGCAACACCCCGGCTTTCCCTCCATAGTCCCCCTCCCTGCCGCAGGAGGCAGTGACCTGGGCCTGGGGGGTCCATGACAGCGTGAGCTCTGCCTGCAGGTGCTTGTGCCATGCTGGGGGTAGATGAGAGGCTGCGAGTCTGCAGGGCGGCGGCTGGGGCCCTGCTGGAGAGGCAGGCCAAGCCTGGCTCCCAGAACGCACCCCCGACCCCGGAAGAGGGACGAGGAGGGAGGTTCCTGGGGATGGAACCTGGTCAACCTGATCACGGAGCAGCCTTGGAAAGGCAGGCGCTGCGGGGAGTGGGGGGGAGCTGGCAGGAGAGGTTGGGGAGACCCGGGGCTGAAACAAGGGTCTCAGCATCAGGAGAGCAGCCCCTGGGGGCTGGGAGCCCCGAGACCTGGAGGCGGAGCGTTAGAACCTGGAGGGGCTGGAATGGGGGCTGCCCGGACCCTCACGCTGGGCAGACCCAGCCTCTCCTGCTCACCCGCTTCCATCTGGGGCAGGCGAGGCCTCAGGAACTGTCAGACCTGAGGAGCAGCAGCCCAGCCAGGCTCTGAGAGCTGGGGGTGGGGGGCTGGGACCCTGCTCCGTCCTTGCACAGCCCTGCTGCCCACTGCACCCGCCCCTCCTCAGCCTGAGCCGGCCTACTCTAGGTGGGCTGGGGCTGGAGGCCTTCAGCCCCCGGGGCAAGGGGAGGTGGGGGCAGCCCCCACAGGCGCGGAGCTGGCCAGGCCTCCTCTCCGGAGGTGGAGGCGGCAGGAGAATGGAGCCTGAGGCTGCAGTGTGGGGGTGTGCTGAGGGCTTCTGGGGCGATAATTGGGCAGCGATTAAGTGTTCCCAGAGCAGCGGCTGCGGCCCGTCACCTGTCACAGCGGCCTCGTGAGCGCAGCCTCTGTGCAGCGCCCTCCGCACCCACAGCAGGCCAGGCTGGCCGGGCAGAGGGGCCACCGAGGGCCGGTGTCAAGGCCAGCCCACCTGCCAGGCTGCCCTGAGACCTGCTCTTCCACCCACAGAGGGGATGCCCACCTCCAGTCTCCTGCCCCAGCCGGCCCACGGCTCAGGGGCCACAGGGCCTCTGTAAACCAAGGGGGTGACCAGCCATCCCTACTGGTCACTCAGGTGCTGGTTCTGGCACCCCCGCCACATGCAGGTGCGCACACACACACACACACACGTGCACATAGGTGCACACTTGCGGTCCCTGCCTGGCTGGCTCGCCGCAGGCCTCTCCTGACCAGACGTGGTCGCGGGCTTGTGGTGACCAGCCCCGCTCACGCACACAGACACCCTACTGCCTCCGGCCCTGGGATTCCTGTTCTGGCAGCAGCTGGCCCACTCTCCACCCTGCTCCCTCTCTGCTCACCCACTCGCCTTTAATTAGAAATGCCAGGAGTGCGATTCGGGAGGAGTTTCTGCCAGGGAGACGTTCCTCCCAGCTAAGGGTGGAAGCTTAGAGCAGGAAAGGAGGTGGCAGCTTGGCTCTGAGGGGTGCTCCCAGGACAGAAGGGGGCTCCGGGGGGGCCCAGAGTGGGGATTGCAGCGTGGGCGCCCGTGTGCCCTCGCGCGTGTGAGCAAGACACTGGGGGCGGGTGGGCCTGGCATGAGGGGGTAGGTGTGGACAGGGATGACTGGGTCGGGGGAGGATGGACGGGTGTGAGGTATGAGTGTCTATGTTGGGGAGGGGTGAGTGTGCAGTGTGTGTGTGTGAGGGCGCTGGCCGCAGGGAAGGCGTCTGGACGGGCAGTGGTGCGTGGCTGCGGGGAGTGTGTGCCACCTGTGCCCGCAGAACTGCAGAGGACCTGGGACCACAGCCATCTGTCACGGGCATCCAGGGGGACGTCCCTTCCCCACACTGTTGCCAGGGAGGCAGAAGGGACCTCCCTCCCAAGGGAATCTCAGCTTCCGGAGCCCCGTTCCTTATATGGTGCTTTGCTTCTCTGCCTCTAACCGCATCAGGCTGCCAGCACCCTCCCCCCTCCCCCCACCTCCATCCTCCTAGAAGTCTTGGAGCTTCTGACCAGTTCTGGTGCTCTAGGGGTTCAGGGGTCACAGCCTGCGGCGGGAGGCAGGACCCCTCCATCTCCCCCACCCTCTGCCCCCTGAAAGCAGCCTCCAGGTGTCCCTGGGGGCACCAAGTGAAAGAGTCCTGGCCTCAGCAAAGACCTGGGAGTGGGGTGCCAGGTGGTCGTGCCCAGTTACTGCCAGCCAGGCACACACACACCCACTCCATGGCCAAGGGAGCTGGGGGAGCCAAGCCCTGGGTGCGTGTCCCCCTCACACAGGGCGCAGAGCCAGCCCCAGGCCTGGATTCAGGGGCTCCCGGGCAGGGACAGAGGGGTCAGGCCACGTTGGGGACTCACACCTGACACCTGGGGGTGTGTGTGCACATGAACATGCCTCGAGGTCTTCAGATCAAGGGAAGAGGGTCCGAGTACCGCGGTGGGGGCCAGGTCTCACCTGTGGCTGAACGTCCTGCATACCGAGGCTTGGCAAGGCTGCGCCGGTGGCCCAGGGGCGCAACGTCCAGCACTCTCTCCCACCCCTCCACCCCCCCACCCCCCGCAGGCAGGAGGTGGCAGCCACAGGAGGAAGCAAGCCGGGAGGGGCCCAGGAGAGGGGGCTTCCTCCTTACCTCCGGGTGGGGGGCCCCGGGGCGCTCACCTGGCCTCCCTGCCTCGCGCTGGCTGAGGGGGCGTCGTGGTCCGTGCCCAGCTCCATCCCTGGGTCCCCAAGGGCTGAATGGGTCGGGGAGGGGGCGGCGCGAGCGAGCGCATTAGTCACCCCGGGCCGCCGGGTGTGCAGGGGGTGGGTCCTCCCTCCGCCGGGAGCGCGCGTGGGCGCGGGAAGGCGGGCCGGCAAGCTGGGGGCGCGGGCGGGGAGCCGGCGCCCGGGCCAATGGGAGCCGAGGCTCGGCGACGGGGCCGCCCACGGGCCGCGCTGGCGGCATAAAGAGCCGGCGGCCGAGCTCCAGCGCAGAGCTCGGGCGCTGAGTCCTCCCGCTCCGCCGCCGCCGCCGCGACCAGCCGGGACCGGCAGCTCCTCTGCGGGACCCGCCCGCCGCGCCTCGCAGCTCCGCGCAGCCGGCCCCCAGCAGCCCCTCGCCGTCCCCAAGAGGACTTTGCAGCCTCCCTCTCTCGGCTGTCCGAGCGAGCCCCGCCGCAACCCGCGAGCCGATGGAGTTGGACCACAGGACGACCGGCGGCCTCCACGCCTACCCCGCGCCCCGCGGCGGGCCGGCCGCCAAGCCCAACGTGATCCTGCAGATCGGTAAGTGCCGGGCGGAGATGCTCGAGCACGTGCGGAGGACCCACCGGCACCTGCTCACCGAGGTGTCCAAGCAAGTGGAGCGGGAGCTGAAGGGGCTGCACCGGTCCGTGGGCAAGCTGGAGAGCAACCTGGACGGGTACGTGCCCACCGGCGACTCGCAGCGCTGGAAGAAGTCCATCAAGGCCTGCCTGAGCCGCTGCCAGGAGACCATCGCCAACCTGGAGCGCTGGGTCAAGCGGGAGATGCACGTGTGGCGGGAGGTCTTCTACCGGCTGGAGAGGTGGGCCGACCGCCTGGAGTCCGCGGGCGGCAAGTACCCGGTGGGCAGCGACCCAGCGCGCCACACCGTCTCCGTGGGCGTAGGGGGTCCCGAGAGCTACTGCCAGGAGGCGGACAACTACGACTACACTGTCAGCCCCTATGCCATCACTCCCCCGCCGGCCGCCGGCCAGCTGCCGGGGCAGGAGGAAGTGGAAGCCCAGCAGTACCCGCCCTGGGCGCCGGGGGAGGACGGGCAGCTGAGCCCCGGCGTGGACACGCAGGTCTTCGAGGACCCGCGGGAGTTCCTCCGCCACCTGGAGGACTATCTGCGCCAGGTGGGCGGCTCCGAGGAGTACTGGCTGTCTCAGATCCAGAACCACATGAACGGGCCGGCCAAGAAGTGGTGGGAGTACAAGCAGGGCTCCGTGAAGAACTGGGTGGAGTTCAAGAAGGAGTTCCTGCAGTACAGTGAAGGCACGCTGTCCCGGGAGGCTATCCAGAGGGAGCTGGACCTGCCGCAGAAGCAGGGCGAGCCGCTGGACCAGTTCCTGTGGCGCAAACGGGACCTGTACCAGACGCTGTACGTGGACGCCGAGGAGGAGGAGATCATCCAGTACGTGGTGGGCACGCTGCAGCCCAAGCTCAAGCGCTTCCTGCGGCCCCCACTGCCCAAGACCCTGGAGCAGCTCATCCAGAAGGGCATGGAGGTGCAGGATGGCCTGGAGCAGGCAGCCGAGCCCGCCGCGGAGGAGGCCGAGGCCCTCACGCCTGCCCTCACCAACGAGTCTGTAGCCAGCGACCGGACTCAGCCCGAGTAGAGGGTGCCGGCCCCGCCTGCCCGCCTGTGGCCCTCACCCACCGGGACTTTTGAGTGGGCCCGCCCCTGCAGGGGAGCCCTTAGTCTCCTCCTGCAGCCGGACGCTCACCTCGGCCTCCTAGCCTGACTCCAACAGACACGCGTGACCCAGATGCGGGCAGTGTCCCCCAGACAGCCAAGGGGCGCCCCTTCCTCGCAGACCCAGCCCTCACCCTCCCTGCGTCTGTCTTCCCCGCTGGTGGACTGGCCTGAGTCAGCAACCCCGCCCTCCATCCTCTCAGGCCATAACAGTTTCCTTATCCTGCTCAATGCCTGGGCCCTCTGGGCACTCAGAAACCCAGTGTCCAAATGGCACGGGCCGGCGCGCACCCAGCTCAAGGAACACCCCAGAGCAGAAGCTCAGGGGCCGCTGGTGCCCCCGCAGCCTGGGCTTCAGGGAAGCTACTTCTCCCGGCAGTCGCCGTGACCGGCTGGCACCCCTGCCGCCCCCCCCCGGGGCAGCTGGCCAGCCTCGGGCAATGTGGCTCCCTCCCCCTGGAGGAGAGCCCAAGCTCAAGACGCAGCAGCAGCAGCAGTAGCCGCAATGGCAGCAACAGACCTGGCGACTCGGTGCCTCCTGGCCACTCAGGTGAGCCCCTGCCCCTTGGCACCACCGCCAGGGGGCACCATAGGGCTGGGAGGGCCCAGGGCCAAGCCCACCCTGCCAGGCGAGCTGGAGGTTCAGAGACCCTGGCGTTCCCAAAAATCAGCTGCTGGGATGGGGTTGGGGTGGTGTCGAGGGGAGATCCCAGGGGTCAGGGAGGGGGCTGGAGTGGGGGCAGGGCTGGCGGAGGTTGCTGACCCAGCTCTCACTGGGCCCTGTGTTTTCTCTCCCCGCAGCACCAGTGGAGAGGGACAGAGCCCCGCAATGACTCACCCACAGCAGGCGGCAGGTCCCCTGGGGCCTGAGTCCTCCAGCCCGGCTGAGGCAGCAGCCGGCCCTCAGAGCCAGGAGAGTTGACGACAGGTACACAGGGGACCCCGCCCCCGGCTGTCCTCACCAGGGGCCCCCCAGCTCCCCCCAGCCCCTGGCCCCAGGCCCCCAGTCTTCTGGGCCAGCTGAGAAACAGCCCCCCGGGACCCCAGGGGCTTGCTCTCTGAAAGGGCGGCCCCGCCCCGCCCTGGCAGCCCGAGTCCCTGACACCCGTGTCTTCCTTCCTTTCAGGTCTCCAGGCTCCCACAGAGCCTTTGCTGCTGTGCCCGGCACTGTCCCTTCTCCTCTCTCCCTGCAAGCTGCCTGCACGAGAGGAGAAACCTGAGACCAGAGGAGGGGGCCCAGCAGAGAGCTGGTGGTGAAGAGGGGCCAGCGCGAGGGCCAGGGCCTGCCACTATGCCCGCCCCGCTGGCTGCCCACTGCCCGCCCGCCCCCAGGGCCGCTGCCTTCCCGGGCCTGGCCTGGCTCCCACCCCGGAGCCCCTGCCCGCTGCGCGGCCACCCTCTGCCGTTAGAGCTTCCGCCACGGCCGCCCCTCCCGGCGGCCCCAGGCCCAGCCCCAGGAGGCCCGGAAGCCTGTGCCCCTGGGGCTCACTCAGGCTCCCTGCCAGGCCCTGCCTTGGCCCTGGCCTGGACCCCCACTGCCCCAGCCACCAACTCCCTGGTGCTGGCCGGCCACCTGTGTCTGCAGCCCAAGCAGGCCTGGTTGGGGGCTCCCAGACTCGGGAGACCAGCTCCCGCAGGAAACTCTGCCTACCCCTCCATCCCGTGTCCTGCCAGCGCCGCCCCCCGCCCCAGATTTTATTTTTGCACATAAGCCATAACCTGCCCTCCTCGGCTGGCGCAGGCTACGGGGAGGCCCCAAGGTCCTCAGGGGGGGTGTGGTCAAGTCCCTGCCCCCTGTGGATCAAGCCTCGAATGTCAGGCCAGGTCATGTCCACCCTGCCACCTCACCTGAAGACAGACGCTTTTTCTAAGACTTTGTTAATAAAACACTGAAACTTACTGGCGTGTGTGTGCTGCTGTTTCTCTGCTGGCTGGAGGGGGCATGCAGAGGGAGGCCGTTCAGGGTGGCAGGACCCTGGAACCCAGGGGTAGGACTGACCATCTCAGAACACTGGAGCCACTGCCGTTCATGCTGAGTGGACGACAAGGTGTGGGACTCGCCGGGGGAAGGGGGGCTGGCGGGGGTGCCAGGCACGCGTCTGCTGCCAGGACTCCACCTGCCCAGAGGCCTGTGGGCCCAGAGGGGATTCTCAGGGTTTGGACCCGTGAGAGCTGGTTAAGGTCCCTGCTGCGGGAAGACCTTGGTGAGTCCTGGCTGCAGGGTCTTAAACTCGGTCTTTCTGAGCCTCACATTGCTCAGTCACTCAGGTGTGTCCGACTCTGCAGCCCCATGGACTGCAGCACGCCAGGCTCCCCTGTCTTTCACTACCTCCCGAGGTGGTGATGCTCTCTAGCCATCTCATCCTCTGCCGCCTCCTCCTCCTGCCCTCAATCTTTCCCAGCGTCAGGGTCTTTTCCAATGAGTCAGCTCTTCGCATCAGGTGGGCAAAGGATTGGGAATTCAACATCAGTCTTTCCAGTGAATACTGGAAAGTGAAGAACCTCACATTCCTCATCTGCAGACAGAGAAGCCGTCACTGAAATCATTGCGGGCTCGAGACCTTAGACAGGAGGCGATCCAGACTGTGCACATAACCCGTAACACACCTGCCTTCGTGGAGGACGCCAGGTTGTTACAGGAGATGGGCAGGTGGCCTGTGGGTGGGGGTGGCTCGGACCTGTCCACCAGGCAGCGTGGAGTGAGAAGCAGGCCTGGGGAGGTGGACACGGAGGGGTCTGTGTCGGGGAGTCGGCTCACGGGATGGTGGGACGGCAGGGCCAGCCCCGAGTCTGCAGGGCAGGGGGCCCCTTGGGCATGGGACGTCTCCTTTGGTGAAGGCTCAGCTCTGCTCTTCAGGTCTTTCAACTGATGGACCCCGACCCACCCAGATTATCTCCCTTGATCTTTGCTTCCAGTCGTCTGATACAGAAAGTCTGTCACACTCATACAGACCCTCAGGACCTCTCGTGGGTGAGGGTCTGACGGAACGCCTCGTACAGGCGTTCAGGCACAGCTGTATAGGTACGCCCTGACCAGGCTGGTGGTAAAAGCCCCCCCAGCGCCTCCCAGCCGCCGTGGTTGGCGGCGGGCACTCGTGGCCTGCCGGGGCCGGCCCTGCCCTCAGAAGGGGCTGCTCTGCTGGGTGGGGTGAGGGCCGGACGTGGCTGCCCCTGCTGAGAGGATGGCGCCTACCGGGATGCAGGAAGCGCCCAGGAAGGCTGGAAACACACAGGAGCAGCGAGAACCACCTGCTGCCAGGAACACCGTCACCGTGCACGCAGAACCAAGCCGGCGCCCGGTGTGACACCCTCGGTGAAGGCCGCCTCCTCCCTGCTCTCCTCCTTTATTCCTTTCAAACACTCAGAGTGCTGACAAGAATGGGGAAGGAAATCGGCAGGAACAGGAGGCTGGGCACCATGGTGATACCTGAGAGTCAGTCATTTCTCCAGGAGACCTACTCCTGCTCACATCAAAAGCTGGGTGTTCTGGGTGCTTTTTCCTTTTAATATGAATTTCCTGTCTGTAATTGGATGATTGTAGAACCGGCAAGCTGAACACTCACAGTAATCTGAGATGCAGCTCTGTGTCTTTGTGTCCCAAGAAAAGAGGCGGGAGGGCGGAGTGGAGTGGGCTGGCGCGGGCGGGGGAGCCAGACCTCCAGCTGCCCTGGAGAGTCCCCCAACCCAGGGTCCCCGACAGGGTGCTCCCTGCCCCCACCCCACCGTCCCGCCCATCCAGACCCCTCAGGCCCCGGTCTCATCTCCTCCCTCCCGGGCAGGGAAGTTGGAGCTGGGAGGGCAGCGATGGGACTGGGGGGCGGGGCTGCCCCAGGGGCTCACCCAACACACCCAGCTTAGTGGGGGGCTTCTAAGCCGGATGGGCTGGGGCTCAAGTCCCAGGGCCTCTCTTTCTAGAAAATTGAGTCCACCCGCAGAGCTGATGTGAGGATGTGGGGCAGGGTGCCGTCCAGGGTATGCTCAGCACGTTGGGTGCGGCTGTCCCCAGGCCCAGCCAAGCTCGGCCCCCAGGCCTGTGCCCAGGTGGGCTTTCATGGGCCGGCAGGGTAGGTCTTGTTGCCTGTGACTTCGCTGGCTGCCCAAGGGTGTCACAGACTCTCCGTGCCCTGGGGTAGGGGCTGCACAGCCAATAGCTCATCCACCTGAGAATTCCAGAGGCCCACCTCACTGCAGGGGGAGCCGGGGGGGACAGTGACTCTGGGTCCAAGGCGTGAAGTATGCTCCAGGCCTCCCCCGATCCGAGGCTCGGGGGTGCCGGGACCCACCCAGGACTCCCTGTCTTTCAGGCCTACCTCCTGGAAGATGCTCAAAGTAATGACTTTCTTGAAGGGATGCTCCTGACCTCAAGATTCAAGCTGGTTCGGCCGCTAGGGCTGCTGCTATAAAGCCTTCTCCTCTTCCTGCTGAGGGTCAGAGGACTGTCCTCTACGGGAGGACAGTGTGCTTTCTGGCCCCACTGACCCTGACCCCACTGTACCCTCCCCTTGGCCACTCATGACCCCTACTTCTGACCAGTCACTGCCCCCTGGCCCTGGCTGCCCACCGGCCCAAATTATGAGACTCCTCTCATGCCTGTTCCCCTTTTCTGGTTCCCCTCCAGCGAGGGGCCCCCACAGACCTGCCAGACAGCCTAGGGGCTCTCCCACGCTGCCTGCCGAGCGCCCAGCTGGTGCCCCCCTTCCGCAGCAGCTGGGACGCGTGGAATACATCCGCCTGTTTCCTCCAGGAAGGAGGCTGGGCAGCCCAGCACCCAGCCCTCCGCGCCAGTGGGCAGCAGCTGCGGGGGCTCCTCTGGCCCTCCACCCCCACTCCTCTCTGAGATGGCCTCTCCACAGGTGGGGAAGCTGAGGCCCAGCAGAAGCTGGGGTCCACACTTTCTCCTGATGGCCTCCTTCGCATCTCTGCCAGCCCAGATCAGGCAGCCAGGGTCCCTGCTCTGTGCCCCTCCACTGGGTCCCTCTGCCCTCTGTCAGCCTGAACCAGCATCACGCTGCCCGTCCACTAGCCGTCCTGTCTTAGCCACTCCGGACCCCTGCTGAGGATCCCGGAGCCCCAGGGTTGCCCCCAGGCCACCTTGGGGGCCCCAGAAGAGCAATGTGGGCTGCAGCGGGAGCTGGAGCCAGACCCCAGGGCTGTGGAGTGGCCGGCGGGGTGGCCTTTCTGGAAGTGGGAAGCTGTGGGCAGGGCAGGGGCGCCCTCTCCCAGCCCCCCAGCCTGGCTGGCCGCTCTTGCTATTCTCTCTGCACCCACATGTCCACCTGGAGGTGCGTGTCTGTCCCCAGCCCGGGCCTCGCAGCCTCATGACGACCCCGTCCCCGTGGGGACCCCAGGAGAGGCCTGGGCTCCCCTGACCCACTGTACCGGGCCCAGCCCGCCCACGGCAGCTCTCCCGGGCAAGCTGGCTGGGGCTCCGTGTCTCCTCCACAGAGAACGAGTCATCCTGCCGGCTTCCAGCGTCCTGGGTGACCCGTCCCTGAGAGGCAGCCCCCGCCCCTCCCCAGGAGGCCAGCGTGTCTTCCCTGCTAACTTTGTGTTGCATGCTCAGTTAGCTGGACCTGGCATCCTCAAGGCTAGAAGACTAATTTTCCTCCTTCTATGATGTTTAGCTTCTTCCTGGAATTTCAAATAGCTTCTCTCGTTGCGTTTGCCATCACCACATACGTGCTTTCCCCCGGAGGTGCTGTGGTATGAGACACTGGAGCTTGCGTTTGCGTTTGGTTTGCGTTGTTCTGGAACCCCTTCCCTGAGCAAAACGGTCTGCAAAGAATAAAATCACTACCTGGAAGGCCCTGAGCCCGATCTCTAAGCGTCTCCGCAGCCTCTGGGTGAAGCCCCGATTCCAGGCCAGCCTCTAGGGCCCTGCGGTGGAAGGTGACGCCAACTCCCCAGCCCCGCTTCCGCAGCTGCTCCCAACCTCCGTGTCCACTCCTCTCCGCCCGCCCCTCAGCCGCTGCCGCACTCCCTCCAGCCCTCTGGCCCCTCCCCACCCTGCTGGGCTCTGTCCTTACAGAATCCCTGAGAAGCAGACCTCCTCCACCTTTCCTCCCCGAGGCCCCCCGCCTGCCGCCGGGCTCTCATTAGCTGTTTCCTCCCGCCTGGCTCTGCGGCAGGGTGCGTCCTCCCGCTGACCCGCTCTCCTTGCAGGAGCCCAGGACATTGGGCACGGCTGCGCCTCAGGCACCTCCAAGCACAACCTCCTCAGCTCAGCCCCAGAGAGGGTCAGGGCTGTGTGGTGCCCTTCACTGAGGCCCTCCCCATGTCCTGGCTGAGCCCCAGGCTTGGCTCTGACCCGAGGAAGGAGCACGGCGGCAGCTGGGGCTCAGCCGGAAAGGATGCACGTGGAGCACGCCGGGCTCAGGTTTGGGGTGCCCACGGGAACCCTGCACAGAGTACTCCGGGGCAGGCTTGGGGTGCCCATGAGAACTCTGCAAGCAGCATGCCACGCCCAGCTCGGGGTGCCCACAGGAACCCCTTGCAGAGCGCGCCAGGCCAGGGCTCAGAGTACCTGGGGACTGGAGTCTGGCTTAGAGGCTGTTCCCCAAAGACAGAGGCTTCCTGAGGGGGAAGCGAGCCCACACACCAAGGGTCACCAGATGGCTCCAACTTGTGGCCTTGGAGGCCCCCTCTGACACCACCCTTTCCCACCTTTCTGACTGTTCCACTAGGAGCCGTGAAGCAGCCCACAGTGCCCCCACCTCCACCCCTCTGCAGGGAACTGTCACTTTCTGCCAAACTCCTATTTACTCTACAAAGCCCTGCTCTTGTCGTCCTCTTGAAGAAGCCCCCCACCCCCCACCTTGATATCAGCTTGGATCCTCCCTGTCCCTCCTGGCCCTGGCAGTTGTTGCCTGAGCACGGACGTCCCCATGCCGCCCTGCACCCTCTCCTCGCTGGCGGGCATGCCAGGGGTCCACTGCCTTGGCAGCCCTGGTCTGGCTCCTGTGCTGGCTCGTCTGGCTTCTCCTGTGCCAGGAGTCTGGGCTGCGAAGGAGGCTATTTTTAGTCTCTGTTATCCCCGTAATTATCTTGTCTCTGTTTTGCCCTGGTGCTCAGTACATTTCTGCTGGAAAATGTTAGTCTGTGTCTCCGCACTCAGGAGAAACGGGGACGAGGGCGCCTGCCCTGGGGGAGGGCGTCCGTGTTGTGGTCAGAGACTCTCCTCTGTCACTTCCTTCTGTCCACTGTGGGAGGTGTTGGCTACGGGGGCCTGGCCGGAAGTCCTGACACCTCCCAGTAGAGGGGTCCAGGTGTCCCAGACTATGAGCCCCCCATTCGTCCTCGGCCTCAGAAACAGCCTGGTGAGGGGGGGCACTGGACCTGGCAAGGATTCCCGCCTGGCCTCGGGGAGCACAGACACTGCTCTCTGACCCCTGGCTGGAGCAAGCTCTCGAGGTCCACCCAGACCCCTATGCCTCCTGGAGCCGCGTCCCTGGTGAGAAGGAAAGCCGTGTTCCTGCCGGGACCCTGCCTGGGGTTTGTTCCTTTCAGCTCCTGCTGGAAAACCCCTTGCCGTGTGGGCTTCCCCACCAAGAACAGATGGGCCGTGGGCGCCCACACTGTGGGCTGGGCTGGGAGTCCACGTCCTTCCTCGGGCTTGAGGGAGACATCTCAGAAGGAGGCTTCTCAGACGGGGTGGGGTTGGGGAGGCCAGGGACACTCCTCCGGGTGGGGCCGTGACCCACCCAGGACTCCAGTTTGTGACCCCCAGATCTGACTCCTGAGGTTGTCTGTTGCCCCGGCACCCTCCTCGACTCCCCCAGCAGGCATTCAAGGCCCTTTGGGTGCCCCTCCACACCCCCACCCGTGCAGCCCACACTGGAGGCTGACACACTGCCCCGCCCTCTGCCTGGTCACCCCCTCTCACAGCCGCTCCCTGCAGATCCGATCCTCCCTTCCTCTGCACGCTGCCTCCTGGGCGGCCTCCTCCAGTTGCTTGCTCCCATCCAGGGGTGCCTGAGCTTAAGTCACCCCAGACAAGCCACCCACACCTCAGCCCTGCTCCAGTCCTGGCCCTCCGCTGGACAGCAGAATCCCCCTCCCCCAGGACGCTCCTCCCACACACCAGGCCTGGCCACCCCCACGGTGGACTCAGGGACGCTGCGTGGGCCTGTCCTCTGCTGGCAGAGCCGTTCTGCAGTCAGCGCTGGCCAGTGCATTTGTGTGAGGGATGGGCAATGGTACCTTCAGCCCAGGGCTGGGCTGCCCCTCAAGGTTATTTCTCCCTGAATGCTCATTTTTGTAAGTTGTTGTTCTTGATTGAGTGTTTCTCTGCATTGCCACTATTCTCCCCTCCCTCACCATCTATGCGTTGCTATGGGAACTAGGCTGTGGTACCCACAGCATCCTTGATGGATGGATTTCAGGGGCACCTGTGTGTGTGTGTGTGTGTGTGTGTGTGTGAGATATGGTGGGTGAGGCTTGAGAGAGGCCCCTGGGGTTTCAAGATCAGGATGGGAGGCCCAGGGAGGGGGAGGGGTTATTAGAAACCACCTTCTTCTGACTTTTCCAGTGTCCCCACCAAGGGCACCCCCCTGTCACTGCCACTCTCCCTTTGCCCGCAACCCCCTCCTCCTGGATGTCACCACCCTGGCCCTCACTGTCTGGGAAGGCCACGGCAGCCCTCGTCCTGTGCCCACGCCCTTGCAGAAGTCCCTCCCCGCTCACTTCACCTCTGGCCTCAGGGTGGGTGGCGCTGGCTGATTCAGCTCTCTCCCTTTCCCGACTTCGCGATGGTGCTGGGCCTGTCTTCCCTGCAACACACGAGGTGACCGCAGCTGCAGGCCATGGTCACGATCAGGTTCACTGCCCAGTGCTGGGATGCTGGCCTGGCTCCTCATGGACTCACTCAGGAACTGTCCCCCCGGGCCCCTTGGCTCCCCTCCTCCCTCCTGGCACCCCACGGCAGCCCTGGGGGCGGTGGCGGGGGCAGGAGCTTTGTAAAATCGCTAGAGCCCTTCACGTTGACTTGGGACACAGGCCACTGGACGCAGTGGAGGTGAGGGGGAGGGGCTCCCAGCCAGCAAGGCGGCCACAGGAGGCACCTGCTTGGGGCCCCCGCAGCACTGACAGCAGCCCCCACCTGTCATGCAGCCTCCTGCCCACCCAGGAGCTCCGTGCCTGGAGTCCTGATGCTGCGTGGGTGGGAGAGGGGAGCCGGCAGTGGGGGGAGGCCTGCCTCCCTGCGCCCCACACCCCGGGCCAGTGGGTGGGTGATGGGGAGGGGGTGCAGGCCTCGGGGCCGGTGGGGTGGGGAACGGGGATGCAGAGCCAGGCAGTGGCCGGGGTTTCATCCCAGGGCCCCAGGGCAGGGCCGTGCCTCCCCATCCATGTTCCCCCACCAGCTCTGCACACCGACGGGGCCGTCCCTGCTGTCCGCCTTGCCCAGAGCCCGCAGGACGAGGGCCACCACTGGGGCTGAGCTTCCCTCCAAAGAGGGGGGTGGGTGAGGGGCAGGCCACTTGGGGAGGCCTCAGAGCTGTGGGGGTGCCTGGTGTGCTGGTCCCGATCACCCTGGGGGAGGGCTGAGTACTGGGGGCCCCTGGAGTTCTTCCTTCCCCTCCTGTCAACCTGGGGGCCCCAGAGGGCTCATGCTCTGGGTGAGGCCCTGCCCTGCCTCTGAGGCGGCCACAATCTCAGCGGTGGTGCCCTTCCGGAGCCCTGAGTGGTCACTGCAGTGAGCTATTGAGGACACCCTAGGGCCCGCCGGCAGCCAGGCCACGCCCTCTCCTGGCTCCCAGCGCCTGAGGCCAGCCCCACACTACCAGCCCAGACCCTGACGGGGTGTGGGGCTGGAGGGATGCCTGGTGCCCAGCCGGTGCCCTCCTGCCCTCTGGATTCTGACCGGCCTCCCTGGCAGCCCCTCCCACTCAGGGCTCCACTCCCCCAGGGGTCATTTTCCCCAACCTGGGGGGCTCCCAGCCACGGGGAGGGGTTTCTGGCCCCAAACATCCGGGGGCTCTCGTCATGAGATTTCAGCCCCAGAGCCTGGGTTCAAGACTCAGGTCCCGAGGCTTGCGAGGCTGGTTCCACAGGACGTTTGGGCAGAAGGGAAGCATTTGGGAAGCAGGCTGCCCTTGCCCTCCACAGGGAGGAAACCCCACGCCCCCATGCCTCTGGCCTGGGCCCTCTGATGGGACAGTCCTGGTCAGCTTCTCTCCTGGGGCTCCTCTTGCCCCAGGCCTCTCCCTGGAGGGCCAGGAGGGGAGCCTGTAGCTTCAGCCTGGATGATGCCCCCTTGGTCCAACAGGAGGGATCAGTCATGGGACCGTATGCTCCTCAGTTCTTGTCTTGTCACAACACTGATTTGGCGTGACAGACATTAAAGCCCTCAGCGGGTCACAGCTCTCAGGTCTTGGGCAAATTGTGTCATAGCTCTTAGACAAATCAGTGTTACAGCTCTATTTTATTTAGAAGATAGCAGGAGAATCCATCCTCGAAGAAAAGAAGAGTGGAGGAGCAGGCCAGCGCGCGGGGTGGGGGGGCATGTGTAGAGAGAGAGCTCACGCATCATGCCTGGCTCCTCCTTTTATATGTTTTCTTCCCCCCAGACCCGCCCTATGCAAATTGGGCTCAGCCAGGAGTGCTGTTTGTTCTACCTGAGGTCCTCACTCCGGTCCTCGGACCTTCCTTTGTTCTATTTTTGCAGGCTTTTCCCTTCCTTGTCTTTTAGCCACCGCCATTGTGGACTCCTTTTCTGCCTAACATTCACCCCTCAAGAGATGGGAGGCCCAATTCTTTGGGAATAGGGGCGTCGAGGTCTTTCTGGCTGCTTCCTGCTGAATTGGGACGGCAAGGGGCATTGGGCCTCCCCCTCTTGCTAGTCTCAGGCCTCAGAGTCCTCAAAGCAGTGTCCATCTAAGGGTGAGTGATATTTTCCGTGGTCAGCTGTAGTTTTGTATCTTTGTTGAACTGACATCACATGTTGTAGCTTGTTGACCTGAGCAGAGACCAACAGGTTAGACAATTGATACTGCATGGAACAATCATAAGTAGCATCAGTATGGTGTAACAAGGACTAGTAGGAGCGTTAGCCAATTCTAAATTCCCATCGCCAGGATGGCTCAAGTCCTTCCTTGTTCAGGGATCAGAAGATTTATCTCCTGCCTGTTTTGGAGTACAGTCCCTACCAAGCTGCGTTGGCTCTTTAGAGCTATCTTGGGAAATCTTATCCCCAGAAATCAGATTTTGGGGTTGTTCATTAGAATGGCACTCATTTGCAGTTCTGAATAGGTATCTGAGATCTCCCAGGGGCTCACAGGTGTATTGAGTGTCCTCTTCTGTTTTCTTCCACGGCTTGACTCGTGAGTAGTGAATCCAGGAGCCATGCCCTGGCACTCTGACTGCTGTGGGAGTAGAAAGTATTACAGGGTAGGGGCCCTTCCATGTGGGCTGGAGTTGAGTCTTTGGGGACCCATCTTTCCAGACTTTAATTAGGACTTGAGTCCCTGGAGCATATAGTGGTGACTCCTTAGAATCTTTTGGGTCCTGGTTCATACCCCACAAGCCTATATGCTGTTGGAACTGCCCAATGGCCATGGTATAAGACTGGAGGGTCTGAACCTCTGGATCTAGGAAGCGGTCACTGACATAAACAAAAGGTCTCCCATATACAATCTCATAAGGACTAAAACCAACCTGTTCCTTAGGGACAATACGGGTGCGGGAGAGAGCTATTGGTAAAACCTCCTTCCATCCCAGGGAGGTCTCCTGGGTTATCTTTTTTATCACTGATTTTAAGAATTGGTTGGCTCTTTCTACTTTTCCTGAAGACTGAGGCCTCCAGGCACAATGGAGATAATAAGTAATGCCCAATGCTTTAGAGACCCCTTGGGTGACCTTAGAAGTAAATGATGCCCCATTGTCACTTTGTAATGACCTGGGCAGACCAAATCTTGGAATGATCTCATGGAGTCGTTTTTTTTACCACCTCCTCAGCTTTCTCCATCTGGGTGGGAAAGCCTCCAATCTATCCTGTGAATGTATCTCTCATGACTAATAGGTATTTAAACCCTTGAGAAACTGGCATCTGGGTGAAGTCCATGTGTTAGTCCTCCCCTGGGTAGGCCCCATGTTGTTGGATGTGCTGGGCCAGCTGGGGTCTTCGAGCTCCTTGGGGGTTGTTTAATTGGCAAGTGGGACAAGAGGAGACCACTTGTCTTATAGTTGTTTGGAAGCCTGTTCCTCTGAAAGACCTTTCTAGTCATCTTTGGAGGGCCTTTTCTCCTAAATGAGTGGTGGCATGTAAGGAGTTAACCAACTTCCGTTGGAGGTTCCCAGGCAGAAAAAGGAGCCCCTCCTTTTGGAACCACCCCATATGATCTTCTTGAAAGCCCTCACTCTTAGCTTTAAGAGTCTCATCTTCAGTGAGAAGGAGTTTCTGGCAAATTAGTCTGTGGAACTCAGGTGGCAACCCCTATTAGGCCATGGTTCTGTAACGCTGCTCTCTTAGCTGCCTGATCAGCTGCTTGGTTCCCTCGTGCCACTTCAGTGCTCCCTTTTTGTGTCCTTTATAGTGGGAGACTGAAGCCTCAGTTGGCAGATGGACTGCCTCTAAGAGTCTAAGGATTTGATCACCATATTTGATTGGGGACCCTCAGGTGGTCAAGTGGCCCCTTTCTTTCCAAATAGCATCATGTGCCTACTTGATGCACCAGAAAGGCATACTTGGAGTCAGTGTAAATGGCTATTCTTTTTCCTTTTCCCAGCTCTAAAGCTTGAGTCAGGGCTATGAGTTCAGCTAATTGGGCTGAAGTACCTGGTGGCAGAGGCTTAGCCTCTGTGGTCTCAAAATTGGAGACCACTGCATCCCAGGCTCTTCTTTTTCCATCCAAGACAAAGCTGCTTCCATCAGTGTACCAGATTTCCTCAGGATTGGTCAGAGGATCTTCTGAGAAATCCCTCTCAGGGTTTTGTCCAGTGGTCCAAGGTTTCTAGACAGAGTGAAAGGGGAGAGAGCCCTCGGGGGTAGGCAGGAGGGTGGCTGGGTTAAGAACCTCACAAGGGGATATAGTGAGGCCTGGATTTTCCATCAGCATTACTTGATATCTGAGGATTCTCTGATCAGACGTCCACAAATGGCCTCTTCCATTTAGGAGTTGTTTTACTTGGTGGTTGGTAAAAATAATTTGCCCCCTAAGGAGAGTTTTAAAGCATTTTCTATCATGATTGCAATAGCTGCAAGATTTTGAAGGCAGGGGGGGCCAGCCTTGGACGGTTGGATCAAGTCTCTTGGGTAAGTAAGCTACAGGCTGGGGTTCAGATCCCAACCTTTGAGTTAACACTCCCAAGGCTATTCCCTCTCTTTCATGGACGTAAAGTTGGAATGCTTTTTCTGTAGCACCCAAAATGGTACAGGTTTGGGAGGAGAAGGCTCCGGAGTAGGAGATCAAGATAGAGTAGGTAGCCCCTGTGTCAACCAAGAAATTCTCGGACCTACCTGCCACATCCATTTGCACCCGTGGCTCCAGCCCCGTGATGGTGTCTGTGACAGGCGGGCTGGCTGGAGCGGGCCGCTTCAGTCCTCTTGAACCATTGTGAGGGAAGGCTTGGCGCTTGACCTTGAGGCTCTTGGGTCCTGAGGGCAGAGTGCCACCCAATGTCCCAGTTGATGGCATTTGTGGCAAGCCATTCTAGGATACTTGTCACGGTTTGGACACTCTTTGGCCCAATGCCCCGCCTGTCTACAGATTACGCATCTGCCTCATGCCTTGTTCTTTAAGGAATCGGGGTGTGCCATAGGGCTTCCCTGGAGGGCGGCCAGCATCTGGGCAAGCCTTGTCTCTTTCCTTCCCTCCCTCTCCTGGGCCTTGGCCTCCTTCTCCTGTTCTCTGTTATAAAAGGTATTGGTGGCTGTCTGGACCATCTCATCTAAAGAGGCAGCAGGGTCCTGCTGCTGTAGCTGTTGTAACTTAATTCTGATATCTGATGCACATTGGGACGGGAATTTGTCCTTTAAAATCACCTGTCCCTCGTAAGAGTCTAAGTCCAGATTGGTAACCTTTGGGAAGACCTCTTTTAGCCTTTCCAGAAAGGCAATGGGGTTCTCATTGGGCTCCTGAGTTATTGCTGAGACTGGGCACAGTCCCACAAGTAATAGGCTTCTTTCTGTTTCCATGGGTGGACTTTCTCAGGGCTGAGTCTTTCTGAAGCTTCTCCTACCCAGAAGTGTTGCAACCTGAGAGCCAGGCTTCCCCGGGTCAGAGTGCAGATCCCCAGGCAGGTTGAGGCATGACAGCCTCCTAGAGATTGAATCCCCGGGCAGGTCGAGGCATGACAACCTCCCGAGAATTGGGTCCCTGGGCAGGTTGAAGCGTGATGACCTCGTGGGACCCCTGGGACTGGCGGATCCCCAAGCAGGTTGAGGCATGACAACCTTTCGAGGACCAGATCCCTAGGCAGGTCAAGGTGTGATGACCTCCTGGGACCCCTGGACTGGAGTTGGGCATCCCCAAGATCTCCAGTGTGACCAGTGCTAGGTAGGATTAAGGGGTTGGATATTATACAGTATTTCCCTCCCAAGTCCAGCTATTTTCTGATTGTCCCTCTAGAAGATTGCAGAGGCAACATTCTGGGCCAGGATGGGGCTGAGGAAAGGAGCATGAGACAGGAGGAAAGAGGTAGAGCACAACCTTTGAAAGAATGACATAGCACAAGAGCATAAAGGAAACCAATTAAAATCAATTGGGTCCAAGAAGACAAGTCAAATTCAAGTAAACCTTAATCCCCAATCTATAAACCACAGACACGCCCAGAGGTGGCAGGACAGCTTCAAGGCACTGTCAAAGAGGGAGAAGTGGGTGGCTCCCCCAGGGCTGGGATGATCGTCCCACTCATTAGCATATGGATTCACTCGCAAAACCTATCCAGACCACACTGCCCTAGGCAATGGCCCACACCCTGAAGATTCCCTCTGAATCCTAACAAATCCACCTCTTACCTTTGGCTTTGTCTCTCACTGAATTTTTGCAATAAGACCTCAGAGCCTGAGCTTTAGTAGGTCCTGAAACCAGACATTCTGGGTTTTGGCCGGGCTCGAGTCCCGGGAGAGAGCTGAAGGACAGGAGGAAAAAGCAGTGGGAAAAACGTGCCAAGGGATCCCCTTCATAGCCTGCTGGAAAATCTGCTAAACACCTGACCTGTGCTCACAGTTTTCATTGGCCTGATCCTTGGCACAGAGAAGAGCAAGGACAGAAGAACCCTCACTGACTTGGGTAACAGCTACTGGGGCCCAGCAGATAGCGCCTTTGGGACATACCAAAGAGTAGCCTCTCCAGAGCCCCTCAATTGCGCCCACTGCTGCCCGCCTGTTTGCGGGGAGTTCGAGGAAACAAGAAACGAGAGATTGTAAAGGAATTAAGATTTCGTTAGGCATGTTCCTCCAGCCACAGGAGCGAAGACCTATCTTAGCCAGAGGTCTTCTGGAACCTGAGGCTGAGCTGCGTGGGCTTTCTGCCGAGTTCGTTTTTCGCTGTCCCGGTTTCCAGCACGATGGGCCTTCCCCTGTGCTGGGCTTTCTTCGCGTTCCGGGTTTTACCGCAGGAGCTTCGCTGAGTTGGGCTCCTGCTGTGCCTGGCCTCTTCTGTGTGGAGGTTGTCTCTGCCAGGTTAAATCCGAGTCACGGCACCATGGATGTCAGGCGAGGGGATGCTCCTAGGTTCTTGTTTCTTCACAACAATGATTTGGCGCCACGGACATTAAAGCCCTCGGCCGGTCACAGCTCTTGGGTCTGGACAAACCATGTCATAGCTCTTAGACAAATCAGTGTTACAGCTCTATTTTAGTTAGAAGATAGAAGGAGAATCCATCCTCGAAGGAGAGGAGAGTGGAGGAGTGCGCCAGTGCGGGGTGGTGGGGTGTGGAAAGAGAGAGAGAGAGCATACCCATGTAGGGGGGAGAGAGAGAGAAGGAGCAAACGCACATGGTGGGGTGGGGGGAGAGAGAGAGAGAGAAGGAGCGAACGCCTGTGGTGGGGTGGCGGCTGGGGAGAGAGAGTACACGCCCTGGCTCCTCCTTTTATATTTTTTCTTCCCCGCCCCCGGGCCTGCCCTATGCAAATTGGGCTCAGCCAGGAGTGCTGTTCTACCCGAAGTCCTCACTCCAGTCCTCGGATCTTTCCTTGACCTTCCTTTGTCCTATTTTCGAGGGGTTTTCCCTTCCTTGTCTGTTAGCCACCACCAGTTTGGACTCCTTTTCCCTATTCTAACTACCTAACAGATCCAACCAGAAGACGGGGCCCTGGCAGGGATCTCTGGGCCCGGCCCACACAGGGGACCCTTGCTCATGGCCCCCTCCGCCCAGGGCCTTGGACTCCAGGCCTGGTGTGGAGGCTCTGCCTCCCGTCCTTTGGGGGATTTCCAGGTCCAGACGGCTGCCTCCAACACGCCAGCTGCTCACAAACCCCAGCCTTGGCTGCCCCGCCCCTGTGCCCAGGACCCCGCCCCGCCCCCCTCTGCAGGACTGGAGCGGGCAGCGCTCCGCCCTGGGTGGCTCTGTCTCCCCTGACCTGGAGATGCTTACGGTTCAGTGGCTGTAGGCCACCACCGTCTCGGGAATGGGCCCCGGCCTCGGGAGGCACGGGACTCCTGCTGCGTCTGTTTCGGTTCACTGCAGCTTGTCTTCCTCCCCATTTCTGTGCATTCCCTGGATTTACCTCTGAACTGGTCGAAACGTTTTCCTGGGTCCCTCCTCGGCGAGGGAAATAATGACTCTGACATGTGTGCATTTTACTGTTGGGCAGAGAACCGAGGCTGCGTGCCCTTCGGTCCCAACCTCTGCCCCACCAGGGCACCCTGTTTCCTGAGAAGCAGCACCCAGCTAGTGGAACACAGGGCCGGCCGCGGTGGCCCCAGCGGCCAGCTTTAGAGAAGAAACCTGGTGGGGCTCTCTCCAGTGGACTGGGGTCAAGCGAGGCCCAAGGAGGGGTCCAGGTGGACGCCACCCTTCTCCATCTGACACCCACTTATGCCTTGCTTCTCCTCTCCCCAGCTTGGCCTGAATGCCGCTTTTTCCTACAATGCTTCTGTCGGCCGGCCTGTGTGGGGTCCCGCTGGGACCTGCAGGTGGGAGGGGGAGGCAAGAACAGGCTGGCCCTCTGGTCCGTCCTCAGGGCCTCCTCAGCAGCACAGCCGCAGGTCAGCGGGCTCCGTGGGCTGTGGCTGATTTGACCTCTCCCAGGTCTGGGAGGCTGGCTGTAGAGGCAGGCGTTGGTGAGGGCAGGGGACGGGCTGTCCTGGACTGTTTGACAGCTAGACCCGGAGCCTCTCAAGTCAGTGTCCCTCCCTCATTGTGCTGGGTGGGGGCGGAGAGGGTACCCCAGCACCTGGCCTGTGCTGGGCACTCATTTGATGTTTATCAAGTGAAGGGAGGGAGGGAGACAGGAGCGGATGAGGGGAAAGCCTTCTCCAGAGCCAACCTCACTCTGGCTGGGCAGCTCCCCTGCACAGACCTCACTGCATCCTCCCGAACCGGGGCTGGGGCTTGGCGTGGCTTCTGGGAGGCCCCAGGCCCCCAGGCCCCCAGGGCTCTGCTCCGGGCCCTGCAACCTGGGCTTGGCCTGCTCCTCCTCGTCCCAAACACCACCATCCCGGACCCTGTTCCCCATTTATCCAACCCAAGGACAGGGCCTGCGTCTTGCCCAGCTCCTCCCTCTCTCCTTCCCCACTGCCAAACCTGAAGTGGCTCAGGGCTGTGTTCCTCTTCTGATTTCCTATTTCTATCCTACTTCTGTCTCTGGCATCTCTGGGCCCCGGCTGTCGCAGGACTTGGTTAATCTTATAACGACTATAGGCGGCAGGTGCTGTTTTACAGGTGGGGAAACAGAGGCCCAGACTGGCTCAGTGATCTGCCCAAGGCCACACAGCGCTCTGCGGAGCTCAGAGCAGGGGGGCCCGTGGGACTGGCCACTGTCAGGCTGGCCTCAGGAGGAGCAGCCTGGGCCTGGGGCCGCCCGGCCATGAGCACCTTGCTGTCCCCACTCCCCCATCCCATGCCCCTTCCCGGCATCCACAGGAGTGTCCCTGCCAGCCCAGCCTCTCCTCCCAGCCCCACGCCTGCCTTTGGGCGTCTGGGAGGAGAGTCAGGAGGAAAGGGGTGGGAAGGAGGGAGACAGCAGGAGGTGCGTGGGGTGGGGAGGCGCTTCTGTTTGGGGGGCTCTGAGGAGACAGACGCAAGAGCAGCAGGTCCGGTGTGGGCAGGAGCCAAGGCGGAGGAAGCCTGCTAGGAGCACAGCCTGAGAGGTGGCAGGGTCTGGGAGCCTGGCGGGGCCCCTGGACGCCTCGTGTTCTCTGCTGGCCTCGGCCACCTGGATGCTCGGAGTGGAAGGACTCAAGGGGGCCCAGAAGCTCCTGTCTGGCCTGACCCTGGTCTCGCCTCCCGTTGGCTGGCCTCCCCCGTGTGGCTGGCCCTTGTTTGGACCATGTGACCTTCCTCAAACCCAAGCCCCTCCCACTGCCACGGGGGCCACGTGCCCCCACAGCACCTCCTTGCAGACACCTTCCACCTCCAGACTGGCCTTTCCCCCTCTCTCACTTGCCCTGAGACTGGCGGCTTCCCAGCTCCACACCTCTGCGTGTCAGTCCGTCCGCTGGGACACCTCTTCTTTGCTCCATGTCCGGCAAACTCCTATCTATGTGCCAAGCCCCAACTCCTATGCCCCTTCCTCTGCAAGGCCTGACTGAATACCGCAGGTGGAAATGGGCTGTTGCCACTGGGCACCTGTCTTCTCGAGTGGCTGTCCGTTTATGACCGTCTCCCTGCCAGGCTGTGAGCCCCAGGGGCACAGACTGCCTCATGGTCGTTCAGTCACTCGGTCATGCCGACTGTTTACGACCCCATGGATCGCAGCAGGCCGCCTTCCATGTCCTTCACCATCTCCGGGAGTTTGCTCATGTCCACTGAGTCAGCATGCCATCCAGCTGCCTCGGTCACGTCTTTCTCTCCCTTTCTCAAGCTAATGGGGGACAGTACATTCTGGGTGCTCGGTTATCATATGCTGAATAAATGAATGAGTCAGATGGAGACAGCCTGTCATGGGGAGGGGGGCGTGGGCTGCACAGGATTCAGGAGTCCATGTCGTTCCATCCTGTCTTCCCAGCAAGACAGGCTCCAGCAGAAACTCGACTTCCGTGCAGCCTCCACCATCCTGCCTGGCCCCGGGCTCCTCCCCACGTGACCGTGGGCAGCAGGAGGCCAAGGAGTCACGCAGAGCAGCGTGAGCCTCTGGCAGAGCCGGCCCCTTGAGAGGGGCGCCCTGTGGACCCGCAGGCGCCCGGCCCTTGTGCGGGTGGCCGTGCCCCGAGCTGGGCTCCACAGCAGTCGTCTCAATCTACCTGCTTGACTCCGGGTTTTCCGGCTCTGGGGGTGACAGGTGCATGCCCAGGGGTCAGAGCCGGGTCCAGGGTTCACCGCACACAGCGGGCGAAGCCCCTCTGCCCCCGCACCCTGCAGCCTGCCTTCTCCCCTCCATGGGCCTGCCGCCACACCGCGGTGCCCCGCGGAGGAGCCGCTTCCGCAGGCACAGTCGGGCCACCCCAGCTTTGCTCTGACAGGGGTGCCCGTGCCTCCTGCCTGGGTCGCTCATGAGTGCTTGGATTTAGGCGGCCACAGCGGGGCTGTCCCCTCCTCGGCCTACTCGTCCCGCTGCTGCCGTGTCCATCCCTGGGTTCTGCCAGTGCAGCCTGCGTGCTACCTACCCCCTCCGCCCCGAGCCCACTGCCCCCCATCCAGCCCCACCCTCTGGCCACTCCCATAGCCCCTCTCACACCATTTCCCCAAGAGCACCCAGGGTCCTCCGTCCCTCTGCTGCCTCCCCAGGAAGCCCTCCCAGGCTGCGCCAGCCCCGTGGCAAGGGCCACCCCAGCTTGCCTGTACCTCTGGACCCTTCATCTTTGGTCCCCACACCAGAGCACACAGGCAATACCACAGGTACTGAGCTCTTCACTAAGCCCTGGGCACCCTGTAGTGTCTGACCCTAATGGTGACAGATCCGGCCCCCTCCACTCCAAAGTCCCTGAGCCTCCATTTCCCACCACGCAAGCCTCTGCATCCCAGTCCCCGCCTCCCCCGGGACCCATCTCTGCAGGCTGGTTGGGGGCATGCGGCAGAGGTGTCTGGGGGAGGGCAGGTGCAGCCTTCTCTCTGGCCTGGAGCAGGAGGGGGCCTTCCAAAGGGATGGCCGGGCAGGGGCCGCTTCCTGATTCTCCTCCGGGAAGGGTTGTACTGCTTTTGTCCCAATAACCCCTGGACTCAGCATTAAGGCTGCCCCCCTTGATGGGCAACCCTGGCTCTGATCCGGCCCCTGGGAAACTTGCTTTGTCCTAGAAGGGGCTGCCCCCATTCCCACCTGCCATCGCCTCCATAGCTTCGAAGCAGAGGCTTCGGTGCCCACGTATGGCCCGGTCCTCAGCTCAGCCCCTCCCCAAGAGGCCTCGTCGCCATGGAAATGGCACCAGCCTCCAGGAACCCCCGGGACGGAGGCACTGATTCAGATCTGGGGTCTCTGAGGACCATGCGTCCTCCAGGGTCAGTGCCCTCCATGCGGCCAGGGGCTCAGCGCTCCCCCATGGGGCCTGAGGGCTATCAGGGTGCTCACAAGCCCCCCTGTGACACATCCCCAGGGCCCGTTCTGGTGCTTCGTCCAGTAGCAAACAGTTCTGCTGAAAGTCTGAAGGGTTGGCAGGGAGAGCGAGACCCCTGTGTGTCCCTCCAGCCCCAGAGCCTGGGCTGGGCTCCGTCAGGGTCATCTGTCCCCCCGAACAAGCAGAGGTCAGAGGCCCCGCAGGCCCTGGTTGGGAGCAGTGGGCACGCGTGGAGAGAGTGGACAGAGGACACGGCCCATCCCCCAGGGTTGCAGCCTTCCCCACTCGGGGAGCCGCATCCTGGGGGGCTGCTCCTCTAGCCCGGCTCTCTGGGCTAGGAGACTGGCCCACAGATCGAGGTCTGGGGCTAGCTGCACACAACTCCCTCCCCTCCCCGCAAGCCCCGGGGCCCACTTCTCCAGGGTGCTGTTGGCTGGGGGACACGCGGTAGAAAACCCCCAAGTGACCGCCCTGTGGGGTTACCCCCGAGTTCCTCACGGCCCTTGCGGGCACCTGCAGGGCTCCAAGGGCCCGGGTCACTCTTCCCGGTGCGCTTATTCACCCTCCTGCTTCCCCCAGCCTTAAGCCACCTGCAGGCCTGCCCAGCCCAGCCCTCTATCCGTTGGGGGGCAGGGTGCGCAGCTCTGAGCTTCCCTCAGCCCCAAGAATCGGAGCCACGCTGCTGGGCAGCGATTCCCTCCAAAGCCTCCCAAATGCCCCCTGGAAGCCTGCGATGCCCTCTCTGAATGGGCAGAGGGCCCCCGGGGGAGCGAGCCCCTTAGACTGTTGCAGCAGACCCTGTTGCGGAGCTGCCCTGTCCTGGGGTGCAGGGCAGGGTAGGGGCTTCCACCAGTCTTCCAACCTCTGAAGGGGCTGGGGACACAGGCAGGGGGAACAGGCTGCTCCCGGAGGCCCCGGCCACGCCCCGGAGGCGGCAGTTGGTGTGGTCATGCCCCCAGCTGCCCTCCTGGTGTGACCAGTGGAGATGCCACTAGTATTGAGAGGGGGCCCCGACCTGGGCCTGGATGGGTTCCTGCTCTCTTGGGGGCTGAGAGCCAAGGCCGAGGGTTGGGGAGGTGAGGGAGGGACTGCACGTTCTGGAAGGAACCAGCGAGCCCAAACCCATGGAATGAATGCAGTTGGGCAGCACCCAGTGCCGGCAATGGGGACGGGCACCCAGTCCTGTCTGCAGCCAGTGTGAGAGGGCACAGGGCTCCAGGAAGAGGCACCCAGGGGTGGCAGGGCCTGTCCTGGGTTCGCCACCATCTCCAGGACCTGTCCGTGTCTGGATCAGGTCCTCCTGGTCCCCAGAGAAGCAGACTCAGGGCCATGGAAGTCCCCTAACTGCCACTGGCAGCAGTTGGAAGATGGAATTGTTAGGTGGGGTGGCTGTTGGGGAAGAAGGAACTGTGGCTTTGGGAGCCCTGGGACAGGACTGGACTCAGAGGCATCTCTCAGGAGGTACCCACCCACCCACGCCAGCCCTACCCGTCCCCTTTGGGGCTCCCAGCATTGCCGGGCCTCCCACTGCCTGCTGTCCTTTGGGCTGTTTGGCTCAGAGAGTGATGCCCGCCTGCCAGCAGGGGTGATGTGCACAGTGACCCCACGTTGACTGTCCTCGGTGGGCCCTCCAGACCTCCGGACAACCTGGAGGCCCTGCACGCACTGCTCCTGGCCGGGGCTGGTGGGTCCTGCCGTCATGTGGCCAGGCTCTGCCCCCACCCTGTGAATTCATAAAGTCCTCAAGCCCTTAGCGAACACGTTCCTCACTGCTCTGCCAGCCACCAGCAGGTGGAAGTCCGGACCACGTGGACCCAGGCTGCCCTGCGGGGTCCTGACTGACCATGGGCACCACCTCTGCCCCTCAGACGTCCACAGGGTGGGCAGCGAGTTTGTCCCCAGCCAGCCCCCATCGAGGCCTGAGGCCTGAGTCCTCCGTCGTGTTCTCAGGGAGCTCCGGGAGGTCAAGCCCCTGGACCCCCAGAGCTGGCCAAGTCCCTCCTCCGGTGGTAATGTCCACTGACTCGTCTTTTTCTTTTATTCTTAAACCTCAAGTCACCTTTGGTTTTAAATAGGCACTCTTTTTTTTTTTATAAGGGTAATCATTCTCATTGCAGACAAGTCGGAATTTGAAGAGTACAGGGAAAAACCACCCAAAATCCAACACCCAGAGGTAATGGTTAATTTTAAATTAGAATCATACGGCTTTTTCACTGCACACGGGACCCTGAGCAATTTCTCACGTCATTAAATCGTCTTCAGAAAGATGATTTTTAATCACTGCCCGTTCTTCCTGTGTTTTTGAACATGTGTGGCTATTTTAAATGGGAGAAGATTCCTTGAGTAGAGAATGGGATCCTCTGTGTGCTCCTGGGGTCCTATCAGAGACTCCCCTCTCGGGGGCTGTCATCAAAATTTCAAGTGATCTCTCCGTGTGAATAGCAGCTTCTGGATGCTATTCCATTGGCTGCCGGGAGCTCATATCTGAGCCCAGGGTGGGGTCCTCCCCGCACCTGACCCTGTGTGTTTGGGGAGGCTCTTCTCTTCCAGGAACCTAAAGCACTGGGGAGACAGATTGAAGGCAGATCGGAACAGGGAAGAAAGGGAGGCCCAGGCTTGGAGATGGGGAGGGCAGAGGGGTGAGGGAGTGGGAACACAGGGCTGGGAGGCAGGAATGCCCCAGGCAGCAGCGCCCTTGTAAAAACGTGGGTGGCAGTGCTGTGACAGGGCCAGGAACTGCCCTGGCCTTTGTGGCCCTTTGGGGGAGGGCGCTGGGGGCCCGCAGTGGACAAGATGGCAAAGAGGGGCGTAATCCTGCCCTCTGGCCAAATTGTCCCCTCTGGGGCTAGTCAGCCTGGGCCCTCTAGCTTTACCTCCTTGGGGCACTGCCCGTCTGCTGACTTTGGTCTGGTCTTACCTCCCCAGGAGGCCCCAGACTCTCTCCCAGTGTCACTTCCTACATGGAAGGGGCCGCAGTGGCCTTTCCATCCTCCGTGAAAGTGGTTTGGGGGACCAGCTTGCAGATGAGGGGTTCAACCGCCCAGAGAAAACTGTCTCCTCTAAACAGCAACAGCCCCCCCAGCCCAGCCAAAGCCAGTAGCTGGTGTGCTGGTCAGGAGGGTCTTTGTGCAGCAAGCGCTTCTGCGGGGGAGGGGGGCTGAGGGGGAACACTAAGGGTCACAGGAGAGCAGTGACTGCTGGACCACTAGGGAGGGGGCCCTGAAGGGCATGGCTGGGGCGCAGGGGAGTGGGGACAGGGCCCAGCCCATGGGGGCCTCGGGGGAGTGACCCGTGAGGGGCTGGGGCCAGGAGGGTCTGGACTGGAAGGGCTGGTCAGGTGTGGTTCCTGGCAGGGGGCTGGGATGGAGGGTGGGCTGGAAGGGGGGAGAGGTGGGAGGCAGAGGAGACCCTGAGGCTGGCAGGAGGAGGTCCTGAGCCGCAGGCCAGGTGCAGCAAACTGCAGGCCCTGGGAATCAGGGCTGCCCGCGCCCATCCCAGGGGCTGGGTGGGGGGGTCGGGGGCTAGATGCCAGGCGTTCTGCTGGGAGTCTGGTTGCAGTCCCCACCTCTGTGACCAGGGAGGGGGTTGGGTCGTGGTCCTTGGGAAAACACCTGAGCCGCCCCAAAGCCCGCCCCGTGCTGTGGGGACGAGCTGGTGGGCGGGATGGAGCTGGTGGGCGGGGACCGAGCTGGTAGGAGGCTGAGGAGAGGGGCGGGGGGCGGCCAGAGCCTGAGGTCAGGCCACAAATAGTAGAGGGGCATCAGGATGTGCGAGAGGGCTGGGCGCCTGGGGACAGAGGAGCCAGGGACACTTTTGGGGAGTCCTTAGGAAAGAGGCTGGAGGCGAAGGGAGCAGGGGCCTGGTGGGGTGCTGGGCACGGAGGTCCCGCCTCCCAGGGCGGGGCTACACATTTGGAGGGAGGAACACCCGCCCACTCTGCAGTCACTGCCTGGGTCCAGGCCAGTGGGGGCCCCAGGGGGCCTCCAGGAGGCCACGAGCCAAGGTGGCAGCCTGTGGTTAGAGACGGAGGCGCGTCAGAAACGCAGATTCTGCTGTCCTAGCGTCCACAGGCCCTGGCTGCCCCTCACGCTGGGCGCCCCTGGAAGTTCAGGCAGGGATGGAGTCCCCCGGGGTCGGCACTGCTCCCAAAGCGTGTGGTCTGCCCGCCTAGGCCCAGAGAAGGGGGTCAAGGTCTGATGGTGGCCGGTCTGGGCGCAGTGGACCCCAGGAAAGTCCCGCTGAGCTCCTGTGGCCCGTCCTTGAGGCCCGCACGCCTGACTGTCCCTGTGGGGGCCACGCCTGTGCTGTGCATGTAAGGGCGGGGGGCAGGTGGTCCCTGCCACATGGACTCTGCACTTGGAATCACAGAGCCTCTGGGGTGGGGGCCTGGGGGGCAGACTGGGGCCCAGGGGCCCTGGAGGACTGGTAGAGTTGGGGGGGAACCTCAAATGTTGGCCCAAGTTAGGAACCAGCCCCTCCTCCTCCCCAGGTGCCGTGGAGGCCTCGGAGCTGCTGACGGGGCGTGGGGGGCCTGGCCTGGGCTGGGGTGGCTGACAGACGAGGAGCTGGCCGCGCTGGCCCTGTTCCTGCAGGTGTGAGAGAGGCTGCCCTCTGCCCTCCCAGGACCCGTCCTCCCGGAGCGCCATGGCAGTCGCACCTAGCGATGGCTTCCACCGCCCCTCCTGGCGGTCCAACCGCCTCTCGCCTGAGGCGCAAGAGCTGGACTTAGGTGAGCAGGGCTGAGCGGGGCCTTGGGAGGCCTGCTGAGCTGTCCCTCCCGGGCCTTGGTTCCCGTCCCCATGGCCAAGTGTCAGCCCCACACAGCCCCTCCCCTCGGGGGTTCCCTCCAGACACTGTGTGGGTGAGCAGCAGGCGGAAACTTCTGGAAGGGCTTCAGCAGTCTACCAGGGGCTGGGCCGACCTGCGGAGCTCACCCCACACCCTGCTCTCCCCGTCCCCCGAGGCCGCCAGGTCCCCGCTCCGTGCTGCCTGTCCTGGGGTCCTGGGGTCTCGCCCCTTCGAGGGAGGCACAGGGTGGCGTCACCCCTCGCCGTTGCCCGTCAGGGTCTGGGGGCACAGAGCTGGCCCGAGAGCCAAATGAACACAACCGTTTTGTGTCAGTCTGGGGTTCCGGTGCCTGGTGGGCGCAGATCCTCAGCAAGCGTTAGTGAGTGAGTCAGTGAGCCTGCGGGCGGGCAGGCAGCTCCCCCGTGCTGGTCAGAGCCGGCAGTGCACCCCCCCCCCACAACAGGAGCACTCACTGAGGCAGGGCCCCGGCGGTGGGTGCCAGCTGGGGGCTTCTCAGAGCAGGCTGGGGAATGTGGGGGCCTGCAGAAGGCAGGGGACGCGGGCACTGCGGGGCTCACGCTGCGCATGACCACCTGACCCAGGCACGCGACCTGTTTCATTCCCCGCAAACACTGGCTTCACAGCCCTCTGCTTTTCTGATGGAAGAAGTCTTGATTATCTGTGGCCATTTGGAAACCGGTCTTCACTGCTATCACAAAGCCTTTTTGTGCCCATGAGAGAAGCACTCCTGTCTCTGAGTGGTCTGAACGTACTTGTCATTTGCACTTGAGAAGAGTTGCTAGATCACTTTCCAGGAGGACAAATTGCCGCCCCCACCCCTGCAGTACGAGGGCGTCTCTCTGCACACTCTGCTTATCTCTGTCTCGATGACAGGAAAGACCCTCTTCCCTGGTTTTAGTCTGCGGTCCTTTCATCACTGGTGAGGCGGCCGGGGCTTCATTTATTGGCCAGCAGCTCCATCCTCTATGTCTGTATTCCAAAGGATGGTGCAAATCCTTACCGACTGACTGACAGGTGTATGGAGAGTGACCTTGGTTACAGAGGTCACAAGTGTGTTTTCAGTGTTTACTGGTGGGTTGTGATGCTGCCCGGGGCCCCGAGTCCTTGTCGCTGACTCTGAAAGCCCCCTCCCTCTGGTTTCTGCCTTCGCGCCGTGTGTAGAAAGCCTTCTCAGGTCCCAGGATTCCGAGGCCCCAGCTCCTCAGTCTCCTCTCCTCTGTATGTTTAGGGTTGTAGTTTGGAAATGCAGCTATCAGGACGGGCTGCCCTTTCCTCGGGCGGGCGCAAGGAGCAGGGTCAGGGTCCAAGTTAGGTTTTGGCCCCGCGCGGGTGGCACTCGTCGCCCCCACCTCTCCTGTAGGGGGTGCCCCATGGGCCCCTCTCCTGGACTGGGCTCTGGCTCTTCTCCCTCCTCCAGGTGGAGTCTCAGCCTCGGGGGAGGTGTCTGCCCTCCGAGGGGGTTTTCAGAGCCTCCTGGCTGTGCTCACTCGTCTGTCCCGCAGGTGCCTTATGCACCAGGCGGTTGGGCTGCTGTGACTTTGGGACCCAGCCGGTGCAGGGGCCCTGAGGCCTGGGCTCCTCTGTGTCCCCGCACCACTGCCTCTCTGCCTCTCCGCGTTCTGCAGACCTCTCAGGCAGGATGGTGGCGGAGAAGCCCCTGTGCCACAGCCCGCCCTGGGAGGAGGCTGTTGTCAGCAAGATCAGGACCATGACAGTCTCAGAGAGGTGCCGCATGCTGCAGTCCATTCTCTGCTGCCTCCAACAGGACAGCCAGGTGGGCGCTGAGTTCCACCCTCTGCCCCGGGGTGGGGGGCTCCCTCTCCACCCTCTGCCCTGGGGGGGCTCCCTGTGTACCCTCTGCCCCGGGGAGGGGCTCCCTCTGTACCCTGTGACCTGGGGGGACTCCCTCTCCACCCTCTGGCCTGGGGGTGCTCCCTCTCCACCCTCTGCCCGGGGGGGGGCTCCCTCTGTACCCTCTGCCACGGGGGGCTCCCTCTCCACCCTCCACCCCAGGGGGCTCTGCACCCTCCACCCTGGGGGGGCTGCCTCTGTACCCTCCTCCCCGGGGGGCTCTGTACCCTCCACCCCAGAGGGGTGCTCACTCTGTACCCTCCACCCCGGGGGACTCCCTCTCTACCCTCTACCCCAGGGGGCTCTGCACCCTCCACCCTGGGGGGCTGCCTCTGTACCCTCCACCCCGGGGGACTCCCTCTCTACCCTCCACCCCAGGGGGCTCTGCACCCTCCACACTGGGGGGCTCCCTCTGTACCTTCCACCCTGGGGGGGTGCTCACTCTGTACCCTCTGGCCCGGGGGGCTCCCTTTGTACACTCCACCCCGGAGGGGTGCTCACTTTGTACCCTCCCCCCTGGGGGGCTCCATCTCCACCCTCTACCCTGGGGGGCAGCCCCTCCCCACTCTGCCCTGGGGCCTCAGAGTCCACTCCACCCGCTGCAGTCCTGACATCCCTGACCCCCGGGCATGTTCAGGGGAAGGTTTCCAGAGGCAGGAGGGAGTCGTGATGGGCACACATGAGGGCAGGTTGGTGCCTGTCAGCTGAGCGAGGGCTCGGCCCCCTCAGTGACCTGGATCCATTCGCTGCTGCCCCTGGGCCCCTGGGGGCTCCCGAGGACTGAACTTTGCTGGTGCCCCTCTGAGGACACAGGAGACGCTGTGCTCAGGACTCCGCGAGGGTCTCAAGCTGACGTGGGGGTGGAACCAGTGCTTCCCTGACGCGCCCCCCTGCTCCAGCCCTCTGTCCAGTGTGAAGGCCTGGAGGCCTGCGCTGACAGAGCGGGGGGAGCAGCACAGCTCAGCCCAGCCTCCTGGTGGCTGCTGACCCACGCACAGGAGCCCGGCTCGGGAGTGGGTAGAGCGTCCAGCCAGGGGAACAGCCTGTGCAGAGGCCCTGATCCCTGGAGACAGCGAGAGGCCAGCCCCGCTCACCAGCCGTGATAAGGGTTTAACCTCCGTCCTGTGGGTAGCTGGCCACCAGAGCCCACGCTAGGGTGGGTGTGGCTAGAATCCACCTGGAATGAGTCCCTTGGAGGGTTGTTGGAGGGCTAGCAGCCCCCACCCTCTGCTTCCCCTTTCTGGGATGGGCTGTGTGTTCTCTGCCCACTCGTGAGGTCACCGCAGTCCCTGAAGACCCCCGGTGGCAGGCCTGCTGGGCCCGTCTGTCCTGTGCGCTCTGGTCTCGGGGCACAGGGGGTAGCTGGCGAGCACTCTGCTCTGCCTGCAGCTCGTGGAGAAGGTGCAGGTGTCAGATGCCAGGATCCAGGAGGTCCTGGAGCCCTTGAACCTGGACTTCAGCTCTCCTCTGGAGAAGGTCGGTCCCACGGTCACCCCCAGACCCTCCCCTCCTCAAAGGCCAACCCAGCCTGGGAAGTACTGGGAAGGCAAGGGGCGGCCCTGCTCACGCCTTGGCTGCTCCAGGACCTGAGCCCAGGGCAGGAGAGGCGGCCAGGCCTCAGGGACATGGGCCTCGGGGCGGCAGTGCCCCTGAGTGTGCAGCCGCTGCACGTGGGCCCGGCCCGTCCAGGCCTGGGTCTGCCTTGCCTGCGCCTCCCGGGCCCTGCACTCTCACAGTGAGGGGGGCACCCAGTGATGCTGGTCCGTTCAGGTCATGCTGCCTAGTGCAGCATGTACTAATTTCCATCAAGAGAAAAATGCAGGGGCTTCTAGAAGATTCTGAGTGCAGCCTCCACCTCACCTGAGGGGGAGTGGGGGGCAGAGGGGCCTGGCTCTGCCGGGGGTCCCTGGGATGAGCAGGCCGGGAGGCTCAGCACGGAGCTCGGAGCGGGCGCCCACCAGCCCCGCACAGAAAGTGCGCTCTCCCCCCGCCCTAGTGCTTTCTCTTCCACCTGTATGGCGTGATCCTCAGGGAGAGTGCTGACAGCAACATGGTGAGGAAGCACCTGGTCCAGCTCCTCGAGCTGTCCCACCAGTCGTCCAGCGACCGGGAGGTGGGTCGGAGGCCCCAGGCACCCCAGCCCCTCGGGCTCCATCAGGCCCGTGGGCCGGGCCCCCCTCCCGCTCACCTGGATGCTTTGTGACCAAGATCCACGCCGCCCTCCCCATGGGGACTCTGTGACTCTTAACAGCACCCCAGCCCTTTTGCAGTAAACAGGGGCCCCCGGTGCAGGCGCTGACTGTGAGAGTGGGGACTGCCCAGGGCATGTCCGCGCTCCATCCTGGCCGGGCAGCCCAAGGGTGCAGGTTATCTCACAGGCACGGGCTGCGTCCTTGGGAGGGGTGGGTGGGCTGCAGGGCGCTGCCCTCGGGGACGGGTTCGTGAAGGGGTCCTCTGGCCCCCAGGGCATCTCGCTGGCCGTGGGCATAGCGTCCACCTCTCACCTGGAGCAGGTGTGGGGCAGGCTGGAGCACCTGGGCCGCACCAGGTTCCTGAGGTCTGCGCTGCTGTCCCCGGACAGCCAGGTAGGAACCGTGGCATGGAGGTGGGGAGGGTGGGGGCCTGGAGCGCGTCCCTGGTCACTGGTGCTGTCTGAGCATCAGTTTGCTCATGGAACCTGGGGAGGTGAGTGGTCCCACCCAGCCACCTTCCTGAGGGGCTGGAGGTAGGGACTCAGGCCTTCCTATCCTGGCAGGCCAGGCAGATATGAGCCTTGCCCCGGGGGCCCCACACATGGGGCTCCAGAGCCTGGGTCGGGCTAAAGGTCAGGGGCCGAGGGGCCTACCCTGACCACAGGCAGTGTGTATGGCCCCGGCCACGCCCTCGCTAAGGCACCAGGCCTGGGAGCCACGCTGAGTGGCTGCACTTTACCTGCCTACCCTGCCCGGGTGCCTCTGCCCACAGAAGACGGGCTGCTCCAAGGAGCCGGGGTCCTGCCAGGGTGGGTCGGGGAGCAGAGGGCTTGGCGGGCCCTTCCCAGCTCCCGCGGCCCCGCTCCTGACCGTGCTCCCTGCCGTGGCAGCTGGAGTCAGACCTGCACTGGAGGTGGGTGAGCAGCACCGCCCTGCTGTGCTACGGGCAGATGGCCGTGCACGCCGGGAAGCAGGTCCTGTCCTGGGTGGACAACATCGCTTCCAGGATGGCGTACTACTTCTCCTGCAGCAGCCTCGTGAGCCCCGCCAGGCCTCGGGCGGCAGGGCGGGGGGCCGTGAGCGTGTGTGCACATGCATGTACTGTGCGTGCGTGTGCACGAGTGTCGAGCAAGCCACCCCTTCCAACGTCCAGTCCTTGTGTCCACCCCCTTGCCCATCAGTTGGTTGCACTGATGACGCTGGAAAGCAGGGCCTGGTGGGGAGTCAGTTCTGAAAACAGGGGAGCAGGGGCTGAGTGTGAGGCATCGTGGCCTGGGCTTTGTGTCCTTTCCTCACCAGCGGCTGACCTCTGACCCCAGCCCACTCTGAACCCTGACCCTGGTTGCACACTGAGTGCCGACCTCAACCTCAGAATGACTTTCAGACCATCACTTCTTTTTCTCAAAAATGTCAGTGAGTGAGAGTGAGGACAGGCCAGTGCAGACTTCCCACGGAGGGCTCCAGGCCTTGTAAGCCAGGCGGTGTGTGTGCGAGTGTGTTGTATGTTGTATGTGAGTGTGCCTGTGGTCTGTGTGTTGTGTGTGCCGTGTGCACAGCTGATGTTCATGTAGGTGCACTAGTGCATGCTGCGTGCTACATGTTTTGCAAGCTGTCAGCGTTGCATGTGTCATGTGTGTTATGCATGCATGTGGGCAGTTTCTGTACATGTGTGAATTTTGCGTGCATGTGTTATGTGTGGGTGTGTGTGGCAGTGGATATGCCGTGTGTGCAGTGTGTGTCTACATTGGGTGTGCAGATGTGCTGAGAGCTCTGTTGTGTGTGCTATCTGCGTGTGCTGTGTGTACATTGCACGTGTGGTGTCTGTGCTGAGAGCTGTGTTGTGTGTGTTGAGAGCTGTGTTGTGTGTGCCATCTGCTTGTGCTGTGTGCATTGCACGTGTGGTGTGTGTGCTGAAGGCTGTGTTGTGTGTGCCATCTGCATGTGCTGTGTGCATTGCACGTGTGTGTGTGTGCTGAGAGCTGTGTTGTGTGTGCTATCTGCGTGTGCTGTGTGTGCATTGCACTTGTGGTGTGTGTGCATTGCACGTGTGTGTGTGCTGTAAGCTCTGTTGTGTGTGCTATCTGCGTGTGCCGTGTGTCTCTTGCACGTGTGCTGTGTGTGCATTGCACGTGTGTGTGCTGAGAGCTCTTGTGTGTGCTATCTGTGTGTGCTGTGTGTTCATTGCACGTGTGGTGTGTGTGCATTGCACGTTTGGTGTGTGTTCTGAGAGCTCTGTTGTGTGTGCTATCTACGTGTGCTGTGTGTGCATTGCACGTGTGGTGTGTGTGCATTGCACGTGTGGTGTGTGTGCTGACAGCTCTGTTGTGTGTGCTATCTGCGTGTGCTGTGTGTGCATTGCACGTGTGGTGTGTGTGCTGAGAGCTGTGTTGTGTGTGCTATCTGCATGTGCTGTGTGTGCATTGCACGTGTGCTGTGTGTGCATTGCACGTGTGTGTGCTGAGAGCTCTGTTGTGTGTGCTATCTGCGTGTGCTGTGTGTGCATTGCACGTGTGTGTGTGTGTGCATTGCACGTGTGGTGTGTGTGCTGAGAGCTCTGTTGTGTGTGCTATCTGCATGTGCTGTGTGTGCATTGCACGTGTGGTGTGTGTGCTGAGAGCTCTGTTGTGTGTGCTATCTGCGTGTGCTGTGTGTGCATTGCACGTGTGTGTGTGTGCTGAGAGCTCTGTTGTGTGTGCTACCTGCATGGGCTGTGTGTGCATTGCACGTGTGTGTGTGCTGAGGGTGCGTCCTCTATCGTGTCTGTGTGGAGCTGCTGTGCGCGCTGTGTGCGCGCTGTGGGCGTGCTCGCTGTGTGGGTGCTGCCTGTACATGGGCCAGGCAGGTTGAGCGCCTGCTCACCCTGGGCCCCTGGCGGGGCTCCGGTCTGTCCGCCTGGGCAGGACAGCACCCTGAAGGCGAGCTTCCTCTCGGCCTCCATCATGCTGGTGAAGGCTCTCAGTCAGGAGAGCAGTGCCCGGAGCTACAAGTTCACGCAGACCCCGGAGTTGATCCAGTGTCTCCTGGTCAGTGACCCCGGGGGCCTGTGCGGGGATGGAAGGCCGGGCAGGCAGGTGGGCACCTCCCCCATGCTGGCTCCCACCCGCCCCCCAGTGCATCCTGGAGAAGGAACCCAACTTCCTAGCCAACCTCTTCCGGCAGAAGATCATACTGGTCATCATGGAGCTGAGGTAATGTCTCTCGGGGTCCAGGAGCGAGGACAGTCAGGCCTCTGAGTTCGGGTGGGGGTCAGTGTGTGAGGAGATGAGAAAGATGTGACTGAGGGCAGGAGCCCCTGGGCCTGGCACCAGAGGCTGAGCGGAGCCCAGGGGCCACCGGGTCAGGGACAGTTAGGTTTCCTTTGCTTCTCGTCAAGGTCAAGGTTGATAACGTTGGCACAGACTGACGCCTGGCTGTGCTCAATGCTGAGCCCTGACCCTGGTCACACATGTTACATGTTTAGCCCTGACCCTGGTCACACTGACCTCTGGTCACACTCTGAACCCCACCCTTCTCACAGATTGACCCAGATCCTATTCACAGTGTTGATACTGACCCCGGGATCATCCCTCAGTTTTCTCACAGCAAACGTCACTGAACCCAAGAGAAGTGAATGAATGAGTTGGGATGGCCCTTCTGGTCCGATTGAGCTCCATGCTCCCCACGGCGCCCCACCCCCACCCCCACCCAGCCAGAGTCCCTTCCCTCACTTTGGACTGTGTCGGCCTCTGCCGGCCATCTCTTCCAGCCACCTACGGCCCCGGCTCAAACCCACAGTCAAGTCCAGAATCTTGCAGACCTGCCTGCAGAGCTTGTACAACCTCCCCCCTGTGGAGATGCTGAAGTCCAGCCTGCCGCCGCTGGAGCCGGCCCCAGACGTTCTGGTGACTGGCCCACTCCTGGGGTGGGGTTCCGGGTGCTGGGCCACGTGGGCGAGTGGGGGAACAGAGCAGGGAGTCCCAGGCTCATGTGCCTTTCAGCCCAGCTTCACACAGACTTGCTTTGACCTTGGAAAAACCCTGGGTCTTTGGGCTCAGTCCCCTCAAATGGGGCTCTGGTCTCCATGCCAACTGTGTTCCATGAGAATCAGAGGGTGCTGGGGCAAACGCACAGCCGGAGATGAGCAGCCAGGGTCTGCTCAGGCCCCAGGTCTGCTGCGCGTGGCATATGCTCCCAAGGTCCCAGCCCTGCCTGAAACACACACTCACCACTCCACACACCTCACTCGGGCTCACCTACACCCTTGGCTCAGCTGTCACAAGCCCCGCCTGGAGCCGCTGCCAGCACGGGCACCTCCTTTTAAAGTTCAAATGAGTAGCCTTGCTCATTTTTTTCAAGGGGATTGATTATAGGTGCATCCAATCAGGTGACCATAACCCTTGGTTGTGATATACTCCTGTTGTTGGTCCATGATATTAGGTTTAGTTATTTACAGTAACAAAACATGTTGCCCCAAACCAAAGCTAGTACCTTGACAATAACCTATAAGTAACCATATGTTCCCCCATCTCATCTGCCTCCTACAGCAACAAGTTTTAAAAAGTTGAAGTCTAGTTGATTGACACTACTGCGTTAGTTTCAGGTGTATAGCAAAGTGATAGTTTTATATACGTGTGTGTGTGTGTATGTGTATATGTATACACGTGTGTGAATTATATATATTACACATGTATGTACACATGTACATGTATGCACATGCACATACATATAACATGTGCACATTATATGTGTGTGTATATATATATACACACACATACACACAGATTATTTTCCATTATAGGCTATTAGAAGATATTGAATCTAGTTCCCTGTTGAATAAGTAAATCTTTGTTGCTGATCTATTTTACGTATGGTAGTTTGTGTCAGTTAATCCCATACTCCTCATTTATCCCTCTCCCCTCCCTTCCCCATTTGGAAACCGTAAGTTTGTTTTCTGTAGATTCCGTAGGGTTTGATGCATGACTTCTGTGAATAAAGGCAGTTGACTTCTTCCTCTCCAATCTCGATGCCCTTTCTATCTCATTCTCTACTTTCAGCACACCCTAGAACCTCGAGACGGTGCTGGCCAGCAGTGATGAGGGCAGATGTCCCAGGCTTGCTCCTGATCTGATGGAGAACACACCTATCTTTACATTCAAGCATGCTGCTAGCTTCTTGTCAGGATGAAAAGCTTCCCTTCCATTCCTAGTTTACTGCGAGTGTTTATGAGGATGGAGGTTGGGCTTTGTCAGATGCTTTTGCTATATCTACTGTGATGATTGATTTTGATATGTTATATTCTCATTTTCACTTAGTTCAAATACTTCCTAATGTCAGTTTAGATTTTTGAAAAATTTGGTCTATGACTTATTCAGAAATATGTTAATTAGGTTCTAGTTTAATTCTTTTTTGTGTCAAAGAAAACACTTTACAGAAGTGTGAATCTTTTAGAATGCACTGGCCTGTGTCGCTAAACGTGCAGGGTGCCCTGACGGGCTGTGCATCCCGCTGTCCCTGGGGGATGCCCACAAACACCAGTCAGGTGAGGGCAGGGGCTCATGCTGTTTAAGTCTTCTGAGTACTCACCAAGTTTTGTCTCTTCTATCAGTGACTGAAAGGGGTGTGGAAATCCTGCTACAGCTGTGGTTGTCTCTCTCCTGCAGCTGTATCAAGTTTGCTTTGTTTATTTGAAATTCAGTTTATTCCACAAACACTTTGGACACCTGTCCTCCCGGGGAACAGACCCCAGCACCCTCATGGGACAACCATCCTTACTGCAGGTCTGCTCTTTGCTCTGGAGTCAGCTTTCTGGTGTTAATGGAGCTTGGATGTGTCAGCATCACAAGACTTGTTCCTGTTAACTTATTCGTGTCGCAATTTAAGGTGTCTTTTTTTGTTTTTTTTTTTCTACAGGAAGCATGTAGTTGGGTCTTGCTTTTCTATCTAATCTGGCAGTCTTGGCCTTTACCAGGAGATGGTCATGTTAAACTAACTACACATCAAGATAGTTGGGTTAATGTGACCATCTGACTGCTGGTTTCAATTTGTCCTTTATCTTTTGTTACTCTTTTTCTGTTTTTGTTTTCTTTTCAAGTTTCCATTTTATCTGTGTTTTTGGCTTATTTGCAACGGCTCTTTGCTCTCTTATTGGTTATTTCAGGGCTTTCAGCAGACATCTTTAGCCTATTGCTATGCGCTTCCGGTGATGCTGCCCCACTTCACACGCGGGGGCTCCCAGCACCACCCTGGCTCCCCAGCCCCTGTATTCCAGTGCCGTGCCTTTGCGTCCACACGCGTTACCAAAGCATCGATGCTCTGTGTGCTTTAAACAGCCGGTTATCTTTCAGCAAGATTTAAATAATGAGAAATGTGTCTCATACTTGCCACCACAGTTCCGTTTCTGCAGGCCTTGATTTCTTTTTGTAGATTCAGATATTATGTTTCCATCCTGCATCAGAGTCTTTTTGTCCAGAGACTTGCCTTTCAAAGATCTGACAGTGCCAGCATCTTGGCTGTCCTGTATCTGTGAAGGTCTTTATTTAGCTTTGGTTACTGAAGTGCATTTTCACTGGGTATAGAATTCAAAATTGGCGGGTTCCTCTTTTTGTTTTAGTGCTTTACACACTTGACCACTGTCTTATCACATAATTTTAGCCAAAAAAATAAAAATCTGCTGCCATCCTTAACTTTGTTCCTCCAATAAATAACAGGTCTTTTTTCCTTTGACTGTTCAATTGCTTTTTATTTTTATTTTTTGACACTTTCTCCTTAAGACTGCTTTTAAGCAATTCTGTATGGTAGAGCTTTTGTAATTTGCTTCATGTTCCTTGTGCTGGGAGTTTGTTGAACATCTGGAACTGTGGACTTATACTTTTCACCAAATATGGAGGAATTTTGGCCATTATTTCCTCACATACTCTCGTCACACACCCCACCCCCACGTCTTGGATGGGTCTGCTGGTACACGTATATTAGACTGCTTGAAGTTGACCTGCAGGTCACTAATATTCTTCTTACTTTCTTCTTTCTACCATTTTGGAACTAGAATTATATTTTTGTCAGGGTACTATGTTTCAAGTTTCACTAATCTTTGTTTTCTTTGACATCTCATCTGAATTTCATCCCATGGTGTGTTTTTTATCTCATACGTTTTGGTTTTCATCTTGAAAAGTTCTATTTGGATCATTTTTTCATATCTTCCTTGTCTTTATCTTACAAATTCAAGCTTTCCTCTAGTTTATTAACATGTGGAATACAGTTATAATAACTGTTTCAATGTGTTTGCCTACTAGCTCTATTATCTGTCATTCATGGGTGGATTTTGATTCATATTTCTCTTTCAATGTGGGTCATGTTTTCTTGCTTCATTGCATACCTGGTAATTTTTAAACAGATGTGAACCATCATAAATGAAGTTTGTTAATGTGCTGTGTATTTTTGTATTCCTATAATTATTTGGAGGCTTTGTTGTGATACACAGTTAAATTAATTGTAAGCTCTAAATCTTTTCAAATCTTAAAAAAAAAATCTTTGCTGGTGGGCTAGAGCAGCACTGATTCTGGAGTTCAATCTGCCTCAAAGACACCTCTGGACTCTGCCCTCTCCCCATGAATTAAGACATTCTCTACCCAGGCCAGTGTGTGCAGGCCCAGTCCCAGCATGCTGAGCTCTGGGGACCTTCTCTCCCACCCTGGAGGGGGGGTCCCACCTTCACCTGTTGAAGACGCCAGTTCTCTCTGTGCACCTCTCCCATCCCCAGCTCTCTGTCTCGTGGATGCCAGTGGCCTTGGCCTGCAGTGACACACCTCCACTGGGAGGGGGCACAGAGGGCAGACGGACCTGCCAGTGCTGGGCCCTCCGGCCCAGGGTCTGAGGGGAGAGGTGCTCATCACCTCTTTGATGCCCGTCCTCCTCTACAGCACTGAATAGCAACTCCGTCTCAAACTCATTTAGGTATTTCTTTTTCTTCTTCAGTCAGTTTAGTTCAGCCGCTCAGTCATGTCCGACTCTTTGCAACCCCATGGATCGCAGCACGCCAGGCTTCCCTGTCCATCACCAACTCCTGGAGCCTGCTCAAACTCATGTCCATTGAGTCAGTGAGGCCATCCAACCATCTCATCTTCTGTCATCCCCTTCTCCTCCTGCCTTCAATCTTTCCCAGCATCAGGGTCTTTTCAGATGAGTCAGTTCTTCACATCAGGTGGCCCAAATATTGGAGTTTCAGCTTCAGCATCAGTCCTTCCAATGAATATTCAGGACTGATTTCCTTTAGGATGGACTGGTTGGATCTCCTTGCAGTGCAAGGGACTTTCAAGAGTCTTCTCCAACACCGCAGTTCAAAAGCATCAATTCTTGGGCGCTCAGCTTTCTTTATAGTCCAACTCTCACATCCATACATGACTACTGGAAAAACCATAGCTTTGACTAGACGGACCTTGGTCGGCAAAGAATTGTCTCTGCGTTTTAACATGCTGTCTAGGTTGGACATAGCTTTTCTTCCAAGGAGTAAGCGTCTTAATTTAATGGCTACAATCACCATCTGCAGTGATTTTGGGGCCCCCTCCCCCGAGTTGTTCTCCTTAGAGTTTTACAAAATGCTCTTGCTTCTCTCCGACTGGCTCAGGATCAGGAACCAGGCCTGCTTTCTCCCGTTGTCTCCTGCAGGGGGTGTGGTACCCGCTCAGTACGCGCCCACTGAAGAAGACAATGGATACCTGGCTAGTGAGCTGTCATTACAAGGGTGCCAACTGTATTTCTGGTTCCAATTTGCATTACAGCATAGACTGTCTCCTTTGATCCTGAGAAACCTTTGGTCCCAGGTGGCAGATTGCAGCATTACTACGCAGAGGAACAGCCGTGTTTCCCTCATTTCAACCAGGCTTTATTGAGTGCTTGCCGCAGTCATTCCCACCACTTGGCGTAATCTCGTGGCATGGACCACAGTGATGCAATCACTTACTCATTCAACAATCACCCAGGGGCTCCTAGTGCCAAATGCCGGCAGGTCTGCGGTTCGCCACCACACGAGTACTGGGGCAGGTCTGCATATGGCTTTGTGTCTGAGTTCACATATCCGGGAACATGAGCCAAAAAACATTCCCCGGGAGAAGCAAGAAGGGAAAAGGAGAGACAGCAGGACTCACACCAGGACGCGGGTTTGAGCAAACGGAGGAGGCAGGCCCTGGAGACCAGATCCGGGAGGTGGGAGGACCACAGGGAGCTGTCTAAGGAGCCAGAGTGGGTGCTGCCCACCCCCTGGTAGCACCCATGGCTTGTGGAGCCCTGTTTCCTCCTGGGGTCTTGGAGGCAGATCTGATACCCCCAGAGGCTATAACACGAAGAGTTGGCATCTGTGGGGGCATTCTGTCTGTGCTCACCCCCAAGGTGCCTGGTGGCAGCTGGGCTGACCAGCTACCCTCTGGCCACCAGGGGCTGTACCAGAAGTCCATGCAAGCGCTTGACCTGCTCCTCCAGGCCTTCATCTCTGAGAACGAGAGCATGGATGAGATCTGCTTCCTCCTGCAGGTGAGGGCTCTCAGTGCCCATCCCACCCCGGGGCCCAGCCAGGGAGCATTCTGCAGGTGAAGGAGGGCCAGGAGGGCAGGTCAGCCAGTGTGCCCCGCACATGTACCCAAGTGCGAGGGGTGTTCGCCTCTTCCCTCAGAACAGTGCGGATCCTGCAAGGAGCAGGGAGGCCCGCTGCCCTTACCTCCGGGAGCCCCAGGGCAGGGAGGATCAGCCCCTGAGGGCTCTCCCCCAGCCTGGAGAGGCCGTCCCTGAAACACCAGCCTCCCTCTGCTCCCCCTGCCCAGCCCAGGGCCCAGGGGGACACCACTCACCCCAGAGCCCCGGGAGCCCCGAGGGACAGTCTCGTGGCCCCATGTGCTCCACCCTAGGGTGCCGGGCCACTGGACGGGCAGGAAAGGGTAATATGCCCTGTGGGCCGTGAGCCGCCCCTATCTCCTCCACTGTCCCAGCCGCGCCCCAGGAGGGCGGGCCTGTGGGCTGAGGGCCCTGGCTCTGGCCTCCACCCCAGCACGCGGAGCCCTGGCTGAAGTCGAGCAAAAGCTACGAGCGCAAGCGGGTAGTGCAGTCTGTCTTTCTGCTCCTCAAGTACGTGGCGGACTACGTGAAGCTCACCGTGAGTGCCCTGCCAGGCCCCTACCCTGCTTCCTCTCGCCTCCCGCAGTCCCTGTCCGCTGAGCACAGGGGTGGTTGGCGGGCGCTGGGGACTAGACACCATCCCACCAGGAGCCCAGTCCTGGGGTGGAGGTTGCGGTTCAAATAGAACAGGAACGACCTGGATGAAAAGGCTCCCCGTGAGCAAGACTGGAAGGAAAGAGGGGGGAGCTGGGGGGCTACCTGGAGCCCTCAGGCAAGGCCCGACAGAGAGGGCAGTGTTTGAGGACCGGGCAGCCGATACAAGGACCAGCTAGAGGAGCGCTTAGCTGAAAGCTCTCAGCCCCAGGACCAGCGGTGGGGGAAACAAGACACAAAGACCTGGAGGGGACAGGACGGGCCCTGGTGCGGTCACTCCACCCTCAGCCAAGGCCCCGAAGCTGCTGAGATACAAGAGGAAACAGAAAAATATCCCAAAGCAGCCAGAAGGAAAGAGTGCACACACACAGGCGTGCACACATGCACACGGGGAAGGAAGGACAGGAAGTCCACCAACTTCCGGTCAGAAGCAAGGAGGAAATGGGGGTCCTGAGGGTGAACGAGGGCCCCTCTGCAGATGTGGCGCCAGCACCCGACCCACGAGACTCGGAGCACAGGAAGCAGCTGAGAGCTGCAGGGCAGGGAGGGACGGTGGAGGCCGGCAGCGCTCACTGCTCTCCTCCCCCAGGAGGAGGCCATGCCCTCGGGGCTGGGCCGCCAGGTGGGCCTGCTGCTGCTGCTGTGGCGGGACCAGGACCAGCTCACCCAGAGCCACTCCCACCAGTGCGTCTACCTCCTCCTGCAGCTTCTGATCCAGCAGAAGGGTGAGCCGTGGGGCGGGGGGAGGCCTCCCTTGTGGCATGCGGGGAGGGTGTCGTCTCCCAGGCTGCAGGTGGCAGGCCTCCTGACCCAGCGTCCCTCCGCAGGGAGCTCGTCAGAGTTCATGCATCTGAATAAGATGAAGAACTCTGAAGCACAGGCTCACAAAGACTCAGAGCTGTTCTGCAGTTTGGTGAAGGTGAGGGCTGGGAAGTGTGGAGGCTGCTGGCAGCTGGCCCGGGGCTCCTGCAGAGCCCCACACTGCCCAAGAGCACAGGGTCGGCCTGCCCATTTCACAGATAGGGCCAGTGGAGGGCCTCTGCAGTCTGTGCAGGGTCAGGTTAGCAAGCGCCCGGTCCCCAGAGCTCTTTCCAGGGAAGCACCCTGTCTTCCCCTTAGAACTCCGCCCCCGCCCCGCTCACCCAACCGTGATGGGTCCTTTAGGAGACGCAGAATCTGTGGTCTCATAGACATTTTCAGAACCTCCCTTCCCAGCATCCTCTCCTTCTGGCCCCCCGTGGTCCCCCACTAGGGTGACAGCTTACCTTAGCACCCCCTGTCCCCAGTTCGGGCAAGCAGGATGGCTGGTCTCCCTTCTCTCGCCCCCTCTGCACCCCCCTACCCCCACCGAGATCATGTCCTCGGGCTCAGCTCTCCCTTCGAGTTGGACTGGGATTCTAGGGCTTGGGTTTGGGTCCAGGCTCTGCGCCTAACTGGCTGAGTACCCTGGTGGGTCTGTCAAACTTTCTGTGCCCGTTTCCCCACCTTCCAAGGGAGGATCACCGAGCCTGGATCCTAGCCACTCTCAGCACAGGCTGGGACAGGAGCACGGATGTCCCTGGAGACCCTCCCTGGGGGCTCACAGCTGAGAAGCCCATCCCTCTAGCGGGTTCCCCAGAGGCGGGGCCAGCCAGGGCAGCGCCCTTGACCAAGGAGGGGGGAGGGCTGAGCCAACGGGGGAGGCACCAGAGCCAGCCCCACCCTGTCTATCCCAGCTAGGGGTGGAGCAAGGCTGCTCGCTCTCTGCCTCTGCAGAGCAAGTTTCCAGAGAAGGGGCAGCTGTGAGGCTGCAGCGGCCACATTTCTGGCCACTGGGCAGGGGTGCATGGCCTGTGGCGGCCAGCTGGGCCGGCACCGACAGCCTGCTGGGGGTAGGGGTTCAGCTGGGGCCCTCCAAGGGTCTCTGCAGCCTGTGCAGCTGGCGCTCACTCTGTCCCCGGGTAAGAGCGCACCCCAGCTTCGTCTCCAAGCCCACACGGGGGATGGCCTGGGCAGCGGCTGCCGGGGGAGGACACCCTTGGCCCTGAGCCTGGCCCCTCTGCGGCAGACCTTGGACGAGTACCTGACGGTGGCGCAGCACACGCAGCTTGTGCTCACGCTCCTGCAAGGGCTGTGCAGCCACGACGGCCTCAGCTGCCACCTGGCCTCGGAGCTGCTCCTGACCATCATGGAGGACCGCAGCATCAAGCCAGAGCAGGTGGGCTGCCAGCGGGGGCCGTGCGCACACCGGGCCTCTTCACCGAGGCCCCCTGAGCCCTGGAGGCGGGAAGTCCTGAGGCTGCTCTTGGCCATCGGCTCTGGTCGGCAGGGCTGAGTTTTAGCCAGGCCCAGGTGTCCCCATCTGGCTGGACTCCTCAAGGTCCCAGGCCCCTTCCACAGGCCATCAGAGGAGCACCCTGCCTCTGTCGCAGTCTCGTCCAGCAAAAAAGAAACGGGCCCCACTCCCACCAAGATTTTAACTGCCCTGGTCTGGCTTGGCCAACCTTAGTCCACAGCCCACTCGGAAAGTGACCTTCCGCAGTGACGGCCAGGCCCACTGGCCCCTTGAGCTGATGCCCATTTTCGCAGAGCCTGCAGCAATGGCGGGCTCAGCACAGTTGGGGGCAGCACCCTTGGGGCCTGCACAGGTCCAGACACCCCACTGGCTGCTGGCAGGGACGCCCTCCTGGAGGAGACCCGGCATGGGGGCTGCTCCAAGGATCTCGTGGCCCGGCCTCCCTGCACAGGTGGCCGAGACCCTGCAGGAGCTGTTTCAGCAGCTGCCCTGCGTCATTCTGACAAGCATCCTGCAGACCATGATGAAGGCCGTGGCGGTGCTGGGCATGCAGCACACGCAGCAGACCGTCGAAGTGATTCTGTCCCTGTGCCCTCCCTCAGACAGGTAGGTTACTTGCGCCCACGGCCCAAAGGTGAACACCCGTCCATCTCCGCGGCCCGCCCTCCAGTCCACAGATACTTCCCGAACAGACTCGGTTCCTGGGAAGGCAGAACTGCCCACCACTTCCACCCGACCCTCCCCCGCCACTGCCTAGACTCCAGAGCCAGGGGGACCAGGGGTCTCTGAAGATGCGCCACGCTGAGGGGCTAAGGCAGAGTGTCCCAAGAGGGACCCCTTGGCATGGATGCATCCCTTCAGGCTCAGAGAGGTCCCAGGAACCAACCTGCAGAGGGCGGGGAGGTCAGCTGGGGAACGTGACAGCACTAATGAGCCCCCAGCAGCTCCTGCCGCTGCGCGGCCCTGAGCACACTGTGTCCCAGCCGCCCCCTGGGCTAATGCGGGGTTTCCAGGAGCCAACACCGTGAGGGCCATAGCATCATGTTAGAAACACAGCCTCCGGCCAGCCCCAGGGTAACTCAGTCCGCAGTGGAATTCTAACCTGACTTGAGTGGTGTGTGAACTCTGAGGCCCAGGGGTGCTGGCAGTCACAGTGCCTCCTGAAGCACCTCGGGGAGCAGCAGCCTGCTGTGGGGTCAGCTGTGCCCCCCGACACTCACCTCAGGGCTCACCTGTCCCCCAGGCTGCTGAGGGGTGCACCCTGCTGGGTACGAGCCTCACTTTACGAGTGAGGGGACAGGCAGGAGAAGGACAAGGTTTGCTCACATCCTGGGTGATGGGATATGAGGCAGGCTTGAGTGTGAATACTGGGGAGAGCCAGCCCAGACAGAACTTCAAGCAGGCATCCCCCCCACTCCCGCCATGGGTCACCGGAAGATAGCCGCTGGACCCCCCAGACTGGGGGCTTCCCTGATCCGGCAGGGCCTGGCTACCTCCACTGCCCTGCTGCCCTGGGGTTGTGTCCCGGTGGCCCCTTGCCCAGAGTGGCCAGCCAGCTGGTGGGACTGATCCCCGCCTCCCCAGGCAGGTCACGCCCCTGTGGAAGGCCCTGGCCACCAACAGCCGGCTGGCCCGCAAGGTTGTCACGCTGCTCTACGTGAAGCTGAGGCTGCGGCCGCCCCGGGAGCTCATCAAGGCCCCTGTGCAGGCCGAGCTTGTTTCCCTGCTGGTGAGCCCTTCCCCTGCACCCCACCCCCTGCAGTGGAGTCTGACATCCGGTGGCCAGGGTGGTCTGGCAGAGGGACTCCCTGGATGCTGAGTCCCAGGGTGGGGCCAGCTCAAGCCTGGCAGCAGACCGTCCTCAGGGACCAAGGGCAGTGCCTGTGCTGCTGCAGGCCCTGGGCACCATTTACGAGCTGCTCTACATGGATGAGTACAAGGCCACGGTGCGCTGGGCCTTCGCAGGGATCCTCCTGGGCCTTCTCACCCAGCTCCACTACCTGTTTGAGCTGGATATGGTGGAGGGCATGTCCGACTACCAGGAGGAGGCCTTGGAGGACAAGGCCCTCAGCCCCTGCAGGTGAGATGCGAGACTCAGCCTCTGGGCCCAGCCCCCTCTCAGGACCCCAACCCATACCTTCTTTCTGGCTCCTTCCACTCACCCCTAGAAGCCCTGGTGGGCAAAAGGACCTGGGCTAAGGGCTGGAGACCCACCCAAAAAGGACAACTTCTGGTCCCCCCTGGGGGTCCAGGGAGGGTAGCAGGAGGCTCAGACAGCGACCAGCAGGGCGATTCCTGCAGGAGGGACGCGTGGAAGGAGGCCGCTTACCCCACCCAATTGGGGGAGCGCAGGTTATGCTGGAGAAGTGGGCCCTTGCCCTCATTCACCCCCTCTCAAGACCCTTCTTGCCCCTAGGACATGCCTGGAGGCCCTAAAGGGTCTCTTCTGGACCACCAATTACTGGGAGGTGTTTGCTCACCTCAAGCTACTGAGGGGCTGGGAGCTCTTTGAGCACCTGGAAACCTACACCGAAGGGGTGACCCTCCTGGCCAGGTAAGCTCCAAGCCTGGGAGGGGCCTGCCCCAGACCGCACCCCTGATGGACCCCCCCTCCCCCGCCACCCAAACTCCTTACTGGGACCCTGCACTCCAGACTGAGTCATCTCCCTGAGTGAGGAAGATCTGTTGGGGTAGAGGGGTCCCCTTGGCCAAGGAGGGAGACTTCATGCTCCCTTGTCTACCTCCTCCATCTAACAGGGCCATGGCCCTTTATGACTGTGAGGTCAAAGCGGTCTTGGGGCAGGCAGTCATCTTCCTGAAGAGCCCTGAAGAACGGGACAACATCGTTGCCATCCTCATCCTCACAGAGGTCAGCCCCTTCCGGCCACACCTCACCTCTGCCCCTCACCAGTGCCTTCTGGCCCTCAGGACAGAGAATGGACTTCCATCCCTACCCCTGAAATACAGGCCCCATAACTTCCGCCTTCCATGTCAGATCTACTTGCTGCCTGGAAACGCTTCCTTGCCTCTAACCCCACTATCTCATGCCAGTTTACGGGCCCGTTTCCCCTGGCAGCCATAAGTAACTGGTGACCTGACTGTGCCACCCCTACCTAGTTTCTCAGTGGCCAAGAGCTCACCCAGTACATGTCTCGGAGAACCATAGACAGCGTCCTGAACCTGGGCCTCAACAACCCCAAGCCGCTGGTGAGGGCCATGAGCCTAAAGGGCCTCAGCAGTAGCCTCATGCAACCACAGAAGGTGAGAAGGCAGCAGGGAGGAGGCTTCAGGGAGGAGGAGGGTGCGGTGGAAAAGAGCCTCCGCGGCAGGTCACATCAGAAGGGGTGGATGAGCAAGGCGCAGCAGGCCGGGGCAGGGCAGATGGGGAGGGCTGCAGCGCCACGGGGTCCTAGACGTTCTGGACCGGAAGGGGCTCAGCGACTTTGAAGTCCGCGACCCCGGCCTCCTCTCCAGGTAGACATCCCTAACTGGAGGCACTCCTGCCAGGTCGTCCGTCCATACTCCACCTGGACACCGAGAGCTCGCACCTGCCTCGATGTGGACGCCCTTCCCGCTCCTGCCCCGCGGGCCTCCGGGCACACGTCCTCCTCCAAGACCCCGGCTCGGGGCTGGGGCCGGGCCTCCACTGGGCGCAAAGGGGGTCCAGGAGTGCGGAGGAGAGGTGGCCTCAGTGGGGGACTCAGCCCGGGGAAGTGGCGCCAGTGGAGAGGCGGGGAAGGGCATCATGGAGGCCGCCCGTGTCTCCCGGCAGGTGGTCCTGCTCCGGAACCAGCTGACCGGGCTGCTGGACAGCTTCCTGAAAGCCCAGCCCCAGGACCTGCTGGGTCTGATGGAGGTCCTGGGTGACGTCCTCCACCACCTGGGCGCCCAGGGCGTCGGCGCCGTCAGCGTCAAGATGGCTCAGCACCTGCTGCCGCTGTTTGAAGCCGTGAGGAACCCAGTGCCCAAGCCTGCCAATCAGAACAGCCAGAGCCGCCACACCCCACGCCCACCCCCCACCCCTGCCAATCAGAACAGCCAGAGCCGCCACACCCCACGCCCACCCCCCACCCCTGCCAATCAGAACAGCCAGAGCCGCCACACCCCACGCCCACCCCCCACCCCTGCCAATCAGAACAGCCAGAGCCGCCACACCCCACGCCCACCCTCACCCCTGCCAATCAGAACAGCCAGAGCTGCCACACCCCCTGCCCACCCCCACCCCTGCCAATCAGAGCAGCCAGGCGCGCTAACTTCTGCCAATCAGAGCAGCCAGAGAGGTTAACCCCCTCCAGTCAGAGCCGCCGAGGCTGCTTCTCCTGGCGTTGTGGATACTTCCACAGGTGGAGCCCAGCGGGAACCTGGCCCAGGGCAGGAGGGTTCTGTGAGGCCTTGAGGCTGCCTCGGAGATAGTCATCCGCATTCCTCACCCAGAAGTGGCGGTGGGCTGGGAGCAGAGGGCAGAGCCCAGCTAGGTTCACACGTGGAGAATGAGTGGGGGCAGGGTAGATGGTTTCAGGGGTTCTGAATGAATGAGAGGCTTAAGAGTGGTGAGGCTTGAACTGAGGCAGGGCCGCTGGGCCACCAGAAGGACCTCAGGGGTGCGGGCACACTGGGGATGGGGAGGCCAGGGTATGAGGGGTGAGGCCCGGTGGCTTCCACTCTCGAGGTGAGGAAAGGGGGCTGGAGCCGGTCGGGGGCGAGGGGCAGGCCGACGATGCCGCCGTTCATGCGGTGTCTAGGAGAGCTCTGGGGCTGCTGTCCCAAGGTGGTCCTTGAGGCCGGAGGAGCTGGGGTGCAGAGGAGGACAGTGGGGTTGAGCACTCAGTGTGGCCCAAGGACAGAGATGCTATTGTCAGCCCCTGGGCATAAAAGGGGAAACTGAGTCCTGCACTGACGAAGCCTTGCTCAGGGTCACAGAGCTAGCCGGTGACAGAGCCAGCTCCGGGGTCTGTGCTCTAACCCCCGTCCTGTCTCCCTGGGAGTTGGAGGTGTGGTTGCTGGCAGCCTGAGGCTCCCAGAGAAACAGCACAGGAGAAACACCGGGGTAAGAGGCCCACCCAGGAGAAGGCGGCAGCTGTGGGAGGGGGAGGCAGGAGCGGGCAGCCAGCTGCTGTGACCTGTGCCTGGCCCTGGGCAGCAGGGCCAGGGGAGTGGAGGGAGGGGGTCGGCTCGCCCTGTGCCCAAGAGAGCGGGTGTGATGGCACCCGCTGGCCACTGCCATCGCTGGGCTGGAACGGAAGGTGAGAGGCGGGTGGCAGCAGGCAGGGTGAGTGGCCTGGTGGGGCTGGGCTGCAGTGGGGCCTTGGGCACCAGCAGATTGCCTGGCTGAGGAGAAGACCTGCCCGTCTCTGGCAGGAGCAGGAGGGCGTGCGCGGCGGAGCCATCTTCCTCTACGGAGATGTCATCTACAGCGGTGGCAAGAAGTTCCGGCAGGCGCTCAAGAGCCATGCCTTCCAGGCCCTGGTGCCCCTGCTCTTCCACCTGGCCGACTCCTGCCCTGAGGTGGTCACGGTGAGTGGTCTGGCGTGCCTGTCGTCATCAGCTTGGGTTGTGGTTGTAAACCGCCCAGACGTTGTCGCTGAGACCCTGGCCCGGGCCCTGGAAGGGCCAGCAGCCCGAGGCCGCTCTCCGTGGTGTGTGGATGGTCGCCCTCTCCCTGTGTCCTCACGCGGGACGCCTGTGTCCCGACCCCTCTCCTTACCAGAGCACCAGTCATACTGGATCAAGGCCGCTGTCAGACCTCGCTTTAACTCAGTCACCTCCCTAAGGACCTTTTCTCCAAATACATTCATACCCTAAAGTCCTGGGGTTTAAGACTTCAACACATGGATCTTGGTGACATAAAAGTGCTCATCCCGGGGACACAGGGACACAGGGACTCTCTAAAGGAGTCGTGAGACCAGGGTCTATGGCTGGTGGGGGCTGGTGAGCAAAAGGCCAACACTCTTTCCTTGGGTGCCTAGCCCCTGAACTGGGAGATGCACTCAGGGTTGGGAAGGAGGCCTGGGTGGCCAAGGCACCTCTGGAATCCTCCTGTGAATGACAGCAGGACACCTGCGGGTCTCGGGGAGTGAAAACTCTGCTGCGGGGGCCCCACTTCATGCCATGGTGCAGCTCCCCTGAGGTACAGCTGGGAGGGGGTGCTTGCTGGGCCCAGGAGGGTGCAATGTGGGGGTGGTAACGTGTCTCTGGGCACCCGCAGAAGGCAAAGTTAACCTTCCTGCGCTGCGCCATCCTGCTGAAGTGGGAGTTCCGGAAGGAGTTATTCAGGAAGTTGGCTTGGGGTCATGGCCCAGGCGCTGAGAACGACATCTTTATCTACATGGTGAGATGCTGGGCTCCCCCGGGGGTGGGGCAAGGAGGCAAGGGAGGTGGAGACGGGCTGGGTGCCAACAGGGTCCCTCGAGGGGTTCCCAAGTGGGCAGGGCAGATGCCAGCGCTCCCTCGGGTGTCCCCGCCTCAGTCCTGTGGGTGGGTATTGTTTATTAAATGCCGGCTCCATGTTGGGTTGGAGACTTCAGCCCCTGGGAGGACACTGTTGCCTCTCTGCCGTGGCACTCAGGGCCTCCAGGGTGGGCCACCAGGAGACCACACCCTGCCACGGGTCTGGACCAGGGGGCCGGGCCAGCAGCAGCCCCACAACGCTGTGGAGAGGCCCCGGGGGACACGGCCACCCCTGACATCCCAGTGCTGACATCGGGCAGGCCCTGTAGGTCCCAGAACCGGCAGTGGACCAGACCCCCACCTGGCGTGGAGGAGATGTGTGTGGAGGTGGACGTGGACAGGCTGGGGAGAGCAAGAGACGCTGCAGCTCCACAGCTCCGTGTTCTGGGCCCAAGAAGATCCCTGCCCCGGCTGGCCCTGCCCGCCCAGCCATGGCAGATGCAGGCTCCAGGCGCAGACAGGGCCCGGCTCCAAGGCCCGGAGGAACAACAGGACACTGGATCCCCGTGCATGCGCCTCTGAACAGAGGAGACCCGCAGACCTGCAGACCCGCCCGCACCCTGTGGACTCTGATGGCCCAAAGTGTTCCCAGAAGGGGCATAGGCCATTCCTGGGAGACATCTGGACTGTATGCGGAAGGGGTGACCGGGAGGCGAGATCCCACCGGAGATGGGCGTGAGAAGGGCGGGTCCTGCAGAGCTGCAGTCCTGCCAGGGGTCCAGATTGCCTGCCCTGGACCAGCCCTGGATCAGCCCTGGACCCAGCCCGGAGTCACGGCCCTCACCCTTTCAGGCTTGGAAGGCAGGGCCAGGAAGCATGAGGGCCACTGCCCATTGCTCACCCGTCTCCTTCCCCACCACCCCAGGTGGAGAGCAACTTCAACAGCTACCACCAGTTTCTGATGCAGGCGCTAGTGTACCTGGACAGCCCCAACAGGCGCCTGAAGCTCACAGCCATGAAGTTCATCGGTAGGTGTGGCCATTGCCCGATCCACGTGAAGCCGCAGTCTGGGGCCCTGAGGTCCACTGGGTCCGCCAGCTGGGCACCTGCCCCTTGTCCTTGCCTGCCTCCCTCAGCGGCCCCCCCCCTCCCCCCTGCAGGGGGCATCCTGCAGGACTACTTCAGCAATCTCTGCTTCTACCTGAAGAAGGACGACGTGAAGACTCTCAAGAAATGTAAGCACAGGGCCACCCTGAGCTGCATGGGAACTGCCCTGATGCTGGAGTGGCCTCAGCCCCTCCCCAGGGCGGGCCGTCATCTTCCCCTTGAGAACTGACCCCAGGACAGGCCGTGACCTACCCACCCCCCCACCCACAACCTACGTGGGCCCGGGGGACAGGCTGTGACCCCCCGTACCCTCTGATGGAGCCCCCAGAAGGGCAGTGTCTTCACAGACCAGATCCTCAGGGCGCGTCCTGTCCCCTCCCTCTGTGCCTGCCCTCCGCACCGCGGCCGGCTGTGCCGCGGCTGGAGGACCCTTGGGTCTCTGCTGCAGACTTCGAGACGCTCAGGCAGGACCCGGACTCCATGAGCCGCAGGTTCTGCAAGCACTTCTCCAAAGACGTCGCAGAGCTGTCGCAGTACGTCATGATCTTCTGAGTCAGCCTGGGGCTGCCGATCCTTGCAGTTGGTTTTGTTGTGTTGTGTTGTGTTTTTTGGTTCTGTATTAAATATGAGGAGTTTCTTCTGGCCTCCCTGGGCTCTTCCTACCTTGAGCCCTCCTGATGCCCCCTCTTCAGCCAGGGCCCGGCAGCCTCCCCATCAGACCCAAATGCTGACTGGCCCTGGACCCAAAGGGCCGGCAACACAGGGTCCTCAGCATCTCAGCTGGGCATCTCCTTTTGCTGCGAGAGCCAGGCACTCCCCGAGGGCACTGGGCCTGGAGCCTCAGGGGTTGCCTTGGCACCCCCTCCTCACTCCTCCCCAGCCTTTCAAGATCCCATGATGCTTCCTCCCAACTGCTCAAATCTTCCACGTGCCTCACCCTGGTCCAGGCCCTGAGCTCCCCACCTTCCTGTGCCGACCCCCTGCTAAATGAGCATCCCACCCCTGCCCATCCTGCCCTCAGGATCCTGTTTAAGTCTGAAGCGTGGCCCCGGGACCCTCGGCGATTTGGTCCCCACCTTCCACTGCCTTTCGGTCGAGGTCTTCCCCCTGCCTCTGCAGAGCCTAGGGGCCCTGCCCAGCCCTGCCCAGGGCTGCCATCCTTCCCAGCCCAGACTTCACGTCTTCCCCTGCGAGGTCTTCCCTCCTGCCAGGGCCCAGGTGGGAGCCTCTGGCTGTGCCCAGCGAGGAACCTGAGCGTCAGCAGTTGGCGGGGCGGGTGGCGTGGAGCCACAGGAGCCAAGGGCAGAGTGTATCTTCAGAGAGAAGGGGGAGTGGTGGGCAGTGTGGAGTGCTCCCAAGGTTGGGGGTAAGGAAGGCAGAAGGATGCAGGTCTTCGCAGGGTCACCTCAGGGTCGGCAGATGGGACAGAAGATAAAGGGAGAGAGTCCAGCCTCCATGGCGCACAGACTAGATGCTCTGAAGACACCTCCCACCAAAATACAACCAGATCTTGGATAAGTTACAATAACTGTGTTTTTTAATGTATGGCTGCCTCTCAAAGTCACTGGTGTGAACAAGTGGAGAGCAGTCTGACCCTTGGATGACTAGAATATACATATCTGATAACCCAGCCATTCCACTCCCACCTTTACAAAGCAAAGGGATCCTTGTACAAGTCCGAAAGTGCAGAGCAGTGCTTGTGATGGTGGGACGTTTGAGACGTGGACACACGGACCACATCCAGCTCCCTTGGACGTGACGATGAGTTTTTAGATAGAACACAAAAGAACAATCCATGGAGGAAAAAATGATGCTAATTTTTTTAGTTTTAAAATTTAATTAAAAAAATTTTTTTAATTAAAAAATCTTGCTCTGCAAAAGATACTGTTGAAAGATTGAAGAGACCAGTCAGAGACTGGAAGAAAATACTGGCAAAACATGTATCTGATAAAGGATATCTAAAACATACGAGGAACTGAAACTCAGCAATAAGAAAATGAACACTTCCGTGTTCCTCTTGTGTGACGGTTGTGAGAGTCTCAGTCCAGACCTCACCCCAGTCCTACTTGGCTGTGAGAGTCATATGTTGTTGAAACTCATCAAATGCTTAAAATGGGTGATACTTATTATATATACTTTGTATCTCATAAAGTTGAATAAAAATATAAAATTCAAGAACGCACATCACAGTTTTTACGCACAGAAAATGTTGTTATGTATAGCATCATATAATCTGTGGTACACGTTCGGCAGTATTTTTTATTAAAAGAAACCATGTCAAGAAAAAAAAAGCGAAATAGCAGATCAGATGCACACATAGCAACCCAGATGGATCTTTGAGAAAAAAAAATGCTTAGTGGAAAAAAGTGAAAAACAAAATTGAGATATATAGCAATATAATTTAAATAAATTTAAAATATGTACCCTTTTATACCGTGGTTATAGAAGATGTTCACATTACAGGAAGCTTGCGAAGGGTGTAAGGAACCTCTATACTATCTCAGCAATTCTTCTGTAAGCTTATTTCAGAATAAAAAGCTTTTAGAAAACACTTATTTTTTTCCTCCCTAAGAGCACTTACAAACAAAAAAGGCACATTAACTAAATTAGAGTAGTTGCTTATAGGTTGGTGGGAGGATTCTGGGGACAAAGAAGAATAAATAAACACGTTAATAAGCCAGAGTGGGACTTGCGTGGGCAGTGGTGATAAAGTGCCAGACCTTAATCCTCTGTGGAAAGAAGGGTTTACCATCAACAGATTGAGGGGCTTAGGAAAACATACTCCAGGAGGAAGGAGGAATGAAACTTAAAATACCCTGGTGCGACAGAGTGATTTATAATAATAAACACATACTTGGTCTTCCCTTCTCTGGTACAGAGCGCCCCAAACCCTTGCAAGGTCATAAGTGATGAGGTTTAAAGAGTCTTTTTGCATGTCAAAGAGGTGGTTTCTGGACCCACCAGAGGAGAGGGCTGGCTGCCAGAAGAATCAACCTTGGGACAGAGGGAACTGTGAAACTAGCCCCGGCTCTAGGGAGGGGAGAGGGGCTGGAGGTGGCGTCTGCGGCCAAAGGCCAGGGCTTTAATCAGCCCATTCTCTGTGATGAAGCCTCCATGCAAGCCCAAAGGCAGGGATTTGGAGAACGTCCGCACTGGTGAACACGTGATGATGGATGAGAGAGACGGAGGAAGCTCCAGCCCTTTTCCCATGCTTTCTCTGTGCATCCTCCATTGGGCTATTCCCGAGCCTTGTCCTGCCATCATAACCAGGGATGCAGCGAGTAAAATGCTGCTCTGAGTTCTGCGAGCAGCCCTGGCATATCCACCAAACCCAAGCGGGAACCTGGGAGCCCTGAATCGCAGCTGTTGCTTAGAAGCACAGGTGACAACCTGGACCTGAGGCTGGTGTCTGAAGCATGTGTGGAGGGAGTAGCCGTGTGGGCCTGAGGCCTTAACCGGTGGGACCTGCCGCTGCCGCAGAGAGAGGGTCAGAGCTGAGCTGAACTGGAGGACCGCCAGCTGATGCATAGAGCTGGCCTGCTGGTGGTGTGGGAGAAACCCCCATGCACACCCGTGAATCGGAGTGGTGAGCCAAGAGACTGTTACACACATAAGTAAATATAACCAAACGCTATCTGTTTTTAAAAAAGATAATGCCGTGCCTGCGTGCTTAGTTGTGTCTGACTGTTGGCGACCCCATGGACTGTAGCCTGCCAGGCTCCTCTGTCCGTGGGGTTTTTCAGGCAAGAATACTGTAGCGGGTTGCCATTTCCTTTCCCAGGGGATCTCCCCGACACAGGGTTCAAACCCACATCTCCTGTGTCTCCTGCTTTGCAGGCGGATTCTTTACCCGCTGAGCCATCAGGGAAGCCCCCAAAAGATAATAATATCTAATTAAAGGCAGTAGAAAAATACAGAATGAAAATAATAATAGAAACTATTACCATGTAAGCCCCAAGAAAGTAAGTCTTCCAAGGTTCTTGTGTTGTATGAAAGGGGGGTTAATATATTGATAAATTTTGGTCCTTAAGTTAAACAACTGGTTATATTTCAACATCTCAGAGGTAAGCTGAAAGGAAACAGAATCTGTATAGTTTACCAACCAATAAAAGATAAAAGTGGACTAAAAATAAATGTGTTAAATGTAACCACTCCAAAAATCAAGAAAGAGGGTTTTTTTTTTTAAGTACAGTGAAAACAGGACAAATATAGAACACTAAAGAAGATGGGGAAACAAGTCCAAAGATGTTGGTAATTACGAAAAATATGATTAAAACACAAAGCCCAGAGCCTGTTCTTTATAAACTGAAACACAAAAGGAGAGAGAGAAGGCACAGCTCAAACAACTGGGGACTACAACGGGGGCCCGCATAGACTCCTCAGAAACCAAAAAGGTGAGAACAAGATGAGCCATTTAGTTTTAATACATTTGAAAACATAGTTGGAATAGGTGGATTTCTAAAAATATACAGCGTGCTAAAAGTGACTAAGGAAGAACTAGAAAGCCTGACTAGTTCTATAATTAAATGCTGATGAGCAGGACTAGTTAAGGGGAGCCAGGGAGGCAGAGTCCTGGAGACGGAGGTGGAGAGGGAGTCAGGGTCCCGGCTGGAGAAAGAGTGAGGAGAAGCGAGGTCGCCCTCCTGCCTGAGGCCCCTGTCCGGGCCAGGCCGGGGTCCAGGCGAGATGGACCTCCCGTTGTGCCTGGGGCCAGCGCCGTGTTGTCAGTTGACCTGAGCAACTGTCAGCTATGCTGCCAGTTGCCCTGAGCATTGACAGTTGCCCCGAGCTCGGGGCGGGGCAACTGACTCGTTCCTGACTCGTTCCTGCGACTCTGGGCAAGTTGCCCAGCCTCCCTGCAGGCCAGTCTCCTCCTCTGCGAAGGGGGATTTGAGTAACAGCACTGGATGCCTGCCGTCATGCCCTCTGTCCCGACAGGGAGTCGTGTAAAGGCTCAGGTCCTCACTGAGGGCCACCTTCTCTGGGAGCCCTGCACCCACTGCGACAGTCCCTGCAGGTCTGGGGCGCACGGTGGGGACAGCGTCGATGGGCCACAGAGAACACTGGAGCAGAGCCTGCCTCGGCCTCGACGGCCCGGCGCGGCCCCGGGCTTCCGGCGCGCAGCCCGCCCCCGCCTCGGCCTGTCCTGCCCGCTCTGCTCACTGTGCTGCCCCTCTCCCCGGCGCACACCCGCAGCAGGTAGAGGTGGCCTGTGCCACCTCCCTGTGTGCTCTGGTGGGCCTGCTCTCCCAGGTTCTCTCAGTACCCCAGCTGTTGGGAGAGCAGGCCCCAGGTGCCTGCTGGGGCTCGGGGTGGCCCCTACTCTACGGGGGACCAGACCCCCAGGCCAAAGCCTGATGACTCTGGGGGCACTCAGGACTGGGGAGGAGCGAGGATGGGGAGCTCCAGCCAGACTGGGGCAGAAGAGCCTCTCTGTCCTCCCCAGGGCTGATACCCCATCAGCAGCCTCTGAGCGTGTGTTCAGAAGGCCCACCTGGGTGCCCAGCTACCCACCCCGCCCCCTGCAGGCTCAGCCTGGCCCCTCCCTGGGGGGACCATGCCCCTGTTCTGGCTGCCCGCGCTGGCTCTCAGGGTCCCACCCTCTCCTCCTAAGAATCAGCACCCAGCCCCACCCTGTCCCTCCCCTTCCCTGCCCTGCATCCCTGCCCACCCTCCTCCAGCCCGGAGCTGGCCTTTAGCGGGGACTGGGGTGGAGGTTGTCAGTCGCTTCCCCGCTAGGGGCTGGGGGCCTCTGAGCCTGGAAAGGATCTGAGGGGGTCTGGAAGGACACAGGAGCGAGGCAGGGCACGGGGCTGGCAGACACAGAGAGCTAGTGAGTGGACAGGTCCCCGAGGTCATGGGCAGCCCAGCTGTCCTGGCATCCCGACCTCCAGGCCACCCCCACCTACTATCTGCCCCCCAAGGATCTCCAAGTGACATAGGGGGAAGGAGCCCATGGGGACGCCGCCTTCTGCCTCTTCCCAACTCCTTTCTGGGGTGGGGTCCATATGGTGTTCCCAGGGAGCCATCTGAGCCCAGCAACACCTCCTCCGCCTTCCTGGGGCGACTACCACCCCCCACCCCAGCCCACCCCCACCCATCCCCAGTCAGGCTGCCTGCCGGCTGGGAGGCCAGGCTTGGGCGTGGGGTGCGGGACGTGGGGAGGAAGAGGCCCTGCCCTCCTGTCCCCTGGGCCTGGGGAGGGGCCTGGACTGGACTGTGCTGACTCCCCACGCGTGACCACGGGTTTCCAGACCGAGGAGCCTCAGGCTCTGTATTTCCAAACTCTGGGGCCAGCGCCTTCCATTGGGCAGCTGCATCCAGCCTGGCAGGCTCCGGGCGTCTAGCTTGAGTGGACTGCCAGGCCCCCGGCCCGCACCCGGCCCCAGGCCCGACCACCCTCTGGGGCGGTCCTGGGGCTGGCAGTCCTGGGGGGAGGCTGGGGAGCCGCGCAGCTGGGCGCTGACGTGAGCAGAGCCTGCGGGTGCTGCTTCCGCCTCTGCCAAGGCCTTATTTGGAGACGCTTCCGCTCCAAGTGGGGCCGTGACTGGCACACTCAGAGTTATTCAGAGGCGCCCCTCCTCTCCTGGCTATTTTTAGGGCCTGAGAAAATAAGTCGGGGAGCCTGGAGAAGTGCCGAGCCAGAACGCCAGCCCCGGAAGGGGGTCTCAGCCGAGCTGCAGGGGAGACCGAGGACCAGTGGGGCGGGGCCTGCCCGAGGTCGAGGCCGCCTGCTCCAGGAGCCCCAGGGCCAGGAGCAGGGGCCACCATCGGCTTGCCCCTCATGGGGGCTCTCACTGCCTTGGGCCCCTGTGCAGGCCTCTCTGAGCAGACCCAGGCAGGGGCAGGGATGCTGCAGGGGCAGGGATGCTGCAGGGGCAGGGATGCTGCAGTGGCTAGTGGGCAGCAGGGGAGGGGACATGCCAGAGGAGGTCCCGCTGGGGCCAGAATCAGCCCACCGTCTCCCCAGGGGCTGCAGGGAGGGGACTGTGGAATCCCACTGGCAGGGGCTCTGAGACCTCCCGGGCTACAGGCAGCCGGTGGCAGAACCGAAACATGGGCGGGGGCCTTGTGCCACCCACCCCCACGAGGACTGTACTCTTGAGTTTTGGGGTGGCTCCAGGCAGAGCCTTTGGTCCCCTCCCCAGGGCCTAGGGGTGGGGTTGTCTCAGAATAAGGCCTTCAGTCAAGATACCTGATGGGGCCTGGGGAGTTCAGCGGGAGGCCCGGTCCCCCAGATTTTACCTCTGTTCGAAAGCGTGGATGGCCTGGTCACCTCCCAGGGAGGCAGGATGGCTGAGACAGGGGTGGGTGGCACTTTCTGGGCTTCTCAAGTGGTACCCCAGCTGCCCTGTCACCTCTGGATCCACATGGAGAAGGTTCAGGGAGGCGGCGGTTCTCCGGGTCTCCCCTCCCCAACACAGGTCACCGCAAGCAGGTGGGGCAGGGCTGGGAAGGACACTGTGAGCCAGTGGGAGGTTCTGGAACCAGCGCTGGAGTAGGAAGCACACTGGATTTGCGTGGGAAGCCTGGGGGTGGAGGGGTCGATCCTTCCTCTTGAATGAGACCCAGAGGGGCCAGCGGGGGCTAGGAGTGTTCCCCTGGTGGTCATGAGCAGTCCAGACGGCGATGGGGGAGACATGAACTGAGCAGGTCAGCTGCTGGGGACAGGAAGCGTTCCCACTGCAGCATGAGGTTAGACCACCGGGAGGGCTTCTGACAGCAAGTGTGTCTGCGCTGGACAGGGGCCAGGAAGTTCGGAGGGGGAGAGGCAGGTGGGAAGACTTAGAAAAAGCCTCTACCTGCCTGGAGGCGGGCCCAGCCCAGGGAAGGGTGGGGGCCCTTGTTGGATGTGCCTGCTCTGTTGGCGCTGGTGACAGGAAAGGGAGTGAGCAGACGGAAGCCAGGTGAGGAGGCCTCCCGTCTCCGGAGTGTGGGTGCTGGTGAAATGTCGGCTCCTGACGGCTCCACCCCCAGTGACTCAGAGGCTCTAGTCACTGTCCTTATGCACCCCTCCTTCTACCTGTCAACCCGTTTGCCCTCCAGATGCTCCCAGTCTGCGGGTGTGGGGGACAAGGTGACCTGGTGAGATTCTGCTTTTCAATCCCAGAAACCCCTTCAGCAGCATAGATCATGGTGACTGCCATCTCAGGCATCACCAGCAGCAAAATCACTCCCACCACTGTCGCTACCTCCATCTCCAACTCCACCATCATCACCGTCACTACCTCCATCTCCGGCTCCATCCACAAAACTGTCACCACCACCCTGGGCTGCACACGTTCCTGCCCATCGTAGTAACCACCACCGTGCCCAGCCCCACCCCTCTCCCTTGGGCATGGTGGTGCTGCTGAAGGCAGACGAAGGGCAGCAGAGTAGACCTTCTCGGCTTCACGAATGACAGGGTACATGGCTGCCCTTGGGTAACCCATCCGTGAGAGCAAGGATCCGGGAATTAGAGCCGGGAGAGTGGGGCTTAGATGCAGCCTCACCCTCACCACCCAGAGGGACTGGCAGGGTCTCTTCACCCCTGAGTGTCAGTGTCCTCATGTGCAGATGTCCCCGTCGGGGGCAGCCTGAATAGCTGGAGGAATATAGGGGCAAGCCGAAGGCTGCGGCGGTCCCTGCCCCAGCTCTGAGCACCTCATGCCCTTGGGCCTGAAACGCTGCCCAGCATGGGGCTCACCCCAAGGTGATGGACGGCAGACTCAGGCAGACTCAGACTCAGGACACCTACTAATTCACCTAATTGGAGGAGCCCCTCAGGTTTTGGTGAGTCTTGTGGAACCCTCCCTGGCGGGCTTCTTGCAGGGAAAGCCAGAGAGCAGAGAGCAATTTCTGTGCCTGGTCACCATTCCAGGCTGTCAAGAGCACTGAAGAGCTGTGAGCATGGGGCCCAGGCAGGATAATGTGTGGCCTCTCTTGGAAGACATGGCCTTCTTAGAAAGTGGGGCTAGGATTGAGGGAAAACTGGGGGAGTCTGGTCACAGGTTGATCCAGATTCTGGTTGCTCTGAGCCCTGGTCACATGCTGACCCTGACTTTCGTTCCACACTGAGCCCTGAGTCTGACCTCACACTAAATCTTGACCCTGGTCCCACACCAAAAGCCCCGACACCGGCGGCTCACGCCATCTGAGTTATTCCTCTTGTGTGCACAGAGTGGGTGGCTTGGGTTCCACCTTGTCTTTAGTGTTTTTCCTTCAGACTTTTCTTTGCGTGTGGTTCTGGGCACAAACAGGACAGGGAAGATCAGGGAACTGATCCACGATGCTGTTGGTGAGCCCTCTGCAGAACTGCAGACTTGCACACCCTGGCCCCACGCTCTGAGTTTCCTTCCCCAGGGGTGTTGCTGGGGCCCAGGACTTCCTCCACCTGGACACCCTGCTCCTAGGGTGTCCTCGGGTGTCTGGCTTCCTTCCGTAACAGCTGAAGATGAGGGAGGCAGCACAGGCCATGGTCCTCATCTGAATCTTCCCGGCCAGATGGGCTTGGAATTTGGGACTCTGGATTTAGAGCCAGTACGGTGCACATGTGAGGTTCCACCAAACACCCCAGAGGGAACACGCTAATATGTGCAAGTGTGCATTTAGAGGTTCAAATGAGCTATAATGAGCTTCATTTTGGGTCACGTCTTGCTGGCCAATCTCACCCCACATTTTGGCTTTCTGGAGTGTTCAGAATTGGACTCGGGCTGTGTGCCCTGGGGAAGCAGTGGTTCCCAAGTGCCTGCTGTGCGAAGCTGGAGGCCTTGGCACCTCTTGGCTGCTGCACGCCTCCTTCCCTCACTGTTGTCCACTCACACAGGGTCACAGTGGTCATTCAGCCCCTCCAAGCCAGGCAAGGTCCCCAGTCTCTCTCCATCCTTGGTCACTGTGGTCACTCACAGTGGGCAGCCCTCACCAAGCCCCTCCCCCATCCTCCTGCTGGTGAAGACTATGGGCGAGGGGGCGGGGTCACAGGTGACCCATGCCTGGTGAGATGCCCACAAGCTGGGGAGAGGACGGGCAAGTCTGCTACGGGAACCCTGTGCCAGGCAGCACCCACAGCTTTTCAGCTGATTCTGACATTGCTTTCCTCTTGGATGACATCGTTAGTGGCCCATAATCTCAGGGTGCTAGGGCCCCTAAATGCACATCTCCTCCGTGGGCAGGCCTCTGCGTGCTGCCTCTCAGGGCTCAGGGGGTCTGCCTGGCTGGTAGAGGCCCTGAGGCTCCACGGGGTGGGGCGCACAGCCCAGGGTGAGTGGATCAGCCACCCCTCCAACTGCAGCCCCACAGGTCTCCTGCCAGCTCCCTGCGGAGGCTCAAGCTGCCCCCTGCTGGAAGCACAGGAGAAAGGCAGGACCCAGAGTGTCCACTCGCTCAACCAGCCTTTCAGAGCTCAGGCTGAGAAGCAGGTGGATGCGAGCCCCCAGGCCTCCCCAGCTCTCCCTGCCCAGATGGAGGGCCATCGAGGTCGGCAGAGACCACCGCCAGCCCACCAGGGCCCCGATGTGTGCTGCACAGAGAAGAGACACGCAGACAGGACTTGGGTTTTTAATTCTTTTTATTGAAGAAAAGAAAAGGAGAGAAAAAATAGATTCCCCACCCCTGTTTCTTCCCGGAGTGGGCTTCTGCTCCTGGCCCTGGGTGGCGTAGGGGAGAGGGCTGTGCTCTCCGCCTGGGTCTGGGGTGGGGCACCCAGGCCCTGGAAGGAGTTGGGGGGGGGGGCTGGCTGCTTCCGAGGGGTGGGGGTGTCTAAAAAACGGTGCCAGGCCGGCCGGGCCAAGCAGGCTGGTCCTCTGCTGCAGCAGCTCAGGCGGGCATCCCCGGGGAAGCTGGCCACGCCCGGCCTGGCCGTTGTCCTCGGCTGTCTGCCCGCCCGCCAGGGCTGGGCCCGAGGAGGGCAGAGTCTGAGGCACCTTCGGCCTCCGGAGCCCTGTGCCCACGGGGGCCGCCGTCTCCTGTCCCGTCTGGCTCTGGTCCCAGCACTGCGGGCCTCTGCCTGGCTGCCGTCCGAGCGCCCTGAGGCCGGGGCGCGGGCCTCGCCCGCTGCCCACGAGCGTGTCTGTGCCTGTCCTGCGGCAGGAGCGGGCAGAGCAGCGTCCCTCGTCCGTGGCCCGGTGCGTGGCCACCGCCCGCCCGCTCAGACCTCAGTCTGGAGGTCGATGATGTCCTGGCCCACCAGCGGGATGGTGGCGCCCGATTTCTCCCACTCCACGCTCCGCAGCTCCAGCGGGGAAGGCGGGAGCGGTTCCAGCTCCTTCTTCACCCAGGCGGGCGGCCCGTGCGCTTTCCGGAGGCTCTCCCAGGGCCGCTTGTTGGGTGTCTGCTGCTTTTCTGGCTGCTGGCCGGTGGGCAGTGGGTGGGTGGGAGCCCATTCGGAGAGACGCAGAGCAGACGGGGCGTGGAGAAGAGGAGGCAGGCCGTCAGGAAGGGACCGGGCAGGAAGGTGCAGGAGGCAGGGAGACCCAAGCACAGAGTGGGGAGCCTGGGAGCAGAGCCTTTCCGGACCGCACAAGGGCAGCAACCCCCACCACGGAGTAAAGGGCGTGGAAGGACAGCCAGAGGCCCCTGCCCGCTCAGCACCCCTCGCTTGGCTGCTGCCTGGCGCTGGGGGGAAGACTTGCTCAGGCTCGTCCAGGACAGGGTCAGCCCGGCATGCTGCCTACCCTTCCAGCCAGCCCTGGGACAGACCCGTCCACCCGCCCTGTCCCTCCAGGGTCTAGCACGGGCTGGGCCACGCCAGTCCTGGGCAAAGTTTGAATGAATGAATGAAATGAAGTAGGACCAGAGGAAGAAGATAAGCGCTTACCTAAGGGCTCATAGCCCCGTCCACGCCTGGCCCCGCCCCCGCCCCACTCTCGGCTCCGCCCCCAAAGCCCCGCCCCAGGCCCCTCCTCCACACCTTGCTGTCTGGGCCCAACACGTCCTTGTCCTTCTCCGCGTGCTGTAACTTCCGGTTCAGGTCCTGGAACATGTCCTGGTGCCGCTTCCGTGTGTGCATGATTTTCTGCAGGGGGAGGGGAGGCAGCGAGCCCTGAGCCAGGAAAGGGGCTGCCCTGGCCCCGCCCAGGCAGGCTTCTGGGGACTGGGCTCCCGATGCGGGGGTGTGGAGCAGGGGCTCCCCAGCCCCTCCCCGCCTGCTGTAAGGCCTGGGCCGGGTGATTGGGACAGAATACACCAGGACCCACCTCAAAGTCCAGTTCCGCATACCGCGATTTCCGCCGCTGTGGGGAGAAGGGGTTGGTGCACATTGGCAAGCATATGCTCAGATCCCCTAGACAAGAGCTCCTGCCAGAGGCTGAGGGAGGCCAGGGCTACCCTGCCCCAGCCCACCGTTGTTCAGCCAAGCCCTGGCGGACACATCTTCGACTGCACTGAAGCTATGGCTCTCAGTACCCCGGGCCCTTAGAGGCTCCTCTGCCTGGAGACACCTGGCGACCAGGGCTGGGCACGGGTGTCCAGTTCAGGCAGCCCAGGACACACTCCCAGGGACAAGAAAACTGCGACACAGGGTCGTAGCACTTCTGGGGGCCACACACCTGGAACCCCGGGGCTGAATCACCCAAAGCACAGGCCAGGGGGTGGGAGCCCGGACAGCAGCGGCTGGGGCTTCCCGAGGGTGCTGGGCCTAGTTGGCTCCCCTCCCAACCCTGGGCCCTTGTCCTACAGGCCGAGCAGGGCTTGGGGGTCAACTCCAGGCCTCAGGCTGGCCTAAGGCGGGGTGTGCTGCTAAACCACGGAAGGGGCTGGACTCAGTGTCCAGGCTGAGGGCTCCTGAGCCCTATGCGATCAGCGAGACCACCATTGAGGGTGACCACCTGACTAGTTGTGTCTTTGGCACAGACAAGACCGTGTGGGCCCGGCAGGTCCCGGGAGCAGGGCTGGAGGGAAGCAGACGCTGCCCCCTGAGGCAGGGCCCTGATGCACGCCAGGCAGGCAAGGGGGAGGCAAGGTCCCCCCAGCCCAGGCCTCGGGTTCCCATCCTGCCAACAGGGCTCATTCCCACAGAGGAGACGCTGGCCTCCTGACTTCCCAGGCCTGGGCTCCCTGAGGCTGGCTGCTACCCAACCTGAATGCCCCGCACCCCCAGCTGAGCCGTCGCCTAAACCCACAGGGCCGACACGCCTGTGCCTTGCCTGCTAGGTTGCCCTTGTCCTGGGAGCAGCTCCCTGGTCCCCCTTACCTCCAGGGAGCTCACAGACAGCGTGGAGACATTCTCTGTCTTTGTCCCGGGCCCCGTGCTGGGCCCCTGGTGGGCAGCGGGCTCCCCGGGCTCCCCCAGGCTGGGGGGTGCCGGCTCCAGCGGGGGTGGCGGGGGCAGGGGCTGCTGGGGCGGCGGGGGTGGCGGGGGCGGGGGTGGTGGGGGCTGGGTGGGGGGCGGCTCAGGGGGCCCGCCACTGGGGGCCTGGCGGGAGGGCGGGCTGCGGGCCGGGAGCCCGGCGTCGGGCGCCATGCTGAGATGGATGAGGCGGGTCTGGGGCATCTGGTCGATGTGGATGCTGTACTTGGGCTCCTCTGGGGGCTTGGGCCGCAGCGTGGCCGTGGCCGTGGGCAGGATCACGTAGCTCGTGTCCAGGGCCTTCTCCTGGGCCCGGCTCAGCTCTGAGTCCAGCTTCTTGAAGATGTCCCCGTCGCCGACGAACGAAGACTTGGGCACCCTGTCCTTCTTGAGAGTTAGCGAGTGGTTGGGGAAGTCGGGCAGGGGCCCGCCGGGGCAGCGGGGCGATCCGTGCAGATGCAGCTTGGACACGTTGGCCGGCAGGCTGTTGAAGTTGGAGGGCGCCTTGGCGTGGGCCAGCTTCAGCTTCTCCTCCTCCGGCAGTGACGGCCGTTTGAGCGTGCCCGTGATGGTGGCCGTGCGGCAGGCTGCGATGTCCTTGTTCAGCACTGTGGGGACAGACGAGGGGGTCAGGGTGGCCGAGGGGGGCTGGTGCCGGGCCCCCCGGGTCTCAGCTGCGATGTCCTTGTCCTTGTTCAGCACTGTGGGGACAGACGGGGGTCAGGGCAGCCGAGGGGGGCGGGGCCGGGCCCTCCAGGTCTCAGCTGCTGGCTCATCTGGGCACCGCTGGCCCTGTGTTTGCTGCTACGGCAGCTGGCACTCCTGTGTGCCTTCAGTGGGGGCTGGCACGCAGGGGCGCCTCCCCGCAGAGCACGGACGACCGCCACCCACAGCAGCTGGCGGGTACGTGGGGGCAGCCCATGCTGCCTGGCGGCGCGGCATACAGCCCCCCTGCAGGTGGGACCACACCCCCCGCCTCTCTGCTCTGCAGCTGCGGGACCAGGCTGCCTTGACCTCCACCTGATCTGGGCCGCGGCATCCCCACCACCTGCCTGGTCCCTGCCGGTCAGCTCGGCCTCCACCGGCCCACGGAAAACGCAAAGCGATGGGCAGCGCCCACCCACAGCCCACGGAGGCCCAGTCCTTGGGAACCTGCTCTGGAGGTAGCGCCCCCCCACCTCCCGACGCCGGCACTGGCAGTGGACAGGCGCCCATGTCCCACCCTGGCCCAGTGCGTGTCAGCTGCTTCCTGCTTCCTCCTCCTCTGAGCCGCCTCCTCTGAGACCAGCGGGCACTGGCCCACCCTGGTCCTCCTCCTCGTCCTCCCCAACAGCCAGGGGTCCCAGGCCCCTTCTCTTCTCCACCTCCCGAGTGCGAACACTAACACCCAGTCTGCAGTGCTGCTCTGCCCCTGGTCCTCCAACCAACCTACCAACTTCCCTGCCAAACCCACTCCCCGCCCCTTGTCTCAGGTTCATGGTCGGGAAAGGCTCCCTCGCTGCCCCTCCCATGCGTGTCCCTACCCTCCGCTGTCCACCTGGAGCCTGGGTCTAGCCCCATGGGCCCCCCCACGCAGATTCCCTGCAGGCCTCCCGGGCACTCGCTGGGGCACCCATCTGCCCTGTGCCGGCCCGGGCGGGCCCCTGTACCCTGGCCACTGGCTCCTCTCGAGGAGACAGGCCAGGCTGGGCCAGGTTACTAATGACAAACAAACTGGACACTCACAGAGGCCAGCTCCACGCAGGACCAGGCCCAAGACCCCAAACGCCCCCAAGCCTTGGGGTCACCTCTCAGGGAGGTTGGCGCATGAGACGAAAATGGAGCAGGAACCAAGCCAGAGGTCACCTCCTCCAGGAAGCCTTCCCGATGTCCTTCTGGCAGCACCTGACACTGCCCGCCCAGGGCTGGTCCAGCCCCTCCCCACAGCCATCTCTAGAAAAGATGCTCCCAGACGTCTGATAGATCAGAGGGAACAGAACCAGCTGGTCCTGGGTGGCCCCGACACCGGGCTCACAATACGACAACACCTGGACAGCTTCCTTTCATTGGGCAAGTGATTTCTGTTTTTGCACTTGCTTCCTGCAAGCTCATCACCTGCCTAAGGCTCACTGCTCCCACTGACGCCCCCCCAACCTGGAAGCTCGACCAGCCCCGCCTCCATGGATGGACTAACAGTGAGGGAATGAAGGCAACACAGAAGGCAGGCCTGTGAGGGGGTAGGGGGGTGGGCCACCCTGGGGCTCACAGGCGGGACGGAGGGCTGAGGATGGGGGCACGCTGAGGGCGAGGAGTGGGCCAGGCTGGTGGCGGGGGAGCCCCAGACGGTGCTCTCCAGTCCTGAGGGATCCCTGGGCACGGATGCCCCTCCCCTGCCGGACCTGAGCCCCAGGACAGCTCTCTGACCCTGCGGGCAGACTTGGGGGCGTGGCTGGGGGATGGGGGCCTGGAGGTGGTTGTGGGTGTGAGATGAGGACAGACAGTGGACAGACGCACGGAGAAAAGAAGAAACAGGGCCCAGGCCGGGGCCACCTGTCGCTCTCACCTGTCAGGCGCTCACCTGATCTACAGGCCAGATCCACGTCCTTCTCAAAGTCGGTCTACAAGACAGAGATGGGCAGAGTGAGGGTGGGCAGGCAGGGCTGGGCTGCTGCCCCGGCGCCACGCTGCCAGCAGGCTGGGAAGGAGGGCTGCCCCGGAGCTGCAGCCACACCTCTAGAGTGTATGTGCAAGCTCTGGAGGGCCAAGGGTGTCCACAGGCTCCAGGGTGCCCGTGGGCTGATGCGCTGACACAGAGTGAACCTGTGTGCCCCTGAGGACCCACGTGTGTGCGGCTGCATGCCCGTGCGTCTGTGTGTGTGCACGCACCCGCACACGTGAGCACTCTCCCTTCCCGGGCGTCTGTGATTAGGAACAGCTCGCTCACACCCTTGGCCTCCAGTCCGTCCAGTGGGATTGGATACACGGAGGGCCCCACACCGGAGCCCCTGCTGCCCACCACTCGTGTGTCGGGAGGGGTGGGCATCACCCCTATGGCCCCCACCACAGCCCTAGGGACGAGAAAGTGGAGGCCAGCCGACCCAGGACAGGCACAGTGGGGTCGGGACGCAGGGGTTCATGCCAGGGTGGGGCTTGCTGCCCCTGCAGCAGCACTGCCCCCGCACCGTTCCCCCCCAGGCTAGGAGGTGGGAAAGGCGAAGTGGGTGGTCCCTGCCCCGCCCCCAGGGAGCCCTCTGGTTGGGGAACCTGGCTCGGGCCTCCCAAGCTGGCAGTGGCCTTCTCCTAGGCCTTGGGGACCCCGGGGGATGGCAGGGCCCTTAGTCAAGCCTAGAAGTTCCTTCCTGGCAAATGTGGAGGCCAGGTTGTCAGAAAGATCACAAAGTCTTTGCCCAGAGGTCAGAGGCCAGGAGAAGTGTCAGGGGATCCGCGACCTGGCTTCCGCCCACCCTGGGCCCGTGCGTCACCCTTGCAAACGCCTCTCTGAGCCCGGCCCTGAGCTTCTGCCGAGGCCCTGCCTGCGAGGTGGCCAGCACCCCGAAGACTGAACGAGCACTTCCCACCTGCCGGGGGCACCCAGCGGACAGCAGGCACCAAATGACATCATGGAGAATTCACCCAGGACGCTACTAGGGTCTGAGCAGGCGGCTTGGTGGGGCTCAGGGAAGGCTCCCTGGAGGAGGTGACACCTGCAAAGTGGGCAGCAGGAGTAGGCAGGGGTGTGCGGTGCCTGAGACTGGACAGTGTGTGTAACACAAGAGGACCAGAGTCAGGTCCTTAGGGGATGTGACTGTGTACAAGCTCAGGGCGGGGGAGGGGGTGAGTGGGCGGGCAACGGGAGGCGTGGAAGCTCTGCGGACGGCTGCAGCAGTCCGGCGGATGGCCGGACATCCAGAGCATGGTGTTTGGACAAAGGGCATGGCTGGCACCAGAGGATGAGCCTGGGGCGGACACCAGCCCCGCCCATCTCCCTCATCCCTTGACCCGGTCCATGCCCCCAGACTGGGGCTTTCACCTCCGTGAGACCCCAGCCTCAAACTGGGCTCGGAGGTCCTCCTAACGGGCAGCTGGGGCCTAGCGCAGGTGCCGGCGGGGGGCCGAGCAGGGGCTGCCTGTGTCCCGGCCCCGAGCCCTACCATGAGCTGGGCGTGGCCATTCTGGAAGGAGCCCCCCGAGTCCCCGTTGCCCTCCTCCTGGCGATCTACCACGCGGCACTTCACAGCGTCCTGGACCTGCGGATGGAGAGCAGAGGCAGTCAACGGCCAGTTACGCCCCCAACGCCGGGAAGGCGAGCTTGAGTCCAGCAGGCAGGATCCTGGTGAGGGGCGGGCCTGTCGCAGGCCACGGGGGCCCACGGGCCACGGCGGGGGTGGGTGGGGGCGCTCACAGGGGCACCCGCTCGTCTGTGGGCCAGGGCAGGGCACGGCGCGCAGGGCAGCTTCAACAGCAGCCGGCCAGGGCCCGTCCTCTGCTCTGACCGCTGAGATCTCCTCTATCCCCGTCTTGGGGTGAAAACTCAGAAAACGTGGAGCTCTGGGTCCCTGAGAACATGCTGCAAGCCCTCCTGCCTGGAATCTGTGGGTAAAAGCCCACCACTGCCGGCCTGAGTCAGCTGGTATCCAGATGTGTCCTGAGTCACTGTGCCTGGCACGTCCCTGAATGTCTGGGGCTAGCTGGGGTCAGGCTCTCACTCCCTTATCACCAAGAACAGCACGCTCCTTGGAAGGGATGAGCCATCACGGCCTCGGGCTCTTCAGACAGGCGAGAGAGGGTGGCTGCTAGTGAGGGGCCGGGGAGCAGGCGGCAGGGAGCCGGGGAGGAGGAAGCAGCCAGAGGAGGAGGAGGAGACCCAGTTAGCCACGGACGATGCTGGTCTGCGCGAGTGGGGGCCCCGGCCACCACCTCCGCCTGCTGCACCAGGCGCGGGGACGGCAGTGAGCAGAGCGCCCGTGCTCAGGGCGCTGACACTTCAGAGGCCACAAGGGGGGTGCGCAGGGAATAAACGAAGGTGCAGGAGGCTAAAGCACAGAGAGTGGGGTGGGCTACATGCGGAAGGCTGCCCGAGGAGGTGTCCTGAGTTACGGTGGGGAGAGCTGGGAGGAGGGCTCCCAGACACCGACCCAGCACACACCCAAGAACCCGTGCCCACTGACCCTGGCCACTGAGCCTGTGCTACTGTGAGGACTGGGCAAGCCCAATGCACACTGCCACCCGGCCGGTCAGGGTCTTGCTGGCCTCAGGGAGCCACACTCCCAGTCTCACACTCGCCGCCTGGCCAGCAAACACCTGCTCAGCCCTGCTGCATGCCCAGCGGGGCAGGCCTGGCCCAGAAGACGGCGGACACGGGGGTACGGAGGACATGCTGTCTCCTGGCACGGACGGCCACCGGCTCCCCATATCTTGTGTCCTCACTCCGCGACCCAGACTCCAGGGGTGCTGGCGAGGACCCTGCTTGTGCCCCTGACGGGACGTCCTGTGCCCACGGGGCCGGCATCTGAGTGCCCCTCCTGGCCCGTCCTCCCCAGCACAGCTGAGTGGGCACAGGCGGCCGGGCCCCCCTCCATGGGCCCCCGGAGCTCACCGAGGGTGGGGGAGGCCAGCCCATGGGTCCTCTGGCCCAGCTCTGCAGGCGCGCATGGGGGCTTCCAAACCCACCGCCTAGTGTCCCAAGGGGCAGCCCAGAGCTCCAGACAGCCGAGGCCATGACAGCCCCCATGAGCCCGCCCTCGGCGGGGTCCGCCCTCCATGGGACACCGTCACCTGAATCCTTGTCTGACTTCTGCCCCCGCCCCCTCGGGGACACAGCCTCTGTTCCTCCATCTTTCGAGTGCTTCCGTCTCTACTCAACATCTCTGAGGCTCACAGGCTCTCTTCCTGACTCAGGACGTCACTCTGTCGTTGCTGCCCGTCTTGCTTTGCAGACGGCAAGGCGGCTGAGGGCCAGAGAGCCCGGGCCACTGCAGCCTCAGTCCATCCAAGGTGAGTGGGCACGAGCTACTCTGGGGGCTGTCCAGAGGCTCCCTAATGCGAGCGTGCGGGGGGCCAGGCCCAAGCGGGTGCTGGGCTGGGGGAGCGAGGTTCTCTCTGCAGGGCGTCAACGTGGGTCCATAAGGTCACCTCCTCCTGGGCCGTCTCTGGCTCCAGCGCAGGTGGGCCCCGCCTGTCCCGGGGGAGGCTCTCCCTGGGGCCTCAGGGCTAGAGAGCGGACAGGTGGGACCGACTGGACGTCTGTAGGTGGTGGGGGCACCACTCCCACGGCAGAGGCGTCGGGGCTTTGCCCTGCTGTCTCTCGTACAGAAGGAGCCCCTGGAGAGGGGCGTCCGCATCTCCCCCAGGTGTGAGCAGGGTGGGGAGCCGGCTTGGCTGTCCCCGCCAGGGCGGCCCCATCTTCAGCTCTGCAGGCCCCCAGGCCAGGACCTGGCGTCCTCGCCCAGACAAGAAGCTCCAGGCAGCGAGGCTGGGTGGGCCGCGCTGGCTCGGCAGGCAGAAGATGGATCGCCCCCGGGGTCTCAGGACGTCCCGGCACCGAGGGGCGCTCCGGCCTGGCCTCCTGGGCTGCCCCGCGCGCTCACTGCCTCTGCGAGACCCTGGGGTGGGCTCTTGTCCAGCGACGTCCGATGCTGGTGTGTCACACTCCCGCCCCCCAGGATAGGGGCACGTCCCCTCCGTCGGTGCCACCAGCCAGGAGACGGTCTGGCCAGAGCTCGGTAAAAACCTTCTCCTAGACCTTCCGGAGGAGCCCAGAAAATGCCACATGGGAGCCCCAGCTGCCCCGGGAGCCACTCCCACCTCTGGGCCCCACCAGCCGGGGCGCAAGCCCCGCCTCGGCCGGAGCCAGCACAGGGAGCCAGGGCGCCTCCTGCGGAAGCTGTCATGTTGACTGAATCCCGGTTGAGCGCTGGACCCGAGTTCAGCCTCTCGGAAGAGTCAGGGCCCAGGAGGCTGCCCCTCCCCAACTTCCCGCCTCCTTCCAGAACCTTCCGGCTGTGGGGAGGCGGTTCCCCACTGCCTTGGGGAGGCTGACCACTCATCCCCAGCACGGAGGGCAGTGCGGGCCCTGGCCCCGCCGCGAGGCCCGGGGAGGGTGGGCACCCCCGCCTGCCCACCTCTCTCCGCAGGATGCAGTGCACCATCACAATGACGAAGCCCTCCAGCGAGTCGAAGACGGCGAAGAGGATCTGGAAGAGGGCGGACCTGCGGTCGGTGACGGCGAGCACGGCGGACATCCAGGTCAGCGCCAGCAGCGGCAGCACCACGCAGGAGCTCCACAGCGAGGCCCTGCGGACGCGGCGGGCGTCAGGGCCGCCCCGGAGCCTGCCAACGCGCCTGCCCTGGGGCGGGCCAGGCCACCTCCCTTCCCTGGCTGGCGCCCCGGCTGCGCCCTCTCCCCCCACCGGGAAGACCTCCCCACACCCAGCCCGGCTGCCTCCTCTCCTGGGGAGTGGACTTTGCCAGCAATACCCCCAGCTGGAGGCTCGCCGGGCAGCTGGGGACTTGGGACGGGGTCCCAGGCGGCTGGGTGCAGTGAGGGCTGGGGCGAGGGGTCCCTGGAAGATGCAGGTGCCTGACCGTCCCGGAGGCCCCAGGAGGGAGACACGCACGCTGCAGGGAGGGGTGAGCTGGGGTAGGAAGGGTCTCCTCCCAGGGCCCCCAGCCCCAGCCAGAGGCCCAGGGCCAGGACTGCAGGAGGACGCCACAGGGGAGGCATCTGGCCAGGCCTCTGAGCGCTGAACAGAGAGACAGGGTTGGGGTCAGCGGGGTTGGGGGCGGGGGACCAGAGGACTCCTCAGAGAGAAGGAAGGAGCGGAACTGTGAGGAGAGAAGACAGACAACAGACAGACAGGGCCGGATGGGGCAGGGACAGTACAGATAGACAGAACAGAGACGACAGGCGCGTTCCCCTCTTGGCGGGCCCTGCTCTGCCCTCCCCAGGGGAGCAGCTGCCCTGCTCCGAAGCCTTCACCCCTTCCTCCAGGAAGTCCTCCAGGAGCACCTCCGAGGCAGGCATCACCCTCTGCACCACCATGGGCTACACGGGAGGTCACTCTGGGCTGTTTCCTTGTCCCTACAGTGGGGACACTGTCAACAGGCTGTGTGGGGACAGAAGGCGCACCAGCGGGATCCTGGGGTGCAGTGTTAGGAAACCTGCCTTAAGCCCTGTCCCCACCACTATTCCCACTCTCAGGGCCGCTGGGCCTGAGGACCGCAGCTAGGGTAGGCTCTGCCCCTGGGCCAGTGACTGCCCGCAGGGGCTCTGGCGGGACTCTTTCCCCAGGGGCGGGGGCAGCAGGGCCTCACGGGCCCTCCTCCCTCACGGGGCTCCTGGTCAGAAGGGGAGCCAGGAGCAGGTGGGGCAGGACCACGGGGCGGGCACCGGGGGGAGCTGGTGGGAGAAAGGCTGGGGTCTGCTTAGGTCCCCAAGCCCCGAGCTGGCAGGGCCTCCAGACAGCACGGTGAGATCCGCCACCAAAGCCGTGCCGCCCCTGCAATGGACCACCGGCGAGGGGCCCAGCCCTGTGGGACAACGGCCCTCATCGGCCCGGACAGGGCACAGTGGCCACACCTGCCTCCCTGGGCCTCCACGTCCTCCCCCACCCTGCCCGGCCATCTCCAGGGCCCGGGTCCCCACCCCAGGGACGGCCCCCCACCCTGGGGCACATTCCCTGGGCACAGCGGGCCTCCAGAGCTAGACCCTGGCCTCTCTCGCCGCCTCACAGGCCCCCCAGACGGCAGGCGCTGAGAACAAGGGGGCCAGGCGGAACCCCCGGGCTGGGGACCTGCACCGCAGGCTGTGTGCCCTCCACGCCTGTCTGCCGTGCCCATACCTGGCCCAGCGCCTCAGAGCCCACGACGGGAGCCCCGTCCTGGCCTGGGCCTGTCTCCCCCACAGGGTGGGCAGGGCCCTGCGGTCTGCCTCCTCTCTTCCACGGCAGGCCCTCTTGGGCCAGACCCCCGGGGCCCAGACATCCCCTCTTGTTCCGAGCAAGAGAGGCCGGGCCTCCCCCACCAAAACGCCTCATCCTGCTGTGAGTCATCGTCCCCCGGGTGGAGGCCTGGCATTGACAGCCAGGTGCTGCAGCCGGCTGGCAGATGGCCGGGGCCTGGGGACCCGTAAATTACTCAGACGCCTGCAGCCCATCCCCTGCAGCTTCTGAAGCGTTTCCACCTCGCAGCAAGGGGGGGATCGTGCAAGTCCAGGCGTGACTGCTGGGCGGGGGAGGGGCAGGTCCACAGCTCCCCCGCGGGAAAGTCAGATGCCCTGGGGAGGGGTCTGGGCGTGAATGGGGCGAGGCAGGCCCACTGCCGCTGACCTCCCGTGCGACCGGCCCAGCGCGTCCGCCAGGGGTCCAGGGACAGGCTCTCAGCACAGCCCGAGTCACAGCTGAGGCTGTCTGCCACCCCACAGGCCCGCCTGCCTGCGGAACAATGGAGGGGTCCAGCAGAGCCCCGGTGTCCGGGCTGTGGACCCCAGCACGGAGGAGCAGCCTGTCCCCCTCCAGAGGATGCTGCGTCTCCACCCCGAGCATCCTGAGGCCAGGTGGGCCCTCCCCCAGGAGGGTCCCAGGGACCCCTGTCTCTGGGGACCAGACAGTCAGACGCTCCTGGGTCATCTGAACCCCCAGGCTGCACTGCCCCTGCCCTGCTTGCGGCCCCTGGAGGCGGCCGGGGTCAGCGAACAGGCTGGCTGCCCCAACACACCTGGTTTCTACAGGTGCAGCGGCCTCTCACACTGCGACTCCCGACCGACACACGACTCCTCCCACACTCCGCCACGCTCGCACGGAGCACGGGGACCCCAGCATGACCACACCCTGACAACGGCTGCCAGTGGACCGTGTTCTCACAGCCAGAGGCCTGGCCCGGTTCCCGGCCCTCGGGCCCGGCTGGTTCCGTGAGGCCCTGGAGGACGGAAGGGAGGAGACGGGCCGGGCAGGGACCGCAGTGTGAGGAGACCCGGGGCGGGGGGGTTGCCGAGGCCTGGAGGGGACAGCAGAGACGACACGAAGGACAGAGGAGGCGTAAAACGAACGAGATGGGGCCGCGGGGCGCAGAGCCCGCCGGCGGGCGAGGGGTGGCCTGACATGGCGTGACTGGTGGCTTCGGAGGTGGCGTCGGCCTCAGAGAGGACTGCACACTCGGCACATTTGGGGGGCGCCCGAGGGGGGCCTGGGGCAGCTGACTGCAAGTGAAACAGACGGAAATGAGAGCAAAACTGTTCTCGCAGAAACAGGCAGGGAGAGCAGGAGGGGTGTAGCCCCAAAACTAACCAGAAGGTGTCCAGCTCGAGCCTCCTTAGGTGGGGATGGGGTCCGGGGGCGAGGCTCCAGGGCAGGGGTGAGGATGGGGGGCCAGGGGTTCCCAGGTCTCTTTGCACCCGGGGCCCTGGACCTGCTGGGCAGCCGGGAGAGCCGAGTGTGGGCTCTGAGGCTGGGTGCGGCTGACCGCAGGGCAGGGCCGGGCCGGCCTGGGCCAGTGTGCACCCACGTTCAGCACAGCATGACGTGAGCCGCCCACATTCAAACCAAGAAGTGGGACACCTGGACGAAGCCACAGTCCCCGCCCTCGGGTCCCCCACATCCGACAGGACCAGGCACTGCCCCAGCCAGAGAGGGAGGGATTCACCCAATGGTCCCGGGGGGCACCTGCGAGCGACCTGGGCAGCGGCCCCCCTGCCAGCACTGAGCGTGCGGGGTGCTGGGGTCAGGCCCATACGCGAGTCCAGGGCCTTTCGAGCCCCACCACTGCTGCACCCAGGGAAGGCCCAACGCGGCGGGCGGCCTGACCCGACCGCAGCCCTGCTCCACCCGCCCCTGCCCCCACCCTCAACGTCAGCCTCGGTCTGCCTGTGAGACGGGAGCAGGACCGCAGACCCCGCCGCACAAGTCCCTGCAGGAGACAAGACAGCGCCATGGGGTGGACGGGCCCAGCCTCGCTGCCGCCCTGACCCGCCGTTCCCGGAGCACGCGTGGCTGACGCTGTGCTCTGGGACAAGCCTGCCAACCCCCGCTTCGCAGACTCAGCAGATGCCCAGGCCGTGCAGGCCCAAGCCCACAGCCAGGCCGGCCGGCTCCCAGCCCCCGCGGGCCCTCCAGGGTCACACGCCTGCCCCAGAGCAGGCTTCTAACTAGCACGGAGCCCGCCAGGGGCCCACGGAGAAGGGCTCCTGAAGCTCTGTTCACGGGGAAAGCAAGAGCAGGACGAGGCAAGGGAGAGAGACAGACGGAGACCGGGCAGGACTGGCACACGGGGTGGGGAGAGCGTGGATCCCCGACAGACCCGCGCAGGGCAGAGGTGAGCCGAGGCGGGCTCGGAGCTGGAGCGGGACCAGCCCGTCTGTGATCCCGGGGGCTCCTGCCCCCGCAGCTGGAGGAGCATCGCCCCCCTCCACGCGCCTCCCCAGGCTGGGCACTGCAGCCCCTGGGCACCGCCCACCCGAGTGCCGCGGGGCTGGCTCCCCAGGCAGGAGGAGCATCCCGCCTGGCACCGCAAAGACGGGGCGCATGCCGGTTCAGGGCCAGCGGACCACGGAGGGGCGGGGAGAGGCCAGGCGGGCCGCCCTCCACCCTGCGGGCCCGGGGTCTCAGGAAGCAGTCGGTTTCACGGCCTCTGAGAACTTGTGAAGCCCCTGCTCTGTCAGCGGCTCCGTGCCTCTGTCTCCCGACCTGCTTGGTGAGGGCAGGGGCTTTGGGTCATCCCGACTCAAGTGGGGCGCGGTGCGGCTGCCCGGTCCTACCCTGCCCGCTCCTTCAGCTTCTTGTCTGTGATGCCGTCCTTGGACACGAGCTTGTTGAACACCAGGATCCCAATGACCATGTTCACCTGCAGGATGGGGGGAAGCGGGTATGGGGGGGTGCCCGTAGGGGCACTGGGGCCGGCCCCCCAACCCCAGGGCAGCACGGGGCTTCGCACAGCCCCCTGCGGGTGAAGAAAGGAGTTCCAGGGAGGATGCAAAGGCCCCGGGGAGGGGGGTGCTGCCAGCTCACCCAAACTCTGGTCCCCTTGCCCTGTCATCCCCTCCCGGAGCCCCAGTCCCTAGCAGGGGTTCTCCACACCACACGGTCCCACCAGACCCCCAAACCTCCCATGTGATGGGTCCCCAGGCCCAGTGCCACCTCTCCTGGGATCAACAGCAGTTTGTGAAGCCAGGATTCCATCTGGGATGGAGTCCACAGGTCAGGCTGGGGTTGGGGCAAATCGGCCACTGCCCGGAGCGGTCAAGCACGTGAGCAGGCTGGCCAAAAAGCCCCGCAGGGCACTTGTCCTGTGCAGACCGCAGAAGGGCCCGCAAGTGACCACCAGTCCAGCTGAGTCGTGCCCAGGCTCACCCTGCGCCCCCGTCCTTAGTGTCCCAGCAACTTGTGTGCATCCCACAAACGAGCTCACCCAGAGCCTGACCTGATGCCGTCCCGGGACACCCCATCCTGGCTCTGCCTGGGGCCACGCTGCTCTCCAAACCAGGCAGCCCTTCAGAGACCTTAACTCAGGGCCACCGCCCCACAAGTCTCCCTCAAACCTGTGACCACTGGGCACCTGCCCCGGGAAGTGCTTCTGGGAGCCGAGGCGAGTCTCATGCTACTGCTCACTCGGCCGCCTGCGACAGAGACAGGCTGTCCCCAGCGTCCCCACCAGCCACCAGGCCCTGGTCTTCCCTCTCACCGGAATGCCCTGCCCTCAGGCTTCCACTCTGCAGAGGCTGCTTGACCCCTGGCCAGGTTCCTGTGTCTCAGAGACTCTGGGGCTCTGGGGGTCCCTGGACCCGTGACCCTGGGCCCAGAGGTCTGGGAAGGCCGACTCCCTGGGGCCCCCTCAACTCCAAGCACTCATGGCTGCACACACAGCGGCAGGCCCGTCCCTGCCTCCCATCCTCTGGGTGAGAGTGGCTTTCCCGGGTGACCTCGTTTTCTGCCACGGCTGGGGCAGGGGAGGGGACACCGGTGGCCGCCACCCTGCCTGCAGCAGGCTGTGTCCTCTTTTACTTGCGCGTGCCCGTGTTACATGTGGAAAAGACCCTCAGGCTGGGAAAGGTTGAAGGCAGGAGAAAAAGGGGACAACCAAGGATGAAATGGTTGGGTGGCATCACCAATCAATGGACGTGAGTTTGAGCACACTCTGCGAGATGGTGAAGGACAGGGAAGCCTGGCGTGCTGCAGTCCATAGGGGGTCACAAAGAGTCAGACGTGTGTGCACAACCGAACAACCAGCCAGCATTACAGGAGGGGCTCCGGGCAGCAGTGCACACCGGGTCAGGTCCAGGCCTGCCCTCCTCGCACTGTGGGAAGGGACGCGGGGGACTCCTGCCTCTGACATCGCCCCTCCCTGGGCCCTTAGGAGGCCCAGCCCACTGACCAGCAGCATTGAAATGCAGAGCACGCAGCCCCGCTCCCTGCCAGTCTTCCAGACTAAAGGAGCAGGCTGGTTGGGGCTGGGGGCAGGGGCCTGGGGGCTGCCCACGGATCCTGCCTACCAACTCCGCCTGCCCGCTGGCTCCCCCATCTCCCGTCCCTTGCAGGCCCAGCCTCCCCTGGGTGCCCTGGGCCTCACTTTCCTCTGCCACGTCCAGTCTGCGCCCCCAGCCCGGCTCAGGTCTGACAACGAGGCAGTGAGGCCCAGCCCGGTGAGCAGGACCCTGCAGAGCGATGCCCTTTCCTGGGGGCAGGCGGGAGAGGAGGGCGAGACAGGCTCAGATCTCCAGCCTTTCCCTGCTCACCCGTGACCTAGGGAAGGTAACCCTGTGTGCCCGGGGCACTGCCATCCTCACCAAATGGGAGGGAACTGCAGAAAGGAAATGCCAGGCAGTGCGGGGTCCAGCAAAAGAAGGGGCTCCCTTCTTCCAGTGAATGACCAGTAGAGAAAGAAAACCCTGGCGTGGTCGCCATCTCTGCTGGCCTGGCCGTCTGTCTGTTCCCTCATGGTCACTCACTCAAACCCGCACAGGCCTCCCGACAGGCACAGGGCCGCTGCACAGCCGCCAGGCCAGCTGCGCCCACGGAAATGAGCCCGGCTGGGCTGAGGGCCCCACCGGCCCCTGCTGACCAGGGTGACCCTGATGGAGGAGCAGACCCAACTGGAGGCCTGGCCTGGGGGTAGGCGAGGGGCTCAGTCCGGGCCAGAGGGGCAGGGGTCCGTACCAGCACGACGGCCGCGGCCGGTCCCACGAAGGCGTAGAGCAGTCCCCCCTCCAGGGAGAGCCAGCAGCTGGGGAGGGAGGCAGGCTGGTTAGTGGCCAGACATGACCCCACCCAGGCACAGGCTGGGCACCACCCGCTTCCAGGCGGGCAGGTGCAGAGCCCAGAAGAGGCAGGAGGAAGTGAGGACACTGCGCGTGATGAATTCTTTGGCTTCGCAACTCGAGGGAGCCCCCAGGCGGCTGACAGGTGAAGTTCACAGGTGGAATCGGTCCAGAGCAGGGGGTGCCGGAAGCTCTGACGGTCCCCCTCCCCCGACTCTCCCCCAGGCCTGGGCTCCCCACCTCGCCCTGCAGACCCTCCCCAACCTCACGTGCCGACCCTCTCTTGGCATCATGCTAAAATGTTGGGCTGGGTCCCTGGCCTGGAGTTCCTCCTGCCCACTCACCCCAGACAAGCCCCGGGGTCTCAGCATCGGGCCTCCTGCCCACGGGAGGGCCTGGGCCCTCCTCACCACCACACTTACTTTCCCAAGTCTCCTGGACACCCGCCAGGGGGGCGCCCAGGAGCCCTGAGCCCAGGGAGGGCTGCTCTTCTTCCTGTGCTTTCTGTTTCATCTGCCCTGAGCTTCCGTGCTATCTGCCAAACCCACTCATCTTCATCCTTCAGAACCCCACTGCAACGTCCCACTCCCACCTGATCTGTCCCCAAGTTGGGTAGACTGGTGTTCCTTCCTCCCAGCTGTGGGGTCAGTGTCCACACGTCCTTCCCGGTACTCAGAGTCCCCACCCCCGCCAGGGTCCTCCGTCAAGTGCAGGGCATGCCTGCCCCAGGGCCTGGTCACGTCCCAGGCCCCTGGGCTCCCCAGGGAGCCGGGCCTGTGTGGCCCCTCCTCCTGTCACCGCTCTCTTCTTCCCCACAACCACAGCCACGGCCTCCCAGGCCTCAGTTCTTCGCCCCACACCCTAGGAAGCCACACGGCGTCCTGGTTTGGCATTCAAGGCCCCTGGATCTGGGCCGGCTGAGCCTTCAAGGCCTCAGTGACTTCATCTGTGAGACAGCCCCGCCGTGCTCCATCCCGCACCCCCCCAGGGGCCATGTGCCGTGCAGAGTCGCTCAGTCGTGTCCGACTCTTTGCGAACCATGGACTGTAGCCCGCCAGGCTCCCCTGTCCATGGGATTCTCCAAGAATACTGGAATGGGTTGCCATGTCCTTTTCCAGGGGATCTTCCCAACCCAGGGATCGAACCCAGGTCTCCTGCATTGCCGGCAGATTCTTTACCATCTGAACCCCAGGGAAGCCCCAGGGGTCATACAGACTCTTGAAGACCTGGGTCCTTTGTCACGCAGACGGGAAAAGGGAAGCTCTGAGGGCCTAAGCAGCTGAGAACAGGGGGGCTCCTAGCGCCCAGGGCCTGTTTCTCTTGAGCCTGCTGCCCACCACCAGGAGGAGCTGGTGGACAGCGGGAAGGGGGCTACCCTGGGCCTGGCCTCCAGCTCCCAGGGCCCCCGCTCTCGCCAGGCTCTGAGATGGGTGCCCAGCCAGCCCTCACCTTCCAGGGCGGCGGGAGGGTCTGGGGGAGCCGTGCGGCCTCCACCACGTCCCACCCCACCCCAACTCACTAGTTCATGGTGCTGTACCCTCTGGCCTTGGTAAATCCCACGGAAATAGCCACGACCAGCGCAGGGAGCCCTAGGGGAGGAGCAGAAAGAAAAGGTGTCGGGGGGACCCCCACCGTCTAAGGCCCAGCTCTGCAGGTGGGGGAGGGAGGGGACAAGGCACCTCTGAAGCCCCTGAACAGAGGGTGAGACTGAGCCCGTGAGAGAGGGGACACGAGGTGGACAAGGACGAGAGCCCGCAGACGGGGGCGAGGGCGGCCAGGTCAGCACATGAGACAGGAGGCCCAGCCACCTCAGGACTTCAGGAAGGAAACGTTTCCCATCGTAAGTATATCCCGGACATCGGCTGGGACAGACTCACACCACCAGATTATTCCTCACCTGGCACTCAGGTAGAGCCAGGTGACTCCCTGGAGGCGGAGGCAGAGGGGGCGGGGGGGGGGACTAGGAGGGGGCCGGGCGGGGGGCACCCCACCGCCCTGCAGTGCTCACCCCAGCCCAGGCACAGGAAGCGCTTGCGGACAAGGCGGTTCCGCAGGCGGCCCGTCACGGCCATGTAGGACTGCCAGGCCTCGGTCAGCACCCAGCAGAAGGACGACAGGAAGAAAAAGTGCAGGAAGGCGGCCACCAGCGTGCACACCACCTACGAGGGCAGGCAGGCGGGGAGGCGCTGCTCACCTGGCCCCGTGCCCACGCCGTGACCTGGGCGAGGCCCCAGGCAGGACGCCACCCAGGGCTCACCCACCCCACCGCCGGAGTTGGGCTGTGTGCCCTGAGGCCCTGGGGCATGCTTGCCCGACCCCACTCCCCGGCTTCCCCATCCACTCGCAGACGCCTCAGAGGCCACCCACCCACTCATCCGCTGGCGACCCTGAGACCACACCACAAGGCACAGACAGGCTCGGGGGGCCTGGGACCGATGCTGGGCCAGTGTGCTGGAGCTTGAGCGGGTCATCTCACAGCACCAGTCCCACTGGAGACTCCAGACACCCAGTCCCCACGCCTGGCCAGGGGACAGCCCCTCCAGGCTGAGCCGCGGGGCTGCCGTAGCCAGAACAGTAAGGGCTCTGCCCTCGCCTCAAGTGCCCCAGGGCCCAGGCCCTGCTGCGGAGCCTCCCTATCACCGCCGACGGCCATCCCCGGGCACAGCGGAGGCCGCTCACCTTGTTGCGGGTCTGGGTCTGCCCGATGAGGATGAGTGCGTTGGAGGAGATGATGGACAAGCAGAAGTTGATGAGGATGACGGAGCGCTCCGAGCGGATGTACCTGCGGGCGAGGGCGGGTGGCATGCTCGGTGCCCAGCAGGGTCTCAGCTCCACAGGAGCCGGGTGCCGCGGCCATGAAGGCCGGGCCGCCTCCTCCCTGTTGGGCCCTGGCCTCCACCGCACCGGCACCGCTCCTCACATCACCGACTCGGCAGGGGCCACGGGGTCCTGACCACCCCGCACGCGGAAGGAGGTACTTTGCAAACCACAGGGGCTGCAGGGGAGGGTCCGCCGGGGCGCCAAGCAGGCCCACGGCGGGTCAGGGCGGACGTCCGAGAAGGGGCTGCTGGGAGGGGCGCGGGGTATTTCAGGGTCACTGGTGCCTCTGCCCTCGGCAGGACGTGGGCACGGCAGGAAGGCACGGCCTCCCCGCCCACCCCGTGGCTGCATCGACCCCTCCTCACGGGCCTCGGCTGCGGTCATGTTGCCCTTGGAGCCGACACACTGGAGATGGGGCTGGACCCAGCGGGTGCGGCAACCTTGGCTTGACCCTCAGTGAGCCGCAGTCCCAACCCCTGCCCCTCGGGGCCCACTGGGAAGGAGTCTGCGCACACACACCCCCACCCCAGGGTTGGTGAGAGAGGGATGGGGTCGCCCCCCACACCCCAGGGACCAAGGGACCAACACCGGTCAGACAGCACCCGGGCACGGGGGTCCGTGGTGGAGAGGCCGTGCGGCCTGGGGCAGGGGGCCGGCAGAGGTTCCCACCAGACACGTGCACCCAGGCTCAGGGCGCGGCCTGGCTCATCCAGGTGATGACAGGCCACAGACGAGGAAGTCAGGGTCTTGGGGCCCAGCAGTCATGGGACAGGGTGCTCAGCTGGGCAGGTCCCCTCAGAGGGCAGGAGGGAGCAGGGAGCCTTCTGTGAGTGGCCAGTGGGCACGGGGCTAGGAAGGAGCAGGAAGGCCCAGCCCCCTGGCTGCCTCTGCGCCCCCCACTGTCCACCAGCATCCAGGGGACTGCAGGAGGGGAGACTGGGGGGTGACGACGGAGGTGATGGATGGTCCTAACTGGGAAGGTGAGAGGGAAGGACGGCTCTGGGCTCCCAGCCCACAGCCGCCCTGATGGGAGAAGGGGCAAGGCGGCCCCAGCCACCCCTTCCTGGGGACCACCCTGGCACGGGGTGCAGTCATCCCTTCCTGGAGACAGTCCGCACCGCTCCACCCCTACCCGCGGGGGATGCCACCTCCACCGATGGAAGGACGAGTAAGGCAGCTGCAGTCACCCCTCCCGGGGACTGCCTGTCCCCCCATCCCCCCGCGGGACCGCAGTCACCCCTCCCGGGGACCCCCCGCGGTCACCTCCACACGGAGACGTAGATGATGATGAGCATGAGCAGGGTCAGGGACGACACGCCGCAGCCCACGATGAGCGTCACCGACGGCGCTGCCACCTTCTCCATGTTCTGTGGGTCCGGGGGACGCAACAGAGTGAGGGGCGGGCAGACCTGCGGGGGACGCCGGGGAGCCTGCCCGCCCCGCACCCCCCGGAGCACCCACGTCCAGCAGTCCTCGGCCACACTCCCGCAGCACCCCGAGCAGCCCCCAGCCCTGGGCGGTCCCCGGGGGGGTCTCATCTCCTGCCAAGGACAGGGTCTCTGTCTGCGCCCCCCACTGGTATAATTGTGTGGCAAGTCTGGCCACAGCGCCCCCCCATTTCAGGGAAGGGACCCCCACCCCCATCACAGGCAAGCTCACCGAGGCAGCAGGTCCACACCCGCCTCGGGCAGCTGTTCCTGACCCCGTGGCTCTGCAGCGCCGGCCAATGGCAGGGACCCGGCTCGGGGGGGGAGGGGGGTGCCCTCAACACCCGCCACAGACCCTGGCCCTCCACCCTGGCCTCTGCAAACAGCAGCTGCCCCCAGAGGCCCCCACCGCCTCCACGTGAGACCTCCCACGCTGGGTGCCCCGAGTCCACCCCCAGACTCTAAGCCTGGCCCCGCCGCTCCGTCTGCCCAGATGCCCAGACGCGCCTCAGGCCCCTCTGGTCTTGGCTAGTCCCATCCCAGGGGCCCGGGGCAGCCCTGAGCTCCGACCGGGCCCTTCCCACGCCTCCCTGTGTGCACCCCGTGTGAGCGTGACCCCCAGGCGGGTGGCCCGCGGGTGCTTGCTGAGGAAAGATCTCAATCCGTCTATGTCTGGAGCCCAGAGACAACCCAGGGGCCCTGCAGCCCCTCCCACCCACCCCCCACCCAGAGGAAGGAGGGGGTGAGTCCTGGAGCCGGAGGGAGGGGCGGAGGGGAGGAACCAGGGGACAAGGGGTGTCTGGTGGCCCCCCCGCAGAGCTGACGCCTCCGTGCCCCGGCCCAAGTCTAACCTGGCTGCCACACTGCTGACCGCGCACGTGCAGAGCAAGCCTCCCGCTCGCCTCCTGAAGCCACGGCCGCCCTTCCTGCCCCCAGATGGGACCTTTCACCCTCCTCGGGAGTCCGAGGTCTGGAGGCTGCTGCACAGGCACCCCAGGGCCCACCCACTGGGCGCAGCTGCTCCCGCCTGCTCCATCCACGGCCGGACGGCCCTTCCCCACACCAGGGCCCCCGTCCCCACCCCGGGCCACTGCTGGAGGCACCTGTCTGTCCCCCGAGCCTGCTGTCCTCACGTCTGGGAGCCCCCCTCCACCAGGCCCAGCACAGACAGGCGGTCAATGTGACTGGCTGAATGAACGGAGCCGGGGGAGGCAGGCTCCTGGAAAATTGAGAAAGTCGTTCAAGGTCAGCCAGGCCATCCACTGTCCCCAGGGGCTGGCCCGGGTGAGGCTCTGGAACCAGCTCCTGCGTTTCCACAAGGGGAGCTGGAGGGCCCTGGGGAAGGGGGACTCTGGGCTCTAGCCAGCACCCCTAAACTCGCTGGGCAACCTCGGGGCCCTGGTCAGAGACATAAGTCACGGGTTGCCGAGCAAGCGGCTCAGGCCCGCTCCTAGGCCGCTCCGGCCCCGACCTCCACGGCCATCTGCCTCCATCTGCCCTCGTCAGGCCTGGCAGCCACACACCCGTCGGCTGTCCACCTGCCCGCCCGCGCCCTCCTCCTCTCTGCCTGGCTCGCCTGTCACTTCGGACAGCCCCAACCCCACAGGTTCTCAACAGTGTGGGGAAAGCACAGGTGACAGAGTGGTGGGCAGGGGTGTCAGGGACTTCAAGGTCTTGCTGGGAGGGCTGGACCGGAGACCTTAAACGTGAGAGACGGGCCCCAGTCCACGCGGAGAGCAGGCAGAAGCAGGCCAGCCTCCTGCTGGAGACGGGCTCCCTCGCCACGCTCCGCGCCGCCCCAGGGCCTTTGCACAGGCCAGTCCCCCAGCGCTTTCCCTGACCTCCACGCAGTTAGCCCTTCTCTCAGCTGAGCTGTCATCTCCCAAGTGGCTCAGACAGTAAAGAATCTGCCTGCAGTGCAGGAGACCCGGGTTCGATCCCTGGATGGGAAGATCCCCTGGAGAAGGGAATGGCAATCTACTCCAGCAATCTTGCCTGGAGAATCCCATGGACAGAGGAGCCTGGCAGGCTACAGTCCATGGGGTCGCAAAGAGTAGGACACGACTGAGCGACTCACACTTTCCGCGCTCCTCGCAGTGAGGACTGGACAATCACTCTGAGCTGGCCCCTCATCTCTCTGCCATCCTCTCGCCTTGAGTCTCTGCAGGGTGCCGGCCCCTCCCCCCCAGGCCATTACCCCTTTGTGGTCCACAGGGTCACTGTCAGTTTCCACCAGGTGACCTCCCTACTTCCAGTCTTCTCCCAAACCATCACACACCCTACACGCCCTGACCTTCTTTCCTAGGCTCTGTCCTTACCCCAGCTCTGCTCCAGCGCCGCACGTGGCTCACAGCCACCCACACAGACGAGCCCTGACCCCAACACTGACTGACTCCTGGTCCTGGTCACACTGAGCCGTGACCCTGGTGGGGCTGGCTGCACAGCTCCGGGCAAATCCCAGAAGTGATGCCACCAGCCGCTGGGCGCTGCAGACCGTTTAGCACACGCCAGGCCGTGTGGACGCCGCCAGCACCTTGCCAGGTTAGGTCCCCACCCAGCCTCGCCCCCTCAGATGCAACTCAGAGCAGTTACTCAACCTTCCCGCGGTCACAGCCTGGCACAGGCCACAGAGCCAGGACCTGACACTCAGCTGCAGGCAGGGCTGGGGGTGCGGGGACGCCAGGGTCTCGTCTCCCTTCGCGTCCTTCCCCCAGGATCTAAGCCCTCCCTGGCTCCTGGGGTGTGACCACAGCACCCCTTCTCTTCCGTCCTCTCTGGGGCCCTTACTCTGGACTCTGCTCTGCACCCCAAGAGCACAGCCTCCGTCGGCTCAGACGGACCCCATGCCCAGCGCACAAGCCCCACTCCGTGGGTGCAGGCAGGCGGCGCCCACCCCCATAGCCCAGCTCCCCGCTGCCACCATCCCCTGCCAGCTGGGTCGTTCTGCCTTCACGCCGGTGGGACCCCTCTAGGACCGCAACCCTCCTCACCTCCCTCTCTCACCACCCAGGTCCACTGACCTCGGCATGAAGCTCCTTGCTGGAGCCCCTGCCCCTGTCTGGCAAGCCCTCTAGACCCAGCCCCCTCCCCTGCCTCCTGCTCATCTCTGCCTTTTTCAGCCTCCCAGAGGCCGCCGCTCCCCCCACGAGCCGCTGTGAACTCCCGCTCACCCCTCAGGGCCCTGCTGCACGCCTCCTCTCGTGCCCGTGTCCCGAGCCACCCCCGGGAAGGAAGGAGGCTGGGGCGGAGCCACCAGAGCGGCCCTCTCTCCGCCTGGGCTGTCTCTCCAGAAGACGCCGCGCCCCCTGAGGGCCCAGCCTCAGGCACGCAGAGGGGTGGGCTGCCCAGAACAGCCTCCCTCTTGCTCTCAGCCCTTCCCCATCGGCACCTCTGGGGTCACCCTCAATGGGGCTGGAGCCAGCTGGGAAAAGACAGGAGAGTGGCGAAGGCTCTGATGGCAGCTGAGCAAGAGGTGGGACGCCCTTCTGAGCCACGCCCAGGCCTTCGGGGCCGCAGCACATGGCCCAGCCCACTACTCTGCCATCTGACGGGAGGACCCTGAGGCTCACAGCAGTCCATGGCCGAAGCATGGCTCTGTGGCCGCTGAGAGCTCCCGTACCGCGGGATTCAGTTGACTCTTCTGGGACGTGGGTACGGGGTGTTCCGCCTATATGCAGACCAGGCCACCGCAAGCCCCTCTGACTGCAGCTGCTCTCCCCCACCCAGGCAAAGCCTAGACCTCTTCACAGACCAGAGCTCTGCGCACGCATGAGCACGCTGGCACACTCACCCTCGGGAGCACCAGTGCCAGGCCAGATCTTCCTAGAAAGGCCCCCTGGGCCTCAGGCTCACCCCTGAGCTCCACCAGCGTCAGCCTCCCACCTGCCCCTCACCTAACACGCTCTCCTTGCTGGGTGCCCCGGGCTTGGCAGGAGACCACCCTTCCTGGATGCGGGGGCCTTCCCTGCTGCAGGCCTGGCCCAGGAAGGTCCCTGTCAACCGGCGCAGCCCTCGCAGTCACCCTGAGCAGCAGAGGCCACCTCTGTTTTCCAGGAGAGGAAACCGAGGCTCAGGGGGACCGAGGGCCAGTCTACAGCCACCACATGTGAGGGACAAGCTCATGTTTCAAGATTAGAGCAGCACTGACCTCCTGCGGGCCAGACCTCGGACTTGGAGAGGGGGTCTGGGCATTGCATCCTGCTCCAGAGCCCCCCAGTGCCTCCCGTACCCTCCAAGGAAGAGCAGTTCCCAAGGCAGCCCTGCTCCGCCTGCTGAAGCTGCAAAGGGGACCCAAGGGAGCCCCAGCGCAGGGGGCTGCTTCCCTGTGCAAAAAGTCACCTCTTCCAGGAAGTCCCCAGCAAGGCCCTGGCTGCTGTCCTCAGGGCCAAGCCCCCAGAACCAGCAACACCTACAGTTCTGTCATGGGGACAGCCTGAGGGGGACGGCACTCCGGGATCTGGGCCAAGAGCACAGACCCGGGTCCATCAGCGTCGCCCCAAGATCCTGAGCAAGCCCCTGCCCCCGCCGTGACTTCCCTGCTGGTGGATGGAAGAGTTATAGGCAAAGACCTCTAAGGTCTCACCCAGCTCCTACCCTCCAGGGGGTCCTGGTTGACATCGCCCGCCCTCCCCACATCCCAGAGAACAAAGGAGGGGGCAGACTGCTCTCAGAGAGGCCTGGAGCCATCCTCCACATGGAAACTAGGGTTCTGTGACGGGGGAGCGGTGCCACCCCCATCCAATGAGGGCCAGCTACCCCAAACACCCCCAGATCGGTGTCCCCCTCCCTGTCTGTCCTCCACATCTGCTGCCTGAGCACCCTCCCACGCCAGGCCTGGGGCTCAACAAGCAAAGACCCTACCCCTTGCCTCCTCCGGGGGCCTAGTGACCTGGATGGGGGACCCTACTTTCCTGGGTCCAGTGAGTGAAACTTGGCCCTGGGCAAGAGCACTCCCCAGCCCGGGTTGGCTGGGCCCAGCACCCAGGGCCCCAGCCAGCGAGCTGGCCCCAGATGCCGTCGCCATAGAAACTGGCAGCCCCCACAAGAATCATGGGAACAAAAAGGAGGCCCCTGAGATGATGGGGCCTTCCCAGGGAGGGCTGCGGGCCTGGGCCAAGCCCAGCACCCTATCCAGCCGGGACCCCTACCTGGGGACGAAGGCACCTCCGAAGACCAGGGTCCATTTGGGGTGGGTGGGGAACGCCTCCAAGGAGGGTGGCAGCTCCTCCCCCTCCCTCTTCAGGGAGGGCCAGGACCCTGCCAGCGGCTGGGGGACGGACCCTCACCAAGGGACAGCATTGACCCGGCTGGCCCTGCCAGGCCATGCCTTCCTGCAACCCCAGCGCCCTGCTGGGGCTGCCCATCTCCCCTGAGCACCGGCTCCCTCCAGGGCCCTCAGCCCCCAAGGAGAGTGCGGAACACTCACCCGTCAGTCCCTCCCAGGAGCCCCAGCCTGGCTCCTTCAGGGCCAGACCCCAACTCCACACCGCCACCCACTCGGCTCCCCACCCGCCCACTCCAGAGGCCCGAGCCTCTCTGGCCGGGCCACGGGGGGCATCGGGGTGCAGCCGCCCCTCCCGGAGCCGGTCCTGGCGGCTACCGTCCTCCCCGGAAGCCCCTTCTCCGCGCGCCCCCACCCGCCCGCCAAGCGCCCGGCCGGGGTCTCACCGCGTCGGCGCTGAGCTGGGCTAAGATGGCGAAGGTGGAGAGCCGGTCACAGAGGCAGCGCGTCCGGAGGGCGTCGAGGGGCACCGTGCGGCAGCCGCGCCACGACCAGGGCCCGAGCTGCGGGGGGGCGGGGGAGGAGGGTCTGGGGGGCGGGACACACGGGGGGAGGGGAGACAGGGGCGGTGTGAGCGGCGGCCGGCCGCGCCCCGGCCCCGCGTCCCCGGCCCGCGCCCGCACCTGCGCCCGCCGCCGCGCGCGCCCCACCGGCCCCCGGAGCCCCGCGCCCCATGGCCGCCGCCGCCGCCGCCGCCGCCGCCGAGCCACGGGAGAGCGACTCGCGGGAGCGCGGGCCGGCGGGGCCGGCGGGGCGCCGAGCCCTGGCCCCGCGCCCGGAGAGCGCCCCGCCCCAGCGCCGGGCAGGGAGGGGCGCGTGGGCGCACGTGGAGCGGGGCGCCAGCCGGGGGCCGCGGCGGCCTGCGGTGCGCGCGCGGGCCGGGCAGGGTGAGGGGCGCCCTGAGCCGCCCGCCCCCGGGCCTCGTGTCGAGCTGGTGACCTTGGGGCCGCCCCGCCCCCACAGCCACCTCCCGGGGCCGGGCCTCTTCGGCCAGAACTTGCCCCCTGGCGTCTGACCCAAGGCCCTCCTGCTGTCTGCCGTTCGGGGTGGCGGGTGGCGCGGGTTCCCTTGAAACCAGCACTTGGTAGGGTCTCAGTGCGCCGAACTGAGCTACTCTGCAAACCAGTCGCTGTTGATCCAAGTTCCCCATCCCCAGGCCGGCCCACCTGTTCGGCAGCATCCAGCCAGGCACGCGCGCAGAAGGTGCCCATGAAGGGTCCGCCCCAGGGCCCTGGGCCTGCAGGCTAGGGGGCTCCAGGCTGCCTGAAGAGCCGAGACCGAAACGGTGGTTCAGGAACCACAGCTGGGAGGGGACCTCTACCCCTAGGGCTGAAAAAGCCTCTCTCCTGCTCACAACTCAGACCCTGAGTCTGCCCCGGGGGAAAATTCCAGGTCTCTGTGGCCAGGGTCTACCCATGGCCAGCCCTAGATCCCTTGGCCCCAGCCCCAGCAGTTGGGAACTGCAAGGAGCCTCCAAAGGCCTCAGCCTGCCTCCCCCATCCCAGCCCTTTGGTATGGGGTGAGTGACTCCGCCCTGCGCCCCTCCAGGGAAGCCACCACCCCTGCCCCACACCAAGGGGGCCTCTGCTCAACACCTGGATGCAAGCCACCACCCTGGGCTACCTCCTGGCTGCATCACCTGGGAAGTCAGGTACCAGCCGGAGCTTCAGTTCGCGCGTCTCTAAAACGGGGAGGGGACAGTCCAGAGGATGACACTGGGCACCCATCCAGCTGCCCTCCTCCCCAACACCTACATGAGAGCTCAGGAAAGCATAGGGGCTCGGCCGCAGGCATCCCAGAACCCAGAGCAGCTTGTGCTGAATTTGAGATGTTACACAATCTCCTTTCTGAGCGTCAGGCCCCAGGGGAGGAGGGACACGCTCTGGGCCTGTTGGAGGCCCTGGAATCTGCTCTTCTCTCTTCACTTCCCCCACGGGGAGGGACCTGCCCCTATTTTACAGAGGAGGAGAACTGAGGCAGCCCAAGGTGACAGCTAGGCAGAGCCCAGACCTTGGCTCCGAGGGGTGCATCAGGGTTCTGTGGCCCCAGAAGATGCCTCCCCACCCACACTGTCTGTTCATCTCTGAAATGCAGGGAGGGGAAAGGATGTCCCTCTCTTGGGCACTGGGGCCCGAGCCCTGGGGGCCAGAGTTTGGGGGATCCAAAACTCTTCCATCTTAGCGGCCCTCCATAAGGAAGGCCACGGGAGGGTCCTGGGAGCTTCCATCTCTTTGGCTCCCGACCACGCCTCTGCCTGAGCCTGCCCGCCTTGGCCCACCTGAACCCCGCTAGCGTCTGCTGAGCTAAGTGGAAGTCACAACCTATCAAGGCCTCGCTAGAGACCCTTCTCCCCTTCCTTCTCTGGAAAAGAAGACCCCGATAGCCACAGGACCAGAAAGAAGACCTGGGTGATGGAGGATGGGGAAAGGGAGCGTGGGGCCCTGCAGAGTCCTGGGAGGCCCAGCCTGGTCCTCCCGCCCCCTCGGTGAGGGGGTATCGAGGCCTCACTCAGCTGCCCCGGGCCAGTCACACACCATCTCCCTCATTCCCCAGCATCACACAGGACAGGGGTGCAGAGTACTGGGCCCCAGCTACCCCCGGTCCCTCCCACCCCTGGAGCACCCTGTCCACACCTGGGGTGGCGAATGCAAGCCCTGGACCAGACGCCAAACGGCCAAGACAGTGGAGGCCAGAAGTCCCGAGACCCCAGGCGCTCGGGGGAGGTGGCCTTCCGGGGCCGTTCCAGCCTGGAGGCAGTACCTCCATCTCTCATGCTTGTCCGCAATATCGGCCATGTGCCTGCTCCTAAAAGCCGGAGTCTGTGGCCAGCTGGGCTGTCCTGGGTTCAAATCTGAGCTCTAATGTCTACCGCCCAGGCATGGACGCTGTCTTGGCCCTCCTCCTCTGAATGGAGGGGGGACCTGAACCCAGCTCTTCCGCCCACTGAAGGATGTTGGGAGGGTCGGCAGAGGACAGCACCCCAGGCCTGAGGCGAGGGGAGCTGGGCTGGCTGGGGCCAGCAGCCTGGCAGGTTCCCAGGCGGCGCTGGCGGGTCTGCTGGGCGCCAGGCTGACAGCTGCCGGCCACCTCCTGGGAGAAGGCCAGCCCCGACTGGTGGCTGGCCCCACAGGGCTCCTACCATGGGCACTAATTAGCTTATCAGCCTCCCAGAGGAGGGGAGGGCGAGGGGCACTGCCCACTGCCGACGGGCTCAGCCTCAGACCACGGAGGGCACGAGGAGGCGTCTGCCCCAGCCCAGGGAGCCGGCCGCTGGGGCGGGCAGCCTGGGAGGTGAGCGGCTGCTCGTCTTGCCCAGACCCCGCAAGACTGTAGGCGGGCTCCCTGGCACCTCCCCACACCAGGGCCCCCTGGACTCCAGCAGGCCAGGGGGAATGTGCCTGGGCTCCTGACATACGACACAGGGACGGGGACCCGCTCCTTGCCTCTGCCCCACCTCAATATTAGTAGCTTCATGTGCATTTTGTCATGCAATCTTTGCAGTGATCCTCAGCTCAACTGTGTAGATACAGAGATTGCAGCTCAGAGAAGTGGGGTGATTGCCAGAAGCCACACAGCATGACGACAGAAGGGCCCAGATTCCAGGTTTTTATCTGTCTGATCAGCCCGTACCCCCCACAAGGCCTACAGCATCTGAACCGCTGGGCTCTGAGAGGTGAATCTGAAAGGGGCCCTCAAGGATGGCATATGGCCCATCCCCAGGGCGGAGCCTGGTCGGTGGAGGCCCTCAGCTGAGCTCTCTGGGCTGGGCCGGGCACAGCAGGGGACCCGCGGGAGCAGGATGGGTGGGCAGACGTCCCTGACAGGGGGAGCCTTGCCAGCATCCCAGGCACACCCACCCTGACCTGGGAAAGCGCGGGCACGCTTGGCCCTCCTCCTTCAAAAACCTCTCGGACACATCCTCAGACACCCACCGCCTCTAACAGAAATCCCTCCTGTTGCCGTGATGCCGTTACCATCTCTGCAACAAGGCAGCTCGTTCCCTGCGCGCCCTCTCCCCGACCGCTCCATGCACTGGAGACCACTGGCCGCCTCTTCACTGAGCTTCAGAAACGTGGGAATATCTAGGTCACAGAACCATGCCCCCCTTCCTGGGCCCAGGCCCAGGGAATCTGGGTGAAGGACACCTGGTCCACCCCATCCCCCAGGTCCTGAGCCAGAGAAGGAGCTGGAGCCGCGGCCCCTCCCGGCCCGAGTGGAGGCAAGGGTGTAAGGGGCACTGGGCCCCTCAGAGCAGAGCTCCCAGAGAGGCCGTCTCTGCCCCATGAGACCAGGGCCTCCAGGACACGGCCACACCTGCCCTATCGGACCACAGCCCCCAGGACAGGGCTGTGCCCCCCCGCATGCGCCCTCGGAAAGGTCCAGCACTGCCCACCCCTCTGCAGGCCACCAGTTCCTCACCGCGGGCTCCTCCCACCCTGGTCCTACGAGACCCCATGTCACCAAACCCAAGGGACAATCCCCGTTCCCTTTACTTCAGACTGAGCCAGCAACCTCTACACACAGCCTCCGCTGTGTGTCCTGACCCTGAGCTGAGACCTGAGCTTCCCCTGGCTACCCCTAGCCCCTGAGGCCTTGGGGTCAGTCCTGAATACACCCCACCTCTTCCCCCCACCCCTGTGCCAGCCTCACCCACCAACCTCGCTCCCTGGGCAGGTGGCCTCCTGTTCCCACCTCCCCATCCACCCACCCCTGCCCGCCCCAAGTGGTCCTTGAGAACGTGTCCCCCAGTGGCTATCTGCGGCCTGCACGCCCGTCAGCGGTGCCTGGCTTGGTTGGCTCATCCCCCATGCCCGCAGCCACAGGCCCAGGCCCCGGCTCTCACAGCAGGGCTGTCCTGACCCGTGACCTCCATCGGTGGCTGGAGGGTCCTCCCGCCCTGCCCAGTTTTCCCACCGCGTGTGATGGGCCGATGCTCCCGCTTGCGTCCTCCCCTGAGAGGGCAGGAGGGGGGCCCGGCTGGCTCTCCCTGCTGCTCACACCCTGGTGGGAGCAGAGCACACAGCCGGGACTTGCTGTGGGTGGGCAAGCGAGGCCCTGCTGCCTGGAGGTGACCCCCAGGCCCTCCGTCCCTGTGGCTTACACCTGCAGACCCGCGGGCGTCTGGCCTGCCTTGCGGATGTTCGAGAGTCACTGCTGCCCCCCAGCCTGCGGCCGCCACCCAGTGAGACCCACCCCCCAGCCTCTGCCCTGCCCTCCGCCGCCTGTCTGTCCCCCACTGTCATTTGAAATGTGCCAGGACACGCTGTCCTCTGCTCAAGACCTCCCCCAGCTCCCTCCTCACTCAGGGGCCCACAGCCCCAGGGACTGCCCCCCGCCCCGAGCACTCCCCTCCAACCACACTCAGACCGTGAACCCCGCCTGGTGCAGCCCCACCTCACTCAGCACCCGGGCAGGGGCCCCACCTTATCCTGGTGCCCAGGAGGGGTGGCTCAGAGAAGGCAGCCTGGGGAGTTAGCTGGCCCAGCTAAGGAAGCCCCGCCAGGGACCTCCCCGGGGGCCCAGTGTGGATGGGAGGAGGCTCAGCCTGTGGTACCCACCCCCCGGCCAGCTCCCTGCAGCACCGGGAGCTGGAGTCGAGGAGCACTGGGGGCCAAGGTCTGTTCCCCTCTTGGGCAAATTCCCTCCCGGCCACCCAGAGCTGCGGTGCCTCCTCTGTGAAGTGGGCACCAGCGCCCCCCATGTGATGTCCAGGGAGACCACAGGCACACCGTGCCCAGCATGGGGCCCCGCGTGCTCCTGGCACATGGGGGACAGTCATGGAGAGCTCGGCCTGCCCACCAATGGAGCCAGGGCCTTCGTTGTCTTCAGGATGCCTCCTGCCGGCCCACGGAGCAGGTGCTATTATGGGACTGTGCCTCAGGGGGCCTGGGGTTTGATGGACTAACTCACACTGGAGTGTGAGTGACTCATAGGTGTCCTCCCACACAGCAGAAAGAAACCAGAGTGGGCACAGATCACCCCAGTGAGAGAACAGGGAGTGGGCAAGGTGTCTCTGCAGGCAGGGGTCCCTCAGCCTGGACTTTGTGCTCCCCAGACCACCCATTCCAGGCACAACCCCTGCGGAATCGTACGGACACATCCAGAGTGCCTACCTCCCACCTCCCCCTATTGACCTCTGATCCACAGATCAAGGCTTGTGCTGAGCTGCCTCCTCCAGGGAGCCTGCTGGGATAAGCAGTGACTTCCCAAGTGTTGCACCTGGCTCCTTCACCAGGTCCTACCCTGCTGCTGCGCGGGTGCTGCTTTTCTGGGTCCTACCTCAGCCAGCGGCTGGAACTCATAGTGACCATCAAGCCCTCCCCACCCCCAGCCCTGGCAGCCCCGCTTGCATGTGCCAGCCCAGAGGAACCAACACAGGCGCCTCTCCTGCCTCCAGGTCTCTGTCTCAGCCAGTCCCTCTGACCGCACACTCGTCTGTCCCCCGGCTGACTCAGCCCCGTCCTTCAGGGCTCCCTTGAGGCACTGCCGGCTCCAGGAAGCCTCCTCAACCTGAGTCCTCCTCAACATGTGTTCCATGCCCAGCCCCCGTCTCCCCGTCTGGCCACTGAGAACCCCCAGGGCAGGCCCAGGTCAGCTCCATCCCTTCTGGGTTCAGGGCCTGGGGACTCCCAGGGGACGGATACGTGTCAGGGCAGAGCATGCCCGTTCAGCCTGCACCCCTGCCCACGGCTGCTCTCGCAGTATTGACAGGGTCTCGGGCTTGCTCAGCATCCACCAGGTAGTGACCGGGGCCTCCGGGGCGCCTTGCATTCCCCACAAAGCTGCGATAGCCATCTCCTGGCTCTCGGCTGGTGCCGCTCCCTCTGAGTCGGGGCCTCCGGCCCCGGGCCCGCCCCAGGCTGGGAAACCGGCTGTCCTTAGGACCTGGTGGTTCTTCACTGACCGACCCACCTGCCTGGGCAAAGCCACCAGGGCCCCTGGTGAGTCTGGGCCTGGAACTCCCCAGCCCTTCCAGGAAGTCCTCTGGCCTCAGCCCACCTGCTGACCCTTGCCGGCTCAGAGTCCATGAAGCCTACCAGAGCCTTGGCCGTCCACTCAGACCTCCGCCCGCTGCACCGCGGGCCCAGCTCTGTCCGGCCTGTCACCTGCCCCCACCAGCCGGGGGGCCATGCCTTGACGCCCCACTCTCATGCTCCAGGCTGGTCGGTCACTCGCTTTCAGGACGCGAGTCCCTCGCCGGCCTGCTCAGGCCCTGTGCTGGGCACAGGCACCTCCAATGGCCACTTCCTCAGCTCCAGGAGACGCCAGACCTCACCAGCCTCAGCCAGCCCAGCTTCGTCTCCTCTAGGACACCCTCTCCTCTGCCCGTGCACCCAGTCCTCTCATCTCCCCGGGCTGGTGTCTGACCCTGTGTGCTGCGGTCGGCCTCGAAAACTGTGCCACGGGCGGGTCCTGGTTCCCGGGAGGGGCTTCAAATCCCCCCAAAAAGCTGACAGCACTACTACCCTAACTGTCACCACGACCTCCACCCTCACGGCTCCCACTGAAACCACCACCAGCATCAGTAACATCACCGCCAACGTCATCGAGAACACAATCATTACCTCCGCCACTGTCACCACCACCAACATCAACACCAGCATTCCATTATTAACAGCACCACCAGCTTCAAGAATGACACAATCACATCACCATATCACATCATCGGACCATCATTACCACTACATCATCACCATTTGTTGTTCAGTTGCTCAGTCATGTCCAACTCTTTGAGACCCGTGGACTGCAGGACTCAAGGCGTTTCTGACCTTCACTATCTCCCGGAGCTTGCTCAAACTCATGTCCATCGAATTTGTGATACCATCCAACCAACTTATCCTCTGTCGCCCCCTTCTCCTCTTGCCCTCAATCTTTCCCAGCAGCAGGATCTTTTCAAATGAGTCAGTTCTTCGCATCAGGTGGCCAAAGTATTGGAGCTGCAGCATCAGTCCTTCCAATGAGTATTCAAGACTGATTTTCTTTAGGATGGACTGGTTTGATCTCCTTGCAGTGCAAGGGACTCTCAAGAGTCTTCTCCAGCACCACAGTTTGAAAGCATCAATTCTTCAGCACTCAGTCTTCTTTATGGTCCAACTCTCACATCTACACATGACTACTGGAAAAACCATAGCTTTAATCATGGACCTTTGTTGGCAAAGTGATGTCTCTGCTTTTTAATATGCTGTCTAGGTTTGTCATAGCTATTTTTCCAAGGAGCAAGTGTCTTTTAATTTCTTGGCTGCAGTCACCATCCACACTGATTTTGGAGCCCAAGAAAATGAAATCTGACACTATTTCCATTGTTTCCCCATCTATTTGCCATGAAGTGACAGGACCAGATGCCATGATCTTAGTTTTCTAAATGTTGAGTTTTAAGCCAACTTTTTCACTGTCCTCTTTCATCTTCATCAAGAGGCTCTATAGTTTCTCTTCACTTTCTGCCATTGAAGTGGTATCATCTGCATATCTGAGGTTGTTGATATATCGCTCAGCAATCTTGATTCCAGCTTGTGATTCATCCAGCCTGGCATTTCTTATGATGTATTCTGCATGTAAGTTAAATAAGCAGAGTGACAATATACAGTCTTGACATACTCCTTTCCCAATTTTGAATCAGTCGATGTTGCATGTCCAGTTCTAACTGTTGCTTCTTGACCTGCATATAGGTTTCTCAGGAGGTAGGTAAGGTGGTCTGTATTCCCATCTATTTAAGAATTTTCCATTGTTGTGATCCACACAGTCAAAGGCTTTAGTGTAGTTAATGAAGCAGAAGTAGATTTTTTTTTAATTCCCTTGCTTTTTCTATGATTCAGTGTATATTGGCAATTTGATCTCCAGTTCCTCTGCCTTTTGTAAATCCAGCTTGTACATCTGGAAGTTCTCGGTCCATGTACTCTTGAAACCTAACTTGAAGGATTTTGAGCATAATCTTGCTGACGTGTGAAATGAGTGCAGTTGTATAGGGTAATTTGAACATTCTTTGGCATTGCTTTTCTTTGGGATTGGAATGAAAACTGATGTCTTCCAGTCCTGTGGCCACTGCTGAGTTTTCCAAATTTTCTGGCATAACGAATGCAGCACTTTCACAGCATCACCTTTTAAGATTTGAAATAGCTCATCAGGAATTCCATCACCTCCACTAGCTTTTTCGTAGTGATGCTTCCTACAGCCCAACCGACTTCACACTCCAGATGTCTGGCTCTAAGTGAGTGACCACCCCATCGTGGTTAACCGGGTCATTAAAAGCATCACCATTGCCACCACCAATACCATCATCAATACCACCACCATTTCCCCTCCATCAGCACTACCAGCAACACCAATACCACCATTATGTTATCAGCAGTATTGTCATCACTACCCTCTTCGCTGTCACCTCCACTGCCAACACTGTCACCGTTACCAACACTGGCAGCGGCAACAACAACACGACCCTTACCACCACCATGCCGGTCACGCCATCACAGCAACACCACCGTTGCACCAACATTATCACCACCACCACCAACGGCACATCGTCGCCAATGCGGTCACTCCTATCAGTCCCCTGATCACCGAGCTCACCAGCGCCACCTCCGCTGTGAGCAGTGTCACCGTGACTGCCATCACCGCTGAACCAGCACTGTGTCTGTGGACTGACACTAGCTGGGCACCGCCATCACCAACACTCAACCCTCCACATCCAGGGCACTGTGTAGGCAGAAACCGTCCTGCAGGAGGCCTCACCGCCCACCACGCCTGTCAATCACGATGGGCTGAACCCAGGCAACCTCACCATCACCATCATCTGATCCTCCACACTGCTGACCACACCCCACCCTCCAAGGTGAACCTCAAGGTCATTCCATCAAAGTCCTCTCTAGGCCAGGAAAGGGTAATGGTCACCCTGCTCACACCACCCTCCCTGCTAACGTGGAAGCTTTCCTGTCTCCTCCACCTCTTGCCATCTGCATCCTGAGTTGGTTCTCTGCAGAGAAGAGGACGTCAGTCCCTGCCAATACCACCAGCAAGCCACTGGGCAGCCTGCGGAGCTGGGGTTTCGATTAAGACTTTCCTGCCTCAGGAAACTAGCAACTGCACACCCCAAGCGTGGGGAAGCACGTGGCATGAGGAGGAGGCTCAGCTCACACCCTCCAGGCCCATCCCAGGGCAGGGAACCCCAGATCTCAGTGGAGGAAGGAGGTGAGCGCCCTCCCCACTTGTGGGCACTGTCCCACGCGCTCAAGGCCCAGCACTGACCTCCCTGATGCGCCCCCCCTCCCTGAGGGAAACTCCAGGCTCTTCCTTATCCCTCACCCCCAGATCAGTGCAGGTGTGGGAGGCAGGACGGGGGGAGCCCCCTCTGCTGGGGGGCTCACACTCTGCTGGGGGCTCACACTCTGATTGGGGCTCATACTCTGCTAGGGGGTACACACCCTGATAGGGGTTTCACACTCTGCTGGGGGGTACACACTCTGATGGGGGGTTCACTCTGCTGGGAGCTCACACTCTGCTGGGGGCTCACACTCTACTGGGGGGCTCACACTCTGCTAGAGGAGCTCACATCCTGCTGGGAGGCTCACACCCTAATGGGGGGCTCACACTCTGATTGGGGCTCACACTCTGCTGGGGTTTCACACTCTGATGGGGGGCTCACACTCTGATCAGGAGGCTCACACTCTGCTGGGGGGTTGCACACTGATGGGGGGCTCACACTCTGCTGGGGGCTCACACTCTGCTGGGGGGTTGCACACTCTGATGGGGGGCTCATACTCTGATCAGGAGGCTCACACTCTCATGGGGGGCACATGAAGATACACAGAATTTTGGCAAGTCAGAGCTGGGGAGCAGGGGACCTGGGGGGCATGTAGGAGAACAGGAAGAGAGGCCTCCAGAAGCAGGTGGCTTTGAGGCTGGAGAAGAGGCACAGGGACCAGGGACAAAGGCGCCAGGCGTTCCAGCTGGCGCCAAGGAGTGGCGAGGGGCCCGTGGGGTGGAGGACTGCGGCTTGGGGAGCCGGGCTGCCTGCCAGGGCGGGGGCACTCACTGCCCCACGTTCTGAGCGCAGCTGCTGTCCCTTGGCCGTGACCTCACTGCTGTCTGTCCCCTCCAGGTCCCAAACCCAGCCGAGACGGGCAGGCCTGGACTCAGATGCCCCTCGAGGAGGGCAGGCTCAGAGCAGGCCTCTGCCAGGCCCCCCACTCCGCAAGCACACAGTCCAGGGGAGGCTCAGAGAAGGGAGGGGCGCTGGGGAAGGGGCTGGGGGTGGGCGGTCTCGCTGCTGAGAGCAGCACTGCACCCCTCCCCCGGCCCTAGCTCCCCACCCAGGTGGGGGTGTAGAGCAGGACCCCACCTCCCACCCACGCTCATGAAGGGCCACCAAAAGGCCTTCTGTGTCCAGCTGTCTCCCCTCCCCCACTGGCCCCCCTCGCCTGCCTTCTCTGCCCCCATCAGGAACCAGACGGCGTGGGAGAAATTGGGCTGGGAACCGGCCGCTGACAGCGACCTGGGGACCCTGCCAAGTCTCCCTTCCGCTTGCCCCCCTCGGCCTGCCCCTCACCGCCCTCTCCAAGGAAACCAGGGACTGGGGGTGGGGGGGGGGAGGGGCAAGGCTCTTAAAGGGATCAGGACACGCACTTGTGTGAGGACCCGGGGATGGGCCCGGGCCTGCGTCCTGAGTGTCCCCCAGGACAGCTGCACCCGCCGGGGGTGGGGAGAGAGCCCGGACTGGCGAGCAGAGCTCTGGGCCCAGTCCTCAGCCCGGCTGAGAAAGCTGCATGAGTGAACACTGGAAGGTGCCTGGAAGGGGCTCAGGCTTTGGAGAAGACCCTCCAGACTGGGGAAGTGCCTGCCCTCCACCAGCCTGTCCCAGCGTCTGCTCTCCCAGCTCAAGTTCTGGAGTGTAGGGGTGTCAAGAGCCCACTAGTTAGGGGAACTCCCAGCCTGACTCAATAGCAGCCCGCTGCAGGACTTCTCAGAGCCTTTACAGATGGCGCGAGTGTGGACCCGGGAGCATGAGACATGGTGGGCATGAAACGCTGTCCGCCCTGGAGCCCACGTGGGCCTGGTACTGGGCACAACACCTTCTGAGATGGGGGCGCAGCACCCAGGCCTGTCCTGTCCTGACGTCCCCACGCTGGGGCTCAGCCACACCATCTTCAAGTGCGGCCGGAGCAGGTGACTTCTGAGGGCCTGCCCTCTCTGACTTCTCTGCTCTGTGTGCCTCTCAGGTGTTTATTTTTAAAAAGGAAACTGCAAAACATTTGCAGCTTCTTAGAAAGACACAGGGAGCTGTCCTTTCAGAACCACAGACATGAAATCCGGGCGGTGCTTCTGGCCTTCGTCAACCCCGCCCCCACCAGCCCATCCTTCCAGACCCCCCTCCCCTCCCACCTAAACATTTAAGAATTCTGAAAAGACCCCCTTTCCCTCCCTAACTGCCCTGCCCCCAGGCCTTCACTGCCACTGGCCAGGCTGGCAGAAGGGTGTGGGGGCGTGGGGGGGCAGCCTTGAGCCTCTCTGTGAGCAGTCGTCCCAAGTGTAGACGCTGAGCCTGTGCGTGCAAGAGTGCGTGTGTGACTGGGGGCGAGGCAGGTGGAGGGTCTGCACTGTGGGTGGAAGCCTGACTCAGACTTTCCGAGAAGAGTGTGTCACATGCCTGATGGGTGCGTGTGTCTGCAAGAGGAGGCGGCCCTCCACACACAGGACACGTGCAGTTACATGTTACATGTGAGCACGCACAAGTGACGCCGGGTGAGATGCTGCGTCAGGGCTCAGAGTGTGCCCAGGGCCAGGGCTCAGTCCGGCTTGGTGTCTAGGCTCCTGCAGTGACGAGGGCCAAGACTGAGTCATGGGTCAGAAGCTTACCGCTTCTCAGCTGAAGGTCGCTAGTGACTCTCAGTTCCCACTGACACCTTCCCCCCACCCACATACACACAATTCTGCAGACATGAGACTCTTTCTCATCCAAACACATACAAACACAAGCCCACGCCAGCACAGACCTGATCCCTGGGCACACCGGTGGAAGCAACCTGGGGCCCTAGCCCTGGTCCCCGTTTTGGGTCACCTGGGAAACCGTTGGCTCCTCTGAGCCCTTTTACATGTGAGATGGCCTCACCTGGCCACGGAGGGAGGTGCTTCCGGCACAAAGCCTGGGCAGGGAGAGCCAGCTGCCTGCCTCCTGCCCCAGGCCCCCACCCCATCACTTCTGGGCCCAAGGCTGTCCGGCTCTGGGGCAGAAGCTTCGGTCCCTACCCTGAGCTGAAGCACCAACCTTCCAGAGCCTCGGCTTCTCCAGAAGTAACAGGCAGGGCTCCCAGGGACACCCCGGACTGAGCAGGGAGCTTGTGGGCACATGTCTTCTGGGGCACCTCCAATGTGGCCCAGCTGTTGGCACCTCCCCCCTGTCCAAAGGGCCCTGGGCCCAGGCACAGAGGCCTTGATAGTCCCATCTGTCCAGGGGGGACCAGGAGAGGGCAAGGGAGGCCTGGGGTGTGGGCAGGCCCCCACACCTGAGAAAGGAGGGGCCAGTGGAGGCCATGGCCAGACATGAGCGTCCCACGGGCCTGGCTGCTGCCGCACCCCCATCCCCGCTCTGCTCCCACACGCAAGCAGGTGGACTCCAGCCACAGGGACGCTCCCAGGGGACAGGATCTGCCCCGACCGTGCCCCGGGGACAGTGAACCCAGCACTCACTGGGCTGGCCAGGCCTCTCACAACCTGCTGCTCCCGGACAGCAAAGGGGATAGATGGGTCCACCTTTCTGGAAAGCAATTTACTACCAAGGCCTGGAAGTTGTCCAGGGATTTGATGCCAACGAAACAATCAGAAATGTGAGCAGAGCTATCCAAGGGCAGGGCCGCTGGGTGAATCAGGCACCCCAGGGGCTCCGGGCCACCTTTGAACAGCCCAGTGGGAGGGTTTCTGGACGGTGGGGAGGGGCTCGTGCTGACGTCAGGGGCCAGACGGAGTGGACAGCAGCCACATGATGGCCACAGGGGCCAGCCTGGGAGCACGCGAGCCCTCGTTCTTGCCTTTTCTTTTTTTACCCTTTTCTGTCAGTGCATTTTGTGCAAAGTTTACACCGCTTATGAAATTCAGAGAAAAACAGTCTCTGGCAACCAGAGCCAGCGGGCTGGTTTCCTGGGGCTACGGGGTCCACCCCAGCGCTTCCCCGACGCTGTCCTCACACCCCGAGTGGGCAAGGGCGGTGGAGTCCGCGCATGGGCCTGCACTCTTTCACCACAGGGCCTTTACACTGTCTGTTCCTTCTGCCAAAATGCTTGTCCCCAGACACCCACGTGCAGTGCTGAGCAGGCCTCTCTCAAACACCACCCCAAAGAGGCTTCTGTGAACCTGCTCTCAGGCTCCTCACCCCACCGGCCACCAGATCCACTGCTTCTACTTCTTGGCATGTGGTGTGACCGGACAGTTTCACGGGGATCTGGATGTTCCTACTTTCCTGTCCTTCCGCACAGGGGACAGGAGGAGGCTGAGCACCAGGACCTCATAGAGCATGCTCTGTCAGTGGTCAGGAACCACTGAAGAGGGATGGATGGGTGGGTGGATGGGTACATGGGTGGGTGGGCAGATGGATGGATGGGGTGGATGGAAGAGTGGATGGGAGGATGGATAGGAGGATGGGAAGATGGGTGGGTGGGAGGGAGGATGGGTACATAGGTGGGTGGGCAGACGGATGGATGGGATGGATGGAAGAGTGGGTGGGAAGATGGATGGGAGGATGGGAGGATGGGTGGGTGGGTGGATGGATGGGAGGATGGATGGGAGGATGGATGGATGGATGGGAGGATGGATAGGAGGACGGGTCGGTGGCTGGGTGGATGGGTACATGGGTGGGTGGGCAGATGGATGGATGGGGCGGATGGAAGAGTGGATGGGAGGATGGGAGGATGGAAGGATGGGAGGATGGGTGGATGGAGGATGGATGGATGGATGGATGGAGTGTGGATGCACAGATGGATGGGTGGAGGATGGATGGATGGGAGATTGGAAAAATGGATGGGAGAATGGATGGACAAATGGATGGATAGATAGGACGGGTGGGTGGAGGATTTTGATGGATGCATGGTAATCACATCCCTCCCCAACAACTTCCACAGGTCCACAGCCTCTACAAACTGCCCCTTGCAGCCTCCCTCCCACTCCGCACCCCTGCCCCTCCGGCTGCCCACTCTCACTGGCCATGCCTCACATTCCTCCTGTACCTTCCAACATCCACACTTTTGCTCAAACTGCTTCTGCCCGAGACCCCCCTCCCTCCGCTGCCGGGAGGACGTGTGCCCTTCACGTGTCGGCCACTCTGGGAGCCTCCCCTGACCTCACAGGACGCACCTCCATCCCCACGGCATGAGGGACGTTCCCCATGGCCCTGGGGCCGGCCTGGGGACTGGCAGTGCCAGGGCTGAGGGAGGCAGGCGGTGACAGTGACACGCGGCTCTCTGACACCCCCTCCCCAGTGGATACCGAACCCCTGGGGGGAAGGCCGAGCCCCCACCCGGCCCACCTGGGCCATCAGGTTCCAGCCGCCAAGCTCTCTCCTGCCCAGTCTCCCCAAACGCTGACCCTCCTTGCCTCTGAGGGCTGCCCCCACTTTAGGGCCTTTGCACAAACTCTTCCCTGTGACCACACGAGCCCCCATCTACCTTTCCCTCTGTCTCCCTGTGTCTGGGAGGAACCCTGCTCTGGGCGCCCATGCAGGTGCCATGACCCTGAATCTCAGCCTGGCCAGTCCAGCCCAGCGCCCGGCCCCCACTCATAACGGGAGCGGCAGGGCCTGACACAGGCTGGTGCCACGTGCCAGGCAGGGAGCGGGGCCCGAGACCCCAGGAGTCCTGGCCTCTGCGTCCCATCGGTCACCCTGGGTCTCACCCAGCTCTGTGCTCATGCCCCTTCCCCTGACCTGGCCTGGGGGACCCCTGCAGCCCTCTGGACCCGCAGCCATGGACCTCCCTAGGAGCGGTGGGAAACTGGCTGGGTGGGCTCCCCACGCCATCAGTGCTGGACCAGGCAGGGAGAGACCGTGCCTGACGGGAGGTGCGGGGGACGGTCAGCAGCTGGCCCCAAACCTGGAGCCCAGGCCCCTCCCTCCTGGCCACGGAGCCCGCCCCGGAGGCCACACGGCCAAGACACTTACGCGTCCGTCTCATCCCACAGGATGCAGGTCTGGTTGGTGGTGCCCTGGGAGAGACGGCGGAGTCAGGCCACCTGCCCGCCCTCAAGCCCCGCTCGAGGCAGTGTCCACGTGGGGTCCCATCACCCCGCCTGGCGCCCTGCCTCTGCTGCCCCCCAGAGACGGCGTTTGCGGAGGAGAAACTGAGGCCCAGAGCGGGGAAAGGGCTGGCTCAGCCCCCAGCCCGCTGCGCGGCCTCGGGCAGCTTCTGTTCCCTCTCTGGGCGGGGCTGGGCAGCAGCGACCACTTCCGCTTAATACGAAATGGCCGCCAGAAGGTCAGGGGCACAGACAGGGCTCGGCAAGCACCTCTGCCCCACAGGCTGCGGGGTGATGACAGGGGGCTCCCGCCTGATGAGGGAGGTGCCAGGCGGGAGAGGCTGGGCACGGCCCAGCGCCGGCCGACACTGCCTGTCCTGGCTGGGGAGCGGGGCGGGTGTGGGCAGACTCTCGGTGGCCGAGGGCATCTCAGGCCCAACGGAGAGGCCGGGGAGGAGGGCGTGGTGGGCCTGCGGGGTGGGGGCACATGGCAGAGATAGTTCCGTCCTCTCCAAGGAGCGGCCGGGCTGGCAGCGCCCGGGAGCAGCGGCCTTGGACCTGGGTTAGGCTGCATTCGGCTCCTTCAGTCCCTGCCTGTGACCCCGGGCAAGTCCCCGAAGCTCTGCCAGCCACCGTCCCCGCCCGCCGCTTGAGCTGTCTCTCAAGGCTGGCCAGAGGCCGGGACGTGTGCGCACACGGGGACAGGTGGAGGGGTCCATGTGCGTGGACGTGCACACGGAGGGTACTCACGTTATACATGTGGGCGAACTCGATCTCCAAGGGTGTGAGCAGGGAGCGAGGCGGGGGCTTCACAGTCACCGAGATGACCTTGGAGTTCAGGACAGTTGTGTTCCTGGGGGATAGCCGGTGGCCATGCTGGGGTCAGGAGCCCCTTGCCCCACCTCCCCTAGGCCTGGCCTCTCTAGCCCTCCACCCCCCAGACCCGGCCTCCCCAGGCCCCTCATCCCCCAGACCCGGCCTCCCTGGCCCCCACCCTCCAGACCCGGCCTCCCCGGCCCCCACCTCCCCCAGGCCCGGCCTCCCCGGCCCCACCTCCCCCAGGCCCGGCCTCCCCAGGCCCCCAGCCCCCAGACCCAGCCTCCACAGGCCCCCAGCCCCCAGACCCGGCCTCCCCAGCCCCCACCTCCCCCAGGCCCAGCCTCCCCGGCCCCCACCTGTGCCCTGATGCCCACCTCTGCAGGGCCAGGAAGCTGCCCAGGTTGCGGTAAAGCACGGTGCCCACCACGAACACAGATGAGTCATCAGCCTCTGGAAGACAGCACTGTGGTCGCCCTCCTCCCACCACCCCCAGGCCAAGGCCCTGCTGGGCAAGAGGAGTGTGTCCACCCCCGTCACCCAACCATGGACACAGCACTGCCCTGGAGCTGGGGTACTTCCTCGGTCCCTGTGAGTAACCCCTGAAAGCCAGGGGCAGGCAGGGCACCGTTTTTCTTCCTGGGAACTGGAGTCGCTTGCTGTGTGACACCAGGCAAGACCCTCTCCCTCCCTGTGATGAGGGGCTCCATTCAGCCAAGGTTTCCTGGGGCCTCCCAACATAGTGAGGGCAGAGAGGGCTTCCTGGAAGAGGGGGCAATCTCAGGAACACTGAGATTGTGTAGAAGAAACGGACACCGCCCTAGCCCTTGACACAGCACGTCAGAACTTCTGGAGTGCTTCTGGAGTGGGGCTGGGGAGTTCCTTGGGGGGCCTGAGAGGTTCTAGACTCTGGGGAGCCCCTCCAGCCCCCTGAGGCCCTCACCTGCCAGCCCCGTGGAAAAGACGCTCTTGGACACAGTGACCCTGTCCTCCGGCACCTTGGCCCAGTCGCCTGTGGCCCGCCAGCCCTTCATGGGGAAGCTGATGTCGGTGGCTCCGCTGGCTGGGAGCTTGTGGATGCTGAGGACTGTGCGGGGTGGGGGGCGGGGGGAGGGGAGAGATAGCGACAGACAAAGGGAGACAGAGACAGAGCGGTTTCAGGGTGAGGAGCTTTGGCCCTGGGACGGGAAGTTGGGCGGGACCGTCACGGGGCTGCTCCTGGCTCAGAACAGACGCAGTGTTCGTGGGGCCACCCAGCCACACCACGCAAGGAGTGTGCAGGGGGTACACGGGTGCACAGGGCGTAGGGCATTTGGGTGCACAGGATACAGGGCTGTGAGTATATGACGGGTGAATGGGGGCGTGGGGTGTGCAGTGGGTGCATGGAGTGTGTATGTGTAGGGTGCAGAGGTGCTAGTGTATGAGCGGGGTGTACGGGAGAATGGGGGTGTGCGGGTACAGGGGGTGGGAGGGCTAACGAGGGGTGACGGGAGGAGTCCAGGGCCTCCTTTGGTGACAAAGGGTGGGCCCTGAATGTCCACTGGCTCTGGACAGGCTCCCTGGAGGTGGAAGGTCAGGGGTCCTGGCCCTGGCCTAAGCCCCGCCCCAGGGGCTGTGGGTGGTGCTGGGTGGCCAGGGGTCCAGCCTCTACAGCAAGGTCCGGGGGCAGGCGGCTGAGAGCTGAGGTGGCCTCCGGGCCACACCCGTCACATGTGGCCACAGAAGAGCCCGCTTTCCAGCCACTCCCATCTCACCCGGAACAAGGGCCCCATCAGCCCAGTGAGAAAGGGACCCAGCAGCCTGGAGCCCCTGCTAACCCTGCCTCCAGGCTGGGCTCTCCCCACCTACAGGAGGACGCTGCTCCCACTCCCCTGGCCTCAGGGGTCTCCCCAGCTCTGGGGTCCTGAGCTCGAAGGCGAAAGGCAGGACCAGGGCTCTAGAAACTTCTAGCTTAGCAGGAGTTCATCCCTGCCTGGGGAAGGTACCCAGGTGCGTGCGAACGAGCACAGTGGGCCCAGAGGACACGTCCCCAGAGGCCCAGGAGTCTCTACAGAGGCGGTGACCATCGCCCTCCTCGGCGCTATGTGGACCACTGCCAGGCCCGGGCCCCACCCAGCTCCCCACTGTGAGAAGGTTATCTGGAGAAGTGCCCTGGAGAGCTGTTTAAGGGGACGTGGTGGTAATCGTTGAATGCAACTGCTGCAGGTCCTTGTGCCGACAGCCACCGGCAACCCCCCAAGTCCAGGCCCGTCTATGGCTCCCTCCAGCCCCCCGAGGCCTGCACTGCCGCCTCCCCATTTGAGATTCTGTCAGTGCTACTGAGCTGGTTGTCGCCAAGCCCCTCTGACAAGCACTTCTGGGAGCAGAGTGCAACCTTGCCTTCAAATCTCCGCAGTCCCAGCACAGCGGGTCCTGGGGACAAGGCACTGTGGGCCCCCGACCCCAGGGAGGTAGAAGCTGTGGCTGGGGCTTCCTGTTGCACCCCATGACTCTAAATGTCCAGGGCCTGGTCTGGGTCCGAGAGCCCCCACGCTGACCCCCTCCCAGCATCACATCCAACCACTGTCAGGAGACTTAGGTCTGTGCACCTGAGGACTCATAGATCATCCTAGAACCTGGCCCGGGGGTCCCGCCAGAAACTGAGGCTCGAAAGCCCCGTCCAGGTGTGCAAGATGAGGCCTGGGAGAGAGAGGGCTGGGCTTACCCAGGTTGTCTGTCACCTGGTATGCATCCCGCAAGTCTTTCATGCGGAAGCCGATGACGTCCACGAAGTCCTCCACTAGCCGGAAGAGCTCCTTGGCATTGGGGCCCATCTGCAGACGGGATGGGGGCAGGGTCAGGGAGCCTCAAGATTGTGGGGGGCAGCCCAGCCAAGAATGCGCCAGAACTGAGTGTCACCCGAGTCCCCTGCCCCCCAGCAGGGACACAGCCTCTTGCTCCTCTGCCTCTTCCCGCCTCCTTCCCTCATCTGTTCCGTCCTGGACGAGGTCCCGCCGGTCACTCCCTACCCCGCAGGGCTCTGGACCTGACTTGGGAAGCGGAGTGGGACCTGAGTGTCCACCACCAATTTGTGGATAAGAACACTGAGCCCAGAGGGGCTGTGGCACTCCGGCCCATGGCCAGGTGTCCAGGTGGGAGGAGAGCACGGGTCTCTGGGCGCCGCAGCCCCTGGGCACAGGCGTAGCGGTAGGTTCCCGATCAGTGTGGGGGGGAGGCGGACCGTTCTCTCCAGGTGAGAAAGGACTGCCACGTTCCGGTCTGCACCCTATGGCCAACAAGCTTTCTCAGACCCCTCCCTGAGCCCCAAGCGTGAGCCCGTCATCTGACGGACGGGGATGCCGAGGCTCAGAAGGCTAAGTGACTTCCTGGAAGAGGACAAGCTGAGATTTGAACCCAAGACCCCACCCTGAGCCGGCCTGGGGGATGGGGAGTCACAGAGATGCCCACAGCCACCCCCAGGTGGGCAGGCGTACCAGCTGCGCCTCCTCCCACTTGTCCCGGTTCTCCTCGGCCAGCAAGTTGCTGATGATCTGGACAAAGTTCTGGAAGGAAGAGGAAGAACGGCCAGTGAAAAGGCACGTGCACTCGGTCTCTGCGACCCCAGGGACTGCAGCGCACCAGGCTCCTCTGTCCACGGGACTTCCCAGGCAAGAATACTGGAGTGAGCTGCCATTTCCTTCTCCAGAACAGAGAATAAGGTACCAGAATCATGGCTCAGTGTGACCAGGGGTCAGAGTGTGACCGAGGTCAGGGCTCAGTGCGGGACCCTGCTCAGGGTTCCGTCTGAAGTCGGGACTCGGTCTAAGGCTGGGGTAGAGAATGCCCTCCTGGGCGCCCACCTGCACATCCCCAGGGGTCGGGCTGTAGTACGCCCGGCGGAAGATCTCTGTCATGTTCCTCAGGACGTCGATGGTGGACAGCAGGTCCCCGCTGTAGCTGGTCCCGTCCTGGGAGATCTCCACCAGGGTCTGGATGACCTCGGAGACCCCCTCCCCGGGCAGCCCGCGCTGTGCCTTTGCCAGGTGCTCCCGGGTCTAGGCAGACAGGGTGTGGGTGCTATGACTCTGCAGGTACCAAGGGTCTCCCATGCCCAGAGGGTGCTCTGCAGCCCCCAGCCATGCTGACCCGTGTCCACGGAGTGTACCGCTGGGGATGCAGGGTTATGTCTGAGAATGGAGGGGAGAGGCGAGCCCTGGAGTGATGGGCGGGGTGGGGTGGGAGACCCCGGGGCCCAGCCTCACCATCATCTGGATGTTCCGGTAGTCAATGGACACACAGCGGATATAGGTGGGGGGCTCCCAGTAGGCGATGCCCTCTTCATCCAGCTCACAGCGTCGCAGGATGAGGCCTGTGGAGATGGGTGGTCAGCTCCATCTCCCACTTCTCAGGAGGATGCCCACGTCTGCTGCAAGAGTCCCACCCACCCAGCCACAGCTCCCAAGTGCCTCCAGCTCTCTTGATGGGACCCCCCAGCCCTGGAAGACACTCGCTCATGGCCGCATTCCCGGAGCAGAGCTGGCACGGGGGCCAGGCCTCCGTCGACAGTTTTTCACTCAAAACATTTCTGAGCAGACGCTGCCAGCCAAGCACTGGAGCCTGTTAGGAGCCAAACCTGCAGGCATCCTGTGTGGAGGTTGAACCCTGGGCTGAGTGACGGGCTTCAGAGTTCAGCCCAGGGCTTCTCCCGGAGCCCCTTCCTACCCAGAGCCCTGGGGAGAACCAACAGCCCACCCCTGCCCCGCTCCACCTCTGGGGTCAGGGGGCCCCTGATGACCCTGGTGTGCTGCAGATGCTGGGCAGCCTTGGGGCTGACTGGAGTCAGGTGTGGACGGCCTTGAACACAGGCACAGACTATGACCCAGACCTTACTCCCAGGGAGGCAGGCATAGCTGTAATGACCCTAGGGAACTGCCAGGACACTGCCACCCAACAGGAGCCACGGGGCAGGACGGGACACCTGGTCCACAGCATGGTGCAGAATCAAAATGAGGGGTCACACAAGCAGACAAACGCTACAGAAGTGACACCATCCTGCAACTTGTGTTTTCACTTTACTTCCCTAGATTTGCAAGACGCTACCCAGACCCTGTATTATCCTGTAAACAAAACAGGGTATGGGGGCTGCAGCCACAGCTGGGAATACACAGCCTCCACCACGGTCACCAGCCTTATCAGGGGGTGGGGAGCCCAGAGCAAGCTCATTTTACAGAAAGAAATGGAAGTTCAGAGAGGGTAGGTACTTCCTGAATGTCACACAGCACACAGGGGCACAAAACAACACATGTTCCTCAGACAAGAGGGCAAAGGAAACCAAACCTTCACTGCAGAGCCCCTTCTGGGAGCCCATCCTGCTCTTCCCACACCTCATATCGCTCCATGGGGTGCATGGTGATCAAGACCACTGTGTCCAAAGCCGACTTCCCCGTGACTGGCCGTGCAGACCCAGGGCAAGGCTGTGGCCTCTGTGCCTCTGGTTTCCCACGTGTAAACATCGCACCAAAGGGCTTCATGCCGGCACTGGCTCCGGTGACTTAGGACACGGCGGCCCCGGGTCCCCATCCGCACCCCTCTGGCCTCGGTGTGCAAGGGGCTGCCTGGGCAGGGTCTGGGCTGCGTGCCCTGTGCTGACAGTTCTCGGGCGGGCCTCCAGGGGCATCTCGGTGCCTCCCACACATCCCGCAAGGAAGGGACAGGTGCCCCTGCCAGCCCCTGCCCCCTTGGCCCTCACCTGTGGCGTTGCGGGGACACCGGACCGCAGCCACCTCTCCGGCCGGGGTCTCCTTCCAGACCACAGCTCCAAAGTTGTCCTCATCACAGATCTCATGGGGCTCTGCCAAGGGCCAGAGACATGAGTGGGGGAGGGGAACGCAGGGAGGGTCAGAGAGCTGGCAGCAGGGTCAGGAGGGCCCAGATGCCACGGGACATCCACCCTCACAAGGCGGTTGTCCCCCAGCTGCGCCCCGAGGGCCTCCCCCACCACTCGGGTTGCGCCTCCTCAGGGTCCAGCTGTGGGGCAGAGTGGGGACACTCACCGGGACACCGCTGGGTGCCACACTGCCGGTATTCATCCTGGGGGCCCTGGCAGGCTGCTCCCCCGAAGAAGGGCCCCAAGCAGGCGCGCTCCCTCCGCTGCGTGCCACCCCCGCATGTGACGCTGCAGCCGCCCCACGACGCCCAGGCCTGCCACTTCCCATCCACTGCAGGACACAGCCACGCATGGAGGCACGAGGATGGGGACGAGGGGCGTGCAGGAGCCACAGGGACGCAGGGGCGGGGAGCCAGGAGCGGAAGGAAGTTGACACCAGGGAGGGGAAGGCAGAGCTCAGCTTGATACAGGATAAGAAAAGTGCCTCATGTGCACTGGCCCCCAGGATCCCTCCACCGCCACCACATCCCTGGGGCCTCGTTCCAGGGCCCTCCAGCAGCCCCCAGCCCGCCAAGTGACTCAGGACCGCAGGTCCCCACCCACAGGCCCCGGGGCATGGCCTGACCTGGACACTGCTGCAGGAAGCAGTCTCGCGTCTCTACCCAGTGGCCCTGGCACTCGGCACCCCCGTACGAAGGCCCGTTGCACTCGCGTGTGCGCTGCTGCCGACCCTGGGAGCAGCTGGCGGAGCACGTGCTCCAGCTGGACCACTCGTTCCAGTTTCCATCCACTGCCCGGCCCAGGGGAAGAAGGGGACAGGAAGCCAGCGTGAACAGCCAGGGTCCACACCCCACCTGGGGCACAGGTGTGAGCACCCCACAAAGTCTGAGGCATGGGTGACACCCAAGGAGGCCCCAGCACCCCAACACCCCTGGCGCACCAGTGAGAACGTCCCAGGTTCTCTTGCCTACAGCCTGATCACAGCCTGGGGTTCCAATCTCACCTCTGAGGCCCCAGCAGGTGGGTCTGAGTGGGCAAAGTTGGGCTCCGGGGGCTGGCCGGTGGCCCATTGCGTCCTTCCCTCCTCTGCCCTGTCTCACCCCACCCAGCGCCCTCCCTCTCACCTACCAGGGCACAGAGCGATGTTGCAGAACTTGGTTTGCTTTTCCGGGCCCTCACAGGGGTTGCCTCCAAACTGGGGCGGCCTGCAGGTGCGCGTGCGGTCCCGGAAGCCGCGACCGCAGGTGCTGGAGCACAGGCTCCAAGGCGACCACTCGTCCCAGGCGCCGTGCACTAAGGAGGGAACATAGTGCTCTGCGACCCCTGTCCGGCCCAGCCGGCGGCCGAGTCACCTGCCCTGGACGCCTCGCCCCAGGCCCTGACGCCCCGCCCCACCCCTGACGTCCCGCCCCGACACCACGCCCCTACCCGGCGCCCCGCCCACCTGGACACACGGCCGAGTTGTTGCAGAGCCGCTGCTCCCGCAGGGGCCCGCTGCACTGCGTGCTGTAGGAGGACGACACGCAGAAGCGCGTGCGGGTCTGCCAGCCCTCGCCGCAGGTGCTGGAGCACACGCTCCACGGGGACCACTCCTCGGCCGCGGGGTCACCTGTGGGCCCAGACCTACAGCATCACAGGCCTGCTGCTGCGCCCGTACCTGCGCTGCGGCCAGACCCCCAGGTGGCCGCAGCAAGGCCCGTGAGCTCTCCCTCCTTTTTTTTTGTCTCGACAGGCCCCTTCACCTCACACCATTTCTCCTAAATCCAGTGTGCCTGGAGACCAGCGCCTGGCACCTGAGAGGTTAGTCTAATTATGGGAAATTATTACAGTCATTACTTGGAATCAGCAGCAATTAATAACGTACAGTGTTTGTCCAAAGACCTGATACCCTGGAACCAACTTTCCCCAATTCCCAGCTTTAGTGCGTTTGCTGTCAGCCCCACCCAGACGCTGCCACTCACCTGTCTGCGGGGCCGGGAACCCAAAATGCTGCAGGTCGTCCCCCAGCTCCTCACGCCGCCGGGCATCTGTGGACCGCAGGGACTGGCTCCTGGAGTTGGTGCGGCCAGCGGCTGCAGGGCGGGTCCAGGTAAGCACCCAGGCCCTGGCCTGCGGCTCCCGCCCTGCAGCTCTAGAGGGGCGCTCTTGACCCTTTGCCCCTCAGTCCTCAGTCACAGTCGGGCCCAGGCTTGCCAGCACCAGGGCCACTTGGTCCCACTGGGCAGCTGAGAAACCTGGGACCAGGGCACCCTGGTCTGGTGCCAAGCCCTGTCTGGTCCAGACTCCCCTGTCCTGCGCCCCTCCCTCTCTTCCCCCGGGGCCCGCAGCGTCATCCGCAGGGCACCAGGTGTAGATGGCTGCTGCTGTCCCCTCCTTAGCATCCCGCCTGCAGTCCTGCGTCCCGCGGCCCAGCCCAGACACCACAGGGCCCTCCCCAGGCTTCTGAGATGAGCTCCTCTCCCCAGGAAAACTCATCGGGGAAGAAACAACCCGAAGAATGACAGTCTCATTATAACTTGATTTAACTTTATGGAAGCAGCTAAAATATGCATGAGGTCATTAGAGAGCCTTATTAGAGAAATACATCCTGGAGGCAAGATGCAGCTGGGACAGGCAGCTCTGGTCAGGGCTGGGGATCGGGGTGGAGGGAAAAGCCTCACTGACAGCCTTCCGCGTGCACCCCAGAATTCCCAGTCCGCAGGTGCTAAGACAGCCACATCCAGTCTAACACCCGGTCCCGCCCCTCCTCCTAGGCCGTTGCTTCTGATGCCACCCGGCCTGGACCAGGAGTTGGCCCCTCCCTTGGCTAGGCCCCACCCCCTGACCCCGCCCCGCCCCACGTCCCGCCCCTCACAGCCCTAGCCCGGCCTAGCCTGGCCCCAGCACCTTCCCTTGTCCGGCCAGACCCAGCCCCCGCCCTTTTCCCCACCTGGCCCGGCCCGGGCCCCTCCTTCTCCCCCGCCGCGACTCCGCCCGTCCCACCGGTCCGCGCACTCACGGCCGCAGGCCTTGCGGTTGCACAGGCGGCCCTCCTCCAGCACCCCTTCGCAGCCGCCGCCCTCGATACCCGGCGCCGGCAGGCAGGTGCGCGTCCGCGTCTGCAGGCCTCCGCCGCAGTCCCGCGTGCACTCGCCCCATAGGGACCACAACTTCCAGCCGCCTGGTGGGAACCAGAGGGCAGAGTCAGGGCCGGGGTCAAAAGGCTGCGATGTCTTTCAGGCAGTGTCTCAGGGGTCTCGCAGGGGCCTGAGGGTAGAGCGGCCCCTGCGAAGAAGCCTGGGCGGCGTAACCAGCGCAGCGCCCTGGAGGGTCAGCCAGGAGGCGAGAGTGGGCCTGGATGAGGTTAGCGATGGGGTGCGAAGCATAGGCGGCTGGCAGGGCAGGGGGGGCAGAGGTGCGACCCGAGTTCCCTCTGGGGTCTCAGTGCTTTCTGGCTCTGTTTACAGGCTCCCAGGCCAGGGTCTCCACTGACTCTGAATTTAGGTTCCCAGTGTAGCGGCTGGACCCAGAGCTGGAGCCCCAGGCAGGTCTGAAGAACGAATGAGTGAAAGGCACCCCGGCCACCCCAACAGCTGCCTTATTCCAAGGGCCCAGTGAGGGGGTGGGGGCAGAGGAGGCTTCTACTTGGCACAGAGCCTCAGCCCCTGCAGATCCCCTCCCCATGGTCCTCAGTCTAGACTTGTTCACCCTCCCCCCATGATCTGTGTTGTGTGTTCATTACCCCATCACTCAGGGACACCAGAGGCCCCATACCTGGTGGCCTAGTGAGGTCTCACACCCTGGGCCCCGCCAGGCCTCCCCTCCCCTAGACACAGCAGAGACTGGCCTCCAGGTCCCTCTGGCCACCCTCCTTCAGCCCTCTCACGGATCTTCATGCCGGCCCTGTCCCCTCAAGCATCATGACTGCATGTCCCTGAAGGTCTGAGCCCCTTGGTGGCCCCAGTGCCACCGAGGACAGTAAGAGCCTCCAAGCACTGGGGAGCCACTGAGGGGTGAGGAGCAGGAGGCCAACATCTTGGGCGAGAGCTGGGCTGCACTGATGGCTTCAGGGAGGGGCTGCTTCATCCAGGCATTCAGTCCACAGGCCAGACAGCTCCCGCCCTGAGGGACTCCGGTGCCGCCACCCCATTTGTCCTCAGGAACTCCAGGGCCCCTTGCTCCCAGCACAGCAGGGTCAGGGCAGACCCAGCAAGGGCACGTGCAGGTCACCAAGTGCCTACTGTGGGCTGGGTGCCCTGCACGCAGCCCCTGACACAGCCCCCAGGAATGGGGCAAGGAGAAGGCACTGCCAAGGCCTGGCACTGGGAGTCACCCTGGAGCTGGGCCGCTGCCCCACCTGGGGCGGGAGCAGGGGAGCCAGGCTGGCCAAGGGCAAGTCACGCCTGGCCCGGCAGGAGAGTCCTTGTGGCCTCTCGGAGCCTGGCTTCTCTGGGGAGCACGTGGGGTGAGAAGGTGTACTGTGCAGATCCCTAGGGTGGGTGCTGGAGCCGAAAGATGGGGCTCACGTGGTGGCCCCACCACCCACTGCCCTGGGATGGTCAGGTCCACCCCACCCCGCCCTCACACCCTCCACCTGAGGATGAGGGCGCTTCTTCCCATGTCTGCAGCCTATGATGGCAAGCAGCAAGAAACGACGGGGAGACCACAGGTGTGGGGTCTGTCGATGCTAGAAAGTCCCACTTTGTGTGTGTGTGTGTTTTGGCACATTGCCCAGCGTGTGGGCTCTTAGTTCCCAGACCAGGGATATAACCCGAGCCAAAGCAGTGAAAGCGTCGAGTCCTAACCACCGGCCCGCCAGGGAATTCCTCCAGAGAACCTGCTTTGATGTGCAGCAAGTTGGGCGTCCAGGTGCTGGGTTCTGTGGAGGGCCACTTGAAAGGTGTCAGCTGTCCTGTGCCTGTGCTGGGAACTGACCAGCAGGGGGCGCCAGAAGCAAATGAATGGCAGGCAGGGAAGGGGGCCCAAGTCCCACAAGAAGGCAAGGTTCATTCACCTTCCAGGTCCCCAAGCCATCAAGGATCCTTCTCTGCCCTCCCAAGCGTCTCACCTCCCCTGGAGCCCAGAGAGGCCTCAAGGGCACACAGAAGTCAGGCCTCCTGTTCTCAGACCTGCCTTGCAGCTGGGACACGCAGGTGGGTGGGGCAGGAGGGGCCGGCTTGGATCTGAATCACGTGGTCTGTGGTGGGCATGGGCCCTTCTGTGCCCCTCCTGCACACGCAGTGCAGAGGGGCCCAGGGAGGACCTTGCCAGGGTTGCAGAGGAGAGGCCGGGCTGAGCTTTGCAGGAAGCCTGGTTCCAGGGGGCCAAGGGCCCTGGTTCCGAGCCCCTCCTGGGCCTGGGCTTGATGCCCTGTGCTCCCACCGGGGCCTCTCTGCCCCCGTTGTCCAGGTGAGAAGACTGAGCCTGCCCTAGTGACGGAACGCTTGTGCTCCCCCAGTCAGGAGGGGCTGGGTAGGTTGTTGGACCTGGCCCCCCACCCTTCAAGGCCCGTGCTCCCCCAGGGCCGGCCCTCAGGAGGCATCCTGGGCAGCAGAGTCCTGTCTTCCCCACTTCCTGTCCCCCCTCCCTGCTCAGCATCGGATGCCTCAGGAACCTTGAGTCCCAGTCCACCCAGGAACCAGGTGTGGACCCACTTACAGCAGAGGAAACCAGGGCTCAGAGAGGGGTGGTCCAGACAGTCGGGAGCTGGTGAGGCTCTCCCCACCCCACCCCACAGGAAGATCTGCCCTGGAGTTGAGGAGGCAAGCAGGCCTGAGCCTCCCCAGGCAGGTGGCCCTGGGGTCCCACGGCTGGGTAGGAGCCGGAAGCATGGAGGCTGCCACACAGACATGACTTGGTTTTGAGCTGAAAATGCCTGTGTCCCAGGGCTTCGGGGTGTGTGGCAGCTGACCAGGGCCCAGGGGAGTGGGTGGGGGGCCTGCAGGACAGCCCCCCTGTGCACACTGCCCGTGAGTGGCTCTGAGGCTGCCCAGACATGGGGCCCTCACTGCCGCCACTTCAGGCGCCTTCCCTCGAGGCCCGCTGGTCGGCAGGAGCCCCACAGACACCCCCATTTGATAACAAGGGGAGCCGGGACCAGACCCCCAATCAGATTCCAAGCACTGCCCCTGCGGCCCTCAGACCAGGCAGGCTGCCAGCACCGCTCGCCGACCTGGGGCTCCAGGTCCCAGCGGTCTCACTGGCTGAGCCCCTGGCCTGTCACACTGACACGGAGGAACAGGGAGGCTGGAGTTGGGGGCCGGCCTGGCTGCAGAGACACAGCAGGCCCATCCTCCTGTCCCCCCTGCTGCCCCAGCCCAGCCCCCGTGTGGAAGCCTGAGTGACGTGGAACCTGGCAGTGGGCGGGAGAGAGAGGGTGTCCAAGCCAGGCTAATCGGAGGATGCCACTTGGTTCCCATGGCAACTGCTGCAGAGCTCCGTCTTTCAGGATAGACTCAGGTTAGGCCTCAGCTGCCAAAACACCCACTATTTCAGGGCTGGTTACCTTGGTGACCCAGGTGGCGGGGACGTGGTGGGGGGGAGGGGAAGGAGGGAAGGGTCATATCAGGAGAGGACAGGCAGGGGGTCCACTGGCTCAGAGGACAGACTGCCCCCCGGGCCCGGCCCTGACCCTGCTCATATGCTGATTCCCGGTCCTGATCACACACGGCCTTGATCCTCATCACAGACTGACTTCTGATCCTCGACACAGGATCCCTGTCGCATACCAAGCCCGGCCGCTGATGCACGCTCGGCTAACGGCAGCTGCGGTCTTTGTTATCATTTTTACCGTGTGTCGTCACACGTGGTTGACACCTGATAAATGTTTGTCAGGCAAGCGCATCCAAGACCAGAGAATCACCCAGGCAGGTGTCCTGGGGCCCGCAGGGCTGAGCACGGAGGGGCTCAGGCCACCCTTTCCTGGGTGGCCACGGGGCTCTTGGGCTGGGTGGGCTTTGAGGGGGCAGCAGAAGAGTGGGCAAGGTTGGGGGGGTGGGCTGCCCCTCCAGGCCCGGAAAGAAGCCGCCATTCTTCCCAGGCTCAATGCCCCCTCTGTCTGGAAGCCTCATTTCCATCTCATTAAGGGATGAATAGAGCCAATTAATGGCCGCCAGGCAGCCTTGGCCACCCAGGAGAGAGGACACACGGTGAGGGGGCTCCAGGCCTCCTTCCCACCCCGGCGCCCCAGTCTGGAGGCTGTGGTCACCCCAGTCCCGGGGTCCCTGCACCCCAGTGGGCTGCGGCGGGGCACCCAGGGAGGCCGTCTTCCTGCTGGGCCTCCCTGCCTCCCGGGTCCCCTTTGGAGGAGGCAGTCTGCACTTCCCATCTCGTCCAGCAGAGGTCTCCCCAGTCCAGCATGTCAGGCAGCACCGCCTGTTCCCGCCCCGCCCCTGACTGTCAGGCTGGGGTCCCTACGCAACCACAGCGCAGTCCAGCCCCTGTGAGGACTGAGCCCCCAGAATCAAGGCCTGTCCTGCCGCACACAGGTTCCTCCTCTGAGCCCCTTGCATGGATGTGCAAATGAAGGCCCCAGGGGATGGACAGCTCCGCCCCCACCGAAACCACAGCCCCGCTCTGGCTCCACCAGTCCAGACGTGGTGCATCCTTCACCAAGGCCTGCGGCTTCCACTGTCAGGGCCCTAGAGGCCAGCAAGCCACTCAGCTGCAGGAGGCGCTGTGGGATCTCAGGACGGGGCTGAGAACCGCGGCCACTGCCCACAGGCCACTTGACAGAGGAGGAGGACAAGGAGAGTTCCTCCATGCACGACAGAGGTTCCAGACCCTACAGGCAGGTACTGTCCCATCCCCATTTTACAGAAGGAAGCTGAGACTCGGCAAGTCAGTGATGGACCCCATCTGCAGGGTTAGTCCAGCAGGCACCCCCTGTCCTAAGGGTGCCTGTTACAAACCCTGGCGAAGACCCGGGTCCTGCCTGGCTTTGCGCTTCAATGCTGGATGACCTGGGCAGGTCTCTTCCCCTCCTGGAGCCTCGGCTACACAACTCAGCCCTTCCCCGCTCTGGGGGGCAGCGAGACCCCCGCAGGGCCACAGCCGCAGGGTGGTGTGGGCACCCCGCTCTGGGCGGCCCCCTGTGTGCTCCTCTGGTCTCCACGGGGTCACGTCCTCCTACGTCCGCCTACAATGCCTGGAGGTTGTCTGCCTGGAGCCGGAAACCTTGTTTTCCAGGTTTTCTAAGTTGGCCCTTGAGTGAAAGAACACCTCACCGGGCTGGGATGAAAACCATCCTGGCAGGGAGGCCCTAACCTTCCTGCTCCTGTCCCCCTGTCCCCCCAACACATTCCTGATTACCCCTAAACTCCAGAGACACCCCCTTCCCCCTGGAGCACCTCTTCCCATCAGAGCCCTGCTTCTCTCCACACACTGCAGCCCCTAGAGAGGGTAGCTGTGCGGCATTTAGGGTGGGAATTACTTCAAAGCCCATGGGGTGTCAGGGCAGGGGCGCCCCAGCTGAGAGTGGACAGGCCTGGAGGCACCGGGGCACTCAGCCCGGGGTAGGTCACGGCCCCTAGGCCCAGCATCCCCGCCTTGCACGCACCGGGGATGTCACACACTCAGGCTCCAGCCCAGCCCCACCCCACCCATGCAGGCACTTGGGGGAGGCACACATGTGCACATGCAGGGTCATGAACACACAGGGGCACACACATATGCAGAGGGACACGCATGCACACACACGAGAACACACGCACAGGGACCCACGCATAAGCACAGGGACACACACACACACACACGCACACACTGGCCCCCAGCCCCCAGGATGCCGCTTTTTCATTATCTTACATGTCGCTTCTGCAATAAAATTCTTTAATTAAAACATGAATATTTAAAGCAACCCTTGAGAGAAATGGCCCCATCTCACCAGAGGCAGAAAAACGCACAGAGACTCTGAAGGGGGCGGGAGCAGGTGGGCTGTGCAGAGGGGCGGCCGGCCGGGGGCAGGGAGTGGTGCTCTGGCCCGAGGAAGGCTGGCCAGTTGGACGCGTGGCATGGCCATGCGGCGTTTGGACAGGCCGGGCGGGGGCAGGGCTGAAAGTGGGCCACAGGCTGGCCTGGGCCGCCTGCTCGCTCTGGGCGTTGCATGGCCCCCTCGAGCCGGGACAGAGGACACGCCTGACCCAGCCTCCACTGCTCGGTGTGGGGGCGTGGCTCCGGGGCACAGGCTCCGCAGCACGATACGGGGTCCAGCTCAGCTGTGTGTCTTCTGAATGACTGCTAGATCTCTCTGGTCCGTGGGCCAGCTCACCCCTACACACACACACACACACACACACACACACACACACACACACACAGACCCTCTCAGCTGCGCTCTTGCGGGAGACGCCCCAGGTGGCCAAGAGCTGCTCTGCTCCGGGTCTCCCCGTTTCAAACTGTGTGAGCCTACCCGCGGCCTGGACACCTCTGTGCCTCCATCCACTCAACACGCATTCATCCAAGGCCTGCTGCCGCCAGGGGCTGGGCCATCACGGGGCTTCATCAGCGAGCAGGCCCAACTCCCCTGCCCCGTGCTGGGGGCATCCTGGCAGGGACAGAGTAAGGACACGGGACATTCTCTGGTGTTCACGGGCGATTCCGTGTGGGAAGAGAGGGAGAGAGCGTGAGGGGACAGTGGGCCTGGGGCTGCCGCCACGTGCCATCCGGGCAGCCCCTGAGGGAGGGGCACGTGGGGAGAGTGTTCCAGGCCAGGGAGCACCCCAGCCAGAGGCCCCGGGCCGGGAGGCGGTCCTCGCTGGGAGCCACCTGGGCGTCTGGGAAGAGGGAGCTGGTTAAGATGCTGCGGCCACTGCTGACCCCACGTTTACTCCCAAGGTCTCAGAAGCATCAGGGCCTTCTGAGTCCAGGGCATGGGCACGGGGTCCGTGCTGCCCCTGGGTGGGGGTGACCACCTCCTGTTCCCACCGCCCGGCCCCTCAGAGTCGAGCTCCTCATTTCCCGGTGGCAGCCCCAGCCCGCATGCCCTCCAAACGGTCTTCCATGGGGCAGCCAGCCCTGCCCCAGAGCCTTGACTTGAGTTTTGTCAACACTTGCACAGGGCCAGCCTACACACACACACACACAAGCAGTGAATTCGAGTACATACCAGTGCACACGTGTACATGCTCACACACACACAAGCACAAACACAACGCCCACAGATACCTGATGCGCTGTACACCGGCATGCACACATATACATGCCAGCCACGCACACATGCAAACACTCACATGTCCATGTGTGAATGTGTGCACACACACACACTGGAAGCGCCTGTGTGAGCACACACGTACACGTCCTACACACGCGCGCACACACACACGTACACATGGATGCATGAACACACATGTGTTTGCATAACACACTGAACACACATGCTTACATAACACTGCGCATATGCTCACATAACACACTACACACATGTACACATGTATGGGTGCAAGCATGTACACACGTGTGTGCACACACACACACCTGCCCACCTCCCTCTCAGAATCTCTGCTCGAGTCAGGAGTCCCCACATAGCCCTCCTCCCCCTCTAATCTGTCTCTGCCTGCCAAGCCCTCCAGATCCCCTACCTAATAATAAACATAGATATTGACATTTCATCACTGATGTTGCTTTTGCTTAGAAACACTTTCACCCCAGTTCTCATTCTTCATGACAACCAAGGAAAGATGATGTTTTACTCTCTCCATTTTAAAGACACGGAGCCTGAGGGGATTGGCCAAGGGACACAGCAAGTGCAGGGCAGGCTGGGATTAACTTGAACCTGACCCCATGGTCCCTCTCAAATGACATTCCCGCTGGATGGCCTATGGGCCTCTCATAGTCGGGTCCCACTCTGAACTCTGGATCTTCCTCCCCGCCACTTCCCCACCTCAGCTGAGGTCCTCACGCCCGGCCAGACACCTGGGCATGGTCCAGCGATCAATCTCCTTCCTCCACGCCCACATCCTTGGCATCAGCAAGTCCATCAGCTGCACACCCCATCCCCCAGATGCTCCCCCTTCCTCCTGGCCAGGCCAGCATCAGCTCCCTCCCGGATTTGTGCTCTGAGCCAGTCGCCACACTGACAGCCCCAGCCCTGTGCCCCTTCTGCTTAAAGCCCCCATGGCCCTTCAGTTCTCAAGAGAAGAGGCAAACCCCGTCCAGGGGACCTGGCCACCTTTGCACCCAAATGCACACCTGGGCCTGCTCCCTCCAGCACCAACGTTGAGCCCTGCAAGCTCGCTGCTCATCACAGCAGCCCTGTCTCCTTGACCTTGTCCTGCAAGCCCCGTGTGGCTCCAGATAGACCAGGTTATCTCCCTGGCACGGTCACTGCCCCGGGATGCTGGCAGAGGCCAGCTCTTGTGCTGTGGCCTCCAGTGTGGGCCAAGCTCCAGGGCCATCAGGCCTGAGGGGACTGGACAGTCCCTCAAAGCAGTCAACACCTTGCCGGTGAGGACACTGAGGTTCAGGGGGCAGGTAACCACTGGGGAGCGGCTGAGCGATGCGTGCGGCCAGGCCACCACCCCGCCTGGCCCTCCTGCAACCACCGGCCTCCCAAACCAGCCACCGCCCCCTCTCTGCTCCGTTCTCCTCCTCCCCACCCAGAGGACCACTCCCACCACCACGCTGCGGGGGCTGCCCGTGCCAAGGTCACAGCGCCGAAGATCCAGCCCGAAGATCAGCCCTGCACCCCAAAGCTGGGGACCCTGACCCAACTGATGGAAGGCGGGATTTTCCCGACAGCTTCCTGGACGCCGCGCCCCCACCCCCCGGGGGCTCTGCCTGCCCCCTCCCTCTCCTCCTCTCCAGCTATGCTCCCTGCTTCACGGAGGTTTCTACTCTGGGCTCCACGGCCCAGGGGCCGTGGATGAATAGGGCCGTGTTCCAGGAGAGCGGGTGCCCTTTGAAACCCCCATGGAGTTGCTCTTACACCTTGAAAGACATTTTTCTGAGGAGTCCATCAGTCTCACTGGCTTAGGAGAGGCCAGAGCCATGGACACGCCACCTGGCCCCACGGGGACCCGCACGCACGCACGCCCAGCCCAGCCTGGCTCCCGAGTGCCTGGCACACTGGTGTCTCCACCGGCACAGATGGTGACGAGCTGTCCCGTCACCCTCGCCCTGGGGTCCCACGGGGGGCAACCCTCCATGCGTATGCAGGGTCTCCCTCATGCCCCGCCCCCGTGGCGCTCCGCTCCGCATCCCGCCCCCTGATGGTACCACCCCTGCCCTGTGCTGCTGCCTGTCTCACCAAGGACCCCGAGCTGCTAAGAAGCTGGGACTGGTCGAGCACACGCCCACCTCACCTCTGCCCTGCCCTGACTCTGACCCCCACAGGGCTCACCTGCACTTCTCCCAGAATTCCAAACACTGTCCCCCAGGACCAAGTGACCCCTGACTTCCAGATGACTGGCAGCACCCCCCAAGGCCCCGCCCCCTGCACCGTCTCACGCGCGGACGCCTTGCTGCTCACTCACCTGGAGTGCCGGCCCCACCCCGGTCCTGGGTCAGGCTGGTGAGGCAGTTCTCAGGGCCACCAGCCACGCCATCCCTCAGGCAGACGTCCCCACGGGGGGCCAGGGAGCCGGAGGCAGGGTCGCCGGTGTCCCCGCCCAGGCAGGCGCAGGGGGTCTGCATGATGCCGCACGGGTGTGAGCTGCGGCTGCCGGCCAGACAGGCATCCAGCCAGCGGCATAGCATCTGGCAGGCGGCCCGGCTGGGGTTGCGGTTGCCCACCACCAAATACTCCACGGAGAAGTCGTCGCTGGGCCCGGAGGGCCCGTCTCGGGGCCCCAGGGTGTTGTCCTGGGGCGGCCGCAGGCGCTGCATCTGCAGAAACTGCTTGCTGGCCTGCAGGAAGGCCAGGGGCGCTGAGGGGTCGCAGAGCCGCAGCACCTCGTCGAAGCTCTCCACGCCCAGGTAGGTGCGTGTGGACTCCAGGAAGGAGTCGAACTGGTAGGTGCGGACGCGGGCGGGGCTGCTGCAGGTGGGCGCCTTGGCTACCTTCATGTACAGCGTATAGCGGCGCGGGTCCGGGTTGCGCAGGGTCCAGGAGCAGCGCGAGGCGTTGGCCGGGAACACCGCGGCCGCCGAGAAGTAGCCGAAGAACTTGCCCTGCACCAGCGTGGTGCAGGGCTCGGCCCCAGGCCCCGCGGCCGTGCCTGCAGCCGTGCCCGCCTGGCGCCCCAGCAGCAGCAGCAGCAGTGGCCCAAGAATCCAGAGGGCACCCGGGGCGGCGGCCTGGCCCCTCATCCTAGCTCGCGGGGCCGCCGGGGTTCCGCGGGCTGGGCAGGCAGGCGCGGGCCAGGCCTGGACATGCCAGGGTCCGGCGGCGAGCGGGGCTGGGCTGGGCTGGGGGGCCGGGGCTCTGGGCAGGGGGGCAGAGGCGGCTTCCGGGCACCGGGGGAGCAGTGGCGGCTCCTATGGTCCAGCAGCCTGGCACCCGCCTGTGGCCTCAAGCAGCAGCTGGAAGAGAAACAGCAGAGGGCAGGGTTGAGCCCCTGGGGAGGGCACACTGAGGGCAGTGCCAATCCTGGGCTCCGAGCCTCCAGCGCGGGCCCTGGCCCCGCGCTCAGGCACCTGCTCTGCCCACCTGCCGTGTGTCCACCTGCAGGGGCAGAGAGCCAGGGGCGGTCACTTCCTCCCCAAGCAAGCCTGGGTGGGCAGCGGCGGGCAGCCCCGGCCAGGACCGCCGGCCCAGGGGCCTTGGCTGTGCCCGTCTGGCTGGGCAGCCTGGAGAGGCTCCGGGGGCTCCGGGCCTGCCCACTGGCCCCATCACAGCCACGGGGGCCTCAGGGCCTCTCAGACCACACCCCTCCCCCGCACCTTTCAGGGAGGGATCTGCAAACAACCCAGCCAGAGGAGAAGCAGGGCGGAGGGCAGAGGACAGAGGTCGCGCCCAGCCTCCTGCAGCCCCGTCTCTCTGAGCCTTGCCCGGGCTGGTGCGGAGTCCCCACGTCTGCAGGAGTGACTGGCTCTGTGGTGGACGAGGGTGGGGTCCGACCCGGTCTAGCTTTGACCGTCATCCACCCGCCCTGTGCCTGGCACATACCGCCCAGCCTCCTGCCTGCGTTCCTGCCAGGGAACCGCCCTCTCCCGCTCCCTGGAGTCACCTGCAGCCCCCGGGGACCAGGCCTTGGCCCATGCTGACCCCTGCCTGCCCCCAGTCAGGCGGGCGCTGTCCTCCTCCATGTCACATGAGGAAACCGAGGCTCAGATGGGGTCAGTGAGGGGGCAAGGGTACCCACACTTGAACCCCCAGGCTGCCCCCAAACTCCTGGCCCTGGGGTCCCCTGCCCTGTGGAGGAGTGGGCCTGGCCGTGTGCCACCCACTCACCGCTGGGGGGTGGGGGCGGGACACCTCAGGTCAGTGGGGACGCAGCAGAGCCTGGGCTCAGAGGCCAGCACCGCCCCTCCTGACCGCCTGCACCTGGACCCTGGAAAGCTCCTTTTGCCTGCAAACCTCACCTCCCCAAAGCCCCTGCTGGGGGTCGCTCCCCATGGCAGCTGGGTGGATGGGCGCGGGAGGAGCCGCAGCAGACCCTCGAGCCCCCTGGCCCGGGGCGGCCCCTCCGCTCTGCTGAGTGCGCGTACACCGGCCGCCTGTCCACAGGGACGTGCCGCTTCGTGCTGCCGGGCCTAGTTGGTGGGCTGCACAAGGTCGGCCACCGCTCTGCAGTCCGCTCCTGGTGCCCTTTCCTACAGGCCGTGCAGGCAGGGCAGGGTGGCCGGGCCTGGGCCGCCCCCTCAGGCTGTGTGGATGCAGCCACGCCCCTAACCTCCCGGCCTCAGTTTCCCCATCTGTACAGTGGGGCTGCAGCCTCACTCTCCCAGAATAAAGGAAGCACTGGACCCGCGGATTTACCCAGAGATGGGGCAGGAGGGGACCTCAGTGGGGAGGGAAGGGAGGGGCTCCAGATCACCAGGGACGGCCCTTGGGGGCTCTTTAGTGGCAAACACTGGGGAGGGAACTTGCAAACTCTTTATGCCGACCCTCTGGGCAGAACTGGGCAGAACTTGCCCTTGGCCCCTGCCTCCAGGAAGCCCCTGGTCCTGCCACACCTCCAGGCCATCCTGGGCCAGCCATGGGCGCAGCACCACAGAGCCCCGTAGCCCATGTTTGGGGCTTGAGGCTGGGGCCAGGGTGCCACGGCCAATCCCAGAGCGGGGAGGTTGCCTGCAGGGTGGCTGTGGGATTTGAGACCTCACCTGGGCCCCCACTCCAGCGGCAGCACCCCCTCCCTTGGCCCTAGGCTGGGAACTAACGCGGCCGCCAGCCCCCCAGCTGGGGTCCCAGCCCTGGGACAGACCCGCTCTGATGCCCGGGAGAGTCCCTGGTGGATGTCGGCAGAGCCCCGCGGAGACCATCATCATAGTCTGGTGCCTCCTCCAATAGCTCCCCGATCCCACCACTCAACAGCCAGCTCAGCCTGTCCCATCCCCCTGGACCCAGGGTCGAGGCCACCCCAAAACCGCACGCCTGTCCCTAGAGGGGCCTGCCTGGGCTCTGCCCTCCCTCCCCCTGCCCCATCCCTGCTCCTGGTAGCCCACTCCCAGCCCTCCCGTCTGAAAAGTGGATGCAGCCTGGAGCAGATGCTCGGCCTGCAGCTCTAGGGGTGAGGGGCTGGCAGGCACAGCTGCCTGCCCCTCCTCGTGGCCTCACAGGCCTGTACGGGGCGTCAGCCTGGCCCCGCGTGGCGGGATGCAAGGGAGGACCTCCTCTGCCAGACTCTCTGTGTCCACAACCTGGAGGACCTCTGTGCAGAGGGGCGTGTGGGGGCCACAGAGGAGCCACCTGGGTGAGGGCCTGCGGGTGCTGGATGCCTGAGCCAGGGTTGGGCCCGGGCCTGCGGGACAAAGCCCCTGCCCCCTGAGAGGCCAGGCACTGACCCGGGTCAGGCAGACCGCCCTAACCCTGCCTGTCCAGGGGCCCGTGGGAGCCGGCCGGCCCTCATCCAGACTGGCTCACTCGGCTCCAGTCAGCGTGTCCAGGGAGCGAGGCCACCCCTGTGCCCTGTACAGCGGGCAAGAGGAGCAGTGAGGGTCACAAACAGGGCAGGGCCCTGTTCAGAACTGCCCCCCAGAAGCGTGGCAACATGAGAAGCCAGCCAGGGGGCAGGAAGCAAGTGGGGCAGGTGCTGGGGCCACAGGAGGGAGCGGGCCTGGGCCCAGCGGGCAGGGGAGGAGGGCGCCCTCTGGCCTGCACACTGGGGGTGTGGGAGGTGCCAAAGGGGGCGGGTCAGGGTGCCCCCAAGACTGAGGCTCCGGTGTGAGTCTTCAAGAGGCTCCTGGGGGGCTAGAAGATGGCCTGGTAGAGCCCCCCGTGGGGTTTTCACACAGGATTCCACAGCAGGGGTTGCTGGGGCCACCAGAGGGCCAGGCGTCCTCCAGAACTCGAGGGCTCCATGCCCTGGGCCTTGGGGATGGCTCTGCTGGCCAGAAGGTGATCCCAGCTCTGAGCCCGAGCCTCAGAGTGGCCTGGCCCGGCCTCTTTTGGCTGGACTCGGGGCAGAGCTGGGCAGGAGGCCCAGGCCGCCAGCATGGACGGCCCCTGAGCCCACCAGTGGCCACTCACCTACCTGCCCAGACCCCACCCTCTGCCCCGCCCCCGACAGGCCCACATGTGCTTTCCAACAGCGGGGGTCCCCCGGCCCCTGTTAACTGCCTGCCTGAGATGATCTAACAAGGCCTTGGATAAACGGCTCAGAGGCTGCTCAGGCCAGGGCACACCAGTGTCAGGGTGGAGGCCGACCAGTCAAACCCATCCCAGGCTGGAAGATCACAGCTGAGAGGGGGTGGGGCCCGCGAGGGAGCCCTTGACCCCCCAGCACTCTGGGCTAGTGTCCCCAAGGGGCGATGCCAGGCAGGGTCCTGGGATCAATGGGGGGCAGCCCCTGATCTTCACTGGGGGGTTCCTCTGATGGGGTGGGGGTGCAGGCACAGAGAGATGGGAAGAGATGGGCGGGGGGTGGTCAGAGGACAGACAGGGCCTCAGAGATGACCAAACCCCCAGCTTGAGCAAGTGGGCGATGGGCGGTGGGGACCCTCGCTGAGCTGGGGAAACAGATGCGTGCGAGTATCTGTGTGTGCATGTGTGTGTTCTGTGTGCACACACATGTGTCTGCAAGGCGTCTGCACACGTGGGCACCTGTAGCACGCTTGCACGAGGCTGACGGCAGGAGGAGGGCTCAGTGTGTGTTATGGGATGTGCGGGTCAGTGACCGGGGAGGGGCCAGCCTAGAGGGGGAGCCCTGAGGAGCCCAGGGCAGGGCCTTGGAGGAAGGCTGGGCCAGGGAGGGTGACTCCACACCCCTCCATGCAGGTGACTGCGCGGTAGCTCATCTGAGCCGGCCCGTGCTCCCTGCCCTCAGCCACACCCAGAGACCGGGCCTCCCCTGGGGGTCAGACTCCACAAGCCCACGGACCAAAGGTGAGGGTGGAAGAGGCACCTGGCCTCCGGGCCGGGCTCCAGCGTGGTCACCGGTCCCTCCTCTCAGAAGTCCTCACGGGTGGCTGTTTGCCTGAGGCTGCAGGCCTCTGTCTGGTCCGTGGGTTCACGTATCCCGACCGGGGTCACTGCGGCGTCCAGCGTGCACTGCCCGTCCTGGGTTCCAGTGATCGATGGGCACCGGAGCCCCCTCAGATCCCTGCCTCCCCAGCCTGCCTGCAGCCAGGAAGCCCACCAAGCGCTGGGCCCCAGCGCTTTGGCCAGCCTCTGCCCCAAGCCTACCGCATGGCCTCTCGGAGCCTGTAGGGCAGCCTCTGGTGAGGGATGGGGGATCCCAGAGAGCCAGCCATGCCAGATGAGGAAGGAGAAGCTGGAGTCACGGTGATGAGAGAGGGCTGACCGCACCCCAGGCCGGGTCTCGGGTCTCAGGGGACCCCCGCGAGGCAGGAACAGTGTCAGCCCTACGTCACAGCTGGGGGGGTCACCAATTCGCTGAGGAGTGCCCCACCCACCTCCCACCCTGTCTCAGATGCATCCGTGCCCAGGTGGTCTGTCCAGCCCCCACCCACAATCAGAAGCTGGGGGTGCCCCAGGTTCCCTGCCCACAGGGGCATCGGCTCTGTGCCAGCCCGCCGGGATCCGGGATTCTCCAGCCGCACCTCCATCCCTGGGCCCCCCGCTCCCCTCCCGGCCCAACACACAGGCCCGACCCGGCCCTGCCGTCCCCTCCCCACCCACCCCAGGCCACCAATGGCATCCCCAGACACCAGCCACAAAAGGCGCTCTGTTGTCCCGGCCGGCCCCCTGAACAGTGCCCGCCTGTGTCCTGCCCTGGGGAGAAGGCTGCCCTGGGGGAGGGGCGGGTGGGCATCCGCGGCATGGACGGCGGTCCGCGGGCTGGCGGTGGGCAGGACTGTGAGAGGCCACCTAAGGGCGCCTGACCACCCCACCCCCTCCCGTGGGGCCCCCAGGGCCCCCACAGGTCCCTCCTGGGCTGTGGCAGGTCAGGCAGCTAGTTTCCCAGAGGCACAGGCAGCACCGCTGGGTGACCCCAGTCATTGACCCCGGACAGCCTGCCCGAGCGGTCTCGGGGGCATGGGGCCACGGGGAGGGGCCAGGAGCCCGGGCAGGCCTCCATTTACGAGCAAAGCCAGGGGTGGTCTGCTAGGAGAGCCTAGCCCCCAGCCCCGCGACCACCACCTGCCCCCACTCCCAGCCCACGTGGGGCCAGCCAGCTCCCTGAGCACCCCGGGCCAACTTGTGGGGCATCCCAGGCCTGCCCCGAGGGGGCCCGGCCATGTTGTCCTCCCAGCAGAGAAGGGAAGCAGAACGGGGGAGGGTCCCCAGGTCCAGGGGTGGGGGGCGCCGGGGCAGGTCTGGGCTGCCAGCGGCGAGGCTCCCTTCCCTGCCCGCCAGCCTGGGCACCGGGGCCGCCAGGGGAACCTGGCCAGAAGCCAGGCAGAGCCGCCCCGGAGGAAAGAGAAAGGCGGCCCGGCCGGAAGGTCCAGTGCTGGGGGTGGAGAGAGAAGCCTTGTCCTGCGCTGGCTCCGCTCCAGGCCGCCCCGTTCAGACCCGCAACCTCATCATGCCTCTCTTTCCCAAGTGCCTGTCGCCCCAAGCCACTTGCAGGCCTTGAAGACACCCCGCGCTCCGGCGCTCCGGGCCTGTGCTCACACCCGCCAGCTCTGAGCAGCGCTGCCCCACCCCCATCCCCCACCGGGCAGACACACCGGGCCTTCAGGTCACTGGCAAGGTGGCGGCCCTGGAAAGCGTTACCTGAGCCTGTGGGCCCTCCCGAGAACAGACGCGCCCTCGCGAGCTCCCACCACGTCCTGCGACCCGGGCACACACACGCATGCACACACAGTGCCCTTGTGTCGCACAGACACACTCTGCGGAGTCCCGGGCGGGGACAGTGAGCGTCAGCCCCTTCAGCTGGGCGTCCCTCGGGGGCAGGGAGCTCTCCCGAGGAGGGGAGGTTCCCGATATTCTGGCTGCAACCTACGTCCCTGCCTCTCCTCTCTGCGACCCCCTGCTTGGCACCGAGAGGAAGCCCGTGCTCCCCGAGGGAGACACAGCGTCCTCGCCCACTCAGCTGCTGGTCATGGGTGATGCCCTGCCCAAGCCCCACGCCAGGGTCTGTTCCTGGGGTTCCCAGCAAGAGGGGCTCATCCAAGGTCAGCGGTCCAAGGTCACACAGGGAGGGGGTGGGGATGGCGGCAAGATCGGAAGAGGCAGTCAGGAAGGGCCCTTATGGCCGGGCTGATGACACGGAGTTCCCGGGGGTGTCCCAGGGGTGTCAGGGTGTCCCCGACAGCATGGGGTGGTGGGAGGGGCAAGAACAGTGGAAGGGGTGCTTAGCCCGGACACGCTTCAGGGAGCCCAGGTCTCCGGGCTCCCGACGCCCCCTGACCCACCCAATGGCACCAGCGGCTGCATCAGGACAGCCCGTCCCGAGAGGGCCCTGAGCACTTGGTGTTCAGAGATACCAAGGCTCCCGACACCCATGGGCACCTTCTCCCCATTTCCAGGAGGGCTGAGGGGAGGGAGGGTGACAGAGTCTGGGCCGGGCCCAGCGCCACCACCAGCTGCACCCCGAGAGCTAGGGCTGGGTGGGCAGAGAGAACAGGCCAACCTGTGGCCCAGGGCGAGCCCTGGGGAGGAGGCTGACCCTGAGACCAGGGCTGGGCCGAGCCGGAGGGATACGTGCCCTTGCAGGGGACACACAGGGACTGGTGGGACCCGGAGGGTCAGGTCTTGGGCTGGGGGCAGGGACAGCGCTCTCTATGTGCTGACCTCACTTGCATCCACCTGGACAAGAGGGCTGGCAGCTCTGACTGCCCAGGGCAGCGCCTACACTGCCTGTCTAAACTCCGCAGGGAGGCTCCGCTGGCCAGGGACACAGGCTCCAGGGGGCGGGCCCCCCACCATCACCCCCTGCCCCCCAGTGACTTGGCCAGGCCATCTGGGCCACGCATGGAGCTCCGAGGCCCCTGCCTGCCAGCTGCTCAGGTCCTCTGCCTGTCCTCCCACCTCAGGGACCCCTCAGCCGTGTCTCAGCTGAGAATCAGCACCCCCAAAACCAGCCACCACGTGGGGGATGGGGGCCACCTGGCCCTCATCTCACCATCCATCGCAGCCTCTGAGGCCCTGGAAACCGCCTGCCCTGGAGGCCTCTCTGGTCCCGCAGCCACCCAGTCACTCAGCAGGGACCAGTCCGTACCCGCCCCCCCAAGTGAGCCCTGGAGGATGCCCACAGACCCCACAGGCAGGGACACGCTGAAGAGTCAGAGGCAAGGGTGGGAGTGCTGCGGGGGATGGGGAGATGAGGGGGAGGAGGTGTGGGGGCAACAGTGGGAGTGAGTGTTGAGGATGAGATGGTCGAGGGGTGAGCCAGGGTCCCCTGCCACATGCAGACGGATTCCGTTTGTCTAAAGCACTTACAGGACACACACGATTATGCTTGTAAAGGCACAGAACATTCTGGAAGGATGGCAGGGACATGTTAACAGGAGGACCTGGGGTCAAGGTAAGGAGACTCCCTCTGTGCTCTAGCCCTTTGGGGGTGCTCCCATTGCTTGTCACCTTTCAGGTGCGTGCATACAAAGTCACTCAGTCGTGTCTAACTGCAACCTCATGGGTGGCAGTCCTCCAGGCTCCTCTATCCAGGGGATGCTCCAGATAAGAATACTGGAGTGGGTTGCCATGACCTCCTCCAGGGGGTCTCCCCAACCCAGGGATCGAACCCACATCTCTTATGTCTCCTGAACTGGCAGGCAGGTTCTTTACCACTAGTGTCCCCTGGGAAGCCCAAGTAGAAATGAATTAATAAGAAAAAGGGGAGGGGATGGTGGCTGCAGGCAGGAAGGAGCCCCGGTTCCTGCTACTCTGTGAGCCAGGGGGACACTGGGTGCAGGGAAGGCTCCAGATGCTCAGGCAGAAAGGGGTCCGAACCCAGGGGTTTACGTGCGGCCACAGCCAAGGGTCCTGGGTCTCCCGCTGCGTCTCGCCCTGCAGAGGAGGGCTCGTGCCTCAGTGCTCTGCCTCTGAGGCCCAGGCTGGGAATCAGCGGGAAGCTCTTCCCCTCTTGGGCCTTGCTTTCCCAACAACGAAGGGCGGGGAGAAGGGTTCCCCCAGCACCCTCTGCACGGTATCCTTGGAGCAATGCCACAGCCGCAGACATGAATGTCCACCACGGGGCCCAGCTTCCAGGGCAGTGTACACTCATATTCTGTGCTGTGTTGTGGGTCTGTTTGTGGTACACTCTGACGGGGGGTCTTGGGTGGTGTCGGGATGACAAGAGGAGCCTGGAGTCCAGCGTGCTTGTGGGCGGGGGCTGTCCCCAGGAGCACCTAACATCTCTTTGGCCATTGGGGCAGGTCACCACCTCAGTCTAGGACCACCCCCCCCCCTCCCACCGTAGTCCCCACGACTCCCAAGACACAGTCCAAGGCCTACAGGGCTCTGGGTTCTGGCCTCCTTCCCTCTGGAGCCCTGGTCCTGCTGTTCATCTCCTCTCCAGCTCCTGCACACAAGCTGCCTACGCCTCACACCTGCCACAGGGCCTTTGCATGGCTGCTTCCGCGCAAGACCATCCTCACCACTCCCACCCCTCTTCTCCTGGTTTAGCTGCCATTCCCCATAGAGGTCTCTCGGAGACCCCCCACCTCTGGCCTCCTTCTACCCCAGAGCCCATTCGCTGAGCTGAGCAGGGTCTCTTTCCTCCCTTATTCCCACTCGCCTTCACATGGTGGGGCACGCCATCTGCCTTGCTCAGGCTGCACTCCCAGTGCACATGTGTCCACGTGGGCACCTGTACTTTCACTACGTGTGTGCAGGCTATACACAAGGGTATCCGGGCCATGCGTCTACCCAGAAATCGCAGCTCTGACCGGTAGCATGGCCACAGCCACGCAGGCTGGGGGCCAGAGAGTTCCAGAGGACAGTGGGACAGAGTGGGTCAGCCGGGATGCACGAAGCTAACCAGCGCTCCGGGTTTAGGGCTTGAGGGGGCCACCGCTTGCACACCACCACAGGACCCATCAGAGGTAAAACGTGGTTAGATTCAATCCTGCCATCCCGGGCGCGCATTGACACAGATCTGCTCCGCGCACGCACACACGTGTGGCAGTCTGCGTGCCTGCCCACACAAGCCGCCAACCTGCCGGCCGGACACGCACGTGCAAGCGTGGCACACAGGTACCCAAACGCGCTCCTCACGCCCGTGCACCGGGCACGCGGGCACGGCGAGTGCGGGGAGGCGGCTGACTGCGCTCGGGCCCTGACGAGGGAGCCTAGGGCCAGCCGAGAGGCGGGGGCGGCCGGGCTGCGGGAATGGGGCGGGCGCCGGGGCCGCGGACAAGACGGAAGGGGCGGGCAGGCGGTCGGTGGCGCGGGCGCCCTCTCTCGGCCGCTAGGGGCAGCGCGCCGCCCTCCGTCGCCGCCGCCGCCACCGCAGCCCCGCGCCCGCCGCCCCGGCCGGAGCTGGAGGCGTCCCCGGGGGGCGGACTCGCCCCCAGGACCCGCTCCGGAGGCGGGCCCGGGCCAGGTGGGCCGGCCAGGGGGCGAGAATGCCGAGGGAGGTTGCCCGCGCCCTGCGGCTCGTCCGGACCCGCCGAGGCCGCCTCCTGCCCGGCCCCGAGGCCGCGCGTCCGCAGGCGCTCAGCTGCCTCCGGACCCGGCCGGCCGGGACGCTGCGGGCCCAGCACGCTGCGGGCCCAGCGCATCGGATGTCCGGGAGAGCGCCGAGGGCCTGGGCCGGAAGGGCCCCCAGAGCCTCCCCCTCGCCCCCATTTCACGGACGCGGCCACCGAGGCCGGAGAGGGGCCGGAGCCTGCGGGCGAGGCAGGGCCCCCCAACTTGGCTGCGTCCCCTCCCGGCCCTGGGTCTGGAGCAGAGCGACGTGATGCCGAGGGGGGCGAATCCCCTTTCCTGCCCCCGCGCGGGAGCGCGGCGGGGACAAGCGCCCTTCCCCGGGATCGGAGGCGGCAAACTCCGCGCTCGAGCCTCCGCGCCGCGCCCGCCGGCGGAGCCGCGCGCCGCCTTGGCGCATTCCCGCCGGCCTCGCTCTCGGCCTCCCGCTGCCCGGGTTCCGGGACTCCCAGGCCGGCCCCCCGCCCCCCAGATCCAGGCGCAACAAGTCTGAAAGCAGCGCCGAACAAGAGCGAGCGAGCCGGGAGGAAGGGCGCGGGGCTGAGCGCTCCGGGATCCCGGAACGCGCGCAACGTCCGCCTCCGGGGACGCGGCGCGGGCGGCGGGCGGTCCGGGCTGATCGGCTGGCGGCCCCCACCCCTTGAGCGGCCCTGACACTGAGCGAGCGGGGGCGCGCCCGGGAGCCCCCACCCCCTCCTTCGTCTTCTTGACCTTGCTGGGGTCCTCAAAGCCGGACCCGGCGGCACCCGGGCGTCCGGACGCAGAGTTTCGCGGCCGCCTGCGGGGGCGAGGGAGGCTCTCTCCCTCGACCTCCCTTGCTGCCTCGGCGGCGGCGGGGGTCGCCGAGAAATAGAAAGCTGCAGGCTCTAGGAGATGCCATGGCCGCCTCCTCAGACCCTAAATACACGGTATTCCACCTCCGGATATGAAAAGAGACCCCGGCCTCCCGTTCGCCCCCAACCCCGCCCGCGCGGCCGCTGCTCGGAGGGGGCGTGTGTTTGTGTCTGTGGGGGAAGGCGCTGGGGGTCCCCTTAGGTCCCCAGGGTGGGTTGGGAGCGCAGATCTCCCAGCCCTCTTCCCAATACGTTTGCCAATTGGCTGCCTAGGGCGGGGGTTGCGCGCCCCCTGCCCACCCACACACCTGCACACATTTCAACTCCTCGGGAGTTGCTGCTAAGGAATTCTCGGCCCTGACCCCGGGGAATGAAAGGGACGTGACGGGAGCGCGCGGAGGGAAAGGGCGCTGAAGCAGGGGTGGGTTAGGACTCGTCCGGCTCCATCCTGGCTCCCTGCACGCCAAGAAACTTGGAAGGCGAAAATAAAAGTGGGGAGGGTAAGGTGCCCAGCGGGCCAGGGTCGGGGTGCCGGAACGGGCGCTCCCTCTGAGCTGCCTAGGAAGTGACCCAGCGGGAGCCGCCGCACCCGGCAGCGGTCCCCGGGCTCAGAGCCGCATCCTCTGACAAGCCTTCCCGGCCACCAAGCTTCGCGGCGATTTTCAGCTCCGCCGTGCCCTCCCGAAGCAGGCCCAAGGCGCGCTGTGCCCTGCCCAGGGGGCCGCGGGGACTAGCGGGAGAGGGCGGCCGGCCGGGCCCAGAGCCCCAACCTGCCCGGGAGGGAGCCGGGGCCAGGCTAGTTCCTCGAGGCAGCTGCGCGGCGGCCGACGAGGGCCGGCGGCCTCGGCCCGCTGGGAATGGGGACCGAGGAGTGCCCGGCGCCCGGCCTCGCCGCTTCCCGCGGAGAGGGCGCAGGGCCGACCCAAAGTTCGGACCCGCTTATCCGCGCGGCCTGTCCGAGCGAGTGGAAAAGATCAGAATGGAACGAATCAGGGCATTCGTGTGTGTGTATGTGTGTGTGTGTGTGTGTAGGGGGCCGGACAGTGCTAGGGTAGCCCTCTGACCATCTGGGGGAAAGAGCACCTCCAGGGAGTGTCCACCGCCGGTGCCGCGTCTACCGGAGGCTGTGAGGGAGAGCCTGTGCGTGTGGGGAGGACATCTCGGGCCCCTACAGGGGTTTAGGGACTCTAGGTGTGATGAGGGGAAGGGGGACACACCGGGGTGTCTCTCCTGAACCTACCTGGGTCAGTGTGTGGCTGCGGGGCACCTCTGGGGTTCCCGAGACCCCTGCCAGCGCCCGTGTGGGTCGCGGACACAAGGGGAACGCCTTCCCCAGCCGGCCCTGGCTCTGTGCATGTGACGGGGAGGGCTGTCTTCCTCAGCCCGGCCTGCCACCCCGGCCAGGCTGCGGGTGTGTGGACTCGGGGGAGCCGAGCAGCGCCGAGGAGCCTCTCCCACCTCCAGGTCGCCCCCTCCTCAACCCGCCCGGTGCGGGCGCGCGGAGACCTGCCAGATTCCGTCGCCGCCGCCGGAGGAGGCAGGGGGCGGGGGCGGTGGGGGGGGGGGGCCGAGCTCGGAGCGCCAACCTCGGAGCTACGAAGCCCCAAACGGCGAAGTTAGGAAGTCCGGGCGTCCGCCCCGACCCCGACCCCGACCCCCTCCCACCCTCGCTGCGCCCCCTCTCGCCGCGCCCCCAGTCCCCAGCCCCCCGCCAGAGCCTTCCTTACCTTCCACGGCAGCAGCGGCCCCGCTGGCGAAGACTTGATCGGGCGAGTTGCAAATCCCCAGGAGCGCCCCGCGTCGCCGGCGGCCGAGACGGGCGCCCGACCGGAGCGGGGGCTCCTCCTGCCGCCGCCGCCCCCGGCCCGCTCCAGGCCTAGCCGGGACGCCCCCGGGAAGCGCACTCGCCGGCGCGCGCAGGTCCCCTCCCCTCCCCCCGCCTGCCGGCGCCCCCCGGACGCCCGGGAGGTCCGGATGCCCGGGCTGCGGGCGATGCGGGGCGCGCGGGCCCGGGCCCGGCCAGTACGCGGCGCGGCCGCCTGTGCTCCCGGCTCGCCGACTCCACGCTCGTTCCGCCGGGGCCGCCGCCAACGCCGCGCCCGCCGCTCCCTCTCCGGCCGCCGCCGCCGCCGCTCGGCTCCTCTCTCCTGGCCCGCTCCTCTCGCCTTTTTTCCCCTTCCTGAGGGGGGGGCGAGCCGAGCCGAGCCGGGGGCGGGGCGGCGCGGGGAGGGGGAGGAGGAGGCCGAGGACGGCGAGAAGGAGGAGGAGAGAGGCGGGCTCCTTCCCCCACCGGGCTGCCGGCGCTCCCCAATCTCTCGCTCTGAAACTGGATCCCGAATCGGGAGCCAGAGACTGCATTACGGATTACATCAGGCTTTCTAGAGCTTCCAGATCACACACGAGAGGGGAGCGCGAGCGGGGGGCGGGGTGTGGGGGAGGGGAGAGGGGGGCGGGGCGGGGCGGGGGGGAGGATAAACGCGCACAGGCGCGCACCGGGGGAAGCCCGGCGCCAGCCCCGCGCAGCAGCAACACCAGGAGTTGGGTCTCAGCTCTCTGCCTCTCCCGGGAACCGAGGAGTGGCTGCCGCGGGCCGACTGGGCGAGTGGACGGGTGGGTGGATGGATAGGCAAGGCAGATGGATGGAGGGAAGGAAGTTGTACGGGGTTGTGCCCCGACAGGGCGCAGAGGTGCCAGAGAGGACAGGCTGGGTGGAAGGGCGGATGAGGTAAGTGGGCTTCGGTCGAGGAGGTGCGGGAGGGGATGGGTGGAAGGACAGATGCCTAGAGAGATGGGCGGCGTGGTGGATGGAGGGATGGAGGGTGGGTGTATGGGTGGAGGAACCAGGTGGAAGAAGATGGGCAGACTAGGTGGGGGCATAATTGGGTGGATGGCACCTGAGTGGAGGGCTGAAGAGATGGCTGGGCCGTGCAGTTGCAAGGACGGTGGGTGGCTAGGTGCAGAAGCAGGGTGGGCGGGTTGGACGGGAAATGGGGGTGAGGGCAGAAGACAGAAGCCGAAGCACAGACCCTGGACCACATCAGTGAGCCTCAGAGGTTGGCGGACATGGGAAGGCCCAGCTTGAACGGCTCAGGTTGGGTTTGTCCAGTCTTTCCTCAGGGGGCTCTGTTCTGAGAGGTGCTGAGGGAGGGGCTTGAGAAAAGAGCCCCCAGGGTTAGAAGCACCGCTTACCCTGAGGGGCTGTCCTCAGTGGTTTTGTCCACATTCATATCCTCCATGCATCCTCCTTTGACTTGGTGACAGTGGGAACATCCCAGTCCCATATGCAGGTTTTGTTTTTCCATAAACTGGGGGAGACGCCCCTTTAGCTGCTTCATCTCTCATCTTAAAGTGACCATAGTCCCCCCTTCTTTTGAGACCTTTGGCCAGATACCCATAGGGGGCCTCCCTAAAATGAAACACAGCATCTTGGAGAAAGGACCTCAGGGAGATTACTTCAGGGTCCTTCTCTACTAGGACGTTTATGCCTTCCAGCCCCTTGCTTCTTTTTCATAACCTGAGGTCCACTCTGAATGCAAAATCCTCATTGAGTCTTCCTGAATATGCAATCATATACACATTTCTTGTCTTAGCAGGCCACCAATGCCTTTGCGGCCCAAGCCCAACATCTGGTCCAACTGTCGGCTTTTTTTAGCTTCTTCCCAGAAGGCTCCATCAGGGTGTCATCACTGTCACCATCAACCATTAATTCACAGTCGCTGTCACCATTCTCAGCCTGAACGTTAGCATGCAGCCCTGCACAATTCTCCCCATGGCCATCACCGTAACCCCCAAGCGGGGCCTCTACAGCACTATCCCCGGCAACAGCACGTGGCTCACCTCATCAGGGGCAGCTCCGTGCAGACCAGTCCCTCTGGAAAGGACAGCCTGTGGACTGAGCCTCTATAGGGGGCATCCTGAAGGGCTCCTCGGAAGAGCTAGGGAGACACGGTCCCCAAGGCAATCGGAGGGCAGAGGAGGCCCCTTTCCCAGTCCACCCCCAGGGCAGACGTATCCCTCTCCATCCGGGGGAGAGGACCTGCTCCCCAGAGTCTTTGAACTGAGGGAGGAGGCAGAGGCGGTGCCCCTGGGGGCTGTAGCTCCCACCTCTCCCCACCCAGGCCCTCAGGGCCTCAGCCTTTTCTTTGCTCTCCTTCCTGCACTAGCAGCCCGTGGCCACCAGGGGGCCTTTGCTATTAGGCCATGGACCGCGCCAAGGGTGCCCGCACCTCTGAGTCAGGATTTCAGCTGCCGCTTTGCCACCAGCCCTCCTCGCGCCCAGGGCGGAGGGTAGCAGCCATCCCGTGCTCCTCTGCTCTGGGACCCCCGCCGGGGGTTCCCAGGGCAAGGCTGGGGTTCCCTCCACTCAGGCGACCTGGTGCGAAGCGATGTCCCCTGAGACGGGACTTCTCAGCGGGCCCTGTCTGCCCCTCCTCGCCTCCCTCCACTCTTGGTCCTTTCTAGAAAAGGGTCTCCTCACCCCAGTTCCTGACCAAACCCCAGACAGTTCCTCTCCTGGAGGAGAGAGGCCGTCTGCCCCCTGCTCCTCAAGGAGGGAGCAGGGTCAGCAGGGCCCTGGGATTGCGGCACAGGGAATCCTACCCACTCCCCAGGCCTGCACCCAGCTGAGGTCCTGAAACAGAGTTGCACCGCCCGCTGCGGCTTCAGCAGCCCTGGGGGTGCATGGAGACCTTGACAGAAGGGGGTGGGGTTTTCTTGCGGCCCAGACATCTCAGGATTCTACACTTCTGAGCCAAGGGCCACTGTTCCTGACATTTGCTCCCAGTTGACCGCCAGCATTCTCCACCAAAGCGTGTACAATCCCCATGGCCACACACACACGGGGGCAGGACACAGCCTGTAGTAGTCCAAAGTGGCCTCAGCACAGGAGGTTGAAACTGATGGACCCATGCCAGGTCAGCCTTATCTAGCCGGGCACCAAGTCCTGGTACCTCTTCACTCAGCCCCAGAAGGAGCATATTAAATTTCATGGCCATAAACCACACACTGACCACAGCCATCGACTCACTGACCACTGACCCTATTCAACACTGAGCCCTGTAACTGGTCCCAGTGTGACCCCTGACCCCAGTCCCAGTGTGACCCCTGACTCTGGTCACACTCCAAGCCCTGACCCCGGGCGCACTCTGAGCCCTGAACCCGGTCCCACACTGAGCCCTGACACCGGTCACACTCTGGGTCCTGACCCCGGTCACACTCTGAGCCCTGACCCCGGTCCCACTCCGACCCCTGACCCCGGTCCCGCTCCGAGCCCTGACCCCGGTCCCGCTCCGACCCCTGACCCCGGTCCCGCTCCTGGCCCTGACCCCGGTCCCGCTCCGGGCCCAGACCCCGGTCACGCTCTGGGTCCTGACCCCAGTCACACTCAGCCCTGACCCTGGTCACATGTTGAAGCCCCAGCCTGGTCCCACTGAGCCTTGTCCTCATGGCACTTTACCCATTCAGCTCTTTATCCCCAAGCCTGAGTGTACACGCTAAGGCATCCCCGAGGAATGAGAAATAGAAACTTTGTGTGTGCGGTGGCTAGGAGGACCCCCAGTGGAGCAGCAGGAAGCCTACCTCAGGGTCATATCTGTTTCCAGCCATTCTCACACAGGACCAGCCCCTCTCTGGGGAAGACATGAGGGTTTACCTGTGGTCACAGGGAGACCTGGGATGGTCTACAGCAGAGCCCCCTAAGTCCTGGTCTCCCCACCCAGCCTCCTGGCACCAAGTCAGAGCAAGGGCCTGCAGCACCTGGCACCCCTTCCCCAGCCTTCAGAGGTGCCTGGGGGCTGGCTGGAGGGGCCAGGGCAGGGGTCCCAGCCTGGGGACATCGTGGCCCTGTCCAGCCACTTGGTGGACTTTGTAAGCCAGAGGGTCGGTGTGGGGTGGGGGAGAGCAGAGTGAGTAATCAGCTGATTCACATGCATGTAATTAGTTGTGGATGCAACATGCCAGCGTCAGCCTCCCAGCCAGGACACGCAGGGCCTGCGCTGCCACTCAGCAGAATGAGGCCCCGCCCTGTGGCCGCTCCACCTTCTGGCTCCCCTGCTGCCCACCCGCTCAGCCCTGGACTCTCCAGGCTATATGACTGTGAGGAGATGGAAAAGAAGAGGGATGCCTGAGGACGAAGGAAGCGAGGCCAGGGCTCCCAGCTCCTCTGGCTGGCCACAGGCTTCCATGGAGCCTGGATCCATGGAGTCATGGATCACCCTCCGGTGATCTCCCCCTTGGCAGGCAGGGCCCCCGAGACACCCAGACATCTCAGCCCACCTGCAAGCAGACAGGCCAAGGTGCTCCCCGGGCCCAGTGACAGTGACCAACCCTCCTGCACCCCTGGCCAGCCCAGAGCTGGGTGACGGGTGGCGGGGCCAGCATAGGTGGGCCTGGGCAGGTGGGCAGTCAGCTCCCATTCCGAGACGTCCACAATCCTCCGCAGGCCATCATCCTGCCCCAGCCCCGGCCAGGTCTGCACACACAGCAGCGACCCAGCTGGGGTCTGTGTCCTGGAGACCAAGTTCAGGGCCAGAATCAGCGTGAGTAGCCGGAGTCCAGCAGTGAGAGGACCCGGGGGACCGACTTCCACACCCACCCTGCTCAGGCTGCTCACTCCTAGGCCAGGGGCACCGGGGTGGGGGTGGGCGCAAAGGGCAGAGAAGGCTGGTCTCCAGATGGCCCTACAGAGCTGGCCAACAGGATGAGTGATGGCCGTGTTCTGTGCGGGCTGACCAGAGCATCTGCCCCTGGCCACGTGTGGCTGCTGAGCGTGGAATGAGGCTCGTGTGCCCGAGGAACTGAAGCTTTAATTTTACTTACTTTTCACTAGTTTCACCTTAAATAACCACGTGTGGCTGGTGACTGCCCTATTGCATGGTGGCCTGTCATCCCTGCCTCAGGGGAGTCCTGAGGCTCCTCCCGGGGAGGGCTCCGGGCTGGAGGGGACCTGAGATTTGTCATTAACTGGACTCCAGTGAGCACGTGAGCTGTGGCTATAGGCTCCACTGCAGAGCTGGTGAGCCACCTGGCACCGCCCCTTCCCCACGTTGGGCTCCAAGTGAGAGTGGGGAGTCCTCAGGGCAGATCGGCGCAGTAGCTGAAGCCAGACCGGGGCTGGCTTGTATCCTGACGGCCCCACCTTCTAGCTGTGTGACCTCAGGCTACTTGCCTCCTCTGTGCCTGCTTTATCTGTGTGCTGGGGACAATAAAGGCACCCCCTGTGTGGTCTTTGTCAGGATCGAGTGAGTAAATCAAGGCGGGCCTGGCACAGATGGCCAATTCCGATGGAGGTGCGGGCTCCACGTCAGAGCCCCAGTTTGCCTGCTCTCTGGTGCCAAACCTCCTGGCCCGGGCCCAGCTCCTGCCCCCTCCCACCTGCTTCTCCGCACTGACTCAGCGCAGCCGCAGGGTGGGACCCCTGCCTCCAGCCCCTCAGGGTCAGCAGGCGTGATGGTGGCAGATGGCGGTAGGCTGCCCACGGCTTCGTCCCCCTCTGGCCTCAGGGCCTTCAGCTCCTGCCACCTGCCTCGGTGCCATGGAACCAGTGTCCTATGGGCCACTGTGCACACCCTTAGTGTGGCCACGCCCTTAGTATGGCCCCGCCCCGTGGGCCCCTGGCCACCACCCACACCTGGGTTGAGTGTTGGGCCTGGGGCTGGCAGGGCAGGAGGTGGGGGTGGGGGGGAAGCTGCCTGTGATGCCAGCAGTTACAACCCTCGCCCTTTGGAAGCTCCTCCCGCACTTGACCTCAAGCCCTCTTGCTGCAGCCTCGACCCTGGCCCTCCATCCAACCTCTGCTCCCCACCTCTGCCTAATGCCAGGCATGCCCAATGCGGAAATCTCAGATGGAGGGGTCCACTTGGCAATTGGGGTGGGGGACACCAGGCTAGAAAGCTGGAGGCCCCCTGGCAGGGCGCTTTCAGCCAGGCAAGACACTTTCTTGCCTGGCTGGTGTCAAAGCCCAGGTGGTGCTGGGGTGTGGGTACCCAGGAGGGGGCCACGCCTCCTGAGTGGGGAGCAGATGGGCAGGGGCAGAGCCGGGGAGCAGCCAGTCCCACTTTGGACTCTGCTGAGCCCAGCTCGGGGCGGGGACCGCCCTTCTGCAGGGAAGGTGCGGAGAGGTGAAGGCGCCGGCTGAACCCATCAGGCAGGACCCAGGCAGACTTTTGGGGGGAGTGGGTCTTCTGTTTGGGGGACTTGGGACCAAGTGCTTGAAGAGTTTTTCTACCCAGCCCTCAGGCCCCAGCCCTCAGTCTGCGTGGCCAGCTTCCGCCCGCAGGTCTGAGGGGCCCACAGCCTGGGCTCTGGATGCTGGTTTCCTGGCCATGCTGCTGAGTCCCCAGCCTTCTCCTGGGGAGCCCGGGACACTGAGCTTATGTAACCGGAGTGCCCTGCCTGCTCCCCGGCACCCCTCGCCCGCCCTGCCCTCCCTGGGGAGGAGGAGGCCGGGGTAGTTTCAGGCTATTTTCAACCACTCGTTCTCACAACTCTCGGGCGAGAACCGGGTGCGATTGGCGGGTTTTCCTAACACCCCCGTGGGAGGCAGGGCCGAGGAAATGCAGGTCAGGGAGAGGCGAGGAGGCTCCAGCCCATAACGGGCATTGCTGCTGCTGCTGCTGTGAGGGTCCGGGCTGGGGCCCACTGGGGAGCCGTCAGGGTCTCCAAGACCCGGCAAGTGGGCAGCCTGGTGGCCATGCTCCCCACATGTCCACAGCAGCCATGCTGGCCAAGGCCACTCCACTCTTTGTCTCCTTCTGCAACCTCCAGGGGCTACAAGGCGTGGTGCCGCTCGGAAGCAGGAAATCTTGTGGTTCAGAGAAGGGGTGTGACTGGCCTGAGCTCACACAGCCAGGATTGACACCAAAGTCTTTCCTCTAACCAGGTGGGACCTCGAGTCATGGACTTGTTCTTCAAAGAGAGGGAGGGTCTTCAAGATTGACAGCGCAGACAGGGAAGGCAGGATCCTTATGTGTAGCTCCTGGCTCGAACCCTGGACATTTCCAAAGTGCCATTTCCAGTCCTCACCATCCTGACTGAGCCCCGACCCTCCCTGGTCACCCCTGAGGATGACTATCCACTGCAGCCACTTGACGGGTTTTCTTGGACCCCTCTTATGGGCTGGCACCTGTGTGCCCCAGCCCTGCAGTGCTGGATCCCAGAGCCAGCAGCACCCGGCTTCTGTCAGGCCCTCCCCTGGGCTAAGCGAGCCCTCGGGAGGGCGGACACGGTGCTGCTCTGGGAGATTTCAGTGGACGGAGATTAAGCGTTGAATAAACAGTGCAGTGAAAATCAATACAGACAATAGTAGAGATCACAGAGCCAACAGAGCCAAGGCTTGAGGTGGTCTGGCTGGCTCTGCACGCTCACCTGCCACACGTGGTGCCCAGCGGGCTCCTAGCGGCATGGGTGATGAATCAGCCCCCTTGCCCCTCTGGGTCACAGGCCGAGTTCTCCCCCACGACCCAGTACCCTGCCCAGGTCCCCAAGACAGGCACACTCCCCAGCTCTCATGGCCTCTGAGGGCCAAGGAGGCCCTGGCGCCCACAGAGAACCTGGACACCACCTAGGTTTCCACGTGGGTCCCCCCCCAGGGCCCTGAAGTCCCATCGCCGTGGCTCCACCAGGTGGCCTCACGAGCTCCAGCTGCCGCTGGACGGAGGCCTGGCCTGGGCTCCGCAGGACACTCCAGCCTGGGTGCTGCACGGCCAGACGGACAGGTGTGCGGAGGATGGAGATGCACAGCTCCACACCGCGTCTCTCAGGGAGTGCCTCCGACCCCCAGTCCATCGGGCGGCTCCCTGGGACTGTGAGGTGGGACTGGGGGCACGGGCTCTTGTTGGTCTCTCTCTTGGAGCGCAGGGCCCACAAGAGCTCCTGTGGAAAGTGCTGGGAAGGCGGAAGGGAAGAGCGAGAAGCGGGTCCTGGAGTGGGACGGATGCCACATCTGAGATGACGGAGGGAGGCTGGCACCTCCGGAAGACATGTGGATACCATGTGGAGCAGAGATGTGGTGAGCACACTGACCTGCTGGGTTCTCTGTCATGGGCGGAAGTTTCCAAGCCTCTCCTTCTGCCCAGACCCCCCAGCCCTGTGCCCCCACTGCCTGTCCTGAACCAGACCAGGGCAGGGCAGCCCAGCCAGGGCTGGGTAGGGCTCTCTCAGAGGATCTCGGGGGATGTGCATGTGCACTCACATGTTTGCATTCCAGTCAAAGGTGGCATCCATCTTCCACCTCCTGGAGTTGGTTCCTGGAACCACAGCACTCCCAAGACCCGGCAAGTATGTGGTTTCTGGGAGGGGGGCCAAGAGAGGGAAATGGACTTTATATGCTGAGAAGAAAGAATAACAGTTGCTCAGGACTTTAACATTTACAGAACACCTTCAGATAGTTCAATTTATTTCACTCTCAAAACAACACTGATAAATAGACAGGTCAGGGAGCATAATTCTACTCTTACAGGTGGAGAAACTGAGGCTCAGAGATGGCAAGTCAGTTGTGCAAAGTCACATGACACACAAGGACCATGGCAAGGATCTCAGTCCTGCACCTCCTCCCTACTCTTCCCAGCTGACTGCTCAGCAGGCTTGGCTGTTCAACTGCCTGCCCTGACTGGCATGGTCCTCTACCCAGAACCTAGCAAAAGAGGGGAGTGGTGGTGTTTGTGGTGGAGATGGTGCTGGTGGTGGAGATGGTGGAGATGGTGCTGGTGGTAGAGATGGTGCTGGTGGTGGAGATGGTGGAGATGGTGCTGGTGGTAGAGATGGTGCTGGTGGTGGAGATAGTGGAGATGGTGCTGGTGGTGGAGATGGTGGAGATGGTGCTGGTGGTAGAGATGGTGCTGGTGGTAGAGATGGTGCTGGTGGTGGAGATGGTGGAGATGGTGCTGCTGGTAGAGATGGTGCTGGTGGTGGAGATGGTGCTGGTGGTGGAGATGGTGCTGGTGGTGGAGATGGTGGAGATGGTGCTGGTGGTAGAGATGGTGCTGGTGGTAGAGATGGTGCTGGTGGTGGAGATGGTGCTGGTGGTAGAGATGGTGCTGGTGGTAGAGATGGTGCTGGTGGTGGAGATGGTGCTGGTGGTGGAGATGGTGCTGGTGGTAGAGATGGTGCTGGTGGTGGAGATGGTGGAGATGGTGCTGGTGGTAGAGATGGTGCTGGTGGTGGAGATGGTGCTGGTGGTAGAGATGGTGCTGGTGGTGGAGATGGTGCTGGTGGTAGAGATGGTGCTGTTGGTAGAGATGGTGCTGGTGGTGGAGGTGGTGGAGATGGTGCTGGTGGTGGAGATGGTGCTGGTGGTGGAGATGGTGCTGGTGGTAGAGATGGTGCTGGTGGTGGAGATGGTGGAGATGGTGCTGGTGGTGGAGATGGTGCTGGTGGTGGAGGTGGTGGAGATGGTGCTGGTGGTAGAGATGGTGCTGGTGGTGGAGATGGTGCTGGTGGTGGAGATGGTGCTGGTGGTAGAGATGGTGCTGGTGGTGGAGATGGTGGAGATGGTGCTGGTGGTAGAGATGGTGCTGGTGGTGGTCGTGGTGATAGTGGTAGAGATGGTTCTGCTGGTCGTGGTGGAGATGGTGGGGGGGGGGGATGGTAGAGATGGTGGTGGTGGTAGAGATGATGGTGGTGATGGTTATGCTAGTGGTGGTGATGACGGTGGTGGTGGTGATTGTAGAGACACTGATGATGGTGGAGATCCACTAGCAGAACCATCACCACCACCATCTCTACCACCACCATTACCACCACCACCATCTCCACCACAGTAATGACGGTGGTGGTGGTGATGGTGAAGATGGTGCTGGTGATGGAGATGGTGGTGATGGTGGAGATGGTGCTGGTGGTGGAGATGGTGCTGGTGGTGGTAGTGATGATGGTGGGAAACATGGGGGTAGAGGTGGTTCTGCTGGTGGTGATGGAGACAGTGGCGGAGATGGTGGTGGTGGTGGTAGAGACGGTGGTGGTGGTGATGGAGACAGTGGGGGAGATGGTGGTCGTGGTGGTAGAGACGGTGGTGGTGGTGATGGAGACAGTGGTGGTGGTGATGGTAGAGACAGTGGTGGTGATGGAGACAGTGGTGGAGATGGTGGTGGGGGGGCAGATGGTGGAGATGGTGGTGGTGGTAGAGATGGTGGTGGTGATGGAGACAGTGGTGGAGATGGTGGTGGTGGTGTAGAGACGGTGGTGGTTGTGATGGAGACAGTGGGGGAGATGGTGGTGGTGGTGTAGAGACGGTGGTGGTGGTGATGGAGACAGTGGGGGAGATGGTGGTGGTGGTGGTAGAGACGGTGGTGGTGGTGATGGAGACAGTGGGGGAGATGGTGGTGGTGGTGTAGAGACGGTGGTGGTGGTGATGGAGACAGTGGTGGAGATGGTGGTGGTGGGGGAGATGGTGGAGATGGTGGTGGAGGTAGAGATGGTGGTGGTGATGGAGACAGTAGTGGTGATGATGGTGGTGGTGGTGGTGGTAGAGATGATGGTGGTGATGGAGACAGTGCTGGTGGTAGAGATGGTGGTGGTGATGGTAGAGACGGTGGTGGTGGTGATGGAGACAGTGGTGGTGATGATGGTGGTAGTGGTGAAGGTAGAGACGATGGTGGTGATGGAGACAGTGGTGGAGATGGTGGTGGTGGGGGAGATGGTGGAGATGGTGGTGGTGGTGGTAGAGATGGTGGTGGTGATGGAGAGAGTGGTGGTGATGATGGTGGTTGTGGTGATGGTAGAGATGGTGGTGGTGATGGTAGAGACGATGGTGGTGATGGAGACAGTGGTGGAGACGGTGGTGGTGAGGGAGATGGTGGAGATGGTGGTGGTGGTGGTAGAGATGGTGGTGGTGGTGGTGATGGTAGAGATGGTGGTGGTGATGGTAGAGACGATGGTGGTGGTGATGGAGACAGTGGTGGAGATGGTGGTGGTGATGGTTCTGCTAGTGGTGGTGATGATAGTGGTAGTGATGATGGTGATGGTGATGGTAGAGACAGTGGTGGTGGTGGAGACAGTGGGGGAGATGGTGGTGGTGGTGATGCTGTGGTTAAGACAGTGGTGATCCTGATGGTGTACAGAATGGGTCTGCTGGTGTGGAAGTCTTCAATGCACCCCGCCGGCACAGGGTACTGCCCCTCCTGACGGGTGTCACCAGCCGGGCTTATACTTTCCCAGGGAGGGAGCTGGTGCTGCAAAGGAGCCTTTGAGAATCAACCAACTTGAGTGCCCCTGGGAGCTGGTGGGCTCAGTGCTTCAGGGAGAGAGAAAGGGGGACCCGCAGCCCCTGGGCAGGTTGGGGAGGCTCCCTGAATGCTAAAGAGGGGCTCAGATGTACAATGGTGGCCTTGGGAACCAGCCAGCCAAGTCATTTGCAGGGCGTCCAGGAGGAGCCCCACTCTGAGGTGACCACCCCTGATGGTCAAGGCGCCCCATGGGTCCCCTGCACCCTTGCTCCCTTTGGGGAACACTACGCCCACCTGAGCCTCCAGGGTTGCTGAGTCGTCAGCATTCCACATCTTCATGCTGCAGAGGACGGATGCCGTTTCTCTTTTAAAACATATATATCTTACGTAATGTTATGTAAGTATGCTGATAAGCATGGGGGCCACACGGATGGTGGACCCCGGCCCAGGACCCAGCTTCAGCAGAGCTCAGTGTTTTCCCTGAGATCTTTCTGGCTTTAGGGGGAGAAAGCCTCGCCAACATGGGTGAGTTCTCTGTGGCTCTCCTAGCACGCAGGACCCTCTTCTGCCCATGTTGGACTCAGTCACGCCTCTGCATCTTCCCTTACGTCTCCAGGCCACATGCACTGATCCACGCTGTGCCGGTCATGTGCATGGTGACACGGGTGGGCGGTGTCCCAGGCTAATTCCTTTCAGCGATCAGCTCGACTCCGTCTGTGGGTGAGTACACGTGACGGTTCCCCGTCCTCCCAGCTGTGAGGTGCTCCACCCTGGACCAGGCCTCGGGCTTTTCACCTGTCCTCTGTCCCAGCCGCATTCCCAGAGCTTCTCTTTGCCCAGATGTGGCCACGGGGATGGGCTTCCAGCAGTGCTTGGCCGCTTTCTCCGCATCAAGCTGTGAGGCCTGTCCTGCTGGTGACCCCTGGGGGCCATGGGGTAGGCTTTCTCCAGGACGTGTATCCAGGAAGACAAGGTCTGGGTCAAAGGGCACATGAAGCTTGACCGGTCCAGCATGGATGTGCCCTGGGGCGCATGCACCGGAGGGGAGCTGGCTGTCCCCTGTCCTGTCCTTGGCGCGGGTCCTGTCTGGGGGCACAGATGGGCATCTCCTGTGGTTTACATTCATCTTTCCCGGTCCTTCAGGTGACCCCATTGGCCTTGGGAGCTGAGTGGAAAGGGACAAGGGAAAGGTCAGCTGGAGCGGGTCAGTGGAGTAGACCTGGAGAGATTCAGACCTGCTGCCTGCCGGCCCCTGGGGGTGGTAGGAAGGTGGGGGGCGCGGGGCCGGGCCCGGGTCTGGGTGTCACCTGGATTCAGCTCCTGCTCGGAGCGCCGGTGGGAGCAGCAGCTGCGGGGCTGAGAGAGACCCGGGCGGGGGCTTGTTTCACACCCACTGCCTCAGCCCTGAGCTCCCAGCCTTGCTGGTTCAGAACCCCGTCTTCCAACACAGCTCATTCCTGAATCCCTGTGGACCAATGACCCAGTGAGTGAGTGAGTGAACGAACAAACCAACCAGCCAGGAAGACTTCACTTAGGAGCCAAGATGTCCATTGACTTAAGGACATTAAATTACCTTCAGCCAACAGCTTAGAGGCAACGTGTGCCAACAGGCCTTTGGGAGAGAGGGGCTCTGGGTGCCCCTGGATGAGCCCTCCAACCCCTTCAGAGCCAGGCCTGGCCAGGGGGTGCAGGGCTGGGGCTCTGGCTTCCTGTCCTCCCGGGCACCCTTGCTGCAGGCAGGCCAGGTGCCACCCCTCCCCTGTCAAGCTTGACGCATGGAGCTCGGTGGGTGGGGAGGGGAGAGCAGCAGATCAGGCCGGGGCAGGGATGGGGGTCTCGAGGGGGGTGGCAGTAACCTCCACATGGTCTGAGAGCAGCCACCTCGGGTGAGGTCCACCTGCTGAGCAGGACAAGTGAAAGGGCGGAGCGGCTGGAGACGCCCAAGGAAGGGAAGGCGCAGCCGCTTCTGGCCGGGGCTCCTCTCCCCACCGGTGGGCAGGCCCTCCCTATGAGCCTGGCCAGGCCCCGGGAGGAGGCAGGGGAGTGACTCTGGACACCCCAGGCTGGCTTTCTGGGGCCCATGCTCACGGCCAGGAGCCGCCTTGGGATTCCTCGTGGTGTCCTGTGGCCTCCCTGGGAAGGGCCACCCGGGGCCAGCACGCTGCTGGCCCATCTCGGGCTTGCCTCCTGGGCACAAGGGCCCCGAGCCCTCTCTCCCCGCAGCCCCCTGGGGGACGGGTTGGGGGGCCACTGTGCCTGGGGGGCTGGAGTGTGACTCAGCTGGAGACGCATACCAGCGAGTGGCGGAACGTCGCCTGCCAGATTAAATGAGGCGCCTCAGAATTAAAAATACATATTTATTTTAACCGGTCGGGGTGTTCGGAGGGAGATGAAAGGGAGGGGAGATGAAATATTACAAATTAGATAATTAAGGCCGCAGAGAGGCGCGTGTGCTGGGTTGGGACCGGGAGGGTGAATTCCCCACTCCGCGCCAATTCAGAGGGAGAAAAAGGAGTGAGATGTAAAGAGGGAAGAAATAAACAAACAGGCAGCCCAAACCCGATCCAGCCAGCCAAGAGGGCTGGGTACTGCTTTGTCTGGAGAGGGGACAGGCGGCCAGCTGAGCGGGCCTGGGTGGGGTTAGCGGGGCCTGAATGAGGCTGGGCACCAGGCGGGATGAGCGGGACCCCAGAGGTCCTGGCGAAGTGCACGTGCCTCCAGAGCAGGGCCCCGCGGCTCCGATCAGAGTCCGTGTGCTGGAGGACCTGAGCCCCGGGGAGAGCTCCGGTCCCGGGAGGCATGTGACCCCACAGACAGCCGGGTGCTGGGCTAGCAGAGAGGGTGCTAGTTACCAGGGGGAGGGCATAGCATCAAGGCGACGGACGGCGAAGCTGGCTGGTGGTGAGGACCAGTGGGCTCGGGGCCGAGGACGCCGGCGTCCTGGGATGGGAGCCCTGCATGCGTGTCTGTGGGCAGACAGGCTCAAACGCCGGCTTTGACCCCTTGAGCTCCTGAGGCCTGGGGCCAGTCACTTCATTTCGCTGCCGTCTGCATTCCTTGACCTCCCGTTTCTGCAGTCTTCCCCAAAGCTGGGGGTGGGACAGAACAGCGGGGCAAGAGGGGCAGGGCACTGGTGCTCCTGGTGGTCAGAGTCGGTGTGGGAGATGAAGCGGAGGCTCCATGCTGGGGTCACCCGGGGCCGCCATGAGGGGCTGTGGGGTCTGGCTCCTGCCCAGGACAGGCCCGGAGCCCAGCTTCTCAGATCAGGTGAGGGAAGGGAGTGGGGCTGGGGGCCTGCCCGGGGGTGTCTACAAGGACACCGGGCCAGGGTGTGTGTGTGTGTGTGCATGTGTGTGTGTTTGTGTAGGGAGTCCGGTCTCAGCACACCCCACCCACCCCCACTCCCGGAAGCTCACGCAGCGTGCACTCTGGCGATGCCCCGAGTGCCCTGGCAGGCGATGTGGGTCACAAATGGGGCCAGGGCTGTGGAACTTGTCCCTCCTGGGCTGACCTCCTTTGTGCCCACGGTGCCCGCGACCTGCCGGCCCCAGATTTAGATGCGTGAAGATCATCAGCTCTCCAGGCCCTGAGAAGGTGGGAAAGGCTATTTCCCAACCAATACAAGGAGAAAAGACCCGGGACTTCTCCCTGCCCTTGGAGCCCAAGCGCTGATCTGAGGGTAGGAGACGGTTTCCTCACCTTCACCCCCCTGTGGCCCCCTAAAGTGTGGCACCCCCACCTCTTGGCACAGCCAGCAGGGTCTGGACCCACCTGGCCAGCAGTGAGGGGAGGTGCTGAGCTCCTGGGACCCCCGCAGGCGCTGAGATGCATGTGTGTATGCTGGTGTGTGTGTGTGTGCGTGCAAAGAGCCCATGCATGCACACACGCACCACACCTGTGTCAGTATGTACACCCACAAATATGAACACGGGGGCATGGCCATGGGTATGGCGTGCCGGCGTGCACACACAGGTCACACATGAGGGCACTCGTGTGTGTGAACGTAAACGCAAACACAGGACGTGTGTGCAGACCTCACGGATATGAGAGCACAGGCACGTGGGTTTGTCGTGTGTGTGTGTGCCCGCCTGGCACGTGCATGTGGCCGGAGGAGGCAAGAGTGGCAAGCCCGTCTGCCCTGGGGAATCTGGGGGGCTGAGGAGTAAAGCTGCTCGGATTGTATAAAGGTCATGCTGTGCTTTTCACAGCTCCGGGGAAGGTGTGAGATGCTATCTGCGAAATTTAAATTGGGCCGAATGGAGACTGGCAGCGTCGTGGGCTTGGCAACCAGGAGACACCAGTTCTGCCCCCATCTGAAGGGCTGCCCACCCCATGCCCAGCCCCCATGCCCTCGCCCACCAAGGAGTGCCCTTATCCGCTCCCCGGAAGTGCTCCTCCTCCTCCAGGAAGCCTGCCCTGAGTGCCCCAGGCTCCTTTCCCTCCCCAGGACCCTGCGCATGCAGGACAGCTGAGCCGCACGTCTCTCTCACAGCAATGGTCTCCCCCACAGTATCTTTTGGGGTTCAGTGGACTGTAACAGAAATCCATCTCAGCTGGCTTAAACCATAAAGGGAATGGATTGACCCCTGTAAATGGAGACAACATGGGTTTCAGGCAAACTGTGATCAAGGTTCCGGCTCTGCTTCTCTGCAACTCTGCTTGTTTTGTCTTGTCCTCACGCCTTGACTTTATTTTCATGATGGCCCCCTTCACAGAGCAGGATGAATCAGCATCCGTATCCTCACCTGCAGCCCACAGTCTTCCTCGTTACACATCTTGTACCTCATGGTACAAGGCTACAGCTTGAGCTCCAGCTGTTGCGTCTGTCTTCTGGCTAGCAGGAAGGCAAAGCGGAGAGAAGAGGTCTGCTCTGCTTTTTACGGGTGCTTCCCAGAAGTTGCTCACATCACTTCCTATGAATCCTGTTGGTCAGAAAGTAGACTTGGGCTGCCCCGCAGTGAAGTCTTTATTCTGGCAGCTACTCACCCCACTGCAGACCCAGGGCTCTGTTTCCAGGAAGGAGGGGCAGTGGGTGATGAGGGCCTGGGCCCGGTGGCTACAGGAGTGCTGAGGTGATCCCGGCACAGGGCCTGCCCTCACGCCTGGGCTGAGCCCTCGGCCAGAACTTGACACCCATCGGCAAGCAGAGCCGTACCCACCGTGGGAGCCTCGGCTCAGGGGTGACCCCACCTTGGTCATCCACAGACCAAGTCGGGGGGGATAAGCCTCAGATCCAGGTCAGGGGTGACGGGGACACTAGAGATGGTCACACATATGCCCACTCTGGGCAGGGAAGAGGCAGTGTGGGCCAAGACGGGGAAGACCCCTATGGCCAGGCATGGGGCAGACCACCCACCAGGAGCAGCCACTCAGAGGTGGAGCATCCAGATGAGGAGACGGGCTGGCCTGCCTCGGAGGAGGGGGCGGGCATGGTATGCAGGATGGCGCTGCCCTGCCCCGCCCTGTGTCTGTGCCCGCCTGGCGTCCAAGGGCTGCATGTGGCCACGAGGCCTGCAGAAGGGCCTGTCCTCTGCCCAGCGAGCCCCCAGCGGCCTGACCCGCCACCCGAGCCGCCCGCCTCCTGCCCTCCTGCCTCGCCCCAGATCCTCGAACCACGGGGGCCGTTCTCACTCACTGGCCATGCAGGGAGCCAAAGTGTCATTTAATTAATTAACAAGTCCTCTCCTGCAGCGGGAGGCAGTTTTTAGCACAACCCAGTTTGACGGCTGCGAGCAGAGTCGTTGGCAGCCAGGCGCCCGGGCCGGGCTCCCACTCGGAGGTCTGTGGGTGCCCCGGCCCCAGTCACCCTCAGCCCGCAGTAGCCCCTGCGTGGTCTCCAGGCCCGCCCAGCATCGCCGCTGCCCCCGCCCCTCCCCTGTGGTGGCGGACAGTCGGCGCAGAGCGACCGCGGGCAAAGCAGAAGCAGAGGCAAGACCAGTTGTGCATTGGGAGGGGGGCCCTTGGCTTCAGGCCGCCCTGGGTTCAAATCCCAGCCCTTCCTGTGCCCACTGCCACCTCTAGCTGGGCCTCAGATGCCTCATCCATGAAGGGGCGAAGGTGTCCCCCTCACGGGTGTGGCGTGTTAGCGCCCAGCAGGGACCAGCACACAGTAGGTGCCCTATAAGCGCACCTCCATCTCTTATTTCCACTGTAATGGGGCCGGTGTTGCTGCACTCAGAGTGCCAAGGCAGGGAAGACGTGACACCCGGAGGGAGGAGGCAGAACGGGGGAGCTGGGGAGCCACAGCTGAGTGTGGAGGGCGGGGCTACGCTGCCTGGGGGCGGTCTGTCTCAGCGTCACGGCAGTGACGGCCGCGAGCTGCTGTCCCACCGAGTGCCCCCGAGGCCCGGCTGTCCCAGCTTTGAGGCCCTCGCCCCAGACATTTGTTGTTATTGGTCGTGTCCGACTCTTTGCAACCCCATGGACTGTAGCCCACCAGGCTCCTCTGTCTATGGGATTCTTCCAGGCAAGAGTACTGGAGTGAGCTACCATGCCCTCCCCCAGGGGATCTTCCCAATCCAGGGATCAAACCCACATCCCCTGCATTGCAGACGGGTTTTTTTTTTTACTATTGAGCCACCAGGGAAGCCCGATAGAGTCACAGGAAGTTGCAAAATTGGCACACAGAGAGAGGTCCTTCATCTGGGAATGTCATCATTTCATCTTCATTCCTGAAAGGTATTTTCCTGGACATAGAAGTCTGAACCGCACTTGGAAAACAAGTGTGCTCCTTCTATCTGCCTCCATGGTTGCTGATGAGACAGCCAAAGTCATTTGGATAATTTTCCCCTTACAAATAATTCGTTATTTTTCTTTCTGTTTCATGAGTTAATTCTTTGTCTTTAGTTTTTAGCAGTTTGATCTTGATGTATCTGACAATGAGTTTCTTTGGTTCACTGATCTTGAACCTGTAGGATTATGTATTTTAACTAATCTTCAGCCATTTTTTCTTCAAATATTTTTTCTGCATCTCACTTTCTTGTCTCCCTCTGAAATCCCAAGTCTGTGAAGATTAGACCTTCTGATAGTACCCCTCTGGTCCCAGATGCTATGTTTTTCTTCTCTTAATCTCAGCTCTCCTCCTGCTAGTAGCAGAGACTTTCAATTGACCTGTGTTCATGTTCACTAGTAATTTCTTCTGTTATCGCCATTCTTCTATGGGACTCCACTCCTGGGTACTTTTTACTTGTTTATGTATTTTTCAGTTGTCATGTTTCCGTTTATTTCTTCATGTCTCTATTTGCTGAGGTTTCTATATTTTTTATTTCAAGAGTGTTTGCCCATACTTACTGGAGCATTTTTATAATGACTGCCTTTGAATTTTCGTTTGATCATCCTAACATCTGTGTTATCTCAAGTTGGCTCCTGTTTATTGTTTTGTGCCATGCAAAACACAAGTTGTGATTTTCCTGTTCTTTTGTATGCCAAATTGTTTTGGATTGCATCCTAGAAATCTTGAATACTACTTTATAGGCTCTGGATGTTGTCTGAGTCCCATGGAGATGTAGATACTTAGGCTGGAGCAGACAATCTAACCAGTCGTGTTCAGGCTGCAGGCTCCGACCAGTCTTCAGGGGCTGGGATTCCTGCATCAGGTCAGAGTTTAGAGCCTTTTATTGCTCTTCAGATCCATCCTGTGTGGTTGTTCTGGGCTTGAGCAGTGTCTACCCTGTAGCTCGTTTCTCAGATTTTTGGCACACCGTTTATCATCCACACCCACTTAGCTTGACCCTTGGCAATCATACACAGTAAGGGTCACTTTCCCACACCCTTCATTTCCTGGGATGCCTTCCTTTGGTCTTTGGCCAAAGGCAGAGGTTTTTATCAGAATGCTCCACTGTGTACTTCCTCGGGCTGTGTCCATACCCAGGACCAAGCGGAGTGAGGAGGGGGTGACAGAAAAAAAACGTGAGAAAGAACTGGCATTCTTGAGCATGCAGCTCCTAGTTGGAGAGGACATCTCCCCTCCACTGGTACGCTGAACGCCTGCGGGCCCACTGCCGTCGCCAAAGCCAAGCTCGCCACTCTGAGGGCTGCCTGGGGGCTGGGTGTTGGATGACAGAGAAGAGAAAAATAAGCTGGGCATCTCTCCACCCTCTTCCTTGAGCCGTAACGGGAGGGATTTTCTCTGAGCTCATCTGGTGGCTCTGATGCCTATTCCAGACCTCAGCCTGCCTTGAGTCTAAGCTGCAGGACATGAGGGACAAAGCGGGGAAGTTGCCAGTGAGTTGAGGGTGCTTCAAAGTCCAGTTTTCTTCCAGGCTCCTGCTCGCTTTCACTTGCCAGAGTCCTCACACAGCTGCTCCATGGGCTCTGTCCAGGTTTGACAGCCATGTTCAGTGAGGGGATGTGCGTGCCCGCACCGTCCCACCTAGAACCAAACCCCGGAGACTTTGACACCAATCTCCCCTGCCTACGGCCTCAACCACCAGGGCGTCTGCGCTCGTGTGCTCCGTCGCGTCAGTGGTGTCTGACCCTTTGTGACCCTGTGGCTCGCCAGGCTCCTCTGTCCACGGGATTCTCCAGGCGAGAATACTGGAGTCAGTTGCCAGGCCCCTCTCCAGGGGATCTACCTGACCCAGGGATCGAACCCACGTCTCTTATGTCTCCTGCACTGGCGCCACCTGGGAAGCCCACTGTGGCACCCACCTATCTTCAAATGGGAGAAGGTAAGAAGGGATGGGTCCCCCCATTTAATTATCTATGTTTCCAGCATGGGGGAGTCACAGACCCTCCATCTGGGACACAAGCGAGGGTCTAGATTGACCTGCCAAGCCAAGCATCACCCCACAGGGAGAAGGCCGGGGTGAAGCTAACCGGGCCATGGGATGGGGCAGGCAAGGTCCAAAGCCATCACTGACCAGTCGGCTGAGCACGGCTCCCCATCTCTTGAGTCACCCAGAATTCAGGAAGGGCAGGTGGGCAGGAGCGTTGTCCTCTGACCTTCTGATCTGTGGACTCTCCCCACACTGCCCAACAGTAACCTTCCCTCTTCAACCCTCGAGAAAAGCCTTTATCTTCCTATGAGATGCTGGCCCTCTGAGCCATTAGGCTGCTTTTTAGAGGCTTATTTATTTTTGGCTGTGCTCGTGTTTGTTGCTGCACGTGGGCTTTCTCTAGCTGCAGCGAGCGGAGTATACACTCCTCACTGAGGCTCACAGTCTCCTCACAGCACTGGTTTCTCTTGCTGCAGGGCACGGGCTCTTGGCGTGCACGCTCTGTAGTTGCAGCTCTCAGGCTCTAGAGCATGGGCTCAGTAGCTGTGGCACATTGGCTTCGTTGCCCCATGGCCCATGGGATCTTCCTGGACCAGGGATCGAACCTGTGTCCCCTGCACTGGCAGGCAGATTCTTAACCACTGGACCACCAGGGAAGCTGCCCGGACACATTTGTTCCGAAGTTCTCACCTTCTTCTGTCACTAAACCAATGGAAGAGCCAGCCTCCGTTAGGCGAACGGCATTCTCAGGACTGAGAGCTGGTGGGCCTCCCCAGGGTGGGGGAGCGGTGAGGGCGGATGGGGCCACCATGGGGCTGAGTGTTGACGCCTGCCCTGCGGAGGGGACGTGGCCACCACGCACAGCAGTGACGGGGGGCTGGGAGGTGTCCGTGCTCCCACCAGGGAGGGTGGTGGAGCGCAGGCCATGGCCGCTGCGGACGGCGGTGCTGCGGGGACCCCCTCCGTCACTGCCACCACCGCCGCCCCCCGGGGTGTGAGCCCAACTTCACCTCAGCGGGTGGGGGCTGGCGCTGGCCATGTCTGGCCCGTGGGGTCTGGACAGGAGTTTGGCTGAAGCCACTGGGCTGTTGGTTGAAGAAACAGTCTTCTGCCCGGGGTCTCCCTCCTCGGCTGCCCCCAGCCCTGTGCAACTCAGGAGTGGGGTGAGTTGTCACCAGTGAGACCCCGACCCATTGTGGGGTGGGGGCAGGGAGGTGGCGGCCCACAGCCAGGGTCCCGTGCCTGGGTCCTGAGAGACTGGCCTGCTGGCAGTTCACTGTGGAGAGTGGACCGGAGCGGGCAGGTGGGGGAGAGATTGTGCTGGGCGCCTGCGTCCCGGGGGCGCCCGCCGGCCCTGCAGAGCCGCCCCAGACTGGGGTGAGGGCTCGGCCCCCGCTGCGTCCACCCACCAGGCCTGGGCAATGGGCTGCCCTGCGGTGGACACAAGGAGGCTCCTGCCAGCCAGGCTGGTGGCACAGAGTGAGCTGGCAGCGGCTGGCAGCAGTGCTGGGGAGCTCGAGCCTGGTCTGAAGGAGAAAGGGGTGCCACCACCCCGGAAGCCACCGCAAGCCCCAGGGCCTGGTGGAGGGGCCAGGCCTATTCACCGCTGACCCCACTCCTCCCTGGCTCCTCCCAATGCGATGACTTCGTGGAGTTGGATTTCAGCAGCAGAGCTCGAAGCAAAAGTAGATGATAGGGAGGGAGGTGGCGGGGGCAGTCAGGATGGGGGACACATGTACACCCATGGCTGATTCATGTCAATGGATGGCAAAAAACACTTCAATATTGTAAAGTTGTTAGTTTCCAATTAAAATAAATACATTAATTAAAACAATAGATGGTGGGATGGAGCTGGAGGGGAAGCTTCATGGCTGGGAGCCAGGGGTGGGGGCCTTAGACGGGGCTGGGCCGCAGGTGCCTCCTCCACACAGAACCGCCCTGCTGCCTGTGGGGGACTCACGGGGGAGTGACCTGGAGCGGGTCCAGACCTGGATGCTGGATGAGGACACGTTCCCAGGCCCCAAAGTTCCCAGGCGGGACCTGAGCACCGCTTCCACACGGGGCTCCAGCCCCAGGGAGGACCTCCTGCCTCTGGGCCAGGCGGAGACCCAGCCTCGGGGCACAGGTGCAGCCCTGAACCTGGTCTGAGCCCCGCCTTGCTGGACAGACCAGGGATCCCATCCTTGGCCGCGGGGAGGCCTGGGTAAGAGAAGCAGGGGGGCGGCGGTTGTGGGGATCCCACTCTGAGCTGGGCACCGGCTGCATGACGTCCGCCAGCAAGTCCACGCTCCATCCGGGGCCCACACGCTGCTGCCCCCTCCCCTCTGCGCCCAGCCCGACTGGACTCCTGGCAGAAGAGGCAGAGCCCGCAGTGCCGCGGTGACTCCCGCGGCGCCCCCTCACTTTATTTTTATCCCTGTCGAGCCCTATAAATACTGCAGTGATCGCCAAGTACTGTCAGCATGCCCAAGGCCTCCCGCCGCCAGCGCTGCCCACCCACTCGGTGGGCACCCAAGGCCAAGGGGCCGAGAGCCGAGGCTCTGGGGAGGTGGGGCAGGCCTGGGTCGGACCCCAGCTCCCCTCTGCTTGGGGCATGTTGGCACCACCCTTCTTGCTTTCTGGTTATGGTGCCAAGCAAACAGGATGTTTTCTTTCTCTGGAGTCCCTGGATCTCAACTTTCCCGTCAGAGAAATAGGGGTGACAACCCGGGTGGAGGCTGTATGTGGTTGTCTCCTCTCTCCAAATGCCCACTCCTAGAGGGGACAGGGGCTTCTCTGGCTTCAGTCTCTGCTGCTCCTGTGCTTGGGTCAAGACCCTTTGTGAATATTTGTTGGGTGAGTGGATGGATGGACGGATGACGGATGAAAGGATAGATGGGTAGGTGGGTGGGCAGATGGATGGAAAGTTGAGAGGGTAGACGGATGAATGACATGAACTAATGGCTGGAAAGTGCTAAACATGAGGGGCTCGGGGCAGTGTGGGAGCCACACCATTGTGCTTTATCAGGGCACACCCCCTTCACCTCCAGGCAGCCACTGCTCTCAGATGACAAGGGGGAGGGGGGCTCACGAAACCAGAAAGCTCCCCAGCCGGGAGACTCTGCTCTGGCCCCCAAAGGGGTGGTGCCCCCAGGTGAGAATGTGTGGAAAGGCCGACGTGGCTTAGGACACAGGGACACGGGGGGTCATGTTGGGGCTGGGCCTTGGTCCTCCCTGATCTCACCGCAGGGACCACCATTCCTGGGCCCAGCCGGCCCTGCAGAGGCCTGGGCGCGTGTCCCCATGCTGGACCCTCACTCAGCTGGTAAGCCTGCCTTGCTAACCACCCACCTTGATGGAAACGAGGGAGATGCCTGAGTGGTCTGCTCCACGCCAACACCAGGGTAACACCACCCAGTAACCCTGTACTGCCTGTGGGGCTCCAAGACCCTCATCCCACCGCCTCATAGCCCTGGGCACTCCCTGCAGTCAGGCTGAGGAAGCAGCCCACTGTGGTCCAGCCTGGATTCCCTTTCTCTCGGCCTCCTTCACCTCTGAGGGGCCAGAGATGCCGTCCGTTCTCGTGCCAGACACTCCCAAGGGTAAAGGTGCGCAGGGCCTGCGGGCTGCAGGGAGAAGTCATACCCTCAAGCCCCCTTGTCCGCCTGTTTTCAGAGCCCACAGCTCGGCCAGGGGGCAGGTATACGAGAGGGAGAAAGGACAGTCAGGAATCTGGGCTGAGAGAGAGAATTTTAGAGTTTGAGGAGTCGTGGGGACCCCAGGGAAAGGGACAGACAGCAGAGACCCCAGCCTTGGGGACCTGGGCAGCAGCTGAGAGAGAGAGGCGAGCACTGGACCGGAAGCCAGGAGCTCAGGCTCCAGCGCTGTGAAAGGGCAAGCCCTGGGCCGGGCAGCTTGGAGGGGCAACTCCGTGGGAGGGCCAGGCTCGAAGGGTGGGGACCGACCGGGCACGGGTGAGAGGGCGCGCCTGGAGAGTTGGTGCCGTGGGCTTGGGCACCAAGGCACTTGGATGTGATGCTGGATGATGGTGGCCCAGGAAGGGCCTTGAGTGGGGGTTCACACCCCCAAATCAGACCAGGTGCATGAGCTGGCAGAACAGGGGCACTGCGGAGCCGGTCCTGGGGAGGGTGCTCCCACTCAGCCCCCTCACAGACCCCCTGCATCATCCCAGGAGGGGGGGCTGGCGGGCTTTCCGCCCACACACAGCACTGTCGTGAGGTTCAGCAGCTCTCTGGGTTGCAGGGAGGGAGCCCTGGAAGCACACAGTGTTGTGATTTTGTAAAATGTTCTTCTCATTGAGGTTTACCTTTGCTCATTAGCATCTTGTTACCGCAGTTCCCTGCACGCACTGGTGGGGGTGGGGGACAGTGCACTGAAATCAGTTCTTGACTCTGAGTGTCAGAGTGTGTGTGACTGTGTTTGTGCCAGTGTGTGCAGGGAGGAGAGGAGGGGAGACGGGGGAGTCCAGACAAATCCCCACGGGTTAGAGGAGCTCAGACAGAATTCCACCCAGGAGGTGGACAAGGTAACCCTCTTCAGCAGCCACGGTAGATTCAAACCAGTCCTGCCTGGCAAACTCCTACTTATCCTTCAGCACCCAGTCCAAATGCTCCTTCTCTGGGAAATCTTTCCAACACCCTGGGGAAAATGTACTGTTTCTGAATGTGACCTTCTAACTCAGAAGGTAAAGAATCTGCCTGCAATGCAGGAGACCCAGCTTTGATCCCTGGATTGGGAAGATCCTCTGGAGAAGGGAATGGCTACCTGCTCCAGTACTCTTGCCTGGAGAATCCCAGAGACAGAGGAACCTGGCGAGCTACAGTCCGTGGGACTGCAAAGAGTTGAACATGACTGAATGACTAACAATAATAAATAACAACAGACTTAGCACCCAGTAGGTGATTCTTTGGGCCTGTCTCCTTCTGCTCCTCTGAGACACGCTGAGGTCAGCACCCACATGGTGCCTGACACTAGTGCTTGGCACCATCCAAGACTCAATGATAAATCAGACAGGCCACATGCTCACACATGCCCTGCGACTCCAGTGGGCCAGGCCTGGGCTAAGGGCTGGAAAGGCTTTGCAGGTGCTGGCCTGCACAAGCCTCGCGTCAGCCCAGAGAGCAGGGCACACTGTGGTCCGTGTCGCAGGCCTGAGGAAGCCAAGGCTCGGTGTCGCTGCCACCCTGCTGGCCTGTGGTAGAGCCGGGAGAACGTGCCGCAGGGCTGGTGGGAGGCTGGGCAGTCAGCGGCCGTGGCCACTGGTCCAGTGGCTCAACTAGATAGAGAAGAGGAAGAGGCAGGGAAGAAGGAGACTGTTTGTCCCTAAACAGAGACCCGATATCAAAAGAACAAGGCGCTGCGTGCGCAGAGCACCTCAGGAAATCAAGGGGCTTGCAGGCAGGAGCTACGCTGGTCTGGTGTGGGGGCTCCTCCGCAGAGACAACTTACCAGGCTACCCCCAGAGGAACTCAAAGCAAGGGCCCAGCTCCCGGTGCCCTGCCTGCAGGTGAGTGCACCCTCGCTGGGTGCCGGGATAACCCCGACGTCTCCCTGCCCCTTGCTGTTTGCTTGTCTTCCTCACAGACTTGCCAACTCCTCACCCCGACTCCCTGGGCCCCTGGGAAACAGCGCTGGTCTGGCCGTCTGGGCTCGGGGCCCTGCAGAGGCGGCACCTTCTCCTCTGTTCGTTTCCTGACCTTGCCCTCTCCTCTCACACTCGCTCACCTGCAGATGAGATGGCCCCTCTCCTGGGCCCGTTTCCTCTTAGGGCTTGTCCGGTGATAACCGGGAGCCCTCAAACCGGCGGAGCTCCTCCACGTCCTGGTGACATGGGGGATGCACGCAGGACCGTGGGGCCGGCTTATGGCAGCTGGAAAGGGGGTCCTTCACTGCTGCTCCCGGTCCTCTGTCCGGGGCCGGCCATGGGGCCACCAAACTGCCCGGGAGTCCACGGAATGTGGCTGTGTCCAAGACAGGGAAGCAAGCACCCAGGAGTGCTGGCTGCCTTGGCTGGTCCCCAGGGTGTCCCCTCCAGTGTCTGCATTCCCACTCCTCCTGCTCTCGCCTCCCGCAGGAGCACCGTGGGCTATCCCGTGGCTCAGCGTGGCCGGCAGGCTCACCGCCCTCACGGGGTCCCAGCTTCACCTGGATCCAAGTACCGCTGAACAGCGCGTACACCGAGAACCGTAATCTCGGGCCAAACTGCGTGCCGTGGAGTGGAAGGTAAGAGGTGCTTTTCAACCCCACAGCCCGTGATCTTATGGCCACTACAGGCTGAGAGCCCCACGGGGCGCCAGGTTGTGAGACGGAGGTGGAGCCCTGGCTGGGTGTCAGGGACAGGTCTGGTCCCCCAGAGCCGCTGAGGCCCCTTGGGATCTGTGGGTGCCCCTCCCCATCAGGGCCAGCGCCCCATCCCCCGCTCCCCGCGGCTGAGGGAGAGAAGAGGTGGTCAGAGCAGCTGGCGTGGTCAGGACGGAAGGCTACCCCTCAAGACTTCCCCATGCTAGGCGTCCTCGTCGAGTGGGCCTTCCCTGACCCCCAGCCCCCTTTGGGTCCCCACACCCCCGTTCTGCTCCTGTAAAGCCTCCACCCAGGTTCCCAAGCACATCTGTGTGACTTGTAGCCCATCTGCTAAACAAACCACAAGCACTGCGACAAGGGCTGTGTCTTCACAGAGACTGCTAGGTGGGCCCCATCGTCACCGTCTTACTTAGTGCAAGAGCCCAGATGGCTGCTGGGAACATAGTCCTTGGGAGGACGACGTTTCCTAGCCTCCCTTGCAACTAGAAGTACCCAGAGGACCCAGTTCTGGCCAAGCAGGGGTGATGGTGTAAGCAGGTTATGGGGTGTACAATATCTAAGAAGTGTCTTTTAAAGGATGGGATTGGAGGTGAGTGACTTTCCACTGTTCAGTTCTCCTTCTTGCTATTGGAAAGCAGATATGATGGCTGGCACTCACACAGCCACCTTGTGCCATGAGGCAGAGGGCTCATTTGAAGATCAGAGAAGCAACAAGATTAAACAAGTCCGGGATCCTGATGATTGTGAGGGGCGCCCTACCAGCCTTACAGCCTATTTAGGCTAGATGTGTAATACTGAAAGTACACACTGATCTTATTTCAGTCACTGTTATTGGAATTTTTTAAGTCACTGTTATTGGAATTTTCTGTCATTAGCAACCAAATCTAATTGTATGGCATCCCCAGGGCTTAGCATGTTGCCTGACACTGGAAATAAGATTGTTGAACGAGTAAGTGATGACAAACAGGGTAAGATTTGGCAAGAGGAGTCTGGACGCTGTGCCAGGTAGCAAGCCTGGGTGGTGGGTGTGGAACAGACAGATGGCTCCTTGGGGCGTGGAGATGTCTCCTCCCACAAGGATGGAGAAGCAGGCTCTGCTACTTCCTAGGAGGGGCGGCAAACTCCTCCTTCACAGAGGATGTGATTAGCAAAGATGACACTCAAATGCTCCTGTTGGGATTTTCTTTTACTTTTTTTTTTTTTGCCACTCCTGCTTGGTGATAAATACCTTGGGAGGCTGTTACGAGTTTCATGCTGGAGTCAGTTTTCTAAGAGCCTGGGGCTGTGATGAGACTGGTCTTGAATGATTGGGGGCAAGATCCTTCTCTTGGTCAGACCCCTGCGAGGTGCTGGGCCTGTTCCAGAACTTTCCCAGCACACATTCCTCTGTGACACTGCCCCCCACACGGGTGACAGCGGGGTATGCCACCCCTGCCCCCCACCCTGCACCTTCCACGCCTGCGCTCTGGCACTCTGTGGCCTCAGAGGCTCCCACATCAACGCTTTGGAAAATGTGCCCAGGGGAGGTGTCACTGCTCAACATCACCCAGCAACACAGGTGTAGGTGTGGTGATAGAACAGACTAGGCTCTGTGGGGACACTGAGTGAACACTACACCCCTGTGCGTGTCTGAGGTCAGTTTTAGTGGGCGCTGCACAGAGGGTCCTCCTGAAGCGGGGCACAGAGGGAGGATGTGACGCACAGACAGATATCTTGTGGGGGCTGCGGCAGCTTCCTCCCTCCGTTCTTTCTCTGGGGGTCTCTTAGATGTTCCCTTTACCCAACCTCCCTCCTGGTTCTCCCAGGGGGAGGTCCTGATGGAGGGGCCCGTGCTACTGCTTCTGGGTGGTGGGGTGGGGCGCCAGAGGGCTTGCCCCAGATAAAGAGGAAGCAGCAGGTACTCAGCACTGGCTCTGGGCTGGCCCTGCTGGCACCAGACCAGGGTCCCCCAAACTCTGGGATCTAACGCCTGACCATCTGAGGTGGAGCTCATGTAATAATCATGGAAATAAAGTGCACAATAAATGCAACGCCCCAAACCATCCCCCTCTCTCCCACAAAATTGTCTTCCGCGGGTCCCTGGTGCCAAAACAGCTCGGGACGCCGCTAGACTACCCAGTAGAGAGGTGGGGGGCTGGGTCGGCAGGAAGCACACTCTGCAGGCGGTCATCCTGGAGGAGGTGTGGTCCCGTTTCCCCTCCTTCCCTCCACCCCCCCCCCCCGCCCCAGCACGGGGCGTGGCCCCGCACCCTCAGCTCCACAGCCGGGCGCTCTAGAGACCCGTCCCCATAAGGCCCTCCGCGGAAAGGCTTTGGTCTGCGCCCCCGCAGGTACGGATCAAGGCGTGGCGTCCAGGGGCGCGGCTCCTCTCGGCAGTCCCCGTGGGCCGTCCTAGACCTGGGCGCCGACCCTTCTGTCCTCGGCTCTCGAGTCCAGGCCCTGCGTGGCCACTGCGTTGCAGCGGCTCTGCCTCTCAGACCCTTGAGATCTGGTTGGGCCTCCGAAGCGAGTCCTCCCACTTCGTGTCTAAGTCTTCCCCTGCTCCGCAGATGGGAAGACATAGCCTCGGAGAAGCGAGTAAGCCGGCCCCGAGGCCGGTACTTGATGCGCGGTACCTCGTTGCTCTGGACGACCACACATCCCGGCGACCGCAAGCGCGCCCGCTGGGCGCAGGCTTTCTGGCCCAGTCGGCCGCCGTTCCGGACCGTTTCCGCTGCCCGCGCGGGGCCCTCTGGGACATGTAGTTCCGAGTCGGACACCGCCCTCGGCGCGTCCCTGGCTCTGCGGCCATTGGCTGGCTCGAGGCGCCGGGGCTGAGGCGACGGGCGGGGGCGCCTCGCGGCTCTCGCCGCGCGGGAGGGTCGTCACGTGATGTTTGGGTCCTGGCTCCGCCCCCCACCCCGCCCCGCCCGCCTAGAGCGCACAGAGCGCGCCCGCGAGCTACCCAGGCCCAGGTGAGGCGGCTGCGCGCGGCGGAGCCGGGCCGGCGGCGGCGGACCCACGGGGCGAGGCTGGGTCGGCCCGGGGCTGTGCTCCCCGAGGCGGGGGCAGCGCCGAAAGGGGCGCGCGGGGCCCGCAGGGCCAGGGCTGGCGCTGGGGCCGGGGCCGGGGGCGGGGCGCGCGCGGGGCGGGCGGGGCCTCCGGGAGGGGTGGAGCTGCCGTGGGCTGAGGCCTGTAGCGGGTGGGGCCATTGGCGGGGCGGGGCCATAGACGGGGCGGGTTTCGGGGGCGGAGCGCTTGTCCAGGGGCCCTGGTGCCCACTTGCTGGGCACCGGCATGGTCCTCGTCGCCCGCGAGTGGGAGGCAGCCGTCGAGGGAGAGCCCGGCCCCGCGTGCCTCCTCTCCGGGCCTTCCTGCCCTCCCTCCACCTTTGGCTTGAAACGTGCCTCCTGGGCACCGAGGATGAGGGCTCTCCCGCCTGTCCACCTTCTGCTGACCCCGATCTGTGCTGCCTCAGTGGACGCCCTTCGGGGGCCTCCTGTCGGGAGACTCAAGTCTCACTCATGCCCTCTGGGCTCCACGCGCGCCGTCCGGCGTGGCGGCCACTAGCTAGCGAGGCGCAGGCCTGGAACATTGCGGTCACGGCAGAAAGTTCTCCGGGTGGAGCAGCGGGACTAGACGGGCCTCTGCCATGGCAGCTACTCCTGGCTCTCTCCTCCCCTGCCCTCTTCCTGCCCACTTTTTGCCCACTTCTTGGTTCCTGGCTGGATGGCACTTCACTGTGCTTCCAGTGAGTCTCAGCCCACTTTCCTGACAACCCTTTCCTATCACTACCCTGGTTCAGGTCCTTTCCCTTTTCCTTCCCGGCGCTTCATGTTTTGTGTTTGTCAGTTGTTTGCTTATTTTCTGCTTTATCCTGGGTCCCCGTGAGGCAGGGGTTGCGATTGTTCCTCACTATAACCCCAGTGTGGACACAGTGTCAGGGTGAGAACCAGGGCAAGTGTGTCAGTATTGGAGTGCTTCAGCCTACTGCAGTGGTACTTCCTAGTGGCTCATCCTCATATACTGTAGGTCCTCAGTTCAGCAAATGCTTGCCCAGGAGTGGCTGTGGGAGAGTGTCAGTCTAGGAAGGCTTCCTGGAGGAGGTGGAGCTTCCTGGCCCCCTGCACATTTCTCTCCTCCTCTGTTGGCCTGTTTGCCCTGACTGTATTCCCTCTGCCTTCCCTGGGTGCTCCTCTGCAGGCCCTGAGGGGGGTGCCTAGGCATGGGCACTGCTGTCTGGGGGTTTTGGGTCTTGTGGGCAGACACGAGTCCTTAAGTCCCTTCCTGTAAGGTGATGGTTGGTCGGGACCTGGTTCCTGCCCTTTGATCCAGCCACATCTTCCACCACTTGCTTCGTGTGGCCCGCTAGGGCACAAGCTCTTACTTCCTGCACATCCCATGTCTCTTCTCACTGGTGTGAGACTGTCTGTGTCTTCCGCTTAGAATGCCTTGTACTCCGACTGTCTCCTATCTCCCCTGGATTGGTTCATCCATGTCTGTGCCCATGGCTCACAGCACACAGCACCCTGCTTGTTACGGAGAGTTTTCTTGCTCTCTGGCTAGTGTCTGGACTAGTGTTTGGGAGAAGTTAGACCTGTTTGTTTTTTTTTTAATGCACACAGGCATGTCAATGGTTGCTGGGTTTGTTTTGATTGTGTTATTTGCTACAAGAGAAATGTAATCTGGGTGGCTCAGTCCAGCCATAATTCTTTCTGTTATTTGAATTGTGATTTGTGACATCAGTAGTGATAACGGACTTGCTGAGCTGTGAAGGTAGCGGCCCCTGAGATTTGGCTGTTTTCTGCCAGAACACCCAGCACTGCCTGGCTCCTAAGTGTTTGCTGGGTCCGTAAATGAAGGAGTGGGTGATGAAAGACTAAAGTGGAGGGAGAATGAACAGATCAGAGTGAAGGGGCCTGTTCTGCCTCCTCCAGCGATGTTGCCCTGGGGTGTTTGATGCTGGTCCTTAGACTTGGCCCTGCTCTCTGCTCTGAATGTTCTTATCCTGCGTGGGTGCCTTAGGGCAGAGGAGGCAAATACCACTCACAGATTTTCTTGAAGCCACACATGAGAATCAGAGAAGAAATGTGGATAAAGTAACTGTGTAGGGTAGTCACTCATACCACAGATTTTAGTGGACACTATCATCTGGGAGACATGGTAGTGAACCTGACGTATGACATTCCTGTTGCCGTAATAAATAGGGCCGTTTTAAATAGTGGTGATTGTTTTGAGGAAAATTAAGTGGAGTGATAGAGAGCTGAGCACTAGTGATAGAAGGTGAGTTGGAAGTGCCGTTGCTGAGATGTGGGCGCCGAAGCCCTGGGAGGGGCCGTGGGAGTCAGGGAGTGCTTGGGAGGCTGGTGTGGCTGCCCCCCTTCTGAGCAGCCCTCTGGCTCCAGAGTGCTGGCTCCGGCCTGTTTGTGAGGCACACTGGAGGGAGCACAGGAGAACCGACCATTGTCACCCTCTTTGTATCGTCGCCGTGATGGTCACCACCACTGTGGACCCCTGGGGTCTGCCAGGCACCTGCTGGGTTCCTTATATTCCTAAGATCAGGACACTTCCTAGGCTGGGTAGCTCATCCAGAGTCACAGGCCTGTAAGTGAGCGGCTGGGATTTGAACCCAGCCCACTGGCTCCCGAACCTGCTCACCGCTCTGTCGCCCTGCCCACCCAGCACTCCTGCTCTGCTGCCTCCCGGAGGACAGATGGGAGGGTGCTTACACCCCGGAGGAGGCCCTGTCCCTTGGAGGACGTCTTTGGTGATGGTGGTGATTACCCTGGTAAAGACTTAATCCGGAACGTCTCTCAGTGTTGAACCGATGTTCTTGAGCAGAGCCAGGCAAGGGTCGAGGGCATTAGGGAGTCCAGGTCTGGAAGTGTGTTTTTGGCTGGGGTCAGGGGGAGGCCGGCCTGGAACTTGGAGTTCTGGTTCCCAGTGTGGCCGGATGAAAGGAGGTTAGAGTGAGCCCACCGTTGGCTGTGGCTGCTCTCCAGGTCCTGTGGAAAGGTGTCCAGTTGTCTAGTCAAGCATTTTTAGGGCTTTGGGACCAGGCGCTATGCTCGGGCACCTGTCTGTTTGTGTCTGTCCTCTGATGCCCAAGCCAGACCCTGGATGTGGCCTGTGTGTGGGGGGGGTGCAGACTACGCCTGCACTGACTTGGAAGCTGGATATTGGTGGTGCGGAGTGGCGGTGGGGGGTGGGGTGCTGGCTGGGGAGGACGGAGGGCAGGCCCTTCGGGAGATCAGGGGGCGTAGGAGCTCTGCTCAGGAGTCAGCGCCAGCTGGGGGCAGCCCCTCGCCTCCTGCCCAGCCACCTCTAGCTGCCCTCCACCGGGATCCATAATCCATTCCTGCCAAGTGTTTGGAAAGGGACTCATTTTACACCAGCAGCCCGGAATCAGTCCCTCCCACGGTAGCCCAGCAGCCTCCACCCGGGCCTGGCTGCCCTCAGCCCTGGCTCTCAGTGGCTGTGCTAACGAGGAGCTGGATCCCTGCCCCGGCCTGCCCTCCTCCTGCAGGGGTGCTAATGAGCCCGCGAGGGCAGGAGATGGGCCTGGGCTCCAGAGCCAGGGTCCAGAAAGGCCTCACTTGCAGGGCTGATGTCCCAGCTGGTCCCTGCACCCCCCAGTCCCCCCTCAGCATCCTGGCTCTTCTTGCCCAGGGGCCCGTCTGCAGCATCAGACTGCCTGCTGCCCTTGGCCTTCGCAGCTCTGGCAGTGTGACCTGGACGTCTTTTCAGCCTCTGGTCGACCTGCTGGGCTGACTTCTCGGCTGCCCAGACCTGTCCTCTGGGGTCAGCTCTGCTGCCCCACTGGCTGGAACGGCCAGGCTCCAACCCTGTCTGGTCTTAGAGCTGCTGGTCAGAGCAGGGAGGCTGGGAGAGGGGCTGTCTGTTTTCCCAAGGCCGCAAAGTGCAGGGCAGGTTGGGAGCAGGACTGTGAGTCCAGCCTCAGAACCTGGGCTTTATCCACAGCGTCATCAGCGTGGGGTTGTGGAGAGCTGCCGGACCAGTGGCGGGAGGGGGCCCCCGGAACTGGGGGGTTCTAGTCACCCCAGCTACCTGCTCCCTCTCCCTTCACCCAGAGCAGCTCTGGTCTCCATTCTATGTGAACTCTCTGGGAATGATTGTGTTTAAAGAAAGGATCCTGCAGCTGGAAAGCTCTAAAGCTGGCTCCGGCCTCGTTTTACACCTGGGAGGGGGTGGTCGAGGCCGGAGCCGCCTGCTGCTGTGGGGTGCAGCCTCGTCCGGCCTCCTGTCTGGCAGTGTGTGCTGCTGCCCACCTGTGGGAGGGCTTGCAGGTCCATGGAGGAGGGACCCCACAGGCAGCATGCGGGTGGGGTTCTGTCTTAAGAGACAGGACGGCCATCTGGGCAAGAGTGAAGTCAGGTGTGGGCAGGCATGGGTGGGATTGGATGGGCAGAAGTCCTAGCGATGTTGGGTAGGTCTTGCTGCAGTAACGAGCATCCCCCTGGTGCCAGCAGCGTCAAACCACAAGGCGGCTTGTTCCTTGGGAAGGGCGCCTTTCCTCCCCTTGCTTCCCCTTTGCTCCTGGGACTGCCCTGTGCCCAGAGAGAGGGTGAGCCATGCAGTGGCTCCCCTCCTATGGTCCCCCTGTTCTAGGAGGCCAGCGCTCAGGAACCAGGCCAGGCTGAATGTGTCCTCTGTTCTGTCCACCTGGCAGCCTTGGGCACGGACACCAACAGCCCAGTCTTTTCTTTTTTCATTATTAAACTTTATATTTTGCCACGTTGTGTGTTCACATCGTAAGAACTGATTCCGAGCCTCCTGTGTGCCTTTACCCAGTTTCTCAGGAAGCTGTAGCACGGTGTTACATCCAAGATACCAGTGAGGATGCAGTGGAAATAGAGGCTGTTTCTGTCACGTGGTGTCCCTCTTATAGCCACACCCACCTCCCTGCTACCCTCACCCTCCTGAGTTCCTGGGAAGCCCCAGCCTGTCCTCCTTTCTTACGTCACTTCACGAGTGTTATACAAATGGAATCAGACAGTATGTAGCCCTTGGGGACTGGCTGTTTTCATTTGGTGTAATTCCCTGGGGATTTCTCTTGGGTGTCACATGTATCTGTACTTTGTTTCTTGTTGTCACTGGATCTGCTGTTCTGCGGTGTGAATGGACCACAGCTTAACTGTTCCAGTGCCTTGTGCTTTTTGAAAAGTTTATATAGTTCAAAAGTAAAAATGTGTAAGGAAGGGACTTTTCTGGTTGTCCAGTAGCTAAGACTCCACACTCTCAATGCAGGGTCAGGGAACTTGATCCCACATGCCGCATCTAAGAGTTTGTATGTCACGAATAAAGATTCCTCATGCTGCAGTTAGGGCTTCCCAGCTGGCACAGAGGTAAAGACTCTGCCTGTCAATGCAGGAGATGCATTAGACGTGGGTTTGAGCCTTGGGTCTGGAAGATCCCCTGGAGGAGGAAATGGCGACCCACTCCAGTATTCTTGCCTGGAGAATCCCATGGACAGAGGAGCCTGGTGGGCTACAGTCCACGGGGTCGCACAGAGTAACTGAAAGATTGTGCGTGGTGCAATGAGGAGGGACGATCCTGAGAGGTGCAGCTGAAACCTGCTGCAACCGGGTGAGTGACTGCTTGAATCCAGAAACGCACATTAAAGAGACACACAGGAAGCTTGCAGTAGAGAGGTAAAGGTCTCCCCATCCCCGCGGACCAGGTCCCTGTCTCTCCATTTGACTCTGCTGCTGGTCTCTTACCTGTTCTTCCACATATATATGAATATGATTATCAACTGAATAAGAAATCTATACTCCACCCCTGCCCCCCGCCACAAACCAGAAAGTCCTGGAGGTCGTCCCCCGTCAGTACAGAGAGCTTCTCTTTTCCTTGTCGACAACTGCAGAATGCTTTGAATATGGATATGTCAGAATCAATTTAACATAGTCTTTTGTTGATAGAAATCTAGGTTTTTTCCAGTCTTTGAGTATGACAGGACGAATGACTGGTTCGTATGTCATCTGATGCGTGTATGTAGGATGTACACTCTGGGTCAGAAGACTCAGATCTTCCTTGTCAGAACACACTGCCAGCTCCCCCCACCAAAGGGGTGCCCCGATCCACACACCCTCGGGACATTGTGGGTGCCGCCCAGCTGCTCCCACGCTGAGTGATCAGGCTTCAGGGGGATCGTCTGCCTTGCCTTTGTGATGAATGAGCTTGGTATCTTTTTATGTATCAAAGAGCCAGTTGTGTTTTCCTTGTGAGCTTTCTGTCCCTTGACTTTGTTCGTGTTTTGAAAGCCGCGTTGTTGATTCTCTTTTCCCTGTCGACTGTGGAGATGAGCTCCTTGAGTGTCAGCTGGATTCAGGGCATTTGCTGCTGCCTTTTGTCATCCTCACTATTTTGCCACTTTGGTGCCGTTGGATCCCTCAGCTTTCATAGGTGGTGCTTGGATTTTGCGTTGTAGTTGATGAAGGCTTCTTTGCTTCAAGGTTAAAAAGAAATCCTGTGTTTTCGTCTCATTCTCATTGATTTGCTTTTAAAGTTTCTGTTCATTTGTATTTTATCTTGGCATGTGGTGTGAGGTACGGGATCTGACCTTAATTTTTTCCAGATGGTTTATTAATAGTCCTGTCTGGGTTATTAAAGAGTCCATTTCTTTCCCCATTGGTTTTAGGGGCTAGCTTAGCCATGCTCCAAACTGCCATTTGTGTTTAGAGTTTAAAATTATGTATTTATTGGGATAAGAGCACTTTACCTAAGACCTGTGCAGCTGTGTGGCACAGGAGTGGCAGAGAGGAGAGACCCCACGTCCAGGGTCAGGAGGGGCGGCCGTGAGAAGACACCCCACGTCCAAGGTAAGAGAAACCCAAGTAAGACGGTAGGTGTTGTGAGAGGGCATGAGAGGGCAGACACACTAAAATCATAATTACAGAAAACTAGCCAATCTGATCACAGGACCACAGTCTTGTCTAACTCAATGAAACTAAGCCATGTCATGTGGGGCCACCCAAGATGGATGGGTTGTGGTGGAGAGGTCTGACAGAATGTGGTCCACTGGAGAAGGGAATGGCAAACCACTTCAGTATTCTTGCCTTGAGAACCCCATGAACAGTATGAAAAGGCAAAAAGATAAGACACTGAAAGAGGAACTCCCCAGGTTGGTAGGTGACCAATATGCTACTGGAGATCAGTGGAGAAATAACTCCAGAAAGAATGAAGGGATGGAGCCAAAGCAAAAACAACACCCAATTGTGGATTTGACTGGTGATAGAAGCAAGGTCTGATGCTGTAAAGAGCAATATTGCATAGGAACCTGGAATGTTAGATCCATGAATCAAGGCAAATTGAAAGTGGTCAAACAGGAGATGGCAATAGTGAATGTTGACATACTAGGAATCAGCGAACTAAAGATGGACTGGAATCGGTGAATTTAACTCAGATGACCATTATATCTACTACTGAGGGCAGGAATCCCTTAGAAGAAATGGAGTAGCCATCATAGTCAACAAAAGAGTCCAAAATGCAGTACTTGGATGCAACCTCAAAAAAACAGAATGATCTCTGTTCGTTTCCAAGGCAAACCATTCAATATCACAGTAATCCAGGTCTATGCCCCAACAAGTAATGCTGAAGAAGCTGAAGTTGAACAGTTCTATGAAGACCTACAAGACCTAAGAACTAACATCCAAAAAAGATGTCCTTTTCATTATAGGGACTGGAATGCAAAAGTTGGAAGTCAAGAAACACCTGGAGTAACAGGCAAAGTTGGTCTTGGAGTACAGAATAAAGCAGGGCAAAGACTAATAAGAGTTTTGCCAAGACAACGCACTGGTCATAGCAAACACCCTCTTCCAACAACACAAGAGAAGATTCTACACATGGACATCACCAGATGGTCAACACCGAAATCAGATTGATTATATTCTTTGCAGCCAAAGATAGAGAAGCTCTATACAGTCAGTGAAAACAAGACTGGGAGCTGACTGTGGCTCAGATCATGAACTCCTTATTGCCAAATTCAGACTTAAATTGAAGAAAGTAGGGAAAACCACTAGACCATTCAGGTATGACAGAAATCAAATCCCATATGACTATACGGTGGAAGTGAGAAATAGATTTAAGGGACTAGATATGATAGACAAAGTGCCTGATGAACTATGGACAGAGGTTTGTGACATTGTACAGGAGACAGCGATCAAGACCATCCCCAAGAAAAAGAAATGCAAGAAAGCAAAATGGCTGTCTGAGGAGGCCTTAAAAATAGCTGTGAAAAGAAGAGAAGCGAAAAGCAAAGGAGAAAAGGAAGGATATACCCATTTGAAGGCAGAGTTCCAAAGAATAGCAAGGAGAGATAAGAAAACCTTCCTCATTGATCAATGCAAATAAATAGAGGAAAACAATAGAATGAGAAAGAGTTGAGATCTCTTCAAGAAAATTAGAGATACCAAGGGAATATTTCATGCAAAGATGGACACAATAAAGAACAGAAATGAAAAAAAAAAAAGACGAAATGGCATGAACCTAACAGAAGCAGAAGATATTAAGAAGAGGTGGCAAGAATACACAGAAGAACTGTACAAAAAAGATCTTCAAGACCCTGATAATCACGATGGTGTGATCACTTACCTAGAGCCAGATATCCTTGAATGTGAAGTCAAATGGGCCTTACGAAGCGTCACTATGAGCAAAGCTAGTGGAGGTGATGGAACTCCAGTTGAGCTATTTCAAATCCTAAAAGATGATGCTGAGAAAATGCTGCACTCAATATGTCAGCAAATTTGGAAAACTTAGCAGTGATCACAGGACTGGAAAAGGTCAGTTTTCATTCCAACCCCAAAGGAAGGCAATGCCAAAGAATGCTCAAACTACCGCAAAGTTGCACTCATCTCACAAATAATGCTCAAAATTCTGCAAGCCAGCTTCAGCAATACATGAACTGTGAACTTCCAGATGTTCACGTTGGTATTAGAAAAGGCAGAGGAACCAGAGATCAAATTGCCAACATCTGCTGGATCATCAAAAAAGCAAGAGAGTTCTAGAAAAACATCTGTTTCTGCTTTATTGACTATGCCAAAGCCTTTGACTGTGTGGATCACAATAAACTGTGGAAAATTCTGAAAGGTGGGAATACCAGACCACCTGACCTGCCTCTTGAGAAACCTGTATGCAGGTCAGGAAGCAACAGTTAGAACTGGACATGGAACAACAGACTGGTTTCAAGTAGGAAAAGGAGTACATCAAGGCTGTATATTGTCACCCCGCTTATTTAACTTATATGCAGGGTACATCATGAGAAATGCTGGACTGGAGGAAGCACAAGCTGGAATCAAGTTTGCCGGGAGAAATATCAATAACCTCAGATAAGCAAATGACACCACCCTTATGGCAGAAAGTGAAGAAGAACTAAAGAGCCTCTTGATGAAAGTGAAAGAGGAGAGTGAAAAAGTTGGCTTAAAGCTCAACATTCAGAAAATTAAGATTACGGCATTGGGTCCCATCACTTCAAAGCAAATAGATGGGGAAACAATGGAAGCAGTGTCAGACTTTATTTTTTGGGGCTCCAAAATCACTGCAGATGGTGATTGCAGCCATGAAATTAAAAGATGCTTACTCCTTGAAAGGAAAGTTATGACCAATCTAGACAGTATATTAAAAAGCAGAGACATTACTTTGTCTACAGTGGTCCATCTAGGCTATGGTTTTTCCATTGGTCATGTATGGATGTGAGAGTTGGACTATAAAGAAAGCTGAGTGCCGAAGTATTGATGCTTTTGAACTGTGGTGTTGGAGAAGACTCTTGAGAGTCCCTTGGACTACAAGGAGGTCCAAGCAGTCCACCCTAAAGGAGATTAGTCCTGGGTGTTCATTGGAAGGACTGATGTTGAAGCTGAAACTCCAATACTTTGGCCACCTGATGTGAAGAGCTGACTCATTGGAAAAGACCATGATGCTGAGAAAGATTGAGGGCAGGAGGAGAAGGGGATGACAGAGGATGAGATGGCTGGATGGCATCACCAACTCAATGGACTTGAGTTTGGGTAAACTCTGGGAGTTCGTAATGGACAGGGAGGCCTGGCGTCCTGTGGTTCATGGGGTTGCAAAGAGTCGGACACGACTGAGAGACTGAACTGAACTGAACTGAACCCTCTTCACAGATTGAGGTGCACAATACAGTACTATATACACAGTACAAATGCTGTGTGCACAGTACATTACTATATACACAGTATAAGTGTTGTGTGCACAGTATAGTACTATATACACAGTACAAGTGCTGTGTGCACAGTCCTGTACTGCATACACAGTGCAGTACTGCATGCACAGTACGAGTGTCACATGCTCTTGACCAGGTGCAGCACTGCCAGCCATGCTCTCAAACTGCATCGTCTTGCTTCCCTGCAGCTTTCTTCCTGGTGATTCGCAGCTCCCCCTCCCCCACCCCAGCCCCTGGCAACCACTGTTCTACTCAGTGGCTCTCTGAACGAGACTAATTTATTTATTTATTAAAAAAAAAATATTTATTCATTTATTTTCTTTGGCTGTGTTGGGCCTTAGTTGTGGCTCCTGACATCTTCCTTGCATCATTATGGATCTTTTCTGTGTGGCTTGCAGGCTTAGTTGCCCTGTGGCATGTGGGATCTTAGTTCCTTGACCAGGGATTGAACCTGGGTCTCCTGCATTACAAGGCACATTCTTAACCGCTGGACCACGAGGCAAGTCCCTCGGCTGCTTTAGGTGCCTTATATAGGTGGAGTCGTGCAGTGTTGGTCCTTCTGTGACTGGCTTATTTCACTTTCATAATGTCCTCAAGGTCCATACGTGTTGTTGCACACGGCAGAATTTGGTTCTTTTTAAAGTCTGAAGCATGTCCACCATGTGGACCTCATCTCCTTCATCTGCAGATGGGACTGAGGTTGTCTGCACGTCTGGGCTGCTGTGAATGATCCTACGGTAACCGTGGGGGGCATCTGTCCAAGATCCTGATTTTAATTCTTTCAAATAAATGCTCAGAAATGGAATCACTGAATCGTATGTGTTGTATTAGTTGCTCAGTCGTGTCCGACTCTTTGTGACCCCACGGACTGTAGCCCACCAGGCTCCTCTGTCTGTGGAATTCTCCAGGCAAGAATACTGGAGTGGGTTGCCACTCCCTTCTCCAGGGGATCCTCCTGGCCCAGGGGATGAACCTGGGGCTCCTGCATTGCAGGCAGATTCCCCACCAACTGAGTCACCAGGGAAGCCCTTTGGTTTGGTTGCCAAGTTGTGTCTGACTCTGTGTGACCCCATGGAGCATGGGTAGCCCAGCATGCTCTCCTCTGTCCATGGGATTTCCCAGGCAAGAATACTGGAGTGAGTTGCCATTTTCTTCTCCAAATGCTCAGAAGTGGGATTGCTGAATCGTATGGTAGTTCTGTTTTTAATTTTTGAGGAAGCTTCACGCTGTTTTCCGTGTCAGCTGTGCCATATTGCATCTCTGCTGTTAGTGTACCGGGCTCCAGGTTCTCCCCATCCTCGCCAGCACCGACTCTTGCTCTCTCTTGTTTTTGAGCATGGCTGTTCTGCCAGGGGTGAGGTGACGTCTCACTGTGGTTTTGGTCCATGTTTCCCTGATGATTAGTGACGCTGAGCATCTTTGCATGCTCCTCTTGGCTGCTTGTATGTCTTTTTTAGAAAAATGTCTCTTCAAGTCCTCATCCCATTTTACAATTGGGTGATTTATTAGTTTTTTTTTTTTTTTTTAAGCTATTGAATTGTAGGAGTTCCTTATATGTTTTGGAGATTAACCCCGTATTAGATACACATCATGTTTTACTTATGATGGTCTTAACAACTTTACAGTTTTTGACCTTTCATGATGTGAAAGTGATACACATTCATGTTTCGAGTTCTGAGTTTGATCTTCTCCTGGACCAGTAATGCAAGGTGGATGATGCTCTCTCATGATGCTGGGCAGCGGGCAGCACCCCGTCAGCCCTGAGATCACAAGAGTACACAGCTGGTGCCCTGACAGTGTTTGGTATCATTTTTAATACAGTGTTCAGTCTGTTACATGAGATGGTCCATCTGTGCTGTGTCTGCTTAGTTGCTCAATCCTGTCCGATTCTTGGCGACCCCATGGACTGTTGCCCCCCAGGTTCCTCTGTCCATGGGATTCTCCAGGCTAGAATACTGGAGTGGGTTTCCACGCCCTCCTCCAGGGGACCTTCCCGACCCAGGGGTTGAATTGACATCTTATGCATTGCAGACAGTCTTTACCAACTGAGCCACCGGAAAGAGACTGTCCATACTTTAGTATAAAATAGGCTTTGTGCTAGATGGTTTTGCCCACTTGTAGGCTAATGTGATTGTTCTGAGCACATTTCAGGAAGGGCAAGCTAAGCTGTGACCTTTGCTGAGTTTGATGTATTAAATGAATTTTCAATTCATCTTTAATTTACAATGAGTTTTTCAGGATGTAACCCCATTGTGCATCAAGGAAGATCTTCCTGTAAATATCTCCTCCTGTTCCATGGATGCCTTTTCACACCGGTGGTTACTTCTTTTGCTTTGCAGCAGCTTTTTTATTTGTTGTAGTCCTGCTCAGCTGTTTTTTTGTTGTTGTTGTTGTTTTCTGTTACTTGGAGCTTTTGGTATCATATCCATGAAATCTTTGTCAAAACCAATGTTTTGAACCTTTGTCCCTGTGCTTTCTTCTTGGAGTTTTACAGTTTGGGGTCTTCTGTTTAAGTCTTTAATTGACTTTGAGTTATCATGCATTTGTGATGTACGATAGGATCCAAGTTCATTGTCTTCCAGGTTCAGCTTCAGTTTCCTGGCATCGTTTGTTGCGGAGACTGTCCTTTCCCCGTGTGTGTTCTTGGCACCCTTGGCAGATCCGTCTGCTGTCTGTGTGTGAGTGTATTTCTGGGCTCTGCATTCTGTCCCGTTGGTCTGCGTGTTTGTCTTATGCCAGTGGCGTACTATTTCAGTGGCTGTTGCTCTGTACTGTATGCTGAAGTCAGGTTGTGTGACGCAGCCGCCGTTGCTGCCCAGTGATGACGTTTGCTTATAAGCTGTTACGTTGTCCCTGTGTGCAGCTGTAGTCTCTATTTTAATTATTAAGGCCTTATGCTGTGTTTCAGTATCTCAAAGAACTCATTGTTCTTTTGTCATAATTTTTTTTTCACTTCTTTTAGGTTATCTTTACGTAGGAACTTTGAATTAGCTTGCCTGTTCTTTACTCAGTCCCTTCACCAGACACACACACATATATTTGCATCCCTAACACCTGATTGGCTTTGCATTGGATTGTGTTAAATGTACAAATTAGAGACAGTGACATCTTTATGACATTGAGTCTGGCTTCTTAAGGTGTTGTATTTTCTCAGTTGCTTATTAGGTCTCCTGTAATGCTTTCACATTTTCTTTATTTGCAGGAATTTTATCTATTATTATTGTTATCATTATTTTTTGCTGCACTGCATTGCTTGAGGGATGTTAGTTCCTTGACCAGGGATTAAACCCATGTCCCCTGGAGTGGTCTTAATCGCTGGACCACCAGGCGAGTCCCATGTCTTTTTAAATGTTGTGGTTAGGAGTCTCTTCTGCATATCCTCTGTTTATGTATGCACATAAGACTACTCTTGATTTCTTCATGTTATTTTGTCCTGTGCTACCTTGCTGAATTCTGCTGTTTTTTAGTTAATTTTCTTGGGTTCTCCAGGTATCCAATCTTAGCAGCTGCAAATAGTGATATTTAACCTTCCCTTCCAGTTTTTGTATTCTGGGCTCCTTCTGTTCCCTGCTTGTGTGAACAAGTCCTCTAGCATTCTGGGAAGCAATCATGCTGGTGGTGGGCATCTCTTGCTAGGCACCCCTGGTGTTTCCCCGTGGGGCAGATGTGGGTTTGGAATGAGACACATGCCTTCCATGTGTCAGGGAAGAGACTGTGCTGTCCATTTTATTGAGCATCTTATTTGTAATAAAAATGAAGAATTATTGTTGAATTTTTTTAAAATTACTTATGGGATGATCATGTGACTTTTCTCCTTAGACATAGTCATATGATGAACTATACTCACGGGAGTTGCTAATGCTGAGACATTCTTGAGTTCCTGGAATGCCCTTTACTCGGTCTGACATGGAATTCCTCCAAGGTGCTGCTGGATACTTTATGCTGGTTAATTTAGCATCTGTATTGCTTTTCATAAGTCAGCTTGGTCTGTCAGTTTTCTTTTTTGGTGTGTACTTTCTTCTCGGTTTTGGCATCAGGGTTGCACCTGCTTCATAGACATCATTCAGATGTTTTCTTTCTGATGTGTTTGTAGAGTTGTTGAATAACACTGAACTATATGGGGTTGCAAAGAGCTGGACACAGCTGAGCGCCTGAGCACACAGGCTCACGCACATTTGGTCTGCACGGTGTTGGTCGAGTTCGTGAGACTGTTTGGACCTTGTGCTCTTCTGTTTTATTTGTGTTTGGAGGAAGAAAATCCTTTAATATTTTTCTTTCTTTTTTTGGGGTCAGTTATAGATATTTTATTTTCCTAGAAAATTATCAGTTTCGTCCAGGTTGTCAGATTTATTCATGTAGACGCGAGTGCAGTTATTGCTTACTATTCTCTTAATTTCCTTGGTTCCTGTGATTACTCCCCTTGTATATTTGTATTTTTTTTCTTGGTTGGATTGACTATTTGTTTGCACCGTAGGGTTTTTTCTTCTTCAAAGATTCACCTTTTGGATATTTTTATTAAATTAATTGTCCTTTTTTTCTGCTTCTTAATGCATCACTTTTTGCTTATAGTTAATTTCTTTTGCTCGCTCCCAGTTTATCTTATCATTCTTTTCTCTAGGTGTTTAGATGATTGATTAATTTGTTTCTGTTCTTTTCAAAAAAGTGTTTAATATTTAAAGGCTCTTCCTTAAGTTCTGATAGTGTGTTTTCCTTATCAGTGCTGTCTGGAAGTGCTGTCATTTTGGTTTGCAGTCTCTTTTCTGGTCCAAGAGTTGTTGAGGAGTAAGTCTTAAAAGCATCTTTTGATTTCTTGGTTTTGTTGTTACTCTAGTTTTAATTGCATTTTGACCAGAGAATTTCAGTTCTCTTTTGAACTTTTTGGGTTTCATGACGTTCTTCTTGTGTTTCTAACACAGAGTCAGTTTTCAGTTTTCCACAGGTGCTTGGAAAGGAGCTCTGCTCTGTCTTTTGGGTGTCAGCGGCCAATGTGTGTACTGGTCATTGTCACCACCTGACTGTGTTGTGGGTCATGTATGTCTTAATTTTTGTCTGCCTGCTCTGTCGTTGACAGAGAAGTGAATTGCATTCCTGCACAAGTCCGATTCTGTCCCTTCCTCCTGTGTCTCCTGCGACTACTGGCGACTGTGGACAAATATCATTTTTATCCTGAATCCCACCATTTGTCTCGTCTCCATGCTACTCAACTTTGGGGTCACAAAGTGCTGCCCACCCCTCTATTTGCCTAGTGTGCCTTCACCATCCTTCTGTCCGTCACCTCCTGCTTCCTTCATGGGGGTTTCTTACACACACATGAGATTGGATTCACTTTGCCATCTAACCTGAGAGTCATGTTTTCTTTGACTGGAGAAGTTAAAACCATTCATGTTGTTCAGTTGTTAAGTCGTGTCCGACTCTTTGCCACCCCATGGACTGCAGCTTGTCAGGCTTCCTTGTCCTTCACTATCTCCTGGAGTTTGCTCAGATTCATGTCCATTGAGTCAGTGATGCTATCAAACTATCTCATTGTCTGCCTACCTCTTCTCCTTTTGCCTTCATTCTTTCCCAGCATCAGGGCCTTTTCCAATGAGTTGGCTCTTCGCATCAGATGGCCAAAGTATTGGAGCTTCAGCTTCAGCATCAGTCCTTCCAATGAATATTCAGGGTTGATTTACTTTAACATTGACTGATTTTCTCTCTTTGCAGTCCAAGGGACTCTCAAGAGTCTTCTCCAACACCACAGTTTGAAAGCATCAATTCTTCAGCACTCAGTCTTCTTTCTGGTCCAACTCCCACATCCCTATGGGACTACTGGAAAAACCATAGCTTTGACTATATGGACCTTTGTCGGCAAAGTGATATCTCCCCATTTTAATATGTTGTGTAGGTTTGTCATAACTTTCTTTCCAAGGAGCAAGCGTCTTTTAATTTTGTGGCTGCAGTCACCGACTGCAGTGATTTTGGAGCCCAAGAAAATAAAATCTGTCACGGGTTCTACTTTTTCCCCTTTATATTGCTGTGAAGTGATGGGACTGGATGCCATGACCTTATTAGTTTTTCGAATGTTGAGTTTTAAGCCAATTTTTTCACTCTCCTCTTTCACCCTCATCAAAAGGCTCTTTAGTTCTTCTTTGCTTTCTGCCATAAGGGTGGTGTCATCTGCATATCTGAGGTTGTTGATGTTTCTCCCGGCAATCTTGATTCCAGCTTGTGATTTATCCAGCCTGGCATTTTGCATAATGTACTCTGTATAGAAGTTAAATAAACAGGGTGACAATACACAGCCTTGATGTACTCCTTTCCCAATTTTAAACCAGTCAGTTGTTCCATGTAAGGTTTTAACTGTTGCTTCTTCTCCTGCATTCAGATTTCTCAGGGGACAGGTAAGGTGGTTTGGTATTCCTATCTCTTTAAGAATTTCCACAGTTTGTTGTGATCCAGACCAAAGGCTTTTACGTAGTCAATGAAGCAGAAGTACTTTTTTGGAATTCCCTTGCTTTCTCTATGATCCAGCGAATGTTGGCAATTTGATCTCTGGTTCCTGTGCCTTTTCTAAACCCAGCTTGTACATCTGAAAGTTCTTGGTTCGTGTACCATACTGCTGAAGCCTAGCTTGAAGGATTTTGAGCATAACCTACTAGCATGCAAAATGAGCACAATTGTGTGGTAGTTTGAGCATTCTTTGGCATTGCTGTTCTTTGGGATTGGAATGAAAACTGACCTCTTCCAGTTCTTTGGCCACTGCAGAGTCTTCCAAATTTGCTGACCTATGGAGTGCAGCACTTTAGTAGCATCGTATTTTAGGATTTTAAATAGCTCAGTTGGAATTCCATCATCTCCACTAGATTTGTTCACAGCAATGCTTCCTAAGACTCACTTGACTTCACACTTCAGGATATCTGGCTCTAGATTAGTGACCACACCATCATGGTTATCCTGGTCATTAAAACTTTTTTTTGGTATAGTTCTTCTGTGTATTCTTGCCACCTCTTCTTAATCCCTTCTCCTTCTGTTAGGTCCTTACTGTTTCTGTCATTTATCATGCCCATCCTTGCATGAAATATTCCCTTGATATCTCCAATTTTCTTGAAGAGATCTCTAGTCTTTCTTCTTCTATTATTTGACATTATCATTGACTTTAATTGACTTTAACTGACATTAATTGAGGGCCAGCCGGACTGTCTCTGGGCCCGTTGTGCTCAGCACCACGGACAGCTCCACGGGCGGTGCCTCGGTCCTGCTGGCCCATCCTGCCCATGGACGCTGCCTCCCTGCAGGCCGTGGGGCAGGGCGGGAGCCACCGGCCTGCCAGGGGAGGGGTTGCAGGGAGTTGCTGTGGGTTAGGGGTTGAGGGCAAGCTCTCCTTTCCCCAGGGGCTCCTCCAGCTGGGTCAGCACTTTCAGCTCCTGGGCACAGAGCGTGGGTTTGGGGGCCCAGCCCACGCCGCTTGCCTGTCACTCTGGGCAGTGACACTTGTGATTTGCCTTTGCCGTCTGCAAAAAGGGGGACCCCCACCTTCCTATTGCCCCCCACCCCTCCTGTGGGAGGGGTCTTGTCCTCCTCAGCCAGTTAAGTTGCTGAAGTTACTCCCGTGAAAGTGCAGACAGACCGCAAGCTGTCTCCCAGCCTGTCTCCTCAGCATGGCTTCGTCCTGTTGTCTGTGAGGAAGGGGTGGCTGTGACCTGGGGGTTGCCGTGGAGCTGGCGGCTCATGGAGGACACCCTGCTTCGTGAAGGGGCGCTGAGGGGTAGGGGAGGGCGGGAGTTTCCTGGCTGTCAGGGTGGGGGTGACACTGTCCAGTCACGCTGCTTTTGGTGCTGCTCCTGAGGGTGGGTGAGGCTGGGAGGGAGCCGCCCCCCGGGCACTTTGGCAGTGATGGTGGTGACGGTGCTTCCAGAAGCATGCCCAGCTCCCAGCACACTGAGCCCACGCCTCCCCGCTCCCTCTGAGCGGTGGGGGCTTCCCCATGGGGCCCCAGCCTTCCCACACCGGGGGCCTTCCATGAACTTGGCGATTGTGTGCCTGTCTTCGCTGGGGACGGTGAGGGTCTCCTCCCTCCCCACAGGGAGAAGGAGCATGAAGCCTCTGCCATTGGGGTTGAGGTTGCAGGTGTGTGCCTGCCCCGTTTCCCTGCAGCCGGCGGTGCCCTCAGCAGGCCTGTTGTCAGGACGCTGGGCCGGGATCGGTTGCCCCTCCACCCTGTGGCTCCCCACGAAGGACTGGGGAGGGTGCTGGGGCTTCGGCTGTCTCGTCAGATGACCTTGGCTGTCCTTGTGCCGCTGGCCTCTGCTGGAGGAGCTGGGCTGAGACACCAGGCATGTCCTAAGCTCCAGTCTGGTGTGTCCACTGCCACGGCCAAGTAGAGGGGCGGTGCAGCACAGGCTTTGTCTGGAGACAGACCTGGGTATGGATCCCACCTTGTCTCAGGTCATCTGGGCTTCCTGGGCAGGTTCCTAACCTGCCTGAGCCTCAGTCTCCTGTCTGTGACGTGTAACAGCAAAGGCTCCTTCCCCACGGTTAAATGATGTGGTGGCTGCAGGCTGCGAGTCCCGGGCCTGCTGGGGGCTTGTCTCCAGAAAGCGGGCTGGCTCCCCTCCCGAGTGGGCCCTGCCCGAGAGAACGGGGCCCCCAGCTCCCTCCTTCACCCCCATGCCTCCCCTGGAAGTCTGGGGTCTGTGGGGGGCATGACTCCCGGCCGCTGCAGCTGTGCCGTGGGCTGCCGCCCCCACCCTCGTGACTCAGGCCTGGTCTCCGTGCTCCTTGCCCGCCGCCATCCTGGGCGAGGGCTCGGCTGACGGGCAGGCAGCAGGGCGGTGGGCAGAGCCAGGCCCTGAAGCCGGGCCTCCTGTGGCCTTTCCGGGGAGGGCGGGAGGAGGGGCTGGGGTGGGGGCGGCGTGGCAGGTGGGGCAGGGGAAGGGCTTGTGTGCCCAGCATCCCAGCCACCCCTTGGTGCTGTCAGCAATCCCTGCTTCTCTGTGGCTGTTCTGGGCACCGTTCTCGGGGTGCCTGGGGCGCCTGGCTGGCGCTCTGTTTGACATGGAATCCAAGTTGCTATAGCAACACTCCACTGCGTGTCACTGCAGCCCCCGGCCCGTCCTCTGCCTCTGCACACACAGGCACACGTGCGTGGGGCCCTCGGGGTCTGGCCCAGGTGTGTGCGTGTGGGGAGAGGTGGCCCGGCTGGCTCTGGGTCTCAGGGTCTCCTGTCAGCGGTGGGTGCTGCAGGGCTGGAACGTGGATGGAGCAGTGAGCACGCCTGTGCAGCTGAAGCGCTTCCAGGAGTTAACTCAGCCACATGCAGAAGTAGGTCTGTGGCCTGGTCTCCTTGTCACAGGTGCCAGGACGTGCAAGTTCTCTTAGCTAGGAGGTGATGAGCCGGGGACTCCCAGGGTGCAGGCTGGTCCGTGGCCAGGATCAGGGGCCACTGGGTGCCGTGGCCGGATCCAGCTGCAGCCGGGTCGGGGGTCAGCCTGGGTTCCTCCCGAGCCAGGCTGGGGTTGGCTGGAGACGAACACCCATGTGTGGACGGCTGGGCCTTCAGCCTGCACCAGGCTGCAGAAATTAACAAAGTGACCTGAAAGCAAGTGTCTGTGCCCGTTTGCCGAGGCTTCCCGGGCAGGCTCCTGGCCATGTGCTCTGCAGACGTGGGTGTCGCCGGGCAGCTCCCATGGCCCCAGGTGGCCGGGCATGGCATGGCGTGCCATGGGTCCATATGCCGGCAAACTGCCTGAGGGTCTGCTGTGCGCTCATCCAGCCTGGGCACAGTGGCGACTGCGGCCGCATGCTGCCCCGGCCTGGTGGCGTGCTCCCTGCTGGCTCATGCGCCAGGACCAGCAGTGCTAGCGCGTGTGTTTGCTGGGCTCAAGGACCACGTTTATCTTTCCTTCTCCTGATCATAAAAGTGACGTGGACCTGGCAGAGAGCTTGGGAGGCCCCAGCCCGCAGCAAGGCAGTTCGTCCGCAGCCTCCTGTGATCCACCGCCCACTCTGGGCAGCTCTGCGATGGGACTCACGTGCCGTCTTACACGTTAACAGAGTGTACTTTAGCGATGTCCGTTCTTGATGGTGTGCGCCCATCACCACCTGATTCCAGAACTTTGTCGCACCTGCACAGAAACCCTGTACCCCAGCAACCACTTGCCGTTCCCACCTCTGATCTCCTGTGACCGGGCCTCATCTGACGACTGTGGATTTGTCTCCCGTGGATGGTATCTGTCTGCGTGCTCCTCCGTGGCAGCTTCCCCCCTTCCCCTGTGGTGTTTCGAGGCCCTGTTGAGCGTTTTGTCATCTCTGGGCCGTGCGTGTGTGCGGCTGGGTTGGACGTGACCCCCCAGGTGCCTCGTGTCCCTTCTGCTGTGCATAAACGCCGTCACCTGCTGGGCTCTGTCCTGCTTCTCGTGCTCCATGTGTGGGTCCTGCATGTCCTGTGTGTCACGTGAGCAGCCCGAGCAGTCGGAGGACTCCAGTGTGTCCCCTTCCTTCTTGGGGTGTGTCTGGGCTGCCTTCAGGAATGGGTGATGATGACCAGGTGCCCAGGAGTGGGGTGACTCGGGCGGGGGTAGGTGTGTCCTTACAAGAAGCCTAGTGGCGGGTCCTCTGTCCCCACGGCCAGGACACACGCCCCTCAGGGTAACTGTGTGTCCTGTGTTTTTCTGGTCTCATTTTTCACCTTAGTGTCGTGTGTGAGCATGTCCCCCACAACTGAGTATATGCTTTTAACACTGTTTAAGTTTTCTGCGTCATACTCTATTTAGATACCTAACGCGATGTGTTTAATTCTTTATTGCTGGCTCTTCTGGTTGTTTCTGGATTTGTGTTTTTTATTTGGTAGTGTTTCTAGCTTCCCGAGAGCTTCCTGTCTGATTGCTCAGCGCAGAGCTCTCGGGTGGGTGCAGAGCGTGGGTTGCCGGGGCTGCTGCAGCCCTGCCTCTATGCTCTCCTGGGGCGCTAGCCCCAGTCCATCCTGAGGGGACCCTGGGGGCACAGGGCGTGCTCTCGGGGGTGGCGGGAGGAACTCCGACTGTGCTGTGATTTTTTTTTTTTTTTTTGGCTGTGCCACCCATGTGCGGATTTCCTCACCAGGAATGGAACCCGGGCCTCCTGCAGCGGGAGCCCCGAGTTTTAACCTCTGGACCACCAGGGAAGTCCCCGTGCTGTGACTTTGGGCGGCGTCTCCCCACTCAGCCTGTCACGTCCCTGGGGGCCGGGGACCGCAAGCTATGGGTGTTTGGGCACCTGAAGCTTCTGTCCTGCGTGACTCTGTCTTGCTGAGCAGTCTGTTGGGGGGTGGCGAGCCTCGGGGACCCTCACAGCCCGCCTGGGCACAGCCTTCCCCGCTGCCAGGTCCCTCCCTGCCCTGCCGCCCGCCTCCGTCTCAGGTCCTCCCTCCGTTTCAGGCGTTTTCATCAGCGAGAACCCTCCAGGGGCCTGTAATCCATGGAGTTCCCACTCCTAAGTGACGTGCTCGGAGCCGAGTCCCCAGTGACTGAGCTCCAGCGTTCCGGGTCCCTGAAGTCTGTGTGGAGAGTCTCGTGCAGGCCGTGCCTTCACACGAGCAGGGGTGGCTGGGCGGCGCGTCCCGGCTGCTTTACCTTCTCCTGGGGTCGTGTTCCTCCCTCCTCTCCCTTCTGTCTCCAGCCTCCCTCTGTCTCCATCTGGGCAGGTCGTGGTCCCTGCTGGGTTACGACAGCTGTGGGCTCAGCCCAGGTTCTTGGACTCTGGAGCCTGGCGGGCCCGGGGGCTGTCCTCTCCCCGCCCGTCCTGGGCTCCGCCCAGCTTCCCCTTGTCCAGCCTGTGGTCAGGAGCGCAGGCCTGGGGCCCCTCCCTGTGTGGTGGGGGAGGGCCTCTCCTCCTGGCCGGGTCAGTGCCCCTCTGCTGCCTGGTGGTCTTGGGGTCCCCACCCTCAGGGTTCCCCACCTCTCACCCGCCCAGGCTCCTGCAGTGGCCTGGGGCAGGTCCTGGGGGCGGGCGAGGGCCAGTGCAGCTGGAGCCCCGAGGCCGCCCTGGAGGATGCAGTGCTGAATTGTCTTCGGGGCTGTGTTCTGGTTTCTCAGGCAAGTTGGCGGTGAGGGGTTGGGGTGGAGTCAGGCTGTCTGCCGCCTCCCTGGTGGGTGGGGTGTATGTCCGCTCTCCCATCGGTGTGAGCTCGGCAGGGCCAGGCCGTGCACTCACAGGCCTTTGAGACCGCCCAGCTGTCCTTTGAAGGTGTCTGTGCCTGGCCTGAGCCAGCTCCCAGGGCCTTGGGTCTGTGCCCTGCGGCTCCTTCAAAGACCAGATGGTTTCCTTCCCCAGGGAAGTCCTGCTCAGTCCCCAGCCTGGTCTGCATACCCCTGCCCAGTCCTGGGGGCCTGCCGGCCTTTTCTCTGCATCCCAGAGAAGGAGAGGTCTTAGTAGACTGGTGAGGGAGGGGGCTCTGGGGAAACGCTGGGGTCCGGATGTGGGGCGGGGAGAGCTGCCTGGAGGAGCAGGGATGGACCCAGACTGCCAGTGGCCTTGGTGCCAATGTGCCCCTTTGACCTGGGACAGGCGGGAGCACCCCCCCCCCCACCTTCTACCTCCCATACCCGTGGGAGCCAGTGTCACGGGGGGCCTCGTTCCTGGAGGAGGAGACCAGGTGAGGGGGCTTGGACGGGGCAGTGGGCACGTGAGCGTCTCTCGTTTTACACCGTTTGACTCAGTTCTCCCCAGGAAACCATCCCTGCACGCAGGTTCAAGGGAGCTTGTCTTTTCTCAGACTGTTTTCTCTCTCACTTGGGTGACTGTTCTGCTTTGACGCAGGCTCTTCTTATTATGTTAGGCATGAACCACTTTTTTCCCATGAGCCTAACCAGATATCCCAGCACCGTTTATTAAAAATTCTATCCTAAGTGTCCATACGTATGTGGGTCTCATTTTAGACTTACTTTTTTATTCCATTGTTCTGTGTTTTCCTGCCCGGTTTTAACTGTAGAGACTTTCTAGCATGTGTTACGATCACGTTGTTGAGATAGAGCTCACGTACCCTACAGATCATGCCCTGATATGTGCGCTCCAGTGGTTTTCAGGGTCCTCACAGGGTGACCATCCATCACTGCCAGCAGAGCCCGGACCTCTGGTCACGCTGGACCAAGCCCCAGCCCCACGAGCAGTCGCCTGTCCGTGTCCCATTTCTGCGGACCTGCCCGTCGTGGGCGTTTCACAGAAACGTCCGGCTCCCCTCAGTCGGCATGACGGTCCCAGAGTCACCGTGTCGTCGCAGCGGCGGCCCTGCCTTCTCTGGGCTTTTCAAGTCTGGAGGGCGCAGTGCTGCTTGTCTGCTTGCTGGCTCGGCACCTTCCCATGCGGACGCCCTTGGCTGGCTGGTGTTTACTGGAGGGCAGCACGGCGTCTCTGTGAGCAGTGCCGTCCTGTCCGAGGACGGGATGCTGTCCCCGCGACCCGCTCCGCCTCGGTCGTTGGAGAGACCGCCGCCCCATGTGGCCCTCGTTCCTGGGCCTGTCCTCGCTCGGGTTGCTCTGGGGACTGGGGTTCTCCAGCCGGGTGTGTGCGTGGAGGCCGGGGCTCCCCAGCGGTGAGTTTGCATGCTGCTGCTTTGCCCAGCTTCTTACTTCTGGGAGCTTTAACCTGTGTCTGCGTTTCCGTCGCCATCCTGCCGTTGGTAGCGAGCGTTAGTCCCCACTTCCGTTTCCCACGGAGCAAATGCTTGTTTCAGGATTAATGGGTGTTTACCATTTTAAGAAATATTTTTGATTGTCTTGTCAGGAACTCTGTTGATGCTGTTCATAGCGTCCGTGGGGAAACTTGTAGCCTTTTTGGGTGGATGTGCTGTCGCGTTAATGGGTTCCTAAGGCCGGACGCGCCCCACATCCCCAGAAAGATGAGCAGGTCAGGACTGAGTTCTGTTCCTTGGTGTTCAGCGTCTGGCCGCTCACGCGTGGCCGGCGCTGCTGTGTGACTTTCCCTTTTGTCGCACTGCGTTCATCAGGTTTCTCTGTCAGTATTACTGTATGTGCCTCATATGAGGGTCCGGAGCTACCCTGCTCCGTCCGCACCCTGGAGTGATTTACGGAGCTCTGGAAATACTCGGCTTTGGAAACGTGGCAGGATCCCCCCGCAAAACCATCTGGTCCTGGCGTTTTGTTGGGTGGTTTTTATGAAAACTTCCTGTTTCTTTTATCCAGATCTGTCTGTTGAAGCTTTCTGTCTCCAGGGATCGCTTCTGGTGAGCTTCGTTTTCCTCAGGTATTATCCATCCCGTTTTACAGTTTATGTGTATAGAGGTTTGAAGCAGAGCCTTAATGAGTTCTTGATGCTTTTGTTTCAGTGATCCTCCCTTTTAATTTCTGATACTGTGTATTTGGGGCTTCTTCCCTCTTTTCTTGACTGAGTTAGCTCTTGGCCGTCTTTTTCGTTAGTACTTCATGGAAAACAGGATTTTAATTTGTGAATTAGTTTTGTTGTTTTTCTGTTTCCTGCCTCATTAATATTATTAACTTTTGTTTATATTCTTTCCTTGTGGTTACTTTTGACTTTTTTGTTCTTTTCCAACCTTTTAAGAATGAAGTCCATTTGATTCCTTTTTTTTAAATGCATGAAATGTTGAGCAGTTTGACTTTTTGTCTGGTAACTGCTTTAAACTTACCCTGTTGATTTTCATAGGTGATATTTTTACTGTTTTTTTAAAGAATTTCTTCAGTTTAATTTTTTTTTCTTCCTCCAAGAGTTGTCTAATAGATTGTTTTTTAGATGGAAGGAGCTTCTTAGTCTCAGAAAATATTTTAAACATTTGTGTTTGTTATTTCACTGCCAGTGCCAGCATGTTAGAGCTGGTTCCTGTAGCCGTAGGGTCCTGGTGTCCCCCCAGGAGCTTGCTGTGGCCCCTCATTCATTTACAGTTTCTTTACTTCCTTTTAATAATGTTCGTTTTGAGTTTTCAGTATACAGAACTTGCACCTTTCTTGATTATATTCCTAGGATTAAAAAATATTCTATTAGAGTTATTAGTTTGTTTTGAACTTAAAACTCCTGGACATAGTAATTCTGGTTTAAGGACAGTCACCATGTTAGCAGGAAGCCTCTGTTGCACCAGGTTCTGCACGTGTGACTGTTTTCCTGTGTTTACTTCCTCCCCTCCTCGTGTTCATGTTCACGTCGTGTGTTCCTCTGGACCCCTCGGCGAGCTGCAGACATGATGCTCCTTGACCCCCAGATGCAGACTCCCTTATGTAACCCCAGGGCTGGTGTCAATGGCAGGACATCAACACCGGCCAGTGCTCTGGCCTGAGGGTCTTACTGGTGCTCCCGGGAGAGACCTTGTGAGTGAGCCCAGTGACACGTTTCTCCGCAGAATGAAATCCAGGATCCCTTTTGGTTTTGGGGGTGCCGTCTCCTTGGCCTTCTTGAACCTGGACGGTCAGGTCCTCTGTCTCTCTCTGTCTGCGACGTGGACATGGGAGAAGGCTGCAGGTCAGCTGTTCTGCGGGCCGTTGCTCAGCCGGACGTGTCTCTTGTCCCCGCAGTCCTTCGTTTTTGGCAGGAGGACCTGGAGAGGCTGCCGTGTCCTCCTTGGTGTCTGGCGGCAGGGGCACATGAGGTCTGATCTGTCCCCCACCGTGTGACCCAGGTCCTGGGGTTAAGCTGACGTCCGTGAAGTTTCTCCTCTGCAGAGTTGTTCCCCCTGCACTGTTAATTAGTTTCTTGGGGAAGGTTCTTTGAGACTGTGTGGATATCCTGCCATTTATGGGACTCAGACCCGCTGGTTCTCAGGACCGCTAGACGTTCTTGCCTGAATGAGTTACTATCATTCCTTGACCTGTCCTCTCCTGTGTTGCTCTGGTGACTGGGGTTTTCCGTATGAATCTGTCCTCGTAAGGATGCTGCTAATTCCATCCTTCTTTCCTAGTTGTCAGCGTCTGCTTTGACGAAGAGCTTTTTCCTTTTTCCTCGTGTGTGTTTACAACCACGTGGACTCATGGACTTTCACTTTACTTCTTTTTACAAGGATATAATAGGGACTTGCCTGGGGGCCCAGTGGCTAAGACTGAGCTCCCAATGCAGGTGGCCTGGGTTCCACCCCAGTCAGAAAATGACCACAGTGAAGATGGAAGACCCCCCTGCTGCCACCAAGACCTGGCTCAGCCAGATAAATCAACAAACGATAGATGTTTTTTAGAGGCTATCTAAATAAAAGTTATAATCTTTTATTACCATCGTCTTTTTTCATGCTCAGATGGCCCCAGATTTGCCCAGCGGAAGGTGGCCTTTCGGGCTGGCCTCTGTGTCCTTTGGCGATGGCCCCCTTGCTTTGATCACTTCCTTGCTCTTTCGTAACAGAAAGATCTAGGCTTATCTTTTATTCTCTCTGTCCCAGTCCTGGGATTTCTCCAGTAGTCCAGAAATCCCAGCCGTTTCTCCAAGTAGTCTTAATTCCTGTCTGTGAAGAACGGTGTTTCGTAACTGAGAAACGTGTGCTCCTGTTGCTCTGGAGCTTGACACCGTCTTAGGGGACGAGGCTGGGAGGGTGATCGTCACACTCACAGCTGTGTGAGCAAGTGGCCCACACATGTCTGTGCGCGGTGCAGACTGTGTCCACATGCAGCCTGCCAGCTCCAGGGGGTGGGGCGGGTGCTCGCGGGGGGCGGGGGGCCGGTGCTGCGGGAGGTGTGGCCGTGGGCAGAGAGCACTGGGGCAGGCGTGGGGAGCACTGCAGCCACGCAGGGAGGTGCCTTGACTTCCACCCATCTGCCTCTGAGACTGCGGGTGAGTCGCTGCGCCCCCCTGAGTTCAGTTTTCTCATTTTAAAAATTAGGTCTCAGGGACTTCCCTGGTGGTCCAGTGGCTAAGACTCTGTACTCCCAATGTAGGGGGCCCGGGTTGAATCCCTGATCAGGGAACTAGATCCCACATGTCGCAGTGAAGGTTGAGGATCCCACGTGCTGCAACTGAGGCCCCGTGGCCCGGACGTCTTCCCCCCAGGACACAGCAGGCGTGGGGCCTGGTGTGCTGGGCAGCCTGGTCTCCGGCGACGTCCTGCTCTTCATCCTAGGGTCTCCCAGCTGCTTGGCTCCAGAATACTCCCATCTGAAGCCACTCTGGCAGGCCTGAGGGTAGCAGTCAGTGGAGGGAGGCGTGGGTCTAGCCCAGGGAGGGCTCTGGTGTGGGGTGGTTGACGGTGTCCTGCAGGCCCTTAGTAACTAGCAGCCTGGGCCACTGGGCCTGCCCCTGGAGAGGTGTGGGCGGGACTGGGCATTGGTGTTGCTCCTGCTTCGTCCTCCCCAGGGCAGCGCTTCGGTCTCTAAGCAATGCAGCCCGGGGGCCTCCTGCCTCCCTGGAGCCGCGCAGCTGGCTTGGGTAGAGCAGAGCACAGAATACAACCAGGGCAGGGCTCCCCAGCAGCCTCCCCGCCAGTAGGCGTGGGACCAGGTGAGTGGAGGGCATCTGGGTGGGGGGCAGGCCCTGGCCGGTTCTCCCTCTGGTGGCCCGCAGAGCCTCTTCCTCCCCAGGCCTGCCTCCTCCAGGGAGCCCCCCGACATGCCTCACACAGAGCGGGCCTGGCAAGGCATGCGGCCACTCTTGGCCCAGGTCAGGTGTTTAGTCCTGTTGTCCTGACGCCTCTGCCTGTGTGGATTCAGTGAATTGCAGAGACTTTACCACACAGGAGAGTCGCATCCCTTGGAGTCAGACTGACGGACCTGCCGTCTCAGCCCCACAGCCTGGCCCCATGTCTGTGTTTCCAGGCCTGGCCTGTGGCTGGAGGAAGGATGGCCATGTCTGGGGGGGCTGGGCCGTGACAGCGAGCAGGCTGCAGCTCACACCACACCCTGGGTCCTGCAGTGCCTGGAAGCTGGCTCCACCAGGGCTGTGTGTGCCGGGGAGGGGAGACCCTGAGGAGGAAGAGGGGTGACCCCGAGGTGTGGGGTGGGAGTTGGGGGGCTGTGGCCGAGCTCGGCCATGAGGGTGAGGTTCCCAGGGCTGTCGGCAGGGACACGGCCGGGGTGTGGGTGGGAGCCGAGGTTCTGGAGGAGGGGACTCCCGAGTGGGTGCGTCAGCCCCTCGCCTTTGGCCTGGTGCTGAGGCTCCTGGGGGTGCAGACCAGGGCAGCGGGAGGTTTGGGCTCGGTCGGGAGGAAGGCTGGGCGCACCTCCCTCTGCGGACCTGGGGGCCCAGCAGCTGTCCGCTCCTTACCCGGCCCCCGGGGTTCCTCTGGAACTGGGTGGTCTTGGGCCTCCCTCCCATGTGTCTAGGACCACTGGCCCTGACACGGCCAACGTGGGGTCGGACAAGGCCTGAGGGAGGCTGGGAGCCCACACTGTCGGCGCTCTGGGGCTTGTGAGTGTTCAGGTGGGAGCAGACATGCCGGGGGCCCTCAAGTGTGAGGACACGTGCCTTGAGGGTGGCCTCCTCCACATGCCTCCTCCTGTTTGACTTGCCACTCTCTCTGGGGCTCCCTTCCTGATACCTCCTATTAGGGGAGACTGGGTCCCGGCTCAGGATGGGGGCACCCGGCCAGGTGGGGCAGGCTGGGGACGTGACCGTGTGCTCTGCTGAAGCTGGAGACGTCCGGGGCGGGGAGGATGGCTGCTGTGGTCGTGTCCGTCACCACGCTGGGAGGACCTCACCGAGGCTGCAGCAGAAGCGAGACGCTGGGCACAGTGCAGCCCCGTGGGGAGGTTAGCTCTCCCCTGCAGAGGGGCTGCGGGGTCTCAGTGCCCTCCTCCTGCTCTGGGTCAGCTCCGGCCTCTCTCAGGGCTGCTGCTATCCAGCGTCGCTGCGGGGCCCCGGCTCACAGACAGCTCCTGAAGGTCTCTGACACGGCACCCTGACCCACCGAGGGTGGGCATGCTGCCGCGGTTACAGAGAAGGAAGTGGGACCAGAGATGAGAGTGGCTCGTACTGGGCCCGCCGGGACCTGCTCTCCATCCTTGGGGGTCCCTCCAGTGTAGTGCGGGGACAGGGCCCATCCTGGGACCCCCCGTGTAGACAGTACCACTCCCTGTCTGCTGCTGGGAGAGTCAGCCCTGGTCTTGGGGGGCCCCTGGCCTCTGTGAGCCCCAGGCCGGCGAGAGGGAGCAGCAGGCAGAGGTCACGGGCAGGGCCTGCCCTACTGCGGCCGCAGCACTGTCCTTGGAGCCGGGTCGTCGGCCCCCAGCCTGAGCTGTGTCCGGGCGCCCCTTCCAGCCTGGCATCCTGTGGTGTCCTGTTGGCTGGCCGCTCCTTCCTCCAGGGCCTGGGGACTTTGTCTTGCGGGCAGAGCTGCGTTGCTGGGGCGTTCCCTGGCACCCCTGCTTCCCCTGGTGCCCAGGGGACAGGATCTTGGCAGTCCAGGGACAGACAGCTCCCTTCAGGCTGTTGCGGGGGGCTGATGTCCAGGGTACAGCCCGGCGCCACCGTGAGCTGGGGGCTTGAGGTGGAGGAGGCTGGCTGCCCTGGTGGGCGGTCACGGAAGCTGCTCTGGAGGAGGCCTCCTGGGGAGTGGGCATTGCTCACTGGAGTCTGGCCGGCAGTTTTGAGGCAGCCCGGGGCTCCTCCTGGGCGCCCCAGCCCAGGGGCATCCTCCGGCTCTCCGGCCTGGCCCTGCTGCAGCTTCCGCCCGCCTGCTGGGCTGCCAGCAGCTCTCCTCTTCCCGCAGTGGCTGCCTGCTGCCCGCCCTCACGGTGAAGACACTCTGGTGGAGAAGTCAGCCGTGAGCTGGCTGTGCGGGGTGGGCGGGAACAGCAGACGGAAGCTGAGGGCACAGCCTGGCGCAGGCGGGGGATGGGCCCGCCGGGGACGGGCGCCCAGACCCTTGAGGCTCAGAGCCCTGCCAGGGGGGGCCTGGGCAGCAGGCGGAGGACACCCTCTGGGCATCCTCCAGCCGGGCTGGCTCTGTGGTCCCTGAGGTGGGTGGGCTCCATCTCCCAGTCTCCGAGCAAAAGCACAGGCCGTGGGAGACTGCAGGCTAGATGAGGGAGCAAGCTGGGGGTCTTTCCCTCCATCTCAGACCAGGACGTCAGTGGCAGCCTTAGGCCTGTTTCTGCCCCTCAGGCAGCCTGTGCTGTTGGTTGGTCCCCGCAGCCCCGTCCAGCTGCCCACCTGCGGCCAGGCGCAGGGTGCACTCTCGGCCCGGCAGGTGCCTCGGGCTGCCCTCAGCCTCCACCTGTGGCCGAGGGATACCTCACACGTGGTGCCCCTCCTGTCTTCCCGGGGCTGCCCTACCCCTTCCTCCAAGCCGTGGCTCGGAGGCTTGGCCCCCTGCTCCCTGCTCCCGCTTGAGCCGCGACCCCCAGGGCTGTGCAGACCCCCAGGGTCTCTCAGAGCTCCCGTGGGAGCCCTCGCCACCCACACGGCCAGGTCCCCGGGCCCAGCCCTCCTGCCCACGCTGGACGCGTGCCTGGCGCACGGCAGGTGCACGGCTGTCCTCCTGGTCCCCGCCTGCCCCGAGTCTCGTGGCCACGCAGGACAGTGCTGGGGGCCCCCTGGGTCTTGTCAGCTCAAGGCAGACACCCCTGCAGCTGTGTTTCCAGGCCGAGCCTTCTGGAGGAGGATTGCACTGGGATTTTGCAAATTAAGCTTTAATGTTTTAAAAGTTTCCATGCGTAAAGTTTAGAGAGAGAAGGAGTGCTGCCTGGTTTATTCAGGGAGAAGTCCCCCCACCCCTGCCAGCCTCCTGCCTCCCGTCCCGTGGCTGCATTGGGTGCTTCTAGGAGGCTGTTGACACTCTGAGTGACACACTCGTGTCGCTCTTTACTGCTCGATCTTGTTTCCGTGTTTAGACGTTAGTTGTTGACTTGCAAGGTGAGGTTGCAGCAGTCAGGCTCCTGGGGGGGTGGGCGGAGCCGGAGTGAAACCTGCGTTCCAGCTCTGACCCCCTCCCCTTCTCCCCCATCTGTGTTTTGTTTCCTCTGCAGGAAGGTGCGGCCCTGTGTCCTCTGAGAAGATGTCTTATGGATCCATCGCAGGCAGTGGCGGCCTGGGGAGCCGCGGCCCTTTCGGGGGGCCCTCCCGACAAGGCTACCAGCCCCTAGGTAAGGGCAGCGTGGGTGTGTTGGGGTCAGCCAGGGGCAGGTCTCCCCTGTGGTACACTGGTAATCATGGTAACCATAGGAGGATTCTGTCCTTCTGATGGGCCCTACCTGTGACTCCGGATCGGGGGTGACCCTGGCCCTGGACGGGCCGGGGTTGTTGGCACTGGGCCAGCACCCGGGGAGAGCAGAGTGGAGATGCCGCCCTGCCTGGGGGCGGGTCCAGGGGTCTGCGGCCTCTCGCGGAGTCTGCAGGTGCTGGGCTGCTTGGCGGACGGCCTCGTGGCTGCCCATGTGGACCAGGTGCTGCGTGTGGGGCACGGCCAGGGAGCGGAGGGCCTTGGGTGACGGGCGGTGGCCTGGGCTCCACAGGGCGGGTCTGCTTCTGGTTTCTGTGTGCCGGGCCCTGTCCTGTGGGCTGGCTCTGTGGTCTGCTCGCCCCCCGGCTGCCGTCCCCCTGCAGAGGGGTTTTCTGCCGGACCCATGTCTGGGGAACTGACTTCAGGTCCTTAGGGATCCCGGGCAGACCTGACACTCAGCGAGTGTGAGTGTGTGAGCCTGTGTGCTCACAGACTTGAAATGAGACGCAGACTCCAGGGCCGATCCCACCGCCTTCCCCGCCCCGGGGTGTGGACGGCGGCTTCCCCTGAAATGAGACGCAGACTCCCGGGGCCGATCCTACCACCTTCCCCGCCCCGGGGTGTGGACGACGGCTTCCCCTGAAATGAGACGCAGACTCCTGGGCCGATCCCACCACCTTCCCTGCCCTGGGGTGTGGATGGCAGCTTCCCCTGAAATGAGATGCAGCAGACTCCCAGGGCCAGATCCCACCGCCTTCCCCGCCCCGTGTGTGGACAGTGGCTTCCCGGCTTGTCCTCGAGGTTTTGCTGCCGTGTCCTGTCCTTGAACAGACCCTGTGAGCATGTGTGTCTCTTGACTTTGCTCAGTTGAATCAGCCTGCGACTTGCCGGTGTTGCCCCCAGTCACGGCAGTCTGCCTGGCGGCCCTCCCGTCTCCCTGCTCTGGGCGCTCGGTCACCTGCGAGGCCGTGGCAGGCACGGCTGCCCCACGGTGACAGGCCGTCGGAGCGCCTGTTTCGGGCCCTGTGTTTGGTGCTGAGGAGCTCGGATGCTGGCGTGGTTGGGACGGCCCCCGCGAGGGGGTGGCAGTGGGGTGGGCAGCTCAGGGCCTGGCAGTCGTGCTGACCTGGCCCTGCTCCCCGCCTTGTCGGCGCCAAAGGGCAGCGGCCTTGACCAGTGGCCCGCCCGTGGGACTGGAATGGCGTCTTCTGGTTTTAGCTCATGTTTCTCTGGTATCTAGTGGGGTCAGTTTTCCCGTGGCCATTGGGCATTTGGGTCTCAGGTGCGCTCTGTGTGTTTTCCCTTCCCGTTTGTCTTGCTCTCGTCAATGGGCAGGGTCTCCGTGTGTCTTCTGGACGTGCAGGTCCACCATGCTGGCTTCTCCTCGTGGTGCTGCTGATGAGAGCACGTTTTTAACTACAGCACCACTGTGTTCATCAGTCTTCCTTGCAAGATGTGCGTGCTTCTGTTTAATAAATTCTAGCACAAGGATAATGGTTTTGCCTTTACTTCCTCTGAAGCTTATACAATTTGTTTTTCATATTTAAGTCTTGCAATCACCTGGAATTGATTTTTATGTATGGGGAGGGTGGAGTGTAATACACTACTTTTCTCTATTATAACAAATTGTCCCCGGGCCCTTGATTGAAAATTCCCTCTCTATAGACCTGCAGTGCCAGCTCTGTGATAAACGTGTTATCTATGCAGATTCTCTAGGTCAGTTCTTCTGTTTCTGTGCGAGGCCGCAGCCTGATTTTCGCAGTTATTGTAATCGTAGATGCTGTTCAGGGCAGGTTGCTCCACTGTGTTTCCGTGGACACGTCCAGGCACTCTGGCCTTTGTTGCTGAATGGATTTCAGAGTCCCCCGTCCGTCACTCGGCTGAGATCTGTCCCTACCTGTGTTAACGTGTGAGACTCAGCCGTGCTATCTTCACCAGTCTTCTGCCCATGAGACCGTAGGTCTCTCTGTTGATGGGTCTTTAGTGTCTTTCAACAAAGTTTGTAATTTTCTCCATAAATATTTTACATAACTTTCATTAAGTTGTTTTAACAAAAATGAAAACTTTTTTTTTTTTGCTGTTTTTGCAAATAGTACCATTATTAATGGGACAGGTGCTTCTCAGGTGGTGCTAGTGGTAAAAAACCTGCATGCCAATGCAGGAAACATCAGAGATGTGGGTTCAATCCTTGGGTGGGGAAGATCCACTAGAAAAGGAAATGGCAACCCTTTCCAGTATTCTTGCTGCCTGGAGAATCCCCATGGACAGAGGAGCCTATCCACAGGGTCACAAAGAGTCGGACATGACTGAAGCGGCTTAGCATGCACATTAGTGGAGCATAGTACCCATTCTAAGTCTGTGTTGCTGGTGCACGCATGCACACACAACTGGTTGTTCTAGGAAGGAAAGTGCAGGTTTTACATAATATTTGCATCTTATTTTTTAACTTTCTGAATGTGGGAAATTCCAAACAGAAAAGTAGACACAGTGGCGTCGTGAACCCAGCACTGGCGCACTGGGCGTGGGGCGGGGGTCATGCCCGGGGCTGGTCCAGCATCACCTGCGCACTCGTGACCCCTCTCCCCAGACGTCAGCGTGCCTCCTGTGTGACCATCTTAGGGCGGGTCTCCTTTCCGTGCCCAGATGTCGTCCAGATGCAGCTGGGGCTTCCTCCCACCCGCGAGCCCTGGGAGCCCTGCAGAGACGCGGCATGTCTGGGCTCCCAACAAGAGGCACACGTCACAGTTGATGGTGCCTTTTCAGTCTTTCCAGGCCTCTGGATGCTCCCCTTTTAGTTTTCCTTTTTTCTTTTTGTCCCTGGATTTGATTTCTTAAAGAAGCCAGCTGTTCCCTGTGGAACATAGTTGAGTTCTGTCCACTGACAACATCACTGACGAGAGGTCCTGCCATGCTGCTGAAGTCTTTTTATTAATTGTAATAATTTGTTGAGTCTTGAGTTTTCTGTACAGACAGTGTCATTTATGAATAATGACAGTATTTACCTCTTCTGTTTCAATGCTTTTATCTTTTATGTGTTTTTCCTTCCGTCCTGAGCCCACCAGAAGCTCTATTTCAACTCTGAGTAGAAATAGTGATTGTGGCCTCCCTTCTATTATTGTTATTTTATTTCCTATTATTATTATTATTGTTACTATTATTTTATTTTCTATTATTTTTTCCAGGCTGCACTGTGTGGCTTGTAGGATCTTAGTCCCCTGAGCAGAGAGAGAACCCGTGCTCCCTGCACTGGGGGCGCGGAGTCCTAACCACTGGCCTGCCGGGGAAGTCCTGGTGATTGTGTTCCCTTCTCTATTATTAGTATATTTTTTTAAGGCTGTGTCGTGCAGCGTGTGGGATCTTAGTCCCGGTGATCGTGTTCTTTGTCAGTTTTTGGAAGAACAAGGCTGCTCCTGTCTGGTGTCTGGGATTTCGCTGTAAAACCGCCTCCCCTGGAGGGCCTGGAGCTCCTCTGTGGACTGCCCGTTACTCATGCCATCTGCAACAGCTGTCCAGGCTCTCTGCTTCTTCTTGGGTCAGCTTGCTGTGTTTCTGTGGATGCATGTCTGCTTTTCTGAATGTTCACGTTGACTGAAGTAGCACGGTACACAGCCACGTGTTGTCCGGTGGGACCCGGGCAGCGCCACTGTGTGGTCAGGGGTGCGGCCACGAGGGCAGCGGCCCTAGTTCCAACCGCCTGCTCTGCCGCGATCGAGCTGGGCCCCGACCACCAGGAAATGGACGGGGTTAGGCCCCGCTCTGGTGTGGGGGAGATGGAGCGAATTAACAGGCTGAGCTCTGCGCCTATCTTTTCACTAGCATCCTTGGCCCCTGGATCCCACCCTCTTTTATTCCTAATGTTGTTTAATTTTTGCTCCCAATTTTCTTGTTTTGTCATCAACATCGACAGACTTGTGGCAGTTTTATAAACCCCTCCAAAGGGCTGACTTGATTTTCTGAATCTCTATTAAAAGCTCTTTTAAAATCTGATGGATTTCTTTCTGCCCACATTTTTACTGTTTTCCCCCTTCTTTCTTTGAGTTGATGCTGTTTCATTTTCCTAACTCCTAAGATCATTCATATCCAGTTTTTATTCATTTCTGATAAAAGCATTACCATTATAAATGTCCAAATAATCATGGTTTTAGTTGAATCTCACAATTCAAAAATACATAGCATTTTAAAATTAATGTTTAGTTGTAAATATTTAATTTCCCTTGTGAATTCTTCTTTAACCCAGGATTTATTTAGAATTGTAGTTCGTTTTCAAACATGTGTATTTCTTCCTAGTTCTCTTTTGAAACTGATTTCTACATTAATTGCATTTCTGTCAGAAAAGCATCTGCATTTGCTGACAGCTGTTGAGACTGGGGCTGCTTCTGGGGCGCTGGGTGTGATTCTGGGGGTGACTGGCAGGGCTGCCAGGGAGGCGGGCTGGGGCTCCAGGCAAGACAGAGAGGCCCTGCTGAGACCCCAGGGGTGGGAGCAGCTGTGATCGCGACTGCCTGCCGCGTGCCAAGCCCTGAGCGTTACGGGTTACTCGGGGACCGTAAAGTTAATTATGCAGAGCTTAGGGTGGGCTCTTGCTGTAAAGTCCCATCGCAAATGCAGCAGAAAGCCAAGTGGGATGTTACTATCGTGTAAAGAACTCACATAAATGGAAGGAAAGCCCCCAGATCTGTATACAGATGGGCCAAGTCTGAAGAGAGAGGGGTGGCTTGCAGCCCGTGAGAAGGTACCTGTAGAGATGGACATGAACTTGGCCCTTCTCATGTGGCTCGGCTGCAGTGGGTGGAGGGTGGGCTCCCTTGCAGGGGAGGGCACGCTGCTCCCTGCCTCCTCCAGACCCCCTCCTTCCCTCTGTCTCGGCCCAGCCATGCCTCTTTGTTAGGGCACTATCAAGGGATACTGGCAGAGATGTTCGCCGCAGGGGATGTGAGGAAGAAATGCCATTGCTGCCCAGCTCAGGGAGGTGGCGAGATGGGCCGTGGTCTGGGACGGGGCATGAGGCCATCTTGCGGATCCTTGGAGAGTGCCGGATGCCCGTCCACGTCCCAGTGGGATGATGGACGGACATGGCAATTGAGGCAGGCGACCCCCCATCTGGGCTTCTCCTTGCCTGAGACCTCACCCCTGAGTATTGATAGTGTTTCCCTCGTGATGTGTGGTGGTAGATGATCTTTGTTGTTTTCTGTAATAATTGTCTGCATTTGCATTTACATTGTCCCCCCAGAGTTCAGAGTTCACATGATTCTGGAGAGCAGACCAGACTGGCTCCTCCACGGGTGTCTGGGGACCTTGTGGGGCATCGGGGGGAGGTGGGCCGGGTCTGGACGTGTGCTGACCGACTCCAGTGTAGCGAGGGCATCGAGCGCCACTGGTCCCCCTGCTCCCCACGAAGCCAGTGGTGATGCCATGGCGGGGCCTGGGCCGCTGCGCCTCCTTCCACAGTGCTCTCCGGGCAGCAGTCCCCGGGGCCGGGCTGTCTGCCTGCAGGGGACCCTGGGTGGGCGTCTGGGGAGGTGGCTCTGCCCGCAGGCTCTCCCAGAAGCCCCGGGGGAAGAGGGACGTGTCAGGCCCTGCCCTCTCAAGAGCTGGGCCCGTCCTGGACCCGCAGACACGCTCCACGCGGAGGCCTTTTCTGCAAAGAGGCTGCCGCTGCAGGAGCTCAGTGCTGAAGCTCTGGACCTCACGTGCCCCTTGACGTGGTCAGACGTCTCCACCAAGGCAGGCTTCTGGACAGTGCCCGCCCCGCTCCAGCGCCCGGGCTGTGGTGTGTGGTCTCAGCCTGGCACCACTGCCTCTTTTGATCCCAAAGAGCTATGTTCCCGAGGTGTCCATCTGTCTTAACAACACGTGTTTTCAGGCTCAGGAATTCTGGCAAACCTGTCCAGGAAGTGTTTCTGAATAAATGAAAATTATCAGAGAGGAAACTGTATCCTCCCTGGGGACCCACCATTGCTCCTTGGCTTGGCAGCGAGTGTCAAGGGAACTGATTTTGTTTTCATTTTCACTTCCGATATACCATGATTTTATACCATGTATTTTATACCATGTATTTTATAAAATACAGTGGCATGGTCCCATGCTACCATGATTTTATACCATGTATTTTATACCATGTATTTTATACCATGTATTTTATAAAATACAGTGGCATGGTCCCATGCTGGTGGTGCGGAGATGTCAAATTGCCAGGAACATTCCCAAGGCCTTATTCTCCATTTTTGCATGCTGCTGTGCACTGGTCAAAGTCCTGGCCTGGTTTGGGGCCACACCTGAGGCTCTGCTGTAAGGAGTTTCATACTGGCTTGGAATCACCTTTCAGAAAAACCTGGGTGCAGAGAAAGAGTCAGAATATCTGAAGTTCTGGACATGGTGCTGGCTTTCAGCAAAAAGGGGGTGTTTGGGGGGTGTGGCAGTCAGGGAGGACTTCCTGGAGGAGGTGAGTCTGAGCAAGTGGAGCTCTTTGCGTGGATGCTTAGAGGGCCCGGGGCACCTGCTGTCCTGCATGAGAGCCTTGCTCCACCAGAGGTGCCCCAAGCTGGGCAGGGGGGCTTAACCGAGACTGTCCCTTGCTGTCTGTAGAGTGCGCAAAGTGTTGGACCGAGTACGGAATCCGCCATTTCCCCTGCCCATCGCCAGAGAGCAGCCTGCAGGACCCCTGTGTGGGTGAGGACGGGGATGGTGACCTGGGGCCTGCTGGCACTCCCAGAGGCCCAAGGGCCAGGAAGCGAGGTACTTCTGCTGGGATGCTGGGTCTCGGGGGTCCCAGGGATGGCCACACAGAGATGCCGAGCCCTAAGGTGGGAGGGTCAGTGGGCGGGGAATGGACTTCCAGGGTCTTTGGCTGGGGAAGCTGGGGAGCTGGAGCAGGGGTCCCGGCCCGTCTCCACCCTCACCCGCACTAGCCCTTTCCTTCCCTGAGGACAGCTGATGGCATGGCGGGGCTGGACCAGGGATGTTGCCAGGCCATCAGGGTCCTGCAGGCTCCAGGGAGGAGGCTGGCGCTGCAGGAGAGGCAAGGACTGGCCCAACTCCCGTGGCCCCTGGGCCCAGAGTCTGCATCTGCTTTGTGGGGGGGTGGCTGGCAGGGGAGTGTAGGGGCCTCGTTGTGCCCTTCAGGGTGACCCTGCCTGGGAGGGGCAGCCATGGCCAGAACTCAGCAAGCTGGGCAGGAAGGCAGAGGTCAGCGGCACCTGAAGTCTTCTTCTTGATCAGGACATCTGGCTTGTCAGTGGTTATTGCTGTCCCCGGGCAAGCCCTGGCCCTGGCCCCGGCCCCAGAGGGCCTGCTCCTTGTGATGGGACGGCCATCCCGCCTTCTCACTCCTTGCTCCTGACATCGACTGCCAGAGGCAGTAGGACCGGGGTGGGCCTTTCTGGAGACAGATGGGCACCATGGCCCAGAAGCGAGGTCCCTCGCAGCTCCGCACCCAGCCAGGCAGCGGCAGGGCCACGACTTGGACCCAGGCCTCTGGATGCCCAGCAGGGAAGGGGCTGTGGGTGGGAGCAAGTACTGTTCTGAACTGGAAGCCAAAGAGGAGGCTCCCCAGGAGCCGCCACCGCCCTGGCTGGGGCCTTAAACACCTGCCTTTTGGTGCCTTTCCAGGGCCAGGGGTCGCGCCCGACAGCAGTGGGACGCCAGAGCCCACCTCGCTGCCCGCTGGCCCACGGAAGGAGCCGGCTGCGAGGGCCCGTGGCCACATGGCCAGCACCACCCGGGCCAAGAAGAGGAAGCCCAACTTCTGCCCGCAGGAGACTGAGGTGCTGGTGGCCAAAGTCAGCAAGCACCACCAGCTGCTGTTCGGCACCGGGCTGCCGCGGGCTGAGCCCGCCTGCAGGTACCGCGTGTGGAGCCGCATCCTGCAGGCGGTGAACGCGCTGGGCTACTGCCGCCGTGACCTCGTGGACCTCAAGCACAAGTGGCGGGACCTGCGGGCCGTGGTGCGGCGCAAGCTGGGCGAGCTGCCGGGGGCGGCCGCCTGGCCCCGTGCCACCCCGTGTCAGGCCCTGGCCCTCACGCCGCTGGAGCAGGCCGTGGCCAAGACCTTCTCCTGCCAGGCCCTGCCCTCCGAGGGCCTCGGCCCCGAGCCGTGCAGAGGTGAGTTCCTCGCCCAGCTTGGCTGGCAGGAAGCTCGTGGCCACCGATGGCCGCCGCACCCCCCCCTCCACCGCCACCTTCCCTGTGATCTCTGGATCCTTCTGTACTTCGTCCTCGGCTCCTTCACTCCCGCTGCCTGCCAGGCCCCGTCTAAGCCCTGGGCACCCAGGGGCTCGACCCTCCCTCGGGGTCACAGGGGAGCTGGGCTCAGACAGGACGCAGCTCTCTCTGCAGGGCAGCGAGTTCCTGCCTTCGGGTTAGGACTCAGAGCAAGAAAGATACGTCCTCCAGGCAGCGTCCCAGCAGCGCTGACCCCAGTTCCTCCCCGGTTCTCTCCTTCTTGCTGGTTTGGCATCCAGGAGAGGCCTTGCCCGGGCTGGACTAGCCTGGAGGACTAGCCTGAGCAGGTGGGGACCTGAGGCCCTGGTTACCTTCATCCTCCTGGGCAGAGCCTGCCCTGGCCTTTCTGGGGGAGCATTGCTCTCATTGGGCCCAGCACTTGGGGGCAGTGGCCGGGGTCAGGGCAGGCCTGCTTCCTGGCGCCCAGAGAGCACTGGGGCCACTCTGCATGTGGACGGGTGCTGTCCCGACTGCCTGCGGTCCCTGCGGGACAGCCGTGTGAGGCCATCGGGGCTGCAGCCTTGCGGCCAGGAGGGGCAGGGTGCCCGGTTCCTGCACTGGTCCCGCTGTGGTCACGTCTCCTGCTGCCCTGGGGCTGGGCTGGCAGGGGCAGGGGCTGGTGGGCCCTACCCCCTCCAGACCGGCCAGCCCGCTCGTGCCCCCAGCCGTGTGAGGTCCGCGGGCCGCTGTCCTTCACTGCCGGCTCCCTCCCTGTCCTGCTGTGCTCGAGGGCTGACCGGAGGTATGGGTGTCAATAGCTCATCCCTTCCATGCTCAGGAGGGCACTCTTGGCCATTCGTGCCCTGTCCATGTTGGGGGTGGGCTCCTCACCGGCTGAGGAAGGGGGTGGGAACCTCTGTGTGTGGACACGCAGCCTTGCTTTCTTGGGGGTTTGGATAAATTCCCGAGTTGGATTGCTGGTCCCATGTGAGCGTGAGTTCAGCTGTCAGAAACTGTTGCCCCGTCGTCCACAGCGGTTGTACGAGCTCAGGCCCCTGCGTCCTTGCTGGTGGTCACGCTGGTTCCTGCCTCTCTGGGCTGACGGGGGAGGGTCCTTACTGCACTGTCAGCCTGCACCAGGCAGGGACTCGTCCTGCACTGTCTGTCCGTCCATTTGTCCTTCCCAGCAGTGTCTGCTGGCCCCTGCGTCCCTCTCCTGACCCGTCGTGTGCAGCCGCTCAGTCTTGATTCTGGAGGCAAGGGATCCTCCAGGCCCCTGTATTGTCCCCCTGTGGTTCTCGCTGCATTAATGCCTGAGCTGGTGGGTTTGGGGTCACGGTTCCGTAGGCATTCAGTTTGGCACGTTGGAGGAACCCGGAATGACCTGGCACCCCTGTTGTCGTGTTTCGCTCAATCCGTGTGGCTACTTTTTCAGCCCTTGCTGTCTGATTACAGAAACTATAAGTCAGTCTTGAGGTGAGTGGGTAATCATTTCTTCCTCCTGTTTTCTGAAAGGGTTTCTGTAGAGTTGGTATTATTCTCCCCTTAACTGTGTGGCCACTATCCATAGTGGAGTGTCACCCACGGTCCGTTTAACGGCCTGTGCTGCCTGCTCTGCTGCAGTGAGCTCCGTTGCTGGGTGTCTTTCCGGGGGCTTGCCCGTTGATCTGAGTTGTCAGAGCTGCTGGCTCGACTGTTCCTGAAGTTCCTGTCCTCCGAATGCCTGTAGGACCTGTAGTGAGAGCTCCTCTTTCCTTCCTGTTGTCGCTAATTTGTGTCTTTTCTATTTGTTCTCAACTAATCTGGCTGCAAGTCTGTTAGTTTTATTGATTGCTTCAAAGAACCAGGTTTTGATATCATCAATTTTCTCTGCTTACCAGTGCCAATTTAACTGATTTCTGCTGACCTTTAATGTTTCCTTCCTGTGTTGGGGTTAATCTGTTTTTGTCAGATCATTGACTGGGGACTTCTTTTCTAACGTAAGTATTTATTGCTATAAATTATCCTCACCGCATTAGTTTATTTACTCACATTTATATATATTATCTTTTCATTCAGTTTACAATATTTTCTAATTTCCTTGGTGAATTTTTTTCTTTACTAATGGTTATTTGGAAGTGTGTTGTTTTTCTAATAATTGTCTATTTCCAGGTCTCCTTCTGTTATTGATTCCTAGTTCTGTTGTGGTCAGAGAATATATTGTGCGTGATTCCAGTGTGTTCAGCTCATCGAGACTTGCTTTGTAGACAGAGGTGTCGGCAGCCTCTGCGAGCTCCTTGTGCGTCTGATGAGAACGTGTGCTCAGCTGCGGGGCGGGGGGGGGGGGGTGGGGCGTCCTGGAACGTCACTCAGTCGTGTTCCTGGGGAGCGCTGACGACCAGCTGATCCGTCTGCTCATCTGCTCCCTGGGGAACGCCCGGCAGCCTCTGTTCCAGCGATCTCTGCTCTGTGTTTTCTCAAGCTGTGACACGAGGCGCACCCTGAGGACCTTTTGTCGTCTTCACTGGTAGTCCCCGGTGCTGTCGTAACGTCTGCCTGGTCCCTGGTTGGGCTGTTGTCCTGAGTCCCCCTCTGTCTGATGTCAGCGTGGCTGCTGCAGCCAGTTTGTGGCTGCTGTCGTGTGACTCACTGTCCGCTCCTCCGACGTGTAAGCCGTGACTTCCTGGAGTGCGAAGTCACGTGGGCCTTAGGAAGCATCACTGCAGCAAGGCTAGTGCAGATGCTGGGGTTCCAGCTGAGCTGTTTCAGATCCTGAAAGATGATGCCGTGAAAGGGCACTCAGTGTGCCAGCAAATGTGGAAAACTCAGCAGTGGCCACAGGACTGGAAAAGGTCAGTTTTCATTCCAATCCCAAAGAAAGGCAATGCCAAAGAATGCTCAAACTACCGCACAATTGTACTCATCTCACACAGCTAGTAAAGTAATGCTCAAAATTCTCCAAGCCATGCTTCAGCAACACGTGAACTGTGAACTTCCAGATTTTCCAGCTGGATTTAGAAAAAGCAGAGGAACCAGAGATCAAATTGCCAACATTCGCTGGATCATTGAAAAAGCAAGAGAGTTCCAGAAAAAAATCTATTTCTGCTTAATTGACTATGCCAAAGCCTTTGACTGTGTGAATCACAATAAACTGTGGAAAATTCTGAAAGAGGCGGGAATACCAGACCACCTGACCTGCCTCTTGAGAAATCTATATTGCAGGTCAGGAAGCAACAGTTAGAACTGGACATGGAAAAACAGACTGGTTCCAAATAGGAACAGGAGTACGTCAAGGCTGTATATTGTCACCTTGCTTATTTAACTTATATGCAGAGTACATCATGAGAAATGCTGGGCTGGAGGAAGCACAAGCTGGAATGAAGATTGCCGGGAGAAATATCAATAACCTCAGATATGCAGATGACACCACCCTTATTGCAGAAAGTGAAGAAGTAAAGAGCCTCATAATGAAAGTGAAAGAGGAGAGTGAAAAAGTTGGCTTGAGGCTCAGCATTCAGAAAACTAAGATCATGGCATCTGGTCCCATCACTTCATGGCAAATAGATGGGAAACAATGGAAGCAGTGTCAGACTTTATTTTTGGGGGGCTCCAAATTCCTGCAGATGGTGATTGCAGCCATGAAATTAAAAGATGCTTACTCCTTGAAAGAAAAGTTATGACCAAGCTAGATAGCATATTAGAAAGTAGAGACATTACTTTGCCAACAAAGGTCCGTCTAGTCAAAGCTGTAGTTTTTCCATTGGTCATGTATGGATGTGAGAGTTGGACTATAAAGAAAGCTGAGCACTGAAGAATTGATGTTTTTGAACTGTGATGTTGGAGAAGACTCTTGAGAGTCCCTTGGACTGCAAGGAGATCCAACCAGTCTATCCTAAAGGAGATCAGTCCTGGGTGTTCATTGGAAGGACTGATGTTGAAGCTGAAACTCCAATACTTTGGCCACCTGTTGAGCAGAACTGACTCCTTGGAAAAGACCCTGATGCTGGGAAAGATTGAAGGCGGGAGGAGAAGGGGATGACAGAAGACGAGATGGTTGGATGGCATTGCTGAATCAAGGGACATGGGTTTGAGTAAACTCGGAGTTGGTGATGGACAGGGAGGCCTGGCATGCTGCGGTCCATGGGGTCGTGAAGAGTTGGACGCGACTGAGCTGAGCTGACCTGGGCCTGTTGTGCCCAGCGCGCTGTCGCGTCTGCTTCTGTCCGTCTGGCGCCTCTGCTTGGACTGAGCGGTGGGAGCAGAGCTGGCCCTGACTTGAAGTGGGTGACGGAGAGGCTTTGAACCCGCGCTCCAGCGTGGTCCCAGCTGGCCATGCGGGGCTGTGGTGCATGGCTGGCTATAGGTGGCTTATCTCTCGTGAAAACCTCTGTGTGTAGGGATGAATATGCCACTTTGATAGTTGCCTTGTTTCCCCTGTGTTCTTGTTTCTTTTCTCTCTTCTCCGTCCTTTCTTCAGAGTGATTGAGTGTAGTGTAGTGTGGTGTGTGACCTCCGCTGTGGGCTCACGGGTGTTTCTGATGGCGGTGGCTTGGAGTCAGTGACAGGTGTCTTTAGTGTCCCCTCACGGAGCAGCCTTGCCTCCCCCAGGTGTGTGAGTGCCTTCCAAGGCTGCCATCTGCGTCCCCTGCACACACGGTGGCTGACACGGTGTTCCTGGTGGTTGCTGCCCCCTGACTAGACCAGGAACGAGACACAATGTCTCTGTTTGCATTACGCTTACCCACGGCACCCTTCAGCTCCTCCCGCAGATACAGGGCCCCTTTGACTTGACGAACTCCTGTTAACATTTCCTTTCCTGCAGCTCTTTCGAACTGGAAGAGCTTCTCTCAGCATTTTTTGTCTGAGAATCAATTTTATTTTGCCTCTGTTTTTGAAATGTATCTCCATTGGGTATAGAATTCTGGTTGACTGATTTTTTTCCTTTCTTTCAGCACTTAGAGGTGTCATTCCGTGGTCCTTCGGCTTCCATGGTTTCTGAGGCTGCTGTTTTCCTGGGGGGCGGGCTTGGCCTCTTTGTCTTTCCCTCCATCCCCTGCTGAGCATTGCAGCCCCTGTTCCGTCTCAGAGGCTCTGCCAGACCCCTGAGGGGCAGAGCTGGGAGGGGGTGACTCTGTCTGAGCACGGTGGCCCCGGGCTCCTGCGGGCTGCACAGTGAAGGTGTGACCCCCTCCCCTGTCTCTTTGCAGCCACCCAGATGGACCCAAGTGACCTCCAGGAGCTGTTCCAAGAGGCGTCGGCCAACATCTTCCAAGTCAACTCCAGCGGTGAGTCTGCCTGGGCCTTGCCCTGTCCTCGCCCGAGCTGCCAGGTGTACCGCAGGGGTCAGGACGGCGTGTGGTGCTGGCGAGCCTGTTAGGTGCCCGCTCCCATCCCGGGCGACTCAGCACCGCAGGCGGGGGCAGGGTGAGCCCAGTGCTGTGGTCCCAGGCCGGGCCGTGACCTTGGCAGGCGCCCCCTCAGCCCCCACCTCCCCTCCCCCATCACACACCTGTGTCCTGCCCAGCCCTTGGGGGCCAGCGTGTCAGAGCCTCCCTCAGACCAGCAGGGCCCACTCACAGGTCGCCGGGGCAGCAGGGTCTGGGAGTGGGGGTGAGAGCCATGCCCCACGAGGCCTGGAGAGGGCTCCCCATGCCCTCGTGGCAGGGGTCAGTGCTTGCCCCGAGCCCTGAGCTCCACTAGGTCAGAGAGTGCTGGCCCCGGGAGGACAGCAGCCCCCTCCCCAGACCCAGGGAGGCCCCCTGGAGGCAGCTCCGCAGAGCCCCTGAGCCCCACGCGGGCCTGGGCCCTGCTGGAGTGTGACTGTGGGGTAGTGGGCGTGAGGCCTTGGCCTGCTGGCTCCGGCAGGTGCAGGGTCACTCCTTAGCCTCAGCACCCACGTCCCTGGGCAGAGGCAGGGTGGGCGGTGCACCCGAGTGGGGACTGCCTGGTGGAGCCCCGGCTGCCCCTGACCCCGGCCCCGTCTCTTGCAGTGACCTCCTTGGAGCAGAGCCTCCGGTCTTTGGGGACGCCGGGTGACACGCAGGAGCTGCGGGACAGCCTGTGAGTGTGTGTAGTGCTCGTGGGTGTGCACGGGGTGCCCTGCGCCTCCCGGCACACTGCTGTCTCTGCACACCAGCCCAACAGCTGGGTGGGCTCTCACGGGTGTCACTCCACAGGGCTCAACGATGTCCTGTGACACGCAGGGTGCATTCCGCACACACCTCTTGCCTCCCTGACTCTCCCCACACTTACACACAACACACTAGGGCACACGGAGGGCCGCACACTCGGGAACACTCCCGTGGGCACCCTCCGTGACATGGGCTGCCACTGGCAGGTCAGTGTGCAGGTGATGGGCACGCAGGCTGGACAGGAGGGGGCTGTGTGCCAGGGGAGGCCTCTGGGGGCCCCTGGCTCTCTCTCAGGCTGGGTCGGGCTGCTCTGGGGTGAGGTTCTGCTCCCTCAGGGTCGGGCCCCTGGAGGAGAAAGCAGGTCTCTGCAGGGGTCCAACATGGCCAGTGTGGCCAAGACTGCCAGGCCCTTCTCAGGGCACGCTGGGGGCCACCCTGGAGCCCTGCGGGCTGTGATCCCAGCGTGGCTTGGGGTGGGGCCCCCTAAGGAGGAGGCCTGCGTCTGAGCCCTTGTCCCCTTTGCCTAAGCCATCCTGCGTGGGAAGGGGCGCTGTGGGTGGTGGATCGCAAGAGCTGGGAGGGGCACAGGCTGCTGCCGGGACCACGTGTCTCTTCCTGGCATCGGCGTCCACGGGAGAGGCCAGGGCCTCTCTCCCAGGCGGCCTCCATCCTAAACCTGTCCAGCCCAGAGAAGGCTCCGGGGCCTCTCGGTCTTGGGGAGGCTGGGTGCTTGGGCAGAGCTGAGCCCGGTGCCCCAGTGGAGGGACACAAGGACCTATCCCCCGAGCACTGACCTGCACCCAAGGACCTTCCCGGTCCTGTTCCGTGGCCCTCCAGCTTTGCTACCCCGTGCCACCCCTGCTCTGTTGGGCTCCTGAGATGGAGGCTGCGCTGTAGTCTGTGGGCCGTGTGGGCCCTCCCTAACATCCTCATCGTTGCTCGGGGCCAACCAAGGAGTCTGGGGCCCCCAGAGGAGAACCTGTCTTGTGGTAGCGGGTTTGATGGTCGGTCCTGGGGAGCAGGAACCCCAGGGACCAGTGCCTTCAGATGCCTCTTGTCGGGTCTCAGCAAGTGCCCGCCTTCAGCAGCTGCCCTGACCTGCCTGTATCTCTGGGACCCCTGGCCAGGCCCCTCGCAGGGTGTCTTACAGTTGGGGGATCCCGGACGGGTGCCTGGCTGCACTCCGAGGTCTGGGCTGGTCACCTGTGGGCTCAGCATTTTCTTTGCTGGTGATTCTTGATGCTCTGAAGTTAGTGGTTATAGCAGCAGAACAGGACTTTCTTAGGGCAGGGGAGCCCTGCCCTTGGCTCCTTGCATCCTGCCAACATCCTGGGGAGGAGGAGGGCAGGTAATGTTATTCCCATTTTACAGAGGAACTGTCTGAGGCTGAAACTGGACACATGGCCAGACTGCGCCTCTCAGTGGACAGTCAGGCCAAAACCCACCCACTCATCTGTCCACCCACCTACCCGTCCTTCCTTCTGTCCATCCATGCACACAGACCGGGACCACCCTGCCCAGTCTCGGAGTCCAGAGCGAGGCACCCAAGGGCCCTTGGCAGATTTTGTGTGCAATTCTGTTGTAAATTCTTCTTTGAGTTTCTTTTTTGAAGTAGCCTGCATTGTTTTCCGATTGTGGAAGTAGCATATGCTCCCTGTGGGAACTTGGACGCCTGGGACATCGGAGGAAGCGCTGTGAGAGTGTTTTGGTGTTTCCTGCCAGCCTCTCAAGTCCACAGGCGTTTTGTAGAATCACATTTAAGTGAATAGTGTTCTAGATCCCATTTTTGATGCTGGGGATTGGGGGTGCGCATGCCCCTATCACACACTGGGACCACGCCCCTCAAGGGCGCAGACTCACCGTCTGGCGAGCTTGCCTTTGAGCTGAGTTGCTTGGGCTCCTCCATCTTTAGCGTCAGGAACCGCCGCGGGACGTGTGTGTCACCTGTGCTGCCGCCTGCTTCTGAGTCGGGCCCCTGGGGTGGTGGCCCTGGGCTCAGGCGGGTGCTTTTCCCCACCCTGGCCCAGTGGCCGGAGGGTGTCGTCACTGGTGGTCTGGAGAGGCAGTTGGGCCCTTCTCTGGGCACTCCTGTTCTCCCACAGCCTCAGCTGGCAGGTCCCCAACCTGCTCCGTGCCTTCCTGCCCCGCTGCGGCCCCAGGACCCTCAGCCCTCCTACCCTTTCTCCCCGTGGGGCGGCCCCTGACCAGACTGCCTACCCCGCTGGTCCTGGCCTTCCAGAGCCTTCAATGACCCCTGCCCTGGGAGAACCTGTGTATCTCCTGGACCGTTAGCATTTTCAGATGACTTGAGACCAGTGCAGGGTTTTCAAGTCTGTATTTTCTCCACGTTGCCAGTTGCCAGTTTTTTATTTCGCCAAGTAAGGATATTAAAAAAAAAATGAGTACACGATCATCCATTGTGCCACCACATTAAAAAAAAAGGCATTTCAGTAGATGGGATCTGATCACAGAAGAGAAGACAGTCTTTCAGATTGAGTAAGTGTAGGTAGAGCCTACAAGAGCCTCACAGGGTTGAACCTGTTTTCCTCATCTTACATGAGACGGAGGTGGGCTTGCTCATTTCTGTCGCCCACCATGAGTGGCCCTGTGCCGCCCCCCAGCATGGACTCCCAGACTGGCTGAGGTGGCCTGGTCAGTGACAGTGGGGCTTGTTGGTGTCAGCCCAGGGCACTGCTGGGCCCCTCGGGAAGGACCGCTGAGTGGATAGTCCTTCAAGGAGCCCCAGGCAGGAGGTCTGCCCTGTGGCCTCAACTCTCTGCTGGACCATGTCCAGCCACATGCCGAATTCCTGCCTTCTGCTCCTCAGTGAGGCCTGGCTGGGCCCCTTCCCGCTCAGGGTCAGCTCCTGCACCCGAGCCTCCAGCCCTCCCTCCACAGCCACTGCTGCCCATCACCCCCTTTGTGTGTGATGCCGCCCCTGGCATGGCCTGCCTACCCCACCCCGGCTCCACCTGCAGCCAGCCCGCCCCTCCTCCTGCAGACGTGCCAGGCTGGGGCGCTGGGCCCTGGACTGCCTGTGTGTCCGGCCTTGGAGCCCCTCCCTGGACACAGAGGGTGTGAGGTGGGAGTCCAGGCTGATGCTCCTTGAATACGATCATGCCACTTCTCGAAGGGACTGCCCTTTGGATACCTCGGCACCTTTCTCAGCACTTACTCGGCCTCTCCACGCGGGTGTGTCTGGGGTGGTTCCGTTTCACTCGTCACTGTCCCGAGACACTGCTGTGTTGTCTCAGTCACTGAAGCTTGTGGGCAGTCTGACATCAGCATGTACGTCCTCCAGCACTGCCCATCTTTTCTGAAGTTGCTTTGGATACTTCTGATTGATGTGTTCTCTGGTATCTGCCCCCGGGGCCAGGCCAGGGCCCTGCCCTCGCTTGGGCCTACCTATGAGCCCGCAGGACGCCTGCAGACAGGGTCTGTCCAGAGTCACTCTGTCCACAGGGCCCGAGGTCAGTCCTGAGTGGCGAGGTACTGGCCTTTTCAGCCCTCCGAGGTCACACTCAGAGTCATAAACCTAGGGTCTGGCAGAGACCCTGGGCCCGGGCTCCCCTGTTCCTGGGTCTGGAGCTGGGCCTCTCAGTGTGGCCCCCAGAGGGACGAGCTGTCCTCAGTGCTGGGCCCAGGGCTGTCTCTGCTGCCACCCTGCTTCCTGGCCCAACCAGTGCTGACCGCAGGGGTCCCTCCGGAGGGAGGGCTCGTGGCTGGGCCTGGGGGGTGCAGATGCTGAGGCTTGTGTGCAGGGGCCCTGGGGGCCTGGGGACGCTGGCCTGAGCTTACGGCGTCATGTCTTCCACACCTCACCTGCCCCCTCCGGTTGCTTCCCCTTGTCCACCCCTCCCTGGGCCTGTCTGCGTGTCCTCCCTCCTGTCCGTTCCGTTTCCTCTGCCTGGCTTCTCCCATCCTGTGCGTTGTTCTCTCCCCCCACGAGCCCCTGCCCACCCTGCTGCCTGCTGTGTCATCCCCCTTTCCTGCTGCCCCTGCCCCGTCTTCTCCCCCTGCACCCACCGTGCCCGCCTCCCCCCCAGGCACACAGTGCAGCAGGAGACCAACCGCACGATCGCGGCCAGCGCCAGCGCCTTGAAGCAGACGGCCGAGCTCCTGCGGGGCTGCCCCCAGGTACGTTCCCGGGGACCGGAGGGCGGCGGGGGCCTGGGCACAGGGTGGGGTAACGGACGCCAAACACGCGGCCACTCGGGCAGAGAGCGCAGATTCCACCATTCGCTGGGCACCAGTGCAGGCTGGACAGCGGTGTGGGTGCCCGGTGGCCCCAGGCCACACACCCTCAGAGGGCAGGCCTTGCTGCGCTGGTCTCACCGACCGTGGCTGGCCTGCTGCTGCCCCTGCAGCTCCTTCCTGCCCATGGGCTCGCGTGGGGTGCGTGCTGATGGGGAAGGCTGGGTTTGGGACTGGAGATGCAGGGCCTGCGGAGTGTCGCAGCCCTCCCCGGAGCTGATGGGAGTTGCTTGGGCAGGAGGGGCCCAGGAGCCTGTGTCTGAGTCCTGGTCCCAGGGCCTGGGACTGACACGGCTCCAGTGGTGCCGATGCTGCCTGCTGAGAAGAGGGTGGGGGCTCCTGGTGGCCCGGCGGTGCCAGGATCTAGGGCCTGCCTGTTCCCTCGTTCGTCTGTATGTCCTGAGCACTGGCTCTGTGCCAGGCTTCATTCTGAAACTGGGTGCAGAGGTGAGCAGGAGACGAGGTCTCATTCCAACGGGAGGACAGAGGCCGTGTGTGAGTGCTGAGGTGCTGGGGGGCAGATGACTGGTTTGCTGCCTGCAGTTCTGATGTGGGCGTGAGACACAGCCTCAGCTGCGGTTAGGTGCTTCAGGGCTCGGCTCCACCTGCCACGTGACCTTCAGCTTGGGCCTGAGACCTCCTGTGCTGTCAGTGGGGGTCGTAACACCTCTCCCCAGAGTGGTTTGTTCTGGGGACCAGACAGGCATAGCACGTGAGAGCTGCAGGCCTCGTGGTCAGTGCAGATGGCGTGTGTGTGTGTGTGTGTGTGTGTGTGTGTGTGTGTGTGTGTGTGGTGTGTGTGTGTGGATTAGGTGGAGATGGTGTCCGTGGTGATGCTGGCTGTGCCCCTGGAGCCTTTGCTGGCCTTTGAGGGGATGGCGGTGGTGGTAAAGTAGGTGGGGTGAGCCCAGCTCTGATGACGGGGGGAGTAGAGATGCCTGCGAGGCTGGGGCCGGATGTGGTGCAGGTGCCAGGCGGGCCGGGAGGAGCCCAGGAGCATGCCCAGGGATGGAGGCGTGGCTGGGACGGGATGCGGCCTTTGCTGACTGTTGAAGCTCCACTGTCTCTGCAGCAGGAGCGTCTTCAGCTAGACCGCCTGAAAACTCAGCTGTCAGATGCCGTCCAGCGCTATGGAGTGGTGCAGAAGGTGAGTCCCCCGCAGGTGCCTTGAGCACCCACCCTGGGCCAGCCTGGGACAGTCCCATCCCTCAAAGCGAGGGGGGCCGCCTTGCAGACCTTTGACAGTCGCCAGGACCCGGCTGGTGTGACCTTAGTATGTGTGCAGTGAGGGACGTTTTCCTCTGGGGTGCTGCCCCAGAGCGTCCTCGCAAGAGCCCCCTGGAGGTGGGAGGACAGGTGTCTCTGTCCCTGCGCCCCCGCCCAAGTGTGTGGGAAGAGACTGTCCAGCAGGTTGTCCCCCAGGGACACCCAGCCAGGCTCCCGGTTTTCCAGAGTCCTCGGGCAGCTCCGTTCTCTCGGAGCTGAAGTTGTGCTTCGCTGTTGGTTGTTGTCCAGAACTTTGTGTTTATCTGACCATTTCTTCTCTCGTCCCCACTTTTTCTGTCCTCCCCACCTTCCTCCTCTTGTACTTTATCCTACAGAAAATTGCAGAGAAGTCCAGAGCACTGCTTCCCACAGCGCAGAGGGGTGGCAAGCAGCAGGTGGGTGCTGAGTGTTTCCTGTGGTCAGTGGGCGTCAGGGGACAGCATGGAATCTGTGCCCTTCGGACTCCGGGGAAGGGCAGGAACGACCAAGGTCTTACTGTACAGCACAATATTCATAGATTTAAATACGTATATGAGAAAGGAGGTGTGAAAATCAGTGATCCCAATCTCAAGTAGCTAGAATAACAACAAAAAATTAAATCCAAAGAAAATACATAGGAAAAAGCAGAAATCAATGAAATATAAAATAGATGCACAATAGACAAATTCAACAAAGTCAAAAGTTGGTTCTTTACAATGAGTAATAAAATAAAGTTCTAAATTACTAGTATCAAGAATGAAAATACATATATTGTTAAAGCTTCTAAAAATGAAAAAAGTAATAAGATACTATGAACAACTTTATCTCTATCAATTTAACAACTTACATACAAATTTTTAAAGAAAAATGTAACTTACCAAGATGTGTAAAAATCTGGAAAGTGCAGTATTTATTAAAGAAATGGAATCCATAATTTAAAAACATCCTAGCAATGAAATTTCAGACCAGATGGCTTTAGTGATGAATTCTCTCAAATATTTGAGAAATAAATAATACCAGATTACACAAACACTTACACAGAATATAAAAAGAGAATACCTCTCACCTTGCTTTATGAGGCTAGTAAACTTTAATTCCAAATTCTTATGAGGACTTTGCAAAAAAGAAAATAACAAGATGTCTTATAAGCCTAGAAGCAAAGACTCCTCTGACCAAAATATTAAAAAAAAATTCTCTATCTGGCTGCACTGGTCTTAGCTGTGGCGTGTGGGATCTAGTTCCTTGACCAGAAATTGATCCCAGGCCCACTGCGTTGGCAGCATGGAGTCTTAGCCATTGGATCACCAGGGAAGTCCCCTAACCAAAATGTTGATAAACTTAAGTCTAGCAATGTATAGAAAGATAATACACCATTCTAAAATGGGATTTATTCTAGGAGTGCAAGATTGGTTTACATTCATAAATAATCAGAATAATTTATCATGTTAATACAGTAAGTAAGAATATCTACTTGATCATCTCAATAGACATGGAAGAGCATTTGGTAAAATTCAACATTCACTTAGGGAGATGCAAAATTTTCCACAAATGAGGACTAGATAGGAATGCCTTTAATCTGATAAAGGGTATCTTCAAAAGTCCAGCAGTCAGCAGCACACTTACTGGTGAGGTATTAAAATCTTTTCTCCTGAGAGTGAGGGTGAGACATGGTGTCCAGGACTATTGCTTCTGTTCTCATTGTACTGCAGGGAATATCCACTGCAATAAGACAGGAGAATGAAATAAAAGGTGTAGAAACTGGGAGGGAAGAAATCCTCTCACAGACAACATGATTGTGTAACTAGAAAATCTGAATGAATCTGGCAAAACTTAGAATTAATAAGTGAATGTAGCAGGATTTCTGTTACCATGTTAATGTGCAAGAAAACATTGTTGGTGCCAGCAAAAGACAATTCGGAAATAATGTTAAAAAGAGATAGCACTTATCATAGCATCAAAACTAGGAAGAAATCTATGACCAGTTGTTGAAGCCTCTGTATAGAAAACTACAAAACATTACTGAAGAGAGATTACAGATTAAATAATTGAGGGGCATGCTGTATTTGTAGATTGGAAAATTTGATATATAAAAAAGTCAGTTAAAAAAAAAAAAAGTCAGTTCTCAGTGAATGGTTCTATACATTCAATACAATCCAGGTAAAAATCCTAGCAGGTTTTGAATGTGTGTTTAAATTGTCAAGCTGATTACAGAATGTATATGGAAATATAAAGGGCCCCAAATAATGAAGACAGTTTTGAAGAACAGAACTGGAGGATTTACACTCCCAGGTGTCAGAACACAATATGGAGCTACAGGTATTAAAACAGTGTGGTGTCTGCTGACGGCTGAGCCAGCAGACCGTGGAGCAGAGCTGCGTGTAGACACAGACCCACACATACGTGGGTGCCTGGGTGGGGGCGGTGCGCCGCCGCACGGTGGGAGGTGCGATCTGCTCAGGGCTTGATGCTGGTCAGCGGACAGCCGAGCTGGGACAAGCCCTGTTGGGCACACAGCAAGTCCAGGTCCAAACACACCGCCCCCTGGTGTACATGTCGGAGCCGCTGGGGAGCAGCGTGCAGGACAAGACGTGCACACAGGCGGCAGCCGGCTCAGGCCGTGTGGACCTTCCAGGCCAGGGCCATTGTTCTGTGCCTGGAAAGGGACTGGAGGACTGTGGGCACCAGGCTGCCACCCCCTGCAGATCCTTCCGCTCAGCTCGCCCAGCTCAGAACACTCGCCGGGATCACAGATCTGGATGTGAACAGTAAGGCAGGGAAGTGTCTGGATGCTGCCCTTGGAGGCTGTCACCCTCCTGCACAGATGAAAATGCACTTGCTGTAAAGAAAAGAGTAAACTTGACTTTGTTAAAGTCTGTACACCGCTGAGAGTGAAGAGGTGACCCTCAGAATGAGCAAAGGCATTTGCACAGTGCATATCTGAAAAGGACTTACATCCACAATATGTAGAGATCTCTTACAAATCGTGAGTGCACATGGCTGCATATCTTGTCTCTTACATAAGATAAATACAGACAATTCAGAAACATAAAAGGGCAAACACCTTGGGTGGGCACATTGGAAAGGAACATTGGAATGGTTGGTGAACACATGGACGTGTTCTCAGCGTGTGTCGTTGGAAGCAGAGTGAACCCACGGTGCTCCATCTCTGCACACCTTGCACCCACCAACACAACTGAAAAGAACAGTTGAAAACTCGGGAGGTAGCCACGTGCCAGGGAAGCTGTGGAGCAGCTGGAGATCTCACGCGCTAGCCGGGAGTGTGCGTGGGGCCCCTACTCTGGCTGCTGAACATGTCTGTGGAGTGAAAGGTCTTCCTGCCTTGGCCTTGTAGCTCCTCCCAGGTGTGGACCCATTGGAAAGTCATGTCAAAGAACGCTGAACACAGCACAACATGCAGCAGCTGACACCTAGGGGAGGGCCAGCCTAGAGCATTTGTGCTGAGTCCGTGCATGGAAGACTGGCAGCAGAACGGATCATCTGTGGCCAGCAAGGCCTGGTGACACCTCAGACACACGCTGAGCGCAGAGCATAGAGGTCCAAACCGGGCCGAACCAACGAGAGTGGGAAGCCAGACAGCCCTTGCTTGGAGGCAGCGCCATGAGTAGGGGCCTGGCATGTCCGTATCTTGACCCAGAAGTCTTCCTTTTGTTACGGCTCACAGACCTGTCCATGTGTGATTTGTGTATTCAACTGCTCATGCCCTATTTCAGTAGAATGTTTCCTAAAGGGGAAGAGAATGGCCAGCAGTGCTTCTGAGAAGTTATGAAAGGTGATTTCCAGGAATTTCGCAGCCTGTGGTTGGTGAGCTGACACTGCAGATTCAGCCTGGGGATGCCGCTGCGCTGATGCTCGGGTTTGGGGCTGCCATCTGCAGGCTGGTCGTCCTGGCAGGAGCCAGGGTGCCCACCTCTTCTCCTCCGAGCCGAGTGCTGGAGTGGCTGGGAGCAGGTCGACCTCCTTGGCTGTGTTGGCCGCTGCCTCAACTGGGTCCTGGCTCAGCCTCCAACCCGGGTCAGGCCCAGCCGGTGGGCAGCGCCTGGGCTTCTGGGCCGGCCGCTGTCCCCAGGCAGGGCGGAGCCTGCCCCGCCCTGGGAACACGCTCCAGCGTGCTGCGCCAGCATCAGCGGCGTGCAGTCCCCGGAGCCCCATCTCCGTGTCTCACCTGGACATCTGTGGGGGCCTCCTTAGTCGTGTGTCCCTCTCAGAGCCACCCCCCAGTGGCGGCTCTGTTACTTACCATGGGGCCAGGGAAGGATTGGAGCGTCTTGCCAGTCCTTTGTTCCGGGCTTTGCAGAGCTCCCAGAGATGTCCGTCAACTGACCACAGCCTTTGCTATTTGGAGGGATGGACGACCAGCCTCTGGGCTGCTGCACAGAAGCTGTGTTTCCCAAGAGTGAGACCGGCTCTCGTCCTGACCCCTGCTCTCCCGCCAGGGTCACGGATACTCCCACGCGGAGCCCTGGGTCAGAGTTTGCGAGACAGTGGCCTGTTTCCCAGAGTCCCTGAGAGCCCTGGGTCCTGCCTGGCCGCTCACTGGGCTCCATCTCTTCTCACGGGAAACTGCTTGCCCCCCCTCCCCCCCCCACCCAGCAGTCACATTGGATTGTTGGATCGTGGGCATGAAACGGACATGTCGGAGCAAGGACCCAAGCCCTTGGCCTTGGAGCAAAGAGAAAGCCGCCTTTGTTGGCTGCCCGGCGAGCTGGAAAACCATCCCCTGGCTGCGTCCTGCGCTGTGGCCCCAGCGCCCTGCCAGCAAACCCTAATCCCGGCTTCGGAGCTCAAGACCCAGACCGAGGCTTTGTGAGAAGACGGTGCTTTCTGATCCGTTCAGGAGGGGGCTGGGCGGGGCCAGCTGCCTCTCCCTCCCTGGTGCCTCCTCCTGAGCCACTTGGGGAGGGCGAGCTGTACTGTGGGAGCCAGGGCGCGCGCCCACGCCTGCAGGGAGGCTGGGCCCCTTTCCTCTCGCTTTCTGGGGCCTTCTCTGAAACCAGACTCCAGGTGGCCACGCGTGGCGCCTGTGCACTTCACGTCGTGCGTCAGAGTCACTGTCGCTGGCCCGCCCGTGCTCCTGGCTGTGCCCCCAGCCCCTGCTGGCCAGGCTGCGCTCACAGCAGGGCTGCAGAGGGTGTGTCCGCGCCTCAGTCCCCGGTGGCCGGCTCGGGCTCTTCCCGCGGGAGGTGCCCCGGCCACTGGGATCAGTGGAGCTCAGGGACAGGTGCTCTGTTTTGGAGCAGCCTCTGCTGCAGGGAGGGTGGTACCTTCGGGATCCCCTGCAGGCACAGGGCCCACCCCCCACCGTGCCCCGTGACTCACTCGCGCGGGGACTTCCGGCGCCCCATGGCCCCTGACTGGGGCTTTCACACGTGCTTCCTGGTCAGGGCCTTGCTCTCATCCCCGTCCACCCTTCCATGGCTCTGGATACAACCCCATCACATGGACGTGGAGGCTGGGGTGGGAGAAGTTAAGAACATGCTAGGTCACACAGCTGTCAGCAGAGCTGAGCTCTCCCAGTTCCCTCGCCTCAGGGGCCTAGGGTGGGCCGTCTGCGAGGGGCCCCAGGTGCCGTACCTCTTGCGGGGAGTGCGGGTGTGCCCGGCAGGGGTGGGGTGGGCGGAGAGCACAGCCCCGCGGTGGACACAGGCCGCGGACCGCGGGTGTGGGTCGCTGTTCCCGTCTGGCGGAGGAGAAGGCCGAGGCTGAGTGTGCGCAACGGGCCTGAGCCTCTGGCGGGGCCGCTTCCAGGCCTGACCTGATGCGCCCCGCAGCCCAGGCGGGGCTGGGGCCGCAGAGAGGAGGCGGTGTGGGCACGCGGCCTGGCCCCGGCCAGCCCCCGCCTGCTGCTGCCCGCTTGGCACCGCTCGCTTCCTCCACCCACAGCGGGAAGGGAGGTGATAATTGCCACCTTGGACGAGGAGCGCTCGTCAACAGAGTTTTTAGATCTTTTATTTTATATCAATCCATCCACGTGTTTATTTATGTAAAGGCCTCCCTGGCTCTGGGGATGAGGTGAACACGTGGTCTGGAGGGAGTGCGCTGGCTCTGGGAGGAGGACAGCTGCATGTGGACACTCCCCCTGTGACCATGGGGCGCATGCCCACCCTGCTGGGGCCCACTGCAGCCAGGCCTGGGACGGCCCGAGCTGGGCGCTCAGGCCACGGACGGGGCCCGGTGTCTGCCCCCCATCACGGTGGCCCCAGCACCCGCGGCCCTGTGGGGCAGCCCCGACTGACAAGGCTGGGGCCTGGCCCCTGCAGGGCCTGGCTGGGGGCTCCGGGTGCCCGGTGCAGGCCTGGCCCGGCAGCAGTAGGCTGTGTGGTAACAGTGGTCTGTGTCTTGGCAGAGCCCCCAGGCCGCCTTTGCTGAGCTGGCTGACGATGAGAAGATCTTCAACGGGGGCGATGGTATGTGGCCGGGCCACGAGCAGGCGCTGCTTCCTGAGATCACCGAGGAGGACCTGGAGGCCATCCGGCTGCGCGAGGAGGCCATCCTGCAGATTGAGGTGCGGCTGCGTGCATACATGCGCGAGTTGGGGCAGGGGGGCGGCTTGTTTTTTCCCCTAGTTTGCACATGTGTAATACATGCTGCCAGACATTTCCCTAGCCAGGTGTGGTCTGTGACAGCTGCCGGAGGTGTGCAGGCCCCTGAGTGGGTGTGCGAGTGTATGAGTGGATGTGCAGGAACAGGTGTGCAGGTGAGTGTGCGAGCCAGTGAGTGAGTGTGCACCGGGGCCTGTCTCCTGTTGTGGGAAGTGCATTTATTAGAATGGGGCTCTCAGGATGTTTGGTTCTCTTGGTGGTGGCCCCGAGCCCCTGAGTGTGTGTTCCCTCCTCCCTCTGGGCCTTGGTTTTACCTGCAGGAGAAGGTACTGGGGGCCTGCCTGCCCCCCAGCCCCCAGGAGCTACGTTTCTGGAACCAAGTTTCCCTGAAGCAGCTTCTTTTAGAAAAACGGGAACTTGGGCTAAAAAACTGAGTCACTGGCTGAGGACCCGTCACTGTGTCTGCAGTGGGCAGGTCTGCACTCCTGAGGGTGGTGGACGCCCCCTCACTGCCACGCCCGCCCCCACTCTGCCTGGCAGAGCCTGCGAGGAAGGCGCACGGGCCGTCTTGGAAGACAGGCCTCTCCTCCTTGCCGAGCTGGTCCAGGAAGGACCAGGGACACACGGATGTTCTTCCCTGCTGCTGGCACGCGGGGCCCACTTCTCCCGAGAGCTCAGGGGGCTGGCAGGCCTGTGGCGGGAGGGACCCGCTGCTGCTTCAGCTGCAGAACTAAAGCCTTCTTAGGAGGACCCTCGGGCACACGGGTCGGGCCACCTGTCCTGGTGGGATGAGGGGCTCCAGGGTTGACATGGCCTTGGCCTGGCGTGCAGGGCGCATAGGTGCAGACTCCACTGCAGGGCCCAGCTTGGGGACACGGGTGGGTGGGGTGACCCCCCCGGAAATGTGGGGAGCTCCTGAGCAGGGGCAGGCTCCACTCTGAGGTCCAAGCCCCAACGGGCCGTGGGGTTGGTTTGCTCAGGACGTTGGCCTGTGCCTTGACGGCCTCTCATGGCTGACACGCTGCAGGAGGGGACCCCGGGGTGGGGTTAGGGAGGCCCAGGCGCTGCCAGCCCGTCCTCGTCCTCGTCTGAGCGGTGAGTATGGTGGGTTCACGGGGGCCGTGGACAGGACCTGAGGCCAACCTCGCCGTTGTGCTGTGTCCTCACCTGTGTGTGGGTGACGCGGTATGCAGCAGGCCTTGGCTGGAGGGTGATGGGCTGGGGTTGGGGTCAGCACCCCTGGCCTCCTCCCCTTCCCTCCCTCCTCCCCTTCCCTCCCTCCTCCCCTTCCCTCCCTCCCTCCTTACCCTCCCTCCCTCCTCCCCCTCCCCCCCTGTCCTCTTTGGAAATGGGGAAAACGGACAGATTGTCATTGGCCATCACTCAGCCCTCCCCCAGGTTTGCAGCTGTCCTGATACCAGCGCGGGCCTGGGCGGAGACTAGCCAGCCCCGTGCCTGCCTATGGCAGCAGAGGCCTGTCCCGGGCGGGTGGCAGGCCCCAGCCCCTCCAGGGGCACCTGAGCCCCACTGTCCAGGTTACTCAGGGGTTGTCCGCCCGGGTCTGCAGGGCCAGGCTGCCGTGGGCGGGCAGAGCTCTGGGGAGGGGCTGAGGGAGCAGCCTCAGGACGACACGTGGGGCATTCCTCTCCCTGGCTGCTGCAGGGTGTTCCACGTGGAAACTGCTTACTGCACCCACTCTGCCCCCAAGTTCCCGGGGGGCGTTGTACACAGGTGGTTTATGCATGCACAGCATCGCCGGACAGAGGGAGACCTGTGGTCCCGGAGCCCCTTTGAGGCCCTGGGCTGCCCTCAGGGACCTCCCTGTTGGCTGGGCTGTGGGGGTGTGGACAGATGGGGAAACTGAGTCCTGACTTTAGGTCCAAGTCTCCGCTAGCTGGCTGGTGACCTGGGGCTTGCTCCTCACCCCAGTCATTGCTTCTGTGAAATGGGGGGCTTGCCGGCCAGGGGTCAGGTGGTGAGTGGGCAGGAGACTGAGGGCTGCCAGGGCCTCTGTTGATTCTGGGCCTGGCTCAGTGGCCCCTGGACCTGCATGGTTAGGTTTCAGATGAGGGTGTCTTGCTATTTGAGGAGATGGGCGCCTTGAGGACCTCCATGCAACCTCCCAGGGCAGCCCATCCCCTAGCAGCACCAAGTGTCCTCTGAGGCCCCCTGGGGGCTCTCCGTCTGTGGGTGGATGAGATGTCTCCACCGCCCTCTTCCCTCTTGCCCCGCAGACCCCGACCCCTGCCCTGGGCTCCTGTGCCAGGCCGAGGGGAGCTCGGAGACTGCAGAAGCCAGGCCTGCGGGTGGGTCGCTCCAACGGGAGGGCGCTCACAATACATTCTGGGGTGCCTCTAGGGCTCCTCCTTCCTGCCCTGATTCAGCTGATCTCTGGCCTCCCACCCGAGGGCCCCTCCCTGACGCTGGTCCAAGGTGGGTCAGCACTCGGACCCCAAAACTCCCATGGCCCCAAGGGTCGGGGTATCGGTGCCGCTGGGGGACACTCAGGTTGTGGGTTGGGGGTGCTTGGCAAACAAAGTGGGGCATCCCTGGTCCACTGTGATGAGCCCTGCAACTTAGGCCGGGCTGAGGACTGGGAGACAGGGTGGGCCGCTCCCAAGGGGCAGGGGTGTGCCTGCGGGTCCCCTTCCCCGGGAGACCACCCTCCCAGAGGGCGGGGACAGGGCCTCCAGAATGGCCTTCTCCCGGGGGCAAGGACCCCTCTGGCCAGCGGCTTGCCCATTGTCCCCACAGCGGCAGCCGGCTCGCTTCATGGGCCTTTAGCGCACTTGCTGTTGGTTAGATACTAACAGGTGACCCCTGCTTCATCCCTGGAAGGCTGCCCCCCACTCTGCTGGCCCCACATGGCCCCGTACTCCTGCTGCCCTCTGGCTGGCTCTCGGGCACGTCCTCCCTGGCCTTCTCCAGCCCTGGGGCGGTGTGGCCCCCCTCTCAGACCTGGGCTTTTTGCTGCCCCCTAAGTGGGCTCCCTTGTCTCCCTCCCCCGACAGTGGGGCTGAGGTCACAGGACCAGAACCTGGCCAGTGTGTCCCTCCTCCCCCGCACCCCACCCCCCGAGCCTGGACCCTGCTGATACCTCAGCAACTTGTTCCCTTTTATCTTCAGGTTTTGGCTCAGATGTTCCATATCTAAAGTTTCATTTCTCTGCATTGTCTAGCATGCTGTTTAATTAATTATCTTGTTACTATTCCTTCTCCTGCAGGAGATTGTAAGCCCCATGGAGGCAGGGGTGTTGTCTATCTTAGTCTGGCTATGTTCCTGCTGCTGCAGGATGCCTGGTTTTGTCTGGGCACTCAGTGTCTTTCTCTGGGACAGACAGATCAAAGGGCTGGTGGGGAGAGAGGGATGGATGGTGGGGGTGTGGATGGATGGGGGATGGATGGATGGTTGGGGTGTGGATGGATGGGGATGGATGGATGGATGGGGGTGTGGAAGGATGGATGGTGGGGGTGTGGATGGATGGGGGATGGATGGATGGATGGGGGTGTGGAAGGATGGATGGTTAGGGTGTGGATGGATGGGGGATGGATGGATGGATGGGGGTGTGGAAGGATGGATGGTTAGGGTGTGGATGGATGGGGATGGATGGATGGATGGGGGTGTGGAAGGATGGATGGTTAGGGTGTGGATGGATGGGGATGGATGGATGGATGGGGGTGTGGAAGGATGGATGGTGGGGGTGTGGATGGATGGGGATGGATGGATGGATGGGGGTGTGGAAGGATGGGGGATGGATGGATGGATGGATGGTGGGGGTGTGGATGGAGGAGGTGTGGATGGATGGATGGTAGGGGTGGATGATGGTTGGGGGGTGTGGATGGATGGATGGATGGGGGAATGGATGGATGGTGGGGGTGGATGGTGGTTGGGGATGGGTGAGGATGGGGGTTAGATGGATGGTAGGGGTGGATGGATGGTGGGGGTGGATGGATGGTGGGGGTGCAGGTGGATGGGGCATGGATGGATGGTGGGGGATGGATGGTAGGGGTGGATGATTGTTGGGGAATGGATGGATGGTAGGGGTGGATGATGGCAGATGTGGATAGATGGATGGTGAGGGTGTGGATGAATGGATAGTGGGAGATGGATGGTTGGGGATGGATGATGGGGTTTAGATGGATGGCTGGAGAGGATGGGGGAGGGGTGGGTGGATGGATGGGGGAGGGGTGGGTGGATGGATGAAGGTGGGTGGGTGGCAGCTGAATGGAATGAGAAGCTTCATGTGTTGGGACTCCACAGAAGATTTGTGTTTTAATAAGAGGGCTCTGCTGCCTGTATGTATGTGCATCTGCAGCCCACACAGAAGTCTGGTAGCGCAAGCACCCCCGTGCTCCACATTTACTGAAGCCGAGGTGGAGGCTGGGAGCGGGCGCTTCACTTGGCTGGGCCCCGGCAGCTTGTGTGAGGCAGAGCCGGGACTGTGGCCAGTGCCCGGCTCGAGAGCAGGGCCATCCTGACGGCGGTGCTCTGCCCTCTCTTCCCGGTGGAGGGTGTGGCAGGGCCCTGAGGCCGCCTGTGCGGAGCCCAGAGCCCAGGAGCACGCCCGCGAGGCCCAGCTCTGCCTCCCACCTGGTCACTCAGCTCTGGTCACAGGGGCTTCTTGCTCTCTGGAGGACAGGGCAGGGCCGGGTCTCCCTAGGGGTAGGAGGAGGTTGAATGAGACGGGCGTGTGCCCCCAGCCACTGCCAGGGTGTAGCGGACTTGCTGAGGTCCACCTGGGGCGGACCAGAGTCACCTGTGGGCTCCCAGTAGGGTCTGCCCACGGCATGCACTGCCCCGGCCCCCTCTGCCCCGCCCGTCGCACCTGAGCTCACCTGTGAGGCCTGGCGCCCCTGCCCCCCTCCTGGGCTGCTCTGTCACCTGACCCACCAGCTGCTCTGTTGCCATGGCTACCTGGCAGGCTGAGGAGGGAGGGGGCTGGGGTGAGGAGGGGGCCTAGCCGCTCTACCCGTAGCTGGTGTGGTAAAGCCAAAGCCCAGGGGGAGGTTGATCTGGCCAGTGTCTAGCTATAAATATGGGAATCAATCAATAAACAAAGTTTGGCTGTTCCATTAGCTGGAACAGTCGTCTCTGTAGGTGGATGGTTGCCAAGATCCTAATTATGAGAAGAGATTGCGTGGTAGAGAAAAATGCAGCGGTATTTTCTTTCCTTTCGTGGTTAAAAGTGGAGGGAACACACACGCACACACAGACACACGCACCGAGGTTTTATTATGTCCTGTGCAAGGCTGTTATTCCTCAGTGCCAGTAAAAGAAGAGAGAAGATTCCGTGAGAGCTTTTAATGAGTTCTAGTTTTAGAAGCAATCAGGATAATAATTGCATGATTTAAACATTTACTAAGTTAAGGTGTTTTTTTCGTCTCTCCCGCTCCCTGGTGCCCACGCCTGGGCACACGGCTCCCGGTCCCTGCCACAATCATGTGCCACAGCTGGGGCTGCCCCCGGGGGCTCCATCCTGGCAGCTCTGGGGGCTTCTGGGCTCCCAGCATGGCCCCCCGTGACCGGCCTGGCCTTGAGCTCAGTCCACGGGCCTGAGGCCTGGCCTTCCGCCTGGCTCCTGGGTCGGGCTCTGGCATGTCCACACTTTGCCTCGGCACCCTCTGTCAGGAGCCGAGCCTGCTCAGGTGCCCAGCACGGTGACTGTCTGTCCCGGCTGGTTGCCTGTGTCCTGCCGCTGCCGCTCGTGCCCACCGTCAGCTTCCCTGACTAGCACGCTCCAGGCTCCAGGAGTGGTTTGGAGGGGGGAGCCGTGGGCCGAGCAGGGGGCCCGGGGCTGGGGGTGGGACCGTGGCCCCGGGACCTCCGAGGCCGGCTCTCTACTACTGGGCCATCCTGGTAGGGCTTCCTGCCCCAGACCTCCTGGAGGGCGGGGACTGTGTGCCCACAGGTTGATCTGCCTGGGTGCTGGGACCCTGAACTCCCATCCCTGAGCAGCGCCCTGGAGCCAGCCTGTTCGTCTCTGAGATCACCTAGGAGGCTACTGCCTGGGGATCCCGGAGGGGTCTGACCCCAGGCTTGCCTGCCACCCTCTACGCACAGTCTGGCTTGCTCTGCCTGGAGGGTGCCCCCTGCTGACCCCCTCACAGTGGCTCAAGGTCGGGGGTCAGGCCTCAGGTGTGCCCGCGGGTCAGCCTGGTGCTAGGGCGATGTCCCCCGAGTCCGCCCTTGCTCCCTCGGCCTCCAGGCTGGTGGGGACAGGCTGCAGCCCAGGGCCCTGGGACACCCCCACTCCCCTTATTCCCTCCAAGGTGGCCTGAGCGTCTGTTCCAGCAGGTGGTTGGTTCATCCCTGGACGACTCAAGAGGGTCATGGGCCTGAGGGTGAAGCGGGGCCCCAGGACGGTCTCCCGGGGACATGGGGCCTCAGTGGTCCTCAGTGTCAGCTCAGAAGTGGGCAAAGTCAACATCGGAATCTCGGGCATCTTCAAAAGAGGGAAAGTAAAGAAAAGATACAGATAATGCTAAGTTGTGTCCGACTCCTTCGATCCCATGAACTGTAGCCCGCCAGGCTCCTCTGTCCATGGGATTCTCCAGGCAAGAATACTGGAGTGGGTTGCCATTCCCTTCTCCAAAGAGGGGCGCCGGGAACCGAGAAGGGTGCCAGTGTCAAAGGTCATGTCCATGTCTAAGAGGCTGGTGAACGGAGACCTCCCTGGCGGCGGTCTTTGACGACGACCTTCCGGAGACGGGATGCGGTGCCCTTGGCGCCCTGCCCAGGGGGACGGGGGGGGTCACCCACATGAGGTCCCCCCGGTGCGGCTGCTCTGTGCTCCTGGGGCACCGGGGGCATCTTGGCTCACGCCGGCAGACCGGGCCAGCCAGGAGCAGCCGGCACCCTGGCAGCGGCCGCCTGGCTCGACAGACCCCATGCACGTGCCTCCGGGCATGGAGGGCAGGCGGCAGAGGCCTGGGAGCGACCCCTGGCCCCAGATGGCCGGGCCAGCACCAGCTCCTGGCCGCCATCCGCAGCCACAGCCCTGACCGTGTTTGTGGGGCTGCTTGCTACAGAAACGTGATGTGGGCAGTGTTCCTGGAGGGGGCGGCCCCTGTGCATTTGCAGTAGTTAGAGATTAGCCTTGGCCACTGCGTCTCCCAAAGCGGGAGGCCTCTCCCGAAGCCCTGAAGGGAGCTGGACTGGGGACCCACTGTCCCACCCAGGCGGTTCCGGGTTCTTGGGGTCAGTGCTGCTCGGACAAGGAGCACCCGCCACAGTAGCTGTGTGTCCCCGTTGGGGCCGGGCCATGGCGATGGCCACTGCTTTAGCTTCTGGCCCCCCACCCCGGGCAGGCAGCCTGGGGTCCTGGGCCCCTGAAGGCCCCGGGCTTGTGGCTCCTGCTCAGCCACCCATCCCGCCCTCTCCTTCGCTGAGACTCTGTCCCTGTGCCCGAGGGAAGGGATCCACTGCACGCGTGTTGAGCTCGCTGGCAGCTAGGGCATGAGACCTCCCGGGAGCGAGCCCACTGTCCCTGGTACTGATCAGGGGCCCGGACTGCCGGGGCTGCCCTGCTCCCAGAGAGCGGGAGGGTCCCAGGAGAGCCCCTTTACCTCTGGTGCTGGCTTCCCTGCGTGCCTGTTTGTGACCTCATGCAGCGTGGGGAGACTGAGCACCCTACAAAGTCCCCTCGGAGCTCCCAAGTCCAAGCACACCCACAGCCAGACTCCAGACCCGCAGGTTTCTGCCCGTGGTGCGGGCTCAGTGGCTGAGGTTGAGGCTGGCCGTCTGGCGGCCTTGGGGCGGAGACCTGGAAAAGTGGGGAGGTGGGCTTATCTCCCTGAGGTTTGGCTGAGGCTGCGGCTGTCACTGGTGACCTTGGGGTCTGGACCTTCAGGTTGCGCCTGAGCTCGGCCTTCCCACCAGCAGCCTTGTCCAGGGAGGGCCATGGGGATGCAGATCCCAGAAGCGGGTCCAGGTCAGAGGCCGCCCGAGGCCCTGCACTCATCACCACCTTCCCGGCCGTGGGCCCGGTTCCCGCAGAGCCGCCACCTCTGCTGTGTGTAAGCCCAGTAATTGAATTGCGATTGATAGTACTTGTCGGTTTAAGATCATGCTAATTGCTTCATTTCCCAGCACACTCCTAAAAAGAAAATGAATCTCCCTGTGATATTTAGCAGTGGGGTGAAATGACCCTGGTGGAAATGAATCCAGGGTCCTGATGGGCTGCAGGGTGGCGGATGGGGGGGGGCAGCGATGTAACACCCGCATCTCAGAGGTGTGGAGGGGCCTCCCCTCCTGGCTCTACCCTGGCCATGCGCCCGGCACTGAGGGAGGAGGCTTGGATTTGCTGGGTGGTAGGTGTGGGAACTTGACTCCTAGGTGAACGGCTTTGCCCAGGGTCACCTGGCTGGCCAGTGGAGGAGCCATCTCCTGCAGGGAAGGGACTCAAATCAGCGGGCATTGGTGCCAATCCCCACCCTCCCCCTTTCTGAGCGGCCCTTCTTGAGCCCCTGTAACCTCTGCACCCAGCACAGCCCCAGGCGTGTGCTGTGTGAGTGGCATGCCCACATTCTTCATCAACATCACTTCTACTTTGTTGGGCGAGTGGAGTTAAGATAGAGGAGGCTGGCAGGGAGAATGCAAGCGGCCAGCATGACAAGCGGGGTGGGGGGTACCCGAGTCTCCGGGTCCAAGTTCTGCTTCTTACCCCACTCACTAGCCTCAAGAAGTTACTCAGTCTTCAGACCGCAGTGGGGCTTCCATCCATCCACCACCTACCATCCACCTATCAACCATCCACTATTCTTCTGTCCATCCAGCCATCTACCCATCTGTTTAGCTTCCATCCACCACCCATCCATCCATTATCTATCGAATGCATCCATCTGTCCATCCGTCCATCCACCACCTGTCATCCATCTGCCCACCATCCACTATGCTTCTGTCCATCCAGCCATCTACCCATCTATTTCGCTTCCATCCACCATCATCCATCCGTGCACTATCCATCCAATGCGTCCATCTGTCCATCCATCCATCTGTCCATCCATCCATCCACTATTCATCTCTCCATTCATCTACCCATCCAGTTTAGCATCCATCCATCCACCACCCACCATCCATCTATCCACCATCCACTATTCATCCATCTACCATCTGCCACCCCTGTGTGCTGGCCATGCTGGGTGCCGGGTGGACAGAGAGGGGCAGGCCGGCCCCTCAGTCAAGGAGCTGCAGGAGGGGAGAGGAGTGAGGAGTCTACAGGACTGAGGGGCCTGTGGGAGGTGTATACTGAGCCCCCCACTCCGCATACCCTCTTCTCTCTAGTCAGGCCTGCAGGTCAGTGTTGGGGACACCATCCTGCAGAAGACTGCAACCTTCCAGGGGCCAGCGCTGGGTCCTCTGCACCCAGTGAGGGAGCTCACGGCCCTGGGATGCTCAGCGTGGGCTTTGACCTTTGGGTTGGGGGACAGTGTTTCAGATCCCAGCAGTGTCTCTGAGTTGAGGGGTGACCCTGGGCTCATTTCTGGTTCTTGGCTGTCAGCACTGCTGAGGGATATGGCCTTGACTTATGAACCGTGGGCTCCAGGGACCTAACGGCTGTCCTCTTCCTTCCACAGAGCGACCTGTTAGATGTGAACCAGATCATCAAGGACTTGGCCTCCATGGTTTCGGAGCAAGGAGAAGCCATCGGTGGGTACCCACAGCATCTGACAAGCCACCTGCCCTGCCCGCCCCAGGCCGTCCTTGGGGGCCCTGTGTCTGGCTTCGACCCCAGAGTCCTTCGGCAGCTGCCCCAGGGAGGGGTGGGCACGGTCTGGCGGGGCTGACCGGCAGACAGTGGGGCCTGGGCAGGTTCCCGCAGTCTGAGCCTCTGCTGGCTGCCCTCCTGGCCCTCCCCTTGGTCTCGGCCCAGCCCCTCAGGCCCAGCCCCTCAGGAAGGCTAGCCCGGGGACACCCCGAGAGGTGGGCCCCTCCTCTTGCTCGCGGGAGCATCCGAGCTGCCTGCCCCTCACCCTGTGCCTTCCTCCCAGGAGCATGTGCGGGGGGGCCTGGCCGCGTGGGGAGGGCTGTCCTGCCCCTGCTGTGGCCCTGTTCCCGCCACGCGAGGGCCACCAGCCCAGCCGTGCAGCCCATGTGGCCGCAAGGCTCTCCTGCTCCTCCCCCCGTGCCCAGGTGCCCGGGGCGGTGCTGGGCCACAGCCCGCGGCCCTCAGGAGCGAGGCGGCTCCCAGTGCCCAGAGCCACTTGGTTAACAAGCAGCTCCTGGCCGGGGCCCAGGGCTCCCCACACCACTCTCTAGCCTGTTCTCAGGCTGAGTCATCGCCTCAATGGGGCCTGGAGGCCGGGGCGGTGCTGAGGCCCAGCCCCCCTCCCCCGGTGTGTGCTGCACCCCCAGGAGCAGAGCGAAGGAGGGGGTTGGGCCATGTTGCCTGCCAGCCCCTCCCTGGTCTGCAAGCCTGGGTGCCCGCAGACCCTGCTCCTGCTCTGGGCAGCTCTGGGCAGCACCCGTGCCAGCTCAGGGCACCTCTCCTGGGACCTCCCCTGTCTCCACGTGCTCTGTCGCCTCTGTGGGTGACCGTCAGGGTGGGTGTGCAGAATGCTTTGTATGCTCCAGATGGACACCCAGCTGTTTCCTGGATGGTCACCAGATGGTCACTCGGTCCCAGTGATGGGCCGATGGGGAGGGGCTCTCTGCTGGGCAGGGGGCGTGGCGAGGACTGACCTCCTCCAGAGCCGTGCCTGCTGGAGGGGTGGGCCCCAGTGTCCAGAGTAGCCACGACCCGGGACCCCGCTGCGTGCCATTGTGGGTGTCCTTGGACGGCAGACGGTGGGTGAGGCCCGCGTCCCCCCATAGGGGGCGGTGGGGCCAGCCTGCCGCCCTCAGCCTCCGGTGCCTTTCCAGGGTCCAGCAGTGGCAAGGCCTCGTGCGGGCGCAGCTCCAGCCCCGAGCCGGCTGTGGCGGCCCTACTGCCCAGGCCGGGCCCCCACTCGCGCACCAAGACACGGAAGCCCAACTTCAGCCCCCAGGAGACAGAGGTGCTGGTGCAGAGGGTGACACGCCACTACCCGCTGCTGTTCGGGGCGCTGCGGGGCCCGCCCGCCCGCAAACACCGGGTGTGGAGCAAGATCCTGCAGGCGGTGAACGCACTGGGCTACTGCCGCCGGGACCTGGGCGACGTGAAGCACAAGTGGCGGGACCTGCGCGGGGTGGTGCGCAGGAAGCTGGCCGAGCGCCCCCGCGCCCCCGCCATCCTCACGCCCGTCGAGCGCATGGTGGCCGAGACCTTCGCGGCCCCGGGCGCCCCCGGGGAGGCCCATGCCGCCGAGTCCCTCCCAAGTAAGTGGCCCCCCACAGCCCGCCCGGAGCCTCCCTCCAGCAAGGCCTGCTCTGCGTCGAGATGGGGAGACCGAGGCTCCAGGCCAGGGAAGGGCGCCCCTCGCCTGCGTCACTCAGCCTCAGGCCAGGCCAGACAGCGTCAGGGGCCCTCTGCCTCCCAGGGCACGCTGACCCCGGAGCCCTGGGCCCACCACCAGCCGCCTTTGCGGCCGCTCCTGAGCCTGGCGAGGAAGATGGCTGCCTGGCTGGGTGTTGGCCGCCGCCTCCAGCGCCTCCTCCTCCTGCTCCTCGTCCCCCTCCTCTCAAGACACCGCTGCAAGCCCATCACAGCGCCCTGCACCGCAGCAGCATTGGCTCCACCCGCAGCTTGAAGCTGGGCCCCACGGACCCTCGCCCCCCCTTCCTGGGGAGCTTCTGGAAGGACTTTAGGGAGAAGCTGGAAGCAGGACCAATTACATCCTGAGGGCTGCGGTTGGCAGGACGGCCTGCAGGGACAGCAGGGGCTGTCGACACCCCAGCAGAGGCCCCACCGGACCTTTTGGGGGCTCTGCACCGAACAGGCGGGGGCAGGTCAGAGATGCACACAGATCCAGGACACGGCTGTGCCGTGGGCTGGACTGAGTCATGGGCCTGGACGACGGGGCAGGGCCTGCCTGTTAGTCATGGGCAGGCCGCCTGTTCTACTGGCAGAGCCAGACCCGGCTTTGGCATGCTGCAGATGGGCACACTCTAAGGCCCAGGGGAGCTGGCGGGGGGCGCCGGCTGCTCAGACCCATCTGCCGGCCCCCAGCCTAGGAGCGGGGCAGGAGCTCGGTGGCTGTGTTCATTCTGGTGGCCCCAGTGCGTGACGCTTGGTTCTGCAAGTTCCACCATGATGAGGCCCAGCTCAGCCCAGACGTCCCACCCACCCTGGTTTGGTGGCACCCCGTCCCTGTCCCCCATGACTCCCAGGCTCTCACCCCTCGGGGCAGCCAGCTGTTGACTGGACCCTTAGTGCCCGGGCCGCACCTGCGTTTATGGGCGCCGTCTCTGCCTCAAGCCCTGGGCAGTGCCCAGGCACATGTGTTTGGGTTGAGGGAGGTGTGTTCATTTCAGTCGCTCAGTCGCGTCCAACTCTTTGTGACCCCATGGACTACAGCACGCCAGTCTTCCCTGTCCATCACCAACTCCCGGAGCTTGCTCAAACTCCTGCCCATCAAGTCGGTGAGGCCATCCAACCATCTCATCCTCTGTTGTTCCCGTCTCCTCCCGCCTTCAATCTTTCCCAGCATCAGAGGAGATGTGTGCATGTAGCCACTTTTACCTCTGAGTTTTCACCAAAATGCGTGAATTCAGAGGCTTGTCCTCTCTTCCTGAGAGTTGGCCGGATGCGTGTTTGCATCTGACGGGTCAGCCCACGGAGCTCCAGCTGGTCTCTGCTGAGGGCTATGCCCACAGCTGTGGTCTCTGCTCACTTGTCTGGGCAGCACCGGGTCCTTCTTTTCAGGGGGAGAGGATGTATATAGAGAATCGCCCTGGTGCTCCCGGGGGTTCCAGCCCTGTTCCTCCCGGGTTGAGGGCCCCGGCCCTGATTTGCCCCTGCCCTGTGCCCGCCAGCCTGGCCGCGTGCTGTTGTAGGGCGGGGTGGACTCGCGGGTGCTTCATGTGAAACCGCCTTTCCACCCCCAGTGCCACGGAGGGGTGTCTTCTGGTGTCCCAGGGTGGCTCAGCTGTGCTGCTGGGGTGACGTCTTGGGGGCTCTGCCGACAGGCCCAGCAGGCCCCTGCCTGAAGCCCCTGGTCCCCACTCAGACCCGCACAGTCGTCAGAACCAGCTGCTTGGTGCGGGAATGCCAGCGGCCGGCACGTGCAGATATCATGGCAGGGTCGGTGGTATTCCCAGACCCCGACAGCCGTCTTCACGGCGGCTCACTGTGTGCAAAGCTGTTCTGGGCTAGACTCACCCGTTCTGAGGGGCTGCCAGGCATCGAGGACAGACAGTGCCAGGGTCTCTGTCCTGACACTCAGGCGGGCCAGGGCCCACGCCGGGCGGGTGAGCAGTGCCCAGCCCCACAGCCTCTGACCTCTGGAGGCCGGACTCCCCGTTTGTGCCTCCCCCCGCCCCCGCCCCGGGTGACCACAAGGTCTCCTCTCTGTAATTGCTTGTGTTGTCTTGATTTGCAGATAGTATTGAAGCCGGCCTAGAGGCTGCGTCCTCGCACACAGAGGTGGCCAGTGAGCTCCTCGCTGGAGCCAGCCGGCACCAAGTAAGTCAGTGTGAGGGCACAGCCCTCCGCCCCTGCCCGCGCCGGAGGGGCAGGCCCGCAGGGTCTTCTCTGCGCTCAGGCCGACTGCCGTGGGGGAGGGGAGAGGAGAGGGCGCGGGCTGCATGCCCAGGGCGGTCAGCCTTGCCTGCCCCAGTCTGCACCCCCACCGAGGCTGTGTCCCGGGCCTCTGCCCACGGCTCAGCAAGTGATAGGGCAGGGGTGAGGGGCGAGCGGCTCCCAGGGGCGGGTCTCCCTGCCGTGGGCGCCGTCAGGGCTGCGGCTCCCTATGCCTGGTGTGCGGCACCGGCTGCCCTGTCCTGGAGGGCGGGGCTGTGCAGAGGACACCTTGCTGGGCAGGGTGTCGCTCCCTGTCTGCCCTTGGCTGGGCGTGGGGCTGGAGCTGGTGGGGCCTTGCTGCTTGGGATTTATCGGCTGGCTCTGGGGCAGTGAGGACCAATATCTGACCCTCGTTTGCTTGAGGCGGGCATCAGGCAGCTCTGGGGACACACAACTGTGATGTGAGCCCCTGGCCCGGCCTGGGTCCAGCAGGGAGTGGGCGCCGCAACCATCCTCCACCTGCCGCCCGTCCCCCAGGTCCCCTGCTCTGTGCTGGGCCCTCACTCAGAGACAGAGCCGCCAGAGCCTGTGTCTCCCAGAGCTCGTGTCCTAGGGGTGGGGTGGGTGGACAGTGCAGTCCAGTGACACGGGGCCCTGGGCCCGCTGAGGCAGGGAGGGCTTCCCGGGGCGTGCTGAGCAGGAGCAGGGGCAGAGGCCGAGGAAGGGGCTGCCCAGGCGGGCTCAGGGTGCCGTGGCCAGGGGGTGGACGCTGTGTGGGCCGTGCCGCTGGGGGCAGGGAGGGGCCGGGAGGTGGTGGACGCTGTTCTTGCTCCCCGGGGGCTTTGGGACGTCAGCACTGTGCTGGGAGAGGGACTCGGGTTGCCTCGGGTAGGAGGGGCGCAGGGCGGGGCCGGCCAGCAGAGCCTCCCTCCCCAGGCCTCCCCCTGTGGGGAGCCTGGAGGCCACCAGACTCCGCGAGGGCGCGTCATGGGGGCGCCCACTGGGCCCACTGCTGCCCCCCCTTTTTTGCGTCGGGGCCCCCTGACCCCTCAGCCAGGGCAAGGGTTGGGTGTGCGTGACAGCTGGTGTGGCTGCCGGGGGTGGTCCGTGTCTGCAGGGCGGGGCTGGGGCAGCGCTGCAGAGTCTGGTGAGCGGCTCGGGGCCCTCTGCCTGCACAGCCAGCCCTCCAATGCAGAGGACGGCTGCTCCCCCGGGCCCGCTCCCTCCCGGGTTCCCAGAGAGAAGGCAGCGGTTGAAACTGACAAGCACGTGGACTTGTCAGAAGCCTGGCCCGGCCTCTGCTGCGGGGATTCGGAGCTGGACGTTGCCCGCCGAGGGCCTCACTCCCGAAGCCACATCTCAGCAGACAAGCAACACGCCGGCAGGGCGGCTGGCTCCCCTTTGTGCCCGTGGGGGCCACCGGCTCAGAAGGATCAGCGCGGGCTTGGACCGCGGAAGGAGGAGGGGACGGCGAGGAGGACGAGGACGACGAGGAGGCGGCGGCGGGGCGGCCACCCGTGCCCGGGGCCCGGCAGGCTCGGAACCTGGCCTGCCCGTTGCCAGGGGGCCCGTGGGCCTGGTGCTCCGGGGTGACGCTGCCCTCCCCAGGTGGGACCCTGCCCCATAGGTGAGGCAAGGGGGCTCCGCCCAGGAGGTGCAGCCCACGGTGGCCACCATGCAGGAAGCCCTCCGGCTCCTGCCCACTGCCCGCAGCATGCTGGGAAGTGTCGGCAGGACAGGCATCACGGCCTCTGGCCTTCCACGTGCGGACAGGGCTTTGAGACCCAGAGGAGAGAAGAGCTTCCCACAGTCACATAGCTCCCCAGAGGTGGATCTGGTTTTGGAGCCTAGTGTGTAGGATTCCAGGTCTCAGCTTTTCCTGGTGAAGTGCTGCTTTTATATCCACTCCACTTATCTTCCTGGATGTCCACTTGGTGGATGGCCAGCTGGACAGACAGATGAATGGAGAGTTGGGTGGATAGATGGATGGACTGAAGGGCTGGAAGGGCGTCAACACAAGTGCGTGGATGGACAGACAGAGATGTGGGTGAGTGATGGAGGGGTGCGTGGTCTGGCTTGAGGATGGACGGCTGAGAGATGCACAGTGGATGAACAGGAAGATGCACACGGATGGATGGACAGAAGGAAGGAGGTGGGCAGATGGAGGGACAGGTGGATGCTCGACCAGCAAACAGATGGGCAGACAGATGAAGGGATGGATGTGTGGGTGGACACGTGTAGGTAGGCAGATGGACAGACAGGATAGTGGGTAGATGATGGCCAGCTTGGGTGAGTGGACAGACAGACAGATGGCAGCCTGGTGGTGGTGCCTTGGCCTTGGAGCCGCCAGGTTGGAGTTTTATCTCGGCATGCCTGGAGGACATCCTTCACTCTCTGAGTCTCGGCGTCCTGTGAGGGCGCTGCTGCCCACCACGGAGGGGCCCTGAGAAAGGCCGAGACAGCTGTGTGTACAGAGGGCCTCGTGCACCGAGGGCCCTCCTGGCATTGCCTGGACCCCGGCCGGCAAAGGCTCACGTTTCCTGTCTCCCCCTCCTAGCCGACAAGGAGGACGAGGCCCCTGGCTGCCTGTGGCTGCCCCTGCAGACGCTGGATGGGCCGAGCCCGCCTGAAGCCGACCCCCTGGACCCCAGAGGAGCCTTCCCTGCGTCCGCCTCCTCCCCGTCCCCGCCCGCCTCCCCGGGCTCAGCGCCCCCGGCGGCTGAGCTCCCTGGGCCCCCCCGGCCCTCGCCGCCCGCCTCGGCGGGACCCCAGCCCTCCGGGAAGGCCACTGGGGCTGAGGCCTCAGAGCTGGAGCGGCAGCTGCTGGACGCGCAGCGGCGGCAGGGCGCCCTGCTCAGCGCCTGGTCCCAGCAGCAGAGCACGCTGATGGCCCAGCAGAACCTACTGCTGGAGCGGCTGGCCGAGCAGAGCCAGCGGCTGGCCGACGGCATCGAGGCGCTCACCCAGACCCTGGGGAGGCTGGTGGAGGCCCTCCCGACCCGGGGCACCTCGCCTGCCAGCCCAGGCGGCTCCCCAGGGTGTGGGACCATCTGCAGACCGGCTGGAGCCTCTCAGGGCAGCCGCACCGGCCCAGAGGCCTTCTCAGGGATGATCCTGAAGGTGGAGGAGGAGACCTAGGGTCCGAGCCCCATGGGGCCTTGACGGAGCTGGAGAGGACACAGGACATCGCCAGTGTGCCCCTTCCGTCCTGCTGTTGCCCGTGGGCCCAGCAACCCCAGGGAGCGCCGGAGCGAGGTGTGCTCAGGGACAATGCGGAGGACGGCAGAGCCCCACCTCCCATCCTGCGTGTGGAGGTCAGGGCGCATGCACGTGGGCATAGTGCCCCCAGACCACCACCTGGCACGTAGACCCTGGAAGTATGCCTCGGCCGGGCACCCAGAAGACACCCAGCGTGTGCCCTGGAGTGACTCCTGGAAGCCCCCCTGCTCTGCAGGTGTACAGACTGGGTGGGGGCTGGGCCCCTGCGTCTGCTTGATTTTGCCTCAAGGGACCCATGCCCGAGGGCCTGCGATCATTTCTCTGTTTATGTCTATGACGTGAGATAAGTGTGTGCACAAATATTCCTTGGTACTGGACGGGGTGGGATGCCATTTTATACCTACTGACTTTTTTTGGAAAAAATATTTTTCTTATATAAATATAAAATAACAATATTAAAAAAAAAAAAAGACAGTGATGAGGGTGATGCGGACAGAAAATGAGATGGAGCTGGTCTGTCCTGGCTGTCTGTCCCCTGCGCTTTGCCCGCAGGCAGCCCTCAGCCCTCCCTGGGCTTGTGGTCCGCCTTGCCTGTGACCCCAGGGCGGGGCGGCCCCTCAGGGCGGCCCCAGGAGGCAGGCTCACGGCCAGCTTCCCCTTTGCCTCCTTCTCCGGACTTGTGATAACAGCCTTTTCCGGAAGTAGGAAGCTGAGGTCCTGGCAGGAACTGGGTAGCGTGCTGACTTACGGGCTCCCGGGGCAGCCCGGCTCGGAAGGAGCTGAGCGCAGGGTGGGACCTACACAGAGGGAGGGATGTTTCCGGGTTTCACTGTTCCCCACAGAGCCAGTGGCGAGTCAGTGACTCTTGTCCACAAAAGCGCCTGAGCCGCCTAGTGGCCCATCCGGCCCTCTTCAGTGTGACCAGCGTCCTTCCAGCCCCCTCGTCCCTGTGGTCAGATGTCCCCGGGTGTTCTCCATGGTGGCTCCTTCTGCCCTGCAAAGCCTGGGTGTATCTCAGGTCTGCTCTTGGTGGATAAACTGCAGGTTAGGGGTGGTTCAAACTGTAAAGAGTCTGCCAGCAGTGTGGGAGAACTGGGTTCAATCCCTGGGTTGGGAAGACTCGTGGAGAAGGAAATGGCAACCCACTCCAGTGCTCTAGCCTGGAAAATCCCATGGATGGAGGAGACTGGTAGGCTACAGTCCATGGGGTCACAAAGAGTCGGACATGACTGAGCGACTTCACTTTTACTAGGAGCCCATGCAGGAAACAGCTTAATGTGGGAAAATTGATGGTTGTAAAGGCTTTGCTGGTTTGCAGGGAGAAGTGAAATAGCCAGGCTTGTCCCCTCCCTGCAACCCCCTTACCTCCCCAGTCACCCCAGCACTGAGCCGGAGGCAGCTCAGAGGCCGGCCCTGAGATCCGGGATCCCGACAGACGAGTCTCTCTGGGGGAGGGCCCCACAGGCCTTTGGGGGCCCCTCAGAGGGAGGAAGAAGCATCACGTGAGCCCACGGGCAGTGGTCACGTAGTCTGCAGTGGGCAGGAGGGCCAGCATCGCAGAGTGACGGGAGCAGAGCTTCAGGCCCGCCTGGTGCAGAGTGCTGGTGCGGAGGTCTGCACCCCGGGACCTGAGCAGGTGACTGTGTTAGAAGTTGAGGCTTTTAGAGGCGATCGAGGTGAAGTGGGATCCCTGGGGTGACCTCTACCTCAGCGTAAAGAAGAAATCAGGGCAGAGACACCCGCGGGGGGACGGCCGCGTGAGGACCCGGGAGGAGGCAGCCAGCCACATGCCGGGGGGGAGGCCCCAGGGGGGGACAGGCCTGCCAACCCTCGTCTCTGACCTCCCGCCTCCAGGACATGGGGTGGGCAGGGGTTGCATTTCTGTTGTTAGAGCTGCCGAGTCTGTGTTATTTGATGCGGCAGCTGCAGCTGGCCCATGCAGACCCCCAAGGTATCAAGCAGATACCTAACATAAGATAGTTTCTAAGGAATATTTTAAAAATGAGGTGAAGTCACAAAGATGAGCCGTGGTAACATGATCACAAGTGACCCAGCGTGTCTGGAAAGGGCCAGTGACAACTTTTAAGAACAAAGAACTCGGCCGTGGCATCCTTGGTCACAGATGACATGTGAGGCTTAGCCGGAGAAATGGCAACGCGATGGGGAACTTCAGAAACTGGGAAGGGTGACAGAGAAATGAAAGGGTGCAGAGGACCAGAAGTCCAGCCTGGGTCTGGGCAGGGTCCCAGGAGAAGGAAATCGAATGAGGAAAGGCGGTGCGTGACCCCCTGACTCCCCCATTCTGCAGACGGGGAGTGGGGGGCACGCACAACACCGGGTGGCTCCACGTGGTGGGAAACCTCGGCCCCTGAGCGGGAGGCTGGCTCAGGAAGGGGGACAGAGCGACAGCTCCCCCAGCTCGGTCACAGGCTCAGCAGAGGAGGCTGTGGGGAGACCAAGGCCCAGAGAGGGACTGTCAGCTGGAATCAGGCCCCGGGCAAAACCCTCTCAGGACAAAGAGGACTGAAAGCTTGAGGGTTTGCTACCAAGAGACTCTGACAAGAGCCTCTGAAGGGTGGACTCAGTGATGGTCCCGGGAGGAAGGTCTGTGCCATGGGCAGTGAGCCAGGAAGCTGGTCAATAAAGGACTCAGGTAATAAAACTGTTTCATATTAAGCAGTGCTCTTTGACTGTAATGTCTAATTTGCCTGGGTCAATGTTTAGAAAAGACAGAACAGCAATGGGACAATGATAGTGTATTGGTTGTAAAGAATGATTACATTATTAATTTTGGTACCTGTTAGTAGCTGCTGCTGCTGCTTAGTCGCTTCAGTCGTGTCCGACTCTGTGCGACCCTAGACGGCAGCCCACCAGGCTCCGCCGTCCCTGGGATTCTCCAGGCAAGAACACTGGAGTGGGTTGCTATTTCCTTCTCCAATACATGAAAGTGAAAAGTTAAACTGAAGTCACAGTCCTGTCTGACTCTTCGCGACCCCATGGACTGCAGCCCACCAGGCTCCTCTGTCCATGGGATTTTCCAGGCAAGAGTACTGGAGTGGGGTGACATTGCCTTCTCCGTAAATTAATATAGAAGACGACAATAGGATAAATAGAAAACCCGCGGCAAACCTTTGGTATCGTGTCCAGTAAACAGATTAATGTGGATGGATTAAAAGGGCCCATTAAATGTCAAGAATCAACAGATTGTAGGAAAAAACATCTCTCTTTGCCATTTACAACTAATCCAGTAAAACCTAAGGACAAGAAGGTGAGAAAGTGTAAAGAAAGACACAGTGGTTAGAGAGTTGGGAAGAGCATGAGTGGCTAGCCCAGCTTCGGACAAGATTTTATGTGAAGACAAACATAAATACTATCAATATCACTCATATTAGTAAATATCAATATATTAAATAGAATAGCATGACCGGTTCAGCTCTTCAGGAAGATGAAAACTCCTTGGTCTCTGTACACTTAAGAAACAAGCTCCAAATAGATGGGTGGAGCCGGAACTTGCTGCCTGCAGAGGGAACCACCCTGAGAGTGGGAGGCGTCAGCATGGGCACAGGGAACAGGAATTAGTGAAGATGGCGCAGGTTTCAGTGATCACCGGCAGTTCACTCACCAGACCCTCAGACAAATAACACAGCAAATAACACCCAGTCTTCTCCAGGATGCCTGGATTTTGATCATGACTTAGGGCAAAGACCAAGTGTCAGCAAACTTCAAAGAATCAGTAAATGGGTGAAACACTGCAATTATTCAAAAATGCAATTAGGAAAATCCTCTCATTAGATAGCAGCAGCACAAAAATAAAGAAAAATTTCCTTGTATGTTGGGAAATATTTTAAACAGTTCTAAATAAATGGGAGGTCGAAGAAGAATAAATCATTAATGGATATGTAAAAAGACATAATTGAATAATAATGAAAATACTGCATATCAAAATCTGTGGGGTACTTCAAAGGAAATTAATAGCCTTAAATGCTTATACAACAAAAGGAGAAAGGCTGGAAATTAATGAATTAAGATATTAAAAAGACATTAAATAAGAGTAAAATGACTACAGAATAAACCCTGAGAAATTAGAAAGAAGAAGATTATAGAGACAAAGCAGAATTTATTACTGACGCTCCAATACTTTGGCCACCTGATGCGAAAAGCTGACTCACTGGAAAAGACCCTAATGCTGGAAAAAATTGAGAGCAAGAGGAGAAGGGGGCGACAGGATGAGACAGTTGGATGGCATCACTGACTCAATGGGCATGAATTTGAGCAAACTCCAGGAGATAGTGAAGGACAGGGAAGCCTGGTGTGCTGCAGTTCATGTAGTCGCAAAGAGTCGGACATGACAGCAACTGAAGGAAAACAAGAGCTGGCGCTTTGAAAAGACCATGAAAATAGACAAACCACTAGTAAGGTTGATCGAACATTGTAAGACATTCCAAAGTAATGAGAGAATTCTATGAACAGTTTTAGGCCAACAAGTTTGGAAACGGGGAAATGGACAGATTTCTAGAAAAGTACAATTTGTCAACACCAACTTAAGAATAAATAGATCAGTGGTCCTTGTAACCATTAAAGAAATGGAATGGGTCAGAAAGACGCCCCCCCCCCCTTCCCCTGTGGAGATTGGCCTTTAAAGTATGTTCTACCCAACTTTCAGAGCAGAGATCCAGTCTTGTACAAACGTTCCTGGACCACAGGAAAAAGGGAAATTCATAAGTATGTAACAATAGGTTGAATCAGAGATGACATACATTGAGGAGAGGGACATCATGGGCCCATCTGTCTCGTGGACACAGACCATCGGAGCACAGCATGTGCTGACCACGCTGAGTCCTGTGGCCTGCCTTTTGGTGGTTTAGCAGGAAACCTGGAAAACCACTGGCTTTGGGGAAAACAGTGTCCTCCCACCCCCACCCAGGCTGCTGCTTCCAGGAGGCGGATGACGGACGATGCTGACCTGAAAACAGCCCCCTCGTCCCCTGCCCTTCAGCGGGAACTCTGTAGCTGCCCTTGGGCAGCAGCAGACAGCGGGGAATGCCCGTCCTGGCCCCCGCTGCTCAGCCGAGGTTGGCCTTCTCCCTCCTGTCCTGCAGGCTTTCCAGGTCCTCACTGCCCGTTCCCTGCAGGTCTTCACTCAGACACGTGCTCCTCAGAGAGTCATCCGCAATCCCTGCCACACGCCTGCCCACATGCCCTGGGAGTCCTTGTGGTCCTGGGCAGGCGACCTCCACGAGGCTGGGCTCTGGGTGCTCCGGCGCCCAGGACAGTGCTCAGCACGAGCCCATGCTCGGTCAGCACACACCACGTGGTTCCTGCTCCTCCTGACTGCCCAGGTGTGGGCAAGGCTGGGGCATCAGAGGCACCAGGAGGCAAAATGGGGGCACGGTTTTGATCAGGGGAGATTAGAGATGCAGAAAGAAGGAAGGTCTCCAGTGGGTCAGGCCTGGTGTCTGGTGCTGGCCTGAGGAGTGAGAGCACCTGAACTCATCCAAGTCCAGCAAAGGGCAGGACTCACGAAGGGCCCTCCGGGCAGCCTGGTCCAGACCCGGAACCTCCAGGGAGGACGAGGAGGGACTCCCTGGCCGGAGCCCTCTGTCCTGTCCCCAGTGACAGGATGTCGTGACCTGAGAGCTGCGAGGCCTTGCTCGGGCGGTGGGCGTGGGCCCTGCTGCCCTGGCCCAGCTGGGAGCCCACCCTGGGGGAGGGGAGGGTGCCTTTTAATTTGGAGGCAAGCTGGGTAAATAAGCAGTGATTGGATTTGCCAAGGCCCGAGCCCCTGGGTACCGAGAACACTGGAGATTCTCATTCTCGTGATCGCATTGTTATAGATTCTCCCTGCCATCTGCTGAGAAATGTAAATGTGAGTTGGGATCCAAGCGCTTGGAGGGACAGCTGGCGGGGCTACGGGGCGGGGGGGGCAGGAGGGTGAGCCTCACTCGGGCCTCGGGCCGGGCCCCAGGCCGGGCCTTTTCCCACCCGGCTCTGTTTGCTCCTCCAGTCCCTCTAGAAGTGATTGCCAGCAGAAACAGAACCCCAGGCAAACATTTAAGTCAGTCTGCTCATTACTGGGCTCGCTGCGCCTGGGTGGACGGGCAGAGGTCACGGGCACAGCACAGAGAAACTGGGGAGCCCTGCACCCCGCTCTGCCCCACCTGCCCCCGTGTCCTTGGCAACTCGGAGCAGCTTCAGGTTGGGTGGGTCTACATTCAAGCCAGTGGCCTAGCTTCAGCGCGACTCCGTGGGCTGTTCCCGTCCCCCACTGAGCCTCCCACCGGCTCTCCAGCAGGCCTGGGGACCAGACCTAGGTGGGGGCACTTGGAGCCCACAGGCAGTAGGGAGCGGCTCATGTCCTGGGGTCCACGGTGGGTGACTGCAGCCGTGAGCTTCTGTGGGCCCCTCCCAGCGAGGCCCCCTCACCCTTTCTTGACCCGGGAAGAAATCTGCTCAGGGGAGGTGAGCCCGCCTTTGGGAGCAGGCTCAGCCCTGACTTGGGGCCCCCTCCCGAGTTCTTCCTGCTGTACTAATATCATGAGTAGAGCTCCCTATGAGTGTGGGAATCCAGCCGGGCACTGGTGGCCAGCCTGGCATACACCCCCAATTTGTAGACCAGGGTGAGGAATGTCCTTGAGGCCCAAGAAGAAGTGCTGCAGGGATGACTGAAATGCCAGCCCTGTGGGCCAGATGAGGATGGAGGGTAAACCCCCACGGCCTCCCAGGGAGGAAGGAAGTGTCTCAGGGCAGTGCATGCATGCTCCGTCACTCGGTCCTGTCTGACTCTGCAACCCCGTGGACTGTGGCCCGTCAGGCTCCTCTGTCCATGGAATTCTCTAGGCAAGAATGCTGGAGTGGGTTGCCATGTCCTTCTCCAGGGGATCTTCCTGATGCAGGGTTTGAGCCCACTTCTCTTTTGTCTCCTGCATTGGCAGGTGGATTCTTTACCACTGAGCCACCTGGGAAGCCCCTGAGGGGTGGTGGGACTGTCTTAAGCTAGAAGTGCCTGCCCCCTGCTTCCCTCCAACCCTGAGGGGTACCTTTGAGCCCCCGAGATGAGAAGAGTCTCAACCTGTGATCAGATGAACCCCATGAGGCCAGACGGTAAAGGCTCGTCCAAGACTCCGAGACACATAGCCAGCACCGCTCACAGCCCGGGAGGGCCGCAGGGGTGGCCAGGCCCTCGGGTGATGCCCGTTGTGTGTGTGTGCTCAGGCGTGTTGTGCTGTGCATGAAGTTTATGTGTGTTCACGTGTGTGTTCTGTGTGCCTGTGCACTGGTGTGCACAGGTGTGCACCCCTTGCCTGACTCCCGGGCAGAGTTGGGAACCCAGAGATGGGCATGGTCCACTTCCTGGATGGGGCGCCAGGCGTGCAGAAGGGCTTCTTAGGGAGGCAGCTGATCTGCAGGAGGCAGAAGAGAGCCGGACTCGGGGCAGTGGAAGGGCTGCACGCCCGGGGCCAGGCCTCCAGCCTCTGTGCTCCCCACCATGCCCCGGGAGGAGGTGCACCCCACAGTCCCTGGCCCCTGGTAAGACAGGCCCCTCTCCAGGCTGGGTCTACAGAGAGCCCGGGCCCTGTCCACAGTGCCCCGACCCCTAGCCTCCAGGTGGCCCTCCTAACAGAGCTTCCTCCTGGGCTGACAATCCCAGGCTGAGTATCCAAGGGCAGGGTGGGCAGATGGCGGGGGGCCAGGGGTCCCGCAGAATGATGATGGTCTGGAGGAGGCAGGAGGCTCCCGGAGGCAGCATCTGGCATCTGGCCCAGTCCCGGTGTTGACTGACCGCCTGGCTGTCCGGGGTGCTGGACTCACAGAGGACTCCGGCTCATGCCAGTGGCCCCAGTGTCTTCTCCTGCAGGACCTTCCTCCCCCTGCCCCTGCCCGCTCCACCATGGGGAGGGCCGTGGGGACCCCTGGCCTCTGGAGAGGAAGGAGGAAGGAGGCTCAGGCTGCAGTCACCCCCAGGTGGGGGCTGGGCTGGGAGTGGGGAATTGACTCCTCCAGAGAGGTGACGAGGGGACACCACCCCTTGGTGGGGTGACGGGGATGGCTGTGTGCGTGGGAAGGTCCCTTTCAAGGCAGAAACAATGCATTTTTAAAGTGGTAGGAATTTGGGCTCATTTTCAGCAGCTGTATGCAAATTGAATGCAAATGAGCCTGATTCCCTCCCAGTACCCGGGAGAGGCCCAGGGAAACGGGGGTCTGGAGAACCAGATCAGCCCAGCATCCTGTCCACATCCATAGCAAGAACTCACTTCTTCAGAAGCCAGGCTGAGTAGGGGACACTGCTGCTTCTGTGACATATGAGGACAGTCCCTGGAGTCTGACAGACTGGGTTCTAGTCCCAGCTCTGCAGTGACTACCCGTGTATGGCTTTGAGCACATCGCTGAATCTCTCTGCTCTTTGTTTTCCTTTGCTGTAAAACACAAACTGGTAATGCTGGTTGCCTGGGGAGCACTTAACACAGTACTTATTCTGATGGTGATGGTGGTGGTGGTGATGGTGGTGGTGGTGGTGGTGATGGTGGTGGTGATGGTGGTGGTGGTGGTGATGGTGATGGTGGTGGTGGTGATGGTGATGGTGGTGATGGTGGTGGTGGTGATGGTGGTGGTGGTGATGGTGGTGGTGGTGGTGGTGGTGGTGGTGATGGTGGTGGTGATGGTGGTGGTGGTGGTGGTGGTGGTGGTGGTGGTGATGGTGAAGTTCATGGTGATGATGGTGGTGATGATGATGGTGGTGGTGATGATGGTGAAGATGAAGACAGTGATGATGATGGTGATGGTGGTGGTGATGGTGAAAATGGTGGTGGTGATGGTGAACATGGTGGTGGTGATGTGATGGTGGTGGTGGTGATGGTGGTGGTGGTGGTGGTGGTGATGGTGGTGGTGGTGGTGGTGATCGTGGTGGTGATGGTGGTGGTGATGGTGGTGATGGTGGTGGTGGTGGTGGTGGTGGTGGTGAAGTTCATGGTGATGATGGTGGTGATGATGATGGTGATGGTGGTGGTGATGATGGTGAAGATGAAGACAGTGATGATGATGGTGATGGTGGTGGTGATGGTGAAAATGGTGGTGGTGATGGTGAACATGGTGGTGGTGATGTGATGGTGGTGGTGGTGATGGTGAAGATGATGATGGTGGTGGTGGTGAAGATGATGGTGGTGGTGATGATGATGGTGATGGTGAAGTTGATGGTGGTTATGTGATGGTGGTGGTGATGGTGATGGTGAAGTTGATGATGGTGGTGATGTGATGGTGATGGTGGTGATGATGATGATGGTGATGGTGAAGTTGATGATGGTGGTGATGTCATGGTGATGGTGGTGGTGATGTGATGGTGATGGTGGTGGTGATGATGATGGTGATGGTGGTGGTGATGATGGTGGTGATGTGATGGTGATGGTGGTGGTGATGATGGTGATGGTGAAGTTGATGATGGTGGTGATGGTGGTGGTGATGGTGGTGGTGGTGGTGATGGTGCTGATGGTGGTGGTGGTGGTGGTGGTGGTGATGGTGGTGATGGTGATGGTGGTGGTGGTGATGGTGGTGGTGATGGTGATGGTGGTGGTGGTGGTGATGGTGGTGGTGGTGGTGGTGGTGGTGGTGGTGATGGTGGTGGTGATGGTGGTGATGGTGATGGTGGTGGTGGTGGTGATGGTGGTGGTGGTGGTGGTGGTGGTGGTGGTGGTGATGGTGGTGGTGATGGTGGTGGTGGTGATGGTGGTGATGGTGGTGGTGGTGGTGGTGGTGGTGGTGAAGTTCATGGTGATGATGGTGGTGATGATGATGGTGATGGTGGTGGTGATGTGATGGTGATGGTGGTGGTGATGATGATGGTGATGGTGAAGTTGATGATGGTGGTGATGTGATGGTGATGGTGGTGGTGATGATGATGGTGATGGTGAAGTTGGTGATGGTGGTGATGTGATGGTGATGATGATGGTGATGGTGAAGTTGATGATGGTGGTGATGTGATGGTGATGGTGGTGGTGATGATGATGGTGATGGTGAAGTTGGTGATGGTGGTGATGTGATGGTGATGGTGGTGGTGATGATGATGGTGATGGTGAAGTTGATGATGGTGGTGATGTGATGGTGATGGTGGTGGTGATGATGATGGTGATGGTGAAGTTGATGATGGTGATGATGATGGTGATGTTGGTGGTGATGGTGAAGATGATGGTGGTGATGTGGTGGTGGTGGCAGTGGTGGCAGCAGTGGTGGTGATGACGGAGCTGGGGATCAGGCTGTGGTGGTGATTTGGGAATAAGAGCAAGTTCTCCACAACAGGTCTGGGACTGACCCTGGGAGAAGGGAGAAGAAAGTGATCTCTGTCTGTGAGATGCTTGGATCATCTGTGGAGGCCTCCCCAAGGTGGGGCTGACATCCTAACTTGTGTCCTTACCCTCCAAGCCCCGGAGGCCTCTGTCCCTAAGACCTCTGCCCTCCACAATGCCAGCACTGCCGCCGTGCCCTTCGGGGCTGCCAGCGTGCCTATCTTAGGGCGGCTGTGACATTGGCCTGTGGACCCTCCTTTCCAGAGTCCCTGCTGCGCCAGGAGGATGGTGCAGGTGGGGGTGGGGAGCCCAGGGAGGACGCATGCACTCCTGGCCCCCACCTTGCCCCCTCTCCCCCACCCCCACCACAGGACACACCCTGTGCTTGGTGCAGACGGCAGCCCCCAGGTCCCGCGCCTTCCTCTGCACTACGGCGCTCCCACCCCACTGTCCTCATCCTGCCTTCGGGACCTGTCTCCCCTGGTCTCCAGCTCCCCGGGCGGGCACGTGTGTGTCTCCACCCTCCTGGACCACAGCACAGGCCAGGTGCAGCGTGAGTGTCCGGGATCTGCCGGAGGAGCTGCTGCGCTCCGCACCGGGCAGGGAGAGTGGTCAGGGGATGGAGCTACAGCATGCAGAGCCCCAGAGTGTGGCCGGTCCCCATCCTGCTCTCGTGACAAACAGCCACTGTTGCGCGCTTTGTGGATGTGGGGCTGAAACTCAGGAAAAGCCAGCACTTGCCCCAAATCATGCAGCTGGCAACAGGGTGGGGTCAGAATTTGAACCCAGGTCTCTGATGCCCGGGCTTGCCCGTGCATCTCGGGATTTCTCACCGAACCAGGCGAGTGTCATGCTGGAAGGACCCAGCAGTGGGAGGAACCGGAGGGGATGGCCACAGAGAGATGGGGTGCAAGGGTCCGGGGGGGGCAGCCCCCACCCCACCCACCATGCACAGACAGGGCTTCAGAGTGCTCTGGCAGCCCAGGGAATAATTGTCCTATCCACTATCTTGAGCTGCTGGAGAGGGTGCTGGGCTTGGTTGGGGGGAGCAGCTCCTCAGTGGAGGAAAGGGCAAGGCTGGGGTGAAGAGGAGGCCTCCAAGCCAGGCCCCAGAACACATGGGCTGCCTGGAGGCTGGCCACAGCCCCAAGGCTTGGATCCCAGAGGAATCCAGCTGGCTGGGCCCTACCTTCCGCAAACAGATATAGATTGTTTCATTGAAAACCTCAGTGCTACCAGGCCCACAGGACCGGCCCTCGGCTCTCCTGTACTTTCTGCTGGGAAAGAAGGGGAGAGGGAGGCAGAACTGTAGCCCCCACAGTGAGAAGCCAGGAGTATCTGCGTGGAATTGATTGCTGTCCCTGGAACAGGCTCAGCTCTTACTACAGCGCCATCCCAGGCCAGCCTCAGGTCTGAAGGGGTCTGGGGGCCACAGGGATGAGGGGTGAGTGGGCAGCCATGGTGGGGCGACCTGAGACTTCCGCCTGTCTCATCCCCGGCCTGTCCCTGGCCCTGTAGTTCATGTCCCTGCTGCCATTCCTGCAGCATCACACGCGTGAAGTCCCAGCCAGCAGTGGCCAGGCAGGCACCCCGTCATCCGCCTCTGAAGCCTGTCCTGCTGCACAGTCTGTCTTTCCTGAGTCAGCATCACCTGCCCGTCCAGTCTCTCCCAAATGCCACTTGCCCTGGGAGGGACTGGCCTGGCCCAAGCTCCTCGTCTGTGTGAGGCCTCAGATGCCATCCTCCAGGGTGGGAGGTGCAGGGCAGGGGGGAGGGGGCTTGTGCCCCAGCTCTGGGTACCCACCCCTCACTCAGCCGATCCTCACATCTGCCGTCTTCGGGGCAGGCAGGAGGCAACGTGCCCAGGGTACAGAAGAGACAGCCTAGGTTTGGGGGATGGTTGGGCGGTACCCAGTGCAAGGAAGATCCCCAAATGGGGATGCGATGCTGAGGCTGCCCCTTGGCCTGACGTGGGTGTGATGGTGGCAGTGATGACAGGAAGTGACAGGGGCACCTGCAAGGCTGTGTGGTCCTGACCAGCTCCTCCCGGGGAAGGAGTGGAGCTTAGAACTGGCCCAGCCTGAGTTCTGGCTGCATTAGTTACTTGCTGTGTGACTTTGACGAGGCCTCGTATGATCTCTGAGCCGTTCTCCTTGTCTGGAAGAATCCCCTTGCCCAGGAAAACTGCCAGTAACGCCCATCGGGAACCCAGCACAGGCAGGCCTCCCTTCTTGCGGCGAGCACTGTCTCCTCCAGCACCATCATGGGGGCGGAGGTCAGGACCCCAGCCTCAGACTATCCATGAGGAGAGAAGAGGCCCAGAGAGGCTCAGAGCCTTGGCTTGGTGTGCACAGCCAGTTGCGGGCTCAGCCCGGATGAAAACCCTGGTGACTGCGTCCTGGCCGTGCTCTTCCACCTGCTGCCAATGCATTATTAATCTGGCCCTCCTTGGAAGACAAGCAGCGTGTCTGTTTACCTCTTGACAGCAGAGATGGGGAACAACAAAATTAAACCAAACAAATCGCCCAGACATCAAACAAGCTCTCCCTCCGAGCGCATGCTCTGCAGATGGAAGGACAGGCGTGGAGCACGGCTGCCGGGACTCAGGACGCCATCCCTCTGGCGAATCATGGGTCTGTCTCCAGGGTGGGAGCGCTCTGGCCTAACCAGTGCTTTCAGCAGGCAGGGGCACCAGGCAGCCTGCCTGGGGTAGGCAGGTGTCCTGATTGGCAGAAGCTGCTGGCTGGCTGTCCCAGATGCGTGGGGCGGGGAGGGGTGTGAGAAGGATGCGCGGTCCCCACGCTCTGCTTGCAGCCTCCTGTGCTTCCCAAAGAGTGGGGCCCAGCTCTTCTCAACTGTGACTTTTGGGGGGTTGGCTTCTCCTTCTCAGCCTCAACTGGTGGGAATCATGAGCCCGGAGAAGCCCCAAGTGGGCACTGTCGGATGAGTCCTGGAGGTCTGGGGTCAGACTCTGCAGAAGAGGGGTCTGACTGAGGTGGGGGTGGGTGAGAAGTCTGATGGGCCTGATGCCATCCATTGCCCTCTGTGTGTTCCCGGGTCTTGGCATCCTCAGCCTGTGAACGGGCTGCAGTAGTGTCAGGCTAGAGTGTCAGCACCATGGACAGAGGCAGGGTGGCTGGACGCCGGGTCATCCTTCAGGACTGCCCTCCTCTACAGGCTCAGACCCCAGGCCAGGGGGGCGGTGTCTCACATTAGTCAGTCTGCGGGGGCCCTGGGAGGGAAAGGACGGTCAGTAAGCACTGTCCCTCCCCTTTGAGAAGCTCTACCTGTTTCTTCCTGAAGCCCCAGGGTAGGAGCTTTGTGGCCATCAAAGAAGCAGGGGTGGCAGTTAGGCTAACCCCTGCCTGCATCACCAGCACCCAGTGGTCCACCCGACCTCACACATCAGGGAGGTCCTGGGCCCACAGACTCCGTGATCCCCACTTCCCTATCCCCGCCCCCTGGCCCCACCCCAGTTCTTCACCGTGGCTTCGGGAACATCTGATGATAGCTCATTAGTGATACTGTCAACAGGGTTGACAAAAAGCCTCGGGAGAGGAAACCGAAGCGAGGGGACAGCTCTGATCCTGGCTTGTTAAGCCATCCTGATGCTGTCACCGCGAGCGAGGCTTCTGCCACGCAGACGGCCAGCGGCATTGACGGCTGCTTCCCTTCCTGCTGGTCCAGCCTGCACTGCCGTCTGCCGGGAAAGGGGTCTGGGGTCCACCTTGCTGCCCCCACACCAGAAGCACCAGCACCTGGAGGATTTCAGCTTGCTCCTGCCCTGGGGAGGGAGCCTCGCTCTGGCACGGCTGTGCAGAGCTCTTCTGTTCCCTGGGTTTGCATCTTCCCCCAGGACACACTCACGCTCGCCACTGGCAGAAGAGATATGAAAACCAGAGAGGAGTGCGTGGCTGTGAGCCTGAGGGTTCCGGGTGGGGCTGGTCAACTCAGGGCCTGCCTGAGTTATAGACCAGCACACAGTCCTCACCGAGCTGCCAGCCGCAGCACCAGCCGTGCCCCATAGTAAGGGCCGCTGGGGCTGTGCTGTCCACTTTGGAGAAGCGGGTGAGAGGCTGGAGAGGCCTCAAGGGCCGCCGAGGGTCACATGGCTGGCTAGCAGTGGGATTTCCAATCCCTCTGTTAAACAGGGCTCATCCTGTTCCTCCATGTATCAGTCAGCACAGGCTGTTTGGCTGCAGTAACAAATGAGCCCAAGGCTGGGTTTGGTTCTCGATTGTGTTGCAAACCCACAGCGGGATGGTGGTGCCTTGCTCCTGTGTTTGACTCTGGAACCCATACCGGTGGGCAGCCTCCCCTTGCCAGGCTCACAGCAGATGAGAGCAGTGGAAGAATCGAACAGAAGCTTTGAGGGTCTGCCTGGGAGCTGCAAGTGACCCTTTACTGCACCCCCTGGGCCCTTCATAGGCCAGAGGGGGGCTGGGGGGCTGCAGCGGGTGGTCCTTCAGGGAGGGAGGGAGAGGCCCAAGAGAAGGGCTGTGCATTTCTGAACGATGGTCCAAACCTCCCCTTGCTCAGAATCACACCCCTACCCCCAGCAAGCCACCTCCACCCCAACTTCCATCGTCCTCTTCTCTCATGGCCTCGGACCAGGCCTGCCCTCCCTGGGGGTCTGGGGACAGATCACCCTGCTCCTAGGTTCCCTGGACTTGGGGACTTGTCACCACACACACAACTAACCTCAGTGACCCCCCTGCCCCGGGTTGGGACCTTCTCACCCCCGGACCTGCTCACACTTCTCACCCCCGGACCTTCTCCCTTCTCAGTCCCGGACCTTCCCCCTTCTCACCCCTGGACCTTCTCCCTTCTCAGCCCCAGACCTGCTCCCTTCTTACCCCTGGACCTTCTCCCTTCTCACCCCTGGACCTTCTCCCTTCTCACCCCTGGACCTGCTCCCTTCTCAGCCCTGGACCTTCCCCCTTCTCAGCCCTGGACCTGCTCCCTTCTCAGCCCTGGATCTTCTCCCTTCTTATCCCTGGGCCTTCTCCCTTCTCAGCCCCGGACCTTCTCCCTTCTCACCCCCGGACCTTCTCCCTTCTCACCCCTGGACCTGCTCCCTTCTCAGCCCTGGACCTGCTCCCTTCTCAGCCCTGGACCTTCTCCCTTCTTACCCCTGGGCCTTCTCCCTTCTCAGCCCCGGACCTTCTCCCTTCTCACCCCTGGACCTTCTCCCTTCTCACCCCTGGACCTGCTCCCTTCTCAGCCCCAGACCTGCTCCCTTCTCACCCCGGACCTTCTCCCTTCTCAGCCCTGGACCTGCTTCTTTCTCAGCCCCAGACCTTCTCCCTTCTCACCCCAGACCTTCTCCCTTCTCAGCCCTGGACCTGCTCCTTTCTCAGCCCCAGACCTTCTCCCTTCTCAGTCTGGGACCTTCTCCCTTCTCTCCCCTGGACCTGCTCCCTTCTCAGCCCTGGACCTTCTCCCTTCTCACCCCTGGACCTTCTCCCTTCTCAGCCCTGGACCTGCTCCCTTCTCAGCCCTGGACCTTCTCCCTTCTCAACCCTGGACCTTCTCCCCTCTCACCCCTGGACCTTCTCCCCTCTCAGCCCCAGACCTTCTCCCTTCTCAGCCCTGGACCTGCTCTCCCTGGCGGCTGGGTCCACCCCTGAGGGAGGATGTCACCTGGCCTGGGCCCCTGGTCCCTGGGGTTTGGGGCACATCCAGGGGGCCTCCTCCCAGGCCCTCCTTCTTCTCTGCCTGGGGAGCATCCAGCCTTCCTGCACCCCTGTATCTTCACCCCCACAGCCCTCCCCTGGCCCCAGTGGGTCTCAGCCCGCCTGGGGGAGGGCCTGAGTGCTGTGACGGCTACAGCTACCTGCTTCAAGGCCCTGGCCAGTCCCCACACTGTCATCGTTATGGCCTTTTTCTAATACAGTGTTTGATACTCACACAAGGTTGTACACTTCGCATACTGAATGATTAAAGGTGTGACGATGTGGTGGGTCTCTAGCAGCCCCCTTGGCAGGCCACTGGGATGGGCCCCGTGCCCGGGGCAGCTTGGCCCCCCCAGCTCGCCTGCTGCCCACAGACTGCTCTGTGTTGCTTGTTCAGTTGTGCTTGCGTTTTATCTCCATAAAAATCAAGCCGGACTCTCCTTCCTTCCCCAAGACTGGCTGCCTTTTGGATCCAGCCCCTTTTCTAGGGCTCGCCGTGTGCTTGTGCGTGGCTCCAGTCCACACGTCTCACTGGTTCCATGTGACACTGTGAGTGTTGTCACAGTTCGTGTGTCCGCTCCCCTCGGGATGGAAAGGTGTTCCCCTCGAGTGTGCGCTTGGTGGGGAAGGCTTTTTCTGGGTCATGGCCGAGGAGCAGGGCCGCTGGGTCAGAGGCACGTGGATGGCTCAACTTGACCAGATGGGTATTGACCATCGCACTCCCCCCAGCGACGTGTGGGCTCTGCCCGCAGTGTTGGATATCGTCAGCTTCTCTAATCTTGGCCAGTCTGGTGGGAGTGAGATAGTGTGTAATTGTGGTCCTCATTTGCATTTTCTTGATTACTAACGCAGTTGGAATTTTTGTATGTTTATATTTGTGTTTCCTTTGCTGTGAAAAGTCTGTTCATGCCTTTTGCCCATTTAAAAACTTGGAGTGTTTGTTTTTGCTCCTCGGTGATTTGCGGAATGTACACACACGTGTGTGTGTTCTAACCTGGATGACACTGCTCTGCACCTGGTCCCGCCACCAACATCACCACCCTCCCGCCTCGTGGAGTCTCTTGAGGACTCCGGGGGCCCGTGCCCACTCCTGGGCCCCCCACACCCCGCGTCTGGGAAGTGTTCTCCTTTGTTTTTTCCTGCAGACCTCCAACTGCCTCTTACATTCCAGCTCCGGGGTTCAGTTGCCTTCACTGCGTCTGAAGACCCCTCCTCATGTCTCTCTCTGCCCTGCTCCCAGTCCCATGCAGGCCCCAAGTGGTCCCTTTTGGTCCTGCGAGTCCTCTTCCCGCATCACCGCCTCCCTGTGCTCATATCTCCGCTTTTGTGCTGAGCGACACTCTCTGGCAGGTGGCCCCACCCTTATTATTTCTAGCACTGTCCTCGGTCTCCCTGGCCCTTTGCACTCCTGTGTATGTTTTGGAATCTCCTCGTCAGTTTCCATAAATAACCAAGTCAGCAATTTTTATTGGAATTGCATTGCATCTGTGGCTCCAGTTGTTAAGAACTGATATCCTCATGGTATGGGGACTTCCTATCTATGAATACAGTATATCTAAAAAAAGTGAAGTCGCTCAGTCGTGTCAGACTCTTTGCTACCCGGTGGACTATAACCCACCAGACTCCTCTGTCCATGGGATTCTCCAGGCAAGAATACTGGAGTGGATTGCCATTTCCTTCTCCAGGGGATCTTCCCGACCCAGGGATCAAACCCAGGTCTCCCACATTGCAGGCAGACATTTTAACCTCTGAGCCACCAGGGAAGCCCACAGTGTATCTATTTATGTCTTTTAAAGTGTTTTAAAATACATTTAAACAATGACTCTCTCTCTCTCTCTCTATATATATATATATATATATATTATATATATCTCATATCTTTTAAAAGGTATATACCTAAACTTATTTGTTTGTTTGCTTCTATAAATGGTACATGTACCAGCAGGTTGCTGATATATAGAAATGTGTGTGATTTTTGTGAATTGAGTCTATGTTCAGCCAGATGTTAATGTCTAATTATTTCTCATACTTTGCCTAAGGATTCTGTTAGGTTTCCTTTGAAGATAATCCTGTTATTATCGATAATAACAGCTTTATTTCTTCCATCCTGATACTTATGCCTTTTAATTTCTCTTTCCTGATCACTGTGTAGGCAGGGACCCCTGGTGAGTCCTGACTTAGAAGGAGGGAAGATGGGCTTCCTTGTTTGGTTCCTAATTTTAAAAAGGAATGCTTCCAACCTTAGCCCGTGAAGAATGTTAATTTTAGATTTATTGTACTCTTTGTCAGATGAAGGATATTTGCTAAGGGCTTGACAAGAGTTTTTTTAGAAAAAGTATGGGCTGGGTGTCCAATTACACCGTGTATATATTTATCTGTTAAGATGATTATTTGTTTTTTTTAATCTGTTAACTTGGTGCATGTTGCGTGTCGCTCTTCTTAGGTTCTCACCAGAGTAAATAATAACAGCAAGTGATGATGATGTGGGTTCTCTCTCGCTGCTGTTCTGTTTGGGATTGTCGCTTCTGTATGGGCCTCTGCACTCCCCTCCTCCTTATGACCTTGTCCGATTGTAATGACACGTTTGTCTGCTTCACATGAAGCTTAGGGGCGTGTTTTCCCTCTGTTTCCCCTGTTCTCTGAGTTCTCGGAGTGCTCACAGACCATTCAGGTTCTGTCTTATTCTTGACTCTTTTGGTAAGCCACCTGTTTTAGGAGTCTATCCACTTGCCTCGATTTTTCGGCGTGGAGGCTCCAGGTGCTAATAACTTGCTAATTACTGCACAGTGTCCGGTCCATCTGCGGTCTGTACCTCTCTCATTCCTGCCTCATCGGTCCAGTTCCTTTTTGCCCTGCTCACTCTTTCCGGACGCTAGTCCTTTTAATCTGACGCTGTTGTTCTATCTTGTGCTGGTTTCATCTCCTGGTTTTCTCTTTCTCTGCATTGTGTGGCTGTTCTTCCTCCTAGTGTCTACGGCCTGGTGCTCAGCGTATGCAGTTGCAGCCCTTCTCTTGTTTTCTGACATCAGCATTTTGAGTCTACAAATCCCCCCTAAAGGGCCATGTTTACTGTGGCTCCACGTAGTGATATATCATATGTCCATTATTGTTCAATTTAAAATAGTTTATCTATTATGATTTTTTTCTCTGACCCATGAGTTATTTAGAAATGAATGGTAGGATTTCTAAATGCATGGGGATTTTAAATTTGCTCTTTTCTGTTATCTTCTAATAGTCGCATTTTGTTTAGAGGATTTCTTTTATATGAAATTTGTTAAGACTTTCTTTATGGCTTAGAGCTTTCCAATTCTGCAAATATTCCATGTGTATGAGAGAAGAATGTGCATTCTTTAAATACACAGACATGGAAAGTTCTATTAGTGTCCAATAAACCAAGCTAGGTAATTCAGATATTCTGTATCTTTCTCTTTTGTAGTCTGCCTGACATCATAAATTGAGAGAAATCTGTTGAAATCTTATACCACATTGCTAGATTTGGAAATTTTTCCCTGTAGCTCTATAAATGTTTCCTTTATATATTCTATGGCTCTTTTTTTCTAGGTTGCATACGAGTTTAGGGTGGGTGTATCATCTTGGTAAATTGAAACTCAGCATTATGAAGTGACCTTTCCTATCCCACATGATGCCTTTTATCTTAAAACCCATTTTGTCTGCTCTCAATGGGTCTATTCCTGCTTTCTTTTGATTAATGCTTTCACAATGTATTTTCCTATTCTTTTATGCTTTTGATATGTCGCTTGTAAATTACTTTGAGCTGGATTTGAAAATCCATAGTGACAGTCTAGCTCTTGTCCTGACTGAGCTTCAGCCACGGCTGATATATTAGCTCTCGTTTCTCTCATCTTACTTTTTGATTTCCACTTATCTTTATTTTTGAAAACTGCTTTTTTAGTTCTAAGTTGTAAACTTTTTATTTTGATAAAGATTTCAAATTTACATGAATGTTGCAGAGCTAGGACTCAGAGATCCTGCACCTCTTTAAGCCATGCTCCCCGGTCTTTGGCACTTCTTTGTCCTGAGAATCACTTATAGCCACAGTGTTGCTCCATAATACCTCAGCGTGGAAGTACCGAAGGCCAGGACGTGCTTCTGCATAGGCATCAAACCAGTAAATCACACTTATCAGATGTTACTGTCGAATCATTGACTCCATTCAGGTGTCAACGAGGATTCCAATAGTGTTCTTAACATCCAGGATTCTAACCCAGTTTCGTTTGTTGGGTTTAGTCACATCTCTTTAATCCATGGATGTTTAGAAATTAGTTCCTTTTATCTTGCAGTTTATTTCCATCTTTCATTTGTTTCCCTTGAGATCTGGCTGCAAAGTCTAAAGGCAGAGACCTGACTGCTGTCCCTTCCTGATGGACACACAGGATGTGTGAGCTCAGGCCCCTGCCTTGGGCCCCCGACATCCTCAGTTCTTTTTGTAACAGACTCCCCGGTGGGATGCTGTGATTTTTGCAGCTGCTGTGAAGGAGGATCCATTGTGTCATGTCCTTGGGCTCCAGTGGTTCTTTTCATCTCAGATCTTCTGGGCTCTTTCTCCTTCCTGAAGTCACTTTTTGGGACCAGTCTTGGTGATCATGTAGACAGTTTTTTTTTGTTGTTTTTTTTTAGCCACAAGGCTTATGGGATCTTAGTTCCCAGACCAGGGACCAAAGCGGTGCCCCCTGCATTGGAAGCACAGTCTTAACCACTGGACCACGGGGGAAATTCCATGTGGACAGTTTCTGTTTGTCTTTATTGCCGCGTTGCCCAGGTCTGTCACACGGGGTGTTGCTCTGTCAGGAGTTCCCTCTGGTGCTGGCTGGCTCCATTCAGCTACCGAGGAGTTTCCTGACTGTCCTCCTGCATTCTTCTTCTTATTTTTTGGGATCTGTTTTTTTTCCTCTGGCCAGTTGAAGAGCTTGTCTTTGTATTTAGAGTTCTATGGTTTTCCCAAGGTACGCCCAGATATGGATTTTTTCCCTTCTGCTTTATGGCTGTTGGGTCAGTGGACGCCTATGTGGACCCGTCCTGGAAAACCGCGGCCGTAACCGCTTACGTAGTCCTGCCCCCTTGCTCCCCGCAGGCCTGTCATCAGCTGGGCCTGTGTTAGAAGCCTCCTGCCATCTCTGTAGCTTGGACCATCTCCTTCCTGCTTTCCAGTCCTCTTGCCTTCTGGGATGATGGCTGGTTCACTCAGATGCATCTTTGTTTTAGGCTGGGTTACGTCTTCTGCTGAACTTGTCAGCTAAGTCTTTCACTTCAAAAACTGTGTTTCTTTCTAGAAGTTCATTTCTTTTCCAGATCTTCTGTTCGTTCTTAATAGGCCCTGGTTGCCTCTCAATGACTGTATCCTTCATTCTTTAGACATTTTACCCATGTGTCGCCCTCGGTTTTTACAGTCTTTGGTTGTCTAATCTGCTTCTTGACCCTGCTGCCTTCTTGTTTGATGCTGTTTGATGCCAAGTCCGTGTCTTGGCTGAGTTGGAGTTGGGGGTTTCTCATCCGGAGAGTGTTGAATTCTACTTGCCTGCCGCCAGGGCACTACTGCATCGTTCGTAACCATGTCGCTGAGGTCTGTCCTCCCTCCCTGCAGGAGGTGGGGACGGAGCTGTCTGCTGGACGTCTCAGCCCCGCTTACTTGATTCTCCTGCCCAGTTCTACAGGGTCGCTCTCTGAAGCAGAGTTCCTGGGAGACCAGCCCCGCTTGGATGGGGCTCAATAACTGCTCCTTCCCGGTGCTGCTGGGGAGGGAGCCCAGCTCACCTGTTCTGATGGGGGGTGTGCAGGCATGGCATGGGGCTTCATCCCCGGAGGTACTAGACCCAGCCTTCAGGTCAGGACGTGAGTCAGCCAGAGGGTGGACGCGGACGGTTCAGGCCCTAGCGGACAGGCCCAGGTCCCATGCAGGACCTTGCCTGGCGTGGGGACCTCAGCCTCTGCCAGAGCAGCGGACGAGCCGGGAGCTCTTAGCCGCCCTCGGGTTCCGTCCTCAGGACGGGTGCCCCTGAGCCCCTATCCTGAGGCGCAGAGTCCCCGAGTCAAAAGTCACAGTTCTGAAATTTCCCCCAGCCGATGTTTCCATAATTACAGCATCTGTAATCCACTTAGAAAACACGGTGTTTTTGATGCTCACACTTAAGAAACAATCCATTCCACACCCATCCATCCAAATGGCTCCGATTTTGAATAATTCTTTTGAAATGGAGTCTAAATATATACAAATAGATGTTTCTGAAATGTCATGTATTCTGAATACATTTGCATGAGAAGCGGCTTCTGAGGAAGAGAGTGGGAGCCTGATGGCTTCTGAGGAGGGGCCGTGGGGGCCACGGGTCAGACGGGAGGAGCTGGGGGCGAGGGCTGGAGACCAAGGACACAGAGATTTACGGGGCCACCGTTCGTTTAAGGTCGGTAACTCGGCCTTCACTGTCCTCGTCGCTGGGGCGCCATCACCCTTCTCTGGGCTTCGTGCTCCCCAGGGTCTCGAGGACAGCCCCCACGTTCCCTGCAGGCGGCGTCGGGGGTGGGGGCAGAGTGCGTGTTGGTCCCACTGAGTCCCAAGCCGGCATCTGATGCCCAAATGCCCTGGCCCCTCCTCACCTTCCCCTCCCTCCTTCCTCCCTGCTCCCTCCTCCCCTGCAGAGCCCCTGGCTGCTAGAGACAGAGGAGTCCAGGGCCCCGAGCCCTTTGGGGGACGGTGAGCCCAGAAGGACCCAGAGGGCCAGGCTGAGGTCTCAGCACACGTGGGCCCTGGAAGAGGCTCGGTCTTTGGTGAGCACCTACTGTGCCTGGGCCCTGCTGGCCTGGGATGCCTGGGACAAGGCCTGCCCTTGAACTGGAGGCTGAGGGGGCAGAGAAACAAGCCCTGTTGGTCCAGGATGGGCGCACACATGCTGGAGGGAAGGGTGTGAGCCGCCGTGAGCTTTACGGGGTCGCAGTCTCCCTGGGCAGCTGGGGCTCCACCCTGAGTCCTGCTCTGATCCCCTGCTGCTGCGCCCTTCACCGGGCCTGGAGCCCCAGAGCCCAGGCGCTCAGATTCCTCCAGACAGCAGCCTGGTCCCTGTGGGTGGGGAGGGGCCTGGGGGCCTCAGAGCTCCAAGTCAGTACCCTCCCCTCCTCGGGGGCCCTGCTTGTCCGGGGCCGTGGGAGCTGAGGCCTTGCTTCTCACCATGGCTGCACCCCTCTGCAGCTCCGGGGGTCCTCCCCGTGCCTTGCTCAGGCCGGCCCGCCCCCAACAACTAAGCCCAGCCTCGCTGCCTCACCCTCTCTGTCTTTCCTGACTGCACACTCTGGACCTTCATTCTCGTGGAAAGGGGCAGGCAGAGGGCAGCAGCTCTGTGAGCCCGTTGGACCAACCGGCCAGTGTCTACTTTCCCTCGACGTGGACACGAGCCTGTGGAGGCTTGAGGGCGTGTCCACAGAGCCCTTCCCTGGGCCCTGAGGCTGGGGGGCCGGTCTGCTCCTCTTGCTCATCCTGCTTCCGCTGAGTCCTGCCAAGCTCGGGGCAGCAACCGTCCTAGGATCGTGGTCACCTTCAGCAGCTGTAGCCGGAAGGAGGCACGTTTTGAGCAGAGGAAAGGAGGGCCGGGGACCTCAGAGACAGCTCCTGGTGCAGCCAGGGAGCACCTGGGTGGGCATCCTGGAGGTGGTGATGCTGAAGAGTTCTCTGAGTGAAGCTCTGCAGAAGGAGGGATACGTGGGAATGCCCATGGAGGGGGGTTGTCGGAGCAAGCCCCCTTCCCAGACCATCACGTGGCCACCCCCTCCCACAGGGGGAGTGGGCCAGGCCAGGCCAAGCCAGGGCGGGGCAAGGGGAAGCTGCAGCCTCACTGAAGCTGCGGGAAGCCAGCTGGTGTCCCGGGCAGGGGCGGGGAGGTGCAGCCCTCCCCAGCCAGGGAATTAATTCAACAATTACTGCACCAGGACTGCTTCTGACCCCACGCAGCCGACACTAATTGGGCCCCAATCAAGAGCGTAATTCAGGTTAATTGGCTCCCCGCCGCCAGCCCCCATCAGACTCCTTCAGCGTGGGGCTGCCGTTTAAGAGTGATTAATCAGCTGACACTGACAGCCGGGGCACCCGGGGCGTGGGGAGCCAGGCAGGGGCCAGCGGAAGACCTTCCCGGGTGGGGAGGCAGGGCGGGGGTCCCCCTACCGGCCTCCTGTGTCCTGTCCCCATGGCGTGCCCTCCTGTTCTTTCCCTCCTGTGTGGCCCCTGGGCGGCTCGTCCCAGCCACTACTGATGGGTGTGAGCAAGCTGTACCTTGCAAGCCTCGGCGTTTGTACCTCTGAAGTGGGTGTGCTCGGGCCCCTTGCAGGGCTCTCCCGAGGCTTGTGGTCACCTCTCCAAGAGAACTGAGGCGGCGGCCACCAGGAAGGGGCTGCTCTGTCTTGGGAGCCTCCGTGTGGAGCCCATTCCCCAGGGGCCTCGCGACTGCCTCGTGGGAACAGGCCCCAGACAAAGGGCAGGGGCTCTGGGCAGCCCACCACGCTTGCTCCAAACAGTGACCTCGTCCTGGCCGCCCGGACGTGCCCAGCGTGGAGTTCTCCATCTCTGGAGGCGTCTGTAGCCCTATGAGCATCCTTGTTGAGGCCACCCCCTCCTCTGTAGGACATGATAGACTTGAGGGGCCTGTGGCCCCACTGGCCTTTGACCCCCACGTCCTGGACCCAGCTCCTGGGGGACAGGAACAGGGCCCAAGGGTGCCCAGGGCAGTGAGGGCATCAGTGAGCGGGTTGGAGGTGCTCTTGTGGGGTGCCCAGGGTGGGCCTGGACGAGGTCCAAGATGCTGCTGGACCCACAAGCTCTTTGTCTGAAGGCCTCTGGCACCTGGGGTGCAGCTGCTCTCTGGGGTCGGTGGAGGAGACAGGTCAGGGCCTGGACTGTGGTCAGTGCAGGCTGCCATAACCGACCCTACAGAAGGGCAGCGGAAACAGTGGACATTTACAGTCTCAAGACTCCAGAGACCGGAAGTGTGAGATCAAGATGTCGGCATGGCTGGCTGCTTCTGCCGCCGGAGGGGGACTCCGCTCCAGGCCTCCCTCTTGGGCTACAGACAGCTGTCTGTGTGTTCACACGGCCTTCTCCCCTGGAGCTGGTCGGATGACCCTGCTCTAACCCAGTGGCCTCCGTGAAAGCCGTCTCCTGTTCAGGCTGCGCTCTGAGGTCCTGGGTGAGGTTCAGTGTCTCTCTCGGGAGCTCAGCTCAGCCTATAACCCTGGGCCTCCCAGGTCTGTGTCCTGGAGTCCCTGCAACAGGGGGCCAGGGCGGTGCCCTCAGTGTGGGGTCATGAGACCTTGGTGTGGACGAGGGTGCCCCCCAGCTTGGCAAGTAGGGCTTCAGGGGTCCTAGGCCCCTATTATCCTTCCCACAGCCTCTACCTGGGTCCCTGGGCTCCTCCTGCCTTTAAAAATGGCTCTGAAAGTGAAAGTGAAGTCGCTCAGTCGTGTCTGACTCTTTGTGACCCCATAGACTGTAGCCTACCAGGCTCCTTCGTCCATGGGATTTTCAAGGCAAGAGTACTAGAATGGGTTGCCATTTCCTTCTCCAGGGTTCTAGCTCCATGCAAAAAAGGTGTGCCAGTTCTTAGCACCTCGAGGGGCCCTTCCAGGCCCGTCTCCCTTGTTGGATGCAGTGGTGTTAACAGGAAATCTCATCATGCCTCCTAAGGATGTCTCCTCCACGCTTTACTGGAAGGTCATGGATGTGGTCAGGACACCTCCGTTGGGAGCCAGAAAGGTCAGCCCATCAGTCAAGGTGGTGTCTGGGGTGGCTTCCTGCTCCCCGAGCTCCTGGAGGGGCTGTCATCTCACCGGCTGCTCCTGGGGGAGCCCAGTGTGGCCTCTGTCCCCTCCCCAGGGCCAGCCCCTACCCCACTGCTGGGGCCAGGCTGGGCTGAGCCCTGCAGCTCTCGGCGATCCAGCCCAGCCCTGCAGAAGCCGCCTCCATCCCTGCGGGCGAGGCTGCAGGTGCCGGGGGCTGAGCAGAGGCTGGGGGGTGACGGGGCTCTGCCTTGTGCCATGGGAGGGGGCCCCAGGGGCCGGGACCGCAGTGCATCTCGTCAAAGCCTGCCTCTGCTCCTCCATCTGTCCTCACCTGAGCATCTGGCGGCCCCCGGCCCGCCTGTCATTGCCTGCCCGCCTCTTCCCCTTGAAGTCGGATGGGAGACCCAGCATGGTTCGCTGCAGGGAGGGGAGGGACAAGAAGGGGCAGGCCTACTGGAGGCTGGCGGGGCTGGCAGGGCCCGGGGATGCTGCCTGCCGCCCCCGTTCCCCCCGGTGACCTGTCCTGCTGCTCTTGGGGCCACTCTCCCTCCAGCCAGGTGCCTGGGCTGCTGCCGTGGCTCCCAGCCCGCTGCTTCCCTTCCCCTGCTCTGTTTGACCTGGTGGTGAGGTGTGGAGGGTGCACAAAGGGGCAACAGGGAGGCATGGGCCTGGCATAGATGGAACCCACGCAGGCGCTCAGCTGCTGTCCAGCTCGGGGTCAGCCTGAGGGTCTGGGAAGGCTGATCCGGGCGGGCCGGGCACAGACACCCCTCCTGCCGGCTGTGAGCATGAGGCCAGGCGGTCCCAGCTGGGCTCTGCCTGGGCCACACGGATGAGAAAGCTGGGACTGTGACGTGCTGTGACCGTCTGGAGCCTGGGAGGCGGGCAGTGTGCCCCAGCCACACATAGGCAGGTTGTGGAAGCCAGCCCTGCCTGACCCTGACAGCTGTGTTTCTCACGGGCGTCCACATTCCCGCAGATGGTCCCCATCAGTCCTCGTGTGGGGGCCTGGGTGTGCGAGGGGCGCTGAGAGCTTGCAGGGCCCATCGGCCCTGCTGTGGGGGGCGTGGAGTGTACACGCAGGCCTGCCATGGGCGCCGGGTTGGAATCCTGACTGCAGCTCGTGAGCTGGCAGCTCTCTGTCTGCAGACGCGTCGACAGGACCTGCCGGTCAGTGTCGGGGAGGCGCTGAGTCCACACAGCCCCAGGGGGACGCTGGGCACACGCAACGTTTCTGAAAGGGGGCTGTCCTGCTGCACACGGACCGCGGCGCTGTCCAGGGTCCTGCAGGGTCTCTGGCTTGGAGCCCCTTTCCTCGGAGCCGCTCCCTGCCAGGAGGGCTGTGGGCTTCTGACCTCTCCACCCCCAGCTGTGGGCTCCCTGAAGGCTGCGTCTGATTCATCCCAGCCCCTCCCCCACACAACTGGCATGTCAGGGCAGCAGTGTGACCTGTGACGATAGCTGGGCAGCGGGGCAGAGAGGTCCAACCTCAGATAAGCACCATACCATCTGTGAGGCCGGGGCAGGTCACTTAACCTCTCTGAGCCAAGTCCTGGCCCAGGACACGGCGTGACAGTACTTGTCTGCAGGCCTGGGAGGCAGGGCTGTTCTGATTATGGCTGGTCATCAGGCTGGAGTGGCACTGAGGCAGTGAAGAGGGGCGTTGCTCATCCTTCCGTCACCCAGCAGATCTAAGACACCACCCTGAACCAGAGTTAAGTCCCGCCTACTCCAGGGACCCCGCCTACCCTGTCCCTGCCAGGTTCTTCCCTTCCCCACGGCTGAGTCAACGTTCTACTGTAATGTCCACTCTAGAGCCCAGAGCCACCTTGAGAGAGTGGATGGACAGAAAGGTGGATAGATTGGTGTGTGTGTGTGTGTGTGTGTGTGTGTGTGATCATGTTGGTGGATGGGTGGATAGGTGGGTGGACGGATGAGTGGATGAGTAGATGGAGAGATGGGGGTGTGTGTGTGTGTGATCATGTTGGTGGAAGGGTGGGTACATGGGTGGATGGATGAGTGGATGAGTAGATGGAGGGATGGGGGTGTGTGTGTGTGTGTGTGATCATGTTGGTGGATGGGTGGATACATGGGTGGATGGATGAGTGGATGAGTAGATGGAGGGATGGGTGTGTGTGTGTGTGTGTGTGTGATTATGTTGGTGGATGGGTGGATACGTGGGTGGATGGATGAGTGGATGAGTAGATGGAGGGATGGGGGTGTGTGTGTGTGTGTGTGTGATTATGTTGGTGGATGGGTGGATACGTGGGTGGATGGATAAGTGGATGAGTAGATGGAGGGATGGGTGTGTGTGTGTGTGTGTGTGTGTGTGTGTGTGTGCGTGTGTGTGTGTATGTGATCACGTTGGTGGATAGGTGGGTGGATGGATGAGTGGAAGAACAGATGGAGGGATGGGTGTGTGGACTGGCAGGTAGGTAGATCAGTGGAATGAATGGATGAGTGATGGAAGAATGGAAGGAGTGCAATAATGATTGGATGAATGCAGGGCCAGTGCCAACATCTGCTTGATGGCTCAGATGAGCTGTCGGGGGACTCATCCTTGACCTCTTTCCCTTCTCTTGAGTGTCCCGTCACAGCCAGGTTCTGAGGTTTCCCCTCCTGGTCTTGCCCCCATCCTCTCCGATTCCCCTTCTGCTTGAGGCCTTTGTCCTTCCAGGGATCAGTCTTCCTTCTCCTCCCCATCCTCCTGTTTACTTCCTAAATCACTAACTCTTGTGAAGTTAGAGGCCTTGTCACTAACCCTCTTGAACTGCTTGGTGACCTCCCAGGCTATTCTAAGCTCTCGCTTTGCCCCAGGTTCCACCTTGGTCCCTTACCTCCCACCAGCTGGCATGCCTGGGGAGTCACACCCCCTCCATTCAGGACTGGGAGAGTTAGAACTCTCCCTGACAAGTTCTCTGGCACCGATCTGTGTGTCTTCCTGCCCTGAGGCCTTTGATGGTGGGCCAGCAAGTTGTAAATTTGTAGTGACCACAGCAGCATGCAGGAATAAGAAATATGTCTGCAGAGGACTTCGCAACCAGCATTGGTCAGACTCCGTGCTGTGTACTTGCCATGTGTCATCTTATTAATTCCTCCAAGTGTCTCCTGGAGTCCATGGCATCGTCTTCTACTTGCAGAAGAATCCAAGGTCCCAGGAAGGGATGTGGCTAAGGAGGAGGGCAAACCAGGAGCCACACGTAGGCCTGGCCACCTCTGGAGTTGCGGGCATCTCACTGGCTCTCCTGCCTCCTTTCCTGTGGGCCTGGGTCCAGGGCCAGCCCAGAGCGGCTCTTGGATGAGTATGTGCCATCTCAGAGCAGAGCCCCCTGCAAGGGACAAGGTCTGTGTGGGCCTTGGCCTCAGGTGGGCCCACCCCACTCCAGTCACAGGCCCACTGTGACTCCCATCCCTCCCCAGGATGGGAGGCCAGGAACTCAACACATGACAACAGCCTCTGTCTCTCTTTCCAGCTCCAGAGACGCAAGGTCAAGTGCTTCCTCCTGGCGGCTGGTGTCACTGTCCTGCTGGTCATCGTCCTCATTGTTGCCACCTCTGTCCGAAAGTGACGCCGCCCGGGTAGGTGCCATCCCGGCCCCCACGCCACCCATCTGTTCTCCTTGTACCACCCCCATCCATTCATTTACCCATCCACCACCCACCACTTATCCGTCCACTCATCTCCCCATCTCTGATCCACCCTGCTGCTGCTGCTAAGTCGCTTCAGTCGCGTCCGACTCTGTGCGACCCCATAGATGGCAGCCCACCAGGCTCCCCCGTCCCTGGGATTCTCCAGGCAAGAACACTGGAGTGGGTTGCCATTTCCTTCTCCCTGATCCACCCACCCGTCCACTTATCCATCCGTTCATCCTCCGATGTGTCAGCCATGGACTGGGCCCTGCTGACCAGTGGTGAACAAGGCTGAGGGCAGCCCACGTGCCTGGAGCTCACAGCCCAGGGCAGACTCTCCTGAAAACCCCTGTGTAAGCACTGACTTCCAGAAGGTCATGACTGACCAGTCCCCTGGGACAGTGGTGAGCAGAGTCAGGCAGCAGACCCTCCCCGGAGCTTCAGAGGTGCCTAAGGCCCTGCTGGCCCTTGTGTTGGGTCCTGGCCTCCAGAGCTGGGAGAACACCCCACCCCATCTGTGGTCATCTGTGACGGCAACCCAGGGCATAGATAGAGCTCCGGGTGTCACCCTTGGGGGCGACATGCCTGCTACTTGGGTCATTCTGCTCACAATGGTGGGACGGTCATCATCAGCACCATGCAGCAGGGGAGACTTAAGGCCCGCAGTCACACGCAGGACACTGCCATGTCCCAGCCTGGGCTCCGTCACCGGAGGTGAGGGCCCATGATGACGGGGCTGCCTGCGCTCCTGGGCCCTGGGCAGGGATAGTACCCGGCGCTGAGGGGCCAGCAGGGAGGGGCTGCCCTCCGCCCGGGCCTCCCGATCGCTCCAGCCACCTCTCATCTCCTTCGGTTTTCCCCACCACTCTCCTTTGCTCCACGGGCTGCCCAGCCCTCCCGCCCCACCCTCCCCTGCACACCCAGCTGTGACCCCACCCCAGGGCCAAGCAGTGCTGCACCCTGAACCCCTGAACCCCTCCCACTGTGAGAGGGAACCCAAGGATGCGTCCTTGGGCCAGGCGCACAGACCCTGCGGGAACAGATGATCCACCTCCAGTGAGCTCCCTGGCTGGAGCAGCCTGACCACAGCCGTGCCCGTCCCCTGGGGAGACGGAAGGCGAGGCTGAGACCCAGGCCACACGGCCGGCTAGTAGCCCCTTTGTGGCCCGTGGGCTCAGAGGGCAGGAGGGGTCTCCAGCTCCTAGCAGCTCACAGACGAACAGTGGGGAGGGCCTGGGGCTAGGGCAGCTCAGACCCTGGTAGACAAGCTGGGAGTCAGGCCCCAGGACATCTGGGCGGGGGTCTGTGGGTGTGGATGTCCCCGGGCCCTGTGGGACCAGGGGAGCCCTGAGCCCATCCCTGTAGGGACACCTCATCTCTGGCGCATCACCAAGCGGGAGAGACCCCAGCCTGTCATGCTCAGGCGCCCTCTGTGACCTGCAGGCCAGGCAGCAGGGGTCTGCGGGACCTGGAGCCCACCTGCTCTGGGCGTGGCTTCTGCAGAGTGGAGGGGCTGCCGTCTGCCTCTCCCTTGCTGCAGAGTTGCTCTGAGGACAAAGGCAGATAATGGCTAAATAAAAACAGTGCTTTGAGGAAGGAAAAGGCTCTATTCAAATGCAGGGGGTTATTACTTCTGCTGAAAAAACAGGCCCTGAGGGAGGGGCTCCCTGACACCTGCAGCCTCACATGCCCGTTTCTGTGTGTGTGGGTCAGGCAAGGCCCTGCCCTCCAGGGGTCTCCCAAGGAGGGGGTGCGGCCTGACATCACCCCCGCCCCCACTGTCCAGGCCACCCCAGGACCTCTGCCGACTCCTGGGGCTGTGACTCCCCTGTGCTCAGTTCTTGGCAGCTGCCAAGGTCTGCAGGCCCATCTCTGCCAGGTCCTTGCGGGGGCTGGGGGTTGGGGGTGTGTGGGCGGGGCAGGTCAGGACCTGCAGGTCTCCAAAGTGGAAGGACCCCGTTCCTAGCCCAGCCAGCCTCGCTCACCTGTGAGCCCCTGCACTCAGTTTACAGCAGCATGAGGGCTTGTCTAGGACCAGGGCCAGGGCTCAGAGCGGGACCGGGGTCAGGGCTCAGAGCGGGACCGGGGTCAGGGCTCAGAGCGGGACCGGGGTCAGGGCTCAGAGCGGGACCGGGATCAGGCTCTGTGTGTGACCAGGATCAGGGCTCAGAGTGTGACCAGGGTCAGGCTCAGAGTGTGACCAGGGTCAGGCTCTGTGTGTGACCGGGGTCAGGGCTCAGAGCAGGACCGGGGTCGGGGCTCAGAGCGTGACCAGGGTCGGGGCTCAGAGCAGGACCGGGGTCAGGGGTCAGAGTGTGACCAGGATCAGGGCTCAGAGTGTGACCGGGGTCAGCCTCAGAGTGTGACCAGGGTCAAGGCTCAGAGTGTGACCAGGGCCAGGGGTCAGAGTGGGACCGGGGTCGGGGCTCAGAACGTGACCAGGGTTGGGGCTCAGAGCGGGACCGGGGTCAGGGATCAGAGTGTGACCAGGATCAGGGCTCAGAGTGACTGGGGTCAGCCTCAGAGTGTGACCAGGGTCAAGGCTCAGAGTGTGACCAGGGCCAGGGGTCAGAGTGGGACCGAGGTCGGGGCTCAGAGCGGGACCGGGGTCAGGGGTCAGAGTGTGACCAGGATCAGGGCTCAGAGTGTGACCGGGGTCAGCCTCAGAGTGTGACCAGGGTCAAGGCTCAGAGTGTGACCAGGGCCAGGGGTCAGAGTGGGACCGGAGTCGGGGCTCAGAGCAGGACCGGGGTCAGGGATCAGAGTGTGACCAGGATCAGGGCTCAGAGTGTGACCGGGGTCAGCCTCAGAGTGTGACCAGGGTCAAGGCTCAGAGTGTGACCAGGGCCAGGGGTCAGAGCGGGACCGGGGTCGGGGCTCAGAGCGGGACCGGGGTCAGGGCTCAGAGTGTGACCGGGGTCAGGGTTCAGAGTGTGACTTGGGTCAGCCTCACAGTGTGACTGCAGTGTGGACCACGTTTGTGGTCCGGGTCGAGCCTCCTCAGCCCTGGTAGGGACCTCAGATGACACAGGAGCAGAAGCAAGCGTGCCTGTCCTGATCAAACCCAGCTCCTGGCCCCAGTGCCTCATCTCGTATCCAACCCCCTTGCCCTTCTGGAAAGTGCTGTTTCCAGAAGTACCTCCAGGCCCGGTTGCTTTAAGCAGATGTGAGAGATGAAGGTTTGGCGTCAACCTTGGTTTTCAGGGACGCGATCCCAGAAGCCGGACAGAGGAAGCTCTGGGGGCTCTGAGTCCCTAGCATGGCTGGGGCATGTACCCCTGTGATTTCTCGAGATGCGGGGCGGGGTGTCAGGCTGCAGGGACACTGGTTTCCTGGTGCCCGGCACAACTGGCTGGCAGCAGGATTGCCCAGGTCTCGGCCGTGGCTCTTACAGGGAAGGAGCTGGTGGAACTGGTAGAAGAAGTTGAGTCCTTGAATCTGCGGGGCTCCCCTGTCTCTCTGTCCTCCTGGGCACCCGCAACTTCAGCGTCTACAGCCTCAGGATCTCTTTTCACGTTTAACTGTGTTTGCTCTGGACCTGTCTGTGTGTCCCTGTGGGCTGTGGGCTCTCTGGGTCACAAGGCCTGGTGCAGAATGCGGGAGCAGCTGGAGGAGGGAGCAGGGGGTCAGGGCAAGCAGGGGCTTGTCCTTGCCCACTCCTGCTGGGGTCACAAGGCTGGGACTCAGCAAATAGGAAATTCCAGTATCTGGGCAACAATCCATGAAGCATTTTTCACGAGCACAAAAATTTAAGGGGCTCAATGGAGGCTCATAGCAAATCATGTTTTTAATGTTTTCTGAAAGCCGTGAAATATCGACCTTAAAGCCATTAATTTCCATTTGGGAAGTGAGTGGTGGGGTCTTCATCTCCAGGCCCCTCTGTGCACGTGTGCATCTGCAGCTGTGTGTGCGTGCACGCTTGTGTCTTCATGTGTGTTGCGTGTGTGTTTCTGTGTGCATCTGCATGTGTGTCTGCCTGTGCGCATGTGTGTCTCTGTGTGTACATGTGTGTCTGTGTGTACACCGTGTCTCTGTGTGTGCTTGTGTGTCTGTGTATACACATGTGTCTCTCTGTGTGTGCATGTGTCTCTGTGTGTACATGTGTCTCTGTGTGTACATATGTGTCTGTGTGTACACTGTGTCTGTGTGTGTGCATGTATATCTGTGTGTGTGCATGTGTCTGTGTGTGTGCATGTGTGTCTGTGTGTACACATGTGTATCTCTGTGTGTGCATGTGTGTCTGTGTGTACACACGTGTATCTCTGTGTGTGCATGTGTGTCTGTGTGTACACACGTGTATCTCTGTGTGTGCATGTGTGTCTGTGTGTACACACGTGTATCTGTGTGTACGCATATGTGTCTGTGTGTACACATGTGTATCTCTGTGTGTGTGTATCTGTGTGTGTGTGCACATGCGTGAGGTCAGGAGGGAGGGGCAGACCCCACCTTGAGCTGCCTGCTCCCCCTTCCCAGAGGCTGCGGTGGTAGACGGAGCGTAGCATCCGGGTGGGCAGGAAACAACTGTGCTCCATCAGTAGGAGCTTTACATGGGAGAACCTCACTTAGTCCTCACCACAGCCCCATGAAGGAGGTGCTGGTGTGTTCTCATTTTTCAGAGGAGAAAACCGACACACGGAGAGATGAAGGGACTTACCCGGAAGGGAACAGCACAGAGGGGTGAGCCTTCTGGGGTTGGGAATGCCAGGGAAACGCTGCCCAGAAGCCCAAGTGGCCGTCCAAGATCACAGAGCAGGAGTGCGGGGCCAGGCTCCAGCTCGGGCCTGAGCCACCCTGAGGTCTGCTGGGACTGCAGGTCGTCTGCCTGGCCAGGGTGGTCAGTGGTGCTGTCCTCGGGGCGTGCCTGCGAAGGTGGCTCAGATGACCGCTCTAGGCTGAGCCTGTGAAAGGCCTGATGGCCTGGTCACCTGCAGTCTGGTGACACTGGGCAGCCCTGCCCGCCCTGCCTCAGCCGGTAAGCGTGCCAGCTGGGGGCGCTGGGAGGGATCCCTGGAGGTCACGCGGCTCCCTGGGCGTTTATGCATGGAAATCTCCCCCTGGGGCCCAGCACTCACCTTCCAGAGCCCCTGGTCAGCGGGCAGGTGGGCAGAGACCCCTGGGTGAGGCTGGGGGCAGCGGGAGGAGGGGGAGGGGCTGTGGCCCCATCGCGGCCCCGATCTATGAAGGGGCGTCCGTGCTGCCCCTGCAGTGACCGTGGGCATCAGCGGCAAAGGCCGCTGGGCGTCTGGCCCAGAGGAGTTCGGCCTCCGTGACAGGCTGTCTCCTCACCACGCCGTCACCGTCACAGTGGTGTTGCTGTTGTCACGAGCCCGCCCTTGTTTGTGGAGCTGGGACTCAGCTGGCTTTTCTCTCTAATGTTCCCGCATGGCCCTCCAGCTAGCAGGGCTGTGGCTTGTCCTCCCTGTCGCCTCGGGCAGGACGCACGGGCACAAGTCCGAGCAGTCCAGAGGTCGGCGATGCTTCCGTCTGGTTCAGTGAACACCCCCGCCCCTCCTGTTGGGAAGCGGACCCAGCACTGCTCCCGCAGTGCACAGCCAGGGGAGAGGCAGTCCCCTGAGGTGCTGACCTGTCAGGAGCAGAGTAGAAGCCAGAAGGGGCGCAGCTCTGCAGCGAGGGCTTCCTGGAGGAGGTGGTTCTTGAGAGCTGAGGACTGAGAGCTGGGTATGGGCTCCTCCATCAAACAAGGAGGTGGGCTCTTGGGGCCAAGAGCCGGGCCAGGCAAAGGCCTGGGGTCACTGTCAGTGGAGCACGGCAGCAAGAGCCAGGCCAGGCCGCGTTCAGGAGGCCCCCAGGCTTCCTGGGGCCGCTTGTCAGAAGCAGTGTTTGCTCCCAGCAAGCCCCCTTCCCTTTGCATGTGATGGCCCCACCCCTCGGCACCCCCAGGCTGGGCAGATGGCCACGTGAGGGGGGCCTGGCCCAGCCAGCCAGTGGGAATGCCCTCCACTAGGACAAAGGTGGAAGAGAACAAAAGCATGAAAGTTCTGGCAGCCGCACAGAGGTGCGAAGACGGGAGGGGCTGGTGGATGGTGTGGCGGCGTTTGCCAGCGGCTGGGAGGGGGCGAGGTGGAACGGCGTGGAGCCTTTCGAGTCCCAGCCTGGGACCCGCAGCTGGAGCAGATGCCGCAGGTGCCCACGGGGACGCGGCAGGCTTCCTCTCCTGCGAACTGGCCGCCAACCTGCCCGACCACACGCCTCCCCAGAAGCAGGAGTTCGGGCTCCCCGATAACTCCTGTAACCCAGGCTGGAAACCTCGCTCAACCCCCGCCCCTCAGCCTTTGTTCCCATCATGGGGGGGTAGGGGTGCCTGAGGCCTGTGTGCCCAGCTCCTGGAGAGGTGGCCGTGGCCCTCCATGTCCCTGGGGCAGCCCCTGCCCTCACCGTCCCCCTCTCCCTGACCCCCTCCCTTCCCCAGCTGGCATTGGCCTCAGATTTGGTTCTGTGACTCCGGGCTCTGGGGCCCGCACCTGTCCAGGGGTCACACTATCCCTGGAGTGTGCCAGAATCCCAGGCTGTGCCAGGGCCCCAGGCCCTCAGTGACATCAGGACGGGAGCGGGGGCACCTGATGATGCCAGCCAGGGCCCCTGAGTGGGGGAGGGCGAAGCCCGGCACCGTCCCCATCCCGCATGCCCACCTTGACCCCGGGGTCAGGCCACTGAGCCATCCAGCCCTGTGTCCACTGTGACGACCCCACTCACCAGGTGGCAGGAGGACACCACCTAAGGCCAAGGGTTTGGTGAGAGCGCGTCTGTGTGGTGGCATGGCCCTGGGTTTGGGTCCCACCCACCGTCTCCACCGGGGGCAGGGAGCAGGTCCACAGCTCCACACAGCTTTGGTATCAGACCCGTGAGGGGGGACAGTCCCCGCCCCGACACAGGGCTGTGCAGTCACGGGGGCTCCTGCAGGGGCCCCGTCAATCAGCCCAGCGTGGCGGGTGAGGGCCTGGCCACTTTCCTCCCCTTGCTTCTCCAGAGCCACGCAGGAGGCGGCGGGTGGGGTTCTGCCCTCGGGGACCCCCTGCGAGGAGGCCTCCAGGCCCCACTTGCAGGGCAGGCACTTAGAAGGGAGCCGCCTGACAGAGGAGAGAGGGCTTTGCTGCAGAACGAGGACTTCAGGGGAGCAGGGGGAGCCCCTGAACCTAAGAGTATGAAGCAAGCATTCTGAGGGTCAGCTGCGCTTCGCAAGGATGCCCCACCCTGCCCCCCGACTGTTTCCCTGCTCAAAGCAAGCAGTTTTGCTTCTGGGTACTTCTCAGTAATTGCAATAATAAATTGAATAATTAAGCTAAATCCACAGAAGAGAATTAAATATTAATTTCTAATAAGCTATTCAGAGAGCGTCACCAGGGAGGACCAGCAGACTGTATCTGTGCTGGGTGCTCTCCTGCTCAGCCCCCGAACTCTCCCTCCCAGGGCAGGGCTAACCCACATGCAGCCTTGGTCCAGGGGGTGATGGTCAGTCGGCCAGCGGACACCTGAGACTGGCATCAGGCCCAGCAGTGGAGGAGGAGGCCCAGGGGTCTTGGCCTGGGTCCCCATGGCAGATGAAGTTGCCTGTCACCAAGGGGGTGGGCGCACCACTGGCAGAGTGGTGAGTGGGTGAGAAATGACTCGTCTGAGGGATGTCGACAGTGACCTGAGGGTTGGGCACCACCCCGTCCCGGACCTGGGGAGCCAAGCCCCGCCTCTGTGGTGCCTGCACCTCGAGAAGGACTCTCACCATCACCCCACAGCCCAGGGAGCTCAGGGGTGATCTGAGCCCCAGGCAGTCAAAGGATGGTGCTCCAGACAGACCTTAGGGCAGCCTGCTCCCATTCTGAGTCCTGCCCCTGCTCCCACTCTGAGCCCTGAGCCTGGTCCCACTCTGAGCCCTGACCCCGGTCACACACTGAGCACTGACCCTGGTCCCACCCTTGAGCCCTGCCCCTGGGCACACTCTGACCCCTGACCCTGGTCCCACTCTGAGCCTTGACCCTGCTCCCACTCTGAGCCCTGACCCTGGTCACACACTGACCCCTGACCCTGGTCCCACTCTGAGCCCTGCCCCTGGGCACACTCTGACCCCTGACCCTGGTCACACTCTGAGCCCCGACCCCGGTCACACTCTGAGCCTTGACCCTGGTCCCACTCTGAGCCATGACCCTGGTCACACTCTGAGCCCCGACCCTGGTCACACTCTGAGCCCTGCCACTGGTCACACACTCAGCCCTGCCCCTGGGCACACTCTGGTCATGGGATGGACCTGACTCAGAGCCTGATCCTGGCTGTAGACCCGGCCCTGACCCTCCTCGTAAGAGATCAGAAAGCATGGGGCAGGCACAGGGTGTCTGCGGCATGAAGTTGATGGTGAGGTGGGGAAGGTGCAGGTTATGGGTCTAAATCAACCCAGGGTCCCTGAGACCCTGGGGGTCTTAGGAGCCGGGCACCATCTTGATGAGGTGGGGGGGTGTGAAGCCCCCGTGGCCCCTGCGGTGACGCCACCCTGAGGAGACGGGAACTGAGGAGGTCAGCTGGGGCAGGAAGAGGGTGCAGCAGGGATGGGGGCAGCGCAGGGCTGCGGGTCGTGCAAAGCTCGGAAAGACAGCCCCCTCCAGCCCCTGCACCCTGAGAGCCAGTCTCCACACCGTGGACCTATGTGTGCCCTCCCTGGAGACCCCACGGACCCCCAGCCCGGGGGAGATCCCAGTGCCGGCAGCTCAGCCCTGCAGGCCGCGGCTTCCCATCCCAATTGCCTTCCAGATCCCGTCAGCCTCCCATCTGTTCAGATCCAAAGGTCTCCTCCGCAGCCTCGCATCAGAGCCGTGTGGCTGAGGCTCCGCCTGCAGAGGACGGAGCAGCAGGCAGGGCGCTTGGGGTGGGGGCCGTGTGCTGGGTGCAGGGATCCCCCACTTGAGTCCACTCATGCAGGTGGAGACGCGCCTGCAGAGGGCAGGGTGGGGTCTGCACAGGCCCGGGCTTGGGGGTCAGCAGGGCGGTGCTGAGTCTCCACCATCCTGCCAGCCAGAGCTTGTGCCCAGGCTTCCAGGAAGGGCTAAGCCAGCTTGGGGGTGCCAGCTGACAGTCGCCCCATTTTACCAACCAGGAGACGGAGCTTAGAGGCCCCAGCCTGCAGCCGGCTCTTGGGACGGGGTCTCCCGTGAAGCCGGCTTTGAGAGGGCCTCCTGGGAGGGGGCGTGGGGAGGAGGTGACAGGCACAGAGGTGGGGTGCGGGGACGGGAAGGCGGGTGAGGACGCAGAGGAGACACACAGGCTCTCTGGGGAGGAGGCTGAGGCAGGCGCAGCTCTGAAGGGTGCCCATGTGGGCTGAGCCTCGGTCACTCTTTGGGGCCGGCGTCTGGGGAGGGTTGGGGAGTGACCGCTGCTCCCCTCCGGCCTCCCCCGCTTCCTGGGACTCAGCATTCCCTCCAGGAGAAGGGCAGGCAAGCTTGCTCAGCAGGGATGGAAGCACAGACCAGCAGCAGTTCTTGTGGTCTTCAGAGGGGCTGTGGGGAGGCGAGGGAGGTGGCACGCGCCTGGAGACCTCCACGTGCAAGGGGTGCCCGGGCGCGGCAGAGGGGGCGGCCCCGTTCCTCAGGGCTTCTGCAGGGGCCTGGGCAGTGCCCGCCTGGCGGGCTGTGATTTTCAACAGTGCGCTCTGGGGCCGCCTTAAGAGGTGCCCTTTGAGGAGCTGCCCTTCACCCGCTGGCTCGCGGCTCCAGGGTGGTGGGGGGGCCCCCAGCCTGTGCACACGCGCGTGGCCACAGTCCTTGTGTTTCTGAGGAGGACGTGCGGGCTGCACTGCAGGGGGGCGGTGGCGGTCAGTGGGGCCCTCGGGGCCGCAGGGGCTGGCCGGCTGTGACGTCCCGGAAGGGAGAGGCCGGGGGCCAGGAGGCGCCGAGAAAGTGCCAGGTGTGTGGCTTTGGAGGTAGGAGAGAGCAGGGCAGCCAGGCCAGACTCGCGGGTGAGGACGGGCTGGGCAGGGGTGGAGGGAGGGCAGCGAGGTCTGGGGAAGCCTGACCTGGGTTGGGGGGAGGGGCCTGCGCCCGCACCGTGGCCACGGCGTCTCCCCTCCCGGGACCTCTGCCGTCTCACCTGCGAGATGGAGGCTGGCCGTCAGGGCCCACCCTCCTTGCTGCCTTGTGACTCACCACCCAGCCTCCTGCCCCAGGGGTGCAGGGACAAGGACCCCAGCTCCAACAGCCCTGCCCAAGGGGGAGCCCTCGGCTCCCCCAGGAGGCTGGCGTGCGGGGGAGACCCAGGCCTGGGAACCGTTGGTGCCCGGGCCTCCTCCTCGCCTGCTCTTGCCGCAGCTGAGCCCGGCTGTCTCGCCAGGAGCTGACGGAGCCTCTTGTGTTGCAGGCTGATGATGTCGCCTGGCCTGCATGGACCCGCAGAGCTTCGCACCTGCCTGCCGCCTGCCGTGTGCCGACCCCCAGCCTCTGTGCCGGCCCCTGGCTAAGCCGCCCAATAAACTGCCATCAGAGCCAGCCACAGGGGCGCTGATCCCCATCTGTCATCCGTCAGCGGGAGGCAGCTTCCGGCTCTGAGACCCCAGAGATGGAGCCTGGGCTGCGTGGGGTGGGAGGGGTGGTGGGGGCGTGTGTGAGTGTGTGAGTGTGGGGTGAGATGGCCGCGTGGGCAGGAAATGCGAGATGGGGGAGGGCCTCCACTGCCTGTGGGAGCCCAGCCCAGCCGTGGCCCGCCCCGTCCTCCCCGAGGACCAGCGGGCAGCCCCCACCTAGCTCTGTGGCCCCTCCAGCTCCCGAAGTGATGTCACAGCTTCTCTGCCTCCAGGCGCCCGGCCGGGGGCTGGGCACAGAGAAGGGGGCCCCGGGTAGAAAGAGCCCAGCTCAGGCTGACCATGGGTCCCCCTCTTCTGCAGGAGTGAGGCATGGGGGAGGCATTCCTACACAGGAGGGGCTGCAGCCAGAGAGGCCACTGGGAGCGCCCGGCCTCTGCGGGTGGGAGAGGGCAGGAGACAGCCCTGCCCGCCGTGGGGAGGGGGTGCAGGCAGACCCCGGCCCCTCACTGCAGGACTCAGCGTTGCCCTTCCCTGGCCCCCATAGAGCTCAGGACCTTGTGGGCTGGGGGCTGCACACACCAGGCCCCCAGGACAGGCAGAGCCCACGGCCTCAGAATTCCAGAAGGGTCTGCAGGAGGCTGCTTCCTGCTCAGTGGCCCCTCATCCTCCAGCCTCCCATCCCCACCCCCCAAGTCCTTCTTCCACTGTAGAGGGTCTGAAGCATTCCAGACCCCAGCCGCTTTGCCCCAAAGACAGCTTCAGGTTGGATGACCCTGCGAAGCTCTGCGTTTCTCGACACTATCTTCCCCAGGGCCTGGGAAATGCGACCCCGTGGCGGTGTGGGCACGGCGGCAGGACAGGCTGTGGAGGCGGGGGGCAGCGGGCAGACCCTCGAGCCGGGGAGGCAGCCACTTCCTCAGCTTTGCAGCCACAGGGCGCTGGCTGCTCGGGCCCGGGGTGTCTGGAGGAGGTGGTGTTGACCGCAAATTGGATTTTACACCTCCGGCCACAGGTGCGAGGCCTCGGGCCTTCAGGGGCCGGGAGGGCCACACGTGTGAGTGCACAGCCCAGCTCTGCTAGCCAGGCTGGGGGTGGGCCGCAGAGGGGAGGCACTCGGGGCAGGGCCGCCCGGGGCGGGGCAAGGCTGGGCATGGGGATGGAGAAGCAGGAGACGGCTGGCCGGCCCCCCGCGCCCCGCCTGGCCGCCCGAGCCCGGGGGCCCTGGCTTGCTTGCACAGGCGCTGCCTCTGCTCACTCTCGGCCGCCCGACCTTGGAGCGTCTGGGGGTGGGGGGGTGCAGGCTGCCGGGACTCCAGCACCCGCTGCTGCCCCGCCGGCACCGCTTGCTGACCCTGGGGGAAGCAGGTGTTCCAGGGCAAGGCATTGGCGTGGATGGGCTGAGGGCAGCACGGGGCCAGGAGGAGGGCGCCCGGCGCAGGGCTGACGGCAGCAGTGGCCACCACCTGGCTGGACTCCGAGCCTCCCCGCTGGAGAGTGACGCGTCAGGGTGACCTTGGGCTCCTGCTGTCCGGAGTGGCAGGGAGGTCGAGAGCCGGGCCAGCCATCTGGGTGCAGGCAGCATGCGGCCAGCCAGCGGGTGCCCATCTGGTGCCCGCACAGAATGGGCTGGGGCCACGATGACTGGCGGTACCCACTGTGCCCTCCCGGAGCCGGCAGGATGGGGGGAGCACCCCCGCCCTGTCCCTTCCTCTCCTGGGAAGGCCCAGAGAGAGACCAGTCTCCCTGAAGTTCCACAGCACGTGGCAGCAGAGCCAGACTTGGAACCAGTCTCCATGTCTCCAGGCCAGACGCGAGTCATGGGAAGCCAGAGGCTGGCTGCATTGAACTTTCCTCTTGGGGAGCATGTGGGTGCTGGGAAGAACCTGGCTTCAGCACCGAGTTGGTGGAAGAGAGGTGTTTGTTCAACATCGGTCACAGCCCAGCCAGGGGCACTCACAGCTCCCTCCCCCGAGCCTCAGTTTCCCGTCTGTAGAATGGGACTGTTAGAGCCTCCAGTGGGAGGGTGATGGGAGCCAGGCCTGCACAAGGCTGGGGCTCAGGCTCCACCTGCGCTGGCCATGCCGTGCCTGCTCCCAGCTTGCCGCAGAAGCCCGAGAGGACCCTGCTGTGGGGACCCCCTGCCCAGGATCCAGACCCGGCACTTCAGGCCCCTTGGACCCTGAGCCACAAACCTGCGAGGCCCCCCGCTGAGCCAGGCTTGGGGGGGCGCCGCGTCCAAGGAGCCCTTACACTCCGCATGTACACTGTCAACCACACACAATCTCAGCAACTTCTCCACTTCCCAGGACACAACTCAGGCAGACAACCAAACACAACCAAACCAAGCAGAAGACAAAATTAAAGACAGAGTGCCTTCCTCTCCCTGAGGGGCTGCCCACCAGGCACCGTTGCTCTCAGATGTTTTCTAGCGCTGCCATGAGGCCGTCGCCACGCGGCTTACGGACTCTGTAAGCAGCACAGCCTCCTCTAAGGCAGCCGAGTGATGCGGTGTTGGGGCAGGGGGAGTAGAAAACATGGAGGGAACTTGTTAAACAGACAGCAGAGCCGGGAGGCTCAGCTAGTGCCTGTAGCAGTTGTCATGACCGTGGAACAAAACAGCCCCCGACAATGCCACTGACCCTCCGTTAGGCCGGGGCCCTGCGGGGACAGCTCGTCTCTGGTCCTGGTTTGGAATCACCCGCAGGTTTGCTCAGCTGCAGGCCTGCCGGTCAATGCCTGCCATCGACTGGGATCCGAGCTGGGGTTGCCGGCCTGACGCCAGCATGTGGCCCCTCCCTGTGGCCCGGGCTTCTGCACGGCTGGCCGCTGGTCCCAGGGAGCATCCCCAGAGGGAGAGCCCGGCAGAAACAGCATCCTAGTCTGAGACCTCATCTCCGAAGTCACACAGCATCACTGGGACTGCAGTGAGCAAAGCTGAGCCCACCCAAGTTCATGGGGAGGGAGGGAGACGTCACCTCTTGGGAAGAGGGGCAACATGGCCGTCTCTGGAAAGCACACCCTGCCCCCATCCCCTTCACTTCCATCTTCACTCGCTGTGCCGTGACTTCACTCTTCATCAGAGCGGGGAAGGCCTGCCTGCCGTGGGCACCATGGGAACACACGGTGCTCCGGGACCCCCTCTGGGCTCTGTCCTCTCTGCCCTACCCCCACCCTCAGATCTCTCGCCCTTGGGCACGGCTCCCATGTCCTCTCCGCCTGTTAATTCAGTAGCCCTGGACATGTGGCTGGTCAGCCTCACTGCAGCAGAGCCAGTGCTGTGACCACCAGGGGAACAGTCCTCCTTGGTGCCAGCTCAGGCAGACCCTGGGGTGGACATGGTGTGACCCTGTGGGGGAGGTAACTTGGAGAGGCATGACCTCCACAGGCTCCTGCAGATGCCCCGCCCTGCAGGACCGCACCCCTCCTCCTGCGCGCTGTTCCTGGAGGGATCGTCCAGGGGTTGTTCATTGTGCTCAAGGCCAGCTGCTTAGGGGGATGGGGAGACCAGTAAATCCTCTAGGCAACAGGCATTGCTTTGCTCTGAAAACAGTTTCTTGCTTGGAAGTAAGAGGCTCTGGAGTAAGAAAGGCGCTTCTCAACGAAGTGGCCGCTTGTCTTGATTAGCTCAGAAACATCCAGCAGTCTTGCTAAGCTGTTCACACATCTCTCCAGCCGCTCTGCACCCACCCATCCATCCATCCATTCACCCATCCACCTACCTACCCATCCATCCACCTACCTACCTATCCACCCACCCTATCTATCCATCTACCTACCCATCTATCCATCCATCCATCCACTCACCTATGCACCTACCTATCCATCCATCCATCCACTCACCCATCCACCTACCTATCCATCTGTCCATCCATCCACCCATCCATCCACCTACCCATCTATCCACCCACCCATCCACCTATCCATCCACTCACCCATCCACCTACCTATCCATCTATCCATCCATCCATCCACCCACTTACCTACCCATCCATCCACCTACCTGTCTATCCACCCACCCTATCTATCCATCTACCTATCCATCTATCCACCCACCCAGCCATCTACCTACCCATCCATCCACCTATCTACCTATCTATCCATCTATCCACTCACCCATCCACCTACCTATTCATCCACCCATCCATCCATCCATCCATCAATCCATCCATCTATCTACCCACCCATCCACCTATCCATCCATCCATCCATCCGTCCACCCACCCATCCAACTATCCATCCACTCACCCATCCACCTACCTATCCATCTATCCATCCATCCATCCACTTACCTACCCATCCATCCACCTACCTATCCACCCATCCATCCATCTACCCACCCATCCACCTATCTATCCATCCATCTATCCACCCACCCATCCACCTATCCATCCACCCACCCATCTACCTGTCTATCCATTCTTCCACCCGTCCATCCCCTCAGCCATTACTCACCCAATTATTCTCTCGATAACTACATGGTCCAAGTACTGCCCTCTCACCTGGGCTTGGTTCAGGAAGTAAACCAGGACCCCTGCCCGCTGGAAGCCCCTAGTGTGGAGGGGGATTCATCCATGTGACAGAGAAGCCCCAGCTTGCTGCGGGAAGCATGGGCAGAGGCGGAAGTACCTAGGAACAAAGGTGGCCCAGAGCAGGTGGCCATGTGCTCTGGCTGGGGGCTAGGACGGCGTCCCGAGGAGGTGACCCCCAAGTGGCAGGCAGGGCAGGAATGTGTCCACTCCCTCCAGTGCAGAGTCGCCAGGTCAACCAGCACTGGAGACCCAGAGCCAACTTCGACCTGAAGTTTTAGTTCTCCTTGAACCAAATCCCACTCCCTTCGCAGTGAATTTCCAATTTAAATACCCAAATTGTTTACTTGCTGAAATCAGTTGACAAGGGACCAGCTTGTATTTGTGATTCAATTGACTATGATACACTGTATTACAATTACAGCTCGAATGGATTTCTTTTTAATTTATTTTCCTCTTAACGTTCTCCTCCACCGGTAATTCTGAGACTAATTGTCCTCGCGATCCTCCTCCTCAGCTGCGGAAGGATAATGGATGGCTCTGGGCAGAGGCCGTGCTGGGCGCTGCCGGCCCCCAGGGCTCTGGCCCCGTGGCCCCATGTCCCTTTCAGACCGCCCAGGCCAGGCCCTGAACGTCCCACAAAAGGCATCTCCCATCATCACCAGGATGGGAGCTCAGGATGGGGCGCCTGGGAGCGGGAAGGCGCTCCCACCCCCTCCCTCCGTCTCCCAGCGCCTCGCTCCTGCTGGGTGCTCCTGAATAAACCTCTGTTCCCCTCTGGGCCTCGGTTTCTCCACCTGTGAGAGGCGCCCTCTCTCCCCGCCTCTCCACCCTACTGTCCCCGGCCTCCTCCTTTCTAGTCCTGACACATGACAGGCTCCAGGGGGACCATCCACTCTGGGGTCTGCCCTGGGGCCAACTCGGGGTGCAGGTGGGCACTCCACCCAGCTTGCCAGGAGGGACATCGAAGCTCAGAGGGACCACGTGGGCTGTGAACTTGCCAAGTGCCGGCCCCCGGGCAGCGCTGGAGCAGGGGTTGGATCTTCTCCCTCTGGGCTGCTGCCCGCCTGGGGACGCCTGCCTCTGCTTCCCCCGGGGCCTGCCAGGTGGGCTGCCGGGGCAGGGGGAGCCTTCCCAGAGCCCCTCATGCACCCTGTGCTGGCTGACTGGGCCTGAACACCTTCAGCCTGCCCTCGCTGGAGGGAGCGTCCCCAGGTGCCCAGGCAGCCAGGTGGTGACCTGCTGCTGAGGCCGGCAGGGCCTGAGAGGCCGTCACCCCTTGCTTAGTGACTCAGCCCTGTCCGACTCTTGTGACCCTGTGGACTGTAGCCTGCCAGGCCCCTCTGTCCATGGGATTCTCCAGGCAAGAATACTGGAGGGGGTTGCCATTTCCTTCTCCAGGGGCTCTTCCTGACCCAGGGATCAAACCCAGGTCTCCTGCATTGGTGGGGGGTCTTCACCACTGAGCCACCTGGGAAGCTCCGTGACCCCATGGCCACCCGCTTGAACATGCCAACACCCTCTGGGTGTGTCTCTGTGTGTACGTGGCTGTGTGTGCCTGTGTATGTGCATGTGTGTGTCCATCCTCAGAGCCTGACGTGGGGGTGTCCTCGCTCAGGCCCAGCCCGCCCGACTGGAGCCCGGAGCACTTAGCTCCCCCAGGCCAGGTCTGTCTCTTAGCTGTGATGAGGGACGTCTGTGTGGCCTTTCATGGGTGACAGGTGACCCTCACCTGTGCGTGCAGCAGGGCCTAGTCCCCTGCCTGCGACAGACATGGAGGTGAGGCTGGGGGCCCAGACCCGGCCTCCGGCCCCAGTGTGCCCTCCGCCCCTGCCGTCCTGGCGCTGGGCAGATGGACGGCTCCCCGGGCCTCGAGCGGGTTTGTTTGGCGCTCTGGGAATGGAGGTGCCCGTAGATCAGGTCCCTGAGGAAACCCAGTCCGACAGCCCCATTCTGCCCTGCCTCTGCGGAGACATTCTCACACGATAGGGACTTCCTGCTTTTTGAGGGATATGTGAATCCTTGCAGAAGGCGGGACGCCGTTTCCATCAGGGAGCCATGCCTGTGAAAAGGAGAATCAGTAACAGAGAAGCGAGAAAGGGGGTGGGGAGGCATGAGCCGCGCTGAGCTCGGCCCCTGGAGGTCAGCCGCACAGGCTTCCAGGAAGGTCGGGTGGGGAGGGTGCCCAGCCTGCCACCGCGGAGCTCGCTGGAGCTGCCACCAGCGGGGCGGCGGAGCCTGTGGGCTGGGCAATCAGCTGGACGTGTGGGCCAGAGCGGCAGGGCCACAGCTGGGCGTGCAGCAGGCTTGCGCCCAGTCACCCGGGTCTCTCTCCCTAGATAGGCTGCCCTGCAGGAGACGGCGCCCTCATTGAACATAAACTCCTGTGAAAAGCTCAGTCTCACTTCGCTGGGGGCCCACGCTCACTCGGCCATTGGCCTGCTGACCCCGTGGGGAGGAGGGTCAGAGTCATCTCAGTGCAGGCGGTCAGGGCCCGGCCGGGCGTCCTGGCATGGACTCAGATCCAGCTCTCACACGCCACCCGGGGAAAGCCTCTCAACCTTAGCATCCTTCTCTGTAAAATGGGAAGAGAATTCCTTTCTCTAAAAGTGTTGAGCAGCTGATGTTAGCGCATCGAGGAGTGTACTTGATGAATGTGGCCCTGGGCCAGAGAGTAAGTGCCCATCACAGGGGTAGGTATGAGACCCCAGGCCTTGGAGACTGGCAGAGGGGGCCCAGAGGCCTGATCAGTGGGGATCAAAAGAAAATGCAAGGAAGGCCCCCCCCAGGGATGGGAGTGACCCAGCTTGCTCAGGACCATGGAAGTCCTCCTAAGATCACACTAGATTCCCATGAGCTGGAGCCAGGAAGCCCCTTCTCTGTGCTTCCACCCCAGGCTGGGGGTGAGGGTGGCGACAGCTCCTGAGGGGAGTGCACAGTGCAGAGAGATGCCAGGGAGCCTGGACCCAATTACACTCCAGGTGTTATGTATGTGGTGCCCCGTGAGCGCATTGATCCCTCAGGGTGACAGATCGGTTATGAATTGGGTAATAGACCAGCTTGTAAATGAAATATATTGGATCATGCAGGCAGCTGGGCTGGGTGTCAGCTTGAGGGGAATGGGGCAGATTTATGAGCCTGGAAGGACTTTCAGGCGGGGTGGCTGGGGCACTGGCTGTTCACCCAGCACCATTTCCACTCCTGGATTCACACCCGGGCCCCAGGGACCTGGAAGATTCCACATCAGAGGGCTGCATGTTCCAGGTACTTGCTGGGGGTCAGCTGGGTCCCCTCTGATGACCCTCACACCCAGCAGTCTGGCGGCACCATGATCCCCCTGCTGCCGGGCAGGCCAGGATCAGAGAGGTCATGTGGCCTCCCCTGTGCCACACAGCGAAGACGCAGACAAGGACTTCAAAGCCAGGCTGACTTGTGCCCCCTCCCTCCCTGAGCCGGTGAGGGTGACACACGGTTGGCGAGGGGGGGGGGGGTGGTCCCAGCTCAGCCCCAGTGCTTGGTCTCTGTGACCTTGGCCTTGGCATATTTCAGATCAGGACAGGCACCCACACAGAGGGTCAGTGAGGAGAGACCCAGGAGCAGGGCTTGGCTTGCCTGAGGGCCTCACTCCCAGAGACGCAAAGACTTGAGGCCCCCGGGGTCAGAGCTGGGGACAGGAAGTGGGGGGTGAGGCCACCTGCTAAGATGTCTCAGGTCACTTGGCTGACTGTGGCCCCAGCTGTCTCCCCCTGACCAATCTCCCCGAGGGCATGGAACCTTCTAGAGACAAGCAGAGCCAGCCAGGCTGCATGCAGGGAGGGGCTGAATGTATGAATGGGGCGGGGGTCAGGGATGGTCTCCGTCTCTGGGATCGAGACCCGCCTGGGAGAGAAACAAGGGGTCAGCGTGACCAGGGTCATGGTTGGAGTGGGACCAGGGTCAGGGCTCACTCTGCATCCATGACCGCGGCCCTGAGCACAGCACTGAGATGGAATGCAGGCCACACGAGATTGGATTTCTAATCCCCTCGGCGCCTTTGCTCCACCTCTTAGCCGAACATTTAACCGAGAATACCATGAGATGCACAGGACTTTCTGGATCGGCCCAGGCTCCTCTGAGACTAGAGCCCTGGGCCCCTCCCCCGGCTGAGGCCTGTGTCGCTGATGGAGGCCCCACCAGCATCTCTAATGAGCACCTCTGGCGGGGTGGGGGGCGCGGGCAGAGGAACGGGGGCCCATACATCTCTCTTCATGTCTCTCCTTACAGCTCCACCAGCTTCTCAGCAATCTTTATGGGGTTCAATTATTATATCTTCAATTGATATGAGTGATCTCAATTGTTCTTAATGTTCCATATTAAATCTCCCGTGTAAAATATCTTTAACGTTCAACAGGAAGCCCCTAGTCATTGCCAGCAATGCTGAGGCAGTGGAGGCCTTGGCGGGGCCGCGGGCCCTCGGGGTGGCAGCTCGGCGTCCTCGGCCCTGGGCCCCCATGTCAGGGCAGGGGTCCCTCCCCAGCCCCACAGCTGGAGGAGTCTGTGATGAGACCTTCAGGAAGAACAGAGTCGAGGCGTGAAGTTAGGAGCAAAGCCCTGGTGCTGGTTTCCTTGTTTCTGCTGTCACAAATCACCCCCAGCTTGGTGACAAGAGCCAATGTCTGTTCACTTGTTACGGCTCCGGAGGTCAGGAATCCCAGAGTGAGTGGGTGTTAGGGTCTGACGTCTGGGCACTGGCAGGGCTGGGTCCTCAGAGGCTCTGGGACGTTTCCTCGCATGTTCCAGCTCCTGGGGGCCCTGCACCCCTGAGCATCAGTCCGTCTCTGCTTCACCATCACCCTGGCTCCTGCCTCCCCCTCGCAGGCCCTTGTGATTACAGGTTGGGGCGCCAGGTGGCTGGGCAATCACCCTTTTGAGCCCTCACCACATGGGCCGGGAGCTGCTATAGGGCAGGACCCACGAGGCACCTGCCGGGCCTGGGTGCACGGCAGCCAGGACAGCCTGCGGGTGGGGGTTCTGCCCTCTGGGTGACCAGGGCTCCCCACTGCCCCTTCCCCGGGCCCAGCGCCTGTGGCTAAGGGTGGCTTCCCTCCTGAGATTCCTGTGGCCCGTGAGGCCCCAAGGCGGACATCGAGGACCTCATCTCGGCAGCAGGCCCAGGACAGGCTCCGGCCCAGACGCCGCACGCTGTCACCCCAGTGTCCGCTCTGCTGCACGCGGCCCTGCCCTCTCAGTGTCCCCCTGGGGTGCGATCCCTGTGCCCTTTTCCAAGGCGGAACTCTTGCTCATGCTTCAAGATGTGGTCTCGGAGTCTCCTCTTCCAGAAGGTCTCCCCTGATTGTGCCCACCCTCTGCAGCTCCTCCCACCCCTTGTGGGGGGTGGGATGGGGCTTCCTGTGAGCGTCAGCCCTTGCCCAAGCCCACTTTCCCTGCCCTGAGCAGCTGCCTGACCTTTCCTGGGGTGGGGGTGCTTTACCTGGTCCCGGTGGGCTGTTGCAGGCAAAGGGCGTCCTGCTTGCATGGCCCCATTTTCTCACGTGTCATTGATACTTCCCATCACTCTCCTGTCTTCTTGGAACAACTTCAGGGTTTATTGAATCTGGAAAGAAAAGAGTGAGAGAAGGAGAGAGCCATGTGCCTTGCACAAATCAGTGGTTCTGACAGTTTTATTAAATAATGGGGCGGTCTGCTCATGCTGTAAAATCAGGCTCCAGGGAAGAAGGCAGGGGCCAGGCTGGAGACATGGAAGGAGGAGTCTGGTCGCTTCCAGAGTCGCTCCTGGGGCTCCTTCATCGGTAGGAGGTGTGGATTCAACTCAGGTCTCCCACTTGGCAGCTGGGTGACCGCAAGCAGCACCCAGTCCCCCAAGGCCTGGAGCCTCCCTCCTCTCTTCCCAGGATGGGCGGCCGCCGTGTTCCTGGCCTGCTGCCCAGGGTCCCTGAGAAGTGCCGGGAAGGTGTGTGACTTGCAGCCTTTCACGGGAAGGAGCGCAGGGCAGAGGCCGAGGGGAGAAGGAGGAGGAGCCCTCATTTCTGGGGGCTCTGCCGTGTGTCCGGAGCCAGCTGCTAGGCGCTTGTGACCAGGAGCCCCAGGAGGCAGGGCCCCGCCCCACCCCAGCTCCTGGGAGAACAGGCAGCGTCCAGGCGGGGTGGCTTCTGGCGTGTCTGCGGCTCGGCTTCCGCGGCCCTGCCTGGGGAAGGCAAGGCTCAGACATGCCGGGTCCGGGCCTGAGTCCAGGACACCGGCTGCTTGTACCCAGGAACCCGGGTAAAGCAGAGCCAAGCTCCCACTGAGGGCTGCCTGAGGCTGAGATAGATGAGCACAAGCATAGAAGGTTCTGGATCAAACAGCCCGGCCCGTGGGGAGCCTGTGCCATGGTAATGTGTACACAGGATGCCCAGTTTTTGCACTGATCCTTACCCCAAGCCCGTGAAGCAGTGGAGTAGTCAGTTAGTGGCCCAGAGAGGTTAGGACACGTTCCTGGGAACACACAGCTTGGGAGAGTCATAGCCTGGGCAGAGGCAGAGCCCACGGCCTCTCAGCCAGCAGTGCCCCTCTGGTGCCTGCAGCACCGTCCACACCTCCCAGGGCCCCCCCACTGCCCCGGTGCCATGAGCCCTCGGCTGGCAAGAGCATCATTTGCTTCCTGCCTTGGCCAGAACCATCCATCACAGCACCTCAGGCTTCTGACGCTGGTCCCCGGGCGGGGGAGGCAGAGACAAACCAATGGGGCATTGCAGACTCTAGCAGGATCCTGGGTATGTTGTCCATAAACCGGAAATAATTGATCTACAGGCTGGCAAGACAGCCAGCAGAATACAAAGGCATTATGGCTTCTCTGCTTAATAACCCTCAACTCTTCTGGGCAGCTGAAGGGACCTGGGCTCTGACTTGGTCTTTGCAGATGGCAGAGTCCCAGGGGTCCAGGAAGGGGAGGGAGAGGGGGAGGGGGAGGGTAGCCCCTCCTCGGGAACCCCCAGGTCCCTGAGAGGCCAAGGCAGGAGCTGCATTGTACATACATTGGGGGCTGGGGTCATGGAGGTCAGCTTACCCCATCCATAGGCCGTGTAGGCAAGTTTCCACTGAGTCACAGCCAAAAAAAAAAAACCAAATTGGAACAAAATAATGGTCAGTAGGAAGTGATTTCCTCATTCCCCTGACACGCAGGCAGCTCCTCAGTGTGGGGACAGGTCTGGGCTGTGGCTCTGTGGAGAGGGAGCAGAGCATCTGGGGTGCTCCCAATGGGGAACTAGGGCCCTGCCGGAGGGGCCCCAGGAAGGCGGCCCCCCATGCATCTGCCTCGGTTCCTGCTTCCTCCTCCCGGGCCTGCCTCTGGACTCGGGTTTCTTCTCCCACTCGCTCGCTCCCTTGTGAGTCCCCATCCTCGCTTCTCTGCTCCAGAGCCCAGGGTGCATTGAGGAGCCTGATGTCCCCACCCCCACCCAGGACCTGCTGTCCTGCCTGGGGCTTTGGGACCTGCTCCCTGGGTCCCTCGTTAAGTCACTCAGCAAACAGGCACTTGCCACTTTCTGAGGTGGGCCCTGGGTGGGAGGCGGAGGCTCCCTGGGAAAATCAGACACAGCCCCCAGGAAAAAGCCCCAAGGGGCAGAGACGGGGAGGGCAGGGAAGGAGCCCCAGGGCAGGGGTTTCCAGGTGGAGAAGCCAAGGTGGGCTCCCTTCTGCTTCTTTAGAGCCCGGCTCCCCCAGCCCGCCGTCAGACAGCAAGGCCACCAGGACCTGGGTGTGCGGGTGGGCAGGGCCGCCCTCTCCTCGTGCGTTGGCGCTTGTGGAAGGGAGACGGCCCCCCCTCCCGGGATAACTTTGCGTCTGTCTTCTGAGACCTGCTCCCCTGCCCCGGGCCTCCAGGGAGGGGTGCTCTGTGCTGCTGCGGGGACCAGGGGCTCTGCCTCCCTGCTAGGCTGACCTCCCGTCTCTGACCCCTGACATGCTGGAGCAATGCCAGGTGGATAAGTTACCCGTGTGTCAAAGATCCGAGAAAAGTAAGTTGAACAAATCCTTGAAGAAATCCTCTCCCCCACCCCCATACTGGCTCCCTCCCTCAGGCTGTCTTCTCTAAATAGACCAAAACATGGTAATTTTATGAACAAATCAAGCCATGCATTATACATTTTTATGTTCTTAAGTTAACAAAGTGACTTTGAATCTATAAAAGGCACCAAAGTAAGTATTCCATTTATTTTTGCCTCCTGAATGGCCCTCTCATCCCTTGCCTTCCCCCTACCCTCGGTGGCCCTGGCTGGCACTCGAGGTCCTGGGACTCAAGCATTCAAGGCCCACAGGGTTCAGTCACCTCTGTCGTCCCCAAGCCTCACATGAGTCTCGCCAATCCCTCTCCTCCGCAGATATCTGACACCTCTGTGGCCTCTCAAAGTGCACTGCACCTGCCCTTCGGTCAGCTGGTGAACTCCTCCCCATCCTTCAAAGCCCTGTCAAATGACCCTTCCTCTGTGAGATCTCCTGTTAGGACACTGACAAGTGCCCACCAACCCTTCTTGAAGCCAAAAGGACAGCTAAGACTGCTGGACCTGCGGACGTGCAGACTGGGAAGGGAGGAGTGGGGGGCCGGGGGTGAGGGGTCGGGGCTGTCTGCAGAGACGCATCGTGAGCGGAGCTGGAGGGACAGACCGCAGCCTGGGGGTGAGGGGCCGTCCCGGGGTGGGGGGTGGCTGGAGTGTCCAGGGAGGGCCGGGCCTGGTGTGCTCAACTGAGAAGAGGTCATGGACGCCCTGTGCTGTCGTGACAGCATCCTGTCACCACGGGGCAGGCCCCGTCTTTGGCCTGAGTGCCAGTCTACACAGACCCGACTCTGGCCCGAGCCCTGCCCTGTGGCCCTCCATGGGAGTGCATGATGTCAGAGGCCTGGCCGGGTGACCGTGGCCAATGCTGTCCTTCTTTGGGCTGCCCCGGTGGGACAGTGTGTGGCTCGGAGTTCACAGACCAGCTGTACCCTGTTGAGCGTGTGGCCCTGGGCAGGACAGGCTCTCAGACCCGAGGCTGTGAGTGCCAGGGGTGATGCTGCCTTGGGGGAAAGCGAGGGGGTTCGTCCCGTGGGCTGAGGTTCTGTTCGGGGCTGGCGCCAGCCGGGCCACTGGACACTCACTCTTGGTTTGCTCTGACTCCTGCCGGAAAGTGAAGTCATGAGCCCGGCGGCGCGGTGCGCTCACCCCGTGTCCGGGAGTCTGGGGCAAACGTCATCCCTTTGACCTCCGCGTGGAAACATTTTTGCTAATGGGGGCGCTGACGGCAGGTGGTGTCTGGAGAGGAGGTCAGGTCTCCAGCCCATCTGGGATGGGGCCGGTGCACGAGCGGGGTGAACGGCGGGTCACCAGGCTGCCGGCATCTGCTGCCCTGAGAGCCAGGCGCCAGCTGACAGCACATGAGCAGCCGAGCTCTCCCAGCCCAGGCCGGCGCGGCCCAGCGGGAAGGCAGTTCAGGGCATGCCAGGCGGCCGGGGCCAGCCCTCTCGCCAGAACCAGGACCCGAGCTCGGTGCCTGGGGGCCTGCCCTGGCGCGTGTGTGAGCGAACATGCTTGCACATGTGTGTGAGCGAGCATGTGTGCACATATGTGTGGGTCTGCATGCATGTGCACATGTGAGTCTGCACGTGAGTGTGGGTGTGCGTGCCCATGAGTGTAAATTCAGTTAACCTGCCTGGTGCAGATGTGTGGTTCTCTGTGCCCAGCGTGCCCCCTGCCCAGAGCAGCACAGCACCCACTCCGCCCCGACCGCAGCCTTTGTCCAGCTTCATCTAATCTTCAGCGGTCGCTCCAGTGGGAGGCAGGGGTGTGACATGAACCTGCAAGTTGATCTTCCCGGGGGGGTTGGCCTCGTCGCCTCTCCTGGAGCAAGGTCAGGACAAGAGAGGGGTTAGAACAGGGACACTGAAGGCCTGTGGGGGCCCTTTCCCCTCCCATCTCACCCCCAGCCCCCCACCCAGAGGAGACAAGGAGGAGCCTGGTCTTCCACAGGGCGGGGTCTGCGAGGGGAGACCCCCTGCCCTGATCAGGCCTCCAGGGTGTGGGGAGGGCCTTTGACTTTCAGCTGGCCGTCAGCCGCAAGTCCTGAGCCGGGTGGGGGTCCTGGCGCAAACCCGACCAAGCCCTGTGGGCCCTTTGCTGTCCTGGCTCTGGGTGCCCCCATCCCAGCCCGTCAGGGAGCCCTTGTGGTGGGAGGGCCTGGGCGCCATCTCCTGGGTCCTTGCCCTGCACCTGTGTGGGTAGTTGCTGAGTGGTGAGCGCTTTGCTGAGTCCACACTCTCACTGACCGCAAATGAGCTGCAGGGCGGACACGGGGGTGAGGGTGGGGGCTCCTCCAGGCTGCTCCCTGCACAGGGGTTGGTCCTGGGCCCCCATAGTCCAGCTCAGGCGGCCTCTGCCCCAGCCTCTTGCTAAGCTCCAGGTTCAGCCCCTTTCTGGAGATGCCCCCTGGGACGAGCCTGATGAAGCCCCGCTATGTCTGACTGTCTTTCTGGGCACCCAGCCTGGCTGTCTCTGGTTCCTGGGTCTGCATCCCAACGTTAGTAGTTTTTTTTTCTCCATAAAGGATTTTATTTACTTGCTAAAAATACTCTCTTCCCTTATGCCCCCAAGGAAGCTTTAGTAAATAATCGCTCCTACCTCCCAACAGAGAGCTGACCCCCAGCCACCCTGGGGAGACGCAGTGGACCCTAGCCAGCCCTGGGGGAGCCCAGCAGCTGGCATAGGAAAGGAACAGATGGAGGCCAGGGCCAGGCAGGGACTGTGGACGGGCCCACCCAGCCCCCACACGGTAGGACCTGGGCTGCCCCTGGGAGCCAGACCCAGAGTGGGAGGGACTGTGAAAGTGCCCAGCCCAAGCCCAGCAGCCGGTCCAGGCCCTCTCCCACATCTCCAAGTTAAACCCTCCCAAGGATGGGGGCCTCCTGGCTTTCTGCCCCCACCCCCTGCAGCCGCTTGTGTTAACCCTGTGGTTCCCCCCAGGGTCCCTGCCCATGTGTGGACTCTGCCCTCCTGGGACCGCAAGCAGCAGGAGCTCCCTGGCCTGGCCAGCAGTCCCCAGAGGGCCTGTGCCCCAGAGGGTGACCACGTGAGGGGCCCGGCCATCTGCCTTTCCTGTGCCGGACTCAAGGAGCCCAGCTCCATCTCTGGCGTAGAGCTGTGAGCCCATTCGGGCAATTGTCAGTGAGCAGGCAGCCACAACCTCAGGGCTCAGAGATCCCTAGGAGCCCGTTGTTCTGCACCCCAGAACCAGAAGGAGGGCACCCCGGCCTCTGTGGAGTGCGCTGGCAGTGGCCTGAGGAGGGCCTGCTGAACCTTTTGGGCTGGGCCGATGGGTACTGGGGAGCCCAGGCTGGGTTGGGATTCCCTGCCTGGCCCACCAGTCCTTCTGATACTTCTCCCTGGCGGGGGCTCCCTTCCTTTAGCCATAATCGCAGTACCGGCACCCTCGTCCACCCCCACAGCCAGAAACACCCACCCAGGGTGACCCGTCCCCGCTGTGCTGGGTCCGAGCACCCCTCTCCACGTCCACCCTGGGTCCGGGACGCTTCAAGAGCCTCCCTTTGAGGCTCAGTTTTCACCTGCTGTGTGCAGCCTCCATGCTGGGTGATGACCAGCCCTGTCAGCAGGGCCCATCTGGACGGCAGCAGACAAGGAGACAGGGGGCTGGGCTGGGCACAGAAAGGGGGCTCGGCGGGGAGGAGGCGGGCTAATGCTGCCCTAACTGAGGAGGATCCTATCCCCGCTCCTGGGGACTCCCCGGGGTGGGGCGGTCGCAGAGGAAGGCCCTGAGGGGCAGAGGTGGGCTCTTGAAGGTCTGGGGAGGCTTTCAGAGCCCAGGCTCATGGGTGGGCGGCAGAGCATGGGGGCGGGTAGCCTGACAGTGACTCTGGTTCTGGGGTTTAGGGAAGTGGGGAGGGGCCCTTAGGTGGAGAAAGGGCAGGTGTGGGGTCAGGAGAACCTTGCTCACATCCTGGCTCTGCAGCTCTCAGTGATGGGCTTGAGCCCTGGTCCCCCCGACCACCTCCTCACCTTCCTCTCCTGTGAAGTGGGCTCCTTGGGCTGTTGCTTGCCTGGGAGTTGGGGAGGTGCTGGCATGGGGGAGCTGGGGGCTCCGCTGACCTGGGCTTCCCTGCTCCTTCTCCTCCAGGTAGGGTGGGGGCAGGGAGGCAAGGCAGGCCTTCAGCCCAGATTGGAAATGGGATTTCTTATTTGTTCAATCATCCGTTCTTTCTTTTATTAATTCATTCATTTAAAAGTCTCGATTGAACATCTTTCATCTGTGGTATGGTGTTCTAGGTCCTGGGTTTTCTCCCTCTACTGGGAGAAAGAGGCAAGAAGGTAGACAAAAAACAAGCCATCCAAGAGGTGCTGTGAATACACTGGAGTGGGTTAGAGACACTTGGTGGGAGGACCATGCTACCAAAGGTCTCAGGAGGCTTCTCTGAGGAGGGAATCCTGGAGCTGGGTCCTGAATCTAGGCCTGTGAGGTTCTGCTGGGCCAGGTAGCTGCAGGACTCACTGGGATGATGATGGTGGTGATGAGGGTGATGTGTGGATGATGGTGATGATGGAGGTGATGCTGATGGTGATGATACTGATGATGCTGATGAATGGAACTGTGGTGATGATGGTGGTGGTGATAGTGTTAATGGTAATGGGTATGGTGATGAACATCATAGTGGTGATGATGGTGATGATGATAGTGTTAATGGTGATGGGTATGGTGATGAACATCATGGTGGTGATGATGGTGATGACGATGGTGGTGATGAGGGTGATGTGTGGATGATGGTGATGATGGAGGTGATGCTGATGGTGATGATACTGATGATGCTGATGAATGTAACAGTGGTGATGATGGCAGTGGTGATAGTGTTAATGGTAATGGGTATGGTGATGAACATCATGGTGGTGATGATGGTGATGACGATGGTGGTGATGATAGTGTTAATGGTGATGGGTATGGTGATGAACATCATGGTGGTGATGATGGTGATGACGATGGTGGTGACGAGGGTGATGTGTGGATGATGGTAATGATGGAGGTGATGCTGATGGTGATGATACTGATGATGCTGATGAATGGAACTGTGGTGATGATGATGATGATACTGATGATGCTAATGAATGTAACAGTGGTGATGATGGTGGTGGTGATAGTGTTAATGGTGATGGGTATGGTGATGACAATGGTGGTGATGAGGGTGATGTGTGGATGATGGTGATGATGGAGGTGATGCTGATGCTGATGATACTGATGATGCTGATAAATGGAACTGTGGTGATGATGGTGATGATACTGATGATGCTGATGAATGTAACAGTGGTGATGATGGTGTTGGTGATAGTGTTAATGGTAATGGGTATGGTGATGAACATCATAGTGGTGATGATGGTGGTGAAGATAGTGTTAATGGTGATGGGTATGGTGATGAACATCATGGTGGTGATGAGGGTGATGTGTGGATGATGGTGATGATGGAGGTGATGCTGATGGTGATGATACTGATGATGCTGATGAATGTAACAGTGGTGATGATGGCAGTGGTGATAGTGTTAATGGTAATGGGTATGGTGATGAACATCATGGTGGTGATGATGGTGATGACGATGGTGGTGATGATAGTGTTAATGGTGATGGGTATGGTGATGAACATCATGGTGGTGATGATGGTGATGACGATGGTGGTGATGATAGTGTTAATGGTGATGGGTATGGTGATGAACATCATGGTGGTGATGATGGTGATGATGATGGTGGTGATGAGGGTGATGTGTGGATGATGGTGATGATAGAGGTGATGCTGATGGTGATGATACTGATGATGCTGATGAATGGAACTGTGGTGACGATGGTGATGATGATAGTGTTAATGGTGATGAATATCATGGTGATGATCATGGTGATGAGGAAGAGAACGGTGAAAGTTAACATTCATTGACCTTAAGTAAACGGTGGCTCCAACACTGCCATGCATTATTAACTCATGTAACCCACACAATGAGACAGATGCTAGTATCTATCCATTTTACAGATGAAGAGACTGGGATCCAGAAATGGGCAGTCACTTGCTCATGCATGGTTCCATGACTTCTAGTAGGGTTGGAGTCGGAGTTTGAACTCAGGAGACTGACCTCAGAACACCTGCTTTTAACCCAAACTTCTGATAAGCCACAGTTGCTCACTTGCCTCCTGAGCTTGTTCTCCAGAAACGCCACCATCAGCCACCTATCTGTGCCATCCTTGTCATTACTGGGAATGGCTAGATTCATCTTTGTCAAGCTTGCACTTTCTCCCAAAGTTTGAATTAACCTCGATGTTAATTTGCTGATGGAGTGCCTGTAGAAGGTCATATAGCATGAGCACCTGTGATATTCTAATACATTTCCAAGGAAATTATTGTAATACGCTAAATGGGAGATTTAAAGGTTACTTGTTCCCCTGCAATCTATGAACTGTTTTATGAAAAAGTCATAACTGAAATAATTGAAGTGTCAGAAAGGGAAAAAAGGATAAGAGCCAATCAACAATTCTGTTATCGCTTACCCATCATCCTGATTTTATGTGGTATTTTGGCAACTCACCCATCTTTGAATATTGCTCTGGACAGAGGAAGAGGGGAAGAGGGAGGGATTTCAGGATCACAAGTGACACAGCTAGGGGCTCAGTTACCTGGGTTGAGCCTCTGGCTTTATTCAGATAGTGGGTTCCCCATCCCCAGAGGTATGCAAGCACCCCATGCATGTTCTCCTGGATTAGATGCTGTTGCAAGATCCATGCCTTGTATGGTTGTTGATGCAGGTGTTGACTTAAAAAATAGTCACAACCTAAAAGTTGAGGGTTATGTTTTATTCGGTGGGAATTTTTAGGACTTTAAGCCCGGGAGACAGCACCTCAAATGACCCTGAGAGAATCTCTGTGAGGAGGGACGGAGGAGGAGTCAGCCTATACAGCAGTTTGCAACAAAGGGCAGGTAGTGAACATCAAAAGTATTCTGTGAATTAAAGAAACCAGATACCTCAAGTTAAGGAGTTTAGTGCTTTTCTGTGTCTGGGAAGGTGCAAGAGTCTGGGCTCACTGAAATCGGTCCACTCATACGCATCTCAGCTACCTGGGACCAGCAGCCTGTGTGTTTTCACATCCTGAGTTCCCCAGGACTCACCCAGGAGTGGCCGCAGCCTGGCGGCTGCTGGATCATAAAAATATTCTTTCCCTTCTGGAGGAATTCACATTTGGAGGACTGCAGCCCCTGATGACTCTGACATCCTTGTTTACTGATATGGTAGGAGACACTCCAATTCCCCCTGGAGGGCCCCAAGGTTCTTCCCAACCCTGAGTTTCTGGGATGCTCAGAACTTAGGTCCAGTCCAGAGAAGCAAAGTCACTTCCCCATGGCCACACAGCAAATTCCAAACTGGAGTCCGGACACCAGAAAGTCAGTCCTGGGTCTTTGTGGACAGAGTCCAGGGAGAGAAGCGGGGAAGGGTTGTGGTGGTCAGGGTGATGATGTGGATGGGGGTCAGATGTGGATGGAGAGAAAGTGGGGACAAATGTTGAGTGCTCAGTCAGACTGTGTTGTGTGTGTCTAAGCTTTGAAGAGTGAGCTCTGCAATTCACGGGGATGAATAATATGTCGAAGGAACATTAAGTGGCATCAAAGCCAGAGATGATCTCTGGCCAGGAGCCCAGACTCTATCAACAGCAGGGCTTAGCCTGCGGTCTCGGTGGCCTGAGGGAGTGTCCAGGCCTGGGCAGAACACCCTAACCTGAGGCTCGCCCTCCGAGCCGGCACTCCAGGTCGGTGGAGGAGGCTGCCGCCAGGTGTCATATTAGCTGATTCTGGGGCCCCTACCGAATCCCCATTGCCAGAGAGTACACCATTGGTGGGGCTTTGTGGGGGGGCCGTGGGGTAAGTGCTCCCCTCCACAGCCCTGGCTGGGAGCTCTTCCAATCTGGGGCTCAGTGTTGCCCAAGGATCTGGTTAACAGGCAGTTTTTACCAGGCGAGCCTGGGTGAGCCCAAGGCCCCCAGGTGACGCTGGCTGTCTGGTCCTCAGGCTGCCCACTGCCTAGCGAGCTGATGAGGGGCCCAACAGGTGGTACGGTTTTTCCTGACTCTCTGCCATGTTAGACTGCAGAGCGTGGGCAGTTTCTAAAGCTGGGAAGAGCAGGCTCGGGTTTTAGGTGTCTGGGATTTGCAATGTGGAGTCTGAGACTGGCTTTTGCTTGGGGATGCTTGCAGAGAGCCATGGGCTGGAGCTGTAGGTAGCAGCCCAGCCTCTGTTACTGGGTGTCTTGGGGCAAGTGAATTAACCTCCCTGCACCACCCCTGTCTCATTTGCGCAGTGCGTGTAATACCCAACTGCAGTATCACCTGATACTATAGTGTAGTAATACCTGGGCCCAGTCAACGTGCAGAGAAGTAAACGACTGAGAGAAAGTTCCTGGGAACCTAATGGTGAGGCGGGGATGAGAAACCTCCTTGAGGCTGCATTAGGAGTGCTCGAGGGAGGGCCTAGCAGGAAACGGGTGCAGAGCGTGGCACTGGGCCGGGTGTCCAGGTGGCATCTGGGCACGGCGGGAAGGCTGCTCTGAGCTGGGGGAGCCCCCAAGTGAACCCCCACACCCCGCAGGTTCCCTGCACAGGAGGGGCTGCCTCCTGGGTGCTGGGCCCCTGGGCTGGGCTTGGGAAGCGAACAGCTCAGGGCCCACCGTTTCAGGCTCACGTCTGGTCTCCCCGCTGCTCATGGGGAAGCCCTACGGTGGGTGGGTGGAGGGCACACCTGCCCCGGAGTCCCCACAGATATGCAAATAACCAAAATGCTTTTCTTTTACCTGGAATGCTTGTGTTCTGGCTACAGGGGAAGATTTTTTTTTCTTCTCCATAAATAAATGGAAGCTGTGAAGCTTAACGCAGTGAGAAGAGCGGGGGTATTTTCTTTGGCTGAACCCTGGGGCGTCCCAGCTGGAGGGCTGCTGGGAACATCCAGGAGATGGGGGGTGGAGAAAAGGGAACCTCCTGAGGACGGGACTCAGTGATGTTTAGGGTCACCTGGTGTCCATGCTCTCCCTGGGGAGACCCTTCCCATCCACACTGGTGGTTTCAGGGAAGTTCCCTGCCCCACAGCCCGAGAAGGCCTGGCCCCGTCCAGCAGCCCCCCTCCTCTGTCTGAGCTGCTGTTTCTCCTGAGTGGCTGGATTGTCTTGACAAGAGCCCAGAAGTCACTTCCCCCAGGGACTGAAGGACCCAAAGGGCTACTAGTTGTTCAGTCGCTCAGTCGTGTCTGACTCTTTGCTACCCCATGGACTGCAGCACGCAAGCTTCCCTGTCCTTCACTGTCTCCCCGAGTTTGCTCAAACTCAGGTCCATCCAACCATCTCGTCCTCTGTCTCCCCCTTGTCACAGAGACTCCATATTCAGCCCCGAAGTTCTGGCGTCCGCAGGCCCCTGGTCCGAGAGGCTGCCCTCCCCTGGCTGGTGTGCATTTGCCAGTCTCCTTTCCATGGTCTGTTTCCCCCCCAGGCCAGACTGTGAGCTTCAAGGGACAGGTCTCTGTGCTGCTGGCTGCAGGGGGCTTGCCCACAAGACGATCGCATGATGAAGTGAGTGAAGGGGTCAGTGGACAGGACCCCCTGGGCGGGGAGATTTCTGCCAGCCTGTGCTTGGTGGTGGAGGGGTGGCACAGACCCCTGGGACCCAGGATTCTGGGTGTGGGAGTGAGGAGGGTCCTGGGTGGCTGTTTCTGAGTTGACTGACCCCTGTTTCCCTGAACCTGCAGAGCCGCCTCCCCCCGGCCCCGTGCCCCGCCCCCGACCCCCTGGCCAGTGGCCCAGTGCTCCTGACAGATAGGACACTGAGCCAGCGGGAATGGGAGGTGTTCTCACCTCCTGGTAACATCCCCCCGACCAGGCAGGCCCCCGGGCCCCTTCATTTGCAGCACCCCAAGGCAGGGCACCATGCCCCCCGCTGAAGTAAGGGCCGTCAGTGCCCAGGCCCCGATGTGAGCCTGGCCCAGCTGGGGGCAGGTCAAGGGGATGGGGAGGCCCTTGGGAAGCCCCTGCCTTGTTGCACTGGGGCCCAGCCCCAGCCTGGAAACGGCCACTAAGCTGTGGCTGGCATGAGGGCGCTAGGTGTACCAGCTGGGAGTTCACCCGCGGGTCTGTCTTATGAGCAAGTCAGGACAGGGCCACCAGGACGGGGCCACGCCCAGGGAGGACTCACCCCCGGCCTGCAGGCCACCAGTCGCTGCCCTCTGAGCTTCGGATCAGACATCGCCTGCAGAAGGCTTCGGGGTCTGGGGCAGGGACGGCCGGCCCCTCCTAGGGCTCTTGGGGTGGCCTGTGGTCAGACCTGCTTCCCGGATGAAGCAGATGGGGAGTTTCCTGTGGGAGGGGCTGAGCCTGAACCAGGGACATTTGGGGGTAAAAGCATCGGGAGGGGCGTGGGGAGCAGTGGGGGAGAGGGTGGTGGGCCCTCCGTGGAGCAGGCAGACCCTTGTGACGGACCCCTCTGCTGGGCCCTGGGGCTGGCCCTCCACTGCCTCCAGAGCACAGCAGGCCAGGGCTTGGCCCCCTGCCTGTAATCTCGGGGTCAGACCTGTGTGCTGTGCAGGGCTGGGTGGACCTGGGGATGACCCCGGGTTTGGCTGCGTGAGTGTGGCCTGAGCCACGTCCGTGGCTCGGAGCATCAGTTTCCCATCCTACAGTGAGTGGTGTGTTGGCTGTCTGATGTGTGACAAGTTCCCGGGTGCACGTGGGTCAGATGGCCAGCAGTTATCCCCTCACGGTGTCGGCAGGTTAGGAGCCCAGGTGCCGGGGCCCGTCACGAGGTGGCTGTCGAGCTGGGGGCCGGGGCTGTGGTCTCCTCTGAGGGCTGGATAGTGGGCAGGGAAGAGGGGGTTGGGGGCTGGACCGTGGGGGGCCTCCAAGCTCTCTCGAGTCATGTTGGAGGGCTCAGTCCCCTGTCATGGAAGCCTCTGCCCAGCGCTGCCTCCCAGCAGGACAGGGGCTTCTCATAAAGAGCCAGAGAAAGCAACCTCAGAAGGGATGCCCCATCTCCTCTGCCCGTTCTGCTCCTTACAGCTGTGGGGAGTCCTGCCACACAGAGGGAGGGGCGGCTTGGGGCGTGGAACCAGGGGCGGCCCCCACTGCAGGGGGTCCGGCCGCCCCGGGCAGCCTCGGGGATTCAGGACTGCGCACCTACGAGCTGGTCGTGCCAGGCGCACACCAGAGCGAGGCGGCCACTTCCGGAGCCTGGTCCATCTTGCCACATCACGGCCTAATTCTTCAGCAGTGATGCCTCCGGCGACTTCCCAAGATCGCGCTGGTACTGTGGGAGACCGAGATGAATGAGATGAGGATCCCACAGCCAAAATATGAGGAGACCAGGGTTTGCCAGGCAGGAGGCAGGAGGAGGCACTCTGGCTTTGGGGCCCGTGCCCCCAAAACCGTCTACCCGCGGGGGACCGTTCTCCTCTCAGAGCCCCTCCGCTGCATCCAGACTGAATCAGGCAATTAACTGCGCTCGGAGCTCCCGGCCGTGAATCGAGCGCGGGCGAGCGGGTGTGTGGCGCCTTTAAATAAGCCTTATGTAACGAGGCGTCGTTGGAGCAGCTGACTCTCCATACACGGGCCTCTTTTAAAATAGATTCTTGTCTTTATATAGCTGAATGCTTCTTGCTTCTGGCTCTGCCATCTTACAGAGGCGCTGATGTAGGTCAGATATTGCTTGGTGAGAATTAATTAATCTATAATTTTATCAAAGGAGGGGGGAAAAACAAGTAAGTAAGCTCTTGAGTAACAAGTGAGTAAGCTCTCAATGTGCTCGGCACAGCCTGGGAACCAGCGTTCCAGAATGAAGCTCTGGGAAGGAGCCACCAGCATAGGGCCGCTCTTCCTAAGACCGGCCCGGCCCGGCCTGCAGGGGCCTCTATGGGAACACCCGATCTGGGGTCCCGTCCAAGCTCCGTTCTCACCCCTGGGCAGCTTCAGACTCAGCTGGGGCATCAGGCCTGGCAGCCTGCCCCAGGCCGGCAGGGTGGTTACCTCCAGACCGGCTCCACGTCAGCAGAGACCAGAGGCCTGGGCCCCTGCCTCAGCCCCGGGTCCCTGTTCCTGCCACCCTGTGCTCGGCCTTTGGAGGCTCCCCAGGGCCCATGTGCAGCCAGGCCTCTCCAGAATCCCCACCTCCAGCCGCCGCCCTCTGCCCCGGGGTCACAGTCACCCGAGCTCAGCATGGGAAGCCCTGAGCTCCGGAGCTCCTCCCATGGACTCTGTATCAGCTGCTTGCTGCTCCACCCCTAGGGGCTCCGGGATGCGCCGACTGGCCCCTCACCTCTCTGTCTGTTGGCAGATGCTGCCCATCCTGTCTCCAGTGGAGTCCGGCCCTACCAGGTGTCCATGTGGCCCCTCTGGTCTCCCGTCACTGTGGGTTCTCAGCGACGCCAGGGTCCCGCCAGCATCTGGGTCAGATCAGGTCCCCGTGTGCAGAACCCAGTGGCCCCCGAAGTCCTGGCAGCACCTCCTTCCCCCTCCCCCGCTGCCATCCCCCTCCCACTTTTACACGCGTGGCCCCAGGTGGGGACAGCCTGGTGCCCAGGACAAGAGGCACCGCCCGTGGAAATCCCACCAGCTCTCCCACACGGCACTGAAGCCCCCTTTGCCCAGTCGTCACCGGAGGGTCACTCTCCCCGAAACTTCATCCTTTCACAGCCGAGCCCAAGGATGTGCCTGCGGGGCCTCCAGCTCCAGCCAGGACCAGAGCCTCTGCTACTGCTCAAGGCGGCGCGAGTGTGGGCTGGACCCGAGGCTCAGACTGAGTGAAGGGTGTCCCTGCGCTGCCCATGCTGGGAGGTATCAACCACCACCCTGAGCTCCTGCCGGGGAAGGGGGGCTGAGCCGGTTGCTGGCCCCGCCCACCCCTTAGGGGTTCCCACCCCCTCCCGGACCTGTGGAGTCTCTCCAGGTGGATCTGACGCCCACATGGGAGGGGCTGTCTGTGCTTCCCCACGGAGCTGTCCTGGCCCTGTCCTCCCACCTGGATCCAGGAAGACGCACTTTATCATGAGCACCCAATCTCCACTGAAAGACCCCACTTGTCTGGGGTCAGAGGGGTCAAGTCCTTTCACAGCAGTGCCCTGGTCCTCCCCCAGGTCCGCTGGGCTCAGCCTGTCACCTGCGCTGAGACCAGCTTGAGGAAACCCTTGGTCCTGGGTCCTGGAGGTTGGAGGCTGGAAACGGGGTGCAGACACTCACTTAGCATCTAAACCAGCCCGCCTTGTGCTTGGCACCTGTGGCCTCATTAACCCTCTCAGTCCTGCAGGGCGGCCCCGACAGTCACCCCAACTCACAGCTGAGAAAATGGAGGCCCAGAGAGGCATGAGGGACCACCCTAGGCCTTGGGAGAGGTTGGACTGGATGGTCAGTGGCTGAGCACCTGCTGTGTGTGAGGTTCTTATGTCCCGATGCCTCGTTCAATCTGGGTTCCATCCTGGGGGCTCAGATATGGTGGGTGATGCACTTGCTTGGGTGTCTCCAGGTGTGAGTTTTGTGGGGGTGGGAGTAGCCAGACACTGGCCCTGTTCCCCAGGGGGTGACCAGCAGCCACAACAGCTTATTGTGGGGAGATGCCCAGGTGGTACTGGAGCAGAGAGGAGGGCTTCTGGCAGGCTGCCTGGAGGAAGTGACCTCTGAGCAGACTCCTGGGAAGTGGACAGTGGGTAGATATGGGGAATGTGAGTGTATTGGAGGGAGGAAAGGGGCCAGGAGGATGACAGCACTGGGCCAAACTCCACCACAGCGATGACAGGGAGCTGGGATTTGAACCCGGACAGTCTGATCCCAACGTTCCTGGGGCCAGCAGCCCCACCTTCGAAGGAGGAAAAGGAGGTTCAGAGAGGGGCAAACTGGACCCCATTGCTAAGTCAGGCTCATGGTATAAGGCTCTCCCTGTGAGAATTAAATCAGACTAGAAACAGCTCAGCATTAAAAACACAAAAGCATGGCTCCCCCGCTGTCCTAAGCCCACTCAGGGAGTGTGGAGAGCAGCCCCCAGCTCCTGCAAGGAGACATCGCCGTGAATGCAATTAATCACTTTTCAATTAGTATTCCGGCGCTTTGTGGGGATGTGAAGCAGGCCAGCTCCAGAAGGCAGCAGGCTTCAGACGCAGTTATGAATGTTGGGAGCAGAAATAGAGCCTGGGAGCCAGGCTGGCAGCCCCCCAAGAGGGGCTGAGAGTGCAGCAGAGACGGGGCAGAGAGCAGGGAGGGGCGACCCCCTGCAAGCATGCTGTGGAGGGGCCCCACAAGTGTTCCTGCTGCTGACCATCCTCGGCAGGGATGCGGGTTTGCAGGTAGATCTCCGGGCAGGTTTAGCGTCTCTGAAAGTCTGTCAGGGTGAAAGGGCTGATGATGGTCTGGTCCCACCACTTCTGCGTTTGGTGCTGCTTCATGGAGCCCGCCCAGGGAGGTGGGTCTGGAGACCCCATGTTACAGGTGATGCAAGGTCAGAGTCGGGGCCACTTTGGGGGGCAGTGTGGTCCTGGGTGAGAAAGGGCACCTGTAAGTGAGGGCAGAGGGGCAGGCAGGCCGGATGTAGCCAGGAGTCTGGTGGCAGCCTGTCCTAGCTGGCTATGTGACCGCAGGCACGTCCCTCAGCATCTCTGGGCCTGTTCATTTGCAAAAGAGGGATGAGGCCTCCCTGGCTGATGAAGAGCAAAGTGAGAGCCTTCTGTGGCCCCAGGTGCAGAGCAGGCTCTGATAAGCTCACACCTCTCTCTGAGGGAGTGCCCTATGCTGTGTCCCTTAAGCTCTGGTGGCATGTTGGGGAGGACAGGGTCATGACTTGTGGCATTTTGGACCAGGCTGTGTCAAGGCTCTCTCTCAGTTCTGAGGATCTGAGCACCAAAGAATTGATGCGTTCAAATTGTGGTATTGGAGAAGACCCTTGAGAGTCCCTTGGATTGCAAGGAGATCCAACCAGTCCATCCTAAAGGAAATCAACCCTGACTATTCATTGGAAGGACTGATGCTGAAGCTCCAATACTTTGGCCACCTGATGTGAAGAGCTGACTCATTGGAAAAGACCCTGATGCTGGGAAAGATTGAGGGCAGGAGGAAAAGGGGACGACAGAGGATGAGATGGTTGGATGGCATCACCGACGCGATGGACATGAAAGCAAACTCTGGGAGTTGGTGAAAGACAGAGAAGCCTGGTGTGCTGCAGTCCATGGGGTCACAAAGAGTCAGACACAACTTCGTGACTGAACAACAATAGCAACCCTTCTAATCAGCATGCAAAAGCACAACAAACAGTGAATGAATATGCCCCGCTCAATGCTGCAAATGGCTTGGAACTGGGTTCTGAGTCTCCTCTGTTTCGGGGCCATGCCCATGCAGGGGGCAGAGAGCGTGCAGCTCCCGGGGGGTCCAGCTCAGGGGGGCCTCCCCGCACCCCATGATTGTCAGCACCTCTTGAGGCTGTTTCCTGCCTTTAATGACAGTCAGGCTGCACCAGGGGTCCCTGCCCACAGGGAGTCCTGGACGGGATGGCATCCCCTCAAGATTCATGTTGCAACTTGGACCCCCAGGACCTCAGAATGTGACTGTATTTGGAAACAGGGTCTTTGCAGGAGTAATTAGATGAGATGAGGTGATGAGATGTGGCAGGGTCAGCCCTCATCCAGCATGACTGGGGTCCTTCTGAGAAGGGAAATTTGAACATAGACACGCTTGCCCTTTGCACACAAAGAGACTGGGTGAGGCTTCTCCAAGCCAGGGAAGGCCAAGGATGCTGGCACCACCGGAAGCTGGGGGAGAGGCCTGGACACTTCTCTCTCTAGGCCTCGGAAGGAGTCAGCCCTCCGCACAACTTGATCTCAGGTGTTCTGGCCTCCAGGGCCCTGAGACCATAGACGTCCATCACTTAAGCTGCCCCTTGGGTGGGACTTGGTTACGACCACCTTGGAAGACTGAGATGATGTGACTTGGCCTCAGAGACCCAGTGAGGAGGGAGGTGAGGAGGAGGGAAGGCCTTGGAAGAGTGGCCCACAGAAATCAGACATGTCCAGCAGGAAGTGCCTCCATTTGGGTCAGACCGAGCTCCAGCCTGCCCCTGGCCCGGGACCAGCCCTCGGAAGCAGGGTTGGCAGAGGCAAACCCTTGATTTACCAGCACTCCCGGTATCTGGGAGCGGGAGGAGAGGAGCGGCCCCTCCCCACGGCCTGTGGTGACCGACCCAGGCCTTGGCCAAGCTTCCCGCTATTTCAGGAGCATGCAGAGGCCCGTGCGGCAAAGGGCCGGCAGGTCCCCACCTCAGAGCTCCTTGCGCATCTGTGTTCCAAGGGAGGCGTCTGATCTTTTGTTCCAATAACTCCCTTCATCCATCGCATTCCAGAACCGCTGACAAGTCTTGTGGTCCTCTCCGGGCTGGGACACCCAGGCCAGGTGCATCTCCTGCCCTCCCGGTCCCCAGAGCTCAGTCTGACTCCCCGCGTTAGTCTCCTCATTGCCAGGAATTGGTCTGTAAATAGCAGAGGAGACGTCAAGGTCTTTGTCTTCTTAAGGGGTCTCTTTATTCCCCACAGAAATTCTGATCAGGGAGCCAGGCAATGTCCCCGCTGAATCTCATCCAACAGCACGCTCACGTCTCAATTATTAATTCCTTTATAAATAACTTGATCTTCATCACGGCCGCATATTTTTTTATGATAACTGTTATATTATTTAGACGTCAACGGCTCTGTGTTAATTGCAGCTGCCAGCAGGAGCTGTCAGCGGCAGAGAGCGCTGGACTCACTTGTCTAGGTTCAAGGTGAGAACGGCCTTGGAAACCCTTTCTCCTCCTGCCTGGCACCCACTCTTTGCCCCCGGTACCCACTTCTGGGTGGGCCAGCCATGGACAGTCAGCTGGCACCAGGCAGCGAGGAGGAGTGTCTTGCAGGGCTGGGCCTCGCTCTGCTGGGTGGTGGGGCTGCAGGGGGCTGCTGGGTCTTTACCTTCCGGTTTGTGGGAAATGGGTGGCCTTTTGCTACGAGGACACGGCCTGTGGGGGGTGGATCTCGTCCCCTCACCGCCGTCCTTGTGGGCGGGCTATAACTGGTCCCAGCCCACCCCCTTGTCCCCACACCATCCTCTCCATCACCAGAAGGATCTGTGAGCTGCACCGTCCTGGGCGCCAGCCACCAGACACACGTGCCTCCTTAAATTGGAATTAATTCATTTTAAATTAAATTCGGAAGGGGGCGGATGACAAGCAGGGCCTGCATCCTGGCTCCATCCTCCCTTCGTGTGTCCGCTCTGAGCCCTCCTCTCTCCCCGGTCATTTCCTCTAATATTCGCCTTGGCCCAGTGTAATGACCAGCCCAGGCTGTCACAGGGGGCGGCGGAAGCACAGAAACTCGCCGTCTCCCGGTTCTGAGGCTGGAAGTCGGAGATGGCGGTGTCGGCAGAGCTGAGAGCCCCCGAGGCCGCTCCTCTTGGTGTGCAGAGGACTGTCTCCTCCCTGCATCCTCGGGCGGGCAGCCCCCTGTGTCCTGACCTCCTCTAACAAGGACGCCGGTCAGACCGGGTTAGTGCCGCCCTCACGAGCTGGCTTCCCTTAGTTCCCGTGTCCACACACGGGAACCCCTCCTGAGGTTCTGGGGTCAGGGCTTCAGCACAGGAATTTCACTGGATCTGGGTGATCTTTGTGGGGAGGCAGTTCAGCCCACAGCAGTCACATGGCACCGTCTACAGGGCAGTGGCCTGGGAGGTAAGTGACCAGAGCAGGCAGGTCTGTCTGCAAAGCAGGTGCTGTTTCCAGCGAGCTCCCTGCCTCCCTGAATCAGAGCCCCAGGAAGTCACTGCGTGGCCCTGAGCCTGTTTTCTCACGGGTAAAGTGGACACATCATTAGTTGTCTCGCCTGTTTGTTCTGGAGAGTAAATGAATGATTCACTTGTTCATTCAAGGAGGTTCTTTTGAAGGGTGATGAGCTTAGGTGTCTGTCCTTCCTGTTGGCTCCTTCCCTCCCTCCTTCATTCTGTAAACAGAGTCCTTGTGATGTACACAGCCATCCTGGCTGCACGGACCACAGGGGAGGTGGGGAGAGGGCAGGACGGTCAGGGGTTCTGCCCTCCAGGGATTCAGGGCTGAACCAAAGAGACAAGCGGGTACATAGTGACTAGGAGGGTGGGGGTTAGTGCCCAGCAATCGGTTTCCACAGAAGCCAGGACACAAACAGGCTTCCCAGAGGACTCCCCTTTATGCAAAATCCAGGCCTCCCTCTGCCGACGACTTGCTGGCGGCCACTGGCGGTCACTCTGTGGGCCTGAGATGAGAATTCGAGGAGGAGGGTAAACCAGTCACTCCTGGTCCCTCAGCTGGTGTGGCCCTGGCCCAGGGGCAGCCTCTGGATGCCTGCAGGCCTCCCTGGCCTCCCCTCCCTCTGCAGAGCCTCCCAGCACCCCCCCTTGCCCCCCCAAGTCATTTAAACAAATTTGCATACATTGTTTCCGATGAACCTTGATTGTTTCAGGAGCCAGACAATCTGAATCATAAGTATATTCACCCTCCCAGCCTTTTATTGAAGAATTCCATAAATATCCCACCTGTTAGCTCCCAGCTACCTTTGTCCTGCCCCCATTCCTACTTTTAATTTCTCATTATCATGCCACCAATGAGGGTGGGGGCTTCTATTTTTATTTCTCCTTTCTTGCTTAGCAGCTTCCCTTCTGGGTGAATTCTGGCTTCCTGCCAGGCTTTGATGGCCCCTGGAAAAGAGGGGGACTGGCTGGTGACATCTCAACACCCCCTCCGAAGGCGGGTGTCTCCTCCGGGCAGCTGGCAGGCCTGCTCCGAGCCCTCCTTGGGAGCAGGGCTGGAGGGACAGCGTGAGTCAGCCGCCTGCTTACTGGGTCCAATAGGCCTCTGGTCTGGTGCTGCCACTGGTAAGAAAACAGGCTTGAAGCCCACGCTCCTGGAATCCTAGCCTCCGGCCGCAGAGTGGCCGGCCCCCCGCACCGTGAGCTCCAGGGAAGGGAAAGCAGGGGCACCCCCCTCAGCTGGAAGGGGCTTCCCCTGGTGCTGGGTGGGGGCCGGGCCAGGCGAGAAGGTTCACAGGATGTGCCCACGGGTGCCACGGCCTCCAGGGAGTGTTGGGGGAGAGGCTGCCCATGTGGCTGTCCAGTGGCACCACCCTCCGAGGCTCCCTACTGCCAGCAAAGCCTCTGCTCCCGACTCAGCAGGCCTTCCCCCTGGGCTCCTCTCTGCCTTCCCCCTGGGCCTTCCCCCTGGGCCTTCCCCCTGGGCTCCTCTCTGCCCCGCGGGGCTCCCGATGTGGACACTGAGCGGAACTGGCCCCTGCAGAGTCCCACAGGGAGCTGGCCTTCCAGTATCTTCAGTTGTCTCCCCGAGCCTATGGTGTGGTTGCTGTTGTCCCCATTGTACAGAGGAGAAAACTGAGGCTTGGCACTGGGCTTGGCCAGGGTCACACAACTAGAGGGTGGCAGAGCTGCAGGTGTATCTGAACCCGGAGACTGTGTGCTGGCCACACCCTCACATGCATCTGTCAAGACCCTGGGTGGCCCCACAGGGCCCAGCGCACAGAGGGTGCTCGCTTCACACTTACTGACACATGAACTTGTGTGATCAGTGCTCACAGGGCTTGTGTCCGGGGGTGGGGGATGGGGCGGTACGGAGCCTGCGGGTCTGGACCCCTGCTGTCTGAAGGGCCGGCCCCACATCCTCCCTCTCATCCCTGGCTTGAATGTATCTTCCTGCTTCTGTTCATTCACGGGTTTGTGTCCCACAAGCATCTGTCGTGCTTTTTGTGGGTCGGGGTGGGGAGGGGCTGCGTCCCACAGAGGGCCAGGGCCTGACCGTCCGAGCAGGGGATGCAGAGCCAGGCTCGGACAGTGGCAAGGACAGGGGCTTGCCCCGTGGACAGAGGGGCCTGGGAAGGAGCCAGGCTGTCCCCTGCTGCCCACTCCTGCTCTGAGGAACTGCCTGGGTCCAGGGTGTGAGAGTTCCCTGAACACACCTTTGCATTATTATTGTGTTCCTGGCAGGTGGATGGCAGACTTTGGATGCTGAGATCTGGGGCAGCTCGTTGGCTGACCAGGAGGTCACATCCTGCTGGGGGGCTGCAGGAGGCAGGACTCAGGTGGGCTCCCCTTGGGGGCCCCAGGCTGCTGTGTCCGGAACTTTGGAGCCTTGAAGGAACTCAGGACTGAGATGTCGCGCTCCTTCCCTGGATCCTCCAGAGTCTGTCCTTGCCTGCTGACCTTGGATGTTCACTTGGGTTTTCCTTGTAATTTTTGTGAATGTGTCTGTGTGGCAGGATGGCCTGATTCATTCTGTCTCTAAAAAAAAACCCAAAATTCGTGCTAAAATATACATGACAAAGATCTTCCCTGGTGGCTCAGATGGTAAAGAGTCTGCCTGCCATGCAAGAGACCTGGGTTCGATCCCTGGGCTGGGAAGATCCCCTGGAGAAGGGAATGACAACGCACTCCAGTATTCTTGCCTGGAGAATCCCATGGACAGAGGAGACTGGCGGGCCACAGTCCATGGGGTCTCAAGAGTTGGACACGACTGAGTGACTAGCGCTTTCACTTCACTTCTCATACATGACACAAAACGTGTATGCTTATCATGTTTAAGTGCGCACTTAACACACTCAAACACTAACACCATGAATGCAGTATGAGGTGTGCTCACGCTGCCATGCAGCCCTTGCAACCGTCACCGCCCTCCTCAGAGCTCTTTGCGCTTCTGCAAAGTGAAACTCTGTCCCCCTTCACACAGACTCCCCAGCCCGCTCATGCAGCCCTGCCACCCACCGTTCTACTCTGTCTCTGAATGCGACTGCTCCAGGGATCTCACGGAGGTGGAATCATGCAGCGTCTGTCCTTTTGTGACTGTCTTATTTCACTTAACATAGTGTCCTCACGGCCTCCCCTGTGGCTCAGCTGGTAAAGAATCCGCCTGCAATGCGAGAGACCTGGGTTTGATTCCTGGGTTGGGAAGATCCTCTGGAGGAGAAAAAGGCTACCCACTCCAGTATTCTGGCCTGGAGAATGTCCTCAAAGCTTGTACATATTCTAACAGGTGTCGGAGCTTCCCTCCATTTCAAGGTTGAGTAATATTCCATTTTGTTTATCCATCCATCTGTCAGTAGACACATGGATTGCTTCCATCTTATAATCATGAATGATGCTTCTATGAATGTGAGTGTACAAATCTCTCTTTAAGACCCTGTTTTCCCTTCTTTTAGATATTTACTCAGGAGTGGAATTGCTGAATCGCATGGTGATCCTATGCTTAAGTTTTTGAGGAACCTCTGTGCTGTTTTCCACAGTGGCTGCCTGCTTTCATGTTCCCACCAAAGTGAGCAAGGATTCCAATTTCTCCACATCCTCACCAACACCAGTTGTTTTGTTTTTAGAAAATTTTCTTCATAGCAGCCATTTTGATGGGTGTGAGATAGCATCCCACTGTGGTTTGATTTGCACCCCCGGAAGATCCCCAGGAGGAGGAAATGGCAACCCACTCCAATATTGCCTGGAGAATCCCATGGACAGAGGAGCCTGGTGGGCTACAGTCCATGGGACCGCAAGACTCGGACATGACTGAGCGACTGAACCACGACCACCAGTGATTCGTGATGCTGCACATGTTTCCCCGAGCTGATGCCCACTTGCGTATCTTCCTTGGGGAACTGTCTCTTCAAATCCTCTGCCCAGCTTCTAACCGGCTATTTGGTTTTGGCTGAGTTGCAGTGGCTGATGGTCTTGGGTCCACCGTGTGAAGGTCAGCCCGGATGGAATGATGGACAGCAGGTACCACACTCACAGTGAGCTGGGAGTGGGAGGGGTGAATCGGGGGCCGTTGTTGATGAAGCTGATGGAGGGGGAGATGATGACAGCAGGGTTACAATTGATCAAGAGGCACCCCGATTCTCAGAGCAGAACTGACTCCACCACCCAATTCCTGGTTTCACAGAAGCTTCAGGGGGGTGTGAGTGTGGGATTAAGGGCCTTGCAGCTGTCCCCAAGCCAGGGGGACAGGGTGGTGAGCAGGGAGGTAGAGAGAGAGGAAATATTTGTTGAGCGATGGACTTAAAGAGCTGATCCCTCTGGCTTGGGAAGAAATTACAAACTATCCTATCAAGTGTCGCTACTGACTGAGGCTGGGACCAAATCTGACATTCATCCGCCTGCACTTGACATTAAAGAACAATCCGGCAGTGGGATTTGCATAAGTCTCTGGGGGGAGAGGCAGCTGGGGAAAAACCAATAAGACTTGAGAAGGGAGCTCTGGAGGGCCCCCCACCATCCCCGCAGGACGTCTCCTCCTGCAGGGGTGTCCAAGCTGGAGGTGTCAGGCATCCAGGGAGCCTCTGGAAAGAGCACAGTGTGTCCAGGGCTGGGTCCCTGCTGGGAAAGGAGAGTCTCCTGGCTGGCGGAGCTGGGACTGGGCCTCCCATGGTGTCCACACAGCTGGGTGCGGAGGCTGGGGAGGCCCAGGCCCTGCTCTGGAGTGCTCAGTCCGAGGGTGGGCAGACCCGTGGGCTCCCTGGGACCCGCAGAGGCCAGCCCAGAGCAGGGGCTGCTGGTATGACGGTGGGACCGGAGCAGCCGGCACCTGCCTCCTGGACCCCTGCTGCCTGTCAGCCCGGGCCCTCCTCTGTGGAGCACGGCGCCCCGCCTGAATTTGCTATTTCCGATGGTGTGGGTCTTCCCCCTCCCTCCACGCCCAGGTTGGGGGTGCTCAGAGGCAGGGCCAGGAGCCTCTTCTGTTCCTGCCTGTCCCCAGTATGACAGAGACCCCTGGGAAGGGGGCAGCTCCTCCCGGCCACACAGACTGGATCCCAGAGGCTCCGCCCCTGCCTCACTGTGGACAACCCCCACCTCCACCGGCCGGGCTCCGCGGGCAGGGCCACGCCATTACACTCTCCCCAGAATCAAAGGCTCGCCAGCACATTTCTCTGGCAGCTCCGAACACAGCAGTGCGACCACTTCATAAAGCAGGAGGCGCTATGGCCGCTATCGATCAGGGGCCTCTGGGTTGCGCTGGGCAGAAGAAAGTCAATTTTCCCCTTCAGTTCAGCTCAGCAAACATTTATTGAGCGCCTACTACAGCCAGGCCTGTGCTGCGCGCAGTGGGCACTGGGCAGGAATCCAAAGCCTTCCTCGCCGCTCTCCACCCACTGTCCGTCCATCCATCCATCTGGGAAGGCCTCATGGAGCTGGCATCTTGCAGATTTCATCTCCCAAATCCTCCCACCCACCCGCTGGGGCTCAGGGAGCTGGGAGGATCCACCAAGATCAGGCATCGAGGAAGACGTGCCCCGAGCATCAGCCAGCAGGGGGACAGTGCTGCTCACAGAGCACCGGGCCCTGCGGGGGTGGTCGCCTGGGGAAGGGACATCTGGCAGGGGGACTGGGACCCAGGGCCCCTGAGTTCTGTGGTCCATGCTGCAGGGGGCCTCTGCCCCTCTGGGCCTTGCTCGTCTCAATGATGACCACAGTGGCTGATGTTTTGGGCACTGAGGGAGCCAGGCTCTGTGTGGCAGGAAGGCCTGCATCTTGGCCCCGTTACTGGTGGGAGGACTGGGCACCCCCAGACCACATGGCCAGGAAGGTGTGGAAGGAAAGGACTCGTGACTGGGCTCACCCATGGGAGCCGGGCACACAGCAAGTGTCAAACACACGCTAACGACCACACTGCACTCTCCCGGGAGCCCTTTCAGCCCAAGAGCAGGACACTGCTTCTCCGTGCCCCTGTCTCCTCACTTGCTAAAGGGCTACTAGGTGGACACTGCCGTTGGTGAAGTTGCCCAGGCCCGCCTCTCTCCCGACTCAGGGTACGTGCATTCCCAGGAGCGGGAGGAAGAAGACCGGCTGGAAGACACTTCCCGGCCTGTGCACACTGGGGCCACTGGGCTGTGTCCACTGCTGCCGCCACCCCTGTCGACTCAGAAACCGCAGCCCGCTGACCTTGGCGGCCCCTGGTGCACCGTGGACTGTGCACGTGTCAACCCACATGGGCAGTCGTGGATGGGCCCGTCTCCCCAGGATGGCCCCAAATCCAGGCTCCTGGCCGCTGGGGGGCAGGAGGGATGGGAAAGCGGCAGATGACCACGGGTCTGGGGTCCCCAGCACTCTGCACACTCCACTCGGGGTGAGAAACAGCAGCAGAAGTAAGAAAGGAAGGAGGCAGCCACTCGGCAGCCGGGATGCAGCTTCCGGCCCGGAGGTGGGGGCCGGAGTCCCGAGGGGAGTGATTTCCCATCAGCTGGCATCTGGGATGACCGCAGATGGGTTCAGGTTGACTGAAGGTGTTGGCGTTTTTCAAGCTCAGGAAGCAGTTGCCTTCTCATCGTGCTGTGTCTGAGACCTGAAGACAAAGAAGCCTTCACTCTCTACAAATCACCTCCTTCCCAGGAGAAGGCTCCCCCGCGCCATTAATAACTTCCGGCGTGCTCGGCCCAGGCCCGTTTGCAGGGCACGGAGAGGTCTCATCAGCGCCTTGTGACTATTCACGCTCTTGGCGCCCCGGGAAGCTGGGCAGGGGAGGCTCCTGACCCCCGTGCGGGTTCCTTCCTGGACGTCGGTCTAGAGGTGTATTGAGTCCTGCCTGGTGGTCAGAAAAGAAAGAAAGCTGAGCACTGAAGAACTGATGCTTTTGAACTGTGGTGTTGGAGAAGACTCTTGAGAATCCCTTGGACTGCAAGGAGATCCAACCAGTCAATCCTAAAGGAAATCAGTCCTGAATATTCATTGGAAGGACTGATGCTGAAGCTGAAACTCCAATCTTTTGGCCACCTGATGTGAAGAGCTGACTCATTTGAAAAGATTCTGATGCTGGGAAAGATTGAGGGCAGGAGATGACAGAGGATGAGATGGTTCGATGGCATCACCAACTCAATGGAGATGAGTTGGAGCAAGTTCCAGGAGTTGGTGATAGACAGGGAGGCCTGGCATGCTGCGGTCCATGGGGTTGCAAAGAGTCGGACACGACTGAGCCACTGCACTGACTGACTGACTGGTGGTCAGAGTCAGGCCTGGCCAACGCAGAACGGGTCTGGGTTACCTCGGTCGCTCCCCTGAGTGGCATCCAAGACCCTGCGTGGCTCAGTCGCCCTGGTCACCACCGTCCACCTCATCTAGAACATCATCACCTCGGCGCTCAGAGCCTGCCCTCACCCCCGCCACCCCACCTCTCCGTCCACCTGTCACCTCCACGGCGCTCACCGGCCCAGACGCAGTAACGTGACTGTGATGTTCAAGTACAGCCTCACCACCGTCACCTCTCAGCCACTGGGGGATCCGGCCTCCTCTGTGGTCCAGGAGAAGCTGGAGGGGACGGGCCAGAAGCTCTAACACTAGGTCACTGGCAAGAAGAGAGGGTGGTTTCAGCCTGAGAGAGGGTATGGCCATAGGACAGTCGCCAGGACGCCTGCCAGGACCGCAGGCCCTGAGGGTCTGCTCCCACCCCAGCCAACAACGTGGCTGCCTGGGTGAGCCAGCTGTGCTGAACTGGCCGGGTTTGGGGGGGAAGCAGCCTGTGCAGGCCCTGTGGGCTCTCCAAGTGCTCAAAGGATCAGGAGCACCCACTGCCCAGCAGCCCTGCTGGCAGAGCAGCCCCCGGGAGGGTGACCACGTGCATGACCTGTCCTCCCCACGTCCCCCCAGGCCGGGCCTCACAGCCCGATTCCCCCTACCTGGCCTGGACTGTGAGCTTCTGGGAGCCGAGTGGTCATTGCCGGTTCCCTGCCTGTTGGAGCTGGGGTGGGGGCGGGCTGGGGTGCTGAGAGCACGCTGACCCAGAGATGCTCGTGTCTGCAGGGACCCGGCCCCAGGGCTTCCTGAGCAGCCCCGCCTGCGGGCTTCCCTCCGGGCACTCGGAATCCTGGCCAGACACACAGGACCCTCACCCAGCGGGTCCTGGAGACCCCTGAGGTCTCCAGCTCTTCACTTTTCATCTCCAAATTAATAGTTTGTCAACCTATAATAGAGGCAGGTGAAACAGGCAGGAAAACACCATGGCCCACCCCCAGGGTGACTTCCTCTCCCGTTCTTGAGGGCAAACAATGCATGTGTCGGCGATGTGGGTCCTGACTTACCTCTGTTTGAATCTTCTGATCTCGTCAGGAAAGCTGCCTCACATGTCTGAGGCTGTAGCTAGGTATCATCATTTTCATGATGAGTGAGTATTCCGTGTCTGGATGTTTCACAAAGAAGCTGAAATGCTGAGGATTACCCAGACGCCCTGCGTGTTTGATGTGAAGGAAATTGCTCTTGTGACCAACACACCAGCATGTGTGTCGGCGTGAAAGGTGACTGAAGCTCTCGCTGCTTGGCTCCTTCTGGGAAAGGACTGCCGGGGAGGAGAGAGGGAGGGAGCCAGGGGGGCTCATCCCTAAGATTTTATTTCTTAAAGGAGATGAGGTCGGAGGCAGAGGACAGAATGAAGTTTGACAGTGGTGGTGTTTGGGAGGGCCACGGCGGTGGCATCCTGGTGTTTGGTTTCTCCAATCTTGTTGAAAGTATTTTATGTGTTGTTTTTAGTCACTTCTTTCTGTCCTCTCCCACGTCAATTCCTGGCTTATACAGTCATTCCCACGCGCAGTTTGGCTTGGGGGTGGGCAGGTTTGCCGAGTTACAGGACTGGCATCGACGTGCCTCCTTCTGTGCGCCCTGGGATGGCTTGTCCCCAGCCAGCGGCCGGGGGTCTACAGGGATGAGCTGTGCGGTGGATGCTGGGAGCAATTCACACACAGGACACGCAGGCAAACTGGAACTTCAGATCAGTGACAGGCAATTTTTCAGAGTAAGAATGTCTCATGCATGGACTCCCTGGTGGTGCAGTGGATTCTTAACCACCTGCCAATGCAGGGGACATAGTTTCGATCCTTGGTCCAGAAAGACTTCACATGCCGTGGGGCAACGAAGCCTGTGCACTGCAGCTACTGAAGCCTGTGCTCTCAGACCTGGGAGCCGCGACTGCTGAGCTCGTGTGTCTAGAATCCAAGCTCTGCAACAAGGGAAGCCACCGCAATGAGAAGCCCGCATACTCCGAGAAGAGTCGCCCTGCTCACCGCAGTTAGCGCACGTGTTAGCCCGCAAAAAAGACCCAGTGCAGCCAAAAAGAAAAAAAAAGAAAAAGAATGACCCATGCAGTATTTGGGAAATAAATCTTATTTGTTATTTATGCAATAAAGGAGTAAACTTGCCCCCCGCCAAAAGGTTTGGCCTTTGCCAGCTCCTTGGAGGTGACCTCTGAGCCCTTGAATGTCCTGCCTGATGAGAGTATCCCTGTTCCCAGGGGGCCTTGGGCCATGGGGCTGCTCCGTGCTGGTGAGGTGATTTTGGGGGCACCTGAGCCACACGGTCTCAGCTCTGCCTCCGGAGGGGCTGGAGTTTGAGGTCAGACACGCAGGTGTCCCATGTGCCCAGTGACCGACCCTGGTCAGCAGGGCCTCAGGGGCAGTGCCAGGGCCACGGTCACTGCTGGGAGAAAAAGGAAGGACCCAGGAGAGGCAGTGGGACCACGGTCAGTCCGGCATCCAAGTCCTCAACTCGGGACGAAGACCCCCAATTCTCCTGGGCATGTGAATGTGGCCCAGTGCTGGGTGGAGCCTCTCCTGGGCAGCCCTGGTTTCCATGTAATCCTGACACTGGACACATAGATTCCTTCCAGAAAACATTCTCTCAGGAGGGATTTAATTAAAGTCACCAAGGGATTTAATTAAATATAATTGCAAGATTTATTTTTATTTTTATTTTTTAAGAAAAAGCAATGCCTAGGAAAAAAGGCCCAAACTGCTAGCACAGCTATCCATTCTGCCTCTTGGTGTTTGACTTTTGTTGTTGTGAATAAGAATGTGGGAAAATGCTTGAGACAAGAAAGCATATTATTCGTTCTCTTGTCCATAATTTCTTAAATCATCAGATGTTTGATGATCTCTTTTCTCCTCCCCGTAACCTAGAAGATGAAAGGGGACAAGATACGCCTGGTGTCTCCAGGCAGGGACCGTGCAGCTGGGGCGGGGCAGGGAGAGGCCCTGGGAGGATGCAGCCCCGGGCTGAGGGTCGTGTGTGGTGGTCCCAGGCTGAGTAGGGTGGGGGTGCAGAGGTCTGCTGGCTGCACCCTCGGGAGCACATGCTGTCAGCGTCTGAGTGCGTCCACCAGGCCCTTTGCCTCTGAGCTTCTGTCGCCTCCCCGAGCGGACCGTGTGGAGACAGGAGGCTGGGGCAGGCGTGTGGCTCCCGCATCAGTACCCGCTGCTCCTCTGGGGGAGGCAGCAATCCAGGGGGTCCCCCTCGATGTACCAACCCCAAGAAGCAGAAGGAGCCCAGGGTGGCGCTTCTGGGAGGAGGTGACCTTGTGGGGCTGGGCGACCTTGAGCGTGGCTCACCCTCACGATAGCTGTCTTGTTGCTGGCTTCTTGCGGGCTGGGTGCTGGGCAGAGAGGTAGACAAGGCTTGGCTCCCGCCCTTGGGGGCTCAGTGTCCCAGAGAGGCTGCAGGACCTGCCTTGCTGGCCATGGCCTGCGCTTCTCCGGCTCCCTCCGCGCCCCAGCCCCTCACCCCCACCCTGGTCTCCGCCTGGGGCTCCCAGGCTCTCACGTCTGCCTGTGCCTAGGACCTGGCATGTGACTTGCGGCGGCCACGTCCTCACACGTGTGAAGATTGCAGCGTCTGAGGGCGCTCCTCAGGCCCCCGCGGCTGTGAGCCGGGAGGTGGTGGCTCGGGCCTTGCCCGCGGGGCCCGTCACGGCGGGCTCCTGCGTGCCTGAGCCCTGGGTGGGCACCAGCCAGGCTGTGGCTCGGCCCTTCTCCTGCAGCGGAGCCCCAGGGTGGACCCGCGTCTGACTGCTTAATAGCATTAACTTAAACCGTAGCAAAATAAAGAAATAAAGCAAAGGGAAGACCAGCACATTTGTGTTGCCTGATCCATGAGGGAATGACACCCAGGGAACGATAGCATCTGCTGCGAACAGGAGGATAGGGCAGCCAGCTCTGTTCTTCCGCTGCCCCCGGAAGGCAGAGAGCATGACGCTGGCGCCTGAAGCCTAGTGGATGCCAGACGAAACAGGCCATGGGGCCGCCCCTGGGAGAGCTGCGCGGGCAGCTGCGGGCCCTCCTCCCGGGGCTCTTTGTCTCGGGACCTCAGGGTCCTCCCAAGGGTCACCCTGGGAGTGCCATGAGGCCCGAGATCCATGTACCCCTGATGTGAACGCCCGTCCCTCGTCCCCATTTCCAGCAGCAGATGCTAAGGCTGGCAGGGCGGGGGCAGAGATGATGGGGCTGCGTCCTCAGTCACTGCTCCCTGACTTTCCCGCCAGGATGGGTGAGCCTTTCCCGAGCCAGCCACCCCCGACTTCATGGGCCAAGAGTGGCCTCCGTGCTCAGACAGGACTCAGATCCTGACCATCGCCTCCCAGGGCTCCAACCAGTGTGATTTCACAGGCGTTGCGAGTGATGGGCCCGGGGCTCCAGCGGGGCAGGAGGGAGACAGCCTGGTCCACCCTGCCTGCAGCCTGCTGGCCCCCCACCCCCCGGTCCTCCGTTCCCACCTCTGCAGAGACCCTGCCCGCAGACTGTGGAGGGTCAGGAGGGAGCAAGGCCCCGGTGTCGTCACAGTGAGAGCCCTCTCCTTGATCTTTGTCTGCATGTCCCGGCAGGGACCCTGGAGGTCGCCCCCTTCCTTGCGGCAAGCCAACCTCAGTTGCTACAGCCCGTGAGCCGCCAGGGCTCGCAGGGCGAGGAGGGACCGCTCACCCTTGCGGTGCTCTGCCTCGTGTGGCCCCCCCACACCCTCTGGCCCCAGTCCCTTCAGTCGGACCAGAGTCTGACCTCCTTCCCGCAGCTCACGGAGACCCTGACTAGGTGTGCGATCATTGTCTTGGATGTCATCACCAGTTTTCAATTGTAATGATCAAACAGGGCAGCCTGGAGACCCCCAGAGCCCACGGGGACACTCTTGACTGAGGCCTCACCCTCCTTCAAGCTGGGGTGGCAGCGGGGGCGCAGCGGGCAGGGCTGGCTCCACCCCGTGCGGCCAAGTCCAACCCGTCCGGCCGAGCTCAGGTCTGTGCAGCCCGCGTCCTTCCTGCAGGTGCTGGGGCCGGGACGCCCACGGCTGCAGCTCCCACCCACACACAGGCTCGTTTCAGGGCGCTCCTTGCCCCTTGCTGCGGCTGCTGGATGACAGCGGGAGGCCGCTCGCTGAGGTCTGGGCCCCGTCTTGGAGGGGAAGGGGACCGAGGGCCGCACGTGGCCCTGGGGGTCTGGCTGCAGGGAGCGCTGGCCATGCTGCTCTGCAGGGGAGTGGCCGCTGTGCCCATAGTTCCCCAGGCATGCAGTTGTGCCCGCTGCCGCACGGGAGGGGGCCTCACTGGGCTCGGTCTCTGTCCCCAGAGCGCTCCATGTCCCCCTGACCCCGCGAGCTGGAGGCACAGGACTGGGGAACCAGGGCCAGGGCCCCTTGCTGGCCGCCAGTGCCCGAGGATCGATTAAACCCGAGGGCTTCTCACCTCTGGGGCCTTAGAGTGCTTTTAAGAGGCGATTAGTCAGAATCTTGTAATTTCTGCTTCCTAAGTGCTCTCCCCTCACCTGGCCCTGACCTCCATGAAATTATTTCCAGGCGCCCCACTTGAAAGAGGGGCCGAGCGTCCCAATATTTAGGCACCTCCAGCCTGGCCCTCTGCCCTGGGGGCCAAATGCACTCCAGACACCCAGGAGAGCGGCCGCCCGCCTTAAGGCTAGGGACTTCTGCGGGGAGTCTGCCCACCCCAGCCCTGCCCCCACTGATGGCACCTCTTCCTGCCCAGAGCGGTCCAGGCCCAGGAGGCCCACAAGGGAAGAGACCCCGAGGCTCCAGCAGAAGCCCGCTCAGTCCCCATTCCTGCAGCCCGGAGCCAAGGCCTCCAGCCGTCCCGGGGGGCAGTCAGGCCACCGCGGGCAGGCCATAGACGCCCCCCCAATCCCCCTGATTCACTGCTGCTGTGTGATGCCTCCGTGGTTTCCCAGGGCCCCACCATGGTCACCCCTGAGCCGGAGCCCCCAAGGGCAGGCCGTCCAGTGCTGGAGCTCAGAACACAGGCACTGCATGGCGTGAATTCAGACCAGCCTGAGTCCAGCTGATGTGACCTCAGTTGTAGTGAGTCAGACAGTGGACCAGCTGTGTGGTGTGAGCTGAGCCAGCCTGATGCGTGGATGGAGGCGGAGGCTGGTGGCGGAGCGCTGGGAAGGGGAGGCTTACACCCAGGGGAGAGGCCAGAGGCTGGGATGACAATCACGAGAGGCTGACTCCAGGCACCGACAGCAGTCACTGTCCCCCTCGGCCTGCACTACGTCACGCCGTGGTGACACCTCCGTCTCTGGGCCCTCTGCTGCAGACGTGGTCTGGCACTGTTTGCTACATCCACACTCTGCTTAAACACTGCCGCTTCCTCCTCACAGATGGACTGACGGAGGCTTGGGAAGAACAAATCCCACGGCAGGCAAGTGGCAGAGCCCAGCTTGAGCTCCAGCCTCCACCTCTGAAGCTGTGCCCTCTCCCCTGGACCACAGATCCCGTCTCTGTGAGGATCAGTCTGAATTGCCACCTCCTCCAGGCAGCCTGCTCTGACTGCTTCATTGCTTTTCTGAGTCAAGGTTTATGTCCTGACTCACATCCTTCAAGAGGTGACAGAGGAGGGTCTCCCCACATGGGCTGCAAATCCTGGGGAGACAAAGCAGGAGATAAGTCTGCTGTGCTATTTCCACCCCAGTCCCGGGTCGGTGAGAGCCCCTGCGAGCAGTCCTGCTCATCGGTTGACTGCGGGCTCAGAGCACTGCCGGGTAGGGCCTAGAGCCCAAGGCCCTGCCTCAGTCTTTCGGGGTGGCCACAACCCTTGCTAGGGGCAGGCCGGGCTCACCGGATGAGTGGGCCACGGCGGCAGGGTGGTTTTTATCTGGGGTGCAAATACTGTCTCTTCCAGGGGGGATGAGGCGGCCCCACGTGCAGGCTCTGCAGCCCCCAGCAGCAGCGCCACCCCACTCCATGGGCACAGTGGGCCGGTGGGGGCCCTTGGGGTCCCTGCCGGGTGTGGGGATTGGGAGCTCTGGAGTGAAGGGACTTTCCTGGGATCACCCCAGACCCTGGGGTGGGGGGCCAGGGCTCGGACCTGCTGGGCGTGTGTCCCGGGCTGAGCCTTTCCTGTTCTCTGCACCCCCACGAGGGCCCCAGGTGTCTGGGCACCCCCGTTTGGCGGCATACCGTCCGCTCTCTCCCCATGGGGGCTGCGGAGTGCTCCCCACTGTCCCCTGCCTGCCTGTGTGTCATAGTAAACACTGTTTGGATCCAAAGCAAATTGGCTCTAATTAGCCAGCCGCCAGATTACAGCTTGGAGGAGCCAGTGGAAAGGACGGTTCTTCCCAAGGGGGGGAGTGGGGGCTTAATTAGTGTGACAGCCAGGCTGGCCTCTCCACCAGACGCACTGTCTGCCTCCTCCCCACGGTCTCTTGCTATGAGCGCTTGCCCAAGCTGAAGACCCATCTTGATAAACTGTTCAGCTTGCCTCTGAGCAGGCTGTAGGGGGAGTGGTGCTTGGGGATCCCCAGGTGGACGGGAGAGGGCCCATTCACTGCCGGCCATGTTTTGGGGATCAAGAAAGACAGGACAGCATCTCCATCACGGCAAAGGCCACTGACATCTCTTGATGGTTGTCATGAGTACTGTCAATCCTGGGGGCATCTTCAGAGCCACTGTCACTATCACTGTCACCATGGTTACCAACACCACCCCCACCATCACCATGGTTACTGTCACTACCAGGTCCATCACCATGGTTACTGCAACCTCTGCCGTCACCATGGTGGCCACCACCCCACCCCTGGGCTGGATGTTCTCCATCTGGCCCTTCAGGTCCACTCTCCTCCGATCCTGTGTCTTAGGAGCCTGACCTTTATGGAATGCATCAAGGAACTGCGTCCCCCTCCTTCTGGTGTGTTCTGCCAACACTGGCGGGTGGGGGGTGAGGAGGAGAAGGAGGAAGGGGAGGAAGACCACAGGAGAAGGACAGAGGCTGTGGTCCTTGGAGGAGACTCAGTCAGAGCCGCCCCCTACCCTCTGGAGCCGGGGGAGACAGGAGATGCAGCCAATATCACATCAGACATACTCATCCTGAGAAAGTACCCCTTGTTTGCTTGAAACTCAAATTTAACCAGGAGTCGTGTGCTTTAGCATCCTATCTGCATGGGAGGATGTGAGTAGCAGAGTTCCATGGTCCTAGGGGCCCCTGTTTCTCCGGCCGTCTAGTGCCTAGCCTGTCCTGTAGGCTGTGAGTACAGGCGTCCCCTCCTGCCTCCCTCCTCACCCCGACAGCATCTGGTAGGCTCCAACACACCTGCAGTAACCCCAAAGCAGAATCCTAAATATTCCAGCATTGGTGCTTCCTGTTTGCCAGAGCTGGGGACTTGGAGGAGCAAGGTAGGGTGGATGAGGCTGGACCACGCTCTTTCCTAGATTCAGCCTCCTGGACTAACCCTTTCAACCACTTTTGAGAGACCTGCAAGGCATGGAAGAGGCCTTGGGGAGACCTTGGTGACAGAGGTGCGGCCTCTAGGAAGGCATCCCCCTTCTGAACTCCAGACCACGGGGACAGTCCATGGCACGGCTGGTCCCTTCCCTCCAGGAGGTGGGAGGGGTGGACAGGGACCAGGCAGGTGTGGATCACGTGGGGCCCAGCTCCAGAGGCTGCAGGGCTGGGATCTGACCCCCGAGGTCCCGGGCAAGTCTCCTTTCTCCTGCGACCACCTCCTGTCCAAGCCCGCCAGGTCCCCGGGAGAGCCTCTGAGCTCCACGCCTGTGCATTCCACAGTGCAGAACCAAACAACAGCATTCACGAAACCAGGAATGACAGCGTCTCCTCTGTTGGTTTAGGGCATTGAATTAAATTTCGGCTTCCATCATCACCTCTGATGTGGAGAGGCCTCCTCAGCAGGGGCTTGTGGGGAGGGGAGGATTGCTGAGGGAGGGCTGCCCAGGGCCAGGCTGTGATGGGTGTCCACAGCCACAAAGCTATTAGCTCACCCAATCCTCCAGTTCTTTACCTGGTAGCCGTCATATACCTATACCCATTTCACAGCCAAGGAAGCTGAGGCAGGGATGGGTGAGGGGCCTCCAGGAAGGTCTCCCAGTGGGTGCAGAGCTGGTCCTCAGGGTTCTATCTGACATCAGAGTCTGCACTCTACTGCTTCCTTGGACCCTGACGATGATGGGAACCTCACTTCCTCTTCAGCCTGTTCCTGTCTGATGCTGCCATCCGGGGCATTGCAGACCCAGACTGCTTCTTCTCTGAGTGATGAGGGTCAGATCTCCCCCCTCAGGTTTCCTGCCTGGTTCCCAGGGGTCCAGGCTGCCATCTAGGCGTCAGCCTTACAAAGGAGGCTCGGAGGTGGCTGGAGAGCAGAAGGGCAGGGCTTGAGTCGCTGGTGTGACTGGCCCTGACACTCGGGATGTGACCTTGGGGAGGCCCCCTCTGCCCCTGGAGCCTCAGCTATTTGTCTATAAAATAGAGTGCAGGCGGGGTGGGTCTCAGACAAGATGCTGTCTGGGAAAGCAGTGGCTAACGTGGGGCTTCTCTGCCATCCCAGAGGCCAGGTGTCAAGGGGCAGAGGGGCAGGCTGCAGCCTCTGGCCTGGAGGTCAGCTCTGGACGGGGAGTCCCGTGGACGTGGGCCCAGGCCGCCTCTCCCCTTCCACTCCTCCCTGAAGTGCCCGCGGCATCGGTGAGCTTTTCTCTCTTTGTTACTTCCTTGAGGAGCTGCTTATTATGAGTCTGAGCACCCGGTGATAGCAGAGCTTTGGCTTGTTTTATGCCGGCCTGCATAATGCATAAACATTTTAAATCTTCTTGGCTATGCATGAGTGTGTCCTAGAGAAGCAAAGAATAAACACGATCGGGGGCTGAGCTGCCTGTTTCACGCTGCAGCAGAGAATTTAAAATCCCCTTCCCGGCTGCAGTTGCCCCCCTCCTGAGTGTGCCCTGGCTGGGGGCGGGCAGGCCAGGCCTGGGCGTGCAGGTGAGCCGCAGGGGCCCCAGGGTCCTCAGCGCCCGGAGCCAGGCCCCTGACTCGGCCTCTCCACCTGTTTGCGTTTGCGTTCTCTCTCCATGTTCCGTTCTCCAGTGTGAGGGACAGAAATAGCCGGAGTTCCTAGCAGGACGCTTCATAAACATTTTGCGGGTGTGATGGGCATGCAGATTGGCCAGGTGGCTACTTGCCTGCTTTGCTTCTGGGGTGAGCCGCACACACCTGTGGGCACTGGCCCGCCTGCCTCCCCGTGGGCAGGGCACGCACCCACCCAGGTTGGCTCACAGTTTACATCCGCGGCTCAGGCCTGGGGAACCTTACACCGCCACCCCAGGCTCTGCCCAGACCAGTTGAATCAGACTCTAGGGCAGCCCCGTATCTGCGCTGTTAAGAAGTACCCAGGAGATGCTTGTGTGAGCTGGAGTGGAGGATCCTGACCCAGGTGGGCTTGGGAGGGTCTGGCAAGGAGGAAAGGGGAGAATCAGGGGTCAGTGAGGACAAGGACCCTCCGGCCTCACAGACCCAAACTCCCTGGGACCCTCAGAAGGTGGCTGAGAGGCCATTCCGCTACAGCGAGAGTGAGAGGCGGGCCACAGCTCGGTGCCAAGCTGGCCTTCTGGCCTCTGATCAGAAGGCTCCTTCTGAGAGGTGAGGACTAAAGGGGCCCAGGCCGCCCGCCCGCACCCCCGGCTCCAGCAGCCAGAGGGAAGCTGCGCTCCCTGCATCCCAGGCGTCCTCCTGTGCCCGGGGGGATTTGGCGGTGGTGGCAGCAGCAACTCCCGATCAGCCCACCTCCTGGCTGCCCCTTTGCTGCACCCGGGCTGCCGGGGGGTCAGAGCAGATCCAGGCAGGAGGAAGGCATGGGGCATGGACAGTTGCTACTCAGCTAGGGCAGCGGAGGCCAGCGCTGGGGACTCTGAGGGCAGGGGCAGGGGCGCGTGGTGCTGGGGTGAGTGGAGGTGACACTGCCAGCCTGATTCCGCAGCCCAGACTCGCCTGGGACCTGACTTGCCCCTGCCCGTGTCCTCCCCTTGTTGGGGCTTGAGTGGGTTGAATGATGTCCCCGCAAATTTGCATCCACTCAGAACCTTGGAATGCAAACTTACTTGGACTAAGGGCCTTTGCAGATGTAATTACAGGCTTCCTCATGACTCAGATGGTAAAGACTGCCTGCAATGCAGGAGACCCAGTTTCAATCCCTGGGTCAGGAAGATCCCCTGGAGAAGGGAATGGCTGCCCACTCCAGTATTCTGGAGAATCCCATGGGCAGAGGAGCCTGGCGGACTGCAGTCCATGGGGTCGCAGGCGAAATCAAGGTGAAGCTCCCGAGCTGAGGTCAGTCTGGATTAGGGTGACCCATAGAAACAAAGGCGCAGACACCAGGGGCAGCGGCCTGGACACACATCATAGGTGCAGGGAAGAATGTCCACTGTGGGGCGGGGGGCTGTGGGCCTGGCCAGACCCTAGCCTGGACACCGGGTGACGAGCCCACAGCCCCACGGCTGGTCACCCGGCACGAGGCGGGATGCAGAGGCGGACACGGCCCTTTCCAGTCCTGGGAAGAGCTCGATGGGGCATATGGCCCATTATGGGAGCCAAGGGACACGGGGCCAGGCCAGGAGGGCTTCCCAGGGGAAGTGACACCCGGGCTGAGACCTAGGCTGGTTGGGAGTGGCTGGCAGAAGCAGGGTGGGTGCTGGTCAGAGGGTCAGCGGGGCAGGCCCCCAGGTGACTGGCCCTAGGCTGGCGGAGGGGCCCAGTCCTGCAGCTATTGAGGCCAGCAGCAGGAGAAGCAAGGCCCCAGAGGTATGGCTGGGCCCAGAAGGCGCGTTCGTCCAGGAGGCAGGGCACAGGGTCAAGGGTGGAGCAGAAGGCCCCATGACCATGGAGGGAGCAGGGAAGGGGCTGGGGCTCCACCAGGACGACAGGGGCCTCTGAGGTGCTGGGAGAGCGTGCAACCCCTGGGTGTGTGTGTTTGTGTGCACGTGTGTGTGCACGTGTGTGCGTGCGTGTGTGCACATGTGTGTGCGTGCGTGCGTGTGTGTGTGTGCATGTACGTGTGTTTGTATGTGTGTGCGTGCGCGTGTGTGTGTGCGTGTGCCCATATTTCCCAAGAACACGCGGCCCCAGTGTTTATGGGTGTGGGTGCATATCTCCCACTGTTGGTGAGAATTCCGTAGTCCATGCCTCTTGCGAGGCTCAGGGACAGATATCGTTCATTACGCAGCCATCAGTTTAAGCCAGGCTCACTGCGCCTCGGGCCCTCTGAGTTGGGTCTGCACCTGCTAGAGCGGCAGGGCCCCACCAGTTCCCGTGAATCCTATGAGCCTTGCTCGGAGCCCCGGGGTCAGCCTCCCTCCCCATGCGGGCAGGCCCCCAGAAGGTGCAGTAGTGGAGCCAGCCTGGGTGGTCTGGGCCATGGGGACAGCACCCAGCCGGCGGGGCCGCCTCCTGGCTCTTACAGCTGCCCGGCCTCAGGGCTCCAGTGCTTCTGTTCCCTCTGCCTGAGTGCTGCTCCCTCAGCCACAGTGAGGTGGACTTGACCGCTGCTGTCCTTGCCCTGCCTGCCTGACAGTCACTGAACAGTGCCTGTGTTATAAGGCAGGGCCCGGAGGAAGGCGGCCGTCTGTGACACGCAGGGCAGACTGTACCCAGTCAGCAAAGACGTGTTGGGTCACATGAAGGTCGAGTGAGTCCTGCTTGCCAATAGAACTCAAAGACATTGTGTGGAAACAAGTGGCCACCCGCCCAAGTTCCCACCACTACTCTGACCCCAAGCTGGTGAGGGGCTGGGGTGCCCGGTGGGCACCACCCCATCCCATGTGGACACCGTTGGCCCCTGAGACAGAGCAGGCTGGGGCCCTGGGCCGCCCAGCCCCTCCTGCAGAGCGGGGCACCTGTCGGACGCAGGAGTCTGCCTTGGTCCTGTGTGCCCACCACTCAGGGAGGAGAGCCCCCCTTCACAACCAAGGAGCCCCAGCGGAGGACAGCGTCTCTGCCCAAGCTCTGGGACCATCAAGATGTCTCCATCAGCGGGCCAGCAGCTGAGCGGGGTCAGGGGTCGTGTCTCCCCCATTCTCCAAACCCCAAGGGTCTGTCCAGGCCTGAGTCTCACCAAACCCACCTTGGGCCCCAGCTCAGGTTCCCCCACTCCACCCAGGTGCTCCTCATGCCCCGAGTGGCTGTGGCTTCCAGCCTGGCTGGGCCCCAGTCCACCACCGGCCCCTCACAGGGTCAGAGCAGAGCTCTTGCACGATGTGGGGGCCCTGGGGGCGTAAGGATGAACCAGAGCCCCTTCCCACTCTGGGATGGATTTATCAAGCCTTTCCCATCACCCATGTGTCACTTCATCTTTGTGCCGAACGTCAGCTCAGTTCCACAAGGTGGCTGTGATCAGCCCCTGTTTCAGAGGAGGGGACCGAGGCTTTGTGGGAGGCAGCGCTGGTCGAAGCTGGCTGGCTCTGGTCACCCCTGACGCCCGTGGCTCCCCGGGTGTCCGACTCCACCAAACAATGAGTTCTAGAGGGTCACGCGGCTTTGCAAGCCGGGGGTTGATATGTTCGGCCGTCCCAGCTGCCGTACGAGGAGGTACCCCTCCAGCTGTGAGTGACTTATGTGACATGTCAGCACAGCGCCCAGGAGGACAGGGAAACCCCAGCCACGCCACTAATTACTCTTCTCACACGAGGTAGTGATTGTTAATGTGCACGGGATCTCATTAATTAACTCCCTGACTTTAATTAACTTCTTGCCTATTTCACCTGACATAATGTATTATCACAAATGTCAGCTTTGCAGAGTGTTTGCCTCTCGGCACAAAGTGAGATGCGTCACACAGATGTTGTGGTTTGATCCTGTGTAGGACGGGAGTCCTCCGTGCGGTGTGGACGTGCCACCGGCGGGACACGACAATGTCTAGATAGAATACAGAGATCCCTAAACAGCAACCAAGACTTCATCATCATAATCAGATTTGTCCCCAGTCACACCACCGTGGCTCCTTTTGTCCCTCAAACACCCTGCTGATGATAAACGCAACAGCAGAGTGCCTGAGCACAGAGCAGCGTAATCTGGGGGGAAATTTAAAATTTCTACCACGGTGGCTCCTGGGTTCCGCTAGGGCATGCCAGGCATGGGAGGTGAAGATGGAGGACCACCGACTGAGACTTCCTCAGCTTTTAAACTTGTCGGGATGACAGATGCCCTATTGTTAGCGGGGCCTGCAGTGAAAGGTAGAGGACAGGGCCATAGTGCTGAGAACCCAAGGCTTCCTCTGCTGTCACCATGACCGCCATGACCACCTTCGCCACCATCACGGTCGCCCCCTCCAGCTTCGCTGGCCCCATGCTCACGCCTCTCCACCGTCATTCCCAATGCAACGACAGTCAGCATTGCCCTCACGGTGCGACTGTCTCAGAACTGCCCCACCTGTGGGCAGCACTGCCAGCATCAGCAAGGCCATGTCCACCCCCGCCGTCACCATCGTTCTCACCCACATCCCCGTACTTCTGGACCACGCCCCCAGCACACCCCCATCCCAGCATAGCTTGGGGCCCTTCGTAGGCACTAAGGTTTGTGGAGGGGGAAAACTCACATCGGTCACGGTGGCCGGAGAAACCCAGAGTCCCCGAGCTCACCGATGACACGCCATCCCCACTGCAGACGTGTTATTATAACACGTATGATGTGATTGCCGCTCTGGGTTTGTTCACCACCTCAGCTCCGCCGCCCTGCCAGGACCACGGTTGCCCTCTCTTTTGGCTCCACGGCCACACCCGTACCTTGGCCACTCGGAGATGGGCTGAGCATGGGTGCCTGAGGCTGCAGACTGGGTTTTCTCCTCTGTGCGTCTCAGATCCCCAGCACAGGGTCCACATAGTCAGACAGAAATGGAAATTATGTACAGGTTGGCGCTGGGCCCCATCACATCAGAAATTGTCAACAGCATGAATTCCCCAGCCAAGATGGTCATCAGACCCTTGGAGAGCAATGGAGGCTCCCAGCAACGAAGTTCACCTCACGAGGGTGGGGGCGGGGGCAGTGAAGTGAGCAAGCCCTGTCCCCTGCAGCCTCAGTGCCAGTAATCAGTCCAGCTGAGTAGAAGCGTTTGACTTAATTTCATAGCTCAGTAGGCATTCAGATGGAACACGGAACTATCCGCCAACCCTTTGTTTAGCTGAGCCCTGGCACTGTCACCCCCTTAAATCATCTCTGCAGGGGACTTCTGACTGTTCAGATGCAAATGCACCCCTGACCCCTTCTCTCTGCACTACCTGTGCACACACACGTCACACACACACATGCATTGCATGCTGGCATCACAGTCACACATGCATCATGCATACACACACAACCACACGCCTGCACAGTGGAGCCTCCAAGGCCTCAGAACAGCGAGGAGAGAGCCTTGGGAGAAACTCGTGCAGGATGCAAAGGGCCCTGGGAGCCAGAAGACCTGCTCTGCCCTGTGCATTTAGCTGAGGATTCCTTTTCTGGACCTGTTTCTGTATTTTTCCTTTTTTCTAAAAATGCCTGTTAGGAGCCGGTTCAGTGCCAAGAGCACTGTGAGTGGGGCTGGGGGACATCTTCCCTCTTTATGCAGGTCAGCCGGTTCCTCCTGCTTGGCTCCCACTCCGTGGGCCTGGCCAGGTGTGGTTGTGAGGTGGGCTGAGGCAGGGCTGGACCAGAGGTGGGCCTGGCGTCAGAGGAGAGGGCACCATCCTCACCAGCCAAGGTGGAGAGTGTGGGAATGGATGGCGACACTGGCCCCTGGGGTCTTTCTGGATGTGGCAGAGTGGACCCTGGGCATCAAGAGAGTGGAGGTCAAGCCCAGTGCATTCCCAGGGCCCTCAGGTTAGGGGACAAAAGGTCCTCGGAACCAAGTGGCGGGGAGGTGGACTGGCTGTGTCGTCAGCGTGGAATCAGCCGCTCATCCCGTTCTTTTGCTGCCTGTGTTTGGAATCACGCCCAGTTTGCCCTGCTCCAAACGAGCGCAGGAGCAAGTTTATCTGATTTTTGCTGCTGGCTTGGCCATGGGATGGCTTTGGCCAGCGGATGTTAGCAGACAGGATGCAGGCTTGGCCCCTGGGCTAGCATGTGCTGTGGGAAGGTGTGCCCAGCAGACACGGGTCCCAGAGGCACGGAGCCGGCTGACCACACATGGGCCAGGGGCCGTGCCCCAGCCTGCCTGCAGCCCCGAGGGCCAGGAAAAGGAGGGCTCCTCCTAAACCGCCGGCTAGGAGGGTGGTTTGTGACAGACATTACCGCAGCAGAGACCTAACTCACACACAGGCTTTTATACTCCTGAGAAAATACTTCACCCTTTCTGAGCCCGACTGTCATTGTTCATAAAGGTAACAATATGAGTGTAGCTTTGTGGGGAAGTGTGTTAGTCACTCAGTCGTGTCTGACTGTTTGTGACCCCATGGACTGTCCGTGAAATTGTCCAGGTAAGAATACTGGAGTGGGTTGCCATTTCCTTCTCCAGGGGATCTTCCCAACCCAGGGATTGAACCTAGGTCTCCCGTGCTGTAGGCAGATTCTTTATCATCTGAGCCGCCAGGGAAGCCCAAAATTTAATTCTATTCTGTCTGATCCTGACTCTGGAAGCGGCTCAGACCTCCTGAGCTCTTGGCCAGCCGCTGCTTCTCCAGCCTCCAGCTTGGAGTTTGCAGATGGCTCCTCCAGCCTCCACCCTCACAAGGATACGGCCTGGGCAGCCGCCCTCGTGGCTAAGGAAACCAGGACCCAGGGGCCTGAGGGGAGGCGCCCATGCGGTGGGGGCGTCATGCTCCCAGGCCTCCAGCTGCTCTGTGATGGGCTGAAGCAGGTGGCCCGCTCCCACTTGCGCTGGGATTCTGTGCTTCTCTCTCTGGCTGCAGTAAATGCAGACGTGTGTGGGGCCAGTCAGATGCGCAGAGCACCCGCGAGATGCACCTGGGCTCGTCCGGGGGGCTCCTGCCTGGCAGGCAGAAGCGCACTGCTGACCCTCCGCTCAGGATGCGGGAGGCCGTGTTCCAGCCGGGAAGAGCCGCCCCTGCATGTCCGTTAAACAGGGGTTTGCAGAGACGGGACCCAGCGGTGCCCCTCCACTGTCCCTTCTCCATCAGTACCGCCCGCCCCGCAGGTCAGCTCAGTCCAGCCACAGGGCCATTAAATCAGGGTCCCGTCAGGCTGAAGGATGAGCCGAAAGGACGGGACGTATGAACAGCGTCCAGTGAGGATGGGGCCGCACACAGTTGCTAAGTGTGTGTCACCACCCTGTGGACTGTCATTCCCCTCACGACCTTTGACATCCACGGTGCTGGAGACACAAGGGTCCCTGCCCTCCTGGAGCTGGATGTCCGATGGGGGAGGGGCACAGAAAGTCAACAGGGAAGTCCAGCAAGTGGCTGTAGGTGGTGGTGATGCCACAAAGCTGGTACCAGGGGCTCTTGATGGCAGCAGAAGTGGACGGCGGGTCAGCTCAGCACACATGGCCACCGAGCGTCCACGTGGTCACCGAGCATCCACACGTGGTCACCGAGCGTCCACACGTGGTCACCCAGCGTCCACGTGGTCACCGAATGTCCAGGTGGTCACTGAGCATCCAGGTGGTCACAGAGCATCCATGTGTGTCACCGAATGTCCAGGTGGTCACTGAGCATCCACGTAAGTCGCTGAGCATCCACATGCATCACCGAGCATCCATGTGGTCACCCAGCGTCCACGTGGTCACCGAGATCCACATGTGTCACTGCAGGCTCACAGAGGATGCACACTCAGGCTTATCCAGTGGAGCTCGGGGGCTGGGGGGTCGGATGCAGTTGTGCGTCCTCACTTTCTGTGAGCACGAGGGGGCAGCAACCGCTGGGGTCGGGGGTCGCTGAGACAATGTGGGCTGGTGGGGAGGGTGTCCTGAGCAAGGCGCCTGCTTGCTCAAACCCAGGTGGGAGGGAGATGCTGCGTCCACCTGCCTGGGGACGGGGTGTGCCTCTGGCCGCCCCCACCGCTGTGTGCTCTGGGCTCAGGGAACAGCTCTGGTCTCTGCTGTCCATCGTGAAATGGGCAGCATGTGAGTGTGTGATCTCCTTCAAGGCCCCTTTTGTCCCCAGAGCCTGACCTGTGGTGGTGAGGCGGGCAGTGGGCACCGGGCCCTGTGGCAGCCTGACTCCACCCCCAGGGTCTGCCACTCAGCAGCAGGCGCCATCCCCGCACCCTTGAGCACCCAGGCGAGGTGACTCCCTGAGGCCGAGTCTCCTGAGGAAGGACCAGGGTCGTGATGCCAGCTCTCCCTAAATGCTGGGCAGCTTTGGCTGAGATGACAGACACTCAGGCACGGTCCTCATTGACCAGAGCTCGGGGTGCCAGATGGGGACCCTCCCGTGAGCAGAGACTTCCGGCAGGAGCAGGGGGCGCCCTGCCCTCTCTGCCAGCTGCCCGGTGGGTGTGTGGAGGGCGGGCCTGGCCTCGTGGGCCCCGTGGATGAAGGCGTCCCAGGCCACAGTCACACCCCGTGCTTGCCCATCTTCCATGGCTGCCCTGGGGCTGTAGGAGCAGAACTGAACGGTTACGGCGAAGGAAGGCTTGCACAAGTGGGAGCATTTCCTCTGTGGACCTTCACAGAAAGCGTTAACGAGCCCTGGTCCTGGGCATATGAGCATGGGGGAGGAGCAGGCTCCAGACGGGGTGGAGGAGGGGCTCGTCCACCTGGAGAAGCTGGGGTTGTGATTCCAGGGGTGGGCATCCCAATCAGGCCAGGGACCCCAGGGCAGACTCTCTCCCACCCTCTCACACAGACTTGAGGGCTTGCCCTGTGTCTGAGGCTCTTGGGGTCCCAAAGGCTTTGAAGGTTGGCTGACATGCTGTCCCCACAAGAGGACGCTGGGCAGTGACTGCAGCCCGCCCGGCAGGTTCTGGAGCATTGGCGGCCCGGAGATCCCCGCACACCTGGAGGGAAGATGCCACAGCGCAGTCAGGGCATGGAAGTTGCTCTTGAACACTACTTGATTTGTGTTGAAATAAACATTCCAGAAGGAGAGATAAAGGAGAAGTCTCCCGAAAGAAGAGAAAATGCTCCCAGCTGTCCTCTGACTTGTCCCAGCCACACCCTCCAGCTCACACGAGACCCAAGCGTTCTGTAGGGCAGAGGCAGGCAGTGGTCTCTACCATTGCTGTCAGAGAAGGAAGCCAGCTCGTCTTAATGAGGGGATCAGGGAAGACTTCCTGGAGAAGGGGGCATTAAATAGGGCATTGGTGTGGGGCTAGAAGGTTGGTGGAGAAAGATGATAGGAGAAAGGGCATCACAGAGAGAAGACAGTGTGAGCAGTGTCTCTGAAGTAAGAGGGGCAGCAGGACTTTGGGGGACAGTGAGCAATCCAGTTTTGTTGTGGGACAGACTGGCCGTAAAGTTGCTGTTAAATGATGAGGCTGGACAGGAAGACCTGGGCCTGGCAGTGGATGACTTCATCAGGCACATGTGTTTATTTTAATTTGACAGATAAATAGGAAAACAGTGTGCTCAGAGAGCAGGGGCCACTACTTTTTAACCTTTCTTTATCCTCAGTACCTGGTACATTGGGGCATATTAGGGGGCTTAATTAGTGTTCACTCAGTGGATAGTGGATGGTTAGGTGGCTGGCTGGCTGGTGGGCTGGATGGGTGGATAGCTGGATGGATGAATGGTAGATGGATGGATGAACAGTGAGTGGATGGGTGGATGGGTAAATGGATGGGTGGCTGGGTGGATGGATGATGGTTGAGTGGATGGCTGGATGGGTGGATGGATGGATGAATGGTGAGTGGATGGAAGGATGGATGAGTGGATGGGTGGATGGGTGGATGCATGGGTGGATGGGTGGATGATGATGATGATGAAAGTTGGAAGGCTGGAATGGAAAAATGGGTGGTGGATGATGGAAGATTAATGGACAAATGGTTGGAAGGACAGATGATGGACAGATACAGGCGTGGAGGCATGCTGGGGTGAAAGGGTGGGAAGGCAGGCAATGGGTGGGTAGAAGAACAGATAGACGTATGGGGGGATGGATGGATTAATGGGTAGATGGATGGGTGGGTGGGTGATGATGCCCAGATGGACAGATTGGCTGGTGATGAGGGACAGATGGATGAATACATTAGTGTGGTTGGGTGGACGGGTGGGTGGATGGATGTACATTGTGGATCCTGCAATTCCTGGAGCCAGCATAGATGAGGAAAAGGTGAGTTTTGGGGGGGGGCTATCACTTATTAGAGATAACCACATCTCTTCCCACAAGAGAAGTCAAAGATCTTCCATCAGAGGCAGGTTTTCACCTCCCCACTGTACTTTGAGGTCTAAGTTTCTTCATAATCGTGTCCCTTTGTGTTTGGGATTAGTGTCCTAGGCGTATTGTTTTTAAATCATGGAAATGCTGTCAGGAAAGTTACTTAAGACTTGTGAGTATGTTGTGGAGAGACAGAGAAGGAGGGAGGGGGAAGGAGGGAGGGAGATGGTGTGGGGTGGCGGGCAGCCCCACGATTTGCCTCCAGACTGTCAGTGGGGAACGCTTGGCCGGGCAGGCTGGCTCCCAAGCTGTGACTCAGGGCTTGGAGCTGGTGAGGCCTCGGTCTGAACGGGGCCACCTGCCCATCTGTGAGCTCCCCGCCTCACGCGGGCCCTGGGCCTGTCCCTGGCTGCGGCCGGGCCTCGCCCGGGGGCCCCATCCCTGCATGGTGTCTGGGTGGCTCAGACGGTCAGCTTCCTCTCCGAGGACCTACTGTGTGTCCCCGGCATTCGCTGTCTTCTGGGGGCAACCAGCTGCACCCTGACCCCAAGGTGGTGGGTCCCCGTGGAGGGACTCGTGCAGGGTGGCACCAAGGGGGTGGCACCCCGGAGCTGGGACAGGTACCCCGGGATGTGGAGGGAGAGCTGTCTGCGTGGGTGCTCACAGTCCCTGGGGAAGGCAGTGGGCATCCCAGGGGACAGGCAGGCTCAGCGCCCACGTGAGTGTGAAGCCCAGCTGCACCTCTTTGAGCCAAGACCACCTTCTTTCTCTGCCTGGACGGCCTTGGCTCCCCATTCCCGGAGCTGAGCCCAGGGTCTCTCTCCAAGCAGACAGAGCATCATGCTTGTAAGGCCGGACAGTCAGGGGACTAAGCAGGACACACGTCACCGAGCCTGCTTGGAAGGACCTCACGGCTGCAGGTGCACGACGGAAACCTCCCACAGCCCGACGGTCCGCTTAGGTATACTTCGAATTCTTACTGAATTATATATGAAGTTTTCTACAACACTAATGGATGTATTCAATATGTTAACAGAGGGATCATCCTGACCTGTAATAATATTCGGTGAATTATGAGAAGTAACAGTTTAAATAACCTGTGTTTTTTAATCCTAACAAGCAAGTTCCCACCCACAGCAGCCCCGTGGGTGTTGGACCTCCCCCGCTTTCTGGAAGAGCGACCATGAGGACTTGCCCCTTGGCCCCACGCCACTGGCTGCGGAGGACCAGGGCAGAGGGTGGCACTCGGGGCCACTGGCAACCAGACTCCTCCCCTGCAGCACCCTCCAGCCTTGTCCCGTGGGATTTCCCAGTGCCTGCCCTTCCTGCCGACGGCGTCTAGGGAGCCAGAGGCTAGCTGGCTATGAGTGGTCAGACCCTTCAATGTTTGATTTGCATGGGGCTGCTTGTCATTGTGTTAATTAAAGTTTGAAGGTGTTGATAGCAGCGAGCGTGTGGAGGGAGCGTGTCCAGTCTGGAGCAGCAGTGCGTTGGCCTTTGTGTGTCACTGGCTGACAAAGGTCCGTCTAGTCAAGGCTATGGTTTTTCCAGTGGTCATGTATGGATGTGAGATCTGGACCATAAAGAAAGCTGAGCACCGAAGAATTGATGCTTTTGAACTGTGGTGTTGGAGAAAACTCTTGGGAGTCCCTTGGACCACAAGGAGATCCAACCAGTCCATCCTAAAGGAAATCAGTCCTGAATATTCATTGAAAGGACTGATGTTGAAGCTGAAACTCCAGTACTTTGGCCACCTGATATGAAGAACTGACTCATTGGAAAAGACCCTGATGCTGGGAAAGATTGAAGGCAAGAGGAGAAGCGGACGACAGAGGACGAGATGGTTGAATGGCATCACCGACTCGATGGACATGAGTTTGAGCAAGCTCTGGGAGTTGGTGGTGGACAGGGAGACCTGGTGTGCTGCGGTCCATGGGGTCACAAAGAGTCAGACACGACTGAGTGACTGAACTGAACTCTCACTGGCTGAGATCCTCCGGGAGGGAGTGGCGGGGGGCGGGGGGGCAGGGACCACTGTGCCTGGTTGCTGAGAAAGGAGCAAACAGCGTTCTGCTGGCCGGTGGCCGGGAGGGGCTCCCACGAGCCTTCCGGGAGCCCCTCTGTCTGGGCCCATCAGGCCCACGCACACCTCCCGTCTCACCCCGATGACACTGCCAGCCTGTCCCTGAAACACAGGACCCCTCCTCAGCAGCGTGGCTCCTGCGGGGCTCTGAACGCCTGGCTCCCGCTGCCCGCCCTGAGCTTGAGTCCCGGGGTGGGGCCACCCTGGCTCTCGGCACACAGAGTCCCCTCGGAGCGGATCCCGCCTCAGCTGCCTGCTGTTCGCGCCTCAGCACCCTCACTGGATGGCTCAGGCTGGCAGGTGGACCGTGCCTGTGGGCCAGTTGGTCAACAATGCCCAGAGCCGGGGGTTGAGAAAGGTTCTGAGGCTGCATCTGGGCTGCAGGGGAGACGCAGAAAGCAGAGGGTCAGTCCCTTCCTGACCTCCGCCTTCTCCAGTCCCTTCCCAGGAGGGTGGGGGCCTTTGGAAGGGCCCCTGAGCCCAGCAGGCTCTTCTGTTTGCAGAAGGACAGGCCCCAGAGAGAGGAGAGGCAGCCCAGGCCTCCCCATGTAGGCTCGAGGTGGCAGGCAGGGAGCGCTCCCTCCGGACGGGCCAGTGTCAGGTGGGCGTGCTTCGGTTCAGTGTTGTCTCCGACCTTCTCTCTGGGTGTCTGGCTCAAGCCCCGAACACGCTGCTCACATCTGGAGTTCAACAGAGGGGGATGAAGGCCCCGCCCTGTGGTGCAGCTCTCCCTCCCCCCTCCCCTCCTCTCGGCCACCCCCGCCTTCCTCTCTGTCCCCCTCCCTCCACGAGAGCCGCGGCCTGGCCGTCCAAGGGCTGGGCTTGGCTTCAGATGAGGCGTCCCTGTGGACAGCGGTGACGTCACGGATTAGTCTGTGGCTCCCAGGGTGTGGATTGAGAAGGTCTACTTCCCTCTCCAGACTGACGGTGGGGGTCTGGATGCCCATCCCCTGGTGTGACCCTGAAGGAACACAGAGGGAGATTCAGTGAAGGACAGTGGGTACGGAGGGGCAGGCTGCCCAGGACGGCCTCTCCTTGCTGGGGAAGACCCTGGAGAGGTGCTCCCTGTGCTAGGCTGTAGACCACCCAGTGGAGGGGCCCCGGGGAAGGACCCCTCCCCACCAGGATCAGTACCCAGCGGACGGCCGGCGGTTCCAGGCCTCGGCTGACTTGTGTAGCCCAGAAACATCTGTAGAGGTCGTAACCCCCAGCAGCTGTGAGTGTGACCTTATTTGGAAATATCAACTTTGCAGCCGTAATCAGTTAGAGGAAGGGGAGGTCCTCCCGGAGTCGGGGAGGACCTAATGCAAGGACCTGAGAAGATGAAACTTGGACAGGCAGGCAGGGAGCCGGCGACATGTGCCGATGAGGCAGAGACTGGTGCAACGTGCTGCCGCCCTAGGAGGGTCGGGGGCGTCCTGCCGCCCCTGGGCCCCCAGAAGGAGCCCTGGCTCTGGACTTCCGGCCTCCAGGCCCCGAGGGAGCAGACCTCTGTTGTCCAGAGCTGCACAGGCTTAGGAATTTGGTGGCGGCCCTAGGGGCCGGGGCCAGCCGGGCCTTCACTGCCTGTGGTCACTCTGGCCGGGAGGACCGCCATCCTCGCTGCAGCTATCTCTGCCCCCATCCGCTCCCTCTCACATGGGCTGATGGCGCTGGTGCTCCGTGCCCTGGGCTGGGTTCTGGTGATGCCTGCGGCAGCTTCTGAGCAAGGGATGACGGTCTCCGTTTCCTGCTCCGTCTAAATGGTAATGCAGAGGCTGTCCCACTGCCTGGCCCTCCAGTTCCCCGTCTGCCACCTGTCCCTGGAGGGACCCGCACCCCTGGGCTGGGACGGTCATGGTCTGGTGCTGGGCACGGGCCGCCGTGGGGCGACAGCGTCCGTTTGCCGCGTCCTTTGTTCACAGGGGGGACACATGCCCAGATGTGACAGAGCAATATCATCTCGCTGGCAGCCCTCGGATCCCCAGATAAGCTGTCGATCGGACGGCGCCTCCAGTCTCTCGCTATCTGGCTTTATTTTGCTGTAATAGCGGGGAAGATGCAGTTGGTAACGACCCGTGACAGCTGCTATATGGATATTCCCAGTCTTGGGGAGAGAGACAGGAAAAAAAAAATGAACACTTGATAAAAGTATGATTGAAGATTAATAGTTGTCTGGTGACGATTCACAATGAAACAGCCCGTAAAGAGGTTACTTGTCTGCAGAGTCCAATTGCTCCTGGCTGCAGAGAGGCTGGCGTTCAGAGAGGGTGCTGCTGGGCCGGGGGGACAGGTGCCTCCGTGCAGGCCCTCGGGCCAGCCCCGGGGCTCGTGGCGGTTTCAGGAACTCTTGGCCAGCAGCTTGGAAGAGTCCCAGCTTGGGGAGGGCAGATGGAAATTGCTTTGGAACTGTTTATTTATTTATATGCCAGCATGTTTCAGAAAGGATTTAAAGAGGCTTAGAAATTGCTTTGTCTAAGAAGCTCCTAGTAATCCTCAAGGCTCTTCCACAGCGGTGCAGCAGATTCTGTGGCATCAGAGAGCCAGGTGGGGAAGGCTGGGCCAGGAATAAGACTCAGGTCCTTGTGCTAACAGTAAGGAAGCTGGGTCCCATTGGACTGCAGGGACCTCAGTGCCATGGGTGGAAAAGCCAGGACTGAAAACAGCTCACTCACTCATTCATTCATTCATTCTCTCATTCATTTTTTCATTGGAATCCTGCATCCTATGTGAAATTTTGTTCATCAGAAGAAACCAAGAGACTAGTTACAAACTGGGACAAGTTATCTTGCTGCAAACATAACCAAGGAAAGGTCAATGTCCTGAATACAGAGACACAGCTTGCACTTCCACCCAGAGGAAACTCCCTTGGCCAGTGAGGACTAGGAAGTGGCTTTGGTCACTGGCCATCAGGGGAGGCAGGTCCAAGTTCTGGAGGATGTGATGGTGCCTGTTAAATTGGCAAAAATTTCAAATTGGAGATGAAAATCACCTGGATGGGGGAGCAGGGGCACGGGATACAGGACAAAGGGTTAAGCGTGGGTGGCTGCCGTGGCTGTGTTGCTGAGGGGGTTATGAGGGTTTATTGCATTTTACAAATAACAAAGTAAGTGCATTTGTTCCCTGTGGCCACCAAACAAATTGGCACAAACTAGCCAGCGTAAAACAACAGAAGTTCATCCTCTCCCAGCTCCAGAGGCTGACGGCAAGGTGTACCAGACACACCCCCGGAAAGGCTCCCGGGGACGGTCCTTCCCGCCTCTCCCAGCTTCTGGTGGCCGCCGGGGTTTCTCGGCCGTGGCAGCATCGCTCCAGTCTGTGCTTCTGTCTTCACGTGGCCTCCCCGCTCCTGGGGTGTCCCTCTGGGTCCCTCTCCTCCGCATCTTCTGAGGACAGCAACCGTTGGAACAGGAGTCGGCTCTCAGTTTAAGATTGTCTCATTTTGAGACCCTTAACTTCATCTGAAAAGACCTCTTTTCTGAACAAGGTCCCACCCACAGTTTCTGGGGTTTGGGGCATGGGCGTACCTTGGGGGGCGTTCTGTCCACCACAGTGAGTGGGTGTGAACAGGGATGGAAGCAGGTCCCATGGGGAGCATCAGGCTCGATCGGGGTCTCTCAAATTAGAACAGCCATGAAAGGCAGACGGTTCATCTGTCTCCTGGGGCGGGTGTGTGAGAGGACAAGGTCCTTCTCCCAGGAGATGGCAGCCAAGCCTCCCAGCTCAAGACCACCCGCCTGGCTGGGCCTGGGGGCCTCCAGATCTCAGGGCTTTTCTGCTCGACCGGGGTTCTCTGCGCAGAAAGCCCACAGCCCTCTCCGGAGGCTTTGTCCTTCTGTGGGATGTGCTTGTGTGTGTGCATATGTGTTGTATGTGTGTGAATTGTGTGTGCATGTGTGTATGAGTGGCATGTGTATGTCTGTCGGTGTGAGTGTGTAGGTGTACCTGCATGTTGTGTGTGATGTATGCATACGAATATGCATGTCCGTGTGTGCATGTGTGTGCGTAAGCAAGCTTGTGTTCACAGTGTATGTGTGTGATGGGCGCACGTGTGTGCACACTCAGGAACGTGTGTGATGTGGAGCTCACAGGTAGTCCATCAGCTTCCCCAGCATGGTGGAGCGGGTCCTGACCGGTGAGCGGGGTCCTGGCAGTGTCCCCGGAGGACAAGGCTCAGGGGGGCAGAGGGTGGCGGGGCGCCTGTGAGGCACAGGTCCCTCCTGGCCCGGGAAACCCTGCTTCCCTCTCCCAGACCCTCATTTATATTTCTTTGTTCTAGTTTATGAATCTTCATAAGCTGTCTTAAATCCTTTTTGAACAAGGCAGGGCATAAAGAGATAAATAAATAAAAACCCCACGCTTCCAATTTTAAAACATCTTTCCCAGGCCCCTCGTTCCGAGAATGATCCATTCATTACCTCTGACAACTCCCCGTCCAGGCCCCAGGCGCTTCAGGGCTCAGAAAAATGAGCTGGTTCAGAAGCAGCTTTCATCGTCCTGCTAACATTTACCAAGTGTCTTCTGACACCGTGGAGGAAGCATCAGCAAGCGCTGGAGACAGGAGCTGGGGCCTGGGAGGTCCCGGGCTGACCAAGCACCTACACCACTCTGCCTCAGCTGACGCTGCAGCTGGAAAGCCATCAGAGACTCCAGGCAGGCAAAGCACCCCTGCCTCCAACAAATCAGTGCTTACTGAAAACCTACTGTGTGCAGCCCAGGAGGCTGGGTGCCCACAGGAACTGTGTTCTAGGAAATAGCTTTAAGTCCTGCCCTTCAGCTTCCCCAGTGCTGAGAGCCTTCAGAATGGGACTTGGTTTCAGGTACTGGAGGCTGGCAGGGCTCCCAGTGCAAAGAAGGTCAGTGAAGGTGTTTGCTGATTGGTTGATCTGTTGGTTGATTGGTTAAGAAACTAAGAAAGTCACACTGTTAAGTAGCTGCTGCTGCTGCTAAATTGCTTCGGTCATGTCTGACTCTCTGTGATCCCATAGACAGCAGCCCACCAGGCTCCCCCGTCCCTGGGACTCTCCAGGCAAGAACACTGGAGTGACTGTTAAGTAGAGGCTGAACTAAAAGGTGAGCTAGTTTGTTTCTTCATCAGATAGACCAGGATGCGTGTGTGTGTGTGTGTGTGTGTGTGTGTGTGTGTGTGTGTATGGATTAACATTCGGATTGGATCATTTTTTCCCTTACCCCAGTGCTCTTTTTGGTGCCCCAGACAGAAATCAGTAGTCAGCCCCTTCCACTGTGAGCATAGAACATGTGTGAGCACGCATGACACAGTCTCAGTTCCACCGAGATTCAAGGTCATTCTCAGTGCATCCCTGACTTTGGTGGGTCCTAAGTCAGAAGTGGGAGGAATTCTGAAATAAATCACGGTGCCCGAAGCCCTTTCCCGAAATGAAGGCCCTCTCCTAGGTGCAGGCGTCACCCTGGCCCCGGCCCAAGCGTTCAGTCTGACGTCAGAGGCTCTGGGTGAGTGACGGAGATCAGATCCCAGGGACCCGTGAGCAGCTGGAGCTTGGTCACCATATTTCAGGCCCATCCCCACCATTTATTCGGTGGTTTATTAGGGGAAGCACACATTTTGGCTGTATTGTCCTCTGTTTCATGAGCTGGAACCATGATTGTTGGCTCTTCCATGACCAGACACATATGCAGTTGTGCTTGGCTGAAGCTATTGGAGACGAGGAGGTGAGATTCTCAAACTTCTGAGGCTTTCCTGAAGCACAGGCTCAGTGGATGTACATTAATGAAGGGAGAAGTTGGGTACGTATGTGTACGCCGTAAGTGGGTATGGGTTTTTGGCCACTTGGGCTGCCCTTGGAATTGACCTCAGATGAGAGACAAATGGTGCTGTAGACAGCATGTCGGTGTGCGGTTAGGACTGGGCTCCGTTCCTCAGCACGATTTAATCAGCTTCTCTGACCCTCCGTGTCCTCGCCTCTGGAGACGGGGCGGCAGCCGTGACTCCGTCCGGTCCGCCTAACGCTGCTGCTTCGCGGACTCTAAGTGCACACGCGTACAGAAGTTCAGACAGGCAGCGTGGGGCATTTTCTCTAGAGATACGTCTAATCATCTTTTTTTCTTTATGCAGGATGAGGAATAACTGGTGCCAATTAAAAAACACACATGCATTTATCATATTAGCATATGAAACATGTTTGCAGCAAATGCAGGGGATGCGGTTGGGGGCTGGGCCGGTTACTAAGTCCACATGCCCTGAGATAGCCGTGGACTCCAGCTTTCCTGTGAAGTGACGGGTGATGCTCAGTGGCCTGAGTTCAGGCACATCAAGCTTGCGGGGATCAGGGTTCTGTTTTCCTCTCGTGGGGACAGAGAGGAAATAGAATTCATTCTATTTGAATGAAGAACTTGGGGACTCAGGCCCCAGACACCTTCCCAACCTCAACTCCAAGTCATCCTCTCAGACTCGCCTCCCCAGGGGACCCACAAGGCTGGTCACTGGTGTCTCCCGACCTGCCCCCGTCCTCCCGCCTGGAGAAACAGGAGAGCAAATCTAACTGGGATGCTGAGCACAGAGCCTAAAATGTAAGAGAGCTGAGGCTGCAAACAGGCTTCTGCTCATCTCCTATCAGCAATGACATGGTTGACAGGCCCTGGAGAAACGCAGAGATGCTGGTGGTCCCAGGGAGAGGACAGGGCACAAAGGCCCGGGCAGTGGGCGAGGCTTGACCGAGTACAGGCTGGCCACTCATAAACGGCACAGCCTTTGGAAAATTTTCTGGATGCTCTGAGCCTTGGTTTCTTCATCTCTACCATGGGTGTAGTGGTTGAAGTGTGTCCCCCTTCCCGAAACATCCAAGTCCTAACCCCGGGTACCTGCGAGGGTGACTGTATTTGGAAGCAGGTCTCTGCAGATGACGAAGTTAAGATGAAGTCACGGGAGCGGGGCGGCCACCACCTGATGTGACCCTGCCATGGTCAGACAAGGTTGATCGGGACAGACAGGCGCAGGGAGGCGGCCACTGCAGACCAGGGGAAGGCCGGAAGGAGGCCTCCACACCCCAAGGGCGCTGAGGATCCTGTCCACGTCAGTGGCTGGGGGGTGGGCGGGGAAACACCCTCCCCCGGAGCCCTCAGTCGGAGCCCAATTTGCTGACACCCTGATTTCAGACTTCTGGCCTCTGACTGCAAGAGAATAAATTTCTGTTGTTTCAAGCTGCCCCAGTGGTGATATTTTGTTATGACAGTGCCAGGAAATCAGTACACAGGCTGCAACCCCAGCCTCCCCGTCGCGCACAGCTGCTGACCGGGCCTGGGCAGGCCCCAGGCATCCCTGCTGCCTCAGCGGCTGGTCCCACATCCTCCGGGTCTGCCAGGCCACGGTGCTCGGCGGGGTGGTCTTCAGCAGGAGAACAGAGGGGTCCCACCCAGACCCCAGGCCCCCTCCCTCCTTAATACTTCTTACTGGCATTTACCCACCATCATTTAATCACTCAAAAATTTACTCTAGGTCAGAGCTAAGTAATACCAAGAGCAGGGAGAGAAAATGCTCCTGGGTGTGCAGTGGAGTGGTGTCAGGAGACGGAATCAGGTGACCGTTCTATGATGTGCCTAGCACAGCCCATGAAACATACAGGAGGCATCCCGAGAGCGGGAGCAGGGCCATGGAGGTGAGCTGGACGTTGGGGCAGCTTCCCTGGAGGAGGGGAGAGTGAGGCAGGCCATGGGCACCAGGAAGGGGCAGCCCCGGAGGCCAGTCTGTGATGAGGGTGACAAGATGCCAGGGCTGCCAGAGCTGTGGGTTTCCAGGTGATGCCGCTTTATGGAGGGAATTTCTCGGAGGACTTCATGCTACATGGAGGGCTGGGGATCTACACCCTGGACACCACTGGCATTGATGGGGTGGGGATGGGGGCTCTGGAAATGCAGATTCTTGCTGCCCTGGAAACCAGTGGTGGGCCCCTGCTGGGACAGACTGGTGCTGCTTGGACCGTGGAAAAGACACAGCCTCATGACGCACCCCCGGGATCTGAAAGATGTTCCCCAAATCCCATGTGGGGCTTTCCACGCCGCTTCCTAACCGGTTTCTCTTGACTTTCTTCCTGGCTCTCAGAGTTGCAATTTTTCATTCTGTCTCCATGTCCGGGAGCTGCTGTCTCCCTGTGCGACCCGGGGACAAATGCACCAGCCTTCCAAGAGCTCAGATGGCATGGGGCCTGCAGTGCAGGGTCCACAAGGGGTCCCCAGGGGACGCTCAGCCCAGAGACTCTCCCAGTCCCATGTGCAACGGCGAGGGAGGCAGGCAGGGGCGAGGCCTCTGGAGAAGGACCCGGCCATCAGGTCCAAGGGAAACTCGGACGCGGGTCCTTGTCACCCCACAGAGCCAGCGGGAGGCTGGCTGCCACGATTCCCCGTGCAGTGGGCGAGGTGTGCCTCCCTTCAGGAAGGGGCCGGGAGGAACAGCTAGAAGTTTCCTTCTGCAGAACTGATGCTCCTTCTCAAGGGCTGGAGTGACAGGAAGGGGTCTGGGAAAACTGCCTCAGGGAAATTCTTTTTCCCACTCTCTAAGCAGAAGGTAACATTTGTTCATTCTGCTCAGGTTAAATTACCATATTAATTATTCAAGAGACTTAATGCGCTCAAACCAGAATCCGTGTACCGGATCCAAGGGGGAACCAGAAACAAAATCGATGGGTCCAGAGGCCTTGGCAGCTCATGAATAATTAAGTCTCCTCCCCCTTGGAGTGAGACTAGGAAAGAAAGTTTACATGATGTGCGGACAAGACAGGTAATAGAGAGATAGACAGATAGCAGGTAGATAATAGACTGGCAGATAGACAGACAGATAGATGACAGATTGACAGAGGGGGAGAGAAGGAGACAGGTTGATAGCTAGATAGATGATGAATAAATAGAACGGCAGGCAGACAGATGATAGATAAAAGACAGAGAGAGAGAGACAGGGAGGGGACATGTGACCAAGTCAAGCTGAGTCTCTCTGTCCTGAGACCCGGCCCAGCTGTGTCTTGGGCATCAGGAGTCACAGAACTAACCGGGTTTAGAAGTGACCGTCTTTCAGTGTGACCCCGAGGGAGGAGCTGGGCCCCTGCGGTACTGGGATGGGTTTCACGCCATCTATTTATATCCAAATCAATTCTAAGTTGGTTGCAGGACTCTCTAATCGAATCTGTTGTCCTTCATCCACAAGATGAGCTGCCCAGCTCCATGCTTCTCGGGGAGCCAGGCCCTTCTCCTGGTGGTCGGGCCACTGACCCAAGGCAGCCAGTTCTCTGATTGGCTCAGTCTGGGGTGGGCTTGTCCTCTGTACTTCTCTGATGGCCCAATATTTGTTCATGAACAATAGAGCAAAGAGCCCAGGCTGGCCAGACTCTGGGGAGACCTGAAGGTGCCCCATGGCACGGATGTCCATCCCGTCACTAAACTTCTCAGAGGAGCCTGGGAGTCCTCGTGGAAAGTGGGAGTGCTAACACGCTCATGACATGTCCTCGGGGCTGGGAGGAAAGCAAGTGAGACACGCACGGCCTTTGAAGGGCGAATGAAGAGGCTGCTCCATAGGCTCAGAGGCTGGACCAGAAACCCAGGGCTCACAGAGGCTGGTCCCAGGACCTGCTGGGGACCCTAGGCATCCACTGTCCTCATCAGAAGCTTCAGCGTGTGTGCCAAGCACCTAGTTCACCACTGAGGGGAGAGACATGTTTCCCCAGGACCCCTTGGCATCATGGGGGAAGCTGCCGGCCTGGGCTGCAGAGTGGGCTATCCCCAGGAGGGGTCCCTCCATGCCCTGCCAAACCGCCCCCTCTTCTTGGCCCTCCTGGGCCTCCCCCCACTCCCCTTGTCATCTCTGCTAAGCTGTCCCCAGGGTACTGCCTTGGTGGCTGGAGACAAGGATGCCTGCAGCCTCTGGGATTGTTAGGAACGTGGCTTGGGGGTCCACCACCCTGGGCTCCAAACTTGCATCCACGTGGCCTCCCGACTTCCCTTTTCTAATCCTCTGTGTCTTCATCTTTAACATGGAATAATAAGCGCGCTCACCTGGGAGAGCTGTTGGGGGTCAAATGAATAAAGTGATAATAAAAACTGCCAGGGCCTTAGCACAACCCTGGCCCAGAGGAGGTGCCTGATAAGTGTTAAGTCACTAGTTCGTCTCTCACAAGTATTAATGAGTAATTTACCCAGGCTTGAGAACGTGCCTATTTGCGTTGTAAGACACCAAACTCACACCTGCTATGTACTCTCCTGTGATAGCCGGGGGGGCATCCACATTGGAAAAAACTAGCCGTGTGATTAGATCTGGATCCAGTGTAAGGGGAGCCCAGGCCCTAGACCTGCTCGAGCAGTGAAATCACAGGATCGCGAGGTTTTAGAAGCGGAGGGTTTCCTCTCCTCCCGGGAGCAGGAATATGAGCTCTGCATTCCCTCTCTGCACCTGGAGAGTGGGGAGGAAAAGTCTGAAGAAGGGAACCGCCTGCCCAGGTGACGGAGCTGCTCTGTGACCCGTCGTCACAGATACTGTGGGCAGAGGCCTCGCTCTTGAAGCAGGCTCTACGGGTGGACTCTGGTCCTTGACAGAGTGCCCCAGGGTGTGCACCCATCAGCAGATGGCCAGTCCAGCAGCAGGCGACGTCAGGGAGCACTCGAGGAAGGAGAAAGCCTGGACGGAACTGGTGCCATGGCCCTCTGGGAACCATGAATCAGCAACTTTATTTCTCCGGTTCTGAGTTACACAAAGCAGCCTTCAGCCATAAGTGGAGCCTGCAGAACTCACCCATCATCCGTGGTAATGTTCTGTATTATTTCCATTTTAATTAGAAACAATTGATTATGCTTCTCGCTCACCCGCCCTCCTTACCCCCAGCTCAGTGCTTTAGATAATGCCTTTCTTTAATGGCTGCCCCAGGGGGTTGCTGAAGAGGACAGTCGCATCTCAACACGCAGTTCCCAGGGCAGCAGGACAGTGAGGAAATTGGCAGGCAGCAGAGGGCGCTGGGAGCTTGCTCTGCCCCTGGGAGGAAGCAGGAGGCAGGGCATGGGGAGTTTACACTGTGTGGTCAGAGTCGCCCTGTGGTTGCCCATCCTCTTGTACATCACCAGATTTCTGATCAATGTCCTATGGGAGACTGCATGAAAAGCACATGTGTATTCTGACCAGTGCTTGTCCTGGATGTCCTGACTTCAGGGGACTAGTTCTGTACAATTTAGATAAAAATAAAAAGAAAACAACAACCCGCTGACCTGATTTTTTCTCTTTTGACCCAGCACCAGCCACACACCGCTGGTAAAAGATGCCCTGTAGCACAGAGAGCTGCCCATTCACCAGCGACCCACTTTCTCTCTTTCTGGGGCATAATTAGATCACCCCCAGATGCTTTCGGTGCCAGGTATGGCCAGGTTGACTTCCTTGGTGGCTCAGATGGTAAAGCATCTGCCTACAATGCGGGAGACCCAGGTTCGATCCCTGAGCCAGGAAGATCCCCTGGAGAAGGGAATGGCAACCCACTCCAGTACTCTTGCCTAGAGAATCCCATGGACAGAGGAGGCTGGTAAGCTACAGTCCATGGGGTCACAGGAGTTGGACATGGCTGAGCGACTTCACTTCACTTTATGGCCAGGTGACCATGCTCTAGGCAGCGGGTATGAGCAGAAGGGATGTGCTTCACTTGGGGTCTGGGACCCAAGTTATCCTTCCTCCAGCCAGATGTGGACTCTGGGAGGACCTGGGTAGCAGAGCCACGAGAAGGGAGGCTCCAGGGGACTCTCCCTGGATCCTGTGAAGCCTGCCTGCTCAGCTCGGCTCCAAGCGCTACGTGAGAAGTCAATTCCCACCAAGGCCCAGCCAGGGCACAGGTGGGTCTGTCTGGTCTCTGGTGTTTGTGGAGTCACTCCCACACGCCAGGCGGGGGACCAGGTGAGTGACAGCTGAGGCCAGGCTGTGGGCCCTGCCCTCATGCAGGCAGCACCGTGGGGAGACAGACAATGAGGAGTCACCCCGGCAAGTGAACTGTCAGGAGGAAATGCAGGGACAGTGACGGTGGCAGAGGACCCGGGGTCGGAGTGGTGGTGAAGGGCGCCCAGGAGACGGACCTTCCTGCTGAGGTCTGGGGCTGGAGAGGAGGGCCCTGGAGGACGGGTGGAAGGGCCCCCCAGAGCAAGGAATGGCCTGGAGGCAGGGACACGCTGGGTGGGCTCATGGGTCCGAGGGGAGGGAGCGTGGCGGTAGCCGGGAAGGCCAGTGGGGGACTGATGGGATGGGGCGGCTGTGGTGCGGTCCTCCTCTCAGGCCACAGTTTGGCATCTGTGAGTGCGGAGCCGGCCCCTCGTATGAGCGTCGGGCTGGTGGAGACAGAAGAAGCATGGGCTGCACACAGCATGGTGCCCGGCCCGGAGCCGCCTGCTCCTTTCTCCCAGCCACCTGCTCCTGGGAGGGGCCCGGGGCGTCTGTGACTCCCGCTTTTGCCTGAAGCAGTGGCCTGAGGACAGCCGATGACTCCAATAATTGCCTCCTTTCCAGCCGCAGGCAGTGATGAATGGGCCCTGAATCCGTGTGGTTTCAGGAATCGATACTGTAATATCTTTATACTAGCAGGGAATGAGGTGAGAAAGTAGAGCACAGCCTTTGAATCTCCCCTCCGGGCCCGCAGAGGCCACAACCTCAGGCTCAACGACCTCTGGGGACTTGCAGGCGCACGTCTGTGAGGGAAGGCGAGGGGACGCGGTGGGGGTGCAGAGACCCGGCACCCAGGGCCAGCCCGGGCAGGGTCTCTCGTCCTAGGCTCTCATCACGGACAATGTGAAGAGCTCTATAAAGTGCCAAGTGGCCAGCACATGCATCCAGTTGTCATGATGGCAGAGAGCTGAGTCCTGGGGACCGCGGAGCCCCAGCCCTGAGATGCGTTCGGCAGTGTCCCCATCTTCAGATGGTGATGAGACCTCAGGCATCTAACCTGGCCCCACTCTGACAGGTGATATTGCTGGCTTCTAAAAGATGAAGTTATAGACTCAAGGTCATGCTGTAAGTTGGGATCAGAATAATTTTCCAGAACATTTGCTCTGAGCTTCACTTTGCCCACCGAGAGAGTTCAGGAAAGAGCAGCTTTGCTCTAAGTCAGCTTGGAAAGTGCTCTGCCCGTGGGACCAAGGAGCGGGGTGTGGGACAGGGGCCCGCAGGGGGGGCTCTGCCCACGTCCCATCTGTGTCTTCAAGAGGAAAACCGGAACACCCTCCTGTCATAGCAAACATACATCCATCTCTGTTTTTTTTTTTTTTCCCAGAGCACCTAGGGTGAGAAATTGACTTATTTGCCTTTGCACCGAGACTAAAATAAATGGCACTATTTCCTGCTCATCTTGTGAGTGATGTTTTCTTCTTTAAAAGAGAAGCATCACTGTCTCCTTCTGTTTGCTCAGCTGTGTGCGTTACTCATTTGTTCAGATAAGTCCTCTGAGAGCAGACATCCCAAGCTCCTGGCCAATAGAGTGATCAGAGGCCGGCACATCCATCTGCTGGTCAGTGACACACCCTTCGTCACCCTCTGTGGAGAGAGCCTGGGCTCTGACCGAGGAAACTGTGTGAACTGCCCTCCACTGAGAAGGAGGTACCGAGCTTGGTCACGAAGACACAGCTCCTGATCTCAGGGCATCATCCAGTCTGATGGAGGAGGCGGTTCCTGATCTGCTGGACAGATGGAGGGGATAGAGCCCCTGATCCATAGCCCCTGGCCTTATGCTCAGATGGGAATGATAAATCTCCTCAACTGCTGGTCAGATGCAGGACATACCACCTGCCAAATCTTACGGTCAGATAGGGGGCCCTCTGCCTCTCCACCTGCTGCTCAGATGTGGGAGATGCGATCTCTGGTCTTCATGGTTCCTGGTTGGGGCAGAAAGGCAAGATTCTTTCTTCTGAGAGCCTAGCCTCCCAGGGAAACCATAGCCTCCAGGGGGCTGCACAGTCTTACAGAGGTTGGAGACCCCCTGGTCTCTGCCCACCAGGAACCCTGCAGTCTGAAGCGGAGGGTCAGCACCTGTCCACGGAGAAGCATAGGGATGGCATCAAGACAGATGGATTGCTGCTCCAAAGACAACCAGCATCTGCCAGGGCTGAGGGGGTGGCTGCCTGATTTGGTTTTATTGACTCTGGAGGGAGCTCAGAGGCATTTAGCCAACTGGTTGAAAGGGAAAAATCCAGATGTTCTCAGTCACACTCTTGCTGAGCAGAACATGTGGCAGATTCTGGGTGATGGACTCGGTGTCCTTCCAATTCTGACCCTTGGCTATGGCTGGGGTCCCAAGGGTGGCTGGGCTGAAAGACTGCCCAGGAGGCACCATGAAGACTGTGACATGAAACCCTGGGATTGGGTGGGGGTGGGGTTGAGGGGAGACCCATGTTATGTCTTCAGTAAGAACTCAGGCCTTACCTGATGGGCTCTGCTTGAGAGTATCCCAGAACCCCTTAACCAGTCTCTTTAGAATAAGACCCCAGAACACCCATCCCTGGAGAGCTCAGGGCATGGACGCCCCGCTAGGACTGGAGAATGAGCCATGACCTTCGTCCAATCTCGATGTCCAGGACTCTGACGGGTTTCCGGGTCAGACTCATCAGAACCGCTGTAATTCCTGGACAGTCCGGGGCAGGAGGGGGCAGAAAGCCGAAGCTAAAGTCTGGCTCCAGGAAAGTGGCTCCATGAGCTCTCCATGGTGCTGAAACCATCTGCTTTCCCTGGCACTGGGTCTGTGTTACGACTTCTCTCCCGCCTGGGGCCACTGCGAGCCCTGATCAGGGTGGGTGGCTCTCGACCTGTGGTTGTAGGGCAGCCCCGCGGGGCCTCCTGCCAAGAAGTGCCTTCCCTCGGCATCCTGAAGCCCCTCATGTGTGTCTGCACACTGGAATGTGAGGTCATGGGGTCAGAGACCCAGGACCATTTTCTCTTCCCCGCACAGAACTCTACACAGTGTCCTGAGTCCAATGCTTGGTCAACAGTTTTGGGTGCAGTGGGTGGAGATTACACATAGCTCACCAGATCCTTGGGCCCATTTCATTACCTAGCCCAGTGAGAGGTGAAAAAAGAGTAACAGCATGTAATAGATAAAAAGAAAACTCACAAATAATTTTCCATGATCTAGTTTTATTTACAATTCACCTTTCAAATAGACCCTCCAATCTTTGCCTTTATGATTATCAGAGTCCCCACGGCTTCCTGAGTGTGGTCTGAGGTCCACGTAGGAGTGGTTGCCAGGCTTCCTCTGAAGGTTAGAGCGTGCAGCTGACATAAGACAGTAACAAACCCCAAACGCCCGCATCAACGAGGGGTAGGGTTTCAAGAGCCAGCCTCAAGTATCCAGCTTCTCTCTATCGTTTTTGGCCCAAACTCATATTCAATAAACCTGCAGGCTGACTTCCCCAGTCATCTGATCCAACATTGATCCCTTCCTCCCGAGTGCCCACGGCATCTCGCTTTCTGGAGCATGTGTCCAAGTGCGCTATTTTCATATTTGTTTTATTCTCTAATTGCCTGAGTGTTCATCTTTCTGCGAGATCAATGTCTGATTCATCTTCATACCTTTCATCACCTAGCACAGGAACTTGTTGATCTTTTAGGGAGTTACTGAAGAAGCAGCTCCTGTGACTTCTGCCCCTAGTCATACTGATAATGAGAGTGCCATCAGGTGCAGTTTCAAGTCCAGTTTAGCTTTGTTGCTTCTGTTTGTGCTCCAGAGAATTTCAAGAGGTCTAATAGAGAGTATTCTCAGTTTATATGGAGAGCACAGAGAAGTTAAGGAAGCTGCCTGAGGTCACGCAGCCCAGGCAGTTTGTTCCCAGAGCCTGTGCTTCCTGAAAAGAAACAAATGGAACCCAAGCACAGTAAATTGGTTTAGTGAGTGTAGGTGTATGGAGCAGGAAATAAAGTCAGGCCTGTTTTCCTAATAATAGACTCACATAGAAATCTGAGGCATTATAGATCATCTGGTCCAAAAGAACGGTTTTATAAATGAGTCTTTGCACGAATGGGTGGTGAGGAATTACACTGCACTTGGCTACAAGCAGATCAGCCATGAACAGCACCGGGACTTCTCCATCTGCCACCAGGGACCTGCAGAATCACAGCGCGTGGGTATTTGGGGAGCTGGAAGACTACATGCACGTACGATGCCTTGGGTCACTGTGGTGCTTGTTTCTAAAATGAAGTGCTCATAGTAGGTAGTGGACCGCATTTGCAGAAGGTGGCAACACTTTTTACAATTTTTACAAAAAAGTGCATTTAGCCGGTGTATTTGTTAAGTTATGGGTTCCTTTGTACATGATGGAGAATCTGAATTTTGAGTGACTTCAACATGTGTAAGTGCAGCAGAAGTGAGCCAAGGAAGCCCAGGGAGCAGGGCACGGGGCACGTCCAGGCTCAGCTCTCACTGGGCACGTCTGCCATTCAACGTGGGAGAGACAAGGGCAGAGGGGCAGGTCTGTCCCTTTCTTCAAGGGCACGACATTTGCTCCCATCTGAGGACGTGAGCTAGCTCACAGGAGCGCTCTGAGCCACACAGGGAGACGACACACCCTGTTCCTGGGCAGCAGGTACCCTGCTGAAAACTGGGGAGGAGCCGAGAGTGGACGCCGGGCGCAGCCTCCCCCACGAGCTGGCCGGCAGGGACCTATGCCGTCTCCCCATTTCTCCCATCTGCCCTGTTTCTGCCTCACCTGCTATCTGTGTTACGGTGTCAGATCCCGAAGCATCCCAGTGACCTGGGCAGGGCTGCGGCTGGTCCTCGGCATCCAGAGGCATTGGGCATCCAGGGACTCTGGCCCGTCCCAGGTCAAGAGTAAGCCCAGGCTCCTAACTGCTAGGGTGCGTGCCCCCGCGGATACAAGCAGTGCTTTCACCACTGGGTCCTGGCCTCCCACTAGCCTTTGCAAAGCCTGATGGACTGACTCAAAGTGCAGAGCCTGTGCCTCGGCCGGAGGGCCAGCTTGCAGTCGGCATGGGAGCGGCAGGTGGGGCAGGCACCGTGCGCTGGCCTTGACGCTGAAGGCAGCAGCTGTCTCGCCTCAGGGGTTGTTTTATTCTCATTGACCTGTCCCTCCCCTCCCTGCCCAGCTCAGATCCAGATGACCCAGGTATCTTGTGGGCAGAGCCAGTCCTGGGCCTCTGCCAGGGAGGGAAAGGCAACAGGACAGGGGATATCGGTCGCGGACCTCTGGTGATGGGGCTGTGGGAGAACCGGGCCTCTGGTGGGGAAGTCCGCATCGCCCTTCCAGGCCCAGACCGCACACCCTCAGGGCATCCTTCTCGCCCCATTGTGGGAGTGAGCTCAGCTCTCCCCACTTCTTGGTCACATCTGGGCACAAAACAGAGCCCGGCCTGGAGGATCTGTCTGCATGGCGGAGCGGATCAGTAAGTGATTAACGACAGCCTGGCCCAGCAGGGCGAGTGGCTGGAAGCTGGCCGGTTAGACTGCCCAGCGGGGCGAGTGGCTGGAAGCTGGCCGGTTAGACTGCCCAGCAGGGCGAGTGGCTGGAAGCTGGCCGGTTAGACTGCCCAGCAGGGCGAGTGGCTGGAAGCTGGCCGGTTAGACTCAGGGTCTCCAGTGCCTGTGCAGTGTTTAGTGTTTCGACCTTCACAGTGGACTTTTCTTCCTTTTGAATTTTATTCCAAGTGCATTTGACTATAAATAAGAATTCAAATTTTAAAAATAGTCAGTTCCTTGGGGTGATGGCTGTGGCTGGCCTCCTCTGGCCCTGATGGCACACGGTCTCCTGACCACCAGCCCACTCATAAGGGAGCAGTGTATGCCCAGTGGTCAGCACAGCTCTGGACTCAGGTGTAGCTGGGGTCCCAGCACTGGCCCTCCTGGCCTGGCCGCTGTGGGTGAAGTCACGTCCTTTCTCTGTGCCTCTGTTTCCTCATCTCAGATGTGGTCTGACCGAGCTGAAGCGGTGGAGGCCTGGGCCCCAGCTCCAGGCAGCCCCAGAGGGATCTGGTTCCATCTCATGAACTCACCTTGAGGGCCTGGGTGATGTGCTGAGGGGCAGAGGGGTGTGGGTCCCATGGGGCTTATTTCATTTCAGACACCCCGTGGCCTCACAGAGTCACCCCACAACACAGACACAGCCTGCTTGTCCCGTGCCAGGGGCCTGGGTGGGCAAGAGATGTGGGTGCTTAAGGAGATATTAAGTCACGTGTCTCAAAGAGATGCTTCCGGTTAGTCCTGTGTCATTAAGAATCACTTAATTATTAAAAATTAATAACCTTACAACTGTGAGACACATCTGATTACAGATACTTGAAGTCCATAAATATCTTTAAAGGACCAATTACTGCTTCATTAAGGGACACTACTGATGACAGATCATACCCTGGAGACCCTTAGAGCTGAGCGGACGCACGGGTGGGTCCCCTCCCCCGTCTTGCTCAGTCCTGCTCCCCCTCGGGCACCGCCACCCTCAGATCACATCAGCTGCAGGAGGAGCCTTCCAGGTGCGCCCGGCAGATCACCTGCTCTCCCATCTCCTCTCTCGACTTGTCATCGGTGGGTTTGCCCCACCCCCGACCCCGAGCGCTCTATCCTGGCTCCTCTCCTCCCCCTTTCTTTCTCTCCCCCTTCTTTTCTCCCCAGCTTTATGCAGGTCTAATAGACAAATAAAAAGGGTGTATACTTACAGTCTCACGACACATTTAAACACTGTGAAATGGTCACACAACCAAGCTAATTAGCTCATCCATCGCCTGACAGGGTCTCACCACTTCCTTCTTTTTCTCTTTTGCTTTGGTAAGAACAGAGGATCTGCTCTCTCAGCGACTTTCAAGCACACGATACAGTATTTCCAGCTGCGGTCATCTGTGCATTAGAGCCCAGACTCACTCATTCCACACTAGGACCTGGTGCCTTGACCACCTCCCTGGCCCCCACCTCACCCCAGCCCCAGTGACCGGCAGCCTGCCCCCTGCTCCTGTGGGTTCGTGTTTTTCAGATTCCACATCTAAGTAGTATTTGTTCGTCTCTGACTTCTCTCAATCTTAAAGTCAATCCTAAAGGAAATCCTAAAAGACTCCAGTCAATACTAAAGGAAATCAGTCCTGAATATTCATTGGAAGGACTGATGCTGAAACTGAAACTCCAATACTTTGGCCACCTGATGCGAAGAACTGACTCATTGGAAAAGACCCTGATGCTGGGAAAGATTGAAGGTGGGAGGAGAAGGAGATGACAGAGGATGAGATGGTTGGATGGCATCACCGACTTGATGGACATGAGTTTGAGCAAGCTCCCAGAGTTGGTGATGGACAGGGAGGCCTGGCGTGCTGCAGTCCACAGGGTCACAAAGAGTCAGACATGACTGAGAGACTGAACTGACTAACTTCTCTCACTCAGCATGAAGTTCTCAAGGTTCATCCATGCTGATGCAAAAGCAGGATTTCCTTCTTTTTGAGGCTAAGTAACATCCCACTGTGACTCACATACCACATTCTCTAGTCTAGTCATCGTGCATGAACATGTGGGTTGCCTGCACTTCTCGGCTCTTGTGGAAGATGCTGCTGTGGACGTCCTCTCGGTCAGTCTGTCATCTCCCCTTTTTTCTTTCCCCTCCCCTCTCTCCCTGCATTAACGCCATGGTGCCGTGTCAGGCATATCTGTGGGCTCCGTGGGCAGTGCTGCCAGGCCCGGGGTCAGCCTCTGCGGCGTTCTGATGTCGGGCACTTGGGTAATTTCCACTTTGAACAGATCTGCTGATGGGGAGGCTGAGACACGGCCTGGAGGCCCAGGCAGGTGAAGGGCCTGACCAGTCACGTGAGTGGAGGGTGAAGACCCTGGGGGCTCGGAGCTCTGTGCTCTGCTCCCTGAATCAGCCCGGGGCCCCCCCTTAGGGCCAAAGCAGACCCCCTGTCAGCTCTGGGCCCCCTGTCAGGTTTCAGAGGGCCCGCTGTCAGGTTTCAGGCCACACTGCTTAGAGACACAGGTGGGTAGCCTTGCAGGTGGGAAGAGGCACTGATGTGTTTCTACCCACAGGGTGGCCCATACATGTGTGCACACACATGTACACGCGCATCATGCACACATGCTTACTCACACACAGGCACAACCCCCACCCCCACCTGGAGATGCTCAGCCAGGATGACCTCACTCCTTTCATGTTTGGAGTAGAATAGCTTCTCTCCCAAGGCCCCTGGGACAGCAGCTTCCCGAGCCTTGGCCTGTCCCCTGGAGACGTCCTGGGCCCTGTTGGGAGAACTTAACTAAATTTTTCTGTGTGACAAGGACTTGCACCTGGTGTCTGCCCTGGGCGGGGACGTGGGGGGAGGATGGGGCAAGAGGAAGAGCTGGGAGGGCGGGCTGCAGTCGGGAGGAACCCCCGGGCCTTCAGGGGCATGCGTGGCTTCGGCTCGATCACATCTGCTCCTGGGTGCGTGGTGGGCTGAGCGCCTGCCTATGGGGGGAGCTGGAGGCCACGCGGGTGCCGGTCACAGGGGAGGTGGGGGTTGGGGCAGCCCCTGTGGCACTCGGCAGCCGGCGGAGGGCGGGTGTTAGGTGACCCCTGGGGACAGAGCACAGAGACAAGCGGATGAGCCAACAAATGAGGCTATTTATGGAAATTTAAAATATGGACACAAGTCATGGTGTACATTTTGCCAAAGCATAATTGTACAAAAAAAAAAATCCACCTTAAGCCCATTAGATGATGGCCTGTGGGCTGGAAAGGGACCAACAAGGACAAGCATCTGGAGCGATGGGGAGAAGGGCCCTGAGTGGACTCGCATGATGGGCTGGGCTCCCGAGAGGTGCTGGCCGGGGGTGGAGGTTGGGGAGGAGGTGCCGGCCGCTGCTCCCTGGCTGCCTGCCTGCCAGGAGTTACTCAGCGGTCTCCCGCTGGCTAGGATGGGCTGGGCAGCCTTTGCTTAGTGCTGACCATCCTCTCCGGAGACCAGGACTGGTGGGGCTTGCTCTCACTGCTCTTCATTCACTCCTTTTCCTGCTTTCTCTGTAAATGCTGGACAGCGTCACCCTCAGTCAGGCTGTGTTGTGTGTCGGGGCCCAGAATGGCAGGAGCTCCCCTGCCTGCCCAAGGAATTCAGAGGAGGCAGTTGAGCAGGCAGAGAGCACCTGGAAGACTTCCTGGAGGAGGCGGCATAAACAGAGTCCAAGCAGTGAGGCAGAAGGGCTGCGTGAGAACCCTGGCTGGGTGAGGGTCCAGGGCTGGGGGCTGAGACTCCACCCTCTCCTGGTTCTCCAACTCTCGGGGGCTCATAAAAGAGCATCAGCCTCATGAGGATTACAGGAGGGGATGCCCGAGAGTTTGGTGCCTGGGGACCTGTGTGTTCCCCTCTGCCTCTGGGGTGGGGGTCCAGGGGTGTTTGTCCTCTCTCCTCACACCCTCTCTGCAGCAGCCAACCTCTTCTGTCTGCCTGCGAGCCCCCGTCTGCCTCTGTGCCCTGGCAGGCCTCTACCAGGGGACCCCGTGGGCACATCCACAGGAGACACGCTGGGAGCCTCTCCTCCAATAGCCCAGGCATGGAGTTCCTGGTCCTCAGGTGGAACTGGACACAGGGCACATAGAGACCGGCTAGCCTCCCCCATCCTTTCTCTCAGCCTAGCATCCAACAGGCCAGTAAGTCTGCGTGGACCGACCCCACTGGCCTGTGTGGTCAGCCTTGACTGGACCATCTGAGCAGCCTCCCCACTGCATATCCTGTGGCCTGTTCACCCTACACTGACATCCTTCCCAGCGGTCTGCCCCCAGGGGAGTCGGGAGACGGACTCCAGCTTGGCCTGTGCCCGCCCCTCTTGCACCTCCGTCTCCAGCAGTGTCAAGTTGCTTGAGGTTTTTTCACGAATATATAGAACACAGTGGGGAGGATATTGCTTCCCCGGGCTTGTGTGTTCTTCTTCCATTTTCTTTTTTGTTTCTATTTTTTTCCTTGTTCCATTTTCTTGAATGGCTTTATGCTCCACCTGGCAAACTCCCATTCACCCTCTAAAACCATGCTAACACGTCCACCTGTTGTGATGCCCACAGACAGGGTTCACTTCTCACTCCCTGTGCTCAGACGCTTCATTTTTCCTGTATCCTAATTAGTTGTTTACCTGCCTGTCTCCCCCATCAGATCAAGGGTTTCCAGAAAGCAAAGCCACACATGTCTTTCCTTAGCCGAGGTCAGCCTCAGACCCCTGGTCTACAGGCATGTCCCCGAGTGGATGAGTGGACAGAGCAGTGAGGTGCTCGCGGTTCTGCATGTGACTCGTCCTCTATGACGAGGCTGGAGCGGTCAAGGTCAGGCCTGCTGCTCGTCACACTGACACCATCTTGGGGAAAGTGACAGTGTGTCTCCGGACTCACTGCCAGCTCGGTGACCCGCCAGGTTCAGGCAGGACAGCCGCTCAAACTAGGTCAGAGGCCCGGCCGCCCACCTGGTTCCAAGGAGCGTGCTTCGTGATTGCAGGAAAGAGTTAAGCTTGCGTGTGATTATTTATCCATTTGGCTAATTAGATTTTAATAGGGCCTGCACACTGCACCCTGCAGTGCTGCAAGAGGAATTTAAATGGGTTTTGCCAGGAAGCATGTTGGTGTTGGACACTGACCAGAGGCTGGAGCAGGGGTGGGGATGGAGAGGTGGGGCACGGGCGGCAGGGCCTCTGCCCGCCTACCAGTCTCTTCCCGTCACCCCTGGGCCAGCCTTTATTACTTCCCATCCTCCTTCCTTCCTGGGGCACCCTATGGGCCAGCTCTGAAGACAGTGGTGAGCGACCTTCCCCTTGGAGGCACAGTGTCTGACGATGGAGGAAGACACCAATGACGAGGCCGTGTCCCCCACAGAGACCCCGTCCCAGGAGTACTGGACCTGGGTGAACTCATTAGATACTTTCCTCATCCCTTCCCACAGCCTACACACCAGGAGATCAGGGCACCGAGAGGCTAAGAGACTGGCCCGTGGTCACACAGAAGCCAGCAGAAGGGCCAGGATTCGAGCTCGGGCTGCCCGCTGGCGGGGCGGTGTGTTTACCTGCCTGTCTTACCGCTTCTCCATGTCTGCCAAATGCATAGGGCACGGTGGTGCTAGGGTTCACAGAGAAGTTAGCAGGTGACCAGATTTAGACTTGGGGCAGGTCAGGGGGTGCTTGGACCAAGGTTCTACAGGAAGCTTGTGCAGTCGAGGGGAAAGGAGTGCAAAGGCCCTGAGGTGGGCGGCCCCTTGGTGAGTAGGAGGGGTGGGAGAAAGTGAGTGAAAGGCTACCTGAACTGGGACAGGGGTGGAGTCAGACCAGAGCAGGAGGCCCGGGGCGGGGGGCGCGGGGGGCTGCAAGCAGGGGGACAGTCCTTAGACAGGCAGGACTGGGGTCCTGCTCACCTCTCCTCCTCTGGGAAGCCCACCTAGGTCTCACTTTTCGGAAGGAGAGGGGCAGGTGGTTGGCTGGCTTTTGGCGGCCTCTGTCTCTCTCTGCATTCCTGTCCCCGAGTCTCGGACTGACTCCGGGCGTTGGTGCTTCAGCTTCCCGCGCTTGTCCCAGGAGTGGTGTGCATACCACTTCCGGCTTACAGGGGTTTTGCTGGGCCCAGCCACCCTGTGACTTGGTGGGCCCGCCTCTCCCTGGCTGTGCCTCATGGCAAACTCCACACTGTCACCTCCCAGTACACAGGGTCTGCCTTATCGTGCGCTCCCACATCAGGCCACCAACACTGCAGCCTGGATGCACCAAGAGCCCTTTCCTGCTCTCTGCAACGCCCCCCTCAAAGCCTGGAGTCTGAATCGGGACCTTCCCCCGGGTCTTGCCACAGGCTCTTGGCTCTGCAGCTTGGATCTGTTGTTCTGGATTTCTAGTTTAATTCCATTATGATCTGAGGACCAGTTCTGTATGATTTCTATTCTTTTAAATGTGTCAAGGTTGGTTTTATGGCCCAGGACAAGGCCAGTCTTGGTGAGTGTTCCGTGGGTGCTGGAGAGGAATGTGTGCTCTGAGGTTGCTGATAGAGAGTTCAATCAGTGTCAGTTAGGCCTGGTTGCGGACAGTGCTGTCTGGTCTCACACATCCCTACTGATTTTCTGTCTGCTTGTTCTATCAATTACGTGGAGAGGAGGGTTGACGTCTGGACTTGAATTGTGGATTTCTCCTTTCAGTCCCATTAGTCCTGCCTCCTGAATTGTGAAGTTCTGTCATTAGGCACGTCTGCCTTTGAACGGGGCCCTTTATTGTTATGTAATATCCCTCTTTATTTCTGATTATCGTCCTTGTTCTGAATCTGCTTTGTGCGACGTTCATTTACCTGCTTCAGCCTCCTTTGTTTAGTGATTGCTGCTACCTTTCACCATCCTTTCTCTTGAAAGTACCCACACCCATTATATTGAAACCTGGTCAGAATAGAGTTGGGTTTTGCTTTTTTTAAGATCGACTCTGACAATCTCTGTCTTTTAACTGCTGTGTTTAGACTATTCACGTTTAAAGTGATTACTAAGATGGATTAAAATCTGCCACTTTGACAGCTATTTTCTATTTGTTCCCCTTCTACTTTGTTTCTCTTTCCCTCTCTTTCTGCTTTTCTGCATTTAATTGGACACATTTTATGATTCCATTTTATCCTCTCTGTTGTCTTACTATTTATGTCTCTTTAAAAAAGTACTAGTTCTTTCCCCAGGGTTTACAACAGTATGTTTTTAAGGGAACTGAGTCAAATACTGTTATTCAATTTCATGTGTACTGTAAAGATCTGATAACAGTAGTCCCAATCCCCCCTCTCACTTTTTTCTGTTCTGTTTCTCTTTTGCAGATTCTATATGCACACAATACCTTGTTATTATTTTTCTCTTAGGCAGTCGTCTTTCAAAACTGGGGTCAGTAAGCCATGACCAGTGGCTTGATTTATAAATAAGGGTTTCTTGGCACACAACCCATTTATTTACATTTGGTGCTGCTTTCATGCTGATTTACATATTTACATACTTACAAGGGCAGAGTTGAGTGCAGAGTCAGGTAGTTGAACAAAGAACATCTGGCTCACAATACCTAAAATATTTACTATCTTTCTCTCTAAGAAAACATTTGCTGACTCCTAGTTTAGATCAGGGCTTCCCTGGTGGTTCAGATGGTAAAGAATCTGCCTGCAATGCGGGAGACCTGGGTTCAATCCCTGGGTTGGGAAGATCCCCTGGAGGAGGGAACGGCTACCCACTCCAGTATTCTTGCCTGGAAAATCCCATGGACAGAGGAGCCTTTAGTCTCCTGGCGGGCTACAGTCCATGGGGTTGCAGAGTCGGATACCACTGAGCGACTAACAGACACACTGTTTAGATCAATTAAAACTAAAGAAAAAAATAAATTTTATTTTATCTCATTCATTTCATTTCTAACAAGCCTGTAAATGCATTTTCTGACTTATCCATTCCTTCCATGAAGAATCTCCTTGATCACTTCTTAGAGACTCTATGGACAGTAAGTTCCCTCAGGTTTCATTTGTCTGAGAAAAATCTCAATTTCTCCTTCATTTTTTCATGAACTCTTTTTTTTTTTAATTGTAAAAATTTAAAACCTGTTTAAAATTGGAGGGCTGTTGTATAATGAACCCCAATATAATCATCTCCCACCTTTTATAATATCAACTCTGGTTCCATCTTATGTCCTCTATACACTGCCACTCCCGCCTGAAAATCATGTACATGATATCGTCCATAAAATATTAGCATGTGTGTGTAAAAGATAGTGACCATAAACCACTGAAGGTAAGGATTTAAAAATCCTAAAAAATGAGCAGAGTTACCCATGAAAAATTAGCAATATTTTTTTAATATCATAAAATATTCAGGCAGGTTTCAATTTCCCTAACTATTTCATGGCAGTTTATTCCAGTTTTGAAGGACTTTTTGAAGAATCTGAGGTTGACAGGCTTTGTCTTTCATCATTTTAAAGATTTTCCCCCATTGTCTTCTTGTATTCATTACTTATGAAGATAAGTTGACTATAATTCTTATCTCAGCGCCTCTGTAGGTAATGTATTTTCTCCCCTTCTTCATTTCAGTTCAGTCGCTCAGTTGTGTCCAACTCTTTGCAACCCCATGGACTGTAGCACGTCAGGCTTCCCTGTCCATCACCAACTCCCAGAGATTACTCAAACTCAAGTCCATTGCCTCGGTGATGCCATCCAACCATCTCATCCTCTGTCGTCCCCTTCTTCTCCTGCCTTCAGTCTTTCTCAGCATCAGGGTCTTTTCCATGTGTCGGTTCTTTGCATCAGGTGGCCAAAGTATTGGAGTTTCAGCTTCAGCATCAGCCCTTCCAATGAATATTCAGGACTGATTTCCTGTAGGATGGACTGGTTGGACCTCCTTGCAATCCAAGGGACTCTCAAGAGTCTTCTCCAACACCACAGTTCAAAAGCATCAATTCTTCAGCACTCAGCTTTCTTTATAGTCCAACTTTCACATCCACACATGACTACTGGAAAAACCATAGCTTTGACTAGATGGGCCTTTGTTGCTAAAGTACTGTCTCTGCTTTTTAATATGCTGTCTAGGTTGGTCATAACTTTTCTTCCAAGGAGTAAGCATCTTTTAATTTCATGGCTGCAGTCACCATCTGCAGTGATTTTGGAGCCCCCCCAAATAAAGTCTTGCACTGTTTCCATTGTTTCCCCATCTATTTGCCATGAAGTGATGGGAATGGATGCCAAGATCTTAGTTTTATGAATGTTGAATTTTAAGCCAACTTTTTCACTCTCCTCTTTCACTTTCATCAAGAGGCTCTTTAGTTCTTCACTTTCTGCCATAAGGGTCGTGTCATCTGCATATCTGAGATTATTGATATTTCTCCCAGCAATCTTGATTCCAGTTTGTGCTTCATCCAGCCCAGCATTTTGCATGACATACTCTGCATCTAAGTTAAAGAAGCAGGGTGACAGTATACAGCCTTGATGTACTCCTTTCCCAATTTGGACCAGCCTGTTGTTCCATGTGCAGTTGTAACTGCTACTTCTTGACCTGCATACAGATGTCTCAGGAGGCAGGTCAGGTGGTCTGGTATTCCCATCTCTTTAAGAATTTTTCACAGTTTGTTGTGATCCACACAAAGGCTTTGGCATAGTCAATAAGGCAGAAATAGATGTTTTTCTGGAACTCTCTTGCTTTTTCGATGATCCAGGAGATGTTGGCAATTTGGTCTTTGGTTCCTCTGCTTTTTCTAAATCGAACTTGAACATTTGGAAGTTCATAGTTCACGTACTGTTGAAGCCTGGCTTGGAGAATTTTGAGCATTACTTTGTTAGTGTGCGAGATGAGTGCAATTGTGTGGTAGTTTGAACATTCTTTGGCATTGCCTTTCTCTGGAATTGGAATGAAAACTGATCTTTTCCAGTCCTATGGCCACTGCTGAATTTTCCAGATTTGCTGGCATTTTGAGTGCAGCACTTCACAGCATCATCTTTTAGGATTTAAAATAGCTCAACTGAAATTCCTCCACTAGCTTTGTTCATAGTGATGCTCCCTAAGGCCCACTTGACTTCACATTCCAGGATGTCTGGCTCTAGGTGAGTGGTCACACCATCATGGTTATCTGGGTCATGAAGATCTTTTTTTACAGTTTTTCTGTGTATTCTTGCCACCTCTTCTTAATATTTTCTGCTTCTGTTAGAAAAATGACAGAGAATGATCTCTGTTCGTTTCTGAGGCAAACCATTCAATATCACAGTAATCCAAGTCTATGCCTTGACCAGTAATGCTGAAGAAGCTGAAGTTTAATGGTTCTATGAAGACCTATAAGACTTTCTAGAACTAACATCCCAAAAAGATGTCCTTTTCATTATAGGGGACTGGAATACAAAAGTAGGAAGTCAAGAGATACCTGGAGTAACAGGCAAATTTGGCCTTGGAGTACAAAATGAAGCAGGTCAAAGGCTAACAGAATTTTGCCAAGAGAATGTACTGGTCATAGCAAACACCCTCTTCCAACAACACAAGAGAAGACTCTACACATGGACATCACCAGATGGTCAACACCGAAATCATATTGATTATATTCTTTGCAGCCAAAGATGGAGAAGCTCTATATAGTCAGCAAAAACAAGACAGGGAGCTGACTGTGGCTCAGATCATGAACTTCTTATTGCCAAATTCAGACTTAAATTGAAAAAAAGTAGGGAAAACCACTAGACCATTCAGGTATGACCTAAATCAAATCCCTTACGATCATACAGTGGAAGTGACAAATAGATTCAAGGGATTAGATCTGATAGACAGAGTGCCTGATGAACTGTGGATGGAGGTTCATGACATTGTATAGGAGGCAGTGACAAAGACCATCCCCTAGAAAAAGAAATGCAAAAAGGCAAAATGAGTCCATACAAATAGCTGAGAAAAGAAGCTTAGCAAAAAGCTGCCTTTTTGCTAAATGCAAAGGAGACAAGGATAGATATACCCATTTGAATGCAGACTTCTCCCCTTCTGGCTGCCATCAGTATTTTCTTAGTTTTAGTATTCTGAAGTTTGAATATTTTGGGAGAGGAGAAGAGTAGTGTATCCTGCTTACTGTTCTTCGAGTTTCTTGAATCTGTGTTTTGATGTCTTTCATTAATTAAAAAAAACTGGCCATTGATTCCTTACATGTTTCTTCTGACCAGACTCTCTTCCCCTTTCAAGATTCCAATTGTGTGTATATTAAAATATTTGATGTTGCTCCCATGGTTCTTAGATGCTCTGTTCTGTCTCTCCCCTCCTGTGTCCCTATTTTTCTCTTTGTGCTTATGATTGGGTAACTTCTAGAAATGTATTTTCTGGCTCACTGATTCTTTTCTCAGGTTTGGTCCTACTGATGACACCATCAAAGGTGTTCTTATCACTGCCACAGTGCTTTCTATTTCCAGCATTTCAATCAGAATTTCCTCTGTCTGCTGTGATTACCCATCTGATCTTGCATGTTATATACTTTTTCCATTACAACCTCTAGCACATTAATCATAGTTACTTCAGTTTCCCTGGTGGACAGTTACAATCTCTGTATCTTTTCTGAGTCTGGTTCTGACAATTGCTCTGTCTCTTGGGAATGTGTTTTGTCTTGCTTTCTGCATACCTTCAAATTTTGGTTGGAACCTGGACATATTATTTAAAACAGAAGATACAGAGGTAAATATTTTTTATACTTAGAGATGATTATGCTTCAGCTTCTGCTGGGCCTTTAGTGTGCAGGTCTGTGTCAATCTAGGCAGGAAGTAGGCTGGTATGGAGGTTTACTGTTGCTATGACTGCTCTTGGTACATTATGGGATGCAAATTCTGGACATGTGGTCTTCACAGAGTTCTTGCTCATCCTGCAGCAGTAGCTCTGGTCATAGCACAAGTTCCTGCAACACCCCCAGGGCTGGAGATTTTATTTTTATTTTTTCTCTTTTCTTCTCTTAGCTTCCATGTGTTTTCATCAGTGCCCTTGATGACAATTTATTTTTGGTCTCCCTCCCACAGATTATGCACTTTTTTCCTGTAGGAGAGGTGGCTGGATGGATCCAAGCAGATTTTCAGCAGTGGCTGACATCTTTCTCCAGCCAGACCACAGAGGAAGCTTTTCCAAGATCCCAGAACTTCCCTGTAAGCACTGGGTGGAATTTGTGGAAGAAAATTCTGCAAGAAGATACAACCCTCCATACCTCTGCAGCCCCTGGGTGTTCACACTCTCATGGTAGCCCACACTTGATCTCCATCAATTTATTACAGATTTTAGCCAAATCTTTTCACTAGCATATGTAGTATCTGTCTCAGGTCGGAAAGTTCTTGGGTCCTGTTTCTCCCTGCAGACACTTTCCTATTTCATATTTCAAGTTACTTGGTTGTCTTATGAGATCTGTTCTCTGGTGGGCTCAACAAAAGTCACTGATCTGCAGCTTTCTAGTTTTTCTTTCTTGTAGGGGGGTAGTGATGCCTGCTCTCTACATCACTGACCTGAAACAGCAGTCTTGCAGTGTCAATAAATGATGAAACAATCTATAAAAATGAAGAAACCAGAGCAAAGTTTATGATTTGGAGTTATGGTGATACCCACTAGAAGCATTAAATCCTGAAATGGTTGAAAATGATTGTCTCAGGAGACAAATATGGGGGAGTCTGAGTGGGAAGGATGTCTGTCTTCATTTTGTGTTCCTCTGTGCTCTTTTTTTTTTTTTTAGAAGTAAGTCACAAACTTGTGTTGGTTTGCCCAGGAACTGGTTTTACAAACACCACAGAAGTCTAAGGAAATAGCCAGATGAGTAGCGGGTAGATCAGGGTGGTCCATGCAGAGGTCATTAAAGAAAGATGGACTTTCATGAAGGAATGTTCTTGACTACAAAACGTCCCAGAGCCTTGAATGGGCCCTATGCAATGATTCCTGAAGAGGCAATAAGTGCGCTTGGTTCATCAGAACTGTCTAGTCTGGAATTCCTTTTCCTTTGGGATGTCTCCTGGAGTTACTAATCAGTAAAGACTCACTTTGAGAATGCCAGTGGAAAAACTGTGTGCATGCATAGTTTTTCCTGAGTCAATCACTGTGAGCCTCAGTCTTGTCATCTATTAAGTGGGTTTTAAATGCCTTTGGTGATTGTTGTAGGAAATAGGGAAGTAAAAATCGGGGAACCTGATGGGTGAAGCCAGGTCTGCACATCCGAGGTTTCTGCCCTGATCAGCAAGGATGTGAGGTGGCAGCCCCACCTCCTTGCTCATAGGAGGTCCTTGGTGAGAACCTGTAGAGGCCAGGTCTTGCTGATAGATCTGGACATAGAGGTCTGTCCTGCATGTTAGAGGGGATGTGCTGTGTGCATGCTCAGTTTCTCAGTTGTGTCTGACTCTTTGTGACCTCAGGGACTATAGCCCGCCAGGCTCTTCTATCCATGGGATTCTCCAGGTGAGCATACTGGAATGGGTTGCCATTTCCTTCTCCAGGGGATCTTCCTGGCCTAGGGGGTCAAACCTGCATCTCCTGCATTGGCAGGAGGATTCTTTACCACTGAGCTACCTGCAAGCAAATCACTATCATGGGTACAAGGTTTGTGCAAACCATCGATTTTCTGGTCCACGCCCATTTTCTTGGGCTCACCTCTGGAGGTAGGGGGCAGAACTCAGAGCTGAGGCAATGGCCTCTGGAAACTGGGTGCTCAGCTGAGAGCCTTCATGGGTGGCTTCTGACTCTGCCTCTGCTCTTGGGAGGAGGCTGCCCCATCCCCTGTTGCCCCAGTGCAGCTGGACTACCAGCCATATTTAACGGGCAGTGGGTCCAGGGTGCTACGTCTGCTGGTCGCGTTTGCCTTCCCCAGTACCCTTGGCACCTGCAGCTCAAGTACCATCTGCTCTGGAGCCTGGGCCTCGGCAGCCAAGGATGCATGATGGCAAGAGGGAGGCAGACGGCGCGAGGGAGGCGCTCGGGACTCAGAGGCCAGAGGCCTGCAGCTGCTGTGCTGGCCGCCTTGGGGAATGTCATTCATCCACAGCGAGGAAGGAGAGGCTGGGGCAGCTGAGAGTGAAACTGTGCGGCGCACTTGAGCATTCTCTGGCTCCCCTGGAGCCGGCATCACTCCCTTCTGGTAGAGAGTGAGCTTCCGGAAGGCCTAGCTACTCAGAACGGCAAGATTGAGAACCACTCCAAACCCCAGGCTGCCCCCAGCCCACGTTGGCATCCTGCTGCCCCTCTTGTCTTTGTGGGAGGAGGGGGATGAGGCAGGCAGAGGGGCTCCAGGAATGACACTACATCAACATGATACAGACTCGATTTCAGCAGTTTTCTCCCCGAGTGCCCTCTTCCAGTTTCAGGGTGCAGTCCAAAGTCCACCGCACTCAGCTGCCAGCTTTCCAAGCTGCTCCCATCCCATGGTTTCTCAGCCTCTCCTTACTGTTCGCAGCTCTGACACCTTTGAAGTGCAGCCCCCTCTCTGGAGAGCCGAATTAAGCACACCTCCTGGAGGGAGCTGCATCACAGCGCTTGTGGACATATGTTAGAATAACACAGTAATTAATAAATACTCTGGAAGACATGCTTTGAGGCTTTGCAAATATCCCACTTCTTAACGCTACCTTCTAATTTTAGCATTCATCAGTGGTTATCGCCTAAAGCAATTGTCACCGAGGAGTTTTGGTGGAGGTTCTTTTTTATTCTTCCGTTTCCTCTGTATTTATTATCTGGACTTTGTTTTCTTATAGTTAAGGCTTGCCTGCTGCTGGCTGGGACAGATGCATATCTGGGCTCTATGTGAATGCAGGACCATCTTTTCCTAGGATCCTGTCTGGGGGTCTTTGTCTGACCTCAGCTAGTTTCTTTACACGTGCTCTCAGTTACACATGCCCAGGAGGCCTATGGAGACCCCCAGAGCGCTCTCTGAGCAGCCCTTCCCCACTCCATGGACCACGGTGGCTGCCCCAGGCCCACAGCGCTGTCTGCTCATCTCAGGGGTCCTGGGTTCAGCCTGGGTCTCCCTCCCATGACTGCCTGGATGCTCGGCCACAGAAGCAGACACTTGTCTCACTTGCCTCCCATCTCAAGGACCGCAGGCCTCATTCTCTGGTCTCCAGTGTTTTGAAAACCTCGTGTTTTGCCTTTTTCTGTATTGCTTTGGACAGGAGGGTAAATCTGGTCCCCCTGCTCCATCCTGGCACGTCTTAGATGCAGGTTTACATAGTGTTTCCCAGTCCAGAGTGCTTCCACAAGCTCCATCCCACTGATCCTCACAGCACCTCAGCCGTGGGCAGCACCACTTCCCCCAATTCACTGCTGCAGACACTTCAGTGCACAGGATGAAGGTGACTTAAAGTTCAGAGTTCATACATCAGAGCTGGGGGACTTCCCTGGTGGTCCAGTGGCTAAGACTTTGCACTCCCAGGGGCGCTCGGAGGCCGTGCATTCAATCTCTGGTCAAGGAACTGGATTCCACATGCCACAGCTAAGAGTTTCCATGCTGCAGCTAAAGACCCCACATTCTGAAACTAAGACCTGCACAGCCAAATAAATAAATAAATATTCTTTAGTAAAGGATATGTGTATATATATATATCTATATATATATGAAAGCCAGAGCAACTGACCTTGGGGATGAAGAAAGAACAAGGACTCATTCTTGGAGGGCAAGCCAGACATTCTGGGGGGTACAATCAGGAGGAAGAGAGGAATGCGCCAGGAATTCATTGCTGGGTGACACATATCCTCTCTGGTTTTCACATGCCTTCTGCTCAACAGGTGTGGGGGCTGAGTCTGCATCTCTCAGAATCTCAGACCAATGTCTCTAAGGTGTCAGAACTAGAAAGAACCGTAGTTCTGTGCTCTCTCCTGTGTTGGGACGGGGAGACCAGGTCAGAGCATGCCTGGCCTGGAGTCTGGTGGGGCCAGGGCATGGCTCTTCTCCAGGACTCACTCCATCCTCACACCCACAGCTGGTTTGCATTATTTTCCTGTGCACTCATGTACTTATTCTTTTTTTTTTTTTGCCCCCAGCATGTGCATTTTTGTGCTATTAATGTACAATTAGACCCCGGCTTCAGAGTTCTTCTTCTATCTGCAGGGCATATGTTTATTTTAGATCCCAAAGTGGCCAACAGAGAGAGGATGTTTGAACTGTAGAAACACTCTTAAGATTTTAGCCACAGGGCGGAGGAATCCATTAGCTATAAAACACGGCAATGTTAAATAAATCATATGAGTTGCTACCACTTGTTGGCAGCCTTATCACGGCAACTTAGGCTCAAAGCTGCTGCAAACCTTTGGTTCTTCAGGGTCTACAGTCCCTGAAGGGGCCCCGGGCTCTCTCGGCGACTGGGCTGTGTCATTTATCTTCGTGCCCAGCACCTAGTTCAGTGGAAGCAGTCCCCTGCTTCATACCTGGTCCCCCCTTCCCAATTTCCCATCTCAGAATGTTCAGTTGGAGTTGTTTTGATCTGTAAACTTCTGGGGTCCAGGAGATAGCTCTGGAGGCCCCGGTAGGGTTCATCTCCCAGGACTGCCCTCTCCTCCGACACCACAACCCTTGCTCTTCTTTCAAGAGCTGAGCCGAGGCCTTGCTCCTTGCCTGCATCTGCCCACTGCCCACTGCCCGCTGCTGTGACGCTGTGTGACACATGCCCACGGCTCCACGGCTTCCAGCACCAGGCACCGGTTTCTGGCTCACAGGCCTGTGGGTGTCTGTGCTCCGGAGGGTTTGTTGTGGATCCTGTGGGCTTGGTTCCAGGTTTGGCCCACAGGTCCCATGTTCTGGAGTGGCTGCCAGGGCATGTTCTCCCGCAGCCCATGAAACAGAGGCACAGGAGGTCAAACCAAATGGTGCAAACGCTTCCAAGACCTCCCTGGTGCCAGACCCACAAACCCATGTGGCAGAGGGTGGGAGTGGACACCGGGGACAGAGTCTGGTATCCAGGCTCCCTGGCACCTCTCTGAACCTGTACCTGGCCCGAGCTGGACCACGGCCTTGATTTCGAGAGTTCAGTCTCTTCCTGGGGAAGCAGGAACTGCTTCCTGGATCCCTGGGTGGGGGTGGGAGTGGGGCTACTTCCCAGCTCTTCCGTTTTTCTTTTTCTTTTGCTAATAATTCTCCCTTGTGTGTCACAGTGTACTTCTGGGTGACTTTCTCTGGAGATGCAGCCTGAGGTAGGATTGCTGTGGGAGGGAGAGGACAGACATCTCGGATTCATCAAATATCACCAAATGGCTCTCACGGGGGCCGCACTGAATCACCACCTCCCCAACCCCCATTGGTTGCATGTACCTCTGTTTTCTTCCCTAACTGTTGACATCATCAGCTTTACAGATTTTGCTCAATTCGTGGGTGTAAAAGGGTGAGATACTCTTGTTTTAATTGCACTTCCCTGATGAATAGTGAGGTTGAATGTTTAAAAATACATTTGTTGGATGTTCACATTCCCTCTTATGTGCCTTGTCCCCCTCCGCTCCCCCGCACTTGCTTCTAAACTGCTCGACTTTATCTCACTGGTTGGTACGAGTTCACTACAGCGTCTCTTTTCTAATCCCTTGTCAGCCACATGCACTGTACATCTTTTCCCTGTATTTTTCCTTTGTTTACGGAATTTTTGTTGTAGAAGACGTTTTTATTTTAATTGAGTCAAAATGACTACATTGAAGGTCACAGGCTTTTTTATCTCTAATTAATCCTTTCCTCAGGTTTATGGAGATGCAATCTAACATTTTCTTTTGAAAGTCGTGTTCTTCACATTAGGGATTTACTCCACCTGGGATTTATTTTTGTGTCTGGTTATGAGCGAGGATCTAATTTTATTATATTATGGAGAACAGTTGTTTCCCGGCTATTCACTGCACAGGTAAGGTGTTCCACACAAAGTCCGCCCCTCTCCTGACATTTCTCAAACCCCCACCTGAAAAGAAACTGGTTTCCAGTCCATTTTCTGTCTCAGGGACACACGGACGCGGCTGCTGTTGCTCCGACTTCTGACGGACACATCGACCTTCTGAGTCTCGGCTGTTCTAGACCTTCTTTGCTTCCTTATCCATTTCCTGATTGGCAGGAAGTTCCAAGAAATGCCCACTGAAATTTGATTTTGATGGAATGATCTACAAATGATTTTGGGGGAAAGTCCTGTTGCAAAGGTCCCAAGTCCTTCTGTTCGGGGGCACGGTGTGGGCAGTGTTTACTGGCACCAGACCCTGGGCATCCCTTCCGTCCCTTCCAGGAATGGGCATGTGGCGCTTCATGTCCCTCTGGGTGAGGCGCCTTGGGGGGAGTGTGTCCCTGCAGGGTTCCCTCCCCTGGCAGGTGCTGGGACCGCCAGAGTGGAGGTGACAGGGCACTGCAGCCCAGAGGGGGTCGGCAGGGAGGGCAGGCCATGCACGGGCCGTGTGCCAGCGCCAGCGGGTACAGCTCAGGAGAGCCAGAGGTGAAGGACATTGCTGCTTTAATTCATGGTGCCCTCTCAAAGTCCACCATGGTGGGGACAGCCACACCACAGAAATATAAAAGTGCAAGAAATCAGCGCCTTTTTCCCCCCACCTGAAGAGCAAGGCTCTTTATTTTGCTTAAAAATCTCATTGTGGTTCTGGGATGTGTTAGTCTCTATGTCAGGCTCTTTGCGACCCCATGGACTGTAGCGTGCCAGGCTCCTCTGTCCTTGGGATTCTCCAGGCAAGAATACTGGAGTGGGTTGCCATTCCCTTCTCCAGCGGACCTTTCCCACCCAAGGATCAAAGCCAGTCTACTTTGCAGGCAGATTCTTTACCATCTGAGCCACTTTCTGGGGAGCCTGTTGCTAAACATGGACCAGCATCACCTGACCATGCTCTTCCTTGGATGAAGCCCCTGAGATGCTGGAGTGGTTTTTACTGCAGTGGGGCTCACCCAGCCCCAGAAATGGTGCCTCTCCCTTCCATTCAGGCTTTCGGTGTCTTCTGAAACATTTTATGTGCTTAAAGACAGTCTGCCCCTGACTCCAGTGTCCCCACCGTCCCCACTCCCCTTGGTGGACTCACGGTCAAAGCCTCAGGACCTTGTGCAAACATTAAATCCTTGATTTTCGTGCCTCAGTTTCCTTCCTCCTCCAAACAGGCAGCTCGTGGCTTCAAAAGCTGGGGAAACAGCAGTGTCCTTCTCAAAAGAATCCGCACAGCCACATGAGTAAAACGGAGTGCTGATCTGAGGGCGGGCGGCCAGGGCAGACCCCTCAGCTCCCCCTGCCCCAGCCCAGGAGCCCCGCCTTCATTCTGGTGGGAGTTCCCATGGCTCCTTCCGTGTCAGCATACCCTCAAAGCTGCTCAGTTGGCCAAGAGGTTTCCAAAAGTGAAGTCCACCCAAGCTTTAGAAGGTTCCGGAACTCTGACCATGGAGGGAGCAGAGTCCTCCAACCTTGGGCTTCGTGCCCTGCGGGGGCACCTCGGGCAGGGACAATTCTCAGCTCTCAGGCTCAGGTAGGGGTCCTGCTGGGCCCAGAGCAATTTGTGCAAAGCAAATGGTCAGCCTCTAAGAGGCGTTTGGAAGAGCTGGACCGCCAGCACCCATGAGAAGCTGAAAGGCCGCGATGGACTGAAAAGGCCACTGCGTGGCTCAGGCCTCTTCTGTAGGACAACTCATCTCTCTTCCCTCCTCCCCAATGTGCAGCGTCTGGACTCGCAAGTCAGCGGTGCTCTGTGCATGGGGAAAACACAGAGGCACTCTGCTGTTTCCTCGCGGCTTCTGAGTCTCCGTAAGAAGTGCCAGCAGCTCGTCTAATAAGAAATACGAATGCAAGCAACAAAAGGAGCCAGGAAACAACATTCTTGCTCAGTATTTAGCTTCTCTAAACCTAGGAAGGGCTTTCACTTTTCCCCCACTCGCACACAGCATAGAGGAGAAAGGATTGAGTGACAAAGAGATAGAAATAAAGGAGCCGCAAAAGAGGCCACGTAACGCATGATGGGAAACGAGCCTGCCACTTCATTTACAGCCGCAAAACTGACTCTTAACACACACAACTTAACATGTCCACAATCAGCGACAGCAAATACTCATTTTTAACTAAATAGCTTCTAACATATTATTACGGCAATTAGCTTGTTTGGGGCCAAATTATATTTGGCCACTTTCTTCTCGACCAAATTGGTTTTGGCCCAATTACATCCTCCTCGTGGTTTCCTGGTCTGTAAAGAAGAGATAATTGGATGTAGCTTCTAAGAATCAGCGAGGGAGATAAAGTCCACGTGCTACCTCCGGGGCTGGCGCACGGCCCGTGCCCTCCCTCCACATGGGCAGATGGCTCTGGCCTCGCCTGGGATCCTCAGCCGTCACCACTAACAGAGGTCCCCTGTCCCCCCTTCCACGTGGCTCCCAGGGTTGTCTGGGGTCACGCAACCCGGCCATGTCTCAGCCCCCACGTTAGGAGGCTACCCTCCACCCTCTAACCCCAACCGCCAATGGCCCGACGACGGAACTCCTCCCGAAAAACCAAGTCCTCACTGTGCTCTCCAGAGACAGGGGTGTCAACTCTTCACGAAAAGAATTTGATCATTGTGAGCGGGCACAGGGTGGGGGTGAGAAGAGGGGGTGAGGGTTGCCTGGCAGGGGGCCTGCAGAAGGGGCTCTGGGAGCAGCCCCACACAGCACCCAAGTGGAAGCCTGTGGGCTTAGTGAGGGGTCTGCGTCTGGCCCCTGTCCTGGGCCAGGGTACGAGCATCTCCCAGCCCGCACCCCAGCTGTGTCCTGGAGGCTGGGGGTCCACGGCATGGGCAGGCTGTCCCCCCTTGTGTCCTCACATGATTGTCCCCGTGTGTGTTTGTGTCCTGATCTCCTACTGTAAGGACACCGGTCACATTGGGTTAGGGCAGCCCTCGTGACCCTGTTTTGCCTTAAACACCCCTTCCTAGGCCTGTCTCACACGGTCCCCTTCTGAAGGGTCAGGGACGAAGCGCGGCCCCTCCCGCAGGGTCTGTCTGGTGGGCTGGGGCCAGCGGCAGGCAAGGAGAACTGTGAGTGAATCAGCTGAACCTCGGCTCTGGGGCAAGTCCTGGGGTGACGGGCTGACTGTGTCCTGGAAGCCCCAGCTCAGGGCAGAGCCCTCCCTGGGGCCGGTCTGCGGGTGCTGGCGGCCGCCTCTCGGTCCGCCTTCTCCAGGGCAGCTTGTGGGCAGAGACTAGCGGGTCGAGGCACAGCCCCTGGAGCAGGTGGCGGAGGAGGCTCCTCTATGTACTTTCCAGGCCCCGGGGCAGCATGCACTATACACACGCATGTATTTCCCAAGGACGAGCTGTCGCTGAAGGCTCCAGAAGCGAGTGAGAGTCCGCAGGAATCCTTGCAGGGGCTGCAGCCGTGAAGCTGCTCCCTCGCTGCAGACCCAGGGACAACCAGTTTTCTGTGGCTGGAAGAGGCAGCTGTGACTGCGGCCCGGGAGCTGTCTTTGTCTAAGGCGTTGGCGCTATCTGTAATAATGGCCTGACTCTTCTTCTAACTCCCATTTTAACTCAGTGCAGATCTTGGGCTCGAATGTAAAACCCTAAACTATAAAACTTTTATGAAAAAACATAGGAGAGTATCTTCGGGATATTGAACTAGATAAAGAGTTCTTAGACTTGACACTAAAAACAAAATCTATAAATGGAAAATATTGGTAAATTAAAGTTCATCCAAATTTAAAACCTGACTCTGTGAAAGTTCTCCTAGAGAAGATGAAAAGTGAAACTACTGTGTGGGAGATTATTTTTGAAAACAGCATTAACCAACCAACAAACGACTTGTGTCTAGAATGTGGAAAAAACTGTCAGAACTCAAAACAAGCCCCCAACCAATCCACGGACAAAGTAGGAAGAGACATTTCACAGACAGAGATATACAGATGGTAAATGAGCCCATAAAAAGATGCTCGATATAATTAGCCACTGGGGAAATGCAAATTAAAACCACTGTAAGATATCACCATGTACCTATCAAAAGTGGCTTTTAGTGAAAGAGTGAGGACATTAAATTCTGGAGGGGATGCCAAGATACTGAGTGATCCTACAGCCCTGGTGGTTGTGGAAGGCGGCAGCCGCTCCGGAAAACGGTTCGGTCCTTTCCTTAAACATCCGCACACCACCCGAGCCAGCAATGGATGGCCCTTCTGGGCGTGCACTGCAGAGAACTGACGACTTTTGTTCACACAAAGCCTGCACGTGGATGTCGTAGTGGACATGGGGGCTGAAGGCCTGAGTCTATCCAGGTGTCCTTTGATGGGTGACATTCAGTCCACTCTGGCCCTTCCACACTGTGGGTTTCAACTCAGCAACGTGAACAGAGAACATATTAGCAGTCTCCAGGGGTTAAGGGGGTGGGGGTGGAAGGAGGAGGTGGTGCCTAAAGGACTTCCTGAAGGATGCTTCTGGAAGTGTCCTGAGTCCTGTTTCAGCGTGAATGTTCTGGGTATGATATTATGCTACCGTGTTGTAAGATGATACTGGGTAAAGGGCACACAGAGTCTCTGTGTGTGTTATCTCTTACATGTGAACCTACAATTAGCCCCCAATACAACACTTATTTAAAAATAAAATTAAAAAAAAGAGCCAGTCATGGGCCAGCTGCCCTGGAATGGAGAAGATGTGGGATGTGAGGACCAGAAGAGCTCCAGGGGCCCCCTAGAGTCTGTCCAGCACAGGCAGGAGTCCTACATGGGCAGGAAGAGCTGCAGGGTCCGCAGGAGCCTCGGGGGAACTGGGGTCCCGGTTGGCATCGGGGAGCGCCTGGTGGATAGTCACAGGTGGGCTCGGCCAGAGGAGACGCAGCTCTGCAGGGTCCGCAGGCGCCCAGGTGAGGATGCCTGGGAACCAGCACTGGAACCATGGCCCTGGTCCCTGTTACTGCAGGGTTCCGGGCTTTCCCCAGATGCCGGGGTTCTCTGCACACTCCAAGGAGGTGGGACGGAGCCCTGAGTGGCGGGAGTAGGGGGCGGGGGAAGGATGCTCCAGTTCACCAGGGGCACAGCCAGCCTTGCAGGCTCCCGGGTCCCCAGGACTCTTCTGCTGGACGTGGATCCATGCGTGGCCGTCCTGATGGCCCCTGCTATCAGGCTCCCGGGGCTGCTGTTACAAAGTGCCACATGCTGGGGGCATAAGGCGGCACAAGTTTGTCCTCTCACAGCACTGGAGGCCAGGCGTCTGAAGTCAGGGTGTCAGCAGGGCGGGATCCCTGCAGAGGCTCCAGGGGAGGGTCCTCCTGCCCCTCTGGCTCTGGAGGGTCCATGTGGCTGTGGCTCCATCACTCTTATCTCTGCCTGTCTCCACGTGACCCCCATCCATGTCTGTGTGTTTCTCTTCTTCTTCTGAGGACCCCAGTCACTGGGTTTGGAGCCCTCCCAAGTCCCATCTTGGGATATTACCTTATTTACATCTGCAATGACTCTGTTCCCAAAAAGGTCATAATCTGAGTTTCTAGTGGATGTGAATTGGGGGAGACACTCTTCAACCCACTATATCCCTCCCGCCAGCCTTTGGGGTCCCTGAGCCTCTCCCTGGGGAGCCTCTCCTTCCTGCTGGCAGGAGCCTGGGGGAACTGGCTCATCTCCACGCACTGGCTCATCTCCACGCACTGGCACCTCCCAGGGGACAGCTCCCATTTGAGCCCCAGGGGCGCTCGTACATCACGGAGCTGAACCACTTCTAGAGCCAATAAAATGTGAGGGCTGCGGAAAAGTGCACTTAGACGCCGCACAAGTGATTTTTTTTAATAAAAAGGAAAGCCCTCATAAAACCCCTAATTATCCTCTCCCAGCTGTCCTCTGTGCACTTGGGCCAGTGAATGCCTGCAGGGGAGGGATGTGGTCTCGGGAGCAAGCTCTCGGGGGAGTGGGCACACCTGCCTGTGAGCTGGGGGTGCACCCTCTCTGGGTGAGGTCAGTGTCTGCACCCGGCCGTGTGTGTGTTTGCAGCGGTCGAGGTACGTCCGAGAACCATGCTTCACTCATGCACCAGTTCAACGGCTCATTCAACGGCATCCCCTGTGGGGAGGGCCCCTGCGGACGTGGGCTGGAGGAAACGGAGGGAGACCCTTGTCACAGGGCGTGTACCCACCCTAGGGAGTGGGTGCTTCACGAAGCGCACACCTGAGTTTTCACATGTGTACATCGGTGTGGGATGGTTTTACCAGCGCCTCCTGGGTACCAGGCTGGGTACCAGGCTTCTCACAGAGGTGTGAGTGGGTAGTCCTCTCCCTCCTCACCAGTGTCCCGGGCACCGTCTGTGTCCCAGCGGCTCTCTCCTGCCTCAGGCTCCTCAGTGCCAGACCGCGTGGTTGGCAGGGGCTGGGACAGGGAGAGCCTGGGTGGCCCTTCCTGGGTGCCGGGGTAGGAGGCGAGGGGCTCACACACGTCAGTCCTGCTTGTGGCTCTCACCTAACCCTCACCACCTCCCTGAGGGGGGAACACTGTGCTCGTTGCCCAGATGGACAAAGTGAGTCTGCCTGGGGTCTCAGAGGCAAGTCCTAAGTGCCTCTGCCAGCCCTGTACCCTGGACCTGTGCCCCGCCTCCTGCAGCTCTCTACCTGGGCCGGGGAGGCGGGCAGCCATCCTGCTTCAGTTCTGCCCCTCGGCCTTGGCCCCTGGCTCCTGGCCTTGAAGTTGTCGGTACTGTTGGGCTCAGGGTGAGGCCTTCAGACACGCTTTCTGGGTGCAGTGGCCCGTAGTCTATGTGGTACAAGCGAGGAAGCTGAAGGCAGAGAATGGGAGCCAAGTTGGGCAGAGACCTCCCCAGAAGCCGGCTCTGCCTTCAGCCTCCAGTCTCAGGGGCCACCCTGTGAGGTCCAGGCTGGGAGCCCGAGGCTGGCTGCCCAGGTTCAGAGACACCCGTCCACCACCACGCTCCTGAAGGGCGGCTGCAGTCAGCCCTCAGGTGGGGGAGCTGACGCCCACCCCAGCGTCCCTTGGCAGGGGTCTGCACCCTGGGGACTTGGAGCAGACCTGGGCCTCCCCTCCATCTGGAGGCCTCTCCTAGCCAGGGTGGGCTGTGGGCACCTCGTGGCTGCGGGCCCGAGAGAGCACCCATCCCTCGGCGGGAGTGCGGGAAGAGTCTCGCTGCTCCCATGGAGCCCGCGGCGGGCTCTCTGGGGGGCTGACGAGGCCCCCTCACTCCCGGCCAGCCCTGGTGGACTTGGAACAGGAAAGCTGCTCTCCTGGGACATGAAGGGACATTTCATTAATTTGGCAAAGTGACATGTTGACGGGATGCGCTTCAGCGGCGAGTGGGGAGATGAAGCCGGGTTGTCGCCTCCGAGCAAGTGGGAGCCGCTCGCCGTCCTGAGATGTTCCGGTAATTGCTCATGTTCTCCTCAGGGTCCCCTCGGCCGCACCGATCCAGCGCGGCTGTTGACAAATCCCGCACCGCCGCCCGTCAGGCCGGCCTCTGGCCCCACTGCCCTTTAATGGCCCAGCGGCCAGTGTTCTGCACACCCGCTCAGACACGCGGCTCAGAAACGCGGGCGACACTCCCAAGGCCCGGGGCGGGGCGGGCGTAGCCCAGTCATGGCTCTGACCGAGGGGCTGGGCTCCCAGTGGGGGTGGGCAGGGGCGGCCCTGGGGAACGCCGAGGCCCTCGTGAACACAAGCAAGCTGGTGTCCTGCCCCCAGCAAGTCCCTCCAAACCCACCTGCTGCCCTCCAGCCCTCCTCCAGGGCTCCGGGCATCTCTCTGCGCAGACACCCCCGCTGGTCAGCCCCGCCCCGGCCACTGCCTGCGGGACTCCTTCCCCATCTCGCCCTCGGACTGTGGCCCCTCACCTCCCACCCGCTGCCCCTGCTCTCAGGCCTTGTCCTTCTGCCTCGAGGGTCTGAATGTGGAGGTCCTGACTCTCACAGGACCCCCAGGGGGGGGGCCCAGGGACACAGAAGGGCTTCAGAGTGTCAGGCGCTCCTGATGGAGCCCATCAGAGGTCCCCTGAGGAGATTTGACAAATACTGGACCCGCCCCCAACAGAGTGGAGATTTCCAGACCAGGGGCTGGCGGGGCTGCCCCGCCTCCTGTCTGCAGAGGGGTCTGCGCGGAGTGAGGCCAGCGCACAGTCAAAGACGAGCAGAGAACAGGAGCTGGGCTGGAGTGCCAAGGAGGTGCCCACGGCAGACGGGCCCTCGCCTCCAGGCAGCCTGGTCACACAGGCAGGACTGCCAGGCCCACCTGACGCAGACCAGGTGGGAAAGCCTACTGGGACCGGAGGGAAGGGCTGCGGAGCGGGCTGAGCGGCTCCGCAATGGCAGGAGTGGCCATGCATCCCCACGCATCTTACAGGCGGCTGGGGGTCGCGGCAGGAGCAGGCGGGGCCTGGGGGTGCCCTCAGAGGTGCAGTCTGCACACCCATGGGCTGGTTCCTCCCAGCTCTGTAGGGAGCAGAACGCTCAGTAAATACACGACCTGAGAAAGTTACCTTCCTCCTGTTTCCTTAATGCGAGCTCCTGGTAGAAAGTCTGGAGAACCCAGGGAAGGGCCCTGGTGAGCATGGGGTCACGTGACCCGGCTCCGGCACGTGCCCCGGGGGGTTTGCACACAGCAGCTGTGGTCACACGTCACAGGGTGCCTTCTTCAGACGTCTTTCATTTATGAGTTTGTTTGTTCTTATTTGCCATAAAACACACGTGACGCCAAAGCTACCGCCTGAACCCTTCCGAGTGCACGGCTCCGCGGCACTGGGCACACGCGCCTTGTGCAGCTGTCCCCACCCCCGTCTCCAGAACTTTTCCGTCTTCCCAGACTGAAGCTCCGCCCCCCTTAGGCACTCACTTCCCAGCCGCTCCCCCGTCCTAAGTCTTGTCTCTATGAACCTGTGGACTCTGGGCTCCTTGCATAAGTGGAACCGTGCAGCGTTTGTCCCGAGGCGACCGGCTTATCTCACTGAGCCTAGTGTCCTCAAGGTCCGTCCACGCTGTGGCAGCGGACAGAGTCCCCGCGGCCGTGCCCGCCGTGTGGCTGGACCGCGCTGGGGCCGCCCCCACCCGCCGACGGACACGGGTGGCTGCACCTCTGGGCGTTAGGGACTCTCGCTGTTCTGAGCGCGCTTGCACACAGCACGCCCAGTGCTTGGCCGCCCGCCCCATCCGCTCCCCCTCAGCCTGGTCCGAAGTCACCAGAGCTTGGCGCTGGGTCGATTCTCCCATGTTGCATGTGGTCGGGTGGGCGAGTTGCTCCCTGCATTCCTGATTATGAGCAATTTGATGGGCATATTTGTTCAAAAGCTTTGTTTGCATTTCAGACCATCTCCTCTGACAGAGTGTGCAGTGTAGAATTACTGGGTCAGCCCTTCTGATCAGGATGATGTCTGCATGAACTGTCAAGTTGCTTCTGGGAAGAGGAGCGGACCGTCTGCACTCCCCCAGGGCCCAGCGGAATAATTAATCCACACACACTCCATAGGCAGAAGGGCATCTTGGTGCTGTTTCTATTTTCATTTCTTTCATTACTTGGGAGGATAACTGATTTATCTCCATGTGTGTGTCTGGCATTTGTGAGTCCTATTTTCTGGAGTGTCTTTTCATGCATTTTGCTCATTTTTCAGCATGGGACTTGGTATTTTTCTTATCAATTTCTAGGAGCTCTTTATATAATTAGAAGTCAGCACTGCTGTAATTGCTACAAATGTTTCCTGCCCTTCCTTCACCGTGTAGTTTTTGGTTAGGATTTTGACATATAGAAATGTAATTTCTGGTATCAGATCATTGGCTTTGTGGTTGTTCTTTGCCTGTTGGAAGCCCTTACAAAGGTGGCGGGAGCAAATCTCATTCAAGTTTCCTTCTGGTTAATTCGGAGGTATCATCAAAAATTCATAGTGAACCTGGGCAGGGGGAAACACTTGGCCTGAATCCCCTCGTGGCTCCCAGTGGCCTGGAGTGGCCAGGATGCCTGTGTGAAGTTCAGGGCTTTTCTGCAACTCTCTGTCCCCACGATCCCCCTAACTCAGAAAAGCTCCTAAACATCAGGCCATTTTTCTGCCACAAGGACCGCGCGACCCTCCCAGACACAGCTCCTGCCTGCCCCACCCTGGGCTAGGGCCAGACCTCTCACACTGCTACCCTTGAACTTCCTCAGGATCACCGCTTCTTAATGACTGACCCTTGCCAAGGCAGGGTTGTGTGCCCATCCCTGGGTCTAGCACACAGTAGGTGCCTATAAGAAGCCGAGGCCACACTGTGCCTTACAAGGGCTGTATGCTCTCTTCACAGCCTGTCATTACCAGGGTTTGTAAAAAAGTCTCATTTACTGTTGTTTTGGAGTCACAATTCTGAGAGTTCCCAGCAGATACACACCTGAATGGGATGTTGAGCCTCCTCCTCTAGGCCTAGCTGATGAAGGAGGAGGGGAGACACTCAAAACTGCTTCCTTTCCAGTGTCCTAACACCCTCTGGAGTTGGTGATGGATAGAGAAGCCTGGAGTGCTGCAGTCCATAGGGTCGCCAAGAGTCAGACATGACTAAGTGACTGAACTGAACTCAACACACCGCTGTCCTCCCTCGGGGGGTCCAGCTCCTGGACGGTGAGCAGGGTCTTCATTTGCCAATCTCAACCCCTCCCCAGATGTCTTTCCAAGTGTGAAAGAAAGTATTAGTTGCTCAGTCATGTCTGACTCTTTGCAAGCACATGGACTGTGGCCCACCAGGCTCCTCTGTCCATGGGATTCTCCAAGCAAGAATGCTGGAGTGGGTTGCCATTTCCTTCTCCAGGGGATCTTTCCCAACCCAGGGATCGAACCCATGTCTCCCACATTGCAGGTGGATTCTTCACCGTCTGAGCCACCAGTGAAGCCCTATCTTTCGAAGGCTGATTCTAAATGCATTGCCCCACCTCTGTTGTTATTCAGTCACTCAGACATGTCCAACTCTTTGCAACCCCATGGACTGCAGCACACCAGACCCCCCCTGTCCTTTACCGTCTCTTGGAGCTTGCTCAAACTCGTGTCCATTGAGTTGGTGATGCCATCCAACCGCCTCCTTCTCTTCCTGCCTTCAATATTTTCCATCTTCAGGGTCTTTTCTAATGAGTCAGCTCTTTACATCAGGGAGCCAAAGTATTGGAGCTTCAGCATCAGTCCTTCTAATGAAAGTTCAGCATTGATTTCCTTTAGGATGGACTGGTTGAATCTCCTTGCTGTCCAAGGGACTCTCAAGAGTCTTCTCCAACACCACAGTTCAAAATCATCAGTTCTTCGACGTTCAGCCTTCTTTATAGTCCAACTCTCACATCTATACATGAATACTGGAAAAACCATAGCTTTGACTAGACGGACCTTTGTTAGCAAAGTAACATCTCTGCTTTTTAGTATGCTGTCTAGGTTGGTCATAGCTTTTCTTCCAAGGAGCAAGCATCTTTTAATTTCATGGCTGCAGTCACTATCTGCAGTGATTTTGGAGCCCAGGAAAATAAAATGTCTCACTGTCTCCATCGCCCCATCCTTAGCTTCTGCCAAACACACCCCCACATTCCTCTCCGTCCAGGTTGATTATTAAATATGATTCAGAGTCCGTCCGACACCCAGCCCTCCCTGAGACCCTGTGAGCTCTCTGTCTGCAGCCCAGGGATCCAGAGTGCCTTTCAGGGGCCCAGCTGGTGCCCTTTTGGTTGTCCCCTGAGCCCCGGGCAGGACCTGAACTTGTCAGGGGGCCTCCTGGCTGCTACCCCCTGGACACCTCCGGGCTCCCAGCTAGCCAGATGCTCCGGCTGTTCCTGGTATCTCTGCTGTGATCGCTCTGGCCACCCCAGAGTCAGCACCATCCTGGGCTCCCCCGGCCTTTCTGTTCCAAGTCGTCGCCACATACCTGGTTTTCTCTCTGTGCCTCTTCAGCTCATGTGGGTGAGAGGCCGCTGGTCACTCACAGGTTGGCGACCCCAGGTCAGGGATCTGCCGGTAGCAGTTAGCACCGGGCCCTATGGAGGCCACCTTCTTGGGTTCTCGGGGGCAGCTGGGGCAGCGATGTGGCTGGATTCTCCAGGCAGGAGCAGCTGGGGAGACCATGGGGCCTTGAGCTCACCCACCACCCTCCAGGCCCACCCACTTGCCTGATGCTCTGCCTTAGCGGCACAGCTGTGGCCTCCTGGCCTTTGGTCTTCTCTTCCCCTTAGTTTCTGAGTGACCCTCGGTCTTCACGACCAGCTTGGGGGCTGCCTCTTCGGGGGACTGTCCTCACCTGGAGTCCCCTGTCGTGTGAAGCTCCTGCTTCCTCCAGGCCCTCAGCTGACAGTCACCAAAACTTCAGGCTGCCTGCCTCCACTGGGCTTTCAGGGGACTCAGGGACCATGGCAGCAGCTGCTTGAGGCTGAAAAGAGGGGAGAAAAGGCCAGTGGGGAAGAGACAGGATGTTCATCCCCGCCTGCGAACTTGGAGACGTCCAGGTGGCTGCTTGATGTCCCTCGGTCTGTCCTCTAAGGCTTAGACCACAGCCTCCATGAGATTACACATGGGATGGTATGGGGGTGGATTTTCATATATCTTGTCCCCCAGTTTCTTGTTCCTGGGAAGGGGAGTTCCTTCTGGACGGGAACTGCTTCCTATTGGAAGTGACGGGCAGAGGCTGGGCCGCACAGTTTCCCATCCTCTGTGCTCTCGGACCATGACTCCAGACCCAAGGGTCACCTAGTACACATCACCCTCAATCTCTGCTCCACAAACGCTGGTGGGACACATTAGTCCTCATAATGAGCAGGAAATCTTCACTTGCCAAACATAATTTAGACAGAAATATAAAGTGGAGGTGAGCTAGTGAGTTCTGTATCACCATGTTTACCTGACTCTTGGCTAAAATCTGAGAGTTACAAGGTCTCCATGGGTGCCTGCCTGCCTCTGTATATATATACATGTTGTATATGTGACTCTTCTCTACTTCTGGATGGTATTACCAAATTAATTCATAAAATCGCATAAGTTGACTTAGGGACAAGTAAGCATTTACATATAAATTAAATATTTCTATAAGTCCCAGAAACATAAAAACTAACCCAGACGCTTTCCAAGTTTGTGATCTGGGTAACCTTTGATAAGTATAATTAGTTTAATATTGCTGGCTTAATAAAAGTTAGTATGTCTCCTGAATTATTATCATGAGCACACAGTTTTGTTCTATTTGGGTTTACTAGTTAAAGTAAGGGAATGTTAGGTGCCTCAGATAGTAAAGAATCTACCTGCAATGCAGGAGGCCTCGGTTCAATCCCTGGGTTGGGAAGATTCCCTGGAGGAGGGCATGGCAACCCACTCCAATGTTCTTGCCTCGAGAATCCCCATGGACAGAGGAGCCTGGCGGGCCACAGTCCTAGGGTTGTAAAGAGTCAGACACAACTGAATGACTAAGCACAGCACAGGACCAGATATTTTTAATTACATAAATTATAAATTCAGCTGAAGAACAAATGTGTAAGTAAAGGTGTCATAAAAATGAATTGCTTGATGTACACTACTTCCTATGTATCAACCATAACAGTAAAAGAAAAAATAAAACATCACTTTGTAAATTTTTGCTGTCTGATGCTTGTCTAAATGCATATGCTGTAAAAATAGTTAACAGGGGAAAAACTTAAGATGATGGAGAGTTGTGTTTAATAACATGCTATGTCTGCCTGAAATAACGTCCAGATCATTCTACAGTGAGATGAACTACAGAAATATTCATTGTTGAGTAAAAATTTATGTCATTATGGGTTCTTATATGGTATTGAGAGACTAAATGTATCTGAATCTGTTAATAAACAAGCTCTTTTTGCCACTTTGAAAAAATTGTACTTTAATGAAACACATGCCTATAAAAATTGTGAGATGATGTACGGATAAAATTTGCTTATCTGCTACAGAATGCTGGTATGTGACAGACAATTCACAACTGTTTGCCTCTTAGTTTTCTCTTTAAAAGAAAGGTGACGTGGTTAAAAAATTATCCTCAATATATGTAAACAAAGCTACCAAAAATAGTGAGGGGCACAACTTTGTACTCTAAGTATACAAGGAAAAATAGTGTGTGTTTTGCTAAGGAAAAAAAGAGAGTAATTTTGTTGTAAAGTAAGATGACTGGCTGTTTCAAAATAAGAAAACATAAAAACATAGACCAAAACCTGAATGGATATAGAAAGTAGTATTAATAGAAGATTCTTCAAAAAAGAATTTTATGTGTGTTCAAGTTGTGTTTGAACGAATTTGTTTATAAGGTTTTGAAAAATAATTCAGTAGTCTACTGACTATAAAACTAGAGTTTGGTTCTCTTTGTTGTAACAACAATCTTTTTTTGGATTACTGGTCTGTCCTTCATAAGAGTTTGTAAAAGGTTTTTCTTTACATTTTGAGTAATTTCCATACTAAATAGATTCTAAGTCTTGTCAGAGTCATTTCTTGTGTTTTGTTTTAACCTTGCTATGTCTTTGATTACTTAAGAGAAGCTACGTATTATTTTGTAGTTATCACAGGTCTTACTTAATCATGTCCAAAATTTTTGGCCTTTTGACAACTTTCCCAATCAAATCCTAAGTGAAAATTGACCTCAAACTGTCCTTGAGATTTTCCAACAGGTTTCCAAAATCTTGAAGGATCTGTTTGTCAACTTGTAAAGAAAGGAATTCATAAAAATAATTTGGTTTACTTATTATGTTGAATTGCCTGAAAAGCATTGTCAAATAAGAAGGTATGATTAACCTTCCCTAGATTATGTTTGATGGGAAAATGTTATTAGCATAGATCTTGCAGAAATGATTGAAGTTCATAGAAATGCCTCAGTACTCTTGTTTTCTATCATATTTCCAGTATAATGTTATCAGTCATCATTCCAGCTATTATTTCAAACATTGCATGCCACAGATATAACCAAAGTTTCTTGTCAAATGAACTCTCATTCGTTTAACAACCATTTTAGGTCTCTTGCCTCCACAAATAGTTTTCATTTTACTCTATTCTCTGATAGCATTTGGAGTCAGAGTGCTCCATCTTCATAAAAAGGGACTGTCTCGGAGATCCAAGGAAAGAACCATGGCAGGTGTTCTGGTAGACAAGCTTTTGATATCATTGCTTAAATAACTTTGAGATCAGCCTACTGGACTGAGTCTGGAGTTCCAGAAGTCTAGTGGAGAAGAGGATGAGCTGATAAAACTGCTAAGCCAAGAGCAAGCAGAACAAGAATTAATTACATAGGACAAAGTGATCTGGTTCTTTACCAGCTGTGTTATCAGGGAAGCCCATTAAAAGTCTAATCTTCCTTCCCTAAGAATGTCTTTTATCTGAGTAAGTAAGTGTTAGTCGCTCAGTCGTGTCCAACTCTGCGACCTGATGGACTGTAGCCTTCTAGGCTCCTCTGTCCACGGACTTCTCCAGGAAAGAATACTGGAGTGGGTAGCTATTCCCTTCTCCAGGGGATCTTCCCAATGCAGGGATCGAACTCTGGTGTCCTGCACTGCAGGCAGATTCTTTACTGTCTGAACCACCAGGGAAGAAGCGTGCCGGCCTCGACAGACCTTGCAAAAGCATGGCCATGAGGAGCTACTCAACGTCCGAGGTCAGGGGCGGCGGCCGAGAGGAGCTACCCAACGTCCGAGGCCAGGGGCGGCGGCTGAGAGGAGCTACCCAACGTCCGAGGCCAGGGGCGGCGGCCGAGAGGAGCTACCCCACGTCCAAGGAGCGGCGGCTGCGCAGGCGCAGGAGGGCCAAGAGAAGCTACTGCACCTTCAAGGTCAGGAGGGGCAGCCATGAGGAGATACCCCTCGTCCAAGGTAAGGAGCAGCAGCTGCGCTTTGCTGGAGCAGCCGTGAAGAGATACCCCACGTCCAAGGTAAGACGGTAGGTGTTGGGAGAGGGTATCAGAGGGCAGACACACTAACCGTAATCACAGAAAACTGGCCAATCTGATCACAGGAACACAGTCTTGTCTAACTCAATGAAACTAATCCATGCCGTGTGGGGCAACCCAAGATGGTCAGGTCATGGTGGAGAGGTCTGACAGATGTGGTCCACTGGAGAAGGGAATGGCAAACCACTTCAGTATTCTTGCCTTGAGAACCCCATGAACAGTATGAGAAGGCAAAATGATAGGATACTGAAAGAGGAATTCCCCAGGTCGGTAGGTGCCCAATATGCTACTGGAGATCAGTGGAGAAATAACTCCAGAAAGAATGAAGGGATGGAGCCAAAGCAAAAACAATACCCAATTGTGGATGGGACTGGTGATAGAAGCAAGGTCCGATGCTGTAAAGAGCAATATTGCATAGGAACCTGAAATGTTAGGTCCATGAATCAAGGCAAATTGGAAGTGGTCAAACAGGAGATGGCAAGAGTGAATGTTGACATACTAGGAATCAGCGAACTAAAATGGACTGGAATGGGTGAATTTAACTCAGATGACCATTATATCTACTACTGTGGGCAGGGATCCCTTAAAAGAAATGGAGTAGCCATCATGGTCAACAAAAGAGTCCAAAATGCAGTACTTGGATGCAATCTCAAAAATGACAGAATGATCTCTGTTCATTTCCAAAGCAAACCATTCACTATCATGGTAATGCAAGCCTACGCCCCAACCAGTAATGCTGAAGAAGCTGAAGTTGAATGGTTCTATGAAGACCTACAAGACCTTTTAGAACTAACACCCAAAAAAGACGTCCTTTTCATTATAAGGGACTGGAATGCAAAAGTCAGAAGTCAAGAAACACCTGGAGTAACAGGCAAATTTGGCCTTGGAGTATGGAATGAAGCAGGGCAAAGGCTAATAGAGTTTTGCCAAGAGAACACACTGGTCATAGCAAACACCCTCTTCCAACAACACAAGAGAAGATTCTACACATGGACATCACCAGATGGTCAACACCGAAATCAGATTGATTATATTCTTTGCAGCCAAAGATGGAGAAGCTCTATACAGTTAGCAAAAATAATACTGGGAGCTGACTGTGGCTCAGATCATGAATTCCTTATTGCCAATTGCAGACTTAAATTGAAGAAAGTAGGGAAAACCACTAGACCATTCAGGTATGACCTAAATCAAATCACTTATGACTATACAGTGGAAGTGAGAAATAGATTTAAGGGACTAGATCTGATAGACAGAGTGCCTGATGAACTATGGTCGGAGGTTCATGACATTGTACAGGAGACAGGGATCAAGACCATCCCTATGGAAAAGAAATGCAAAAAGGCAAAATGGTTGTCTGAGGAGGCCTTACAAATAGCTGTGAAAAGAAGAGAAGCAAAAAGCAAAGGAGAAAAGGAAAGATATTCCTATTTGAATGCAGAGTTCCAAAGAATAGCAAGGAGAGATAAGAAAGCCTTCCTCAGCAATCAATGCAAAGAAATAGAGAAAAACAACAGAATGGGAAAGACTAAAGATCTTTTCAAGAAAATTAGAGATACCAAGGGAACATTTCGTGCAAAGATGGGTTCGATAAAGGACAGAAATGGTATGGACCTAACAATGGTATGGACCTAAGAAGAGGTGGCAAGAATACACAGAAGAACTGTACAAAAAAGATCTTCATGACCCAGATAATCATGATGGTGTGATCACTCACCTAGAGCCAGACATCCTGGAATGTAAAGTCAGGTGGGCCTTAGAAAGCATCACTACAAACAAAGCTAGTGGAGGTGATAGAATTCCAGTTGAGCTATTTCAAATCCTGAAAGATGATGCTGTGAAAGTGCTACACTCAATATGCCAGCAAATTTGGAAAACTCAGCAGTGGCCACAAGACTGGAAAAGGTCAGTTTTCATTCCAATCCCAAAGAAAGGCAATCCCAAAGAATGCTAAAACTACCACACAATTGCACTCATCTCACACGCTAGTCAAGTAATGCTCAAAATTCTCCAAGCCAGGCTTCAGCAATACGTCAACCGTGAACTTCCAGATGTTCAAGCTGGTTTTAGAAAAGGCAGAGGAACCAGAGATCAAATTGCCAGCATCCGCTGGATCATCGAAAAAGCAAGAGAGTTCCAGAAAAACATCTATTTCTGCTTTATTGACTATGCCAAAGCCTTTGACTATGTGAATCACAGTAAACTGTGGAAAATTCTGAAAGAGATGGGAATACCAGACCACCTGGCCCACCTCTTGAGAAACTTATATGCAGGTCAGGAAGCAACAGTTAGAACTGGACATGGACCAACAGACTGGTTCCAAATAGGAAAAGGAGTACGTCAAGGCTGTATATTGTCACCTGCTTATTTAACTTATATGCAGAGTACATCATGAGAAACGCTGGGCTGGAAGAAGCACAGCTGGAATCAAGATTGCTGGGAGAAGTGTCAATAACCTCAGACATGCAGATGACACCACCCTTATGGCAGAAAGTGAAGAGGAACTAGAAAGCCTCTTGATGAAAGTGAAAGAGGAGAGTGGAAAAGTTGGCTTAAAGCTCAACATTCAGAAAGCTAAGATCATGGCATCTGGTCCCATCACTTCATGGGAAATAGATGGGGAGACAGTGGAAGCAGTGTCAGACTTTATTTTTGGGGGCTCCAAAATCACTGCAGATGGTGACTGCAGCAATGAAATTAAAAGACGTGTACTCCTTGGAAGGAAAGTTATGACCAACCTAGACAGCATATTAAAAAGTAGAGACATTACTTTGCTAACAAAGGTCCATCTAGTCAAGGCTATGGTTTTTCCAGTGGTCATGTATGGATGTGAGAGTTGGACTGTGAAGAAAGCTGAGAGCAGAAATTGATGCTTTTGAACTGTGGTGTTGGAGAAGACTTTTGAGAGTCCCTTGGACTGCAAGGAGATCCAACCAGTCCATCCTAAAAGAGATAGCCCTGGGTGTTCATTGGAAGGACTGATGCTGAAGCTGAAACGCCAATACTTTGGCCACCTCATGTGAAGGGTTGACTCATTTGAAAAGACCCTGATGCTGGGAAAGATTGAGGGCAGGAGGAGAAGGGGACGACAGAGGATGAGATGGCTGGATGACATCACTGACTCGATGGCCATGAGTTTGAGTAAACTCTGGGAGTTGGTGATAGGCAGGCAGGCCTGGTGTGCTGTGATTCAAGGGGTCGCAAAGAGTTGGACACGACTGAGCGACTGAACTGAACCAAAGTGATCTGATAAAGGGTGGTTACAGTTCTTTGAGGGACATTGCTGGTTCTATGATGTTCTATTTTCTGGATATAAGAAATAAAACTTCTGTCCCTTATTTCTTATCTATACTTGTATCAATGAATAAATTATATTTTTGTAGACAGAAATAAAACATTTATCTTGTCTCCCTGCCTGACTCTTCCAGAATTCAAAGCTACTATTTAGTGTATTTATTTTCATAGTCTTATAATTATTTGTGAAAGTTCAGTAAGGATCTGTCCTCCTTGAGATAGGACATAAGTAGAAATATCGGTTATATAACAAAGGCTTTGACTGGAAAGTAGTATCTGAAAATGATGACCAAACAATTTTAAAGAACTAAAAGCTGACTTCATGGACCAATGGTTACAAAGCCCTCTTGGGTACCTGCTGTACACAGCTCCCGGCCTTACAGATGAATGAGCGAGGTCACTTCCTGGCATGCCCAGAAAACTGAAGATATTTTGGAGACTTTGAGAAGAGAAAAAATCACCCAAACCTTTAGGCATCACAGGCAAAATCTAGTGATGGGTTTTCGGCTTGGCTTCCTAGATTTGAGAGACTTAAAAGTTCAATCTGAGATTCTTAATGTAAAGTTCCCGCAAAGCAAGCCAGAAAAGGCTTTTGTGATCTGTTAACCATTCTTGTAACATGGGCTTCCCTGGTGGCTCAGACGGTAAAGAATCTGCTTATAGTGCAGGAGACCCCGGGTTTGATCCCTGGGTTGGGAAGATCCCCTGGAGAAGGTAATGGCAACCGACTCCAGTATTCTGGCCTGGAGAAGCCCATTGACAGAGGAGCCTGGTGGACTACAGTCCATGGGGTCTCAAAGAGTCAGACAGGACTGAGTGACTAACACTACTACTATATCATCCTTATAGCACTTTCGTAAATAATCTGGCCAAATCTAATGAAACTAGACTAATTTTGTAAACAAAAATGACATTACTCTGATTTTTGTTGTTGTTCAGTCTCCCAGCCATGTCAGACTCTTTACGACCCCGTGGACTGCAGCACGCCAGGCCTCCGTGTCCCTCACCATCTCCCGAAGTTTGCCCAAGTTCATGTTCACTGCACTGGTGATGCCATCCAGCCATCTCATCTTCTGACGCCTTCCTCTCCTTCTGCCCTCAATCTTTGCGACAAGTATTCAGGCTTGGTTATCTTTGATCAAAAAGGCAGGTGATGGTAGAGATAAATTTTATGTTTCAGTAGAAAATGAAAATCTGCCCTGTGGGTTATTAGATTCTAGTCCTATTCATTGCCTTTAAACTATTTTTACCTTTTTGTAAAGTGGATCCTGCCATCTTGCATATTTTGTCAGAAGATGACATTACGTTTCCATTTTTCTCCCATCCTCCTGAGTTGACATCACTGAGAACAAAAACTGCCCTTTTCCAGAATCCCTGCGTGCTGAAGCCAGGTGATCTGTTACAACATCTGAGGATTTCTCACCGCACCAGGCGGGCCATTCAGGAAGCTCAGGAGAACGTGGTCTCCCAAGCTAGGCTAGTAACTGATGTTATCTGCCGCCCCCACTCCACCGCTAAGACGCTTTGAATCCAGCATCTGGAAACTGCGGGGCTGTTCTCTGGACTCAGAAAACAGTCCGTTCCAACCATTGATCTGCATTTCTCTCTTTTCATAGAAACTTCTCCCGTCTGAAGCCTGACTGCTGTCGCCATCCTGCAAGTATCCTCCACTACGAAGTGTTGACAGCAGTTAAACTGCCGCTCCGCGAACAGAGGTGATCGAATGAGAAGTGGGCATGCATGGTACCGAACCAAAAAGGGGTCTCTTCCGTCCTTGAACAAGTAGGGGGGACTCACAGAGACTCCCTCCTTGACCAGACTCTGGTCTACCTCCGTGGAGACCTTCTTTCACTAGGCAAGCACGTCGCATGTCCTCAAGAGCCCAGGTGTGGCAAGAATTCTACAACAGTCCTTCAGACAAGCCAGATTATCTAGCATCCCTTCCCTTGACATCTGATCAAATCCCTGATCAGATGTGATCAGGTCTGATCGGTCTCACATCAGGTCTGATCACCTGGCCTGCCTTTAGCAAGAGTCCTATTATGTCTGTTTCAACAGAAACCACTTCTCATCACCCCTAAGTTTTCCTCTTAGTAAGTTTCCATCCACTCGTCCCCACTTGCTCCTTGCCTTACTTCTGCTGCATTTGGAGTTGACTTTGATTCTGTACTGAAGTTTACTACAGAGAAAAACAAAAACAAAAAAAATGTGTTTTTAACCCTTTAACTCCCATCCAGCTCTGATTCTCTCTGATACAGGTGTTGGGAAGGGCTGGCCCTGAGTCTGATGTCGGGGAGAGACTGGTTCCAGGCAGGAAGCCCCAGGCGGGCACCAGAAAACCCACTGCCTTGGCAGGCCCTCTGGTCTGGGGGCCCTATCAGCCCATGGGGAAGACTTGCAGGCAGGATTTCATGGTGCTGTTCCCAGCCCTGGGCCATGGAGGGAGGGTCTCGGGTGCAAGCTGGACCCTGGGGTGTTCGTTCTGTCATCTGCACATGGGATGGGCAGGGCTTGTCTGAAGGCACGTGGGGACAGGGGACAGCCAGAGTGGGACTAGAAGCGGGAGACCACCCTCTGCCCGGCTGCAGCCATGGCCCTCCCCCCGCAGACTGGCTTCCCCTGCCTTCGGATGCTGAGGCTGTAGCTCCTCTGTCCCCTGGAAGTTGGCTCTGGGGCTGGGTGGGGAGCAGCCTGGACCCTTTCCAGGCAGGAGCTTAGGCCAACATGCTTTCCTCATAGCATCTCTTACTCTGGGCGGTTTTCTTGTTTACCTGTGTCTACTGCCTGTCCCCCTCCCTGCAGAGTGCGCCCATGTGGTCATGGATCTCCAGCATCTTGCCCGCCCTGTGAGCTTTCTGTTCCCAGGACAGGGCCTAATGTCTGTGGACAAGTGGTGATTAGATCTCTCCCTGAGTGCAGACCACGTGACTCCGTGACCCCCGGCAGGAGGTGGAGGGCACACGTTTGTGGGGCCCCTGGGTACTGTGACTGGAGAGCTCGGGGCTACCGGAGGGACATTTCATCTGCTTTTGAGACTAAGACACTGTTTAGGAATGCTGTTTGTGTCCAGTCACATACTAATCACAAGTAATTCTTACCTTTCCGAATGGGTCCTGTAGGACCTCCCCATAATGAGTTTGTTCTCCTGATTTGTGTGACTTTCATGTTTCTGCAGAATAACAAGGATTTAAAAATTATACAATTTGCACTGGACATCAACTCAGTTTGGCTTTGGAAAATGTCTTAATTAATTCTTGGTAAATGTTCACCACCTGATACAAACAGCCGACTCATTGGTAAAGACCCTGATGCTGGCAAAGATTGAGGGCAGGAGGAGAAGAGGCCAACAGAGGCTGAGATGATTGGATGGCATCACTGAATCAATGGACATGAACTTGGGTGAACTCCTGGAGATAGTAAGGTACAGGGAGGCCTGGAGTGCTGCCGTCCATGGGGTTGCAGAGTCGGACATGACTTAGCGACTGAACAACAAAATGTTCCCAAAGAACAGAAGAGGCAGCTGGCGGGTCAGGGGGAAGTGTGTGAATTTCTGGCCTTCTAGTGCTCTTATTGAGGCATTTCTTTACATACTCCTTCACTGTTGACGCTACAAGTGTCCAGGTGTGTGAGCCTGTCATGGGTGGATACACAGGTTGTACACTGCCCAACTCAACAAGTGCCAACTTAAGTGTTCACATGGAACACCGTGTGAATCACACTCCTTGGAGCTGAGCAGCAGAGGACTTGCACAACTGAACACAAGGGTCCTTGTGCCTCCAGGGCCTGTCAATCATTAGCCTTGGTAGACACTGGCTGTGCTATCTGCTTTTTTCAAGGAACAGTCTGTGGTAGAGGCATGTGACGCAAACCTTGCTCTAAGACTCTGGCTGGCATTGCTAGAAGACATCACTGAACACAATCCACAGTGCAACCCTTTGTAGGCCAGACAGAGGGACCTACGTGCCTTGCTGGGGCCCATGTGAGCCCTTCTCCCACGTGAGATTCTCAGGCTGGCCTGTCTCCGCAGCCTGTCCTGGGTTGCTTAGCAGGTAAATGGACTCCCTGGGGCTGCTTTTCCTTCTCCAGGCATTGCTGATAAATGTGGCTCCAGAGAAAGCCCAGGCAGGGGAGCCAGGATGAGAGATGTCACTTACCAGCCAGGTTTTCATGGGCTTATTTGAATCTACAGGCCTGGGAACAGGGACTGATGGATCCTTACAGACTCCTGCTGTGTTCATTTCCCACCAAAATGAGGTTCACATCCAGGGCTAAGCGATGCAAATAGCTCTCTCTGTCTCCCTCGCTTTTTTGGTTCAGATTGGATAAAAGAGTTTATAGCCATGGGTCTGTTTTCACACTGATGGATGTGAATGAGGCATGCAGGCTGTGTCCACTCCCTGGAGCATGTGCACACACCTGGACACATAAGTGTGACACACGCACGCACCATGGATATTCCCTCATACACATGGGCATGAACTTGCTCATGCTGCCAGCGACTTACACCTTGCATCTCCCTGTGTCCAGGCATGCACATGCACAAGATATGTGCACACGCAAGCCCGTGACCAGACAAGTGTACTCACAGACGTCTGCTCACACTGGCCTTGGACTACACATGTCCTCCTGCAAAGAGAAACGTATGGTCTGTGCATGCACAAGCATGCACTCACACCGCAGACAGACCCTGCTCTCCAGTGCTCGAAGGCCCCCAGAGGTCGAAGGCTCCCAGTGGTCAAAAGCCAGACATTAAAAGCATTCATAAAAGAACACTATCAGAAGTTCAGCAGCAGCACTGATTTCTGTGGTTGTCAGAGTTGAGTAAATAAACCCCAAGAGGCATTTAATATGGGGTCTGCTCACAAAGGGCCAGTCCTGGTAAGGAGCAGAAACTGGTATTGCTTTTCAGTCTTCCTTAAAGTGGAGACAGCCAGGACGAAGGCAGTCTTGGGGTTTCCTAGTCCATCAGCTGGTTCCTTTTCAGGAGTAGATGTTACTCTGTTTCCAGGATGCCCAACCAGAGCCAGTGAGGACCCTTGAGAGCACCCTGGTACAGGTGGTCCCTGCCCCTCTCCACAGCCAGCTCAGGGGCCACAGTGCCCACCTCGGATGGCGGGGAAGCATCCTTCCTCTTTGTACCCTTTGAAGTCTGTGTTCATCCTGAGTTCATGGTTTGCAGTCTCTGGCCCCAGTCACCAACTGCCAGGGCTGACTTGTGTCCCCAGAATCCCTGTGCTGAAGTCCTGACCCCAGGACCTCAGGATGGGGCTGTGTTTGGAGGACAGATCTTCCAAGGGGTGATTAAGGTTGAATGGGGTCATGAGGAAATTGGGTCACACTGTCCCAGTCTGACAGGCATCCTTATTATAAGGGGCGACCAGGACCCAGACATGGACAGAGGGATGACTACGCAAGGACACTGGGAGAAGATGACATCTACGTGCTAGGGAGGAAGACCTCAGGGGTAACCAGCCTGTTGATGCCACAATCTCCAGAACCGGGAGACAATATGAGCCCGTTGTTTAATTCCCCATCTGGGGGCTGTGTTATGCAGGCCCTGAGAAACTCCGACACCAGCAGCCCTCAGCCCCAAGCTGACCTCCCACCGCTGGCCCTATACGGAGCCCAGCGCCAGCCGTGGCTGACAACCGCCACCAGCCACACGTGGCCATGCCGTTGAATCTTTTAGAGAGACTTAAAGAAATCTTGTCCCTTTGCTCATGTAGTTTCCATTTTCGGGGCTCTTCACTCCTGTATCTGATTAATGTTCCCGTCTGGCATCTTTTCCTTCAGCTTGGAGGGCTCCCTGTAGCATTTCTCTTAGGGCGAGGCAGCAGGTGGTGACATTTTTGCTTTTTATGTCTGAAAAGGTCTGTTGTGCCTTTGTTTCTGAGTACTATTTTTGTTGGGTAGAGAATTTTCAGTTGATGGGTTTTTTCTTTCAGTACCTTGAAGATGTAGTTCCGTGAGACTCTTAGGCAACATTTCCAGTGAGAAATCTCCTACCATCCTTATCTTGGCTCTTTTATATAAAACATGCCTTTTTCTTTTCCCAGATTTCCTCTTTAACACTGGTTTTGAGTAATTTGGTCTCAATGAGTCATGGTGAATGTTTCTTCTTGGGTGTGTGTGTTTTGTGTGTGCGTGTTTGTGTGTTTTTAACTTCTTGGATCTGGAGGTTTGTAGTTTCCATCACATTTGGAAAACTTTCAGCCTTTACTTCTTTGAATATGATTCCTGTTCCCTCTCCTCCTCCTGGTCTGTCTCTCTTCCCTCTTAAGCACTGTGGACCCATCCATCAGGCTGCCAGAGGCCCTGGCTCACTAATGCTCTGCAAATTCTTTGACTCTGCGTCTTTCATTCTGGATAGTTTCTATTGCTTTGCCATCAAGGTCACTAACCTGTTCTCCCACAGTGCCTAATCCATCTTTAATCTGATCAATGTATTGTTCATCTTGGACACTGTGGTTTCAGCTTGATTTGGGTTTGATTTGGGTCGCAACCTTACACTGCCTGTGAAGTGAAGTGTGAAGTGAAGTGTGAAGTGAAGTCACTCAGTCGTGTCTGACTCTTTTTGACCCCATGGACTGTAGCCCACCAGGCTCCTCTGTCCATGGGATTCTCTAGGCAAGAATACTGGAGTGGGTTGCCATTTCCTTCTAGTCCACCCCAAAGAGCTGCCCTATATTCAGCCAAGGGTCGCAGTTACAGTTGGCAGGAGGAGGGCCCCGGGGACAGGCAACCCCTCTGACTATCTGTTCAGATGGAGCATCATCAGAGGCAACAGCAGGACTGGGGAGCTGGGCAGGGAGCTGCTGCAGGTTCCCAAGCGGAGACTCAATAGCAGAGGTGGTGAGACAAGCTTGATTTTATATTTTAAAGTAGAGCTGGACGGACTTTCAGACAGAGGGCAAGGGGGACCGGGAGAAAGAAAGGCATCTAGCAGTGTCTGAGGACTGGAAATTAAATGGTGGATGCCAGCTACTCATTCAGACAGAGGGCCTCCTCGGGGTGAGGTGTTCTCACCTGTTCCGCAACTCCACTGGACTGGCTTCCCTGGCTTCTTAATAAAGGAAGACTCCTGGATTCACTGGGTGATGGATTGAGAGATGGATACACAGAGTTGGAGATGGATATGCAGACCCAAAGGTCAAGAGAAGAAGGATGTCTCCAGAAGGATTGAATTTCCTTCCTCAAGCTTTCAAAGAGATGACCAGACAGGGTGAGCTGCCAGGGTCTGAGAAGCAGGAGAGGGCTGTGGGCTCTTGGCATCTGTCTGGCTCTTCCTGGCCATCTGTTCTTCTTCTCCACCCCCCACCAACACAAGGAAAACTGGGGTTCTTCCACCAGCCCTTGTTTCCGAATGGAGACAGGAGGCCCCCTATTTCTGATTCCATCCTCAGGACAGTGGTGAATACCCACTGGGGCCAGCCCTGGTCTGTCTGAAGGCCTGACTTCTATTCTGAGTCCCGGCCTGAACAACCTTCACCGTCACCAATGTTTATTGAGCACCTACTGTGTTCTAGGGACTCTTCAGTGAAGCAGACAGGAGCTGATCCAGACAGGATTGATCAGACAGACAGGAAGCCACCCTCAGGGGCCGTGTCTCAGAGTCATTAGGTGGGCAGACACACAGGCTCACAGATGTAGCTTCAGGGAGGGAAAGGGGCCATAAGGAAGACAAAACATGGCACAAGGGCCAGGAGCTAGACAGTGGCAGAGCGGGAACTGTCCCAGCCAGAAGGGTCTCTGGGGCTCTGGACCTGGGGCCTGAGTGGTGAGGAGTTGCCTGGGGAGACTGCTAACAATGCATCTCGTTGTCCAGGCCCTTGGTCAGTGGCAAATCCTGTCCCCAGGTCTGTAACCAGATGCTGGGGCCCCATGAATGACTGAGTGAATGAATGAGTGAACGAAGGCCTTGAATTAACCCCCTGGCTCTAAAAAGGAGACAGTTACTACCCCATGTTCTCAGGTGAGGAACTGAGCCTGAACCTGGAGGTTCTGAGCTATCTGCACGGTTGTGAGTAAGGGCCCTTTGGACCCCACGGGTGTGCCGGACTCCCCAGGGTCTGGTTTGCTATCACTCCAGAGCACGTGCCACCTGCCAGCAGAGCAGATGGTGACTGCCAGAAGCAGACGGCAGGACTGGCACAGGTTCAGAGCTCAGCAGGTGGCCCAGGACTCGGCCTGGCTCCTGCCGTCACTTTGGGTGGCAGCAATGTGGCTGCTGGCCCATGCCTGTCACTCTTGTCCACTCAGGCTCTGTCCCCGGCTGGGCTGTGGCCACAGCCTCCTCAAGACAGAGCGGAGAGGGAACAGTTGTCATGCTGAAGCTCAGGCCACCCACGACTGCCAGGAGTCACACCCAAGAAGCTGTTCTGAACTCAGTCCCGAATTCCTTGCAGCGGCTGGAAGTGTGAGGGTCAGAATGTGAAGCTGGACGGCGGGCTCCTCCCAGAAACCAGGCTGGGACCCAGCCTGCGGGGGGCTGCCTAGGTGCCATGTCCTCCAGTTGGACCCTCAGCCCCAGGCAGCAAACCCTGCGGCCACCCGCCAGTGACGGGGCCCGGGGCTCCCCTCCCGCCAGCTCATTTTCCTGTGTGCAGTGGCTCTGTTGAATAAGTGAATGGGAATGTGTGAGCTCTGTGTGCGTGTGTTCATATTTGATGCTCAAAGAGAAATGTCAGTTGGGGATAGTGTTTAGGGACCATTGAGACAGAGAGGGTGGTTGAAGCCAGAAAGTGTGACTGTCTGTGTGAAAACACACACTGAGGGAGAGGCTGAGGCTGGACCTTGTGCTACTGGGAAGGCCCACTTCACACACACGTGTGCACATGTCTGCAGTAGTGTGCACACGTGTATATGCCCACACGCATATAATACACATGGGCTCACATTTGCAATGCATGTGGATTCCTAGTTACACAAGCACACACGTGCACATATGTATGCAGATGTAGGCAAACAGGGACACGCACTTGGGCACACACACGAGCATTTGTGATGGGCTTGCTCACATGTGCATATACATACACAAACGCCCAGGCACAGATACATTCGCATGCATACAGGCATGTGTGTGTCCACGCTCACATGTGTGCACATGCTTCTGCTTGTGCAGACCCCTGGGATGGCACAGAGACCTTGCCCCTCACCCTGAATGCCGTCCGGCGAGGGTGCAGCCAGCACAGCCCAGGGAATCACAGTTTCTGCTGACGCATTAACCTTGGTCCCCAGTTTCCTCTGGCTCCCACAGCAGAGCATGACCTGAGGTCACCATGGCAGCCAACCTCGAGTCTGCCCTTTGCTTGAAGTTCAGCCTCAAGCTGGTGGCACACTTCTGCCTGGCATGCCTGATCTCAGGGACTGTGGTGTGGGCTGACCTCAAGGGAGGGTCCAAGCCGCTTTGAGAGGCTCCCTCTGCTCGGCAGATGCAAGGAGGACTGGGCCGGAGACGCTGACCACTGCCTGTGCCCCAGCCTCCAGCAGGCAGGTGGTCTCTGTCATTGCTCTCTGCACGCTCCAAGGCCCCCTGAGGCCCCGAGGTCGGTGCACCCCTGGGGCGCTTCTCCCCGAGAATGCCTTGGGTGTCACTGCTGAACCTCCTCTTCTGATCAAGGGGCCACCTCTCACTTAGGTGACATGTAGCCTGACGTCTCTTGGCTTTCAGCACACCCTTGGGGAGGGACACCTGGTCTGGAGGAGAGGGAAGAGGGGGCACCCTCAGGTCAGAGTTGACTCCCCCTGTCTGCCGTCTGCCTGAACTAGAAGGGGGGACTTCTGAACAGTGGGACCAGAGATGAACCCAGGGCACGTTCCAGCAAAAGTTCAGACGGTGCCCGAGTCCTCTGGGCCACCTCTTGAACAAAGATGAAGAAGAACGGAGCCGCGCGAGCTGCAGGGAGTTCAGCCACCCACCTGCACAGCCTGCCAGGCTGCGCGGCCCCCGCAGCCCCTCGCCGGCGGGCAGCTGGTGGAGGGGCCCTGGGGGCTGACACTGCAGGTAGTCTAGGGCCGCTGGGCCTGCTGGCCTCCCCGCAGGCTGATATGAGGCCGGCAGGCTGGCTGGGGAGGGATCAGCAGGGAGGGGTGCCCGGGTCGGGTCAGGGAATCTGCATCTCAAAGAGATAAATGAAAGCTGGCTGTCAGCGTCCCTCTGCACTGGAGGAATTATTTGTCCCCGAGGAAGGGCAGACCACAGCAGAAGTGCATTTCTAACATGAGCGGGAGAGATTGCAATCGTCCAGGAACTGTCTGGAAGGGCATTTCTGTGGTGCGCTGACCTTCCCGCGGGTGGGCGGCCCCCACCTCACAGACGGCACCCCGGGCTCCCACCACCCACCTGCCTCCCAGCCCATCCCCCAGCTCCGACCTGGGCTTCGCCAGGGACTGAGGGGCTTCACTGTGTCCTAACACAGAAGCGGCAGTGAGAGCCGGTGGGGGAGGGTGGGCTATTCCCACACTGGTAACTGCTCTTGTGAGCTCACAGGCGGCTCTGCCTGCACCTCCCGGGTCTGGTGCTTGCCTGAGCCTCTGATCACTGGGGGTCTGGGGACAGGCACACTGTCAGTGCATGACTGGACCACGCCAGCTGACAAGCACCCCCTCCGCCCAGTCCCTGGACCCAACACCAGGTGTCCTGCCGTGAGGCCTCATTAACGAGTACCCAGTGCCGAACACTCGTCCGGGCCCTTGCGACATCAGTGCAGATGCCTGCATCACAGAGTGGACGAGGGACCAGGACTAGGGTGTGTGTGGTGTGGGAGGGGCTGCTGAGGGCCACGGGGTCTGGGGGTGCAGGGCAGGGGCATCACAGTATGAAATAGGGTGCGTGGAACAGGCGTCTTAGCTGGGGTCCTGTATTGGCCTTGACTCCGTCACACATGGCCTCCGCCTGCAGGGGGTGAAACCGCATGTTAATAGCTCAGCGTCCATGGTCAGGGCCCGGCTCAGCCCTGCTGCGGCCTCTGCTCGGGCCCTCACAGGCTGCAGTTCAGGTGTCGGTGGGGCCGGCTCTCATCTGAGGCCTGACCGGGGAGGGTGGGTTAGGCCCACCTGGTGTTGGGGGCTCCATTGCTCAGGTCTTCTTGGACAAGGCCCTTGCTCCTTCCTGACCGTGATGGAGGCGGCCCTCTGCTCCTTGGTGCGTGGTCTTCCCTCCAAGTGGTTTAGCCAGGAGGAGGGAGTCTGTCAGAGAGACAGAAGACCCGCTCTCCCGTGACCTAATCACAAAGCCGTGTCCCTACATGTTCCCATGTTCTGCTGGTTGGTAGCAAGTCAAGCCATGAGGCCAGGCCACACTCAATGGGAGGCTGCCGGGGTGCCCGCTCCAGGAGGGGCTGACTGAGGGCCGACTCTGCCATCCCCAAAAGCAGCTTGAGATGGAGGTTAACACGAGGGAAGCTTTTATTGACAAGATACCTCAGGAGCGCAGGCCTCAGAGGCCAGGAGGGTGAAGGGCGGGGGTGGGGGGAGGGCTCACATGGACACGTGTCGTCCATATGGACCCCATGCAGGCAGCTGGGGCTCCAGCCTCTGGCTTCTGAGGAGCTCTGGGGCAGGTGGCCCAGAGCTGTGCCCCGAGGGATGGCCCCTGCTTCTCGCCGGTCAGAGCCGCCACGCTCCCGGTAGGTCCAGCTCAGGAGTACAGGGTGCAGAGGACCCCTTCGGGGATCCCGGGTGGTGCCTCGGGCCCCTGGGGCAGAAAGGGTGAGAAAAGATGGAGGGGTTGTGGGAAGCCCAGCTCTGGGCACCGGGGGCTCTGAAGAAGAGGGGGCTCCTGTAGACAGTGAGGGGTTTTGGGCCCCCCAGTGGCCCTGGAGCAGATGTCAGCCCCTCCTGTCTGCAGCCCGTCCATCCCAGGTGTGGACCCGAGGTCTCTACCGAGCTGGGACGGCAGAGTGAGCGGAGGTGGAGGGACCACTGGCCCTGACTCTGCAAGCAGGCAGGGACGTGCGGCCCCTGAAGGTCCCCAAGCAAACAGCTGGCCGCGTCACAGTGGGCCCGGCCTCCCTGTGCCTGGGGGCTGCACAGGCCTGCGGGAGGCTAGGTGGGAGCCGGAGGGACCAGGCTTCGGCTCCAGGAGGGCTGGCAGGCGTGGGGTTGGGCGAGCATATGCTTGTCGCAGCGGCAGCAGCTGTCAGCCGTCCAGAGTGCCGGCCCAGCCAGGCCCAGGGGGCCCAGGACTCAGCCAGCTGCCGTTTGTGACTGGGAAATTGAAGACGCTCTTGGCGCCAGGGGCCACAGGGAAGGGAGACAGAGGTGCGGGGCGCTAACTACCTCTGCCTGCACCTGTCCCAGACGTGGAGAGCTGGCTCAGCCTGGTGCAGGCCGCAGCCGGGATGGACTCTCTCCATGTCTGTCCCCTCCTCTGTGTGGGCCTGAGGACTGGGCTCCTCAGTGCCAAGTGGCTTCTCTTGGGGATGCGGAGCTTACAGAGGGGCCTCCAGGCCCCGGCTGGGAAGGGCTGGAGGTGGTGGGTCCTGAGCAGGATGGGGAGTGCTGGGCCTGCAGGGCACTTGGCTCGGTGCCAGGGATGCGGGTCAGGAAGTCTGGGCAGGGCCACATCAGCTCTGGGCGTCAGCAGCCAGCACCAGCCTCTTTGCCAGCCCTGGGGCCACCTTGTGGACTGCCAGCCTGAGCCTGTGTCTCACCTCTTTCCTCCAGGGCACCTCCACACCCCCTGCGTCTTAAACCAAAGGCCCTGTGAAGGAAGGAAAAACTTTTCTCCCACTTTTTGGCCCACCCAAGGCCCAGGAGGATGAAGGGGTCAGTCCAGGGTCACACCAGCCAGTGGCTTGGCCCTGACCATGGTGATGGTGATGATGGTATGACCATGATGACCTTCCATCCAGCAGATTCTCATGGCGTAAATGAGTTCCTCCCATGTCTGGAGCGAGCCTGAAGCAGAGACCCCCCCCTTCTCCCACACACACGCCTGAGTCTGCCTGAGAAGGCGTCGGTTGGTTTAAAGCTCTCAGAGCCCATTTCACAGATTCAAGTCTTGCAAAGAGGCAATGCCCAGAGGTCGGCCAACCCACTTCTTGTTTTCTCAATGAGGGTCTGGCTTGGCCAGGGTCACAGGGTCAAGCGGACCCATCGGGGGCCAGGGTTGAGATCCTGGTTCATCCCCTCCTACCTACAGTTTCTGTGTGGGCTGCAGCAATGGAGGGACCCCAGGGACCCCAGGCCCCTGCACCATATGTCTGTCCAGTGGCGAGGGGAGGGGAGTGGCTTCAGAGCAGGTGCGGGCGCCTGACACCTGCTGCCCTGTAGGGCCTGCTCTGGCCCTGATCATGGCCTCTGCCCCATCCTCTCCCAGACAGGTGTCCTCACCAGCATCTCAGGGCAGCAGAACAGGGGCAGGGTCCTCGTGGAGCAGGTAGAAGCCAGGCCAGGAAGGTGTGAGCTTGCTCCTGCCCATGGGGAGGGTGTGCAACCAGGCCGTGGGAATGAAGGGGAGCGGGCCCGTCTGCAGGAGATCACACAGAGGGCAGCGAGTGTGGCTGTGTGTGGGCTGTGTGCCCGGGCCAGGCTCAGCCCCCAGCCTCAGTGCCCAGCTGGGAAGTGGGGAGGGTGCTGGCCGACCACGAGCAGAGCAATGCCCACTTCACAAGGACAATGCAAGAGCCCGGGAAGCCCAGGCGCCAGCCTTTCTGTGAAGCCCATGGCAGAGAGGGCCTTTCTCCTGTGCTCAGAGCGGGCGTGGCCGGAAGGAGGGCTGATGCTGGGGGCATGTTGGGTTGTGGCAGGAGTGTGGCCTGAGAGTGTGGCCGGTGGGGCTGTGGGGACAGAGGGACGGGCCAGGCTGAGGCTGCAGGGGCTGCAACAGATGAGGCGGGCTGAGCGGAGAACAGGGGAGAGGAGGCATTCAGGGTGACGCGGATTTATAATTGGGTGCCACCGAGGGAAGCAGGGAAGGAGCCGGGAGGAGGTGCCGGTTTGCTGAGAGAGATAATGAACGGGGCTTTGGGACCAGCTGGGACGAGAGCAATTAATCTACACGGAGAGGAGGGCGGCTTTGCTGGCTCCGTACTGTACCTGCGCTGCTTACTCTGAATGCTCCTCTAATCGGCTTAGGGGTTTATGCAAATTCGGGTGTGCAGGCGCCCTGATTGGGTTGTGCAGGAATTGTCCAGGCCACCAGCCCTCATTTTCTCTGCAGCATCCTGGCTCCTGGCTCCTGCTCCCTGATGAGATCCCCCAGCCAGGATGGGGGTTTTAAACATAATTAGGACTAGAGCCAAAGGGGATTTCCATAGGAAAAAGTGCACAGGGCCAGAGGCCAGGCCACCCTGGGACCAGAGCTAGATGCAGAAGGAGGCTCCCAAAGTCGGAGCAGTGGCCACAGCTGGGAGGCTGAGAGCTCTGCCCACGGGCCAGACCAAGCCCCAGTCTCAAGCCAACACAGCGCTCTGACCAGCGTGGCTGTACACTGAGCCCTGACCCCAGTCACACTCTGACCCTGACCCTGGTCCCACTCTGACCCCTGACCCTGGTCCCTCTCTGAGCCCTGCCCCTGGTCACTTTATGAGCCTAGACCCTCGTCCCACTCTGAACCCTGACTCTGGTCCCACTCTGATCCCCGACCCTGGTCACACACTGATCCTTGACCCTGGTCCCACTCTGAGCCCTGATCCTGGTCCCACTCTGAGCCCTGGCCCTGGTCCCACTCTGAGCTCTGGCCCCATTCTGAGCCCTGGCCCTGGTCCCACTCTGAGCCCTGATCTGGGTCCCACTCTGAGCCCTGACCCCGGCCACACTCTGACCTGTGACACTGGTCCCACCCTGACCCCAGACTCTGGTCACACACTCAGCCCTGACCCTCCAGAACAAGACCTTTAACTCATTAATGTTCACTCATTAATTCCATAGACTTGTCCCAAACAGGCGCTCTGAGCCAGGCCCTGGGATGTCAGGTGCACCCGTGGACACTAAGCCCGCCCTCTTGGCTCACTGTCCGCCTAAGCGGGACACAGATGAACAACAGTGTGATGGTCATGGGCGGCATAGTGACCTGCTGGCCCAGGCGTCCTGTGGTCCTCTGGTTTTGTGATGAGGGCTACTTATGAGCAGAATTGCCCATCATGGCTGACATACGTGGGTCTGGAAGCCCCCAGGGGTGGCAGACAGGCCTCACTCTTTGTCACACTGTTGTTCAGCTGTATCCCTCTCAGGCGGACAGTGAGCCAAGAGGGCGGGCTCAGTGTCCATGTCTGTACCTGACATCCCAGGGCCTGGCTCAGAGCGCCTGTTTGGGACAAGTCTATGGAGTTTGCGAGTCAGTGAATGAGTTGGTCAAATCCAAACTATGATTCCTTTGGTCAAGAGGCTGCTTTCTTCATACGGCAGAGGAAGCATATACTGTCCTGGAGCGTCCAGGAGGTAAAGACGGGATCCGAGGGTGGGAGGCACATGGTGGGCAGTTATGCGTAGTCAGAAAGGCTTCCTAAGAAATAAGCCCCAAGCAGCAGTCAGATGAGTAAGACCCAGGGTGTGTGTGTATGTGTGAGAGAGAGAGAGAGGGAGAGAGTCAGGCTGCTGGGGCGTGGGGCAGGGCCGGGGGTGGGCCCGGGGGGCCTCTGCAGCGGGCGGCCAGTGAGGAAGGATCAGTGCTTCCTACACACCGAGCTGGCAGTCGGGTGACGTCACTGCAGATCCTCCTCCTCCTGGGCCGTGTCTGAGCCTTACCCCTCCATGGAGCATCGTGGGCTCAGGACCCTAGAATCTCCGGCTTCAAAGGGGCCGTGGAGGCCTAGGGGGCAGAAGGCAGAGGGATGCTGAGCGGCACGAGCCAACCTCAGGCCAGGCGGGTGCCGTCCTTAGCCTCTTCTGCTGGCAGCCAGAAGCAGCGACCAGTCCTGGTTTGCTTCCAGTGCTTATTTGGCTCTGATAAGGAAATAGCGAACACTTGGGGCATAAATCTTAGAAAATGTTGAAAAGCGTAAGTAAAAACACAGCGATGACTCAGAGTCCCAATTCCACCTCGGAGTCACTATTTCAGGACTGCCCTGCAAGGCTGTGCATGTTGCTCACTGCACAAAGGGGCTGAGGGAGGAGGCAGTTTCAGCTTGTGGTTTGTTTAGCAACCATGCGACCTGAGGGTGGCTGCATCCCCCTGGCAGGATGGGAGGCACGGGGGTGGCTTTCAGTTTCTGGGAAGATGCCATGTGGGCTGTGTTCATGCTGGTTCATCTCTTCCAGACTGTCTCCAACCATAACATCCTATAGACACACAACGTGCGCACATCTCTATCTTTATAAATGTAGGAAGCTGTGTCCACACTGCTGCCGGCCCCTTGCTGTCTTCCCTGTGAGATGCCTGTCGTCCTCTGGGGATGACCCTGGGTCTGTTTCCCCCTCCCCCATTGCTAGGCATTGCATTGCTTCCAGGTGCTCATTTCCACGAACACTTTGGTGACAAACACCTCTGCACACGAGGGCTTTTGCCATCCCTGGAACCAGGATTCCAACATGGGATGTTAGGGCTAATGACACCTGTCACCAGGTCACATGCTCTGTGGTCATGGGGCTGGTGAGTCTGAAGTCTACAGGGCTGGCCAGTGGGCTGGAAACTCAGGCAGGACTCTTGTCCAAGCTGAAGTTAATTCCCCTTTTTCCAGGAGATGTCCATTTTGCTCTTAAGACCTTCCACTGATTAGACGAGGCCCACCACACCACAGAGGGTCTCTTGCTTGACTCCAGGTCCTCTGACTGTGGCTGCTGATCACATGTCCAAAATACCTTCACAGTCATGCAGAGAGTGGTGCTTGACCAAATGCCTGGGCCACATAGCCCCGCCCAGCCAAGAGGTACAGTCATGTGGAAGGGTGTTACCTCCAGTGTATACCCAGGACAGTCACTCTTCATGTGTCCTACCCGCACTGAGCGTCAGGGATTTGGCAGTGAAATCAGGGCACATATAACAGCACCTCATGGCACTAGCAGAGAATCCAAGCTTCTTTTCACATAACTCTAGGTCGTGGACGTTTGAAATGGCCCAGTATGGTCAGACCCCTGTGGGGTCCCTGGACTTGAGAAGAGAGGAGGGTCTAGAACAGAGTCTTGGGTGGGGTGGAGGGGGAGAACGTTCCCTGGGGCATGGGGGGCAGTGAAGGAGTGGGGGCGGACCAGGCCCGGACAGACCTGCTGCGCATGGTCTGTTCACCTGGTCCTCCTCCCACCCCATCCTGACCATACCCAGGTGCTGAGACGTCTCCGTGTCATGAATTTCAGATACTTAGGAGCTGAAACACAGGTTCTGGTCTCGCTGGGTTGATGGGGGGCTGCAAAGTGGTGGCACGGGGCCCAGTCCAGACTGTGGGCGCCATAAACACTGCTCACTGCTGGTGTTTTACTGAGAGAATGAACGGGGCTGGTGCAAACAAGATGCCCAGCACGTAGTAGGCGCTTCATAAGCCCGGGCCCCCTCTCCTCCCCGTTTTGTCTCGAGGCTCAGTTTGCAGTGAGAGCAGTTGAGAGAATTGGGTCAGCTCCTATAATATCTTCTCACTGATTCCAATCACTCAGGCAATTGCTACATCATTAACCCAGATCATCACGCTCTTCAATCAACCACCGAGAATAGTGACACTCCAGGCGCCCAGCACGGAGCCTGCAACGCAACAGTGACCCGGGGTTTGCCGAGAGCCCACTTGAGACGTCTGGTGTTTGAGGGACGGACAGCCCGGGGCCCATGGTAAGGGCCTGTTGGCCCAGACTGCTCTGCTCTCTGAATGTGTATCCGCCCTGAAACGGGATGGTGAGACAATGACAGCCTCGTGGTCCTTGTTCAAATCACCACTGCATGCACGTGTGTGTGTGTGTGTGTGTGTGTGTGTGTGTGTGTGCATGAGAGAGAGAGAGAGAGCAAAGGTGGAGGGGAGTGGAGGAGCAGAGAGAGAGAGGAAGGGAGACCCAGAGGCACAGAGAGGGAGAGAGAAATAAGGACAGCTCGGCATGGGGGAGAGGGTGCAGACCATGGGCCCAGGACGTCCCTGGGGCAGCTGTGACCTTGGCGCGCTCTTGACGTGTCTGTGCTCGGGGCCCCTCCCTGTAAGAGGCTCCTGGACTCACCTACAGGCTGCGGCTGGGATCAGACACATCAGGAAACACTCGGGCGGAGCAGGTATGTGGAGAGTCTGCTGGGGTCCCTCCCCTGGCTCCTCACTCTCTTCCCACCTTCACGAGTCCTGTGGGCCGGGGCTGCTGGTGACCTCTGTGTGTTCAGGTCCAGGCACCACACTGGATGCACCGCCACGTGGCTTCTGCTGTCCTGAGCTCATTCCCAGCAGAGCCTGAGACACATCCGTTTCTGTGGGAGCCTCTGTGGACCCCCTGGGGTGGCCAGGCCCTGCGCTAGGCATTTCAGTTGTGGCTGGCTGTCGTGGTGAGAGCTATGGTGACCACTGCACTGCAGAGACCCTCCCCGCTCACATGGGCACCTCTAGGGCTGTTGCCAAGCAGACTGCCCAAGTTCCGAGAGGCAGCTTATCAGAGCAGCGGCTGCCATCACGCCCTCCAAGATCACAGACAAGGTCACTCTTCACATGACCTGTGTGAGTTGAGGCCATGTCCCTGGATAGTGTCACTGTACCTAAGCACCCACTTGGAGTGAAAGTGTGACACTGTTAGTCTCTCAGTTGTGTCCAACTCTTTGCAACCCCATAGACTGCAGCCCAACAGGCTCCTCTGTCTGTGGGATTCTCCAGGCAAGAATACTGGAGTGGGTAGCCATTCCCTCCTCCAGGGCATCTTCCCGACCCAGGGATTGAACCCTGGTCTTCTGCATTGCAGGCAGTTTCTTTACCAATTGAGCCACCTGTCGAGCAAATATTTATTGAATGAATGAAGGATGATGAATGGATGAAACTTTGGCCCTGTTTTTTTCTTCATCAACGCAGCCAACACCCCACACCAAGTGCTGAGGATGAAGCATGTGATTGCACACACATGTAAGCCCTGTCACTGCACACATGGCCACGCCGCCTGCCAGGATGGACGTACCCAGATCTGAAAAAAAATCCTATTATTTCATTGTAAAGTAAATAAAGCACTCAGCAAACAGAAAGATGAAGCCCCTTGCCTGCTAGTAAGTGTTTTAGGATCTAACGCAGTTGTTTTCCTGTCCCCGGATCCAGGACATTAAACAGGTGATAATGATGTGGCCTGGGTTGGGTTAAACCAGCAGAACGCGATGCGCCAGCTTTATATCATCTGCGCTCCTTTCCGAAATGCCTCCTTCCCAGGGCGATGATTTAATGTTATGTCCTGGCTTTTATGGAAAGGATATAACAAGAAAGATCCATTTGAAGGACGTCCCCCTCTCTTTTGAAAAACTGTAATCTAAAACTCGTCCATGCTGCTAGCCAGAGCTCCTTCCAGGAAGGCACGAGGCATAAATTTCTCCTAATCATTCTGTTCTCCTGGAAGCATTGTGGGGCCCACTTAGGTGGAGCATCACTGGCCTGAGACCCCAGGCCTGCCTGGACCTGTCCTGTGTTCCTGGACTCCTCTGCTGCCAAGATGGAGGAGGTGGAGGGGACAGCCGGCGGCCAGGGGTCTCTGGTGGGGGATGGACATGGATGTACCGTTCAGAGCAGTGACTCCCAGGAGCTGCCGGAGGAAGGTTTCGAGGCCTGGTCCCAGCTGTGTGACTTTAGTGCCCCGTAGCCTCAGGGGGCCCTTCTCAGGCAATTTATTCTCTGACCACTCATGAGGACTAATAACTCTGAGGCTCGATGAGACATGAAGCTTTGGAACGTCATCTGCACCAGACCCCGTGTCAGGCCTTCCCAGGGTGTCTGGGGCAGTGAGGTCACGGGGGGGCCTGCCCCGTTTCTGGGTCATCGCTGGCCCGGGGTCTCACTCTAGCCCACGTCCAGTCTGGTTTCTGGACCGCTTGATCAGACCTGGTCTGATGGACAGGGGCAGCACAGCGAATCAGTTGGAACTCAGGGGCTATGGACACAGCCTTATCTGGAAAAGGGGCTTTGTAGATGTGACAAAGTCCAGGATCTCGAGATGAGATCTTTCTGGATCCAGGTGGGCCCTAAGTGCAGTAAGAGTGTCCTCAGAAGAGAAGGTAAAGGAAACAGACAGGGACTCCCGGAGGCCAAGAGATGATTGAGGCAGAGACAGGAGGGACCACGGGCACCTGGAGCCCTGGGAGCTGGAGGAGACAGGCGGGACCCTCCCTGGGGCCTCAGAGGGAGACCCTGCCCACATTCAGATGTCAGATGCTGGCCTCCTGAACTGGGAGATAATCCATCCCTGTAGTGTGAAGCCCACCCACTTGTGGTCACTTGTTTGGGCAGCCCGGGCCACTCACATAGGGTAAAATTGGGCCCTGGGGGCTCCTGCCGTGGAGCCCGTGGGTAGAGTGCTCTGAGCACCCCAAGAAATGGACAAGCTGCTCGGGCCGCAGCCTGGAGGCGGCACGCAGCATGCGCGGGGCCTGGGGAGCAGCGGGCCAGCCAGTCCCACGTAGAAGGGTCTGGGTCCCAGGCTGAGGGGCCCTGGGGAGCCCCGGAGTTCAGAAGCAGGTCAGCCCCCAGGCCTCATCAGGATAACGACTGTCCTCGTTGTTGAGTCAGGAACTCAGCTGAAGGAAGACCTCGTTTAGTCGTCACTCTGTGAGTGATTCCTGTTATTATCTGCCTCCTAGAGAACAGGCTCAGAGAGGCTCATTTGCTGGTTCTGATCACACAGCTTTGATGAGCGCAGGGCCCAGGTTGGATGGGAAGCTGAGGTCGTAGCCCCAAAGGCTCCTCTGGCTTCGCCTCCTATGGTCGCCCCTGGGGAAAAAGCATGGTGGGCCGTGTGGGACAAGCTGAGCTCTGTCCCTTCCTTCCCACTCAGATGGAGGAGGCGGGCCTGGGTGACAGCCCCTGGAGCACCTTGGAGAACCTGCTCCCAAGGGCGGCACCGTGGACGCACCATCTTCTGGATCCCCTGTGTGTTCACGTCCTCAGCTGTGGGTCCCAGATCACACCCTGGGCTTGAGGGGTGGCCCGGGCAACTGTGGGGTCAGTGGTGGTCTCTAGACTCACATGGGAAGGTAGGAACATCTGCTCTGGGAGGATGGGGGAATTAACCCCGAGGGGTGGGTTCGTGGTGATCTCTGGGAGGAGCAGACCAGGAGACCCCGCTGCCCTGGCCCTTCCAGAGTTAAAGCTGCCACCCAGAAATCAGAGGAAGCTGTTAAGTTTGTGCAACTTCACGCTCAGCAAGGCAGACACACACCAGGGAATCTGGCATGATGGATGGGCCCCATGGGTGCTCTTGTAAGCTGCTCAGAGCACCAGAGCCAGGGGCCCCGGGCCAGCCTTGCTGCCGAGCAGACCACGGGCCTCTCCAGTTGGGCTGCCGCCACACCAGCCTGGCCCGCTGTCCCTCACAGATGGGCTCCACAAATAGTGAGGATGGCAGGAGACAGGCGGGCCCCACGTGTGGGTGAGGATGGCTCGCCCAGCAGCTACGGAGAGCTCGCCAGGTGCCCGTCCTTAACTGGGTGCCGGAGGCAGAAGCAGGCGAGGCACAGGCGCTCAGCAGCTCAAGGGAACCCGCGGCAGCCAGCAGGACGCTCGCCCACGCCGCTCTCAGGACAACACATGCTCTACGCACAGTCAGGACCGTCCAAGGGCTCTGCCTGCTGTGCCTTTCGACTCTGAACTCAGACCAGCCCATCATCTCCAGTGCTCCCCCCGCTGTGGAATCCTTCATTCCTGTCTCATCGGGAAACGCCCCAGTAGTCCCGGCACGTGGCGAGTCTTTAAACATTTGCTAACCTGAATTTAAACTTAGAATGCGATAACGTGCTAGGTTAGTGGTCCCCAACTTCATATCCTCTGAAAAGTGAAAGTGAAGTTGCTTAGTTGTGTCCGACTCTTTGTGACCCCATGGACTGTAGCCTACCAGGCTCCTCCATCCCTGGGATTTTCCAGACAAGAATACTGGAGTGGGTTGCCATTTCCTTCTCCAGGGTCATATCCTCTAGGAATCTCAAAATGTGACCGTATCTGGAGAAAGGATCTTTACCAGTGTCATTGGTCAAAATGAGGTAAAAAAAAAAAAAAAAAAAAAAATGAGGTCAAATCTGAGCAGGGCAACCCTTCGTCCGATGACTAGAGTCCTTATAGGAAGAGACGCAGAGATAGCACAGAGGAAATAAGGCCCCGTGAAGACAGCGGTGGACGTTGAATGATGCAAATGAGGGTCATCGAGGATGGTGGGCACGCGCTGCACCTGGAGGAGAGGCCTGGGACGGACTCTTCCAGAGCCTCCGGAAAGAACCAGCCCTGTCAACACATTCAGCTCAGACTTTTGGCTTCCAGACCCGTGAAAGACTGCATTTCCATTGTTTCAAGCTGTCCAGTTTGTGGTGCTTTGTCTCAGCAGTGAGACGGTAAGAAGACACACCAACAGGAAGCCGTGCCCGTTGGACAGGCTGAGCTGAGCCAGGTAACAGTCCCCATGTCTCCATGGCCCCAAACCACCCTCGTTTGTTTCTCAGGCCCTCGCAGGTCAGCAGGATGTTTTGTCCATTCTGGCATCTTTGGGACCTAGGCTGATAGAATGGCTGCCACCCCAAATATCCTGCCTGCTCCGGCTGAGGGCAGGGAGGGGAGGGCATCCCAGTCCACAAGCACACACTCCGGTCTGTACGTGGCGCGGGTCCCTCTGCACAATGCGTGTCTACCATGGCCAGTCACGTGGCTCCACCCAACCTCAGGGGGATGGGAAGGGGAGGCCACTCTGCTGTGACCACCATGGTGCTCGCCTCTCTGTCTCAAGTCAGGACTGTGGAAGAGCGTGGGGTTGGAATCAAGTGACCCGGTTTTGAATTCTGGTCCTTATGAGACTTGTCACAACCCTTGGTACAAAGTGATCTGGATCTGATCCATTAGTTCTGATGAAGGGAAGAAGGATGGATGAGGGATGTGTGATAGATGAGTGGATGGGTGGATGAGTAGATGGATGGTGGATAGATGGGTAGATGAATGGGTAGATGGCGAGATGAGTGGATAGATGGGCAGGTGAGTAGATGGGTGGATGAGTGGATAGGTGGGCAGATGGATGGATAATGGGTGGATGGATGGGTGTATGGATCTATTGATCGTTTGCTCTGAACCGGATGCTTTTATGAATTAACCAGTTTAATCCATATGCCTCCCCTATGTCATTATAGTCCCTAATGTACTGTCAAAGAAGTTTAACTCAAGATGCCCAGCTCATGTTTCCAGGGTCACCTAGCCCAGCCCTGTCACTTTCCAGTCCCAGGTGAGAAATTACCCCATGGCAAGAGCAGAGGGCTCGCCTGAAGACCGTCCTTTTCCACCCACCCCCAGCTCCTGGGACTCGACTTGTTTCCCAGCACCCTCCGTCAGTCCAAGGAGAAAGGAGGCTGCAGTCCCTGGAGCGTCCAGCGTGCTGCCTCTCCTGCATGCCTGCAGGGGAACGATGATCCCCAGTCATACACCCGGGGTCTCAGAGCAGCTTGGCTCCCGCACCAGCTCCTTCCGTCTCTCTTGGGGTCTTTGTGTGAGCCAAACATTCTTCTTCTGACTCCATTCTTTTTGATACAAAGAAAAAGTATTATAAAAAAGCCCAAAGCCACAGTGATTCGTCTCCAACTCATTTCAGGGTTTCAATTATCTAAATTATTGCTTTGCCCTGGCACAAAAGGAAGAAGCTCTATTTTTAAAGTCGCTGGGAGATCAGCACTGGGCTGCCTCCCCGTCAACAATGCACAATAATTTTGATCAGGCGCTCATCACGTTTCAATAGCAGCGACAATGGCATTGACCGGGGTCCCCGGGGATTTTATTTTTAGCCTGAAAATCACAGAGGAGGAGCCAGGAGGAGATTTCATGTGGCAGCCTGGGCTTTTGAATGTCTCCTCTGCAAGGCCAGCCAAAAATCGTATTTGGCTCCCGGCAAACTGGGAGAGTCTGAGTGGGAGGGCCGCTTGGCTGGGAGCAGGACAATCGGTCTGACACTGGTCTTGATGCAGCTGTCTGATCCTTCAGCAAAAGGCTCCTGGGCCTGGCTGGGAAAAGAACGCTCCCATCAGCCGCTCTCTGCCGTGGGACACTGGCTGGCGATTGTGGCGGCTGTTTATTCCCCAAGTCATAAGTCAGTGCAGCTAATGATGTCATTGAATGGCAGGTGTCAGTGGCCCCATCACCTGGGGAGTAGTTTCTAGCTGAAATGACAGAACATGTCCAGGAAAGGGCCCTGCAGGAGACAGACACAGAACACTATGAGGGGTGGGGGCCACACTTCCCTGGTGGTCCAGTGGTTCAGACTCTACACTTCCAACGCCAGAGTTGCAGGTTTGATCCCTGGTTAGGGAGCTAAAATCTCGCATGCCATGAGGTGAGGCCAAAAAAATAAATAAATAAAACAAAAAACAATAAACCAAAAAAGAAACAAAGAACAAAAAAGAAACACAAATATATAAAGACAAAAAGCTAGCGGACTTGAGGTGGGAGAGGGAACCAGGGGAGGCTTCATGGAGGAGGCAGCGATCAGTCTGAGCCTGGAGAAGCAGAGCCAGTCTTGAAGGCTGGAGATGGGAGAGAGGGTGTTCTGGCAGAACAGTGAGAGCAACACCTCGGGGCCTGAAGGAGCAGGCCGCACAGGCGGTGGGGCACTGAGTCTGAGCCCACAGGGAGGGGGAGAAGGGGAGGAGACAGGGTGGACACTGGAGGTGTCAGAGAGAAGGGGCGGAACAAGGTTGAAGAGGCTCCAGCCCTGGGTCTCCGTGTCCCTCTTGATGCCCTGATGAGTTCTGGTGTCACACACTGAGCACTCAGCTTCCCTGGTGCTGTGGGGACATCCTGATGTCGATAAAGCTGGGGTCTACCCTCCAGGCCCTTTCAGCCTTGGGACCTTTTGTCCCTGGCCCCAGAGTGATTCTCAGGATAAAGGACGATTCGGCCATGCTCAGCCGTGAGGCACTTGGCGGGTGACTGTGGCCGCTGTTTATTCCCCGAGTCAGAAGTCAGTGCAGCTAATGATGTCATTGAAGGGCACTTTGTCAGTGTTTCCCCCCTGTTTTATTGAGGTGCAATTGACACATAACATTGTGTAAATTGAAGGTTTACAAAGTGTTGATTTTATACATTGATAAATTGCAAAACGATCACACCAGGAGTATTTGCTACCTCCATCTCACCACATCGGTGTCATTTCTTTTTTGTACACGTTGCAAACATTGATGAACCTTATTCCAAGCACAGTGCTGGGGGCACAGAGTTACTGCCTGGGGAAAGGGCTCAATGAGTGGTCGGGGCTAGCTCCCCGAAGTCCAGAGACTCTGATTCAGTCAGCATCTGCCACCGAGGAGGCATTTGGCTTGACCTTGAGTTGTGACCTCGCATGGATCACAGGGCTCTCAGGACCGCTCATCTTCACCCCATTTGCCACAGAGGGCTGTGATGTGTGCCTCCCAAAGCCCAGGAGGCGGGTGAGATGGGTGTGTGTGCCCACTGGGCTGAGGAAGACCAAGCTGCCTGCCCACAGGAAGCCCGCTGTGAAGGGGAGACAGGCTGGGGGATCTGGGGGAGAATTCGACCTATGCCTCCACCAGGTCCTCAGCCTCCTGGGTGGCAGGAGAGTGGGGGGGACTGTCTTTGTCAAATAGGATGGCGGTCCTGCCATATCAAAGTGGGTATAACACGGTCTGGGGACACGTGATCCTAAGTCACTCATGTGCCCGGCACGTCCTTCCGCAGCTCCGGAGGGAGAAGGCACTGATCAAGCATGCCCGAGGCCCAGCGATGAATAAACATGAAGACGGTTGCGCCCAAATTTAATCTTCCTGAGGAGTATACGACAGGGACAAATTAGGGCTGACAGGAGTGCAGCGCGAACCCAAACACACGTCCTCTTGCCCTCAGCCAGGCCTCTCTGCCTCTGCTGAGCTCAGGGCTCACTGCCAGCCTGGCCTGGTGCCCACCCTCACAGTGCACACAGAAGCTGAGGACAGAGTGGGCAGGCTGGTTTATGGGGCTCTTGGCCAGGAGGTGTGAGCAGGAGCCAGGCCAGCACCTTTATTCCACCCTGACCACCTAGCCAGACACGCAGGGAGTGGTTCTCAGCTGAGTCAGAAGCAGTCTTTAGTCCACCCGGTGACCTTGGGGACGCAGCTGGCCACAAAGTCTGCTCTTCATCTAATCAAAGACACTGCAGATTTTGAGATATACTCTTTTTCTCGGCATTACTAAAAAGTAAAAGACGGACAACTGCATTGCAAGATGTCATTGGCGTGAGAAGCAGCCTGTTTCAGAGCTGTTCAAATGTGCTCCTTTGACTGATTGGATTGGGGAATAAACCCTCAAATGTGTTAGTTTCTAAGAAGCATTAACATTTCACAGAGTTTGATGGGCAGATGAAGCCAATATGATTTGTGGAGTCACCAAAGCCAGAAGTAGGACTGAGCAGGTGAATGTACAGGTAGGCAGCCCAGCTTGGTGAAGAAAAAGGTCTCTGGCAGTCAGAACAATTCACGGTGGAAAGGCAAAATTCCAAGGGAGTGAGCTGCCCAAAGCATGGGAGTGTTCAATCCAGACTCAGTGGATGCCTGAGAACTCAAGAACTGCACAGACTGCCCTGAACACCCTCAAACATCCTCTCCATTCAGAGACTCAGGCTTAGAAACATGACTGGGCTTAGGGAGGTGGGTAGATCAGATGTCTCCCAAAGTGCCTTTCAGCCATGACTTCCCAGAGTACAGAGCTGCCCTTTGGTATTCTTTGTTTGTCTTGCTGTCAGCTGTTTTTTTGGGGACTCAGTGGATAGATGATTAATGACAAGAGACGAAGGGACTTCCTGGGAAGTGACGGAGACCGCTATCTGTCCCGGGAAGACAGCCGATAATCACCAGCTGCACTTGGCAGTCCACAGGGGACCACACTGAAGGTGCCCAGGTGGAAAGATGAGGGGGACCCCTGGGGGAGGCTTCCCACAGGGAGCCTGGGCCCTGGCTCAGTGGAGGGCTTGAGTGACCGGCAGGAGGAGCCAGACCACCCTCCCTGGGGCCCCTGTCTTTGGACAAGCCTGGGCGAGGCTGTGATGAAGCTGTTGGACCCACCTGGTCATCAGTTGATTCTGCCCTTGCCCCTCAGTTGACCTCAGTGGTTGTACTGGACCTGTCCGAGCTTCTTCCCCTACACCCCGGCTCTGGTCCACAGTGCCCATCTCTGATCTGTCTACACGAGCGGTACTTACTTCTGTGTGGCTCTTGTCACCACCTCCTCGGACATGTGGCGGGCAGCTGCCATCATCCAGAGCACTCCTAGGGCCAGGTTACAGGCAAGACACCCAACACACAGTCTCATGTTCATGGGGTCACAGAGAAGGGAATCTGAGCATTCTCATCGTGCAGAACAGGAAGCCAGGGCTAAGAGCTCAAACAGCAGGGCTTCTGGCACATCTGGAGAGGCTCCCAGAGCCTGCAGTCTGGCCTGCCGAGAGGGATCCTGGCTGGGGACGTGCTGTGTAGGGCAGCCAGGGGCCCCTGGGAGCCACACCCTGTGTCGTCCCTGTCGTGACCCCTCTCACACTCTATCTTGCTTCTCTAGTGCAGAGTGGTTGGAGCAGCTGCCCAGGCCCCTGTCGGAGGCCTTGGGTGAGGAATCTGGATGCAGTCCCTCTCCGGCCGGCCAGCTGGGGTGCCTGAGGACCCCCTCCTCCCCAGGGGCTTCACTGTTTGGCTCAGACCCTGGCAGAAATCTCCCCCTGCAGGAAACTCTCCCTGCCCCTGTCCTCCCTCAGGCTCTGCCCAGTTGAAGGACAATTCCAATCTTGGTGGAAGGACAGACTTTAGTGGCCTGTCCTTCTAAAGGACCCCAAACATTCCATCACCTTAAAGATGCCTGAAATCTTCACCTAGATTAGGAGGGCCGCCCTTGGCATTGCTCAGCTCATTGGACACGTGGCTCCAGTCTCCACCTCCGTCATCCTTGGCCTTCTCCCCACAGGTCTCCATACGACCGTCATAAGTGGACACCTGTCCTTGAATTCAAGGCCCACCCTTTTCCAGGATGGCCTCATCTTTGTTCCTCAGTTTTGCAAACAGCCTGTTTCCAGTAAAGGTCACATTCTGAGGTTCGGGCATAGTGAATTTTCAGGAAGATGCTATTCAGTTCAGTGCACCCCAAGTGTCTGCCCTTCCGGGGTTCTCGAACCCCTTCTCCAGGCCTCTGTGTGCTCTGACCCAGCTCTCAGGGACCCGATTCCCTACCAGCCCTCACACTACCATCACGGCCTGCCTTAGGAATGCTTTCTCCAGTCTGGGGTGATCATCTGGGTCACCGGGACTCAGCCCCAGCCCCGCGTCCTGCAGAGCAGGAGCTCTCAGAACAGAGAGCTGGTGACTGGTGTCTGAATCACAGGGGGGTTTCCCTACCATCTGGCTGCCTGACAACATGGCAAGGGGACGGCCAGGAACAGGTAAGCTCCCCCACCTCCCAAGTGTCAAGCAGAAGCTGCAGGCCTGGTTTGCCAGCTGGGTGGGGCAGGTGGGGGGCAAGGGCTGCGGAGAGGACCTGCAGGAAGGAGGACCTGGGAAGCAGATGTGGTGGCCGCTGAGACGCTGAGACGCTGCAGACCAGGCAGCCCCCTGTAGCCCCAGCACCAGCGGCAGCCTCACCTGACAGGCTAAGCTGTGCAGACTGTGATCAGCACCATGAGAGCAGCCTGGGGTGCTGTGCACTTTATTTCAAATACATCTCCTCATTCTTGTCTCCTGTGATCCTTCCAACAGCCCCTGGGAGACAGGGATCTTCGAAGAGATGCTGCCCCCTCCTCCACTGGCGCTCCTGTCTCACCTGTAGCCCCGGGATCCCGGGATCCTGGTACGGAGACTGTCCCGTGGATGTTAGGTGAGTAGCAGGGCCCAGGGGCCTGGGTTCTCGGCCAGCCAGGCGGCCTGAGTCTCTTACCTCTTGGTCTTCCAAGCCCAGCTCATTACCTCTCCTACTTCGTTGCTTCAGAGAGTGGATCTAAGTCAGTAATTACTTTCTGGTCAGTTGAGGGGAAATGGAGACTGGGGAAGTTGTCCAAGACTGCGAATCTTAGATATGGACGCTTTACCCCAAATCAACCACTCAAACCCCCACTCCCTGGCCTCCCCCCTCCGCCAGGAGCCTCCAGGGCAGAAGCATCTCTGAGTAGAACATCTCAGAAGAGAGAGCCTGACCTGGCCTCTTCCAGAGCGGGGCTGGCCCTATACACCAGCCTGCCTCCTCCTGCTCCAGACGCGGCCCTCACAGAAGCCCACGTGCAAGGTTCCCCTGAGGAGTCTTTGCCTGCCTGGTACACACGTGCACATGTGCTCACACGCGCGCACACACACCCCGCCCGCCAAACTTGGTCACAGAATGGCGAATCTTTCTCCTTTGCCTGAAGGGAAGCTAAAGAGTGAGGAGAGGAAATTAGGCATCACAGCAAAGTGGTGTATTTTTTCCGGGTAATTACCCACACCTTGTATAATCTAATGAGCCGTCCAGAGGCCCGGATGGAACACTGAGGAGCATTATTGGATGTTTCCTCACAGTTTACCCATGTGGAGGAGTCAATTAATTTATAGGTGGAAATGTGAGTGTGCATGTGAGCATATGAGAGTGTGCATGCGTGTGCTTCGTTAGTTTTTCTCTGTGTGTAAAGCGTGAAAGGGGAGCAGCCATGGGTGGCCTGGGCTCTGTCCGTGTCAGCCCCTGGGGGGTGGAGGTATTGAGGCTGGTGGTCTCAGCTACTTGAGTCAAGAGCCGAGATTCATCCATAGGGAGCATGAGGTGTGCAGGGGTGAGCACACACTTGCAGACGGATCAGCCCAGACACCAGGTGGGGACTTTTTCCCATTCGACATCTCAGCATTTCTTAAACTCAGGTCATTTCAATGAGCTTGCTTTATCACCTTATTTTTACTTCAATTTATTCATATTTTTTGTTTAAATTAAGCATAGGAAGATATTGTATTACTACATAGTATCTGGGAAGTCACAGATCTGATGTAATTGCTGTAACACACTTCTAGATGATCACATCACCTTTTATTAGAACAGTGTCTGTGTAACATACAAACTTATCTCCTTTAACCCTCCTGACATTTGAGACATGACCGCATTGGACACAGAGAGGTGAAGCCATTCTACCCTAGGTGCACAGCTGGAGGCGGCAGGGACCCTGGAGGGCAGGGCTGGGAGACCCTGGCCACAGGGGTGGGACCCGCCCAGGTCCAGGGCCTGCCAGCCCCTTAGCAGTCTCCATTGGCTTCTGTTTCCTCACTTCAAAATCTCCCATGGCTGAAGCCTTCCCATACGCATGGAGCAAAAGCACAGAGGTGAGGGCCTCCCTCACCTTTGGGAGTTTCCTGGGAACCTGTCTTTCTCTCCCTGCAGGAAGAGACACCCCCGAAGACCGGGCCAGCTCTCTGCTGCTCTGAGTGGTCAGAAAAACACACCTGGTGAGAGGGAGGCGATGTGACCCAAGATGTAAAATATTGGCCAGAATGGGGACCTGTCATCCCCAGCCCTGAAACTTGATGCCCCATCACACTGGAAGCGGCAAGCTGGGGCAGAGTCAAGGCCAGCCAGAGCAAGCTCTGAGATGCCCAAAGGTGCCCTCCGCTGGAGAGGTCACCCCGGAGGCCACAGCCGGGGTGGGGACAGATGACGCGGGGGAGGTGGCCCTCTCATGCCCCTTCCTGGCCCACATCCAGATGACGCTGAGCAGAAGCCCTGGAGCGCTTGCTCACTCGAGACATGGGGGCCTCTCCCAAATCCCCGCTCTGATGGGGTAGCTCCAGCTCCATCCTCCAGGAGAGGGGAACAAGGTGACTTGTTGATAGAAAGGTCTCATCCACACACATACAGGGCACAGCGGGCAGGCCACGCTGCCTGCTTCCTCCTGGGGTCCTTTGCAGAGCCTCAGTTTCCTCCCCTCCTGATGCTGAGAACTCAGTGAATCTCCGCGAGTGGAACCTTCTTCCAGCGGCTCCTTGAGGTGCAGATGCTCCATCCTGCTGGGCCTTCGGGGTCTCCCCCAGGGGCTCCCAAATTTGCGCCACTCTGCCGGGCCAGCAGTCTCCCCTGGGAGCTCCCAAAGCCACTCCCTGAATAACCGGTCCTGATAATGGCCCTCATCCGCACCTGCACTTAGACTAGCCCACCTTCCCACACCCATCAGCCCTCGGCCCTGACCTGCTTGGCAGCCTCAGCCTTTCCAGCCTTCTGTCTCCACTGTCGCCCGTCACCTCAGTCCCTCCTTTTAGTTGGCAGATTAAACGAAGGATGATTTGCATAGCAATAAAAAGGTAATTAAAATCACCAACACATGAAAAGCCCATTATAAGATTCCCTGGGAAAGACAGCTCCCCTAGTCAGGAAAGACCCTGAAAGAGGCTGGGGGTGGCGAGCCAATTACCAGAGCATGTGAGTTGTCCATTATCAGCACTGAGGATTGCAAATATAAATATTAATTGCTGCAGGGCCAAGTTGTTAACAGCCAACCAAACTCATAAATACCCACTCACAGTTAATGGTGACGGAGTGCGTGTCCACGGCAGGGCTTCGGAAAGTGCAGGGAAGGCTAAGTCGGACACCACAGCCTCTGTGTCCCCTCATTCATTCAGATGCAGCTGCAATTTCCAATAGCTGATTGCCTTTCAAGGTCTGATTTACTGTGTGTCAGGGTATTGATTTATTCATTATTTATGACCACTTAGAAGGACTGTGTGTGTGTGTGTGTCCAGGTACACATACTGATACAATAAATACACGCACCACGTTATTGTTGAGTTGATAATGAAATTAGAGCTCTCCAGGCAGTCAGCGGTCAGCAGGAGTCCCTGGCGGCCGTCTCCCTCCTGAGGACGATGGCTGCTCTGTCATAACATCCATATGACAGCCCATCGGCCATGAACGGGCAGTCAGAGCTCAGAAACCAGGCTGCTGTGTGCTTGCACTTTGAGGAATCTGATGGTGGAGTATTATGTGTCCCTCCCCCCATGATTCTGCTGTGGAAAATACATAGATAAATGGCATGAGCTAGAGGCCCCTTTGGTCCAGCTGAACAGAAGACCCCTGAGTCAAGCTGAATGAAACCCGGCCGGTGCAGAAGGAACTAGCCCTGTCTTCCTCCCTCCCTCCTCCAAGTGCCACACCTGTGACTTGAGGCTGACTGACTCAGGCACGCCCAGAGGCTCGTCCCAGCCAGGAAGAGGCAATGGTGAGGCTCAGGGTCCCTGAGATATAAGTGCTTTTGTACTGGAACCTGGAACCATGGCATGTTCATCACCCTGGGCTCTGCTCTCTGACCTGCTTGCTCTCAGGAGGAACCTAAGCTAGAGCCCTCCCTACCTGCTTGAGCAAGGCAGTTGTCATTCAGTAATCCACTCCCTGGGCCATGATTTCCTGAGTGTGTATCACCTGTACCACGCGGCAAGTCCTGAGAGGATGCAAAAAATGAGTCAGAGCTGGTCCCTGATGTCCAGGGGTTGTCAGCCAATACCAGAGATGCCCTGTACCAAAATTCATTCATTTTTCCTTCCTTCCTCCCACTCCCCCACCCTCCTTCCCTTCTCTCTTTCTCCCCGCTTCCTTCCTTCTTTCTTTCCTTTCCCCCTCCTTCCCTCCTTCTCTTCTTCCCTTTCTTTCTTTCCATCAACAAGCGTCAAGGCCCCTCTGTTATTTCGAATGCTGAGCATGGGGTAGTGAAATACGACGGATACTTTGCCCTCATGGAGCATGCGCTCCAGTGAGGAAAGCAGACAGTTAATAAGGAATGTGACCAGTGATGGGGTTTCCCCAGTGGCTCAGCAGTAAAGAATCAGCCTGCAACACAGGAGACACGGGTTTAATCCCTGTTGGGAAGATCCCCTGGAGGAGGGCATGGCAACGCACTCCAGTATCCTGGCCTGGAGAATCCCATGGGCAGAGGAGCCTGGCGGGCCATGGCCCATGGGGTCACAAAGAGTCGAACGCGACAGAAGCGACTGAGCACACAGGCACGCATGGTGACAGGTGCTACAGACAAAGAGAACGGCTGTGGAAGCTGCTACTTTATGCATGGTGGCCAAGCAAGGCATCTGACCAGGTGGCTTTTGAATGTAGTCTTTGAAGACAACGAGGGAGTCATGCTGTACCCCGGGGAAGGGCATTTAGAGAGAGGGGCAACAGGGAAAAGAAAACAAGGTGGAAGTGTGATGGGAGAGAAATGGGAAATGGAAAGTGATGGGGTGTGGTGTGGAGACATCGTGGGTAGAGGTGGGTGTTTCAGACTGTGTAGAACTTTGCTGGGGAAACCAGTGAAGGACACTGTGAAAGACTGACCAGTGAGGTTGGAGGAGACTGAGGCTGTGTGGTTTCTTGGAAGTGAAGTGGACAGGGAGCCGCAGAAGAAGGAGCACCTCAAGCGCTGGCAGCTGAGTGAAATGAGAGCCGAGATGAACACTGGGTTTAGCATCATGAAGATGCTACAAGTGCTGTTTAGTTAAATGGTGAGAATAAACTCTGGAGTGATTACAGATATAAGGGAAGAAGAAGTGGAAACAAGTAGACACAATTTGCTGAAGGGCACATACTGTAAATGCGAGTAGAGAAAAGGACACAGCTCTTAAAATTGTAGGGACAGTTTGCATGTGTACATACACATGCACACACATAGGAAAGATAGTTATATGTCTTTTACACACTTGCACATTTCATACATGTGAAAGATATTTATCACAAAATTTTATGATTCAGTGGAATGGAGAAATCTGATGATGCAAGAGATGGAAGCAAAATATTGTGGAGAGACCCCAAGAAAAGTGCTGAGAGAATTTCATTCAGCCCTGCCCCCAGGACCCACAATGTCCCTCAGTGCCCAAGTGGCTGTCCTTAGTGCTGAAAGTGACTTAGCGTCCAGCCAAGACTACACTCAGAGGGCAAAGAATCCACCTGCCAAGCTGGCGATGCAGGTTCGATCCCTGAGTCAGAAGATCCCCTGGAGAGGGAAATGGCAACCACTCCACTATTCTTGCTGGGGAAATCCTGTGGACAGAGGAATCCTTGGAGTCGCAAAAATGTCAGACCCGATTTAGCAACTAAACAAGAACAGAACAAGAGTACACTCACAGGTCCAGAGGTGGACATGTCCACATGATTTGTGGTGTCAAATTTAACCACATCAGCCTACGTGTTTAATTGCTATTTTACTAGCCATAAATCATAAACATCACTCAATTTATTGTATTTCATCTGTACTGGACAAGGTGGAATACAGAGGAATGGGAAATAGGGTGGGAGAGGCTGGTTTTTTACACAGAGCCCATGACATGCCAGGCACATTGCTAGGCAGTGTTTACAGGTGATACCACGTGATTCTCATGGCCATCTGGCAAGGTTCGTTGTTTTCCAGTGTGGCTCGGGAAGGTTTAGAGAGTGTCCAAGCGTGGACAGCTGGGAGGGGGGGGAAGGGCAGGGTCAGTATTTGAATCCAGGTCTAACTACATGCCCTTGTCCTCTTGCATGATTAACCACCCACTGCGGGACATGTCATTTCTCCCATCTCCTTCCTTAATGGTTTTCCTGCAGTCAGCAGGGAACAAGACAAAGACAGGAGTCAGTCTGCCAGGCTGGAAGAGCTTGGAGAAGCTACAGCTTGTGTGGATCATGGGAAACACAGAAGGAGGTTTATGCAGGGTGTCAAATTCACATCAAAAGAATAAGCTTTCACGAAGTGCACATAAGCTTAGTCCCTTTCTATACTAAGTAGCACCAACGATCTTCACCTTGCTGAATTACTTCCATTTAACCCAGTGATTTATATGCTGTGACAATCGGTGAGACCTTTCCAGGGTACATGAAATGGTGGCCATAGCATGTGCTGCTCCTGCTTCAGGGACCAGAGCTGCCTGAAGGGCCCAGCTGAGGCTCTTCTGGTCCTAACACTGTGCTTGTACCGGGTCATCCAAGCCACCCACCCCCGTATTTTTCTTTCCAGGTGTCAAATCTGCAAGAGAGCTGAGGGGTCTACCTGCCTTCATCTTTTTTAGTCTCCTTCCTTGATTCTTCACATTCACTTCCCCCTCAAAAAATGTCCTGCACATTGAATCTCATCTTGGCATCTGCTTCTTAATGGATGAAACAAACTCAAGCAGGTAGCGCTAGCCTGCAGAGGAGCTTCTACACCAGAGGTGGTCGGTCATCAAGGCCTCACCCGGTGGTACTGTGTGTGTGTGTGCATGCGCACGTACACACACAACACAACCTCGACCAATCAATCAGGGAACCTCATTCTAGATTAAGATTCTTACAGTATCTACGATGCAAGCATTCCACGAGTTGCCACAATGGATGTCCCCGTCAACTGGCGTGATTGGGTGATTCTAGTATACGTGCTACTGAAGTTAGCACAGGATTGGCTGATTCTAAGGGGAAGGATTTCTTGGCCCTCCCCCTTAGCTTTCTTTCCTCTTTCCCACACACACAAAAAATGTTACTCACAGGCCCCAGCTTATCAGAGTTGGGTTAAGGTGTTAGCTGTCACCTGACCAGACCCCTCTCTTTGCAAACTTGTTTGGATAGAGAGAGATGAGACCCCAGAGACTTAGGGGGAGAGGCAGCCTGGCCTCATTTGGGCCTGTGTGTTTCTCCGTATCCACATTTATGAGAGAGGCCTTCAGGGTCTCCTTGCTTCTGTGGGTTGAGCCCCATGAAATTGCCATTCTGTGGGTCAACAGCAGCTGACTTGGTGATTTCATTCAGTCTGTGATGATAACTTCCTTGAGAATCTTGTTGGGCTGATGAGGAAGAGGTTGGCTGGATGAGGCTCACACACTCTTGGCCCCCAAACCAGCAAATGCCATCCAGCCCAGTCTCTTCCAAATCAGGTTTGCATAAATCCTACCCACCCACGGAGGCGGGGACTCACCATTAACTGCATTTCCTAAATTCCACTCACAAAAAGGACCAGATGTTTTCTAAAACAAAAGGGCATTTATGAGACTCCTGAGGACTGTCTTAACTAGGCCAGAAGGCAGTACCCAAAGGGACAAAATGAAGCCTGGATTCAGAGGAAAAAAGAAGGAAACCCATGGGGGTCAGGACGGAACACATGAACGTGCCTCCTGCCCTAGGGGCTCAAGGCTACTTGCCGAGATTCCAGTTCATATTTCCATTGTCCCTGTTCTTCACCTGAAACTCCCAATCCCATCCACTCCCATACACTTAGTTGCCCAAATTAGAAACCTGGGTCTCTTCCTTCTTTGTGCCCGCATCAGCCCCTCACTATATCATACCAACCTCTGAAATGTTTAAGGAATCAATCCATTTGTCTCCAACCCACTGCCTCCACCCTGGGCAAAGCCAGCCTGGACCCCATCCAGACCTCAGTGACCACCTCCTCACCAACCCCCCCACTCCAGTTTTATTCACTGTGAGCTTATCCCCTCCCCAAGGCCAGAGAGGCCTTTCAACCACACATCTTACGGTGCCAGCATCACAGCTTAAAGGCCTTCAGTTTTGGTTTTTCTTTCCCATTGCTTCTAGAACAAAACCTAAGCTAGGGATCTTGACAAGCATGCCATTCTCACCCATCAAGTTCATCAGACCCTCACATCCCACCCCAGAGAGACTGTTTCCCAGGCACGATGAGCCCTCTCCTGCCTGGCCATCGATCGCTCTTCCCAAACGGCTCTCTCCCTCCCCTCCCTTCTCGGTACCCTTCAGGAATGACCCGGCCCAAGCTCCCCGTCTCAGAATCCAGTTCAGTGGAGCCATTACCAGGGTGTGTCAGCGCACCCTCTCTTGAATCAACCCTTCGAGGGCGGGCAAGGCCAGGCCTTCCTGCTCCGGCTTCCCTGCAGCTCTGCTCAGACTGAAAGTGGGCTCACTCAGACATGTGGCAAATGAGTGTTACTATCGTCACTGTGGCCTTTTCCCAGCGAGCGAGAGGAACGGCAGAATGCCAGGCATCGCGGGGCAGCTGGAAGAGGGACCGTGAAGGGCTCTGAGCCATCACCCACGGCCCTGCGCTCCCAGGGCCCGAGCTGGGGCGGACAGTGAGGGCAGAAAGGCTCGTACAGGACCGGACTGCAGGCCTCCTCCTTCTCACGCCGAAGTTGGAACCCGCCTTTTATTAATACAAAGAGAGCGAGATGCCGCGAGCTCCCGTCTGTCACGTGCAGAGAGGATGAGCAGTGTCCTGGAGGAGAGACCACCGCAGCAGGGCTCCTGTGACACAGGCCGGGCGCCCTCCCCAGCCCTGCGACGCTGCTCCACCAGGAGGGGCACCGTCAGCTCCTACCCCTGCCCCAGGCGGCCCTGTCTGCCCCCTGATCTCCGGTCCTCCATCTGCAGGGGGGACGGCGGTCACTGCATCGCAGCGTGGCTGCGAGGAGTTGGGGAGGCATCAACTTGGGTTCCTCACTTCCAAGGGCCTCGACCTCCCCTGTGCAGCGTCGTGGTGGGAGCCGGAGTGACGTCCACCACACCCACACGTGATGGACCTGAGCCCCGCGTCTCCAGGAGACTGTGACCTAAGCTCCCAGGTTGGACCACATCAGCCTCCTTCTCTGCCACAGCCCAGGCCCTCGCCCATGAAGAGCAGCGCCCTAAGTGTTTACTGGACCCCCCAGGGCTGATCTGTCTGATACACCCCGTCTCTCAGAGGCACATCCTCCCGGGCCCCCGCACCTCAGATGTGGGCATCTGCTGATGGCCTTCACTTCTAATTAGCTCTGCACGTCAGGCTGCAAATTGGCAAAACTGTCAGACAAGCGACAACAGAAAAAAAAAATTTTTTTTAATTAGTTCTTCATAGAGATGGGGAAACATGGTAAAAGAAGAATGCCGGAATCTGCACGTGGTTCTTTGAACTATAATTAGTGTGTTGGATGTAGAAGCTGTGAAAGCCCATTAGCTCCTGTGCTCGCTGCAGAAAAGTGCGCACAGAGAGGCGTGGGGGAGGCGGCCTGTGGCCACCAGTGTTCCCATCTGAGGTAGGCGTGTCCCCCGCTTCCGGGGCTGGGCTTCACCCTTTCCTCCACGTGCACTCTTAGCAGGCACACTGGAGAGCCTCAGGAATGTGTGTCCCCTGAGGCCTCCTCCTCCAGTTCTCGAATGAGGACCACAGCTCTGGGCACCTGGGTGCTGGGGGAGCAGAGAAGGAGAGACTTGACCCCTGTCCACCTCAGACCCCCCAGAACCCTGGACGGTACCCTGACCCCTTGGGGAAGCAGTTTCTTCCGTGGAAAGTGGGGAAAGTGCTTAGGGCTGGACTTCATATTGAGTCTTGACTCTCTTGATGGGGGATCCTATTTAGGTAATGAGGCAGGGGGCGAGGGAGGGAACCAAAGAAGCCCTGATTCAATTGATGTAAGATGCTCCGGAGCATCTTAGGTCCTTGTAGGTACTTCCTAGGTGGTTCAGATGATAAAGAGTCTGCCTACAATGCAGGAGGCCTGGGTTCAATCCCTGGGTTGGGAAGATCCCTTGGAGAAGGAAATGGCAACCCACTCCAGTATTCTTGCCTGGAAAATCCCATGGATGGAGGACCCTGGCAGGCTATAGTCCATGGGGTTGCAAAGAGTCAGACACAACTGAGTGACTTCACTTTCTTTCTTTCAAGATACTCCAAAACATGTTCATCCTGGCAAAGCCACCTGAAGCCCAGCCTCCCTGGGAAACTTTCCTCCTGCTGACGATAATTTCCCTTGTCCAAGCTCAAGTATCAACTAATAATAGTAATAGAAATATTCATAGTAGTTGCAACCAGATACATGGCGTGCTCTACGTGCTAAGTCTTAACTAATCTTTTCCTCACTTTACAGATGGAGACAGGACGGGGATGTCACATAACTCCCCCAAGGTCAGACGGCCGTAAGTGGAGGAGTCTGGATTCAAGCCTGGCAGTCTGACTCCGGAGCCCACGTTGACTACCAACGCCCAGCACCACTGCTATCCTCTGCACATCTGCTGTAACCAGGTCTTGAACCAGGCGCGCAATTAGATTACCTATTAACCCCCAAACCACCCTGTAATGGGGCAGAAAGACGGGGCCATCGAAGGTGAGGAAGCAGAGAAAGCTTCAGCATGGTTTCGGGCTAGGACATGGCGGAGCTGGCATCTGAACTCAGATCTCCTGGTTTCAGCAGGCACACTGCCCCTCACGCGGCCCCAACACCACACAGCTTGAATTCCGCTGTTGTCCACTTCATAACCCTCTCTGGCATTTTATGCAGATAGAACACTCACTCAGAAAGATGCAGGAGTCATGAGTGGACAGGCTGATGAGACTTTCCAGAGTTAACTCATCCAGGAAACCACCAGCCAGCTCTAGAAATAGACCCTCACCGTCTTCCCTCCCATTACCACGCCTCAAAGACCATCCCGCCATTCTAACTTCCAATACTGTACACCAGCCTAGAACTTTAAAACTTCCTATAGATTGCATCATGTACTAGGTACCCTTTTGGGTCTGGCTCCTTCCAACATTATGTTTGTGAGTCCTCCATGTTGTTGCAAGTAGCAATATTCCTGTTTATCGCTGTATTACTTGTGTAGGACTATATTAACATTTATATTAACACCTATTATCCATTTTACAATTGATGGGTAATATGACCATTACTAATTTTTTGGTTATCATCATTAGAACAGTTATGAATCTCCGTGTGCAGATCTTTGGATGAATATTTACAGCATTTCTGTTGGGTCAATGTCAAGGAGTGGAATTAACGGGTCATGAAAAGAGGAGTCATCTTCATTGGACCCTGGTGAATACTGCTTCAAAGTGGTTGTACCAATTTATACTCCCACTGGCTGTGTGCTTTTAGTTACTTCACATCTTTGCTGACATTTAGCCCCTTCACATTATAAAAATTCAGCCGTTATGGGTGGGACTGCTGGTCTGTGATTTTAATGTACATTTTCTTGGGGACTAATGAGATTTGGCACTCTTGTTTATGGCCCAATTCAGGGTTATCTTCATGAAGTTCCTGTTCAAGCTACTTGTCATTTTAAAAACTTGGATTGTTTGTATGTTCCCTGTTGATTTATAGAAGTTCTCTTTTAAATTTGTTCTGATTCTTTTGATGGACGTAAATTCTTAATTCTAATCAAATACAGTGTATTAATCTTTTCCTTCGCAGTTAGCAACCACCTTGAGTTCAGCAAGGAGGGGCCTGTGTCATTTTCTGGCCTTTTTTGTTCCATTTTTCACTTAGGTCTAAAATCTAACTCTGAATGGGTGTTTTGAGTGGTTTTTGGACAACTTTGATGTGATGTGAGGTGATGGCCAACTCTTTTTTTTTTTTTTCTTGTATCAACATCCAATTGACTGGGCATCATTTATCGGAAAGACTGGCTTTCCCCACCATACTGTGGGGGCACCTTGGTAAAAATCATAAGAATTTTTTATGTGGAAAAGCTTTCAAGTACAAATTCATTTTCTTTCAATAGATTATGCCAGTTAGTTATTTGCTCTTCAGACAACTATGGTTGCTTGTATATTTAAGGAGGGTGTGAATTTTATCTAAGTATCATAAATTTATTGGAATAAAGTTTGTAAGATGTCCTCATTAGCCTTTTAATATCTACTCAATCTGTAATGATGTCATCTTTGTCATTTCTGATGTTTATGGTGAACATCTTTTTTCCTGTTCAATCTAGCTAGAGAATTACCAATTTTAATCATCTTCTCAAAAAAAAAAAAAACAAAAAAACAAAAAAAACAGCTTTGCCTTCATTGATCGTCTCTATTGTTCTCTTCTCTATTGCATGATTTCTGCCCTGGTCTTGAGTGTCTCCTAACCTGCATAATTTCAGTTCAGTTTGCTTCTCTACTGACTCTTTAAGGTAAAAGCACAGAGCTTTGATTTGAAACTTCTTCTCTTTGAATAATGGTCCTTAACCCTCTAAATTTCTCCCAACCTACTGTTTTAGTGACATTTTACAAATTCTGATACACTCTATTTTAATTTTCATCCAGTTCGAAATACTTTCTAATTTCTTTTGGGTTTCTTTTTTGATGCATGGATCCACTTACAAGTGTGTTGTTTGGATTCTAAATATTTGGGGACTTTCCAGAAATCTTTTTCCTATTGATTTCCAATTTAAGTCCATTGTGGTCACAGAACACACTTTCTATGACCTGACTCCTTTTTAATGGATTGAGATCTTGTCTTAATGGCCGGAATACAGTCTGCCTTGGTAAAGTTCCATGTGCACTTGAAAAGAACGTGCTTTATTAATGTCAATCAGGTCACCTTGGTTAATAGTGCTGTTCAAAGCTTCTCACGTCCTTATATATGTATGACTGAGTCCCTCGGTTGTTCACCTGAAACTATCACAGCATTGTTAATGCTATACCCCAATACAAAATATAAAGTTAAAACAATTTTTTAAAGGGTTTAATGTCTTTACTGATTTGCTGTGCTTAATTCCATCAATTACTGAAAGACAGGTGTTTTAGTCTCAACATTTTTGTGGTTTGTCTGTTTCCCTGAGTTTCTATTAGATTTGGCTTCATGCATTCTGAGTTGTTGTTATTAAGTGCCTTGACATTTAAGATTATTATGTTCTCTTGATGAATCAAAACCTTTATCATTCAAGATGAATTTTTAAATCCCTACTAACATTCTTCACTCTGAAATCTACTTTGTCTGATGTTATTGTAGCCCCTTCAGCCCCTTAATGCCCCCTTTTTCCATAAAGGCTAGTTCAGTATACCATTTTCTATCATTTTACTTTTATCCTATTTGTGTCTTTCACTTAGAGTGAGCTTTTGTAGACAACATCAAGTTGGGTCTTTATTTCTGTATCCAACCTGAAAACCTCTGTCTTCTGATTGATGTGTTGAGAAAATTTAAAGTAATTATTAAAAACGTTTGTGCTTATGTTGCTTTTTGATGTCTGTCTTCTAATCATTTTTTCATTGTTGTTTTTCCTTTTTTAAGTCTACATGCTGTGTGTATGTCTAGAGGTTCAATTTGAGTCCTTTCATATTTTCTGTGTCATTCCTTAACATGTTCCATCTTCATCTTTTTGAACATGTGGAATATAGTTCCAAGAGCCATTTCATGTCCTTGCCTATCACTGCTACAATCTGTGTCAATTCTACATTACTTTCTATTGAATACTTTTTCTCATCATCTTGGGTCATATTTTCCTGCTGCTTCACATACCCGGGAAGGTGACTGGATAGCAAATACTGTGAATTTTATCTTGTTGGGTCCTGGATATTTTTGTGTTTCTAAAAGTATTCTTGAGCATTGCCATGGGAGCTAGTTGAGTTCCTTGGGAATATTTCTGCCCTTTCAGGACCTTTCATAAGATTCATTAGGTTGGATCAGAGTCATCCTTAGGTGTGAGATAATTATTCCCTGAGCAACATTACTCCTGAGGCGTAATAATAATTACTCCTGATGCAAGACTTCCTGAATACCCGAGCCCCTGCATTACGAGGTCTTGTTGTCTGACTACTGGAATGAGAGGAGAGATGAGTCCAATACCCCCTGCCCTATGTGAATGTGGGGGCTTGTTCTAATTCTCAAGGGTCCTTCTTTCTCCAGCCTCAAGCAGCTCAGCAGTTCCCTCACTGCATTGTCAACTACAAATTGGCCATTTGTGGGCACTTGCCGTCTACCTACAAGGATTAAATCATGTGACGCTGCAGCTGCTGACTTTCAAAGCCCTGAAGGAGCTCAGGGTGAAGAGCAGGAGTGAGGCGCTCTGTTCTCCGGGAAAACAGGCAGGACAGGTCTTCAGATAGATATTCTCAGGAACTGATTTTATGAGCCCAATTCTTGTATCTCCTCATATATAAAGCACTAAAATCCTTCATGGTGACGATTGCTTCTGGTGACTAGCAGAAGCTTCACAAGACCCGCAGAAATGTTCTACAAAAATCTGTGCCTGATTACATGCACTCCCCCTTCACCAGAATGTATTGACCTTCCCCAACCTGCCTCTTGGGAACAGTCTCTCAGAGCTACCTCAGGCGCTGTCTCCCAGGCTGCACGCCTCATTTTGCCCCAAATAAAACTTAACTCGCAACCCGCACATTGTGCATTTTTTTAAAGTCGACGGCATGCATGCAGTCATTTTATTTCCACATACTTTTTAAACCACCGGGCTTCCCTCGTGGCTCAGCTGGTAAAAAATCTGCCTGCAATGCAGGAGACCTGGGTTCGACCTCTGGGTAGGGACGATCCCCTGGAGAAGGGAATGGTTCCCCACTCCAGTATTCTGGCCTGGAGAATTCCATGGACTGTATAGTCTGTGGCGTCTCAAAGAGTCAGACGTGACTAAGCAACTTTCACTTTAAACCATCACACTAAATTATTATTTTTGCTTCAAAGTGTTGATTTACTTTTAAAATACTTTTATATTTTAAAATTCAGAAACAAAAAATCACATACATGGTTTACAAATTATTGCTAGGCAAACACCCCGATAACCACCCTGAGTTCAAGAAAGAGAGCTGTGTTGCCCATCCTGGGAGCTCTTTCTGTAAGCCTTACCTCAACCAAAGCCCCTCTACTCCCCTCCACATCCCTACAAGTACCATTATCCTGATTTTCATTGCAATTACGTTTTTTAAATTAAAAAAAAAAAAAAAAAAAGCTTTATCATTCAAAGGTGAATCCCTGGACACTGCAGCTTACTTTTGCTCAATTTAAAAATATGACACGTCCTTTAAGTTTCTTTCATCCTGCAAGTCCCCCCTACTTCTTTCGGCTCCTCACCATTATCTGTGGGGAAGCCGGGTTCCTTTGACTTGCAGACTTGCCCGCAGTCTGGATTTTGCCGATAGCATTCTCCATGTGTTCCTCTGTCTTTATACTTTCTGCATACTGGCTGCTGGATCCAGAGGCTGGGTCAGACTCAAGCTTAATCTCTTTCGTAAAATGCTATTTGGTGTTTGGCCAGACAGCAAGAGGCACATTATTTCTGATTCTATCTCTGTCTTGCGAACAGCCTTAGATTTCTAATGCTGAGCCCTCCTAACTCTTCCAGGGGTGTGGAAGGTGATATTCTAACTCTGTCACTTCTTTTGACTATTATTTGTCAACCAGCTTTTCAAGAATTTAAAGGAAAAGTCATCTTCTTTACCCACATACTTACCATTTCAGAGCAAGCATTTCCAGTGCTCTATTTTTTTTTTTCCTTTTACTAGAAGAATATTTATTTTTTCTTTGAAGATAGGAGCACTGGTGAATTCTGTGTTCATTTCTATGGAAGTATCTTTCTTTGACCCTCATATTCAAGAGCATTTTGCTGCTTATAGAATACTAGGTTGACTTTGAATGGTGGCATTCCCTGGTCTTCCTGCCTCAGTGTTTCTGGGAGATATCAACTGCTATTTCCCCCTCTCAATGTCTCAGGGAGTCTCCCTTTAGCTGTGAGATTCAGCAGTTTGGCTAGGGTGTGCCTAATTGTGCCTTTCTTTGTGTTTATTTTGGTTGATTTTACCTAGTTTCTTGGATTGATAGACCACGGTCTTACTCACCTTTGGAAGATTTCAGATAAAGTGTATTTAAATACTTTTTCCTTCTTATTCTCTGTTACATATGTGTTAGATCACTTATATTATTCCACAGGTGAATGAAATTCAGTTTTTTTTTCTCCATGCTTTAATTTATTCCATCTCAAATAACCCGTCTTCAAGTACAATGATCTTTTCTATTGTAGAGTCTAATGAGTTTTCCACTTGCTTTTAGAATTTTGATAGCTCTCTCAAACATTCCTTACCTCTTCACTCATTATATACATTTTTACTGATGGACACTTGAACATAGTTATCATAGATATCGTAAAGTCCTTTTCTTCTAATTTCATGTCTGGATCTGTTTTTATGACTATTTTTTTTTATCTTGCCTAACAAATTTCTACTTCATCTCAGGTCTGATAATTTTTGTTTCTGTTTTATTGAGATAGAACTGACATGTAACATCATGCAATTTAAGATGTACAACATGTTGACTTGATGCATTTATATATTGCAATATTATTACCACAGTGGTGTTAGCTTATGCCCTTATCATGTCACGTAATTACCATTTATTTTTTGTGGCAGGAACAATTATGATCTTGTCTCTTAACAACTTGAATACAGTCTTGTTGACTATGATCACTATCGTGTGCACTAGATCTCCAGGACTTATCATTATCTACTTTCAAGTTTGTGCCCTTGAACAAAGTCTCCTCACTTCCCCACCCTGCATGGTAATTTCTGTTTTTGTAGCTGTTGAGTTCTCTGCTGCAGCCTTCCGGCCTTCTAGCTCACTGTTTGGTGAGGCTCCTATTGCCTGTTCTGTCTGTGCAGTCTAGGAGTCAGATGGGGGCTTAAACGCAGGGTTGGGATATCTTCCTGGGTGGCTTCCTGCAATCCAGGACTTTCTCCTTCAGTTTCCAGCCTCCCTGGTGTTACTAAACTTTGATATCTGACTTTCTAGCCCTAAACGATTTCTGATTTCTTCTTGAGCTCTGATCTGACTGGACTCGGCTTGTGCCCTGTGGACTGGATATTCTCTCAGGAAAAAAGCCAGGTGGACGGAGCACTCAGTCAATTTAACCCTCTTATCTCGGGGATTGTATCTCCTCCAGCTTCTGCCTGCCTGATCTTTACTCCAGTCTGCTGCACCGTTGGGGCCTCTGCTCACAGAGTGAGGGTCCTTTCTCCACAGTTGTTTTCTCCCAAGTTCTCTGAGACTCCAAAGCCCTCCTTGGCTTCAGAGCCCTACTCAGTTACTCTGGGCATGGTTTCTAGGTGCTTACAATCACCTGGGGCTTGAGATTTGGCAAATTCTCCAAGAGAAATGTTTGTTCAAGATGGTGGAATCACATCTGTGCAATTCTCTTTTCCCACAGACTTTGGCCCCTCAAGTCCTGACTGCCTGGATGATCCTGAATCATCTGTGGTCTTTTCAGACCAATGAGACACGCATTTTCTGCTTGGACTCTATGCCCTGAACAGCAACTCACAAATGTCCCCAGAGCGGGAGGCATCCCTTTCTTTCCTCTTTTCCCTCCGCCCTCCTCCTGGGGATGATCTTGGCTGTCTTGGGTGTATTTGATATCTTCAAACAGCAGTTTCTCTTACATTTTATCCAGCTTTAATGACCATTATTTGTGGGAGGGTTGGTCTGGCACAACATATTCTGTAAGTAGAAGGCATCTGCTTCATATAATTGATTTTTCCCCATAACCAGACTATATGCTTCCATAGTCTGGTTTTCCCCATATTTTCAATTTCACACAACCTAATTTTATCCTGAGCACACTCTTGGGGTCCAGCAAACACAATTTTATGTAGAAACTAAAAACGGAAGCAATTACTTGGGTAATTTCAGTAAAAATCATCTGGGGTTATATTTATCTGGGCTGCCCATACAAAGTTCAGAGAAAACAAGGAGTAATTTGGCAGCTTTTTGGAGTAGAAACAAAATACAAATATTTGAGTTCTTTGAATAAATGCTATTTGAGTTCTATCATGGCCTATGACATTAGCCACATGAGTTATGTTTCATGTAGGTTTAGTTTTCCTAGGAAGATAGGCAAGCCCCTTGTGTGTATCACCCTGGTCTCGCTAAACTTTGTTGTTACCTGTGCTGGAACTTCCAAGAGGTGGCTTTGAGGAGAGGAAAGTTTTCATCTCATAGCATCACCTTCCAAGTTGAGTGAACCTGATCACAGATTCCCCAGTGCCCTTGGCATCACGTGATGGAGCTGTTCTAGAATCAGGGGCCGGTTTGGAATTCAGACCAAATTGTCTAGGTGTGAAATTCAGTTCTCATCTGAAGGGCTCGCCACAAGTCCACACTCCTCTAAGTTCAACTTGTTGCCGCACAGAGGAGAATAGCATCCCACCTCGCCATGAGATGAGAAGAGGTGAGAGGGTGGTGAGGCCCAGGTCCGCGCATGGCGCAGAGAGGGGCCCAGCACGCGCTGCTTTTCTCCCCTTCTCTCTCCTGAGATCTCACCCAAGGAACCCCTGGCACGTTGCTGTCATGTGACCACCCATTTCTGGAAGGCAGGGACTGGCCCCGCCATCTCGGGCAGAGGGCCTGGGGTGGGGCTGGGGGCAGCGCAGGAGGAGAGGGAAGTGAGCTCCCTTCCTGTACCTGTTGTGACAACGGCGTTCACTGGGCCCCTCTCTGGGCTGGGGTGCGGAGATGCAAGGAAGGAGGTGGACGCAGGCCCGTGAGCGCTCCGGGGGGCTGTGGTTACCATGGAAACGTGAAAGGAGCTCTAAGGGTGCTGACCGCTGTGCAGTGGAGGGAAGATCCCACACATACTGAATGCTGAAACCGAGTGGTGCCCAGGCCTTCTGGCCGCTGCCTGCACCCGGCTGATGGCCCTTCACGGGGAGGCCACTCTCCCTCCAGCTGAGGTCGCCCACCGCTCGGGACCTGGGTGGCACAGAGAGCAGAAGACAGCAGAGCAGAGTGTCATGAACCAGAGGATGTGGGAAAACCAACAGCGCGGCCATCTCCTGGACCTCTATCAGCCCCTGCCGGAGCCCCGGCCCCACCCACCTCCACCCGGAGGACACTCCAGCTGTGTGTTTGGCCAGTCGGTGTCCAGGATGCAGGAACCATCATGGAGTGAGGCGTTTAGTGCGCTCTGCCCGTGGGCCTTGTGGGGAAGGCTCCTCGCTTCCCTCTCTCTCACCTTCACCTCCTGGGGGTGAGTCTTCTGATCACCTGGAAAGCACACCTGGTTACCCCCAGCTGTGGCCAGACGCAGAGATCCTTGTCTGCCTTCAAGTCTGCTGCCAAAAGGAAGAGCCCAGATCTAAGTATTGAACCGAATCATTAAAAGGTCTCCCCGCCATCACCTGTCCTCCCTTCTCCTACTCTGGCCCCACAAGCTCCCCGCTGAGGCACACGGGTAGGAGCCATCTCTAGGCAAACTGCGTCGGGGTGTTTGACCATCAGCTGGCTGGAATGCACGGGTCCCCCAGGCGGGCTCCTGCCCAGCTGCTCTGGCCACGACTGGGGGCTGTGTCCAGAGGGAGAGAAAGAGTGAGACAAAATGGCAAGGGCTCCCCTCTGCTGCTGGAGATAAAAGGAGAAACATCCCGAAGGCACATTTTATCAGGGATCACAGAGCTCAGAGCGTGTGCACCTTTGTCCCTGCCCAGGCCCGAGCCCCTTCTGCTCAGGGAGCCCGTCTCCTCCCTGGAAAGCCCGGGAGGGAGCAGACAGCCTCTGTGGACTGGGCTGTCTGCCTCCCGTGTCTTCCAGGCACTGCTTCCTGGTTCTGACATTCCCAGCCACGCAGGACCATTCTGCTCTTTCCGGTCCATTACTTCCCCTGAAACCTCTGAAAGTAGAGAGCATTGCTTCCTCCCATCCTCCTAAACACAGACACACACACAGCCCTACACACGGCCACACACACACACACACACCCCTACACATGCCCCCCCCACACCCCTACACACAGTCACACACACACACATGGCCACACACACACACACACCCCTACACATGGCCACACACAAACACACACCTACACATGGCCACACACACATACACATCTACATATGGCCACACACACACACACACAGCCCTACACACAGCCACACACACACACAGCCCTACACACGGCCACACACACACACACCCCTACACATGGCCACACACACACACACACACACCCCTACACACGGACACACACACACACATTCCCACACCCTGTACCCCACACACACCCCTACACATGGTCACACACACACATCTACACACGGCCACACACACACACACACCTACACACGGTGACACACACACACATCTACACACGGTCACACACACACACATGGCCACACACACACACACACCTACACATGGTCACACACACACACATGGCCACACACACACCTACACACGGTCTCACACACACACATGGCCACACACACACACACCTACACACAGTCACACACACACACATCTACACACGGCCACACACACACACACACTCCCACACCCTGTACCCCACACATACCCCTACACATGTCCCTACAGATGCCTCTACACATACACACACACTGACCCCTACACATGGCCACACACACACACACACAAACTCCCACACACAGCCACACACACACACACACATACCCCCACTACCCCCACACACACACCCCTACATACACCCTTACACACGGCCCTACACACTCCCACACATACACCCCCACATCCCCCCCACACCCCTATACATGCCCCTACACACACCCCTACACACACACACACACACACATCCCTCCCCACACCTACACACACACACCCCACACACACACACCTGTACCCCCACACATCCCCCCATACCCCTATACATGCCCCTACACACACACACCCCACACACACACACCTGCACCCCCACACATCCTCCCATACCCCTACAGATGCCCCTACACACACTCCCACACACACACCCACATCCCCCACACCCCTACACACAGACACACACACATCCCCACACACCCCTACACACACACACCCCCCATTACACACCCACATCCCCACACACACCCCATACACACACCTGTGAATACATCCCTACACACGCCCCACAGATGCCTCTATACACACACATATCCACACACACCCCCCCACACACATCCCTTGACACCCACACACCCACTCCTACACACATACCCACACACACACACTCCCCCCACATACACACCCACACAACCACTCCCCACACACACCCATACACACACCCACTCCCCCCACACACACACACTCCCCCCCACATACACCCACAACACCCCCCTCCCTGGATTTATAACTGATCCCTGGGCATCCCCATCCCTCCCTCTGTAGACTGTTTCCTCTTCCCATGCTGGGATGCTCTTCACTGCACCATAAATTATAGATTCATAAAGTGCCATGGATTTGGGACAGGCCTTTGGAAGTGATTAGGTCCAGTGTCCTCATTTTGCGCATGGGAGAGCTGGAGGCCCAGGGCTCATGCAGGCCATGCCAGGACACGCATCATACCTGCGGCAGAGTCAGCCCTAGAACTGATGTGGCCTGATTCCAGAAGCGAGCTCCTTCCCAGGGTCCAGGCTCTACTCAGTCTGCTCGTACTGGGTTCCTGGAAGCAGGTCCCAGAGCTGATGGAGCGACGCAGGGTCCCCAGGCCCAGTTCCTCTTGTGGAGGAGCTTACGTTCCCCTCCAGGCGCCGCCGCCAGGAGGAGAGCTGGCTGCGTGGGGGCTGCAGCAAGGAAGCTGTCCAGGCATCAGGGGGGGAGTCCCCAAGCAGGAGCCAGCCTGACTAGGGGGCCTGGCCTTCCCGAGAAGCATCTGCAGCAGTTGTAACGACACGAAATAGATCTGAGTAAATAAAGAGACTTCCCTTTGTGGGAGACGGGATGGCTGTTTTCAAGTCTTGCCTCCTCCAATGGGGTTAGAGGCTCTGCCATTTGCCAAGGAAAGAGCCGTCCAGAGATTCCCCCAACCCCACTGAGACTGGGCTTGGCTGCTTGGCTGCCTCGATCGCAGCTTGTGGGCAGAGCAAGAGTGGGGGGTAGAGCCTTGCTCCTCTTACCTCCTCCGTCCTCTCCTGTTGGCCATAAAACATAGAACTTGCCCCCAAGTCATCCACCAGTTCAAAGAGAAGAGCTGACCCACGAAGCAGCTCAGAACCCATCCTTCAGCCAGCCCTAGATCACTCAGACAGAGACAGGAGCTCCCCAGGTCAGGGGCTAGTTGTGGTAAGTGGCTGGGCTTTGGACCTGCTTGTTACTCATGGTTATTACAGCATTTGCTGACTGATACAGCCGTGCTCCCAAATGAGACAACAAAATGTTGTAAAGACGCCAACTTCTCCTAAATTAATGTATGAATTCAATACATTATCTAATCAAATTCTCAAAAGAAATTTTTAGAACTTGAAAAACGAATTCTAAATTATGTATGTAAATAACTCTATGAATAGCTTAGAACATTTTGAAAAAGATGAGCAAAATTTTGGGCGTTGACGGAAGCTCAACGCTTCCTAGGCTTCAAGAGCGAGGGGCGTGAGCCTGTCGGGGGCACAGTCTGGGAGTGGTGGGCAGAGGCGTTGGGAAAGAGAACCCTGAGTGTGTGTGTGGCTGATACATGGTAATGCATAATTGGGAAAAAGGTAGATTACTTATTAAGTAGTACAAGAAGTGTGGGCAGTGTTTGGAGAAATAAAATCAGTTTCCCACTCTTCACTGTATTAGCTAAATTAACGTTAGAAGAATTCAGTAACTCAGTGAGAATGGTAGAACTGTCAAGCTGGTTTTTAAAATGCAGAATGTCTTTGTGGCCTTGAGGTGGGGGAAAGGGCTTTTTAATCAAGACCCTGCTAGCAGAAGCATGAGGGGTTGGGTCCCTGGTAGATGTGATCACATCAGAAAGAACGTTTCCTCCCAAGTGATGGGAGAGACACAGACCCAGCTGGGGTGAAAAGAATCTGCAATGTTATCAACGTAATGATGCTTTAGGGCACCCTGAGGAGCAAGAAGCGGCAGATAAGAAACAGAGTAAAAAATGAGCCCCATGTTCCAAGAGGCAATTCACAAAAGTGGGAGACCCCAATGACTATCATCGCGGGGGGAGTCATCCATCCAGTAAACACTGAGGTGTTACCAGTCTGAAGTTCAACATGACACTGGTCTGGTTGGCGACGTCTGACACACTCTAGTTGAACGCCTCGTGGCGTGGATTTTCATGCTCATTCTGTCTCTCTCACCAGATAAACGCCTGGTGTGTGCTGGGCTGAGAGCTGACATGTGGACTTGGCTGGGCTCTGGGCATCTGGCGCCAGCTCCCTTTCCTCTGCTGAGGGCCGTCCAGGCAGCCACCACCATGTCCCTGTAGGGGGTGGTCCACGTGGCCTCCGACTAGACCAGCCTCTGACTCCACCCCTCTTGCTGCTTCAAGGATGCAGCAAGGTCCTCTGGGCCAGTGAGTTAGGCTCAGGACTCAAACTTTTGAGGAGAGAGACCTCCACTTACTTTTCTGTTGTATTTGAACCTGAAGAGATAGTAGGCAGGTAGCTGCTGGGGCCACCTTGCCCCTTTGGAGTCTCAACATGGAGCAAACAAGGAGGGAAAGAAAGAGGGGACAAGACCAGGTCCTTGAGACATTATCTGAGGGCCTGGATCCAGCCACGCCTGAGCAGAGACGTCTTTGACTTTTTAGCCATTGTCTGAGCCAATGCATTCATTGTATCCTTTTTTCCCCCTTTTTTTCATGTAAAGCCTGTTTTAATTTGGTTGCTATCTCTCACAACGGAGAGGGTCCTAACCAGGGAAATACAAATTTGTCTCCATGACCTATATGGAGGCTCCTGTTTGAGGTTCCAGCCAGGCCTCCGTTCCTTGGTCAGGCATCTTCAGACCACGCTTGGGTGTCCGGGGCTCCCTTTCGAACCACCTACACCTTGTCCCTCCTGTTTTGTCCGGATGGGCATGGCAGAAGGGCAGGTTTGTCCTAAGTGGACAAAACACTGGCTTAATTAAAGAAAGGCTCCTAGAGCCAAGGTGTCCAGGAGAGGGGGTGTTGCTGGAGAGGTAGCTGGCCTGCCTCTGGGGAAGGGGTTCCATCACAGCTGGGGTGACCCTCATCAGGAGACACAGAGCTGGCTGCCTTGGGACGAGGGGACGGGGTGGCCCTGAGCTCCCAAGCCTGTGTGATTCTAAGAAGCATTATAGCAAAGTGGATGTTCTGCACGTCCTTCCTGCATTCTCTGGATTCCTCCACATGCAAATGAAGCTCCAGCATGCCCGCACTGGCCGGAATATGTCAAAATCAGATGGCTGGCAGCAGCGACAGCCCACGAGGGTCCCCTGCTCGAGCTGGCATTTTGCAAAATGCTGATGTGGCTGAACGTCTGAATGCATGGCCGGCCGGCAGGATGCCTGAAGCGGGACAGATGGCTCTGGGCCAGGTCCGGGCTCACACTGGCTGCTCGGCCCCTCCTGCCATCTGCCGCGGCGGCTTTTCCGGGGCTCCTGGAGGCGGGGTCTGCGGCCCCCATGAGGCAGGGACATGTGGTGGGGGTGGCGGCGGCAGTGGTGAGCCCTGATCCGTGCACGGCCCCTCACAGAGCGCGTGCGTCTGCTCTTCCTGAGAGAGCATATTGCAGCCCTGTTTCCAAGAGGATAAATGACACGAAGAAGCGGAGGAGCCAGGACTCTGATCCAGAGCTTCCTAAACCTCACAATTTTGCCGCTCGCCATGGACAGACGCCCGCGGCACCTGCTCCGCCGTCTGGGACGCGCACCTGTCACAGGTGCCGCTGCTGTGCTGGAAGGTGGTCCGGGGGTCAGCGCAGGGAACACATCCCAAGGGGGCCCGGGAGCACGGGTTCCTGGCAGGGCCACGGTCTTGGCTGGAAACGGGCTTTGAGAGGAGGGAGAGGAGAGGCCCAGAGAAACCCAGCCTGGGTTTCAGTGTCAGGAGAGCCTCGGGTCAGGTGAAGGCACTGTTCAGACTCGGGGCTGTATCTGCCGCCACGACTGTCTAGGCAAGTCACTTCCCCACCCCGGACCTCCATTTTCCCTCTTCAAATGCAGGGAGACTAGAAGGATGATCCGTGGGGTCCACTCTGGGCAGGTCATCCCAGGGCAGAGCTTCTTCATCTCAGCCTCCAGCTGTGGACATCTGGACAGGATCGTTCCCTAGAGAGAGCTGCCCTGGGCACTGCCGGTGCTGAGCCGTGCCCCGGCCCCTGCCCAGGAGATGCTAGGAGCATCCTCTCCCCTTGCTGCTGACGCTGTCACACGTCTGCTGGAGGCAGTCACCCTGGTTGAGAACCCCATCTCCAGATGCTTTCCCGTGCCCTGCCTTAGGGCTCCCCAGGCCCCGATCTATTTGCAAACCCTGGGCATTAGATGCAGTCTTTGGAGGGAAGCGGAGTGTGTGCCCCCCCAACTGAGCGTGGAGGCTGGTGTGCCCTGGGAATGCGGCCTGGGTGTGACCTCTGGAGTCTTTACTAAGAGAAGTCGATGAAGGGCATTGGCGTCCTGGTGGGAAGCTGAGCCTTCCCTCGGGGCTCCATGATGTTTCTTGACCCCAGAAGGTCTCTTGGTTTTCCCTCCCTCCAACCATCCCTCATTTTCTTCAGAAAAAAATCTCTTCTGCAAATTGCCACTTTATCTAAATCGTTCCTATCGGGTGTCTAATCCCTGCTGATGGAAGAGGGCTGTTCTGCATGTGATTGCCTGCATTTATTTACACATCAGCGGCAAGAGCAGGGCCTGATGCCTTCGTCTGGGTGACACAGCTGCTCTTTAAAAAAAAGTGCATCTATTTAAAAGGCCGTCGCTGGGTATGAGCGGCAACATCTAATTGGCTTCTTGGGGACTTTTTTTTACTATTATTATTTGCTCGGGGAACCGTTCATTTGAGCAAACGATATTAAACGACTATTGTCTCGGTCTTTAAGGAATCATCAGCTGAAAAACAACGTGGAGATGGCTGAGCAGAGTGACAATGGTTCTGGCACGGCCTGGCCGTGGACGGGGGCCTGTTGCGTTTCTGATCGATAATAAGCTGGTTCAGGAGCGATGTGCCAGCATGCCCTGTGCTCGCAACCCACAATTAATGCACAGATTGCCCCTCCCTGGAGCCACGGAGCACGTGCAATTTGTGCTCCCTCCTATGAAGTGGAGGCGTGGAGCCCAGGGGAGGAGCGGGCGGGGGGGCGGGGTACCTCATCCTGGTCCCCGCAGGGGGGCTGCCCCCAGGCCCTTCCCAGACCCAGCGAAGCAGAACGCCTGAAGGTGAGGTCTGCAGAGCTCGGTTGAAGTTCGGACGCATCAGCTTTGTGAGGTGGGATGAGGGTGACCCCGCCAGGCAGCGCTGCCCTCAGGGTCACACATGTAAGTGACCCAGACAGGGTCTGGTGCAGGGCAGGGGCCAGGTGTCCCCATCACCACCACCGTCTGCAGGTGGGCAGACGCAGATGCCTGCCAACACCAACCATGAGGGCAAGCTGGGGATCCCAATACGACTGTGCCCCGGGGGTGCTGGAGACATTCTCGATTGTCACATCTGGGCTGGGTACAGCCGTGTCTCATCCTCCAGTGACAGGATGGCCCTTGACGTTGGCAGGATCAAGGGTGAGGGCCCGGGGGAGGGGGCAGCAGACAGCAGGACAGAACGCAGGGGGAGGGGTGGTCTCAGGATCAGAGAAGGGTGGCTCCCAGGGCTGACAGACCCTTTTGGGGTCTGGATCTCCACTTCTCCTGCCCCTCTCCATGGTCACACCCAGCTCACATGGCCAGGCAAGCTGGGTGCCAGGCACTCCACCCTGTGGCTCCCTAACTCCCACAGGAGCCCCAGGAACCCGGTGTCTGGACTGCAGGGTAGAGCTGCGCACTTTTTGCACTGAGAGGTGGGAGGCTGGGCAGGTCACCCCAAGACCCAGCGGGCAGGCTGCGGTGACCTGGGCCTGTTTGTATCTGTGCTGCCCTTTGTCCACTTCACCCCCTCGACCAGCCTTGCCAGGCCCCAGCTGAGTCCCTGCTGGGGACTCTGGGGTGTGGGGTGAGGAAGATGAGCAGACGCTGCCATGGAGGGGTCGCGGGGAAAGCCATGCGGGCAGGCAGGAACCCCTGAGGCTTCTCTGCTCTTCTGTCTGCCTTTCTGTGTGAAGACGCGGCTTCAGCCACACTCTGCAGAGCGCTGACCACCCTGGAGCTGGCCCTGTGGTTGAAGGACATCTAGGAGTGGTGTCAAAAGTCTCGTTCATGACGACCAGGGGCTCACACAACCTGGGAGCCTGCATGAGCCGCCCGTGAGCCGTCGGTGAACCCGCGGGCGTGAGCCAGGCCAGCTGGCTCCACCTGTCAAGAGCCTGGGGCTCAGACCCACGGCCAGGCCCACGTAGTAGCCCACACTCTATCCTTAGGTACCAGGCAGTGGGGGGAGCTGGGCCTGGTTCCCCCAGGAGGTGAGGGATGGGGCTGAGCTGAGGGGCCAGAGCCACGAGGTGAGACACCCCTGCAGACAAGTCGGGGTGCATTTCAGTGCCTTCTTTCTGGGCCTCCCGGTCTCCTGGCCTGAACACAGGGGAATCCGTCCCAGGCTCTGAGGCTCTCAGTGGAGTCTTAATTAGAGGCCCCCAGAGGGGACACGCACACAGAGCAGCCCTAACTTCTCTGTAGCAATGTCTTCGGTGAGTGTGGGAAAGCCCCAGGGTGATTTTCATCACCATCCTTGGCTCCCACCCACTGCCAGCTGCCTCTGGGGAGAAAACCTGCCAGGTGGGAGGCTGACAGCAGGTCGGGCCTGGGTGCTCCCCAAACTCCTGGAGCAGCGGGACGGGTGGAGGGGCCCGGAGCTCCTCTGTGGGGTGGGCCATGCCTGTCAATCAGAACCCCATGCCCCACCCTGATCACCACCCACAACTCAGGTGGGAAAGGGGCGCGGCAGGTCGGATGCTCGGAGAAGCTTCCAGAACCGTGGTCAGGTGCATGCGTTCTACAGAGTAGGTGATAAAGGTCAAGGAGGATCTGAGCTGGAATGAGTCTTGTGGAATGAAAACATAACATTTCAGAGATAATTTTGTAAAAGGAGTCATCAGGCCAATAAATCACCATGCCGATTTAACTGCGGGGTTGGAAATAACCTTTGCTTTGATGCTTACTGAATTGTGGACGCCACAGCCTCCCAAGAAAGGATCTAAATGTTACAGACGCGTCTGCCTCGAGTGGCCTGGGCTGCGCTGTCACGGATGGCTCCAGAGCCAACCCAAGGGCACCTAGGAAGCACAGATGATGCAGACTGACCATCTTACACACTGAGCCCTGGGACCCGGGTCCCAGAAAAGCCAACGCCAGGGGACCTCCTCAGATGTAGGCAACTGGGCACCAGTCCTGCAGATTCCACCTGCCATTTTCTGAGCACCTCGCGTGTGCCTGGATGGAAGCTGGAGGCTAGAAAACAAGTCAGGAAAAGTCGGGCCATCGAGGGAGGCCAGGCCAGGAAGGAAGCCCCACAGGAGGTGGGAACTGACCTTCACGCCTCCACTGTCCACGTGGTCACTCGCTCCCTTCCTTTCTCCGCCTGCCTTCGTGCTCACACAGGCTGAACATGCTCTGTCCACGGTGGCAGCCCAGGGCCCACGTGGGTATTGACCTTGTGTGGACCCAGGCACAGGCCACACATGCTACCTCCCCCTGCCGAGACACACAACAGGGTAGTTGGCAGACGTGGCTCTGGTGCTGACCCGTTACACACAGGGGCCTGGGAAAGGAGATGAAATTTTTCACCCAAGGGCGGCCCTTGGAGGCTGGTCAAAGGACCCCACAAGGTGGGTGCCATCCCCACGTATGCTTCTGTTTTGGATGGTGGCTAGACGGAGCCTCAGGCTTCCAGGACTTGCTAGGCACTCAGGCCCTCCTCTTCCAAGAACTGCGGGCCAGGCCTACCACACCCCCCAGCAGGTGACCATCAGCATCTGGTGAGTTTGGAGAGTGGAGCCCAGTATTCTGGGGAAGCACCCCATCTCTGGGTGCCCCTGAAGGCTGGTGTATACACTGCAGTGAACACCCGGCAGTGTGGCTGGGGGGAGGTGCAGGGTCTGGGGGCACAAGAAAGAGAAATGTTTGCCAAAGAATGCAAGGGCTTGCAATTATGCAAAAATATGCAGAGGTGTGTATTGGTATAAAGAAATTAAAGGTTTTAAATAAATTAATTCATTATCTTAAAGGTTTTATGATGTTGTTTGAGAAATTAGGGCAAATCCTGAGCTTAGGGTCTGTTTGCTGAAATAAGCAGAAAATATATATAAACTTTTATCTCTAACAATGATTTCTCTCTGTACCAAATGGCCTTAGGTCTAGTTTAAAAATCTGAGAGTAATATGGCAGTTTTTATGTAGTCGGATGTTACAGTCTTGTGTGTGTCATTTATTTTACTGCATACGTTACATCAAGAGTAACGTTTAACATCTCTGGACGTCCAGTTTTCTGAAGCACCCTTGACTCACTCTGCTTGTGGGAGCGTCTTGAGATGGTCACCTTAGAAGAGGACCCGGGTGACCCAGGGGGCAGTGGCAGACGCAAGACTGGACATGTCCCCATATGAGTCCTGGTGTCTTTCCATGGGCAGAAGAGGGCAAGTGGTCATGGGGCTGGTCCTCAGTTAATGCATGATAATTCTTAAAAACATAGAAGTAGGTCAATTAATATTATTTAGTGTTAAAACTTTAAAATAATTCTTAAAATTAATGCTCAGATGAACTTTCTGAGTGGCCAAGGGCCCCCTCTGCGCATCCCCTGAGCCACAAGGCTCATGAGAGGGATTGATGTCCAGGCTCACCCTCCACCCCAGACACAGTGAATGTGCATCTTTGTCCCTGGCCGCCATGCAGACCAGGACTCTCAGAGGGAAGGGATTTTGTGTGTCTGCAGTTTTCACAGTGGCCGTGAGTGTCTAGGAGCGGCGTTGAGCCTGGAGCCCTCCGGGGTGGGCATGGTTGGGGCTCCGCCACCCTCCGCTGGTACAACTGGCAGACTTGGCCACTCGGACCATTAGCCTCATTAAACTTGGCCCAGAACCAAAGAGCTTTAATTATTCTCCCAGGGGAAACTAGTACGCCCCTCCCCACCACAGCCCCTGCAGAGGACAGGCAAAAAAGAAAATAAAATGAAACACCGCCCGTCCGTCAGGCTACCAATGAAGACAGACTGCTGACTCCAAGGGGAGCCAGTGCAAGGAGGTACTGAGTGTGGAACAGGCTGGTTCAGTTAATTGGTTCAGCTGTGACCTCTGGGCCCCGCGAAAGGTTGGGAGTGTTGACTACACAAGGCGGAAAAACCCCGCCAAGTTCACACAGTAATTGGTGGTGAACTCAGCGCCACCTGGGTGGTCTGTGAGCAGAGACTCCTGTGATGTCTGTCTGCTGAAGGGGGACCTGGGAGAAAAGCCTCAGGGGCAGGAACCATCGGGGGCTGGGGAGACCCAGGGGAAGGTGGGAGCCATGGGGCCTGGGGACCCACAGGGCTGGGAGGAGCCACAGGGGCATGGGGGCCCACGGGGGCTGGGAGGAGCCACAGGGGCATGGGGGCCCACGGGGGCTGGGAGGAGCCACAGGGGCAGGGGGGCCCACGGGGGCTGGGAGGAACCACAGGGGAAGGGGGACCCACGGGGGCTGGGAGGAGCCGCAGGGGAAGGGGGACCCACGGGGGCTGGGAGGAGCCGCAGGGGAAGGGGGACCCACGGGGGCTGGGAGGAGCCGCAGGGGAAGGGGGACCCACGGGGGCTGGGAGGAGCCGCAGGGGAAGGGAGGCCCACGGGGGCTGGGAGGAGCCGCAGGGGAAGGGGGACCCACGGGGGCCGGGAGGAGCCGCAGGGGAAGGGGGACCCACGGGGGCTGGGAGGAGCCGCAGGGGAAGGGGGACCCACGGGGGCTGGGAGGAGCCACAGGGGAAGGGGGACCCACGGGGGCTGGGAGGAGCCACAGGGGAAGGGGGACCCACGGGGGCTGGGAGGAGCCACAGGGGAAGGGGGACCCACGGGGGCTGGGAGGAGCCACAGGGGAAGGGGGACCCACAGGGCTGGGAGGAACCACAGGGGAAGGGGGACCCACGGGGGCTGGGAGGAGCCACAGGGGAAGGGGGACCCACGGGGGCTGGGAGGAGCCACAGGGGAAGGGGGACCCACGGGGGCTGGGAGGAGCCACAGGGGAAGGGGGACCCACGGGGGCTGGGAGGAGTCACTGGGGAAGGGGGACCCACAGGAGCTGGGAGGAGCCACAGGGGCATGGGGGCCCACGGGGGGCTGGGAGGAGCCACAGGGGAAGGGGGACCCACAGGGCTGGGAGGAGCCACAGGGGAAGGGGGACCCACAGGGCTGGGAGGAGCCAGAGGGGAAGGCGGCCCACGGGGGCTGGGGAGCCATGCCCCCAGCAGGGTGCAGGCTGCACCTGGTGCATCTGATCGGCTCGGCCATTCACCCTGAGGCGGTGTCCTCTCACAGCAGCCTCAGTGCCCGTGTGGCTGGGATGAAAGTGCACGCGGTCGCTTTCCGGGGACATGCGTGCCAGTGATGACTGAGACAGCTCTCAGGCGGCACTTGGTCTGGAGGTGGCTGGGATGAGTACTTCCTCCTGCTCTGGGAGTTTGGGGGCGGGCGCCTCCTCTGGCCTGGAGTCAGAAGGGCTACTTGCCCCCGCTACACACACAGGTGGTCCCATCCTGACTGTGGAGTGACCGCTTGGGCTTCCTCTCAGTAACGAGGCCAGGGGCCCCGCTGGTGCCCACTCCTATACCCGACTGCCTACTCAACACCTCCACCCGGACGTGCAGGGTGCCCTCAACTCAAACCCAAGACCGACGTCAAAGACCCCCCCCACACACGCGGGCTGGCACCGTGTCCCCACCCCTGGTGAGGGTGCCCGCCCCGTCTGGGAGCTCAGGCCAGCGCACCAGCTCCTGCCCTTACCCCCACCAAGACCGCCAGGGCGGAGCTGATGGCGTTTGTCCTAAGTGCCAGTCGGGCGCCTCGGGTCCACCCCCGCCCTTCTCCCTGACCGCCCCTCGGGCCCCAGCACAGGCTGGCTCTCGCCCTGTTCCCTGAAATGCCACTGCCCTCCTGGGCACTGACCCCCGCTCTCCGCTGTCCGGGAGCTCGGAGACACGCTGACAGCCCCAGCATCCACCCCACTCACCGTCTCCAGGCAGATTCCCAGCGTGTCCTGCCCAGAGCACCTCCTCTGACCCATCTGAGTCCTCACCTTGGAAACCTTCCTTGAACCGCAGAATAGATTTGCTTCAGACATCTGCCGTGTGCTCCCCTGCCCGCTTGCCTTCATGGCTGCAAGCCCAGCCTTACCTTTGTCCCTTCGCAGTGTAATTTTTTTATGACAGAATGCTGAAAGATGATGTATTCATTCTTGAAATAAAATAAAGAGAAACCTAACCACTGGGCCCGGGGCACTTTCTCTGATTTTGTTTGAGGAAGGCTGAGCCCTAGTGACCTTTCTTCTGTGTTTTCTTTCTCTCTAGGAAAGCTTTCTTCAGTTGCATATTTGATAATCGCTCATGATCCGAGTAATCAGAGTTCTTCCTTAGAAACATTTCTATGTTTTGAAAGCTTGGGTTTCTGTTCTCTGTCCTCCCTAGCAAATCGCTTCTCATGTGAGATTCAGGTATTTATATATATATATTTTGGTAAATTGCAAGGAAGCCTCTCAAGGTGGCCCTGATCTGATTCTCCCCCATCTCATATTTTCTCCTCCCTGTTCCCACACAGTCCTTAATGCTGCATTTCGGGCTTCCCTGAAGCCTTAGCTGTCTCCCCCGCCCTTTCATCTCAGCTCATTCTCTCCCCGTGGCTGGCTGTCTCCCGATCTTGAGAGAGCCACGGCCTTTGGCACCTGACTGAGGTTGCCAGTTTTCTAGGATGTTTAATCGGTAACCCTTCCCCCAAAGTCTTCTCTTCTAGAACTTTGAAGAGGATGCCCTTTATTAATTAAAAGAATAATCACAACATGTATGCACAGAACATGCATGAAACACATGCACACTTAAGCAGTCACGATGAAGCATGCGCAGAACCACCATACAGTTTAGGAGACAGAGCATCACTGGCCCCTTGCCACTCCATCTTCCCTCAACTCAGAGGTCACTGTCGCCCTGGGTTTTGTGAGCATCTTCCTTTGGTTTGACCATCTATGCGTATGTCCTAAACAACACACAGCTTAATGTCACCAGCTTTGAAGTTTATACAAATGGAAGCACATAACACTTCCCTGGTAGCTCAGTTGGTAAAGAATCCACCTGCAATGCAGGAGACCCTGGTTTGATTCCTGGGTCAGGAAGATGCCCTGGAGAAGGGAAAGGCTACCCACTCCAGTATTCTGGCCTGAAGAAGTTCATGGATAGTCCATGGGGTCATAAAGAGTCGGACACGACTGAACGGCTTTCACTTTTCACAGAACATATATTCTTTTTGGACTTGCTTTTTCATCAACACTATGTTGTGAGATTAATTTTCGGGATATTTACGGCTGTAGCCTGAGCTCTTAGAGGATCCTCTGCGTGAATCTGCCACATTGTGCACATTCTACTTATTTGGATGGGTAACCGGGTAAACGGGTGTGGGTCTGGTTCACCTGTCCCATGTTCTACGCTTAGAGACTTGAACATGGAATTGGCAATAACTTCAGTTCAGTTCAGTTCAGTCTCTCAGTCTGTCTGACTCTTTGCAACCCCAGGCTTCCCTGTCCATCACCAGCTCCCAGAGCTTGCTCTAACTCATGTCCATCGAGTCAATGAGGTCATCCAACCACTCTTCCTCTATCGTCCCCTTCTCAAACTGCCTTCAATCTTTCCCAACATCAGAGCCTTTTCCAATGAGTCAGTTTTCATCAGGTGGCCAAAGTATTGCAGTTTTAACTTCAGCATCAGTCCTTCCAATGAAAATTCAGGACTGATTTCCTTTAGGATTGACTGGTTTGATCTCCTTGCAGTCCAAGGGACTCTCAAGAGTCTTCTCCAACACCACAGTTCAAAAGCATCAATTCTTCGGTGTTCAGTTCTCTTTATGGTCCAACTCTCACATCCAAACATGACTACTGGAAAAACCATATCTTTAACTAGATGGACCTTTGTCAGCAAAGTAATGTCTCTGCTTTTTAATATGCTGTCTGTATTGATCATATTTAATTTAATTTCATGGCTGCAGTCACCATCTGCAGGGATTTTGTAGCCCTCCAAAATAGTCTCTCACTGTTTCCATTGTTTCCCCATCTATTTGCCATGAAGTGATGAGACCAGATGCCATGATCTTAGTTTTTTGAACGTTGAGTTTTAAGCTAACTTTTTCACTGTTTTGTAAACTGGTTGCTTTTTAAAACAGTGGGAAATTTGGTGACTCCTTATTCCTACCATCATTTGATGCTGTTTGACTTTTGATTTTTGCCAATCTACTGGATGTGCAGTGGCATCTCACTGAGATCTTGATTTGCTTTTTCCTGATTTCTAATCAAATTCAGCACATTTTCATATTTATAAGATTTGGGGATATTTTGGGTGAGATGTCTCAAAGTCTTTGCTCAGTTTTTCTATTTGAGAGGAGCTCTTTGTATAAGAAATCACTCCTTGGTTGGTTAAATACAATGAAAATCTCTTGTCTTAGTTTGTGGTTTATTCTTTTATTTTAAAATTCAATTTGAATTCAATTTGATTCAATAAATCAGAGTTCTTCGATTTTATGCAAACAAATTAATAAATCTTTTGGGTTTGAACATTTTTGTGTCTTATTTTAAAAATCTTTATGTTTTCTAGTAGTGTTATAGTTTTGCATTCCTTAAGTCTTAAATCCACGTGAAATTTTTTTTTTTTTTTGCACGTAGTATAAGATAGGGATTCAATTTCATTTCTTTTCTGCCTGGACACCCAATTTTCCCAGCATGGTTTCTTGAAAAGCTCAATTTTTTTCCCTCTAATCTCCAATAATCTTCAATATTCGGACATGTCTATAAACTTGTGGGTCTGTTTCTGGGATGTATTCTGTTTTCCTGGTGTAATTTTTTTGCTTCTGAACAACAATCACTCACCCTAATTAAGTGTACAAAAGTCTAGTCAACTGAGAGAACAAGTCTGCCGCCTATGTCATTAGCTTCCAGAAACTCAGTGATCTCTGGCCCTTTGCATTTCCATATGTATTTCTGAATTAGTTTATCATATGTTATACCAAAAAATTAGAAGGATTTGTATTACTGCATTGAATCAGTAAACTGGTTTTGGAGAGTTGACATCTTTCTGTACTCAATCTTCCAATCCATGAAAACGCAATGTTATTTATTTAGATTTTCATTAACAACTCACAATAAAATTAACTAATTTCACCCCACATGTAGACAGTTCTCCAAATTTTATCCACAAAGTCCTTGTACATCTTTTACTGTACTGCTTCTCCGTCTCAGACATTCCTGCCCCATCTGCTGTCCAGCGTCTTGGAAGCCATCATTCCCTGTGTGTGGTCCTCTGTCGCGTTGCTCTTCAGATGAGACCTCCCTGTGACTCTGTGCGTGGGGAGAGGAAGCCTCTCAGCCACTGTTCCCTGCAGCGTCATCTGTGGCTCCACCCCACCTGCCGCCACTGCTTACCACCAGTCTCACCAAAGGCCTGTGGTTCTCATCAGTGATTTTCAAAGGACCAGCTTCTGACTTTCCTGACCCTCTCTTACTTCTTTCCTAGTTCATCAATTTATCCTTTTATCTCTATTATTGATTTCTTCATCCTATTGCTGTATACTGGATTTATTTTGTTATTTCCTCCCCTAACTTCTAACAATGGATGCTCAAGTCATTAATCTTCAGCTTTTCTTTTATCCTCCTGAGGACTGCTTCAGTTGCATCCCACAGGTTTTCCCTCATAATATTTTTATTTTCATTAAGTTCTAAACATTTTCCAAGTTTCATGGGAATTCCCTGGCAGTCCAGTGGTTAGGACTCAGGGCTCTCACTGCTGAGAGCTGGGGTTCCATGCCTGGTCAGGGAACTAAAATCCTAAAAGTCATGTGGTGTGACCTAAATAAATAAATATTTTCCAATTTGCATTATAGGCTTCCCAGGTGGTGCAAGTTGTAAAGAACCTGCCTGCCAGCACAGGAGACTTAAGATCCCTGGTTTTGGCAGGTTCGATCCCTGCATTGGGAAGATCCCTTGGAGGAGGGCAGGGCAACCCACTCCAATATTCTCTCCTGGAGAATCCCATGGACAGAGGAGCCTGGTGGGATACAGCCTATAGGTTCGCAAAGAGTCAGACGTGACTGAAGTGACTTGGCATGAACGCACACATGGATGTGCACATCTACTGTGCTCACTGTGGGCCCATCAGCCCCTAGCTGCAGGGCCGTGGAGCACCGTCCGCTCTGATCAGAGCACAGCGAGCGTGTTTTCACTTTTCCTCTCTCCTACGTGGCCATCCCTTCTCCCACCCGGACCCCACCATCCTTCAGAACTGTTCCACCCCCAGATCCCCAATTCCGGAACCCCAGGCGCGGAGTCTCCCGCTCTGCCTGGTGCTTCCAGTCTGCTCCGTCTCCCCAGGTCTTCTTCGTCCTGGAAGGACCCCTGTCCTCCTGACTCCTCTGCTTTGCTCTGTCCCCAGGCTCCCCTGAGCTGTCCCATGCCCTTTTGGACTGATCCTCAGGAAGGAGCCAGGTGGAGAAGGGCCCTGGGTCTGGGAGGGAGTCAACCAGCACCACCAGGCAGGGAGGAGCTGAGGGAGCACCAGCCAGGCTCCTGCTGCCACCTCTCTGACCACGTCCAGCCAGGAGCTGGAGGCAGGGCGTCCTTGGATGCAGTTCACACAGCATCCACAATGAGGGCACCACGTGGTGGGAAGAGGGAGGAGGGGGTCCTGGGGGTAAAGAGAGCAGCCCCTGTTCCTGTGAGCCCACCACCTCCTGCTCAGGAGAGAGCTTGCCCTGGGCCTCCGTTTTCTTCACTCCCTCCATCCCTGGTCCAGGCAGCCTCTACCCCACCTGCCCTTTGAGACAAATGGCTCAGGCTGACTCCCCTGGGACTGGAAATGGATGACTTCCCTGCAGGCTGTTAAAATCAAATAGAATAAAGACCAGACCGGACAAACCCCTAAACAGACAAAACCATTTAAGCTATGTGAGCAAAACTGAATTGAGCTTATTTCTGGAACATAAGCAAAATGTAGGTTATTTGTTGTAAATGCCTCTGGTAATGATCCAAGGAGTACTGAAGTCTTCTTCCTAAAATGGTAGAAGATGGTCGCTTTCGACCAGCCCCCTGCCGCCTGGAAGGCCCATTGTGAAAACCCACCTTGGATAAATAGCCGCCACCTTTTCACTCCAGAGGTCACGCTGTAACCTCTGCCTCGGGCTCCGCTCAGTTCTGTGCAAACTCTTCCTAAAGACTAGCTGATCTGGTTTCAGTTTTCCCTGTTTCTGGGTTTAGACAAGACCCAGGCCTTCCCTGGCGGCTGGCTCAAAGGCCACTCCCTCGCTCCCTAGGACACGCCCGTTCTCAGGTCTCCATGAACTTTTCCAGAATCTTCTCTGCCTTCTACGCCAGGTTTGCGCCATATTCCACCTATTCAGGAGTACATGGCGGAGCCTCCCCTGCCCTTCTCCACAGTCTCCACTCTAGAAATCCCTAACCTCTGGCTTTGTAGTTGCATCTATTCTGATGACCTCAAACACCTCTCCCCTGGGATCAGCCGCAGACCAGGTCCCCCCAGCGAGGCAGACGGCTGGCCACTAGCTGCAGGACTGTCTACGAACCAGGAAACAGAGAGAATTAGTGCCCGAGGGAGCCATCTCCGCTGTCTGCCCGGAGGCACCAGGAAGGGAAGAGTGACTAGGACCGCCAAGAGGAAGCCAGTCTTTGGGGAGGAGTGTGTGAACCCCCACGGCACGTGGGGCAGGAGAGGAACAGGGCCCCAGCCCCGCGCTTTGCACGCCCCAGCACCCCACCCATCAAGCACACTCCAGAGCTGGAGACGGCAGCGTGTCCAGCTGCCCAGGGCACAGAGGCTGGAGAGGGGCCAAGATAGGTCTGGGGGCGGCTGGGGGCAGAACAGAGAACACACAGCACAGAGGAGCTGCCCAGAATGGATCTGGACCTAATTTGCCTGACTAGACTCTGAATTTTACCTCTCATTAGCTGTGTGACTTGTTAGGTCCCTTAACTTCTTCATGCCTCAGTTTACTCATCTGTAAATTAGGACGGTGACCGTGAGGGTTAAGATGAGCTAATGCATGAGGATTAGTCAGAGAGGGCCCGGCACAAGAGCATGTACTACGTTTTAGCTGTAATCAGTTGATTTCTCCCCTTGTCAAAGCCTCGGCCTCTCAAAGGCAGCCTGTCCCAACCCTGCTGAGGTCTCTTTTCAACAGTCCCTGGCCGCTCAATGTTTGCCACCCACCCATTCATACCACCATATATTTGATCAAACAGCCATCTATTTTATTGTCCAAACCAAAGCATTTCTGAGAGGAAACAGGGACAATTGACAAGTATGTCATGGAAACACTTTTGAGCTGAGATACCTGGACAGACAAGGTACCGCCGTCACCCCGCCGTCCCCCTCCCACGCCAGCTGCCTGCGCTCAGCATGGACCTGCCTCTATCTTGCCACCACCTCCTGCAAGCTAAAGAAATCTCATTTCATCTTATTAAGTAGTTAGAACTTAATCAATACGATACCTTCATTTGTAAAATAGATAAGAAAGAAAGAGATGAGTTTCTAATAAAAATAGCTGTCCTTGACCATCCCTCCTTATCCCCCTCCCTGCCTTGAGCTAACCTCCTGGAATCCTTTTAGCTGAATCTCCTAATAACTGCATTCATATTTCAAATACAGTTCTTCTCTCTTGCCTTATAACCTTTGTTTTCAGTTTTATGCATCATCAGTTGACCTCTGACAACAGTAGGTGAGGATTTGGCTCATCACCCCCCTCCCTCACCAATCAAGGCACCAGTATTTAATTTCTGTGACTCACATCATGGACTGATGCTGTGTGTCGTTCCCACCAAATACAAAAGACCTGGACTGACTTCCCTCACTAGAAAATAATGACACCGCCCCCTTCAGAGCATCTACCCTTTCTACCACTAGCGTCCTTGGGGTTAAAGGCGACACAGTTCACGTGTAGGACTGTAATTAAGTCCCTGCACTTTGCCTCCAGGCTGCTTCTCAAATCTGAAAATTTGAGAAAATGCACACGGCATGTTCATGGAGAGAAGTTTTTTTTTTTCCTCTAGAATTTCCATTTGCCTTTTCTTCTGTTACCGTTAACACATCTTCATCATCTTATGTTTTCAAAATCTTCTTCCATGAAAGGATTCTGTTGAGTAGTCCCTGCCCACTTATTTTTCCCTGGAGGCAGACTCCAGGGCTTCCCACCTTCCACTGCATCCAAACAGTGGCCCCTGGATGCCCACGGGGACTCGACGTCCTGGGACCTATTCTCTGATGTGACACCCCCCCACCCTGCTGCAAGTGTGCCTGTGATCCTTCAGTCCCACTTGATTCCTTTGTTTCACTGGAGAACATCCTCAAAAGTACAGAAAAGAGTGTACAGACACATTTCCAGAGGTGTTAATACTTGAGTATTCTAGGAAGTGAGAGTTGATTGAAAATCTGCATGTTTCAGCAATTTCTCTTTTCCACTCTCTGATGTTGTGAGTGACCACAGCCGGGAGCAGGGACCGGCCAGCAGCCCAGGGGCCAAACCTGGTGTGTCGCCTGTCTTGTGAGTCAGACTTCACTGGAGCTCTCCCACACCCACGTGTGGGCGTCCTGGGTAGGGTGGCTTTTCTCCACGCAGGAGTTGTGACCATCTGCTTGATCTGCAAGACCTCAATACTGACCATTTTGGCCCTGCCACAGAGCAGCACCAGGCAGAGAGCTGCCTGGATGAAGGGGGTGTCTCTGTGCTGGGCAGTACGGAGCTGTGAGCACGTGCAATGTGCCCAGGCCACGGAGGAAGCAGATCTTGATTGTAGGTAACCCTAGTGTTAGTGTTATTCACTTAGCTGTGCCCAGCTCTTTGTGACCCCGTGGACTGTAGGCCTCCAGGCTCCTCTGTCCATGGGATTCTCCAGGCAAGAATACTGGAGTGGGTTGCCATCTCCTTCTCCAGGGGATCGTCCCAACCTAAGGATCGAACCCAGGTTTCCTGCATTGCGGGTGGATTCTTTACTGTCTGAGCCACTGGAACTTTAATTAACTTTACTTTAAGCCCCATGTCTGGCTAGTGGCTTCCACGCTGGACAACTCTTTGGCTAGTTGAGGCTGGAGTCAGACCTTTGGCAACAGTGGGCCATGGTGTGGTCTGCATGGACACGGGCTCTGAGGCAGCTTCACCAGGATGTGGGAGCCCTCAAAGACAGGTGTGGACCCCTGTCGCCACCCTGGATAATCTTCTCCTGCCCAAGTAGGGGACAGACAGCTCTGTCCTCCTCTCACACCGCATGGAGACTAAAGTCAGGAAACCTGGGGTTTTCCTCTTCCTACCACTGCTGCTTTAGGGTTGAGGGTGGGGTGTAGTGCTGCCAGTCTGAAGCTCTGGGAAGAAGTTCTGTCTACCACTTGTTAGCACAGTGACCTGCGCAGGTCACTTCCTGTCCACCACCTGTTAGCACAGTGACCTTCGCAGGCCACTTCTTTGACCTCTAGTGTCCATCTCACCAGATGGAGCAGCCTCCCTTGGGGTTCCAGGGAAGGCTGGGTAAACTGCTGGACCTACAGTGTCAGCACTTAATAAGTTTACAATAAACCAGGGGTTCCTGGGCTGCATTTCCCAGAAGTCCAGCCTGGTGTGAGGTCTGTTTATGTTGCTGTAAAACTCCAGCTTAATAATGATGCAGGAGAAACGGTTTGTGAAGTGGAACTCAATAGATTCCTGAGAATATTTGATATGTAAGTGCGTGGTGGTCAGTATTCAGTTAAAGGGATGTGTCTTTCCAGCTTCCCTGATTATGAAAGGATGAAGCCCTCTATCTTCATGTGCTGTTCCCTAACCACACTTGTTACCAGTGGCCTGGTGTCAGCATGCACACACATGCACACGCATGCACAACCACAGCCCACCCCTCTGGGGCTCTGCTGACAGTCCTCCAGGGAACCCCTCATCCCGTAGTACACACCTGCTTCCCTCAGGGTCCGCAGCTGGCTGAGCTGTGCTGAGGCTTATCCAGGGAGTCCCACCCACGACCCCCATTCCCTTTGTGTTTTTATGTCACTTGGGATGCGTGCAAAGGTAAGTGACAAGCATTTTGCTCTCCTTTTCCAAGATGAGGTGAAAAGTGAATAAATAGGTGGCAAAACTGACAAGGCATCTGTCCCTGGCAGGTTTGTCTGTAATTAAAAGTCACCCAGTTTGAGTTTCACCCAATGCAGCTGCCTGCCCCCTGAAACTTTTACAGAGCGCCTGCGTGCTAATGAGAGCACCAGTTAATTACTTGCAAAATGATTAAGAAATCATACTGGGACAATTGATGGTCTCGGCAGGGAGCCCATCAGACATCTCCCAGGCCTCCCGTCCTGGGAGCTCCTTGCTGGCTGGCAGTCTCATTCCTGAAGGGTGGCAGTGACATGGCTGGCAGACAGCAGGCTGGGGCTCCGGGCTCAGCAATGGGGCATCAAAGGCCTGCAGAGGTCAAGACTACCTCCCCATTCCTGTAGGACCACCTCTGCTTATCCTGTTCCCAGCAAGTTCCAGGGTTGCGAGAGGGCCCCGGCACCCTGCTACCCCTCGGCTGCTTCCTGGGAGGGTGACCCCTGCCACTCCCCACCAGCCCTCCCCCCCAAGGCTATCTCCTGTTCCGCTGGGTAAGGACTGCTGTCAGGGGCTCTGGCAGTGGAACAAGGCTATTTCCTGGGCCTGCGCCTTGAGCCTGCTCACGGGGGTCAGAGAGCACAGCTCCAGGGAGGGTGCCGCCCAGACCTGCCCAGGAACGCCTGCTCACCCGCCCAGAGGCTGGGCTGCATCTGAGCTGTCCAGTGCCTGGAGGTGAGGGGGAAAGGTAAGGGTGGGGAGGGGGTTGCCCCTGAGAGGAGAGGGAGAGCAGGTGGGCTGTGGGTTTTGATTGCACCTGGAGCTCCGCAGAGCTTTCTTTGTTCCCATCGCAGAGGGAGTGAGGGTCTTCCTGCTCCACTCAGCCCTGGGGCTGGTGGGGGGCTTGTCCTCACTCCCCGACAGCAAGGCTCAAAGCCAGGCTCCAGGGAGGGAGACTTCCTGCCACGCCCCTTCTTCCTGAAGACTTTCTAGAGTGACCCTGAGAAGATGGAGTTAACAGCCGCTCTGTACCCACTCGCCGCATGCTGGGAGGGAGGTGGGTGGAGGGATCCCACCTTCTCCCAGGTGCCAGCCCTGTCCCTCCTTCACCAGCTGCTCCTGCTGTCCTGCGAGGTGACAGGAGCTTCCTCTGAGATCCAGGCTCTGGGCCAGCAGGGAAGAGCCGAACGGGTCTCAAGCTACAAGTCAATGACACTCAGCAGGTTTCCTGGGAGACACTCAGCTCTGGGACAACACCAGTAATTCAGAAGAAAATTCAAAGCCACATGTGCACACGTGCACACACACACACACACACTCTCACACACTCACCTTTCCTTCTAATCAGCATCCCAGCCGACAAGCCCTGACGTGGGCTGATTTAAAACCTGCCCTATTTGAAGCCATCGCTGCAGCAGTTTTCTTTGATTTTGCTTCTAATTATGAAGCCGCTCAGCGGGAGGCCTCCAGCTGTCCTGCTCGCCCTTCCCAGCTCTGAAAGGCTGTGGCTGTCACACGTCCCCACCCATGACTGCCACTCTGGGGCTCAGGGGACAGAGCAGGGGAGGCTTTCCACAGGGAACCCTCCAGCTGAGGGGAGCACAGCGACACCCTCCTCCCTGAGCCCGGCTCTGTCCTACATCCCAGGCATATCCTCTAGTCTCCCTGAAGATCGCAGCAGGGCACGACAGCCCTGCCTCTGGGGAGCTCCTGAGAGCTCTGGAAACGCCTGGCCTGTGTCCCTCCTGTCCTGATTCAGGAGCTTACAGCTTGCAGAGTGTGTACCAGCCACGATGCCACTTCACCCTCGCAGCATCTCCACCCGCACTGCACAGGCAGGACACGGGGCACCAGGTCCAGAAGCTGCCAAACAATGAGCAAACCTGAGCTGTTCGGGGTCCAGACACAGGAGTCTTCCCTGCCTCCTGCCCTGCTGCCGAAGCTCACACCCATGAGCCCACTCCCCCGAGTTCAGGCTCCAGACCTCCTTTGCTGGGGTGGAAGGGAAAAGGGATAGGCGTGTCAGGGGGAGGAAAGAAGGCTGCCCAAACAAGGTGCTCCTGTATTTTTCTACAATTAACATTTAAATTTTTTTTTATTTTGAAATCGTTACGGATTCATAGGAAGTTGCAAAGAGTACAGAGAAGTCCCGCGTGCCCTTTCTTCAGTCTCCACCGATGGTCATGTCCTGTGACACAGGCAGGATAATGAAGACATAGGGTACTCCATCACAGCCAGGAGCTGGACCCTGGAGCGACATGCGTGGAGCTGTTCCACACCTAATCACATGTGTCCCCCCGTGCGACCCCCGCTGGGGTCAGGCTACTGGATGGCTCCAGCTCCACAAAGCCCCCACCCCAACCCCCACGCTGACCCTTGGCAACCACTAATCTGTTTTTCCATCTCAGATTTTCAAGCATGTTATGTTCTTCATGCAGTATGTAACCTTTAGAGGTCGGTTTATTTTTACTCAGCATAATGTCACTGGGATCCAGCCAAACTGTGGTGTGCCTCAGTAGTTTGTGTCTCTTTATGAGTAGCAAATTGTGGAGTGGACCAGCCAGGCCAGAATTTGTTCTAAACTTTCTCTTACAGAGGGTCATTTTGGTTGTTTCCAGTTTGGGGCACTTACAAACAAAGCTGCTATAAACAATTGTATACAGGTATCTATATGGACCCAAGTTCTCAGTTCTCTGGGATAAATGTCCAGGAATACAGTTGCTGGGTTGTGTGGTCTGTGTCTGATTGGATTTTTAGGCACTATACCGGCTTGCATTCCCACCAGAAGTGTCTGAGATTCAGTGGTCTCACCAGCATTTTATGCAGGCGTCCTCACCAGCACGTTGTGTATGTGATGCCAACTGTCCTAACAGGTGCAGAGTGCTTTCTCCCTGTGGCCTTAATTTGCATCTCCCCAGTGGGGAGTGGCGTTGAACATCTTACGTCTTCCATCTGTGTACCCTCTTGATGCTGCTGATGCTAAGTCTCTTCAGCTGTGTCCTACTTTTATGTGACCCTATGGACAATAGCCCACCAGTCTCCTCTGTCCATGGGATTCTCCAGGCAAGAATACTGGAGTGGATTGCCATACCTTCCTCCAAGGGATCTTCCTGACCCAGGGATCGAACCCGCATCTCTTACATCTCCTACATTGGCAGGCGTGTTCTTTACCACTAACTTCACCTGGGAAGCCCATACACACTCTTTAGGGAACGGTTTCTTCACTTCCTTTGCCTTTTTTTATTTGACGTGTTGGTTTGCTTACTGTTAAACTTTGAGAGCTTTCTGTATATTTTAGAAATGAGTACTGTGTTAGGTATGTGTTTTTGCTGCCATCCATAGCTTATCTTTTCATTCCCTTGACAACGCCATTTGCAGAGCATGAGTTTTTAGTTTTGATGAGATCTAGTTTTATTAATTTTTTTCTTTTACGGACCATATTTTTTGTGTCATGTCTAAGAACTCTCCACCAAGTAATAGGTCTGGGAAATTTTCTCCTATGTGTTCTTCAAAAAGTCTCACAGTTTTACACTTTGCATTTAAATCTATGATCATTTGGATTTGATTCTATGTAAGGTGTGAGGTGTCGGTTGAGGAGTGTTTGTTTTTTATCTGTGGATATCCAAGTGCTCTAGGACTATTGTTTAAGAAACTCTCCTTCCCCCATGGAATCACTTTTGCTTTTTTGTCAAAAATCAGTTGAGTATATTTGAGAGGGTATATTTCCGGGTTTCCTGTTCTGTTCCACTAATCTATGTGTCCCCTTCCTCTACCAGTACCACACAGTCTTGATTAAAACACAATAAGTCTTGAAATCAGGTAGGCTGATTCCTCTGGTTCATTCTTCTCTTTCAAAATTGTTTCAGTTATTCTAGTTTATCAGACTTTGCATACAAATTTGAGAATGATCTTATTTATATCTATAGAAAAAACTTCCTGGGATTTTGATAGGAATTGTGCTAAACCTGCATATCAGTTTGGGGGAAATTAATGTCTTTAGTCTGTTGACTATTCCAATCCATGAACATGGTATTTGTCTCCATTTACTTAGATCTTTTACATTTCCTTCATTAGCATTTGTGTGGCTTTCAGCATACAGTTTCTGTACATGTCGTATTAGATTTACAACTACTTCATTTTTTGAGTAATTATAAGTGGTTTTGTATTTTTAATCTCACTTTCCACATACTCACAGCTTGTATTTAAAATATATTTATTTTTGTATGTTGATCTTGTAGCCTATGACCTTGCTAAACACACTTAGTAATTCTAGGAGGTTTTTCCCTTTTTCTTCATGATCTTCTTTTATCCCATTTAAATTAGTAGAGTCCTTGGGATTCTATATTGACACTTTCATGTTATCTACATTTAGATCCAGTTTCGTTTCTTCCTTCCCAAAGCATACAGCTTTCTGTTACTCTTACTTGTCTTATCTCTCTGGCTAGACCTCTAGTACCATGTTGACCAGCAGTAATGAGAGTGGACATCCTCATCTTGTTCCCAGTATCAGGGGAGGAATACTCATTCTTCCACCACTAATTATGATGCTAACTGATGTAGATGTTAGATGAAAACCTCAGGTTCCTTCCAGGGAAGACACAGCATCTGCTGGGAAAGCAAATGAAGGGCCTGCCTTAGGGTCAGGTAAGGAGACCTGGAAGACACCTGGGCTTGGATCTGAGGGAGAAGGAGTATCCAGCCAGAAGGGATCGAATGAGGCAGCACATTGGTGAGGGTCCTCAGAGTCTTTGAAGGGCCCTGGGGTGGGAGAGAGTGCGGGGCAGGCAGGGAGATGGAGGGCAGCCAGCAAGGGAGGGTGTGGAAGGAGGGGAGCTTGACAGGCAGGTGAGGCTGGACTCTACCTCCATCCGAGATCACAGTAAAGGTATAGCTTTATCCCAGGGATGGCAAGTGGGATGGGGCACAGGGCAGCAGCGGTGAAATCAGCTCACAGCCATTTGTTAAAGGCAAAGGTGGCTCAGGATGTGGAAGTGAGCAGTGGGAAGAGGACTGGGTATAAAACCATTTAGGGGGTGAAGTCCACAAGCTGTGATGGATCAGAAGTTGGGGTGACAGCTAAGGAGGTGCTGTGAGCCTGCTCTTTTGATCAGCGCCCTGTTTCCCGGGAAGGCGGCATGTTAACCGCGGAAAGGAGCTTCTGCACCCAGCACCCTCCTCATTCACAACACCCACACGCCGAGCCTCGAATAGCACAACACTCTGCAGTCTGGAGGGTTCTGGATGGCCATCGCCCCTGGCCATCCTGCTCATGCTCCTCAGGGGCCCCACAGCCAGGCCCCCTCACTGGCCCCAGCCCCTGACCTTTCAGGGAGCGATTGTGCTCTCTAGGTTCCCACCAGTTCCACTGGGACAGTGCCTCTCCCCGCACCGTCCCACGCCTGGCCTGGCCTCCCTCAGGTCTCCGGGTGTCCAACTGTGGATGCTCGTCCTCTCTGGATTACCTGGGTTCTTGCCTTCGGAGAAGCAGAAGTCTTCAGGCATCTGTCGTTTGACGTGCGGTATAGGCTCCTGCGTGCTGCCGCTTTCATGCCTGTCTGCAGTGCGTCTGATGTCCCCAGGAGGTAAGCTCTGTCACGTTCCTTTCTCAGCCCCCCACGGACGCCACTAAGCTGCTACGCCTGGCGAGTGAGTTTTTGCTAAACTGGATCTTCTGGGATTGAAGTGTGTGGTTCTATAGAACATCAGGCCCAGAGAAGCAGAAGAAAGATGGCTAGCTGAACCCGGGTTGGTGGAGGAGGTGGGTGGGCTCCCTAAAGCCCGGGGAGGGGGTGCAGGTGAAGGGAAGTGTGGGAACTGACAAAATCAGAACCTGCCAGAATATGGTGGCGGCTGGGCGTCAGCGGGATCCAGGTGCGGTAATCAGAGGGAGGCTGGCGTGGGGGTGCTTACCTGGTGTTGGAGGTTGAGGCGGCAGACGGAGGGAGGTGAGGTGACTCAGACGCAGTAGCTGCAGAGGCAGTGTGTTCCCTAGGCTGCTGGAGCTCAGAAGAGCTCAGAGGAGTGCCCGTGGGCCGGGGCTGAGTCTTGCTCTGCAGCGCTGGAACAGGGGTTTCCTGCTGGTGCCGCTGCGGGGGTGGCTGTGCTGGGGTAATACCCCAAGGCCGGCAAAGAGCTCTGCAGTCCCTCGTCCCCACTGGCAGCAACAAAGAGCAGTCAGACGCCCAGGGCCTGGGGGTGGTGCTTGCCAATCCCAGCCCCAGGGTCACAGAGCAAAGCAGGAGAGTTTGGACTTGGAGCCAAGAGACACAGGGGAACCAGCTCTGCATTGACAGGAAGGGAACTGGGGCTAGTTGATAGCTCTTTTTTTTCTTTTTGCAGTGAATTAAAAACAAACACCCACATCTACCCACCCAAATTAATTTTTCCTCATTTTGCTCCAGATATTTAAAATATAAAGGAAATGAACAATTCTGATCAGGCTGAAGTCTCCTTCACTGTCCTCAAGCTCAGAGAAGAATTCCTCTCTCAGCCATGAGGATAAACTGCCGGCACTTTTCTTTATATTAATGCTGTGACGTATGTATCAATGAAAAACCCATGTTATTGCCTTGGGGTTTTTAAAAAATCATATAAGAGTGAATTATAAATCAAGACTTACTATGAAGTCGTGGTAATTAACATTCTCTCCTGCTGTACGTATTCCGAAATATTTTTTTTTCATTCAAAATGTGCCTTTGAAATCTAGCCACATCATTCATTATGTCTGTAGTTTACTAAGATCTTGTAGCTATATCAGAATGTATTCAAATGGACCCCCTGACGTCCGGATTTATGCTTGACTTCCCCTGTTAGAAACAATGCCACAGAGAAAATTCCATGCATTTATCTCAGCACTCTTTCAGATTTCCATAAGATTCTATATTCGTCTAGGTAGGTTTGATGAGTCAGATGTTTGAACAGCTACATTTTTATTTGCTTATTTTTATTTTTAATTTGCATAGAGTAACATTCACTCTTTGTGTCCAGTTTAGCAGATTTTGACAAGTCCTCATCACGTTCAGGAGCCTATCACCCCCAAGTTCCTGCTCCTGCTTCTCCATGGTCCACTGCTTGCTGCACCTCTACCCCAGGCAACCACGGGTCTCTTTATCCATGTACGTTTGCTTCTTCTCGAATGTTGTATAAATGGAACAGCAGATGTGTGGCATTTGGGGTTTGGCTTCCTTCACTAGCATCCTGCCTCTGGAACTCACCCCAGTGCTCAAGAGCATCCAGCTCATTCCTGCTTGGTCCTGAAGAGGACCCAGCAGTACAGAGGGACCCACTGTGTTTATTCCTCCACCCGAGAGAGGCCATTTGGGGATTTTTGGTGACGGCAATAAGCATTCACATATAGGTTTATATAGGTTTAGTGAAAATATCAGCTTTCGTTTCTCTTGGGAAAAGGCGTAAGAGTGGGATTGCGGGGCCATACTACAAGTGTACACTTGACTACTTAGGGAAATATCAAATTGTGTTTCTGAAGTTGAGATGCTGCTGCATCACTTACACTCCCACCAGCGATGAATTCAGGATGCCAGGTGCTCTGCATCCTTGCGAGAACTTGATGTTGTTGGGTAAATATGGAGATCCAGCCAGTCCATCCTGAAGGAGATCAGTCCTGGGTGTTCACTGGAAGGACTGATGCTGAAGCTGAAACTCCAATACTTTGGCCACCTCATGCGAAGAGTTGACTCATTGGAAAAGACCCTGATGCTGGTAAGGATTGGGGGCAGGAGGAGAAGGGGACGACAGAGGATGAGATGGCTGGATGGCATCACCAACTCAATGGACACGAGTTTGAGTAAACTCCGGGAGTTGGTGATGGACAGGGAGGCCTGGTGTGCTGCGATTCATGGGGTCGCAAAGAGTCGGACCTGAGCGACTGAACTGAACTGAACTGAACGCATGTGTACTAAGTCACTCAGTCATGCCCAACTCTTAGCAACCCTATGGACTGTAGCCTGCCAAGCTCCTCTGTTGATAGGAGTCTCCGGGCAAGAATACTGGAATGGGTCGCCATGCCCTCCTCCAGGGGATCTTCCCGACCCAGGGATCAAATTCATGTCTCTTACGTCTCATGCATGGGCAGGCGGGTTCTTTACCACCGAGCCAGCAGGGAGGCCCTATGTACACTCACACTTTAATAGATATGTACTGTTTACTTACAGTGATTTTAATTTGTATATCTCTACTGGTGGCTAATGTTGAGTGTATTTTCCTCTGTTTATTTGTCACCAGTACATTTTCTTAGGTAAAATATTCATATCTCTGGCCCATTTTTATTGGTTTATTATTTTCTTCTTATTAAATCATGACAGTGCTTTATATGGGCCATGGTTGACTTCTAGCCTAACCCAAGGTCACAAAGATTTTTCTCTTATGTTTCCTTGTAGAAGTTTTAGACCTTGCATTCACTTTCATGTCTGTGGTCCATGTTGAGTTAATTTGGGGGTAACGTGAGTTAAGGGTAAAGATTAAATCTTTGCATGGCTATTGTTTTAGCACCATTTGTAGAAATTCTCCATTGCCAAGGTGAATGCTTTTGCACTTTCTAAGACTCAGTAGACTACATTTGTGTGGGTCAGTTTCTGGACTCTTCACTCTGTGTCATGGTTCAATGCTTATAAGATGTTGTTTTCAGTATGTTATCCAGTTTTAGCAGAAAAGTTAGAAATAATTACCAAGCCCATCGTTACTGCAAGCAAAGGTCCCCTGAGTTTACCTGTTTTACCTATAATGGTCCGTCACACGTGGTCGTTTTCCAGGTGTTCACTGTCACAGACTCTAAGCAGCCAAGTGCCTGGACCCTGTGCATCCGCCTGATGGGCGCCTTGGGCGCTGGTGCTCGGTGGGGCATCGCCATCCCTGTTATCACCCATGTGGGGCTTTCACACGCCTGGAATCACGGTACGGGCATTGAGGGGTTAGAGGCCAGGAGTGCTAGGTGTAGGGGTGAGCCTGAGATCTGGGGTCAGCACGCACATGAAGGATTGCTCTGCAGGTCACACAGCTTTCAAATGTCCCATCTGAGCGTTCATGTTGGGGAACCTGTTTATGCAATGTAATGTCTAAATAAAAGTATTTTTGGTAGAAAGATTGGATATAAACTGAACGTTTATGTGGAACTTGCCAGTAATGCAACTGCTCTGTAAATACAGCTTAGATCAGAGGGCATTTTATTCAGAACCTTACCAGAGCCCTTCACCGTTTCAGCCAATCATGTCACCAGAGATGTTTGAGAAATGCCACCGTATTGGAGGCTCTCTAAAAATGTCAGCTCTGCGGACCACAAAGCCTCTCTCCTAGGCACCCACACAGCGCACCTGTCCTAGTCCACGCTTACACCACTATTGACAGTGATTATACACACGCATTCATCCCAGTGTTTTTACTTAGTCTTATTTCAGCATGTTGTATGCATAGGAAAGTGTAGACGTTATTCAGCTAAATATTTCAAACACAAACTTACTCATTCTAAGAAAATAAAAGCATTTGACACCTTCATTGAGTCTCTCATTTCACTGTGCCTGAGCATGAATATATGGAATTACATACCGTTCTATTGTAAATTCCTCTCCTTTTATTTCTATTTCACATTATAGGTAGGGCATTATATTGATTTAAAAAAAATAATATGTGATGGTTAGGTTATAATGCCTATGATTTTCACGTCAAGAGAGTAGCGGGGTGTTACCCAGTATTTATAATGAGCAGGGCTTGCTGGGTCTGGATGAGCAGAAGTAGAATTTCAGGCAAAAGGGCCGCCCACATGTTCACCCTCACTGGGCTCGCCGGGCTGCTGTCCACGGTGCTGAAACAAAGATGCTTCCCGCGGCACAGCAAGCCGCCTCCTTCCCAGAGTCCACATCCTCATTAGCCCTCGCACTGCTGTCTTTCTTTCATAATGCTTATGCGTGGTATCTATAGTTTAGTTTGCACGTCCCTAGTGCTACTGAGTTTATACATCATTCCCCGCTGTTAACCACTTGGGAATCCTCCTTGGTGACTTGAAGTTCACATCCTTTGTCCATTTTTCTATTGTATCATTTTTTTGTTGTTCAGTCGTTAAGTCATGTTCAACTCTTTGTGACCCCAGGGGCTGCAGCACACCAGGCTTCTCTGTTCCTCACTGTCTCCCAGAGTTTGCTCAAATTCATGTCCATTGAGTCAAAGATGCTATCTAACCATCTCATTCTCTGCCACTCCCTTCTCCTTTTGCCTTCAATCTTTCCCCAGCATCAACATCTTTTCCAATGACTTAAGTCTTCACATCAGGTGGTTAAAGTATTACTTTATTCTTAATTGACTGCTGCAGGTTATTTACAAATCTGGATACCAGAGTTTTTCCCATGTGCTGCAAATTGCTCCATGCCTGCTGCTGCACTTCTATTATGTTTGTTGGTTTATTGGGTAGCAAAGTTTTCCATTTGTTGTAGTTACTTGCATTAATCTTTGCTTTGAGTATTGCTTTCTTTGGGTTTTGCCTAAGAAATTATTTCTTATTCTTGGGTTGTAATAAAAATATTATATAATTCTTTTAAGGAGTTTTAAAGACTTTTTAAAAATTCTCATTTCTGTCTTTAATCATGTGGAATTCATTATATTATGTAGAGTAAAGGCGGGAATCTAATTATTTTCTTTTCTGATGAAAAGTTCCCATAGTAAGCCATCCATCCATTCTTCACTGATTTGTAACACTGCCTCTATAATTCATCAAATTCCCAAATGTACATCATCTTGTTTCAAAGCTATTCTGTAGGGCTTTTTTGTTGTTCCACTGATCTATCTGTGATATATCTGTGTAATTTGCTGTAACAGTATAGTCCAGTTTTATTTTCTATGTTTTCATAATACTTTTTAACATCTTGTGTTCAAGTCTTCCCTCTGTAAACTTATTTTCTTAAAGATTATTCTTGGACTTTTACTCCAAATGAATTTTGGAATTGGCTTGTCAATTTTCACTAATAGCACAATTGGAATTTTGATTGAGATACCATTGAGTGTATTAATTAATTTGGAAAGAATTGTAATTTTTACAATAGTAAGTCTACCCATCCATGAAAATCTATTTAATCAAGTCTTCTATTACATCCTTCAACAAATTTTGTAATTTCTTCATAAAAATTCTTATGTATCTTTCATTACATTTATTCCTATGTAACATAGTTTTTGTCATTATTGTGAATGGGACTTTTTTCTCTATCACATTTCTTTGCTAGCTTATTGCACGTGAGAATACTATGGGTTCTTTAAATGCTAGTTCTATATTCAACTACTCTTTTTTTATATGTTGATTACTGTATCCGGGAACTCTGATGATGTCTCTTCTGAGCTTTCATCAGTTGTCCAGATTCCTGGACAGTTGTGTAATTTGTAAATAACCACAATTTTAGCTCCTTCCATTGTCTATCTTTTTCCTTTTTGCAGCACAGATTACAGCACCCAGAGAAATGCTGAATAGCAGCACTGATTGCCATCAACCATGCCTTGACTTAAACAGAAATGATTCTTGATTCTCCAGTTCAGACATCTTAAATTTAATTTCACATTATATTAATGTTGCTAGAATGATTTTGTTATAATTAGTATTGTATGCTTTTGCTTTAACTTTCCTGTATACATACATTCATATAAATTCCATTTATGTTCCAATCTTATAATCTCTTCTGAATACATTTGCATTTATTGCAATTGATTACTATAATATTGTACTTATTTCTATCCTCTTATTTTGATTTTACTATTTTCATCCTTTTTTGCTGTCTGTTGGATTGACAGCTTTCTCTTTTATACCTCAGCAGGCTTGGCAATGATTAGTTACATTTCAAATGTTTTAATGATTACTTGAAATTATAAACACAGAATTAAATTTAAAATTCTAGAAACTATAGAGAACTTCAGAATCTCAATCTTCTTTCTGTGAATGATCAAGACCTTCCCATACTTTAAGCATTGAATCCATTTTCTCTTTAATTATTCTGTAGGATTTTTTTTTGCTCCTTTATGTAAGCATAAAAATTTAGTCAGATTATTAAATATAGTTAGTAGTTCAATTATATTTACAAAGATATTTTATCAATCAATGCACCCTTTTTGCTTCTTGAATTTTAACTCTTTTCCTCTGGGTTTTTTTTCCTCCTTATTGAGGTACATCAACACTAACACATTCTTTCAGTGAGGTTTGAGATCAATAATCCTTGTACATCTGAACAATCTTGACTTTTGTCTTCCTTGGATGGTAGTCTGGCTGGGAATAGAATTCTAGGTTGAACATTACTTTTCCTCAGCAATTTGAATGAATTATTATATTGTTCCAGGAACCCCTTGTGACTGATAATAAGTTTGCCTTTATCTCTTCTCTCTTGTAAATTTTAGGTTTTTTTCTTTGACATTTTGCCATTTCATTAAAATATGTCTTGTTGTGCATTTGTTTGTATTCATCCTTCTTGGCACAAATTGTGCTTCCCTTATCTGAAGACATATCTTTCTCTGCTTCTAGAATATTTATAGCCATAATATCCATGAATATTTCCTCTCCAATTCACTCTGTCTTCTTCTGAAACTCATATGAGACCATGTTTGATTTTCTTGCTCCATCTTTCAAGACTCCACCTCTTTCTTATATAAAATGATCTCTTTTAAGCTTTGAAATATATTTATAACTGGGGGAGGGCTTCCATTTTAATCCATATTTAACATGTTTGAAATGGGAAGGGAGGTGTTCTTACTTCAATTCTGACTGACATATTGAATCTCGATTCTTCTGTCGTGCCTCAGAAATGGTGCCTTTTCCTTCAGTTCAAGGATTTCCATGTACCAGTTACTGAAATGAGAAAATCCAAATATGTAGAATGTTTGCATGGAATAGCAACAATCCTTTCTCACCTGAAGGTTTTTCTCCAGCATTTTTAGTCACTGATGTGGTCATTCCCCTGGCTCAATTCCTGGGTCCAGAAGATCCCCTGGAGAAGGGATAGGCTACCCACTCCAGTATCCTTGGGCTTCCCTGGTGGCTCAGATGGTAAAGAACCTGCCTGCAATGAGGGAGACCTGGGTTCAACCCCTGAGTTGGGAAGATTCCCCCGGAGGAGGTCATGCCAACCCACTGCAGTATTCTTGCCTGGAGAATCCCCAGGGACAGAGGAGCCTGGTGGGCTACAGTTCATGGGGTGGCAAAGACTTGGACATGACTGAGTGGCTAAGCACAGAACAGCACATGGTCACTCCAGCCACTGATTGAGGTGGAACCTCTACCCCAGCTTCTAGGAGTGCTAGCGTTACTAACATTAGCAGTGGTAGTTATAGCAACAGGAGTGGCTGAGGCAGAGGTAACCGCAGTGTTTCACTGCTGCATGACCAGCCCTAGGACACTGCGGGTCCTCAAGCACCACTGATTCCATAAGTGGGCTCCAGATGCTGTGGACAGTGTCCAGACACTATGCAGTGTCTCATTTCATTCTCTCAGTGCCCTATGGGATGGCAGGCCATTCATCCTCTTCTTAACACAGAAGCTAGGAGAGCAGCCAAGGCACATGGACAGCAAGTGACCAGGTTGGGACTTGAAGTCACAACCTCAGACTCCAGGACTGAAGTATTTGACAATAATGGCTCTCAAGCATTCCCAGGAAGAATCAGAAAGCAAGAAAACCAGGCACTTAGACTCTGAATGTATTAACTGAATATCTCTTTTTTCTGGTAATGGGCATGGCCTGGTGCTGGTCGTGGTCAGCAACTTGCCCTGGAGAGGTTCTGATTCTAAGAGGAAACTGATATGAGAGCAAATCAAAACAGCACTGAGAGCTTGCCAAAGCCCAGGGTCCTTGAGCTGAGTCACAGAGATGAGGGGAATTACCCAGGCAAACGGAGCAAGGTGTGGGTTTCAGGCAGGAGGCTCCGCACTGCGGAGGCTGAACAGGAAGCAGCGTCTACTGGGTGTGAGTCATTGCAAAACTGCAGTGCCATGGGAGGGCAGAGTGAGGGGCCACGGCTGCAGACAAAGCTGGGATGTGGGCAGGAAGGGCCTTTTCTTTCCACGTCAAGAACACTTGGATCTGTAGAAAAGGTGGGCGTGGGAGACAAAGGAGGTTGTCAGGTGTGCAGAGAGACCCTCAGACCAAGATAATAACTAGGAGAGTCATTTTTACAGAGGTCTGGATCATTAAATGTCCTGTAAGCAAGGATTTCAGGTGAAAAAGGACCGTTAATATTCCATGTGAACATTCTGCATATTTCAACTTTCTTATTTCAGTAACTGGTGCATGGAAACTCCTGAACTGCAGGAAAAGGCACCATTTCTGAGGCGCAAGCCCTTCACTGTCTGCAGAGTCTCCTGGGGACTCAGGTGGCCCCTTTCATTTTTCAGCCATGTCCCAATTCACGGAGAGGGAAAATGGACCGCCAGTAGCGGCAGCTCCTCCGATGTGATGAGGAACAATATGAACGAGGGATTTAATTTGAAAAGAGATGTGGCTGTGATTTAATTTAAGCCACCAGGTTAATGCATTTTTTCCCCTAATTTCAGCCTTGGGTGCACCACATTCATTGGCACTGGCCGCACGGTTATCGGTCCCTGTTCTCAAGTCACTTTCATGCATAAAGCTGTTTATCCCTAACTAGATTAAGGCTGCAGGAGGCTGGGATCTGCCCTTTCCTTAGGACAGCAGTTTCCAGAGTGGGGGCTGCAGCTCATTGTCAGATTAAGAGCTGCTTGGGACAGAGAACACCCACCCACGCATTTTGCAGCTCTTCATGGATGCCTGCTCTGCACCGGGCACAGACAGGGCTGGGGACTCCGAACTGAGGCTGGCTTGGTCCCGCCTTTGTGAGGAGGGGCTGTGATTGGTCCTAGTGGACAGAGAGTGATGGGCTTGGTGGGAGGCTTAGGGAGGATCTTGAGGGCTGGTAAGGCAGGGACCCTGGGGAGGGCTCTGGGCAGAGGCAGTGATTCAGGGAGAAAGGCAGTGAGTGGCTTACTCCACAGCATGAGCTGGTTAGTCAAAAGGCGAGGGCAAGGGGCTGGCTGGACAGTCGTCCTTGGCAAAGGGGTCTGCACCTTCATTCACGAGGAAACAGGGAGCATTGAGCCATCAACAAGCAGGCAGATGTTGGCTTCTGAAAACAGAACTCCCCCAGATATAACCTGCAGACTTCTTGTCTGCAGGTGTGGGTGGGGCCTGAGTCTGCATTTCCACCCAGGTGCCTACCAAGGTGATGCTGACGGAGAGCTCTGTGAGTGGCGGTGAGGATGCAGCCACTTTGGAGGACGAGGATGGCCCAAAGGCAGCAAGGCCAGCAAGGAGCTGACCGCAGGCCCAGTTGGGATGGAGGCCAGTCCCCCTCCTTCTCTTCATCCCTGGAGCCTCCAGAGCAGGGAGCTAGGTGCTCCATTTCCTCCCTCCCCCCGCTCCTACCCCACCTTCCACTGCGTCCTTGTGTTTGTGCTCTTGATAGTTCATTCCTTCATTTAAAAGAAACACGAGGAAAGAAGCACACTGTTGGGGAGCTCCAGGCCCAGTGTGGGTGAATATCTGGCTGGCAGAGTGGAGCAAGGCCCACAGGTCCTCCTCCTCCAGGAAGCCTACCCTGACTGCTCAGCCCACCAGCACACCCTTCTCTCAGGTGTGACTATGCTTCGTGTGCAGGCGGCACACGTTTCCCACTAAGTCCTAGGGTCTCTGTCAACGGGAACCATTTTCTCCCTTTGCTTCTCCCACGGGAGGCAACTCAGGGCTGGGCCTCAGTGGAAACTCCATCATGACCTTCCGATTTGGGAGGCAGGTCAGGGTAAGCAGTCAGACCTGCGCCAGACACTGGGGCCCCTTCTGATGAGAGAGGAGAGCCTGGGCCACCGCAGGGGAGGAGCCAGAAGATGAGGGCTTGCCCAGGTCCCCCAGCCCAGGTCCCTGAGGGAGGGAGTCGGCTGCAGAGTAGGGAGGGTGGTGGCAGCCTGGGAGAGAAGAGACTGCGGGCGGCAGGCAGCAGCTGCTGTGGGGTCTGGAGGAGCGACTTCACATCTCTGTCCTTCAAACCAAACCACAAAGACTGGGTTCCTGGGGAGGGGTCCCTGAAAGGGAGGGAGGCCGCCTCGCTCCACGGAGCTAGTCTCACTGCTTAACGATGCACAACTCAGTAATGACGAGAGAGTCTACCAGACCCAATATAATCTGAAATTAAAGAAAAATGGAATGTATTAAAAATGCATCACAGCATTAACGGAGGATGTCAGCTTGACAGCCAAGCCGCACGCTTTATGCTCGGCTTGGGGAGCACAGCTCTGTGCTGGCAGTTCATCCCCGGCTTCCCTGCTGGCCCTAGGACTCTGAACCACAACAGGAAACTAGGGCTGAGGCTGACCTGTCAGAGGAGGTGCCGATGTGTCCACTGCGTCCTCCACCCCCATGTTCTCCCGCTTCCCAGGGAGCCATCCATCACCCCTAGGTGTGTGTTGCCATCGGGAGAGGCCCCCAGGCTGCCAGGCAGTTAGCCTCCTTCTCTGTCCTCAGGCACCTCCTCTGTGCCCACATGCCCTCACCGTGACAGCCAAGTTCTCTCCTTCCCACTTCCTGACTCCTACAGGCAGCTGAGACTCATTTCATAAAGGGCCTCTCTGTTGGCCCCCATTTGAATTTCCTGGAAACGTTTGTAGGAGAAATGTTAGACCCTGGATGGACCACTCCAGGGCTGAGGCCAAACTGCCACAAAGGGCTCTGTGGGCAGTCCACAGAGGATGGAATCCCTGTGGCCTCTGTGGACGCTGCTCCAACCTCCCTGTCCTCTTCCTCCTGTAACTCCCGCCCCTCTCTGCCCAGGTGATCTGTGGGTGATGCCAGGGATGACATGTGACTCAGGCCTTGGCAATCACAGGTCTGCCTCTCCCAGTCACATGACTGACTCAGAGTGAGCATGTGACTCCACTTTGTCTCACAGTGTGGGTGACAGACAGCACTGTATTTGGCCCTTGGAGAAGATTATACTCTTCCCTAATGGGTGTGCGTCTGCAGCCATTTTGTGACCATGAGGAATCTGGAGGTACCTCCATGGATCCCAGGAGGTGCTGAGTTATCTCAGGAAGCTAGAGGATGAAGCCAGTGTGGCTGGTGGCAAAGCTGAGCGATGGGGGGAAACTGAGTCTTCCTGTCTCACTGGAGCCTAGAATCCCGCAGTAACTGGACCACCGCAGGACTTCCTGTTGCTTGGTCATAGACTCTCTCACACACACACACACACACACACACACACGCATCTTTCCTTCCTTTAAGCTGGTTTGAAGGCGTCACTTTCCCCCCACCCCACCCCATCTGTTGCAGAAGCAGGCTCCCTAGCTATGACTGAGCTGGACCCACTCAGCCTGGCCCCCATGCTACTGCCCACCATTCTGCTGACTGACCCCCAGGGCACAACAGAGCGGCCACTCTGCCGCCTGATACAGGGACATGTGACATCTCAGAGGGCAGCACTGCCCAGCGGCCAACAGCACGGGGGCGGGGCTGAGTGCCAGCTATGCCACCTCCTGATGGCGTGGTGGCCTTGGGCGTGACACTTACCGGACTGAGCCAGGGGGTCCTCAGTTTTGAAACGGGGTCAATGGAAGTGATCGTTGGGGTGGGGCTGGGGGGGATTGCATGCACTTGAGTGTGTCCTCTCCATGGCACCGAGCCAGGAAGGAAGGAACGGATGTCCCGGGAGGACACGGGAATATCGTGGACACTCGGTACGGAGGGCAGCAGGGGGTAGGCACCCAGAAATGGACGGCCGTGGGAGAAGCAGGCTTCCTGGTCTGAAGCTGCCTCTGGGCACAGGGCCAAGGCTCTGGCCCCAGGGTGTGTGGCTTTGTAGGGGACACAGCTCACAGCGCTTCTTCCTGTGGGGGGTGGCTTGGAGGAGCTGTGCAGATGTTGCTTCCTCTGCAGCACTGAGGCTTTTTGGGTTTCGTTTTGTTTTGTTTTGTTTTCACTTCTGGTCAATCAGTGTGTCTCCAGCTGGTGAAAACAAGAAGCTCAAGAGAAAACAACTGCGACAGAGCAGAGTGGCCCCGGGAACCCGGTCTGGAGCAGGCAGGCCTCCTGCCAAACACTGTTCTTAGGGTCCCTTCCGGGCCTTTCCCTCTTTCTCCCCGTCCGGATGTAGCGACAGTGACCAGGAGCCCCCCTCCCGGCCCAGCGCGGGTTCTGTCCGCTGGGACCTGGCACCAGCTCTGGCGCTGCGGGCAGAGTGGGCCTGATGTCTCATGCCACCCCTCTTCCCAGCAAGTCCACTCATGGCCAGCCTCCCTGTGAGGCCCGGGAGGGTCTGGCGCCAGCCAGGCGCAGGGCATCCAGGGGCTGGGACAGGGCGGGACACAGGGGAACCCAGAGAAGGGGGTTGGCAACTAGGAAGTGTCTCATTTGAGGGGAGCGTTTGGGACCCCCTACCTATTCCTCCCTCCCCTCCCACCTCCTGCCCCCCTCCCCACCCCGTGTCCTGCGTGTTTACAGAAGGGATGGGTGGGCAGCCCCACCAGGGCAGAGTGGGGCGTAGAGAGCTATGCTGAGGAGTCAGGTGAGCAGCACCGGCATTTCCGGGAGCAGGCACTCACTCTGGGGCCCATGGGTTCTATTTGTGAGCTTGTGAGGGATACTGACCAGCCTGGCCTGGCCAAAGGCACGGAGCACACAGCTCAGAGGGGACGAGGCATCCATGCGCTCCGGCATCCCCGCTTCTGTGCAGACCTTCATCTGCCCGAACCTTCCCCGCTCACCCCTTCATCCCCGCTTCCTGCTCCTGCTCCAGGCCTGCGGGTACCAGGATGGATGTCTGCTCAGGGCAGCAGGTACAGCAATCCCTGATCTGTTCTCTGCTGGCGGTCTGACAGTGAGCAGGTCAGTAACCTCCCCAGGGACACCCTGCTCGTGTGCAAGCAGGTGTGCAACAGCCCGCAGCAGCCTGAGCCCCGGCCACATCGCATGCCTGCACGGGTGGCCATCCTGGAAAGGGGCCCCGTGGCCGTCTACATGACCTCAGCCTCGTGAGCCACGGCCCAGCCCTGGGTGACTGGCCTTGTCACAGCGTGACCCATCCACCCAGCCACCGCCCGCTCTCCGCGGCCTAGAGACACATCTCATACCCCAGGCGTGGCTGGCGGGAACACTGTGAACGCGTACAGGAGACTTCAGACGGCCTGCTTAACTATAGCCTTGAGCAGTTCCTTCCTGGGGAGTGGAGTCAAAGCCAAGGCATCTTCTCCAGGCAGGTGCCCGAGGCGCTCAGGTACACGTGTGATGTGCTTGAAGGCAGAGGCTCTGTCTGGAGCGACGCACGTCTTGTGCCAGAGCCCTGGATGTGGGAACAGCCTCCCAGGGCCTCCAGGTTTCTCTTCCTGGAACTGTTCATGACACTTCTCTTGTCATCCAAGTGGGGACGAGACAGGGCCTCATTGGATCGGAGTTCCCTGCTCAGCCCCACGCTGCTTGTTAAGGGGCGAAGCTCCTGCCGGCAGAGAGGAGGGTAAGGAGGAGCCTCCCCCCTCCCAGGGATGCCAAGGACTGGGGACCCAGGCTCCCACCACTGATGGTCAGGCAGTCACATCCTCCACAGTGATGACCTTCCAGGGTGAGGAAGGGACCTGTTGGACCCAGTGTTTCTGTTTCTTCTCCATCACACCTCCTGGGTGAGTCTCCCACCTCTGGGGTTTTCATTTTGCAATTTTAATCCTGAGTCTGCCCAGGAAGGGGGTCGGGGACTCTGATTTGTCCCTGGTCAGTGTGAGCTGAATCACTGTGCCAGGCTCTGTGCTGGTGGAGCAGAAAGCAGAAGGATGAGGGCAGCGTCCTCCCAGCCGTCAGAGCTGGGAGGTTGGAGAAAAGGGAACTGCGGGAAATTGGCCCCCAAAATGTGCAACCACAAGCCAAGGCATGCCTGGAGCCCCCAGAAGCCAGAAGAGGCAGCAAAGCTCTTCCTCCCCGGTGTCCAGAGGGAGTGCAACATCTTGACTTTGCACATCTGAACTGTGACAGAATACATTTCTGTTTGATTTTCTTAAGCCATCATTGGTGGCAGTTTATCATGGTGGCCTAGGAAACTAATCAGAGATGAATAACCAAACACCTGCATGTCTGCAGAAAACCCCACTGCCCTGAATGCACATCCTGCACAGGGGCTGTCAGGCCTGGGCTGCAGTACCCGCCTCCTTCTGAGACCAGCCCCCTTCTGGGCACCAGCCTGGGGACCCCACGAAGAGACAGACCCGGGTGGGTCCTGGCCCAGGTAGGTGGGGGTGGGCAGGAGCATCCAGTCCTTCTGGGGAGACCAGGCCTGAGAGGTGGGAGTAGCCCCCGGGCCACATGGTGCGCAGCCCTTGCTCTCCCAAGGGGTTCTGCTCCCCTTCTGCGGTCTTTGCTGGAAAAGCGGTGCATGCCTACGTTCTTGAGCAAGATATTTAATCAAACAGGAGGAAAGAGAGCAAAGCAGAAATGTTCCTCTTGCACACCCTCCTCCTGCCTCCTGCCCCCCTTGGAGAGAGCCCTTCCACCTCCACGCTGGAGCTGGTCTCACAGCACCCAAGCATAGCTGGCTGGTTCACACAGATGCACACACATGCGAGGGGATTGTTTGCAAATCAGTAAAAACATTTTGATGCTTTGCTGTACCAGCTGTTACCAGTCTGCCTGCCTCAATATCCTGGTCATTTCCCCAGGACACGGGGTGGGGTCACCTCCCCTTACTGATGAGCACTTGGATGGTCTCTGTTTCTCAAGAATGGTGCCTTTGTATGCTGTGCACATTCATACGCGTTTCTTCGTGACGGGTCACTAGATGCAGGGTCGCTGGTCAACCCCATTTTGATAGATTTTTTCATTTGTCTTTCAAGAGGCTGTGCTGATTTATATTCTCACGGGCAGTAGGAAGGTGCTGCTCCTGTGTGCTCATTCTCTGGCACCCAACGTGATCAGTCTTTTAGGGTTCCCACACTAGCAGGTGAAAAAGGGTAAATCTCACCATTGCTTTGATTTCATTTCCCTGATTCTTGGTGAAGGTGAGCATGTCTAATCTCTGAGAGTCTGGGTTCTTCTGCCTTCAGCTGCTCACACTCTATATGTCATTTACCTCTTGTTGCTGATACACGGGTGCTCTTTGCATATTATGGATATTAATCATTTCTATTCAAAGGCCCAGCATTTATTTTCCCAGGTTGTTACTGTCTTTTTAACCCTGTTTATGGTGACTTCTTTTTAAAAACCAATACAGAAAGTTTTCTTTTTTTATGACCTCAAATATTCCAATATTTTCTTTTTATCTTGTAGGCTCACGTCTTTTCTAGAGGTTTTATAATATGTTCCAAAATTTTTAGGAATGTCAATGTCCTATATTTTAAGGTCTTTATGCTTTTCTCAAAAAATAAGCTCATTTTTTTAATTTGACTAGAATTTATTTTTGAGTTGAACATGGAGTATGGGTTTCCCTGGTGGCTCACCAATAGACTCCACCTGCCAATGCAGGAGAGGAGGATTCAATCCCTGGGTGAGGAATCCCCTGGAGAGGAAGTAGCAACCTACTCTAGTATTCTTGCCTGGGAAATCTCACAGACAGAGGAGCTTGACAGGCTAAGTCCATGGGGTTGCAAAGAGTCAGACAGGATTTAGCAGCTAAACAGCAACAACACAGAATGGAATACATTTAACTTAACATTTTCATTTGTTACCAATCATCCAAAGACAAATTCTTGAATAACTCTTCCTGCCCTCAGTAATTAAGATAGCACTTCCTGCTACAGTGAACTCCCATGTACACAAGTCTTGTTTCTGGACTTTTTATCCTTTCTCCTTCATCTGCTACTTTCTGCACCATCACCACCCTGTTGGGACCCCTGCAGCTTCTTGAGGTGAAATTCTTCCACCTCCTCCTGTCATCCCCAGTCCTCTCGGGTCTCCTGACCCTTCCCAGCTCTGCCCCCCATCAGTACCACCTGCGTGCCCCCTGGGAAGGCCCAGATACACCCCACCTTGATCCCATATAAAGAACCTGGGCAGGGACTCATAAGTGATGGGTACTCCACCTTGGGATGAATTCATGCTGGAAAGAATGGCTCTGGTGGAATGTTACTCCCAATTTTATAACAATGGCTCAGATCATGTGGACAGCTTGTCCTCCTTCACCGGCATTGTGGTGCTGGGGCCAGGACCCAAATGTCCCCAAAGAAGGGAATCAGCAAAGTCCGTAGCCCAGCACAGCCCTCCTGCAAGACACCTCCAGCCACTCCAAGCCTGCGGAGCTCTTTGTAGGTGGTTCTCTTTGATAATCCCCACTTTACAGATGAGGAGATTGAGGCTCAGAGCAGGTGCATGGCTTTCCAAGGGTCCCAACTAGAAAACAATGCATTCAGATTCAAACCTGCAAATATCAGACATTTGAGGCTGGCTCTTGACCACTGGACAACGCTTTCTGGCATCCGGTCAAAGCCCAGGGGAGGCCGGGCAGCCCCTGACCCTGACCTGGTTGGGTGAGCAGAGCAAAGCACAGTTCTGTATAAACAGACAAGGGAGGGAGGCTCAGGGGCTCAGCAGTCACCGGGCCCAGCTGCCCACTGGGGTGGAAGTGAGGCCCGGAGGAGTGCCTATTGTCGGGGGCTCCTGTGGAGGGAGAGACTCAGCCCCAGCCTGGTGCCTCTCCTTTGTGCATGGAATCGAGCGTGTCTTGGACCAAGATGCCTGCGGCACTGGCTTTGCACAGTGAGGGCCCGGTCCTGGCCTGTCTGAGGGCGTGGCGGTGCTCCCTGTCCATGCGGGCTCTGGGAGGCTGGGGGCAGGTGTGTGACAAGTGACCAGGACGGGGTGTCCCCACTGCCCAGGGAGAGCGAGAGCACCTCCACGATCCCACGGGACCCTGGGCCACGAATGCATAGTGGCGGTTGCCATGTGGTTGGTGGGGAGCAGGGCCGGCCCGGGAGACCTCTCTCTTGTCTCCTCCGCCTCAGTACCCTGGCTCACTGACAATCAGCAAGGACAGACCTCCGCGGCACCTTCTGGCGAAATCCAATACAAATCCCAGCCCCTCTCTGCCAAGGAAGAGGCTTCATTCCTGCCCTGGCTAAGGTGTCTGCTCCTGAAATCAATTTTTCAGCTCCTGCACAGCCCCAAGCCCGAAGTAACAGGACTCTTATTGAATCATGCCCTCAGAATCGCACTTATTGGATAAGTGGGAGCCAGACAACTCTCCCCGTCTGCTCTCTGCCTCGCTCACGGAGGCTCCAGTTCAGATGTCACCCAGGGACTGGCTACACAGGGACAGCCCTGTCCACTGGCCAAGGGACCAGAGCGTCTATGCTGGGGATTGCTCAGCTCATCACTAATGTCACTGGGCTCAAACAGGCGTTACTGCCTGCATTGTCCTCAGTCTATGCAAGACCACCACCACGACCCTCACCTGCCCACTGCAGCCCCCCACTGCCTTCACCTGCCCATCCTTACCTGCCCACTGCACCGACTACCATGGCATGTGTGTGCTCTCTACCCCACTGTCTATAGATTAGCTTTCACCTCTCCTGCCCACCTTGTCTCTTAATATTTTGTTATGATCTAACATTATTTTGCATGCTTCTTAACTAAAGAATAGATCACAAAGTTGTGAGACATTCACACAATGGAATGTCTACAATGGCTGCTACTCAACAATAAAAAGAAACAAACTATTGATATGCTCAACAACAATAAAGGCGCTGCAAAAAATGTTGAATGATAAGTCAGAGACACAAGAGAACTGATTCCATTCACATAAAGACCAGAACAGTTGCGACTGGTACATGGCAGAAGAAATCATGTCAGTGGTTGCTTCTGAGGGTGGAGGGGAAGTAAATGCCAATCGATATGACAAAGACTCAGAGCCGTTAGAAAAGTTCTGTGTACAATTGTCAAATCTCCTCAAAGTGGACTCTTCAGGCTTTTATACTTTATTTTATATATCTTATACCTCATTGATGATAACAAAACCAATCAATGCTGTCCTAAAAGAGCTCATGAGTTGGAGAAATTTACACAGTTAACCATGATGGAGCAGGTGGTACAGGGTAACCCCTCTCACCATCAACAATCATAAAACTTGTCAGGATAAAAGAAACAGCGCTTCTGGGCAGTGGGCAGCAAGCATTGCAGGAAGGAAGAGAAGGGACTCTTCTAAGATGAGGCCCAGCAGTCTGCCTGGGGACAGTTTCCAACCACAGCCTGGAGAGCTGGTTCTGAGCAGGGCATGAGTTCGCCTGAAGCCACTGGAATCTGTGGAGCAGAGAGCTCTGTAAAGAGGGGACCCCAGGAATCCCACAACTCTGGGGCAAAGACCAAGCCTTACTCTAGACTCACCGGATACAGCCTGTAACAAGCCCCTGGACAGAGCTGCAAGGGTTACAATTTACGGGTCATGTCCTTCCGAGGTAGAAGGGCTTGAGATACACCATGTGCATCCTTGGACTTGCACTAATGATTCACACAAGCAAGTTTGCACAGAGGTCAGGTCATCAGCCAGCAGTTGAATGCCTGCCAAGCAAGAGCCAAGTATCATCTGAGAAGGACAACGGAATTGAAAGTCTCTACCACCAAGAACCCGTAGTGGCTAAAATACAACCAGGAATCACTGGACAAAGTAAAGGAGTAGAAAAATGTGATTCCTGGTGAGTAAAAGTGAATTAGTCAGTGGAAGTTGAACTTGGAGACCGCCCAGGTGCTGGATGCAGCAGATAAAGGGTTTAAGGCAATTATTATAAATTTATACAGGAAGAAATCTTCAAAGAATTAAAGGAAATATAATCTTATGAGTGAACAGATAGGTAATCTCAGGAGAGAAATGAAAACTATATCAAAAAAAAAAGAACCAAGGGAAATTCTTGAGCTGAAAGTTATAATTGCTGAAGTGAAAAATTAACTGAAAGGGCTTTAAACGAGATTTTCGATGTCAGGAGAGTCGGTGAATTTGAGAACAGATCAATAGAAATTATCCAACCCGGAGAACAAAGGAGGGGAAAACTGAAGAAAAACGAACAGAGCCTCAAGGATATGTGGGATAATATCAAACAGCCTAACGTAAAGGGGTAGAAATTAATACTTAGAGAAATGATGACTGAAAATTTCCAAAATTTGATGAACATATCATGATTTTAGAAAACTTACATTGGAGAGTTTGAAAATGTCTAGAAGTAAATGGTAATAAAAATCATTCTGGGTAAACCTTAACTTTAAATGAATTTAAGCAAACAATGAAAATAATAAAAGCGAATTAAATTTTCAGCTCAAGAAACTAAAAGAACAATGGCAAAAACTAGAAAAATGAGACTAATAAAGATAAAAGTGGATATTTAAAAATAGAAATCAAGTAGCCAAAGTTTTGCTTTGCTTTTTTTTTTTCTTTTGTAAAGAATACTAAGGTAGAACAATCTCTGGCAAATTGGATGAAGAAAAGAGAGTATACAAATAAATGTGTTAAAAACACAAAAGAGGAAGTGCTTTGAGTTATGTCATGCCAATAAATTTGAAAGCTTGCAGATGAAGTGAGTCACTGTACAAAAACAAAACAGAAAAACTCTACACAAACATAAAATCATAAGCCATCTTCTGGGAGGAAGCCCTTTTAATGCATAAAATCAATAAAATATTAGTTCTCATAGTATACAAAGAATTCCCACATGGCTTTGAGGAAAAGGCAAAATACCCACCCCCCCAAAAATAAGTAAAAACAAATCAATTTCCCTGGTGGCTCAGACAAGAAAGAATCTGCCTGCAATGCAGGAGATCCAGGTTTGATCCCTGGGTTGGGAACATCCCATGGAGAAGGGGAATGGCTGTGCACTCCATTATTCTCTCCTGGAGAATCCCATGGGCTGAGGAGTCTGGCAAGCTACAGTTCATGGGGTTGCAAAGAGTCAGACACGACTGAGCGACTAAACACACACACACACACACACCCCAGTGTGGATTTCACAGGAAAGAAGATATACAAATGGCCAATAAACTACATCAAGTAACCTAAGAAATGCAAGTTACAACAAGGAGATGCTATTCCATTCCCAACAGCCAGGCAGGATGCACAGCATCCCACAGGAGTGAGTGTTAGTGAGAATGTGGGGAGGTGGTGACTTTCCTGAGCTGTGGTGTGAATGTGAACTGATGCACACCTGGGGAAGAGCCATGCCATGGATAAATGTCTGTGTCCCCCCAGAACAACACATTGGAGTCCAACCTTTGATTAGGAGGCACAGCATTTGAGGGCCATGAGCTCATGAGGGCGGGGCCCTCATGAATGAGATTAATGCCCTTACATGAAGAGTGCAGAGACCTCTCTTCCTCTCTGCCACTGCAAACCAGGCAGAGACTCCACCAGGAACCACGTGTGCCGGCACCTTGATCACAGACTTTCAGCCTCCAGAACTGTGAGAAATAACATCTGTTGCTCAACCCATCCAGTCTACGGTATCCTGTGATATCAGCCCAAGCTAAGACATGCAAGTATGAAAAAAAGTAAGGTTGAAAGTGCATCTAGCCCCAAACCCAGCCAGTCCACACCTAGATAAGTATAAGAGAAACTCACACACAGGTGCAGAAGGAGATGGCCCCAGGTCATTTCTTGTCTCATTCTATCAGAATGTGTGAAAGAAAAAAAGTATAAAAGACCCAAAATTTATCAATAGGAGAATGGGCAGGTCAACTGCGGCCTGTTTGTGTACCCAGGAGTTGAAAGGGGCGAAGCAGACCTGCATGTGGCACACACTGATCAAAGCACAGCGTCAGGTGGAAGACGCAGAGAGCAGATTGGTGAGCATCGTACGATGCCATTGATGTGAAGGTTAACATCCTCGCAGTCAGTTATGTGAGCTGTTTACGGATACGTAGAAGGAAAGCAGGGAGGGGTCTCAGAGACTTCAGGGGTCAGTGACGGCCTCTAGAAGTGACAGGAGGCGAGGTCATAATGAGACTCAAATGGTGAGAATTTAAAATGCCCGAGTGTGGGTGGTGGGGACAAAAGCCGTCGTTGTTTGGTTCTCTGTGTTTTGCAGTGAAATCCTTTCCCAGTGTTCGCAGCAGCACAGGCAGGGCTCATGGGCAAACTGGGGGCGAAGGGAACCAGACACGGAAGATGTGAAGATGTGCTCCTTCAACACACAGCCCGCAGGCAGCACGGTGCCCTCTGGGGCAGGGCCGGGGAGCGCTGCCGGGAGGCGCCAGCGAGCCCCGGGGGTGAGGCGCAGTCTCTCGGTCTGTGGGTGCATCTTGATGTAAAAATCCTCAGAGCAGCACGCTGAGACTGTGCTCCGCCCATCTCACCTGGTAGGAAACGTGAGGACTGAATGTAACTTGGTACCTGGGTGGGAGCCTGGAGCAGAGAAACACAGCTGGGAAAGATGGGGCGAGGGGATAGGAATCCGGACGCAGCACGGACTTGAGTTGTTAGCTGCTTATCAGCACTGGCTCCTTCCTAGGGAGCAATGTACAGCACTAACAGAAGACGCCAAAGGGGGTGGGGGTGAGGATTCACAGGAAGGCTGTAAATGATGCTCTAAACCTAAAACTGGTCCACAATTTAAAGCTGATTAGAAAATAAGAAGAATTGATGCTTTTGAACTGTGGTGGTAGAGAAGACTCTTGAGAGTCCCTTGGACTGCAAGGAGATCCAACCAGGCCATCCTAAAGGAAATCAGTCCTGAATATTCATTGGAAGGACTGATGCTGAAGCTGAAACTCCAATACTTTGGCCACCTGACGCGAAGAACTGACTCCTTGGAAAAGACCCTGATGCTGGGCAAGATTGAAGGTAGGAAGAGAAGGGGACGACAGAGGATGAGATGGTTGGATGGCATCACTGACTTGATGGATATGAGTTTGAGTAAACTCCAGGTGTTAGTGATGGACAGGGAAGCCTCACATGTTGTATTTCATGGGGTTGCAGAGTCGGACACGACTGAGTGACTGAACTGAGAAAATAAGAAAGAAGTCAGCCTGTATCTCTTCCTCTGGCATGAGAGGGAAAGCTCCGGCACCCGTGAGGTCCTGAGGTCCTGCGGGAGCAGCCCCCTACTTGCCTGGTCCCCTCAGGCCCTCGGGTGGTCATGCAAGCTCGCGGGGGCCCCAGGCCCGCAGCACGCAGCCTGGCCCCACAAGGAGTCAGTGCCCACAGCTAGAGGCTCTTCTGAGCACCAGCCTGTTCCCTGTCACTCTCAGTCTGACATTCCCGGGGTCCCCAGAGAGGCAGGGGGCCCCTGAGAGCATGGCTGCGAGCAGGCACATGAGAGGCAGGGCCGGCCCTCTCTGGGTGACCCGCCCGGGGCAGGCGGGCAAGGGGGGACCCAGCAAGTCCAGTGCCAGCAACGACTGTGTGTCAGGACTTGCCACTAGCGCCTCTGTGCTCACAAGAGAAGGTTCTACTTCATTCTGCAGGGCTCTCCTCTGCAGCCCCGGAGGCTACAAGCAGAGGGTCAGGACTTCCCTCTGGGTCCTTTCTCTAAGCCCTAGGTCACCTGGGCAGAGTGGGCCGCAACTGGAAGAGGGGACAGCGAGCCTTGCTGATGGATGCAGGAGACCCCTGCGGCCACCCAACCCTCCCGAGCGCTGCCCCTGACAAGGGCTGGGGAGACGGGTGGTCCTCTGGGCTCCCAGCACAGCCTTTAGGCCCGACACCCTGGTCCAGAGGCCCCGGGCTCCTTCTGTCTCAGGAAAGGCTGTGAGCTGGAGTCTTAATTAACACCAGGCAAGCATCATTTGTATTCCTGATGAGACCTGGAAATTTCTCCATGGAAATTTTTTTGCTTTTGGGAAAAACTCTTCAACTGGCTAATATTTTTATTAATAGACATGTATGGCTGTTAAAAATACAGTTCTCTCCCCACCAACAAGTGTGAGCAAGGGCAGGACAGGTGGCCGCCCACGAGTCAGCAGGGAGCCCCCGTGTGCGTCCGGAGTTGCTGTTGATGAATCACAGGCTCTGGTGGCAGCGCATGAGGCTGGGGATGGCTGGAGGCACAGGTCCAGGGTTGACCTCATGGGGGTGGTTCTGGGGGCGCCTCAAACAGCACCCAAACTCACCCCCAGAGCCCTCTGCCTCTCCACTACACTGAGGACGTAGACAAAATTTCTCCCCACCTCCGGACCCTGGGGCTGCCTGCATAAAGCCTCAGAGTCTGGCTTGTGCATTCTCTGCAAGGATTCTTTACCATCTGAGCCACCAGGGAAGCCCAGATGATGTTTAGAACATTATTTGCAGGGTCTTCCCATGAACCCACACCCAATGCCCCCACTGAAACCTTCTGTTAGTGCTGTGCATTCATCCCAGCCTTGGCCGTGGGCGAGGGGCTTGGTTGGGACTGTCTTCTTGGACGGGCTGCTTGAAAGTCCCCCAGGGGCCAACATTGACTGGAGCCCGGGTCTCAGACCCCGTCTAGGGCACTTGTGGGAGGTCCTGAGCCCCAGGGAAGGACAGGCCAGCTGACGGATGACATGGGAACTTGAGCCTGTTTAGGGCCAGGGTCCAGCAGGCTGAGAGAGGCTCCAGGTGGACACCAGCTGGCACTCAGGCCCTGCTCCTGCAGGGGACAGTCCTGGCCCCGCTCAGTAGCTGCCGGCCCTGCCTATTGGCCCTCCTGGCCCGGCTCTCTATCGTCCTCTCCTGGATCCAGTGGGGTATCCAGTATGACCCCAGACTTCCCACCAGGCCAGTAGTTCTGAAAGTGGCCGAGCCACTGCTGAGAAGGTGAGTTTTCAATCACTGCAGCTCCATGGCGAGGACAATGCCTGTGCAATAATTAACAAGGCGTTTCCCTAGCAGGGAGCAGGCGCCCCGCCCTGGAGGGCCCTGGCTGGCGGTGGGCATCGAAAGCCAGCTGCTGCTCTCTGGTAAGAGCAGCTCCGTCCCCCTCCATCCCCCTCCATCCCCCTCTGCCCGCCTCCGTCCTCTCCCTCCGTCCCCCTCCCTCCCCCTCCCTCCCCTCCCTCTGCCCCTCTCCCTCTGTCCCCCTCCATCCCCCTCTGTCCCCCTCCCTCCATCCCCCTCTGTCCCCCTCCCTCCATCCCCCTCCCACCCCTCCCTCCATCCCCCTCCATCCCTTCCTCTCCATCCACCTCCCTCCATCCCCCTCCTTCCCCCACTCCATCCCCCTCCCTCCCCTCCCTCCCCTCCCTCCGTCCCCTTCCCTCTGTCCCCAGGGTTTAGGTATGTGTATTTACATATGTGGTATGTATTATCAAGTCTCCCTGTGTGTGGAATTGAAACTCATTTCTTCTTCCTTCGGGAAGGCCACTTGCCTTCCCTCCTGTCATCCAGAGCCTGTCTCCCCTTCTCCTGGCTGTGCCCACAGACCCCGCCCCACTGGGTGCGCAGTCCCCTTCTGGCTCCTCTCTGACCCTGTTGACTGCACTTCACTCCAGCCTGGGACCACCTCCTCGCAGCTCTAGACACAGCTGTTAGCGCCCGATACCTGCCAGGCCCTGGTGGGGGCCTCTCCGTGGACACATTTTGATCCCTGCTCATCGGCCACACTTTCAGGCTTGTCCAGGCCTGTCCCCAGGCAGAGAAGGGCAGGACCAGTTCCAGGAAACAGCTGGAGGGGGCATGACTTTTGATCTAAGCCAGGCAGAGTATCCCCAGGGAGGGTGCTGCAGGGAGAAGACCCTGACTGGGGAGAGCTAGACTGGCCTGGGGTGGGTGCTCCCCCCTCTGCCTGGCAGAGAGGCATGTTCCACCGGGGCACCAAGGACCTGGCAGAGAAGGTCCTCCGCTGGGGACCACCCACTGCAGGCTGAGCGGCCAGCAGCGGCCTCCTGGGTCTTTTCTTCTCCAGCTCAGGGTGGGCAGAGCAGAGGGATCCTCCCCCGCACAGCCTGTGTCAACCTTGGCAATGTGGTGGGCAGTGCCTGGGCTCTGGCCCCGTGGGGCGCCCCCTGAGAAGGTGACCAGCACCCCGGGCCCCCTTCACCCGCTGCCCGTGCCCGCACGGGCACAGCAGTCCACCCCCTTCCCAGACGGGGGTCAGGCAGCAGAGGGGCAGGGTCCTGCCCTAGGTCTCCTGGGGAGAGTAAACGAGGCCCAGGTCAGACCACAGCCAGCCAGGCTAGAGGAGCTGCCTAGTGCCAGGGTGGGAGGAGCAAGACACGGGGGAGAGAGACGCGGTCCTGGCATCTAAGAAAGCCCCGCCCGTCCTTCAAAGAGGCCTGACAGCCTGCGGCCGCTGGGCCAAGAGCCTCCTCACCTCACACAGCGCGGCCTTGCCGGCCGGCTGGATGCTCTAGCCAGGAGAGTTCACTCCCACGGGATGCAGCCTAGAAACAGTGCCCGTGTGGCAGGGGGCCAAACGCTGAGGTTCCAGACTTGGCCGTCCCAGGGCCTCGCCCCGGGCGCTGGGCGACCTTGGCTGATGGCGTCGTTCCTCTCCAGTCTCAGCTCTCACATCTGCAAAGTGGGCTCATAACACGGCCCCCTGAGCAGTGCTGCCATCGAGGCTGTCAGTGACCTTGCAGACCTGGCTACTGAGAGGGTGAGCCCTACCGGGGGACGTGCCCCTCCTCAGGTGGCCCGAGCCCCCACCTGAGTGCCGAGCAGCCCTAGAAAGTCACTGAGCCACTCTGGCCCTCGGAGCCTTCTCCACTGTGACAGAAGGCCGGGCTGCTGCACACGCCACGGCCGCGCGTCCCCGCCGGGTGCCCGCGCCGCAGAGCTGAGCCCCCTGGGCCCTGCGCCCAACCCACCCCTCTCGGTCAGCTGGTCCCACGTGGGGACCTGAGTCACCCTTCCCTGGAAGAGAGAGCAGCCCTGGAGGGCGAGGGTCAGGGAGGGTGGTTTGGGCTGGGGGCTGCCCAGGGACTCACAAACCCACCCCTACACCGAGGACCGAGTGGGGTCCATGGGAGAATACACCCCACCTTGTCCAGTGCGCCCAGAGGGGACATCCTGCTTCTCCCCGTAGGCCCGCTCCTCCTCCTCGCCCTCCCCCAGCCTCCCTGAGACAGGACCGGGGCGCGAGGCTGCATCTCTGCCCGGCCCAGCAGGGGTGCCCCTGCAGTGCCACTATCTGCTCTGCGCCTTTGAGGCCTAAATTACCCAGCAAACGGAGATGGATGGCAGGGCCTTCCTGGCTCAAATTGATTCTCCACTCGGCGCTGGCAGCATCTCTTCTCCCTGGTGATCATTGAAAAACACTTTTTTCTCCATCTAATGGCCCAATTCACCAGCTCCTCGATAGGAAGCAAAGATGTATATCTAATCATGGATTAATGGGGATGGAGTGGGAGATGGAGGCCAGTTCAGGGTTGGCCTGAGGCATGGGAAGGGGGCAGGGGCACAGTGCTGTGCTATGGGGCTCCCCCACCCCCCGCAGGCCTGGAGCCTCTCACAGGAAGAGTCAGCGGACGTCAGCGGGGCTGGGGCCAAGCAGGACGTCAGGGCATGAGTATCTCCTTGGGGGACACGTGGCCTTACCGCTTTAATCAGGCAGGTGCAGTCCGTGCAGTGAATATACTTAAACCGTGAATGCATGGAGATCTGCAGGGCTTGTCTGTTTCTCTCCTGGTTTTGCTTAGGTGAAATAGAGGCACAAATAAGAAAAATTATCTTCCCAAGGTCACATAATATGCAGGCAGTGGCAAGGAGCCATGGCAGGAAGTCACCTTTGACTTCAGCTGATGCCACACTGACGCTCCATCACCCGGAGCAAGTCACATACTCTTCTAGCTCACTGTGACCTCACCACAGAGCAGATGGACACTGAGGTCTCAACGAGACTTGTCTCTGTGCACAGTTGTTTCCTGAAGATGCATATCTGTATCAATTAAGTCACTCAGTTGTGTCCCAATCTTTGCGACCCCATAGGCTATAGCATGTGAGGCTTCCCTGTTCATCACCAACTCCCAGAGCTTGCTCAAACTCATGTCCATCGAGTCAGTGATGCCATTCAACCATCTCATCCTCTGTCATCCCCTTCTCATCTTGCCTTCAATCTTTCCCAGCATCATGGTCTTTTCCAATGAGTGAGGTCTTCATATCAGGTAGCCAAAGTATTGGAGTTTCAGCTTCAGCATTAGTCCTTCCAATGAATATTCAGGACTGATTTCCTTTAGAATGGACTGGTTGGATCTCCTTGCAATCCAAGGGACTCTCAAGAGTCTTCTTCAACGCCACAGTTCTTAAAAGCATCAATTCTCCAGCACTCAGCTTTCTTTATGGTCCAACTCTCACATCCATACATGACTACTGGAAAAACCATAGCTTTGATTTGACAGACCTTTGTCAGCAAAGTAATGTCTACTTTTTAATATGCTGTCTATGTTGGTCATAGCTTTTCTTCCAAAGAGCAAGCATCTTTTAATTTTGTGGCTACAGTCACCATCTGCAGCCCAAGAGAAAAAAGTCTATCACTGTTTCCATTGTTTCCCTGTCTATTTACCATGAAGTGATGAGACTATGTCATGATCTTCGTTTTTTGAATGTTGAATTTTAGGCCAGCCTTTTCAATCTCCTTTTTCACTTTCATCAAGAGGCTCTTTAGTTCTTCTTCACTTTCTGCCATAAGGATGGTGTCATCTGTGTATCTGAGGTTATTATTGATATTTCTCCCAGCAGTCTTGATTCCAGCTTGTGTTTCATCCAGCCCAGCATTTCTCATGATGTACTCTGCATAGAAGTTAAATAAGCAGGGTGACAATATACAGCCTTGACATGCTCCTTTCCCAGTTTGGAACCAGTCCATTGTTCCATGTCCGGTTCTAACTGTTGCTTCTTGACTTGCATACAGATTTCTCAGGAGGCAGGTCAGGTGGTCTGGTATTCCCATCTCTTGAAGAATTTTCCACAGTTTGTTGTGTTCCACACAGTCAAAGACTTTGGTATAATCAATAAAGCAGATGTTTTTCTGGAACTCTCTTCCTATTTCTATGATCCATCGGATCTTTGCAACTTGATCTCTGGTTCCTCTGCCTTTTCTAAATCCAGTTTGAACATCTGGAATTTCTCAATTCACGAAATGTTGAAGCCTGGCTTGGAGAATTTTGAGCATTACTTTGTTAGCATGTGAGATGAGTGCAATTGTGCAGTAGTTTGAACACTCTTTGGCATTGCTTTTCTTTGGGATTGGAATGAAAACTGGCCTTCTCCAGCCCTGTGGCCACTGCTGAGTTTTCCAAACCTACTCGCACACTGACTGAAGCACTTTCACAGCATCATCTTTCAGGATTTGAAATAGCTCAGCTGGAATTCCATCACCTCCACTAGCTTTGTTCGTAGTGATGATTCCTAAGGCCCACTTGACTTCACATTCCAGGATGTCTGGCTCTAGGTGTGTGATCACACCATCGTGATTATCTGGGTCGTGTAGATCTTTTTTGTACAGTCCTTCTGTGTATTCTTACCACCTCTTCTTAGTATCTTCTGCTTCTGTTAGGTCCATACCATTTCTGTCCTTTATTGTGCCCACCTTTGCATGAAATATTCCCTTGGTATCTCTAATTTTCTTGAAGAGATCTCTAGTCTTTCCCATTCTATTGTTTTCCTCTATTTCTTTGCATTGATCACTGAGAAAGACTTTCTTATCTCTCCTTGCTATTCTTTGGAACTCTGCATTCAAATGGGTATATCTTTCCATTTCTCCTTTGCCTTTCATTTCTCTTCTTAGCTATTTGTAAGGCCTCTTCAGACAACCATTTTGCCTTTTTGCATTTCTTTTTCCTGGGGATGGTCTTGATCACCACCTCCTGTACAATGTCATGAACCTCCACCCATAGTTCTTCAGGCACTCTGTCTGTCAGATCTAATCCCTTGAATCTATTTCTCACTTCCACTGTATAATAGTAAGGGATTTGATTTAGGTCATTCCTGAATGGTCTAGTCCCCACTTTCTTCAATTTAAGTCTGAATTTTCCAATAAGAAGTTCATGATCTGAGCCACAGTCAGCTCCCAGTCTTATTTTTGTTGACTGTATAGAGCTTCTCCATCTTTGGCTGCAAAGAATATAATCAATATGATTTTGGTATTGACCATCTTTCCATGGTGTCCATGGTGATGTCCATGTGTAGAGTCTTCTCTTGTGTTGTTGGAAGAGGGTGTTTGCTATGACCAGTGTGTTCTCTTAGCAACTTCAGCTTCTTTGGCATTAGTGCTTGGGACATAGACTTGGATTACTGTCTATGAAGTAATGGGAGGATCATATAATTCCCAGTTTTAATAATGGTAGTAATAATAACAAGGAAAGGATTGTGATGATGGTGATGATAGGACGATAGTGACAGGCGGTGATGGTGGTGGTGGTGATGATGGTGATGATAGGATGATAGTGACAGTAATGGCAGTGATGGTGGTGGTGGTGATGATGGGTGAGGTTGGTGACGGCGGTGGTGGTGGTGGTGGTGATGATGGGTGAGGTTGGTGACGGCGGTGGTGATGGTGGGTGAGGTTGGTGATGGCGGTGGTGATGGTGGGTGAGGTTGGTGATGGCGGTGGTGGTGATGGTGGGTGAGGTTGGTGATGGCGGTGGTGGTGATGGTGGGTGAGGTTGGTGATGGCGGTGGTGGTGATGGTGGGTGAGGTTGGTGATGGCGGTGGTGGTGATGGTGGGTGAGGTTGGTGATGGTGCTGGTGGTGATGGTGGGTGAGGTTGGTGATGGCGGTGGTGATGGTGGGTGAGGTTGGTGGTGGTGCTGGTGGTGATGGTGGGTGAGGTTGGTGATGGCGGTGGTGGTGATGGTGGGTGAGGTTGGTGATGGTGCTGGTGGTGATGGTGGGTGAGGTTGGTGATGGCGGTGGTGATGGTGGGTGAGGTTGGTGATGGTGGTGGTGGTGATGATGGGTGAGGTTGGTGATGGCGGTGGTGGTGATGGTGGGTGAGGTTGGTGATGGCGGTGGTGGTGATGGTGGGTGAGGTTGGTGATGGTGCTGGTGGTGATGGTGGGTGAGGTTGGTGATGGCGGTGGTGGTGATGGTGGGTGAGGTTGGTGATGGCGGTGGTGGTGATGGTGGGTGAGGTTGGTGATGGCGGTGGTGGTGATGGTGGGTGAGGTTGGTGATGGTGCTGGTGGTGATGGTGGGTGAGGTTGGTGATGGCGGTGGTGATGGTGGGTGAGGTTGGTGGTGGTGCTGGTGGTGATGGTGGGTGAGGTTGGTGATGGCGGTGGTGATGGTGGGTGAGGTTGGTGATGGTGCTGGTGGGTGAGGTTGGTGATGGTGCTGGTGGTGATGGTGGGTGAGGTTGGTGATGGCGGTGGTGATGGTGGGTGAGGTTGGTGATGGTGGTGGTGATGGTGGGTGAGGTTGGTGATGGTGCTGGTGGTGATGGTGGGTGAGGTTGGTGATGGTGGTGGTGGTGATGATGGGTGAGGTTGGTGATGGCGGTGGTGGTGATGGTGGGTGAGGTTGGTGATGGCGGTGGTGGTGATGGTGGGTGAGGTTGGTGATGGTGCTGGTGGTGATGGTGGGTGAGGTTGGTGATGGCGGTGGTGATGGTGGGTGAGGTTGGTGATGGCGGTGGTGATGGTGGGTGAGGTTGGTGATGGCGGTGGTGATGGTGGGTGAGGTTGGTGATGGTGGTGGTGATGGTGGGTGAGGTTGGTGATGGTGCTGGTGGTGATGGTGGGTGAGGTTGGTGATGGCGGTGGTGGTGATGGGTGAGGTTGGTGATGGTGCTGGTGGTGATGGTGGGTGAGGTTGGTGATGGCGGTGGTGGTGATGATGGGTGAGGTTGGTGATGGTGGTGGTGATGGTGGGTGAGGTTGGTGATGGTGGTGGTGGTGATGATGGGTGAGGTTGGTGATGGCGGTGGTGGTGATGGTGGGTGAGGTTGGTGATGGCAGTGGTGATGGTGGGTGAGGTTGGTGATGGTGCTGGTGGTGATGGTGGGTGAGGTTGGTGATGGCGGTGGTGGTGATGGTGGGTGAGGTTGGTGATGGCAGTGGTGATGGTGGGTGAGGTTGGTGATGGCGGTGGTGGTGATGGTGGGTGAGGTTGGTGATGGCGGTGGTGATGGTGGGTGAGGTTGGTGATGGCGGTGGTGGTGATGATGGGTGACGTTGGTGATGGCAGTGGTGGTGATGGTGGGTGAGGTTGGTGATGGCGGTGGTGATGGTGGGTGAGGTTGGTGATGGCGGTGGTGGTGATGGTGGGTGAGGTTGGTGATGGCGGTGGTGATGGTGGGTGAGGTTGGTGATGGCGGTGGTGGTGATGGTGGGTGAGGTTGGTGATGGCGGTGGTGATGGTGGGTGAGGTTGGTGATGGCGGTGATGGTGATGATGGGTGAGGTTGGTGACGGCGGTGATGATGATAGTGGTGATAGTGATGTTGATGGTGGTGCTGACGGTGGGGGATGATGGTAGTCACGGTGATGGTGATGAGGATGAGGGTGACTTTAATAATGACAGCATTGACTGAGCACTTGGCTAGGCAATGTGCTAAATGTGTGATGTTCTCCGTCTCATTCAATACTCATCTTCTATGGCATTCACTATCAATAGCCCCATTTTCTAAATGCCAAAATGAACACACTGAGTCATACAGCCCTTGGGCACAAGCTGGGGCAGGATTCATGCCCCTCTGTCCAGTTTCCAGAGCTCCCCCAGGTCTTTGCTTACCACCCCAGAACATGTCAGTCCTCTAACTAGCTCCCTTACGAGCTGACTACTAATCTTGGTACTGTTTTAGTGCCTTTCATTGTAATCCCCGGCAGGCAGTGCTGTACATCTGCTAATTACATGTTTTATTGTCTCATTTGCCGTTAAATATTGTCTGCACCTACTTAAGCAAATGCATCTCTTGCATGGATTTATCCTCTCCTGAACTCTGGCATGCAGGAGCCCTTTGGAGTCTGTAGTCAGGGGGCCAGCCAGAGTCCCAGCCTTGGAGCGCACCTTTCTCTCTATCCTCCGGGCTAGGCCATCAGCTGCACCAGCCCCCAAGCCAGTCACATGACACCAGCCCACCCTCCTCACCAACGGCCCCAGGCATCTTTAAACAGCAGACTGTTCACGCCACTCCCTCTACAAAGCATCTTCAGGGTCCCCATGACATCAGTCACACTCTCGGCATCCAAGCCCTTTGCCCATGGGCTGAGCCAACCAGCATTTCCATCAGCATGGCTTCACCCTCGTGAGGCCAGCAGCTCGCCTGCTAGAATCTCTGTCCTTGATGCCTCTGGGGCCCAGGGCTGGGCCCAGACAGAAGGCCCCTGCCCCAGCGCCCCAGGCCTCCGTCACTCTCCATGGATCACCACTTACATTGTCAGCCCCTCCTCCCCAGGACCCTCCTCAAGACACTGCCCCCAGAGTTTTCTGCTCTGCTCCCTGGAATTCGCACACGGTAAAGAAATCACCTACATCTTCAGACCTTGGCCTCTTGGGTGACAGGCCTCCTTGGACAGGCTCTGCTCACCTTCCCCGCCTGCGAATCGCTGAGGTTCATCCCAAGCAGAATACTCCACCCCTTCCCTGACAACTGCTCACCTCCTCCTTGCCACCGTCACCTCACTGACAGGAGGTCCTAACACCCGGGATCCGGGTTTGTCTCCATGGAGCCTCCTGCCATCATTCGGGGTAACTTTAGTGTATAACTGGAGTGATCTCTGCCCCTCCTCTTTCAGGCAGCCTCTTATCACCTTCTCTGAAACCTCAGCTACGGGATCCCGCCTCTGCCCCGACCTCCCGGCAGCCAGCCTGCGGGCCCCATCCCTCCCGCACACCAGACTTGGAGTCTGATGACACCTCCCCGCTCTTGACCCTTTGACTCCGGATCCACCAGCTCTGGCTTGCTCCCTGGACCTCCCATTCCAGGACTCTATCCACACACCTGCCGAACCTGACCTCGGCCACGGCCTGCCTCCCCTCTGGCCTCCCAATGCACGAGTTGAGGAGCCCAGACCAGACCCGGCCACGCGGTCTGCTCCGTGCCCTTCCCAGCCCACCGCCTGTCCACGTGAGCCGCTGCCCATGGCGCTCTGCGCCCTCCCGATCCTCCTCCAGGCCCCTCTCTCCTGCCCACAGTGGTCATTTTCAGTCCCTACATAGTGTCCCCATTGCAGAAACTTCCATCTGAGACTTACAGCCACTGACATAGCTCTTCTTCCCAGAAAGAATACGAGGTGAATAGCCACGGATCCTCGGATGTCCCTGTCCACTCCCCGGACACAGCTCTGCAGCAGAAGGTCAGCGTGTCCTCCGCCTCCGGTCTCAGTCCCAGCTATGGTTTGGCAAACTCTCTTAATGTTTCCCTTAGGAAGGAAACTGCTAGCCTGATGCGTGCTCCATGCTCGGTGTGGGAAGGAGAAATTCCATGCCTCGACCTCGCCCTTCTGCTCACCTCGGCCACATCACGGGTTTCCTGTCATAAGGCTGAGAGCACGCTGCGCTTGCTGCTTCTCCACTTGGTTTACACGAATGATGACCCCACAGCCCTGGGTTTGGGCGGCGTGGAGATGAGGCTTAATTTGGGTTCTCTCTGCTGTGTCTACAATTCAGAAAAACAAAAGGACCAAGTCGATGAAATGAGATCTCAGGAAGTACCCGCAAGTCTCTGTCCTTGGCCACTCCTACGCCTGTGCTCAGGCTGTCCGGGGAGCTTGGGCGCAGGAATGGCTTGAGTTACGGGGAAGTTCACGCTTCAGTGGGCAGCACCGTGGCTGGGGCCAGTCCCCGTGGCACCGCCCGCAGACTGCGGGGATGAAGCAGGCAGCACCCTATTCCAGGCACGTCCTCTCCGTCCCTGTGTGGCTGGGGTTCTTGTCTTCCAAACAGCAGTGCCTGGTGCTAAGGAGCCAGGGGCCCCTGCCATCCGGTCCCCATCTGCTGCCCCAGCCCCGAGCCCCACTCTCTGGGCCACAGATGTGCCTCCTCTTCCAGGCCAGCAGCCCCGTCCTGCCCAGGGCCCCCCTGGCCGGAAGCTCCCCTCCCACCGCTTCCTGGCCCTGCCTCCTCAGGACACCCAGGCCCGTGCATCCCTCCCACCACCCTGGAGCCCCACAGGTCAGGGCCCCACAGGACTGGCCGGGTGGGTCCGACTCAGCCTCCTGGCTCCCACAGGGCGCTCACAGTGGTCAGCAGGCTCCTGACCCCGCCAGGGTCCGCACACCTGGGGGACAGCTGGCGTGATGCCCACTGGGCGGGTATTTGAACTCAGTGAAGTGGGGGACCGGGAGTCTTTGCAAGCTGCCTTTATCTTTTTCATAACACATTTTTTTTTAAATGACTAAGTCAATATTTGTTCAATGCAGAACACTTGGGAAACAAACAATGGAAGGAAAAATTACCCATAATTGCACAGCGTGGAGATAAACACCGCTCGCTTCGGAGACGGCGTCTTCTCTCTTCTGCAGCCTCCCTCGCTCCCCCCTCCTCGCACATACAGACACACACGCACACTCACACAGACACACGGCTGCTCCATCCGCCATGCTCCCCGCCTCCCCGCGGCAGCTGCGCAGCAGTTCTGTCCATCCGTCCCCTCAGCCTCCGTCTCTCGATGGCCCAGGCTGTGCTCCCCTCTCGTCCCTCTGCCTGGAGTCTCCGAACCGCTCCTGCCTCCGCGGGCCCCTCTGCAGCCCGCCCTCCTCCGGAGGGAGTGACATGGCCGGCGTCCTCCAGCAGTTCCTGTTGCTCCCGCCATGAAGCCCAGACCTGCCCTCCAGGCCTCCGGCCACCCCTGCGGCCCCCACCCGCCCTCTCCACTCACAGCTTTGCTTTCTTGTGGGGCTCCTGCCAGCCCCCTCCCTCCACTGCCTTCTCTCAGCCCCCGGTCCCCACTGTACTATACCCCCCACACTCCCACGGGGCAGCTCAGAAGTCTCCTGGAGGCGACAGGGCCTTCATGTTCACTGGCCTTAGAGCTCTGGACTGGATGCTCCGGTGACCCCTGACCTCAGGCTCACCAGGTTTTGGTTCCTGATGGAGTACTCTCTGCATTTCCTGAGTGAAGGATGAATTGGTGAATGAATGAATGAATGAGTGAGTGAATTATCTGGAATCGGTCAGCATACTCTTGGGGGTCGTGGCAGGGACCACCCCAATTCCCTCCAGAAACACTAACATCGTTTCTGCATCTACTGCCCCTGGACATACCAGGCAGGTCAACCCCACGATTCTCACTGAGCAGAATCGCGTTCTCATATTTGCGGGTTGTTGGGTAGGGTTTCATGTGTTCTCACAGAAATGCACAGGCTTTCTGTAATCAGTGATGGAAACCATTTTACGTTTGCCTACGGGTCATCCATACACCTTCATCTGTGACCTTCTGACTCACGTTCCTGTCCATCTCTGCTTGATGCCTTTCTTACTGTTTATTTATGATAATATTTTAGGTCATTAGCTCACTTACCCCTTGAATAAACAGGGGTCGTGAAATAGTTCCCCTGCTGCTGTTTGTTTTTAATCGTGTTGAAGTTTTCGTTTGAGTAATGACCACATAACACTTAGCGGTTCTCCTAATGAGTTTCGCCCTGGTGCTCCAGTTAGACACCAGCTCAGGAGGAGATGGGCCAGACCAGGCGGGCCAGCTGAACAAAGAAACCACGGGCCGTATACATCTACCACGATCAGGCCAGCCTCTGGGAATTCTGTTTCATCTATATCTTTACAATGTCTCCTAAACGGTGCAAACATGCTCTCTTCTAACTTTGATTTTGTTTTTCCCCTCCCCTTTGGAAAAGCCGAGAGGCAGGCGTTCCAATTCATGAAGCCTCCTACACGTGTTTTAAATTTCATTTTCAAGATACAATCCAAATCAGAACACACATTCATTCAAATGCACTTTCCTGCCCACTTCTTTCTCCAGCTTCCTGGGATTTTTAGTTCTGCCAATCCTGGAGACTTCTGGGATCAGTGAGTTCTCCAGGATATATGTATTCATTTACTATAACAGAGGCTTACAGACTGGGCAGCTTAAACAATGGAAATTCATCTCCTCACCAGTTCCAGAGGCCAGAATTCTGAGATCCAGGGCTGGTTTCCTCCCGGGCCTCTCTCCTGGGCATCCAGGAAGCTGTCCTGGCTTCGGGTCCTCATGTGGACAATTGAGGTTTTCAGACAGAAGAATTATCCTTCTGGTTCATTACAAGCTTTCTGAGAACACTTTTACTATATGTAATTATAAACCTGAGAAGACACACATTTTTTGGTCTTCTTAGACCAACCACGAGCTATTGGTTGAACTGTGACTCTCTGGTCTACACCAAACTCCAGGAGCCAGTGGGAGGAGGAGTGGGTTTGGAGCCAGGGCAGGATTCACCATATCATTGGGGTGTCTGTCTGTAAAGTGAGGTGATGATGACCCAGGGGCAGGGGCTGTATTGTGGACTAGTTGGGGAGCTACTGGAAGCCACTAGTTTAGGGCCACAGAGGAGCCCAGCAAAGGCTATGTCCTTCCCAAGTAAGAATATTTTCATTTTGATTTAAGACTTGTACTCATTAAAAGCAAACAATGCGGCCAGGACTCAAGAGTAGAGAGAGGGCCCCCAGATGCTCACCCGGACCCCCAGAGGCAAGGACTGAAACCAGCTTCCCACGGATGCACGCGTGCCTGTCTGTGCCGCTGGCAGAGCCTACCTCATCCTCCTGGGGACACAGCTGGAGGACGTGTCACAGCCCCCCTCGAGTGGCCAGTGCAATATGAGTGGCTGACGTGTGCCTCCTGCAGACACAGCCCTTCAACCCATCCCCAAGAGCCCGTCTCCTGTCACCAGGCATCCTCCGCCCTCTGGTTGAATGGCATGGACGAGGCAACCCAGAGGAGGGGGGAGCCACAAAATGGAAGGAGCCCAGGTCCACCGTGTGGAGCCTGGTCCACGCAGCACCCACTGTGGGCGATTCACCTCAGGGAGAAATAGACCTTAGTGTTCCAAGCCACTGAGATCTGGGCATCTTTGTTACAGCAGTTGACCTATCCTGACCAATACACCAGATGGTATTTCACAGAACTTTCTATTCTGTAACTTTTCTTTTTTTAAAACACATATTCATATCATTCTACTTTGGCAAGACAGTTTGCACCATTCAAAAAAAAGAATGGCTCCAGAGTAGGTATGTCTGTGACAGGTACAGATGAGGCCTCTCACAGAGGCTGAAATGCAAGGGTCTCATCTCACTGCTTAATGACAGAGCTGTCCAGAGTTCACTCTGCAATTCAAACATGTGAGCAAGGACGCAAGATTTGTCTTTCCAAATTGCCATCCTCAGAATTTTGGCCTTTGTCCTTGGCTCTTTTCCTTCTTTGTTAGATTCTAGGTCCTTGTTTTTTCTTTCTGTTTTGTAATTTACTTTCTCATTTGCCTGGAGTACATCCTCAAGTCACTTCTCTTGAGGAGTCAAATGAAAGTTTGCTTGCATGTATGAAAATGTCTCTTCCCACATGTCCACTAGTTTGACTGTGACTAGCGCTTCATCAGAATCCTAGGGGCTTGGCTATGTTTCTGAAAGGGGTGGCTGATCAGAGACAGGCAGGTTGGTTTTTCATTTATCTGGTGATGACGTGTTTCCCTCTCCGAAAATGTTGGGGATTTTTCTATCAACGGTGTTATGCAAGTTGCTGGGAACCTGCCTTACTGTGGCTCCTTTTTGATCCATCCTGCTTGGTGCTGTGGTAGGCCCTTGCAGTGTTGAGGTTCTGTTTTCCTCAGAGCTCAGTGATTCCCTTGCATTATTGATTTGTTCTCCCCTCCCCTCCACTTCCTCTGGTTTTGTTTCTGTCTGTCGGCCTCCTGGAGGCTTTCTTCTCTGTCCTTTATCCATTTGCTTATAATTCCAATCTCTCTCCTTGGTGCTTTACTCACTCTGCTTTCTCATCCTCTGCTGTTTTTCTAGGGGTACAATTGTACTTTAGACTCTGCTTATTTGGATTTTCTGACCGTTCCCCTTTCAAAGCATGCTGATTTTTTATTTTGCAGTCATAATATCCTCTCAAATGTTTCTGCTTATGTTAACTGGAGTATTTCTAGTGTCCTTTCCACTTGATTTGCTCTGTTTCCTCTGGTCTTCATTTTGCGGTGCGTTTATCTTCATCTTTCTCTGGCTCTCCTCCCTGCCTGGCGATGCTGTCTGACTAGTCACACGGTGAAGAGACAAGTGAGAGTGCTGGGGTGGACCCCTCTGCTGTTGGTTAATAGGACTTGCTTTTCTACTCACCCCCCACCCCCAGATAATAACTCTGACTTCCAGCTTTGGGGGGAGTGGGGGCAGGAGAACTGTGGCAGCTGACAGATCCTCTGTAGAATGTGGAAGCCTGGACCCCTCTTTCATCCTGGGGTTCGCTGTCCCTGTGGGACTCACCCCATGGCCTCAGTGATGAGCCATCAGCTTGTCCCTCTGCCTGTGCTCTGCTCCCTCGGGCGAGGAGGGCGAGGGTCTGCTGAGTGGGCTTGCCCCACTTACAACTCACCACGACCTCCGTTTTCAGCCTGGCTCCTCACCCCAGCCCACCCACACCTGCTGCCTCTGGGCCCCAGGCCCCTCCTCTGTTCCAGGGGGAGGACTCTCAGCTACAGCCTGCTGCTAGGATCCGGACTCCAGCTCCCTCCTGTTTTATAGGTCAGCTCACACCCCTGCGAGTTCTGTCTCCTGGAATTTATTAAAATCTCTTAGTCATTGTTGTGAGGATTAAAATGCAATTATGTATGCAAAGCACATCATACAGTACCTGGCACATAAGGAGGGCTGGATAAATGTTAGCAATTATTATCACAGTTGGTTAAGTGATTTCCCCAAGATGGTAAGACCTCTTCCTTCAAGAGGCCACAGTTTAGACAGACAGAGGCTTGAGTATCACCAATAATCAGTCGCCCCAGCTCCCCCAGCACCAGCATCTTTGCATGTCAACTTGGTCCTTCCTTACAGCTTCCTAGGAGGGCAGGGAGCACAGACGTCACCTTCTGTCCACTACCGGATTGAGATATGACCTTGCCTCGAAAGCCGGGTCACAGGAAGAACACTGTGCCTGCTGCCGCACCCCTTCCAGTGAACACGTCACAGGGCGGATGGTCCCCAGGGCTCCAAGAAGCAAGTTCCTCCTCACGGAGATGGTAGATCACAGCGTCCTCCAGGGAAATTTGAAGTCAAGATACAGAGCTGAATTGAGGTTATACAGACTCTCAGCGGCTCTGGGACCTTGAGAAAGTCACTTAAACTCTAACCTTCCATTGATTCATCCCTAAAATGGAAACACTACAATCTCCCGCGTCTGTTTTCCAGGCTCACCCATGGAGACAGTGTTTCCAGGATGCTCAGCAAGGCTCGGCTCGGGAAGGTCAGTCTCAACAGCAGCTGCAGCTCTCTCAACCCCCAGAGTCCAGGGAGGAAGTGTGAAATCCAGTGGCCCCGAGTGACCAGACCAATGCCTTCTCACTGTCTAAGATGGAAGCATCCAGGCGACTCATGCCCCTAGGATGTTGTGTGCTGTCTTTCTGTTTTAAGCCAGCAGTGGCGTTTGCAAGGAGAACAATCACTGAGGCATCAGCATAGCTGCGTCGTGGAGGAGCTAAGAGAGTAAGGGGAAGAGCCAGGAAGGAAGGAAACCGGAACTCCCTGCACACCTACTACGTGTCAGGAAGGTCACCAGCACTCAGACTCACTCTCACTGCGACACATCAATATGTGTTTTGTAACAGAAGAAACTGACGTTCAAAGAATTGAAGGAATTTTCCCAAGGTCACACAGACTCAGCCTCGTCTCCCCATAGACTGTGTTCTGGTAACCATAAATCAGGGAGGAAGGGATAAGTATCAAAGCTATTTAAATAAGACAAGCCACTTGGCCTTGGACTCTTTTATCTTTATTGGCTAAATGCCTAGAGTAAAACCTACTTCTCCAAGCCTTTGTGAAAATTCAATGATCCATCAAACATGAGTGTGCCTGTCATGCTTCAGGGCACACAGTAGGAGCTTAGTCAATGTTTGTGAATCTGGTCTCAATGAGGGAAGACTAAACATTTTTTGAAACTATTAAAGAGAAATGGGATGATTTTAACTAAAGAGAAAGGATGAGGAGTTGATAGAAATTTCTGAAATAGGTCTCATGGGGCAGTAGGGTTGGAGCAGGCTCTGTAAGCAGGAAAACACTATGTTTTCTAAAACGAGAGGTTCTCTGAACTGGAGTGGATGGAGAAGATGGAAGATACACCCTAGAGAGGTCACCTGGAGCACCATGCTGAGGTCCGGTCCACAGGCCCTGGAGACCAGGAAAGGGTTCTGAGCCCACAATGGAGAGGAGATCACCTTCTGGTTGGGTTCATACATGCTCTGGAGCTGCCTCACTTTCAGTGTCCAGTTGCTTATAACTCAGGCGATTTCCTAGTGATCCCAAATGATATAGTAAGCTTCGTCTTGAACCACACGCTTTTGTATATAACATCCAGCACCTTGGGACAGAAGTAGATCCTGGGACTTCCCTAGCAGTCCAGCAGTTAAGACTCTGCATTTCCACTTCAGGGAGCGAGTTTGATCCCTGGTAGGAGAACTAAGATCCCACCTGCTGTGTGAAGAAGGCTGAGCACTGAAGAACTGATGCTTTCAAATTGTGGTGCTGGAGAAGACTCTTGAGAGTCCCTTGGACAGCAAGGAGATCAAACCAGTCAGTCCTAAAGGAATCAATCCTGAATATTCATTGGAAAGACTGGTGCTGAAGCTCCAATACTTTGGCCTCCAGATATGAAGAGCCGACTCATTGGAAAAGACCCTGATGCTGGGAAAGATTGAGGGCAAGAGGAGAAGGGGACGACAGAGGATGAGATGGTTGGATGGCATCACCGACTCAATGGACATGAGTTTGATCAAACTCAGGGAGCTAGTGAAGGACCGGGAAGCCTGGCATGCTGTAGTTCACGGGGTCGCAGAGAGCTGGACATGACTGAGTGACTGAAAAATGACAACAAAGAATTTGATGAAAGTTAACAGCAATGTATGATAAAAAGTCTCAACAGACTACACAGAAATAAAATTCCTCAACCTGATAGAGAATATGTGAGCAACCTACAGCTAACATCATCTCTTAAAACTGGAAAAAGATGCCCACCCTGTGAAAATCCTTGCCAGTGTAAGAAGGCAAGAAACAGGAATGAGAAACAAGCATACAGATTGGGCAGAAAGAAATAAAAATGTCTTTATTTGCAAATGGCCTGATTGTGAACAGAGAAAATCTAAAAGAATCCTAGTTAGTTTCTTTGGCAAAATCACAGAATACAAGGCCACTACACAAATGTCAGTTGTATTTCTACATACTAGTTGTGAATCAACTACTGTTGATTGTTATGAAAAATTGATTTTTTACAAAGATGCCAAATTAATTCAATGAAGGGAAGACTAGACTTTTCAACAAGTATTATAGAAACAATGGCATATACATACGGAAAAAATGAAACTTAAGGCCATTAAAAAGTTACTTGAAATGTAAAACCTAAAGCTACAAAGATTCTAGACAAAAATCATGGTAGAAAATATTTACTGCCTAGGGATAAGCAAAGATTTCTTAAGTACGCTTTAGACAAGCACAAACTATGAAAGAGAATATTGATAAATTGGACTTCATCGAAACTAAAACCTTCTGCTCTTTGAAAGACAGTGTTAGGAAAATAAAAAGCAAGACACAGAATAAAAGAAAATATTCAAAGTACACAGTATCTGACAAAGGCCTTATAATCAGGATATATAAAGCTTTTTTAGTTTAAGAAGAAGAGACCCAGTACAAATGGGCAAAAGATTGGAACAATATATTGCAAGGCAAGAAAGACACATGGCCAAGAAACACATGAAGAGAAGCTCAGTGTTACTAGACATCAGGAAAGTGTACACTGAACAGTGGAGATTCCACGTCCATCGGGAGGGTTAGATTTGAAGAGACTGACAATGTGAAGTGTTGATGTGACGCTGAGAGTCAGACCCTCACACATCACTGATGGGAGAGGACAGGGCTACTACCACTCGGAAAACTGTGGGGCAATTTCTTAAAAGTTAAACAGACACTGAAGCTATTACCCATGTGAAATGTATATTTAAAGATTTTTTTTTCATCTTGGGTGCCAGGAATATTAAAAAGAGAGAGAGCAGATATATTTAACCATAATGTACTATGATTCATCAAACAGCCCAAACTTTCATTTCATGGTGTTCATCTGTTGATGTTGATTTAAGCTATCACTCATTTTATCATGTGGGAACATGTTATATGGTTAAAAATATAAGGATTTTGAACTAATGTTGATACAAATTGTGTTGTCTTATCATATTGTTTTTCAAAGTGCTGCCAGTTTAAAAGGAAAGCATTGTGTTTACAAATATGTTTTGAAATGTTGGCCAAAATTTTGGTGATATCTTTGAAAAATATGTTTGTCTCCAGCAGCCAAAAGTAAGTTAAATATACATTTATCAAACAATTCAGAAATTTCAGATATTTACCAAAAATAAATGAATATACCTATCATCTTTATCTACTCACATCTTCATGTTCATGGCTTTACTCATGATGGCTAAATCTCATAAAGGGCTTCCCTGGTGGCTTGGTTGGTAAGGAGTCTGCCCACAATGCAGGAGAACCCAGTTTGATTTCTGGGTTGAGAAGATCTGCTGGAGAAGGGATAGACTGCCCACTCCAGTATTCTTGGGCTTCACTCATGGCTCAGCTGGTAAAGGATCCACTGCAATGTGGGAGACCTAGGTTTGATCCTTGGGTTGGGAAGATCCCCTGGAGAAGGGAATGGCTACCCCCTCCAGTATTCTGGTCTGGAGAATTCCATGGGATTCTGTACAGTCCATGGGATCGCAAAGTGTCAGACATGACTGAACAACTTTCACTTACTGACAATAGTCCAGACTGGAAGCCACCCAATCATCCATGAAGATGAGAATGGATAAGCACACAGCAAGAGTATTAATAGTCAAATGGGACTCATTAAAATTTAAACATTCACTGTGCCTGCCTCTCCCCTGCTGCCCTGTGAATAGGTTCATCAGTACCATCTTTCTGGACTCCACATATGTGCATTAATAGACAATATTTGCTCTTCTCTTTCTGACTTACTTCACTCCATATAACAGGCTGTATGCTCATCCACCTCATTAGGACTGATTCAAATGTGGGTTTCTTTCTTTTTTTCTTTTATGGCTGGGTATTTATGTGGTTTTTTTATGTGGGAAGGAGAGCGTGGAACGAACTGATAGACTGGCATGGGAACATATACATTACTGAAAGTGAAATAGACAGCCAGTGGGAATTTGCTGAATGACACAGAGAGCTCAAACCAGATGTTCTGTGACAACCTAGAGAGGTGGGATGGGGTGGGAGTTGGGAAGGAGGTTCAAGAGTGGGGGGACATGTATAGCAGTTCAGTTCAGTTCAGTCGCTCAGTCATGTCTGACTCTTTGCAACCCCATGAATCGCAGCACGCCAGGCCTCCCTGTCCATCACCAACTCCCGGAGTTTGCTCAAACTCATGCCCATCGAGTCGGTGATGCCATCCAGCCATCTCATCCTCTGTCGTCCCCTTCTCCTCCTGCCCCCAATCCCTCCCAGCATATACATACCTATGGCTAATTCATGTTGATGTATGGCAGAGACCAACACAATACGGTAAAGCAATTATCCTCCAATTAAAAATAAATTTAAAAAAATTTTAAACTTCTGTGCTTCAAGGGACACTGTCAAGAAAGTGAAAAACTTACAGAATGTGAGAAAATTTTTTCAAATCATATATTTGATGGGGTCTAGTGGACACGACTGAAGTGACTTAGCAGCAGCAGCAGCATCAGAATATATAAAGAACTGTTATAATTCAGTAATAAAAAGACAAACAACCCAACTTAAACACTGGACAAAGGATTTAAACTGCTATTTCTCCAAAATATGATACACTAGTGTCTAATAAGCACATGAAAAGATGCTCCATGTCATTAAACATCAGGGAAACACAAATTAAATTCACAGTGAAATATCACTCCACACCCACTAGGATGGTTATGATCCACAAAATGGACAATAACAAGTGTTGAGTGTGGAGAAATTAGAACCTCATACGTTGCTGGGAGGGATGGAAAATGATGCAGTCAGTTTGGAAAACAGTTTGGCAGCTCCTCAGGAAGTTAAACATAGAGTTATCATCAGTTTGACTCAACAGTTCTAATTCTGGGTATACACTCAAGAGAACTGAAAAAAATGTGTTCATGCAAAAACTCATACACAGATGTTCATAGCAGCATTATTCATAAAAGTCAAAAGATGGAAAAGCCCAAAAGTCCAGCAACTGGGGAATGGATAAGCAAATGTGGTCTATCTATAGAAAGGAATATTACTTGGCCATAAAGAGAAATGAAATAATGACACAGGTTACAACACAGATGGACCTTGAAGACAGTATGCTGAGTGAAATAAACCAGGAGTGAAAGGCTGCATATTGTATGAGTTCATTTATTTAATATCTCCAGAATAGGCCAACCCATAAACAGGAAGTAGATTAGTGATTTTCAGGGGTTGGGGGATGGGAGAATGGGGGAGGGGTTACTGCGAATTTTCATCACTTCAGGAGTGGTGAACACTTTCTAAAATTAGTGGTGCTGGCTGTACAATCCATAAATACACTAGAAGCCACTGAATTGTACACTTTAAAAGAGTAAATTTTATGGTACGTGAATTATATCCCAACAAAGCTATCATTAAAATGGAAAAGAGATGAACAGATAAGCAAATTATAGTGTATTCATACTATGGAAATATAACAATAAAAATGGATAAATGACTGAAATATATAAATACATGGATGAATCTCAAAAACGTGCTGAGCTTAAGAGTCCAGACACAAAAGAGTGGGCACTTTAGAATTCCATTTATGTGAGTCTCTGAAAAACAAATCTAATCTACAGTGACAGAGAGCGGAGTGGTGGTTGCCTGGGGCCGGGGCTGTGGGCACCGGCTGGAGCAGAGCACAGGGGACCTTTCTGGGCTGATGGAAATGTTCTTCATCATTAAGCTGTGGTGGCCACACAGGTGTATAAATCTGTCCAAATTCATCCAAAGGTACATTTAAGATGGGTGTATTTTGTTGTGTGTAATCTATCCCTCAATACAACTGACTTTTGAAAAGGAATGAAGCTTCCTCAAATATGAATAAATATACACAGTTCCTTAACAATTAGCCTAAGAAGCATGCAAATGTGCATTTAAAATATTTATTACGAATAATAGTCTCTGTGGGTTCTGTCTGCACCCCGGTTCCCCTAGGCTAAGGAAATTGTGAAGTTCAGTCAGTGCCTGGCTCTGAGCTGGGGGCCAGGAACAAAGGCACAGAACAAGCAGTGTTCTGACATCACTGTGGTCGCGTTAGCGTCTTGGAGCCAGGTATCCGAACAATACGGACACGAATAGCTTGCATCACATAGGACCTGAGTGCTTGTGTGTATGGCGGGAACAGGCAGCCTCAGGGAGAAAATATCAGAGGACGAGACATTTACACGATGACCTGAAAACAAATCATGTCAGATGCTGAAGGGGGTGGTAAGTGAACTGGCAGAGTAGTTACAGGTGACTTGCTGGCTGGACAATTTCTTCATTTCTTCATCTGTGTCCTCGTGTGTTAGTCAGGAAAGGCTAGACAATGCTGCAGAAAGAAATACACCTTCCTTCTATCACGTAACTGCCATCGAGGGCTCTGGGCTTCCCCTTCACTGGGGGGCTCAGTCATCGCGACAGATAGCTGTGCTGAGCCCCGGGGGGCCTGGCCTCCGTCACCCGCTGCTGTACCTCCTTCGAGGGAGGATAGGAAATGTAGTCCACCCGCAGCTCAAGCAGAGGAAATGGGGTGAAGACCGCATGTCCCTGGCTCTGCAAATCTATGGTCCTGGGTCACGCCCTTCTTCCTCTCCCCTGTGGTGGTTCCGTTGTGAATGTCTCCCTAAACATTTCTCCAATGAGCCCTAGAGAACCTGTCCCTGTTACAACCACTCTCCGTGCTTCCCACAGGGCTGGCCATGAGGGCTGATTGTAGTGGAGATGATTAGATGATGTGTGTGCTTTCAGATGGCCCGCCTTTGTGATCTGCAGCACTCAGACCACACTGCCCACCAGGTAGCCACCAGCAAGGCAGACTGGGAATGGCAGAGGCTCTGGGCCTCGGAAGGGTGGCTTCCAGCCCTGCTTCTGCTTGTCCACCACTGCAGGCCCTGTGTCAAATCGTCTCACCTTTCTGAGACCCAAGTTCACGTTCCTGTGCAGCAGCCAGGACTCAATCCCAGACTTGGAGATCCCAGGCCAGCCCTCTGTTCATCCCCTCCCCCCACCACTCTCCTTTTCTGATTTGAGGGGCTTCCCTTCCTTCCATCTTTATGGGATGCGATGGGAACAGAAGGAGGTAACGGGGGAGGACATTCTAACACCTCGAGGTCACTGCCTTTGTTATTATTATTGTTGTTGTGGACGTGACTCTGTGGGCTTCCTCCTGCAGGAAGCCCTCCCTCCTCTGGCCCCAGCACAGCTCTGCACTTCTCTCTGGCTCGCTCGGCTTGAACAGTGTCTTCCTCCCTTCCTCTTAATGAGGAAAATATAAGCTTATGAGCTTGCAAATGGGCCCCGGGGCCATTTCTGGGGTGAGACCCAGTGCCGACTGCGTGGAGACAGGTGAGAATGGGTCTTTAACAGGGAAGATGGATAGGAAACCGGGCGGTCCTGAGTGGGCAGCCGTCATCAGCACCGAGAAGCTATAAACTGGGATTGTCTTCAGGATTGAACTTTTCCCCTCTCTCCAGCAGCTATTAAATAACTCCAAGGAAATTACTCTGAAGGAAAAGTGTTCAGCTTGGCTTTTATTTAGAGCAAGCTGACTCCTGGGAGCCTGTCGTCATGTGAGGGTCTGCAGGAAGTGTCGGGAACACAGGCCCTAGCACCCCTCCTTCCATCGTCCCCACTGTCAGTTCTGGCGAGATGCCTGACCTTTTTGGGCACTCACCTCTTGCAGACTGAAGGTCATAGAAAGAGAAGCGACATTAATGTGTTTCCCATAAATGCTGAGCCATCTTACATACATTATCTTTTTTAATTATAAAAAATAATTCACAATATCAGTATTATACCCATTTTGCAGACATAAAAACCAACATTCAGGGACTTGGTGTCACCGGGATTGCAAAAAGCCAGGATGACAGCCCAAGGTCATAGTCGCTGTGACCTTGGTGCTACAACATACACTTAGGACAGGGTGTTTGTCTCCATGCAAAAGAGCTTGTGAAGGGTAATTAGAGTTCAGTTCAATTTAACACATGTTAACAACACATTGCAAAGGAGATGAAGTGAGAGATGTGAAGTTGGCCTCCAAGGAGCTAAACAGGGGATAGACATTCCTTGGTAAACAACGGCAGCCTGTCAGATATGGATGAGGCCAGAGAACCTGTAACAGGGACTTTGATTAAATGTGGTGGTTTGAACCCATGGGCTCAGAGAACCCTGTTAAAATAACAGGAAAGGAAGTGAATAGACACAAAACCACAAGCACAAAGAGAATGTCAGGGACAAAACATCAGAATGTCAGCACAGTTGCCAAAGGCAAAAAAAGAGACAGATGGGAGGTGATAGAATTAACTCAGTGGAGTCAGGTGAACACAGGAGTCTGCCTGTAGGGAAAGTGATCCATTCCTTAGACCCCTAGATGGACAGCCTCAAGAATCATAGCCTCGGGTGTCCCTGAGGAGGGTGAGAGTGCAGGCGGGGTTAAGGAAAAGGAAGCTGGCTTTAAAGCCTTTATGAAAAGGAGACAGACATCCATCTTCCTTCTCCTCCCTCCAGAGCATCAGGCAACAGCACCACCTGTATCCAGCAGCAGACTTGGAATTCACCTTCTGAAACTGTTGCACTAGACGGCTTCTTGACTAGACAATGGGAAAATGAGGGACAATGTTTCACTGGGGTGGCATGTATTAATATTAATCAGTGCGACCTCAGCTCCCCTTCCACACTCTAAGACTTCTGAAAGCCACGCTCATGCTCCCCAAGCAGAAGAGAGGCATCTTCTCCAGGAAAACTCATTGGCCCAGGAGGAAAGACCCACAGACACTGACGGTTGAGAGTGCACATTAAAAATGCCGTGTGCCTCCGCGTCACTGTACATTGAACCCCTTCCAGCCCCAGCACACAGAGTATCCAATTAATTTTTCATGATGGACTCAAAAAAGTGAGCAGTCTTCCATAGCTACTAAACCCTGACAACTTCTAATGTGGAAGAGGGAAACCAAAAACAACAAAAAGGAATGAACCAAAGCAAACTAAATGAACCACAGACAGTAATAAATGGGGAGCGGGGATGGGAATGACACCAGGAGCAACACTAAATCCGTATCTCCAGTGACATGAGGGAAGATGGATCACCTTCATTCCAGTACGAGGATGCTCTGGAAAAGAAAAATTCAGGACACACAACATTATCTATTCATTAAAAATATTTAAAAATTAGAGAATGAGAAATTTTAATACAATAAAAGGTTTAGAAGATAAAAGAATTTTCCTGAAAGTAGAACAAAATAACTAAGATAAAGAAAATAAAAAGGAAAGTTAATGATCAACTTAAGAGGTCCAATACCCAAACAATGACACTTCCAGAAAAAGAGAACAGAAAATGTAGAGAAGAGAAAGTTATCCAAGAAACAACTCAAGAACATCGGCTTCCAGTTGAATGGGTCCACATTAGTGATAGTTCATATTATCTGGAATAAAGACAAGACTCGGAAGATCTGGGGGGAGAGAAAAGGTGTAAAACAAATTATCAGGCATAAAAATGGCATCAGTCTTCTCAAAAGCAGTGCTAGAAGCTAGAAGACAAGGCATCTCTGAATATTCCAAAGAGAAAATGAATTTTAAATGAGAATTGTAGACCCAACCAAATTACAAGTCATGATGATGAAGGCTTTCTTCAAGGTCTTGAGTTTGTTTTTTGTTTTTTTTTTTTCTTCATATTCATTCTCTGAAAGCTCCTGAAAAACACGTTCCCCACAAACGAGAACTGAAACATTGAAAGAGGAAGTCACGGAATCCAGGTGACAGGCGACCCCATGTAGAGAGCAGGTGAAGGATCCCCAGGGAGGTGGAGGAGGGGAGGCCCTGGACAGCTGTCTAGAGAACGGTCCTTCCATGTGGAAGCAGGGGGAGGAGGGCCCCAGAGCAGTGGCTCCAAGCAGGCAAAGAGGCTGATGGAGTGCTCAACATGGCTCAGACATGGCAAGAGGCACTCGTTTCTGCCAGAATGTCTAGCTAAGTTAGTGTACACACATAGATGAGTTAAATAATTTAGTAATTATTAACTCCAGGAAAAAAAAAACCCCACAAGAATAGACCTGTGACTCAGCTGCACAATCATAACAGTCTAAACCAACTCATTGGAAAAGACCCTGATGCTGGAAGAGATCGAAGGCAAAAGGAGAAAAGGACCGCAGGGGATGAGGTGGTTAGACAGCATCACCAACTCAATGGACATGAATTTGAGCAAACTCTAGGACATAGTGAAGGACAGGGAAGCCTGGAGGGCTGCAGTCCACAGGGTCACAGAGTCAGACATGACTTAGTGACTAAACAACAAAAATCCTTGAATGTTGACCAATTCCACTGAAAGGACAGAGAAGAGGGATTACAGGTATGCAGGTATCAGAGCCAAGAGAGATATACTCTTACCACCTGTGACTGGAAGTCAATAAACTTTACATAAAACTGAAAAATCAAGAAATAGCAGGATAAGCATGTAATTTAGAAATATGGAGGAAAGTGCCAGATGAAACAGGTATAAATGAGGAGATGGGTTTCTTTGGGGAAATGGAAATGATTAAGATTTTGAGACCTAGACAGCATATTAAAAAGTAGAGGCATTACTTTGCTGATTAAGGTCTGTGTAGTCAAAGCTATGGTTTTTCCAGTAGTCATGTGTGGATGTGAGAGTTGGACTATAAAGAAAGCTGAGGGCCGAAGAATTGATGCTTTTGAGCTGTGGTGTCGGAGAAGGCTCTTGAGAGTCCCTTGGACTGCAAGGAGATCCAACCAATCCAGAGTCCCTTGGACTGCAAGGAGATCCAACCAATCCAGCCTAAAGGAGCTCAGTCATGAATATTCATTGGAAGGACTAATGCTGAAGCTGAAACTCCAATACTTTGGCCACCCGATGTGAAGAACTCACTCATTGGAAAAGACCCTGATGTTGGGAAAGATTGAAGGCAGGAGGAGAAGGGGATGACAGAGGATGAATTTGTTGGAAGGCCTCACTCACTCAATGGACATGAGTTTGAGCAAGCTCTGGGAATTGGGAATGGACAGGAAAGCCTGGTGGGCTGCAGTCCATAGGATCACAAAGAGTTGGACATGACTGAGTGACTGAACTGAACTGAAGATTTTTAGGGAGGCCAATTAACTAGTATCTTCTTCCTCAGTCAAGGTTTGAGCCAACTGAAAAGTATGAAAATGGAGCCAGTAGATGGAGGATAAATCACCTTGATTACTAATAAAGGTTAAGTTGGAGTAGGCCATTTGATGTGAAACCAAACATGGCTTCTGTTCACTTCTTTTTCACTATCTGTGTCACTCACCTGGATCACTGGTCTAGACTCTGGAACCATCTGTCAGAGGATGTGTTTAACTCTACAAAGCAGGATCCTTCCCAGGTTACTGTGTCCCACTGGTCCAAGAGGGGAAGTGTCACCACCAAGCAGGTGCTTCATCCCACCTTCTTGGAGGGAAGAATCTTATATTTTCCTGGAAAAAAAAAAAAAAGAGGGAGAGAGAAGTGGTGAGCAGCTGTCCCTTCTAGGAAGAGCTGGGAGCAGTCAGGATTAGAGCCAGTGGTTTATAAGGTTTATAAAACCATATGCATATATAATTTTGAAAAGGATAAAATTGAATGCTAGATATTGGTTTGGAAAATAGCATTTTAAATGGAGGAAATTTTCAGTTGGTTCAGGCATAGGGAGGAGTTCTTCAAACAAAGATGTGGGGAAAGGTCTTTTCTCTGAAGAGCATGTGTCAGGATAGAGCGTGAAAGTGCGGTTCTAGTAGCTACGGCTCCCCAGAAGGAGCCTGCCTGGGAGGTGGGGGAGAGACTCAGGATGGGGCTGGAGGAGTTGGAACCAGGTCAGGAAGGACTGTGTTTGCAGGACAAGCTGCAGAGCTTGAATTCTAGTCACTCCATAATGTGAGTGTGTGTCCGTGTCTGTGTGTCTGTGTATGTGTGTTGGGCATGGGTATAAAGCATGGTCAGATCTGGATTCTAGAAAGTGTATTCTCCCATCATTACAGAGGATCAGAGGTACACAGGTAGAAGACAGGAAGACAGGTGAGCAGGGTGTGTAATCCCCCAGGAAAGAGAGAGTAATTTGTTCACAGCAGCTTGTCAATGGTCACAGCTGTTCACAGCATCCTCCAACTTCGGAATGTAGTTGGCCATCCTGAGCAGCATATGCTGAAGGCAAATTGGTGCCAAGGAGTGGCTTTCTCCTCACAGTGCTGGCATTAACAGGAGATGGCTTTGCACTTGGTCAGTACAGGCAGGGCGGTTCTAGACGTAAGAAGACCCAGGTGTACTGGGCCTGGCAGGTCACTGCGGGTGTGCAACCAACTGATTATTCTTTCTGGAGGCTTTGTTCCTTGGGTCAGACCTTTGGAGACCACATGGGGACATTTATTCCTGGGAAAATTTCTCTGAAAAGAGTGTAAAGACTGGTCTAGGAATATCCAGAAAGGTATCACAGTCACTCAATATTGGAGGATGCGTTTGAAGCAGTGCTGGGTGAAGAGGGAATGGAGTGTATGAAGACGAGGGTAGAAAGTTGGCATGGGAAAAGACGAGGAGCAAGGCCTTGGGACCCAGAGACAGTACAGAAATAAGCTGGAGAGGAAGGGCTGGGGGTGAATTGTGAAGGTCCTTGAATGCCAGAATAAAGGAGTCTTGGAGAGATCTGAAGCAGTGGAGGGATATGGCCAAATTTGCATTTTATAAATTATTGGCCTGGAAGAAGAGTGAGGGATCTGGGGGAGAGGGAAACCACCAGGGAGATATTGATCAGTCCAGGTGAGTGATCGTCCAGGCCTAAATCTGGGCAGTAGCCATGCTCTGGGAGACGAAGGTTGGCAGGACAGATGGAGAGATGGATACCAGGTATAAATAGGACCTGATTAGGATAAAGCTGGTAGTGTGAAAGGGGGATTGCTGGGGTCTTTGGGAGTGGGGAGACAGGATGTGGTTCAGGTAAAAGAAGTGGCTTGCTCAAGGTCAAACCTAAAACTATCACAAGACCTCATTTAGGAGTCTCTGCCAGCTGATGCCTGAATCAGGAGAGGTTTCCATCTCCCCAGTGCCAGGCAGAGAACCAAGCTGTTTCACTGTGTCTGAGCAGCACTGGAGTCATTAGTGTGGGTTGGGTTCTGGGAGCCTTATTTCATTACTGTTTGACTTCTTCAAAGGACAGAAACTCCAGCCCAGACAACAGCCCAGGCTTATAAATTAGTCAATTTAGTTCCATTCCAGCTGAAGAAGGTGGCTTTTCTTAGCCTCCCATCCTCTCCAAAGTTGAAGAAGTAAGAAGAAATATTCTCTTAGCTTGGAGGAAATCACTAGCCAGAAGAAAATGAACTATTTTCAAGGTTGTATGTATCCTGTCATGATTTTGTGCACAGGAAAAACAATGAGCTCCTCACATTGTGTTATTTCTGGGATTTGAAAAAGGCACCAGTGAGCCAATGTTAACTTTAAGGATATCAATTCCTTTAGGAAAAATGCAAGAGGCTGAGTGAGGGTAATGTGCAAATATGTGCTGCTAAATTAATACATTATCATGGATTGTGTCATAAACCCATTGATTTGTAAGAGGAAGACAAAAGGAAGTATTCCTTGAGCACTCACTACACTTTAGACTTGAGAGACTACGGTTCATACATAATATGTCACTTAATCCCGAGGAGGTGGATGTCAATGTCCTCGTTTCACCCAAGAGGGAGTTGAGTTACAGAAAGTTTGCTCAGTTTCAAAACTACTGATCTGCAAAATTGGAATACATCCCAGGCATGCTCTGGGGACAGAAGCCTTGGGAAGAGAAAGGAAAATCTCAGAAATCTCAGGAATGTCCTCAAGATGCAGAGCACAGGAAAGGAAAGTTCTAGTGAGAGAAGGATGGATCAGGGAAGATTTCCAGAATCACAGAAATGGAGCATACTGTGCTACGGCATTCAGGAGCACCTCGGGGGTGGCTGCAGTTCTGCAAGGGGTGGGGATTACAGAATCACAGAATCTTAGTGATTGAATCGAATCATGCTGGCCATCTAGTCCTTGCTCAAGGAAAATCTAAAACCTCACCATACCACAGTCAAAGCTGGCATCTCGCCCCTCCTCCTTGTACACTGGCTCTTCTTGTAGATTCTGAGCAGCAGCTGCAGCCATTGAAACAGTGTTCATTTCCTCCCTTTGTGAGAACTGCAATAGAAGTAGAGGATGAAGGAGAGTGGGAGTGGGTCTGATAAATGATTCACTGGGAAAGGCAAGTTCATAAATGGGTTGGAATTAGGATACAAGATCCTTGAATTCCTCCTACTCGTTCACGGTTAATGTTGGAGTGCTGGGCTCTTGGCTTTATGCACTTGGCTCTGACGGCTGCGTTTATGAGTTGTAAATCTATTGGGGAAGAGTGAGTTCAGAGCGACAGACGGTTGTAATACTTCCTCTGGTTAACGTGCTCAGAAACGGAGTATTCCTGCCATGTGTGCTCACGGCAAATTCTTGAATGTGTGGGAAGAACATAGTAAGGAGGTCAGAACCATGGACAGAGCTTCCAGTCCACAGGAGGTCAGGTCTGGGTAAGGATCCTGGGTCAACACCTCGGACAGAGCCCCTGACAGTGGATTGTTGATTTGCAGATCTTGACTACAGTCGACTTGTGTGATTGTGGGAGATTGGAGGTGCATATCGGCTGGGGGGTGTGGGCAGGGGGGGGGGGGGCGTGTTTGCTGTGTAGGTTGAGGGAGGTTGAAGTAGAAGATCGGAAGCTTCATTTCTGTCCAAAATACCACGTCCTTCTCAAATATCCTTTTACCTTTGCCTTGATAGGGAGCTCCATTTTTATAAATCAAAATGATAACCCCTTACATCTACAAAGTCAATTACAATTGAACACAGTCTTCACATCCTTTTTGCCATCAGACCCTACCACTGGCACTGTGAGAGAGGAAGAGTCAGTATCCGCATTCTTATCCAGAGCCACTCAGGGAATCAGAGGCAGAACCAGGATATGAATCCCAGTTTTAAATGTGATGCTCCCCCTCATCAAATGATGAGAGGACAAGGGTAGGGCTGGCAGGGAAGCTGGTTTAAGACATGACTGCCTTCTAAGCTTTCACAATGGGGAGTTTTGCATTAATAATGGAAAGCTGCTGCCAAAGGTATCTTTCTAAAACACAAATTTCATCATGTCACTCCTCGTATTTAAAGCCCTCTAAGGGCTCCCCGTGGCCCACAGGATAAAGTCAAATAATCTTAGTAAGATGTTCAAAGCCCTTCAAAGTCTGACCTGCCGCCTCTCCAGCTACAGCGCCTGACACCCCGTCTCAAGCAGCTTAGATTCCAGTCCCAGGAAATTCATTATTGTTCCACAAAAATCTCTTCTGGGGCTCTGGGACTCTACTCACACTGTCCTTTCTGCCTAGACTGCTCTCCTATCCCTCCTCTGCCTTGGGTTGATGACAAGTGAACTCTGCCTTATAACCAAAATTCACCACCAAAGTTAATCCTTTTTGAAGTTCATGGCGGTTCCGCAGGCAGAGTTTAACTTTCTGCTCCGTGCTTCTGCACAGCTTTGTTCTTACCCAATTATCACATCCATCACACTCTACTCTAATTATCTGGGCACATTACTTGCTTCCAAACTGAACTGTGAGTACCTCCAGGGCAGGGACTCCAGCGGCTCCATCCCTGTTTACCCTGCCAGTTCTGCAATGCAAACACTCTCAGGGAATGTTTGTGAAGTGAGAGCCCAGGACCAGCAAAACTAGTTTTCAAAGACGACATTATGACAGAGAACCCTGAACTTTAAACGAGTATTCCTGGAATGCTTGGAGGGATCTGGAATCTTCGAGGCCAATTTGAGAAGCTCCGAATGCCAGCAGGAACCATTAGCTACTAGAACCATCTAACCATCCCCGTGTCCTGGCCCCTGGGCTTGGGGTCGTTGCCGCTAGCCGTGGATCCAGTTACCCAGTCCTCTCTTGTGTTCCTATTGGTGGGCTGGGGCTCCCTGAGCGACTCATCTTACTGCCTTGTCTTGCCATGAGCACAGTCAATGTTGGCAGTGAGTTCAGATCCTAGGTTATAGCTGAGGCTCATCCCGTCATTTAAAACCCTTTACCGAACACTTGCTAGGAGCTGAATCTTCTTCCAGGTGCAGCCTGTCCCTTCACAGAGAACGCTGTAAGGTAGAACTGTGGAGCCTCGTGATCCTTATGGAAGACCCGGGGAGGCTACAGTTCAGTGTGGAGGCTTACAGAAAACCCCCAAGAGGAAAGGAGGTCTTGGTGCAGCATGGGGGTGAGGCTGAGCTCCCACAGCCCTGGTCTGCTCTGGGGCTTCCTGCTCTCCAAGGACCACTAGGCTCCTCTGTAAGCCTCCCCCATCATCTATGGCTCTAACCAGATGGTTGTCAATGTTGCCTTCACTTTGAGGGGATTCTAAGAGGAAACTTGACTGGGGTCGGGGCACCAAAAGGGAGAGGGGGGCTTGTTAAACCAGCCCCTACAGTCTCTGGGGTCTAATTCGAAGTTCCATTGTTTTGGGGATGTCACACCTTAGCACCCCCATCATGACTGGATGTTGCTGCTAATGGGTGTGTGATCTGGGGGATAATGCAAAATCTGTTAACAGTCAGGGATCTGGGTGTGCTGCCAGCCCAGGGTGGGCTGAGATTGGGTGCTATGCTGCCAAAGCTTCTTCCCCAAAGACTAATAAGCACCAGCCTTCGTAGGGTTGGGTGGACTGTCCCATTGTGTGTGTGTGGTGTTGAACACTTCCGGATGTCTTTTCAAAGGAAATTGCTCCAGATCTGATCCTGATAAAGCCCTCTTAGGGAAGCAGACCACACTTTGCTATTTCCATTTCATGGATGATGCAATGGAGGCTCAGGAAGATAAGGTAATTTGGCCAGAACTGGGAGGGCGTCTGGACAAGACTTACTTTCCCCTGGCTGACAGTGTACATGACCGTTCTTTGTATCCAGATGTTACTCGAGGAGGGACGACCCTTCTCTGAACAGCACACTGTGCACCTCCGTGGACTTGCTTGCTGAATGACTCTTGGACGTCAGCCTATTTGTTGAGGGCGGGAACTCTGCTGGCTGTTTATGTCTGCACACTGGGTACACAGCCTGGAGGACACAGGGTCTCCGCAAGCAGCTATGGATGATGAGTTGTAAGCCTGCAGTCCCAGAGCCCCTGACCAGCATGTGGCCGTGAGTTCAGCCTCCTCTGTGCCTCACTCCCCCCATCCACAAAGCAGGATGTGCCCCAGGAAGTGCTGCCATGTTGGAAAATTCAGATTCCTGCCTCCCCCTTTCTTGTTGTGTCACCTTGGGCAGGTTGTTTAACATCCTTTCCTCTCCATCTGCATCCCAGAGAGAATGGATGGCAGGACTCCCACTGGGCGATCATGATAATTACAATAAAAACAGCATATATACAAATTGCTTCATACGGTGCCTGACATCCTTGTTTGACAAATTTTCTCTACTCTTCACCTACAACAACCACCGCCTATTATAGAGAGGTCCGTGATTTCATGATTTCTCCTTTCGACTCTCATTCACTGACTATGGGCTGGCGCTCTGGGTAAGAGGAGATGAATGAGCCTCCCGCTGGGCACACGTTGACTTCAGGAGATAAGCAGCATCCACAAGCTCATTGCTCTCCCACTTGGCTTCCCTAACAAGCACCTGAACTGCAGAGATTGGGAGGGAAAAATGGGATGAAGGAGAAAGAGCAGGGAGGGAGATGTGAGGCCGTTATCGCTGGTGCAAAAGAGGATGATTCAAGTCGAATGCGGTACTAATTTAAGTACCGAAATGACTGATGTATTTTCCATGGTGTTTTATTAATCAGCCTCAGATGGAGCACAATTTGCAAATTTCATGTGGCAGCTATTAAACATCTCCTACGTAAGTAAATGAAAGGGATTTACTGATTCCAGCAGACACTTCGTGAATCGGTAATGGGAGCGAGAGCCTCTACACAGGCGGACATACTGACGCTGCTCAAAATGCAACCTGTGCTCAGACCCCAGCTAAATTGATTTAATCCCTCACGCACGTTCAGAGCCCCAGCAGACGCGATCAATATTGATACAGTGGCGGAGGTCAGCGATCACCGGGTAGAGTCCAGGGTGCATGTTGATGCTCTGAGTTTCTGCCCAGGAGAGCGATCCTGGAGGGAGGGACCAGGGCGGCAGCATCACCAGGTGGTGATTTGCGATGCCCTGGGGCCGGAGCTTTGTCTCCTGATGAGAGGAATTGGAGGTCTAAAGAGGTCAAGTGTTTTATCCCAGTTTGCCAGCTGAAGAGGAAGAGAAGCCTCTTGGCTCTACAGAAGGCAAGGAACCAAGGGCACTGAACCGGTGGCCCTCTCACACCCATGGAAAGCTGAGACCCTGGGGTAATCAGAGATCATCCATCGAGCGTCCAGGATGCCCTGCCTGAGGCCCAGCTACACGACTTCCTGGCTAAAGACTTTCCCTCTCTGGGTCAGGCTTGCGGATCTGTAAAGTGAGGCCCTCGGAATCAGGCCCACGATTCAGATGATGAGCAGCGTGGATTTCTCTCCAAGAGGAATATCTTGCTGAAAGGATTGTGAGGGATGGAGTGTGGAGGCAGGAACGCGTGAAGCTGCAGAGCTTCCTGTGTGGCCCAGCAGGTGTCCTGCTGTGACCCTCTGACGCTCCAGATACCGAGTTGTGGGTACGAGGTGGGCTGCTCCACACTCTCTTCTGTGCCTTTAATTGTGATCAGTTTTGATTCAGTCAAACTCAAGCTCATTCTGTGATTCTACAGGTATTTGCTTAGCATCTGCTCTGTGCCAAACCATGAGGATGCTGGGGTTGAAGGAACTGAACAACGTTCTCCCAACTTGATGATGGGGACAGAAGTGCTGTGGGTGGAAAAGAGGACCTCTCGTGAACAAACTCAGCCTCATCTGGGCCCGTTTTCATCATTCACACACACTTGCTTTTCCATTTAAGTGCTTAAATGATGTAAAGTGGTTTAAATAGAATCCTTGAACGTCCCTTTTCTTCCCAAACAGCTCCTACTCAGCCTTCCACACCTTGTTCAAGGGTTGCCCGCTGCAGAACTTACGCCTGCCGCCCCCTCCCATCCAAGAGGTAGAGCAACTCCTCATTCAGCCCCAATACATCACACACGTGTTTGATGGAGCACAATAGTCACTTTTTTCATTTGCCTCCAAGCCCTTTGGGTGGAGCAAGGACATAGCTTCCTCATCATCACTGAATCCCAAGCCTGGAGTATTTCCTGGCCCCAGTAATGTTTGTTCCATAAATATTTTTTCTTATTGAGGTCTGACAGGAGAAAGGGCTAAGAAAAGAAATTGATACCCATCAAGCCTGCAGCACCTTCAGTTATAGGCCCAATGCCTGGCCAGATTAACATAAATCTCCACACTAAAGACCTCTTTACTTCAGTTCCTGAACCCTATACAACATGCCAGGTTTTCGACAAAAAATTACAAGGTCTGCCAGAAAGCAAGAAAACACACAGTCTGAAGAGACAAAGCAAACATCACAACCAGACTCAGACATGACACAGATGTTAGAATTATCAGGCAGGGAATTTAAAATAACTATAATTAATATGTTAAGAACTCGGTGGAAATGTAGACCACTTGCAAGACGATGATAAAGTAAGCAGAGGTGGAAACTCTGAGAATCAAAAAGAAATGCTAGAAATCTAAACACTGGAACAGAAAAGAAGAATGTCCTCCATGGGCTGCTCAGTAGACTGGACACAGCTGAGCATAGACTCCGTGAGCTTGAAGACAGGGCGATAGTAAGTTTTCAAACTGAAATCAGACAGGAAAATAATGAAAGAATAACAAAAACAAAATGAAAACATCCAAGAACTGCGGGACTACAGCAAACAGGTGTAACATACATGTAACTGGAATACCAGAAAGAGAACAGAGCAGAAGCATTTGAAGTAATAACACCTGGCGATTTCCCCCCAATTAATGGCAGACACAGAACTGCAGTTGCAGGAAGCTTGGGGAACCCCTGGCAGGATAAATAGCCAACAGCAACAGCTGACGGGGGCCTGCAGAGACCAGGGTACTGGACGCCCAGCATTAGTGCCAGCCTCTCCAATATCTGCACAATACCTCATGGCCGTGCCTCACAGACCTTTCAGATGGTTTCCCCTGAATCAGTAACCCCAGACTCTGCAGTAGAGAGCCCGGTGGCCGGAAACCCTGCTGGTGACAATGCTTGCTAGAGGAATGCCTCAGCTGTGCCATCCGTGGGGATGCCTGGTGGCACAGCAGAAACTCTGCTGGTTGGGAGTTTGGTCTGTGTGGCTCAACTCACTCAGGCGCCAAAGGAGTTCACTGTACAGATTTGGGGCAACTCAAGAATCACCAGAAAGGGGATTTTCCTGGTGGTCTGATGGCTAAGATTCTGTACTTCCAATGCAGGGGGCAGGAGTTCAATCACTGGCCAGGAAATCAAGATCCCATATGCTACCTGGCCCAGCCCCCTCCTCCCACCAAAGAAAGAAAGAAAGAATCACCAGGAAAGGAAGATCAAGAAACAGGCAGCAGCAGAGAGAATCACACAGCCAGAAAGGGAAAGTGTTAGTCGCTTAGTCGTGTCCGACTCTATGACCCCGTGGGCTGTAGCCCGTCAGGCCCCTCTGTCTGTGGGATTCTCCAGGCAAGAATACTAGAGGGGGTTGCCATTCCCTTCTCCAGGGGATCTTTCTGACCCAGGGATCAAACCTGGGTCTCCTGCATTGCAGGCAGATTCTTTTACCCTCTGAGCTACCAGGGAAAAACTGTAATTCAAATCTTCCTACCTACCCTAACCAGTGCAGAAGGACTCTACTCCATGGACATTCACACCAGACACCCCTCCCCATTCAGCTTACCTGAGAATCCACATGCTAAGGCCACTGTGGAAAGAAAGGCTGTCGTGCTCCTGCCCAGGTGAGCACCTGAGGCTACCTGCTCATCTCCCACCAACCAGGTGAGCAGGGAAAGGAGATGTTTGGATTTGTCTCAGATCCAAAGTTCAAATCCAAGAGTTGCACCACTTTGTTGCCAAAATTGTTAGAAGAATGCCATGCATCTTAAAGCAGCCTGCTGCTTACAGAAAACATCTGCCATAAACTGGATGCTGTGTCTCCCTCAAATCCATACACTGAAATTCTAATCCCCAGTGGGTGGCATTAGAATGTGAGGCCTTTGGGAAGGGATTAGGTCATGAGGTTGGGGCCCTTGTGACTGGTATTAGTGGCCCCACGAAAGAGACCTCAGAGCCCTCTCATCCTTCCACCAGGTGAGGACACAAGGAGGATACCACTGTTTGCAAGCCCTGAAGGTGGCCCTCATCAAACACTGAGGCTGCCTGCACCATGATCCTGAACTTCTAGCCTCCAGAACCAGGAGAGATGCATCTATCGTTTGTAAGCCCCCTGAGTTCTGGTATAAGTTCCGGTACTCTGTGAACAGATTGAGACAACGTTTAACCTTCATTTGACCTCATGGTCACCCAGGGAAGAGGTGCCCAGCATCTCCATCCAACTGAGGAGGATGCTGAGGTTCAGGGAGACTGCAGTGGCCTGGCCAGCACTGCCCAGTTTTTCTATGAGCGGGTCTTTGTTCTGTTTTCCTTTCCCTTGAGATGCCTGCTTTCTGGAGCAATCAGGATAGGCAGGGTGGGGGCTGCTGTAGAGCCGGGGTCCCTGTTCCTCTTGATGTGCTTCCTTGTCTTACTAACTTGGCTGACTGTCCATTTTACAGCTCTCTCTGCCAAATGCCCTCCTGATGCCTGCATCACTTACCAGTTAATATCACAAAAGTGATGTCTACACACCAACCCTCCTCACTCTTCTGCAGTCTTCAAGGCACCAAGACCATCACCAGCCCCACTTGCACCACTCTGTTGGGGTCAACCTCTCCACTTCTGGCTCCACCAGCCACACTTATTCATAACTTCTTTGGCCAAAACCGAATGTAACTGGCAGTAGAACAAAGACTCGGTTCATCACCAGCTTGTCTCGTGAAGATGAAGAACGGACAAAGGAGCTTTGTTATTTGCATATTAAATCCAAGCACGCCCTCCACCCTTCAAAGCCTCCTCTCTCCTGAGTCTAGCCCTCAATTTTATTTCATCTTCCCTGTTCGCAACTTGCCACATCTGGGAGGGATCCTCTGATTTGCTCACTGTTCTCTGGCGAGTTCAGCCCATTCCTGCATATGCATTTTTTTCCTGGCTGCTCGTTCTCCCCCTCCTTTCTCTTTCCCTACTAGCTACAGCCCCCCTGAAACATGGTTCACCCCTCATAAAGACCTTCTCTCTGTCTAGTCACCACTCCCATTGGGGGAAGCCCAGGAAAGAGCTTGGGGACTGCTCTGCTCTCAAAGAGGGGCACCAACGGGGCGACAGGGGTGGGGTGCTGCGGGCCCAGCTCCAGAGGGGTGGGTGCTGAGTGGCTGTGGATGGAGAGAGTGGATACCCAGAAGGGGGGTCTGGGAGAAAGGCTGTACTGTTTATGCAGATGGGGGCTGCTTTGCATGAAGTACATCACATATTGACTAAGCTGGGTATGGGGTATCTGTTGAGGGTACTCCGTGCCTGGTGGGCTTGCCCTCGAGAGGAGGCTGGGCCAAAGACTGGTGAGAAGAAGCATGCTTGTGTAGAATTCTTGTGACTGGAAGGGATGAGGTCTCCAGAAGAGAACTTACAGAGGAGAGAGGAGACCAACAGAAGGACCACAGCCTCCTGACATAAGGACAATAAGTAGGACACAGAACAGGAAACTTCCCCTGGAGGACTAGCTCTTAAACTCACCAGAAGCCACTTTTCTCATTTTCAAAATGGAAATAATAGTGCCTGCCTGGCCTCCTGGCTGAGCTATTCCACACACACACCCCTTGATGAAGGGTCGGGAAATCCATCTGCAAAGTTCTGGGGAGGCTGGGCAGCATTATTCACAAAGGACGCTTCCATATGCTTCCCTCAAAGACTCAATTCCCCTTACACTTATGGGTTGACTCAATTACAGGATTTCATTTTGCACCCAATTTCAGGAGGGACCACGGCCGCATTGTCTCTGCCCTCCTGGCTCCACGTCCTCGTCAATTTCCTGAAGCTGCCAGGGCCAGCTTGGTCCTCCACCTCCCTCAGACCCCTCGTGCCTGCACTGCTTTATCACCATCCATCACCCTTCACCTCCAGGGACCTTCTTCCCTACCCGTCTCCCTTGAGAACCTCATTTCTGCTGCATGCCTCTTGCTCTGATCAGATTCCTGGGCTCCGGCTCCTGGGCTCAGCCTCCCTGGTGATCTCACCCATGCCAGGAGCCGTCAACCACTGCCTGTGTCCAGGGAGAGTCAGGCCCGTGAGTCCAGTCCTGACATTCTTTAACGCTCCCATCTTCTGCTCAAACAAGTAACGCCCTGCAGGTGTTGCTCAGAATAACTAATAGTGTTCACTGCATTTTCTCCCAAAGTGACTCTGCTTCAGATCTCTGAGAATGGTGAAAAGTAGTTTCAGCAGCCAGTCTGCAAGGCTCGAAACACCTCTGCCCTCCCCTCCCACCCCTGCAAACCCCACTGGGTGTATAAGACCCCCTCCTTCCCTCAGTCAGCCCTGGCTGGGAGCTGGCTCCCTGTCAGTTACTCTGCCTCTCCAGAACTTTGCAGATGGATTTTCTGACCCTTTGTTAGGATGTGTGTGTGGAATAGCTCTGCCAGGAGGCCAGGTGGAGAGCAGAGACACAGTCCTTGTCTTGAAGCAGAGCTCCCCAACAGACGTGTGGGCGACCCAGTGTGGGGAGATTTCGGTCCCCCACCCCCAAGGCTAATCAGCTCCAGCGAGAGCAGCCTTGTCTGTTTACTTCTACGTGCTGGACAAACCATCACATTTTCCCAACATGTCATGTCATGAAAAATGTCAGGAGGTCCCACCCTCCAGGAGCCTCATTTCATTTGAAAGAGAAAGATGTAAGCCATGAATCAGAGCTCTGCCTTTTCTGTATCAGGTTCTGGCTCCCTGGGTCTGTTCATACTCAAATCTCTGTGGAGCCTCGTGACGGTCCTGTCTACCTGCCATCTCCCGGGGTCCGTGGGTCCTGGAATGATGTGTGGAGACAAGACAGGGAAAGATTTGCCATGCCAGCTCTACCCTCAGCTTCACCAGCTTGGCTACTTCAAACCCAATAGGAGGCTGGTCAACATGCCCCCCTGACTTCTGACACCCTCCGGTCTGCCCCTGGGCAGCCCAGCTACCTGGACACGGTCCTCACCGCCCCTTCACCAGCCCTGCCTTCCTCACGTGGCCCCTGAGTGTGTGGCCCCACCAGGGGAAACTGCGTCTCCCTTGTTCCAGACCCCCAAGCACTGCTGGCCTCTCAACAGCCTCCCCAGAAAGGTTGCGGGGTGTTTATACAGATGGCTCCTCTAGTAGTTCACTGTGATTTCCCAGAACTCCCAGGGTAGGGAATGGTGGGGATGGCTGTGGGGATGGTGGGGATGATGGTGGAGAGGATGGTGATCATGATGGGGATGACAGTGGGGATGGTGGGGATGGTGGGGATGATGGTGGGGATGGTGGGGATGCTGGTGGTGGGAATGATGGTGAGGATGGTGGTGGTGGGGATGATGGTGGGGATAGTGAGGATGGTGGGGATGATGGTGGGGATCTATGGGGATGATGGTGGGGATTGGTGGGGATGATGGTGGGATGACAGTGGTGGGGATGATGGTGGTAGGGATGGTGGTGGTGGGTATCTGTGGGGATGATGGTAGGGATTTTGGGGGATGATGGTGGGGATGACAGTGGTGGGGATAATGGTGGTGGGGATGGTGGAGATGGTGGTGGTGGGATCTGTGGGGATGATGGTGGGGATAGTGAGGATGGGGTGTTGGGGCTGATGGTGATGGTGGTGGGGATGATGGTGGGGATGATGGTGATGGTGGTGGGAATGGTGGTGGGGATGATGGTGATAGTGGTGGGAATGGTGGGGATGATGGTGATGGTGGTGGGGATGATGGTGGGGATGGTGGGGGAGATGGTGGGGATGATGGTGGTGATGATGGTGGGGATGGTGGTGGGGATGATGGTGATGGTGGTGGGGATGGTGGTGGTGGGGATGATGGTGGTGGGGATGATGGTGGGGATGGTGGGGGAGATGGTGGGGATGGTGGTGGGGATGATGGTGATGGTGGTGGGGATGGTGGTGGTGGGGATGATGGTGGGGATCTGTGGGGATGATGGTGTGGATGGTGGGGATGATGGTGATGGTGGGGGTGATGGTGGTGGTGATGGTGGTGGGGATGACGGCAGTGGGGATGCTGGTGGTGGGGATGGTGGGGATGCTGGTGGTGGGGATGATGGTGGTGGGGATGATGGTGATGGGGATCTGTGGGGATGATGGTGGGGGTGCTGGTGGTGGGGATGATGGTGGGGATGGTGGGGGAGATGGCAGTGCCAGTGATGAGACAGGTAGTGGCTGCTGCGTTTGCAGCTCTGGGCCCTGCTAGCCCTCTGCAAAGCCCATATGTTAGCATTCTGGAGCCCTCCTGAAGGAAAGAGAGCTCATCAGGGGATTAATAACCACAAATAAGCTAAACTCTCTTCCTCAAATGGCATCTAATTGTCTCATTAAGAAAGCAAGATGGAGAGCTGGCTAATTGTAAACAGATTTCCCACCCTCTCTGCTCCTCCACCTGCTCCCTCCCCAGCACACACGTGCACACACATCCTGCCCTCCATCCGCTCTGACCTCAGCGAAGGATGACTACTTGCCAGAAATCACTGAGCATCTAAGGCAATGCTCTGGGGACTGAGGGAGCTAGACAAGGGCCCGGCTGGGGGCTGAGCAGGGATGGAGTCTCCAGGGGCCACTCCCCACATCTGGATGCTGGCTGTATCTCGGCTTTCTAAGAGGGAAGAGGGGGCTGGAAGGGGGACTGCAGGGCTGGGATTCCTTCTCAGGTGGGTGAGCACTCTCAGCCGCAATGCTGGAGAGACCTGGGCCCACAGCTTTCCCTGCAGGAGGGCAGCCGTGGGCGCTGGGGCAGCGGCGCCCTTGCAGCTCCAAGCTGTGAACAAGATTCGCTCTTACAGCGGTCCCTCCTGCCCCGTGCTTCTCACAGCCCCCACCCAATGACGGCTGTCCTTGTGTAGGGGGAGGCTTATGGGCAGACACAAACACGGGGAGCCGGCTGTGTGAGTGTGTAGACAGCCGTCGACAAGCCAAGGAGCTGAACCCTCCCTGAGAGTCTTGGAGGGACCCACCCGTGGTGACGCCTACTTTCAAACTGCCAGTTTCCGGGAGTGTGGGGCACCCGATCTGTTGTTTCCAGCTGCTGGTCGAAACACCCAGACAGGAGTGCGCGCAGAATCCTGCCAGGTGGGCAGGTGCCTACGACCAGCAACAACGAGGACATCTCTACCCCACAGGATGGCTGGTGCCCAACAGGGTGTGCAAGCCAGGAATGAACCTGTTGGCCTTGCCCTCTTCCACCTCGCTGGGCAGCTCAGAGGCGTGTCAGGGGAGAGGGCCCCTCCTAGGGGCCCAGGTGGGTGAAGCCCAGGCCCACGCAGGGAGCCTGCTCACTTATGCACCCTTGGGCGAGGGTCGTCCACCCCCACCCCCAGCCTCCTGCCTGCTCACCGTGGCCCCAGGCCCTGCTCTCCAGGGGTCAGAGACTGAGATAGGCAGGCAGTCCCTCCTTGGGGGTGGTGGAGTGGGGAGGGGCTTGAATTGCAGCTGTAGTGGGGTCACACCTGCCCCAAGGACACACCTTGTCTCTGCTCTTGGTGGCTGCAGGGCCAGCGAGGACAAGCTCTTTCATGTTGTTGGAAGAATTCAATTCCCTGTGGTTGTAGGACTGGGGTTTCCTGCAGGTCACACCAGGCCATCTCCTTTCCTCCAGGCAGGAAGTAGAGGTTCCCTCTTGGGTTGCACTGGGGTCTCATAACAGCTTAATCAAAGCATCGATCCCCTCACCATTTGCCACACGACACAACCTAATCAGGGGCAAGTTTATTTCTTCATATAAAATCCCTACCCATGCTCAAGGTGGGTGGGATTGTACAGAGCGAGTCCACGGGAGGGGAGGAGGCCTTGGAATACTGACAACCGTACTCTGCTCCCCTCCTGCCAGGCTCTCCTGGCTGGGACACAGCTAGAGAGGGTCCGCCCCGTGGGGATGGATTAGCACTGGAGACGCCAGGATGAGCGCCCGTCTAGTTTAATAGAGATACAGGTGGGCACACATAGAAATGTCTACACATACGTGTGCACCGGTTGGTCCTTGTTCTGTCAGCTGAGAGCCTGGAGCAGTGACGCCCGGCAGCAGCAGGCTCCCCCAGCACCCAGATGTTGGCTTCTAACCCCGTTCTCCAGTCGGGACTCCTTGGAGGAACAGCGGAGCCTAGGATGGAGCAGGGCACACACACAATGAGCCCGGGGCACCTGCTGTGTCAGGACGTGGGGATCTGTTCAGCTGAGGGCATCACCAGGGGGCGTGTCAGGGTTGACAGGAAGAGCTCCCGGTGGCTGCGGCTGCACAACTTCAACAACAGAAATACAGTGGCCATGGATTATAGATGCAAAAGTAATATCCATGAGGCTATATGGATATGAATAAATTATGGTGTAAACAAATAAACAAAGGAGAACAGATAAAGCTCCTATTCCAAAGAATCCCACATAACCTATGTAGATAGTTTGCCCGGCGGGGAGGGAGCAGGTCCCAGCTCTGCAAATGTGGGCTCTACAAAGGGAGTCCCGCCCACTGCGTCCAGAACGGAGGTGGGGGCCGCGGACACGTCCACCCTGTCCTGCTCTCCAGCGGCCTCCCAGGCACAGAGCATGCAGGCTTCTCCCCGCTGGTCCAGGCTCCTTAGGAATTCCAGTTCCCATCCCTGTGCCCGTGGCGTCCCCTCCCCGACCAGCGCGGGGGCCCTGGGAGCCTGATTCCTATAAAAGAGAACAGTTCACCTTGCTGGCTTCTCCTGGACCTTCCCTTTGTGCCCCACGCTGTCCCTGGTCTCTGCTGAGAGGAGTTGTCCGGTCTATCTCCTCTGTCCATGGGATTCTTCAGGCAAGAATACTGGAGTGGGGTTGCCGTTCCCTTCTGCAGGGGATCTTCCCAACCCAGGGATCAAACCTGTGTCTTCGCACTGCAGGCAGATTCTTTACCATCTGAGCCACTAGGGAAGCCCCATATGGTCCCAGGTGAATTCCAAAGGTGACTGAATCCAGGAAGGACAAGGTCAAAAGAAGGGGCCTGGGGGAAGAAAGATTCACAGCCCTGTCTCCTGGTCTCCCAATGGTCCAGTGGCTCTGGGCACTGGGCAGTGGCTACTCAGATTATCAGCATCACCGACAGCTTGGAGCATCAGATGAGGTGGATGAGCCCTCTGCAGAAAAGTGTGCAGACACACACAGTTTTCTGCTTACAATTCTCATGATTTTCAGGGTTCCCATTCCCCATGCAACTGAGACCAGAGCCTGTGGGACCAGGCTTAAAAAGCACTGTCCCAGACCGTGCAACTAGAAGTAAGGAACAAATGACTGAGGAGATAAAATTACCTCATCGCAAACACAAAAATAAACTCCAGATGGATTAGAGACGTCAGTGGGAAATGCAAAACTGCAAAACATTTTTTAAAAGCACAAGAGAATGTTTTAATTGCATTTTAATGGGGTCAGTGCAATCAATGCACTCATCAGAAGAAGCTAAATGACCCGATAGAAAAATGGACAAAGCACAGAAACAGGCAATTCACAGGCGAGGGAGCCCAGCAGTCTGTAAAGACTTGAGGACAAGCTTGTCCACACCAGCCATCAGGGAAAAGCAAAGACATGGGGACACCCCCCCACACCCCCCAAGTCGGCAAACACTGGCAAATCTGATAACACCAAACGGTGGCAAGAATGCGGAGAAACAGGAGCCCTTGCACATTGCTGGTGGGCAGGTGAATTGCTTGAACCACTCTGGAAAGCAATTGGACATTTTCTACTGAAGCTGAAATCGCTCTGCTCCTAAATGACCCAGCGATTCCACTTCCGGGCAGCTCCTTGAGCCATCCCTGCACTTGTTCACAAAGCTTGTTCGTAGAGGGGTATCCATCATAGCAAAGTGAAAGTGAAAGTTGCTCAGTCCTGTCCAACTCTTTGCGACCCCATGGACTTCTCCATGGAGAGTCCATAGAATTCTCCAGGACAGAATACTGGAGTGGGTAGCCTTGCCTTTCCTTCAGGGGATCTTCCCAACCCAGGGATTGAACCCAGGTCTCCCGCATTGCAGGCGGATTCTTTACCAGCTGAGGCACAAGGGAAGCCCATCATAGTAAACTGTCCACCAAAAACTGGTCTCCAGTTGGGGAATTGGGGCACTTGGTTATTCATGCAATGACAATTAAACAAGAGTTAAAATGAGTGGGTTAGATCTACAGACATCATCATGGATAAATCTCCAAGACATAACATTGAGTGAAAAAAAAAAAAAAGAGTAATAAAAGAATACATGCAGAATGAGACTTGTAAGTGACTTTTAAATGCATAAAATATTACCAAGTTTTGTTAATGAGCACACTCTGACCTCGGGGCGGCAGTTGCCTCGGAGGCGAGGGGGCAGCTCCTCTGCCTAAGGTGGTCTTTCCCTAGTCGTGTCCGGGAGAAGGTTAGAGCAAATACCTTGAGCTGCAGCACCTGTCTCGGGTGGAGCTCGTGTAAATGTCGATCATGTTACAGTTTGAACTTTTCTACATACTGGAGATATTTCACACTTGTCTTATTTTTGAAAACAATGCTTCACAAGTCTTTTTTTTTTTTTCCCCAGCTTTTACAAACAACAAAGGATCGCTGAAGTAGCCAAGCTGCACCACATTTGGCAACCCCCAGGCTTCTCCTGGAACATCATTTCTTACCCCACTGCCTTCCCGGCCTGTCAGAGGAGGAGGGGGAGAGAGGGGAGACAGAAAAGCAGACCAGGGCTCCTTTGTGCAGCCCATTCCTGCCAGCCCCAGGCCCCAGTGTCGGGAACCCCCTCCTCTGCTGTTTGCCCATGCACGTGGAAGGACTTCTGTGATCAGATCGTAATGCGTGTCCTGGAGGGAGATAAAGTGCGTGCATCTCTCTGAGCACCTGACATTTGAGCTGAGAACTAAAGAGGAGAAAGATCCACTAATTTGGGACAATAATTTTTTTTTTTCAGGCAGTGAGAACACAAATAGCCCCTCCATCAGGAAAGCTTGGTGAACTCAGGATCACAAAGGAGGCCAGTGTGGGTGGAACAAAATCAGAGGACTTATAAAGCTGAGGAAGGTGCACACTGAGCCTGGTTCTGATCCTGACTGATCCCCGGTCACACCGAGCCCTGAGCTTGATGTCCCGTGGAGCCCTGATCCCTCACACACTGAGCGCTCACCTGGTCACAGACCAAGCCTGGACCCCCGAAACAAACCAAACTGGTCAGGGCTGAGCCCTGAGTCTGGCTCGCATTCCAAGCCCTCCTTGCTCGTGACTACAAAACGCTGTTCTGGGGGTGGGGGGAAGATCCAAAGGCTGACAGGGGCTGGCCCCGAGGTCAGCAGCAGCAGAGCCCTCCCGCACGGCCCCCCGCGACAGAGGACGTGTCAGGCCTGCAGCGCAAGGCCCGCCTCTGCAAAGTCACCATTTGGTCCACGATGCGACACTAATTGCTCTCACTGGTGCCTGGTGCTTTGTTAAAAATTTTTAATGTTGACTTTATTGAAAAACAGAAATAATGCAACATATGCTCTGCCCATCTTCAGTGCTAACTGGAGCTGCAGCTGGGCCCCCTTTACAGGCCCCCTTGGGGGTTTGCAGGAGTGCAGACGAGACGGCAGAGTCAGGGGTCTCCGGCTCCCTAACAGGCTCCTGAGGGGCAGCGCCTGAGAGGAGAGGGCGGAGGGGGCCTCTGCAGGCCCCCCGGGCAGGTGAGGACTTGCGGTCATCCTGTGACCTCACAGCCGACGTGGTCCAGGGAGCCTCCGCCTCCAGCCTAGCATTTAGTGTATCCACCTGGGAGCTCAGGGGCCGGGGGACCAGGTGATGCTGTGACAGCGACCGCCTCCGTGACCGCGCTGCTGACGGCGGGGACAGAACAGGGCCGCGGGTGTGGGCATGCGTGTGACTGTGACAGGTGTCAGACGATGACACCTGTGCTTAGCGCCAGGGCCAGTGCCTGGGTGCACGCACCAGGGCAAGACTGCCCAGCAACCCGCTCAGAAAACCAGCAGGACGGGGCGCTCCAGCTGCCCTTTCTCTCCCTAGCTCTGGCCCTCGGATCCCGGACCTACCGAGACCCTGTCCACGCCAGGTCCATGCGATAGGTCCGTGGGTCCATGCCCACCTCACCCTCCAATCTCCGGACCTGTGAGTGCTGTGTGCTCTGCGCTCCCCAGCCCAGGTCTTTGCACACGCCATTCCTCGGTCAGGAAAGCCCTTCCCTTCCTGTGATGCCCTCGGATTCCCACACACTCCGCAGGAGCCCATTAAAACACTGGTCCTCCGAGGAGCCTGTCCCACTCTGTCACCCAGACTCATACCACGCCCGCTGGAGGAAGTTTCCAGCAGGGGTCACAGCCAGCACGCTCCCCCCTCCACCCGAGGACATGGAGACAGGGAAGTCCACCCCCACCTGTTTACCCCCACAGTGCCCGAGGCACAGTCAGGATCAGGAAACCTTTGGTAAATAAATGGCTGACCAGCTGGCCAAGTGAGTGAATGGGCATGGGTCTGTCTGCAGAGGGTGGTGAAATAGGAGCCACCGTCCTGCAGAGGCTGTGCGCAGGTGTTACCCAGGTTTTTCCTGGCTCGGGACCGACCTCATCTGGGGCCTGGCTTTACAGCATCTCAGACACACGACCTGGAGGAGGCCGGGGGCTTCCCGACCATCAGTACCCTCTCCTGTGAAACGGGAGCACTGTCAACCAGCTGCCAACATCACAACACTGACATTGACAGCAGATCAGGCTTGGTAACCACTGGTGGTCACAGAGCACCAGGGAAGCCCGCCGCCCCACGCTTCCCGAAACAATCATCGCCTTTCACCACCTGGGACGTGTGTGCGTGCATGCTATGTTGCCTCTGCCATGTCCAACTCTTTGTGACCTTATGGACTGCAGCCTGCCAGGCTCCTCTGTCTATGGGGCTCTCCAGGAGAGAATACTGGAGTGGGTTGCCATGCCCTCCTCCAGGGGACCTTCTCAACTCGGGATTGAACCCGTGTCTCTTATGTCTCCTGCACTGGCAGGCAGGTTCTTTACCACTAGCGTCACCTGGGAAATCCCCAGGGACACTGACACTAAATAAGTTCTAAAAGCAAGGACAGCTGATGACCTTTGTTCTGGGCTCTGAACACGGAATTACCTGCGCGTCCCGTGTCTGCAGTCACAGTGTGTGGTGGTGGGGGGAGGCGGTGCGGGGGGCAGTGCGCCAGCCGGGGGGGGGGCCCTCTGCTCTGAGTCGCCCTCCGCCTCCACCCCGGAAGCCCTCACTCTGAGCACCCTGACTGAGGAGCAAGGCAGCCTGACTGCGGGGGACGTAAATCAGCCAGGCTGTAGAGCGAGGCTGCTCCATCAGAGCACACCTTCCGGGCCAGACTCACAGGCTCAGCCATAAAGCACCAGCGAGGCCCGCGGGGCAGGGTGGCTCCCCGTCGCCACAGGAGTCCTCGGCATCTCGGCCCATCCAGGGAGACCCAGTGACTGGACACCTTCCCCGCTCGCTGGGAGTCTGCGGGGAGAATCAGGCTGGAAGCGGGGGGCGGGGGGCAGCCTCTGAGACACAGGGTTCTGCAGCCTAAGCACACACGTCCAGGGAAGCGGCAGGGATCCTGCGCAAGTCACAGCCCAGGGAGCGGCCGACAGGCCCCATTTAATTGGAAACACCGGCTCCGCCATGTCAGCAGGCACGCGGGTCAGGGACGAGAGCCCAGTGCCACGGACCGCCTCCAGCAGCCTCTTAGCCTCAGCCGTCGGCGGGCTCGGCCCCAGAGGGCAGGCTCGGCCATGAGGGGGAGCGATGGTCAAGAACCGAGGGCAGCAGAACCAAGTTCTCCTTCATCCTGCCCTGGACACAGGGTAGACCCGAGGACCAAGGCTTAGTCCTCCTCGGGTTCACGCCTGGCAAACCCAAGCCAGGGCCCCTGCCCCAGCCTTCTCCGCCGTCACCAGGACCCCTGCCCTCTCCTCCGTGGCCCTCGGACCAAGCTCCACTCTGCCCTTCCCAGGGTGGAGCTCAGAGGACTGGCCGTGGCTTCCTGGCGCCCGTGCCCTAGCAAGGGCAGAGCCACGGCTCCTGGCGTGGGGTGGGGGTGCAGCCCTCAGGATGGCGCCTCGACCCCGCCAATGCTCACCTGATTCCCACCTGTCTCCCTAGCAGGCAGCGCAGGGCCAACAGTGATCAGGGTCACACACCCCAGACCAGCCTCTGGTCGAAGCTGTCGGCCGTGGGAAGGACAGGCTGAGCTCCTGTCCCCGACTGAGGTCGGAGTGAGGTGGCCGGCAGCAGACAGCCAACTTCTTCCATGGTATCAGCGGTCTGCCCAGATGGCCTCCCCGTGCTAGGGTCTAGGAACCAGGTGGGTGCACGCCCGGGGGCCTCTGGGAACCCCACGGTCCCAGCAGGCTTTCTGCGTGCACCTTGGTCTTTCTCCCTTGACTTCAGGACAGAGGGGCTGCAGAGAAGGAGAGGAGGGAGCTCCTTGCTTTCTCTGGCTGGAAGCGGGGCTGCAAACAGCATGGTGGTGATGAGAGCGTCCTCCTACTTTCAAGACACGAGGGGCCCGTCTGCCGATCCGTTCAACCCTGGGAAGTGATCCCACGGAGCCTGGGGTCCCCGGGGACATTCATCACAGAAGAGGGGCCAGTGTACCCAAGGCACGTGGCTCCCGCAGCAGGCTGGGTCCAGGCCAGCGGGTGCTGGGCAAGGGGTCAGGCTCCAGGTGGCCAGTCAGCAGGACTGAGGATGCCGAGCCTGCAGTAGTGGACATTCTCACATCCTACGTGCCACCAGGAGATGGGAACTCCCCAGAGTCACAAGGCCAGGGCCACACAGACAGAAGGGAGGCTGCACCTCGGGGAGCAAGGCCAGTGCCCAGTCACCAGCTGTGGCACTCGGGCCCCTGGCAGGAGGGGACCACCAGGCACCATCCGGCCTGGAGTGAGGCTGGACGCCTACAGCCCAGGACACGCAGTCCTCGCTCCTGGGAGTTCACAGGACTCTCTGCTGTCCTTAAAGCCCTCCTGCCTCCCAGGACCAGGCTCAGGCCAAGGTCAAGAGGCTCCACCTAGGGGAGGAGAGACCAAAGAGGTGGGGAGATCCGGCCAGGAGGACAAGCTCAGGGAGTCCAGTGACTGCTTCCCTCTCTACTTGCCATCCCAGGCGCAAAGAATCCTCCCCAGAACTCCTCCCTGCCCCTCCCAGCTCCTCCCTTCTCCTCCCCTCCCAGCTCCTCCCCTCCCCTTCCAGTCCCTCCCCTCCCAGCTCCTCCCCTCCCCTTCCAGCCCCTCCCCTCCAACTCCTCCCCTCCCCTCCCAGTTCCTCCCCTTCCAGCCTCTCCCCTCTAACTCCTCCCCTCCCTTCCCAACTCCTCCCCTCCCCTTCCAGCTCCTCCACTCCCAGCCCTTCCCCTCCCCTCCCGTCCCCTCCCAGCCCCTTCCCTCCCCTCCCCTCCCCTTCCAGCTCCTCCCCTCCCAGCCCTTCCCCTCCCCTCCCAGCCCCTCCCCTCCCAACTCCTCCCCTTGCCTCCCAGCTCCTCCCCTCCCCTTCCAGCTCCTCCCCTCCCAGGCCCTCCCCTCCCCTCCCCACCCCTCCCCTCCCCTCTCAGCCCCTCCTCTCCAGCCCTCTTCAGCTGCTTTGGAGCATGGGTCCTGTAGGCAGAAGGGGAACCACTGCTCCTCTCCACCTACACCCCCACCTAGCACACCCTGACATGTTCTGAGTACCCTGAGTCTAGCACTGGAGTCTTTTCCCCTCCGTTTTATTGAGATATAATTGACATACAGCATCTTGTGAATTCAAGATGTACAGCACGATGGTTTGATTTACAATCTGTTGTGAATAGATTTAATTAGCATCATCATCTCATATAGGTATAAAGAAAAAGAAAAATGTGCTTCTTTTTGTGTGATGAAAACTCTTACGATCTACTGTCAGCAGCTTTCCTTTATTTTCTAAAGCAGTGTTAACCATAGTCACCACATTGTCCATCCCCAGAGCTTATTTATCTTATAACTCCTAGTCTGTACCTTTTGACCTCCTTCATCCAGTTCCCCTCCCAACACACCCTCTGCTAACCGCAAATCTCACCTCTTTTTCTATGGGTTTGGTTTGTATTTTATTCAGATTCCACACATAAGTCAGGGTGAAATCATAGACAGTATTTGTCTTTCTTTGTCTGACTTATCTCACTTAGTATAATGCCACCAAGGTCCACCCAGCTTGTCACAAATGGCAGGATTTCCTCCTTTTCATGACTGAATAATATTCCATGGTGTACATAGACCACAACTTCTTCACCCATTCATCTGCACAACTTAGGTTGTTTCCAAGTCTTGGTTACTGTGAATAATGCTCGCAATGGAGCCTTTACCCTGGCATGGTCCTGGGCCCAGAGTTGGTGCTGAATTGAGTACGTGATTGAATGAATGAATGTGTGAATGAATGAATGAGTGAGAGCACAGAGGTTCAGGCACCCCACTCTGACGCTTCCCATTCAAGTCCGAGCCTGGAGAACCGTCTCATCCACACCTGGGAAGTGGCCAGACCTGTCCTCCTCTCTCCCCCACCCCTCTGGCAGGGGCCGCCCAGGTCTGGGATCACGCAGAGGGCTCCCAGGGCAGCCTGCGTGGGGAGGGCTGCTGTGGGGTGAGGCTGCTCCCCTAGCTGCCCTTCTGCCAGGCACTCACCCAAGGGGCCACCTTGCCAGTCTGGAGTACCAAGTGGGGCATCTCAGGGGAGGTGTCTAGGGTGGGGCGATGGTCAGGTCTTTGTGTTGGGAGGTGGGGGCTCACGCACAGGCACAGAGAGGAGGACAGAGCCGAGCCCCATCCCTCGCCCATTTCTCTGGGGCAGGGACGACTCCCCGGGCTTTTACACCTCGCTTTATTAATGCCTCTCTCTCCTCCAGATTCCAATCGCTTCCCAGAAAGCAGCTGCTATTAGCTTCTCCCCCGAGGCTCCAAATCCCCAGCGCTCAGCAAAATTCCCCTCTGATTGAAGCAGCTGTGCCGGGAGCTCATCAAAGCCCCTCAAAGGGAAGATTAGCCCGCATAGCCCATCAGCCCAGGCATTGTCACCATTCACGGGCACCAGCTCGGCCACGCGGAGCCCCACCGAAGACACAGAATTAGGGAACATGGGACTCTAAGCAGCACAGGCTTTCAGAAGCATGGCATCATCACATCTTCCCCCCAAAGCAGCTTAGGGTGTTAACATTTGAAGGATGCCTCCTTTCAGAAGCTTAGACTCTTAGAAGTCACCTCAAATTTTACTCTGATTAAGTTTGGGGTAAAATAAGTAAATCTAATCTCTGGCGCTGTCTCAGGAGCCTAGCATCTGAGCCTGTTAAAAACCTAGGCTTGCAACATCTGTGAGCCCCAGAAATCATGTAATCTCGGGGTCAGGGGGAGGGCAGACCCCATAGCCTCACCCTCTTGCTCCAGTCCTCAGCGAGCCGGGCGGGGCCCAGGGCATCAGGACACAGGCCTGGGAGCGGCCCCCTTCCCTCTCTCTCATGCTTGGGGCCCCCAGTCCTCATCCAACCCCAGGCCAGTTGGTCCCAGGGTGGGAGGGCGCTCTCCACCCCTGTGACTGATGACCTCAGGCCCCACCAGGGTTCCATGTGTGCTCATCCCCACCCCGCCTTCCGGGACCCCACCTGAGGTCCCAGGAGACCCCCACCTGCAATGCTGCAATGAGCTTCAGCCTGAAACCATTTGTTCCAAGGACCCAGAGCCGCAGACAAACAGGGCAGCAGTCGGCGTGTCGCCGGTGGGGTGAGGAGTCTGGTGGCCCCGAGCACAGCAGCACCCATGCCCGCCACCCTGGGGGCCCCGAGGAGCCCGTGGTGACCGCGCTGCTCGTGTGTCGTGTGGTCTCAGGGCTTGGCACCCCCTGCCCAAGCGTCCCAGCCCCAGAGCAGGCCACTGGCTCAGGAGGGACAGCGCCCTGGACTCCAGGCAGGGGGCCACGCACAGTCTGAGTGAGTCTCAGTTTCCTCGTCCACCGGATGGGCCAGCAGACCGCGTCCTGAGATCCTTGTGAAGCAGACAGAGCACCCAGCGGTGCAGAGGGTCAGAGGCCCCGCGAGCAGAGAGCCTGCCCCGGAGGAGCCGGCGGGGTGGGGCCTGAGACTGGCAGGAAGACTGCGCAGATCGGGGCCCTCACCCCGTGGCCCCCCAGCTAGCGGAGGAGAGGACGGGGCTCCCTGGGTGGGAAAGTTCTCCTCCATCAGCAGCACAGCCCGAGCCATGTGGGTCTCCACTGTGCCTGCCTTCATTCCTACGGGAACGTGCTCATTGGCTGGTGGGAAAGTTATTGTGGGTCCTCAGTCACTCAGCTGTGTCCGAGTCTTTGCGATGCCATGAACTATTTGCATGCCTGCCAGGCTCCTCTGTCCGTGGGATTCTCCAGGCAAGAGTACTGGAGTGGGTTTCCATGCCGTCCTCTAGGAGATCTTCCCCAACCAGGGATCAAACCTGAGTCTCTTATGTTTCGTGCACTGGCAGGCAGATTCTTTACCACTAGCGTGACCTGGGAAGCCCAGTGGAAGCTTTGGGACCCAGTTACTAGGGCCTAACCATTTTCCCCATTGCCTAGTGAGTGGGGCAGGGTGAGGGAACCCCAGTTTGTCCCACAGCTGCCCACAGGCCCGCAACCTGCCCCAGGGGGCTGTTCAGAAAGGGAACCCTCAGGGCAGAGCTGAGCGGTGAGCGGCGTGCGTTCGGGAGAACGGGTTTCTGTCTCCCATACCTGGCAGCAGGCACCTTTGCCAAACTGACACAATTCCAAACCTCGGACTCCCTGCGGGGAGTCCTACCTCTGCTTGTCGAGACTCCCTCGCATGTTCGCATGCTAGCGCTCGCCGCGCGCTTTCTGCAAAACTTGCATCACAGCAGTGTCGTGAGGGAACCCGCCCAAGGAGAGAAGGACGCTCAAAGCGGGCAGTGACCTCAGGAGGGCAGCTCAGACCGGGGTCCTGCCATGGAGGTCTCCCGCACTCACCTCCTGAAAAGCACACTTCCCTTCCCGACGTGTCCTGAAGAAGGTCCGGCGCCCCAGGGGAGGCAGGAGCCTGAGCGGAGGACAGAGTCAGAAGCAGGGGGACAAGATTACAGAGGCAGGTCCCTCGGAGGCCACAGCGGGGCCGCCTGGCATTCCCTGGCGTGCGGGGCTCCCATCTCTGAGCCAGCAGGCAGCCCCTAGCAGCCCGCATGCCTGGGCGCTGGACCACAGATGCATCTAGCTGTGCGGGGTTGGGGGGGGAGGGTCCTGGTGCTAATGACAGACAGCTGTTCCTCCTGCAGGAGGCATTTGCACTTGGCGCTCAGGAGGGCCCACATGCCTGCTCTCCTGCCAGGGCCTCAGACCACCACAAGCCCATTTCAGATGAGCCAAGCCATAAGCCAGACTCCCAGGGTCTGCCCTGGAATGAGCGCTCGATGCTGGTGAAGCCCCTTTAAGGGCCCGGGACAGAGGCTGCCACAGTGAGACTGCGACTGTGTGTCAGGCTGAGCCCCCCATCCTCAGGCCAAAGCCATCGCCCGCAAGTCACCTGCCAAGGCTGCTATGGGAGCGGGGGTGACGGCTGTGCTCCTGGCCGGGCCGGTGACTCTGCGCCTCCCAGCTCGGCTCACGAGAGTTCCTCTGCCCCGTGGACTCTGGCTCAGCCTGCTGGGCCCAGGGCCAGCATCACCTCCTCCAGGAAGCCCCCCTCACCTGCCTGCCAGGACTGACTACTCATTCTGAGCCCCTTCCTGTTACATCTGAACCATTGCAGCTACCATTCTGCCTCCTGCTACAGACTGTTGCTCCCTTTCTGGGGTCCACTTTAAACTGTAACCTCCAAGATGGCAGCAGCATGTAACCCTGAGCTTGGGGGCTGGTCCTGTGAGACCTATTTCATAGCTGAGCCGTTGGAAGCTCAGAGAGAAGTGACCTTCCGAGCCTGAGGTAAGTGGCGGGAGGAGTGCAGGCCCAGCCTTCTGTCCTGGGTCCCCCACAAAACACCCCTGCTTGGTAGTTCCTGCTCACCCTTACCCTCCCCCATCCCTAGCTGGGTTCTGCCTTGGTTTACCCACCTGGAGCCCTGTTTCCAGCCTCAGGCCTTGTGGTCAGATCTGAGGCCTTGCCCAGACCCTGTCCACACACCCCCCAGTGGGGTCAGCATATCTGGTAAATAAAAATACAAGACAGCCAGTTACATTGAATTCCAGATAAATAGTGTTTTTTTAGTTAGATATATCCTGCACTATGTGAAGGATGATTTTACTAGAAGATTGTTATCCATTACTCAGTTCAGTTTTAGCTGGGCATCCTGGTTCCCTCCAGCAGCTCTACCTCCAGCGTCAGTGACTGGTCCTCTCTGTCCTCGCCGCTGGTGGGAGTTGTTCTGGAAAGGATGGATCAGTGAGTGACTCGGAGTCTAGGCCTGGCAGCCTGGCCCTGATGCCCGCATCCCAACGACAGTTCCCCAGGACATGGAAACAGGAGCTCATCCTCAGCCCCTGCAGTCACTGCGTGGTATATTCCCAGCTCCTCTCCCAAGCACTCTGTCCCTCCAGGACCGGTGGCCGGGACTGAGCGCCCTAACCTGGGCGTGGCCGGAAGGAGATGTTCTGGCCGCCCCCACCAGGACATCTGCCTCCCCAGCAAAGCTGTGGGCACCAGGACAACATCCCCACCTCCCACACACTCGCTGTGCACCAGGCACTCTGCCCACAGGACTCAATTCAGCCCCACGGATGCTGTGAAGGCGTTTCTGTGACCCCACTTCACAGGTGAGAAAACTGAGGCCTAAGCAGGTTAAGTAACTTGAGCATTGCTGCACCATCCGTAAGCGACAGAGGCAGGATCAGACTGAGCCCCTGCCCCCACCGATCACCACCCACCTGCCCTCGCTTTCACTGTGGACTGACGCTGTGCATCTTCCCCACTCCTCGCTCTCCCAACCCAGATGACGGCCTTCACTCTCTGCTGCACCCACTCCCGTGGTCCCCGGGGATTAGCTTCACCTTCCAGACCCCCTTGCCTATCCTTTCTGAACAAACCCCCTCAGCCTGGCTACTGTCTCTCCTAGTTCTGGGTGGGTCTCGTGCAGGAAGTTCTGGGTGGGTCTCATGCAGGAAGACCTGCCAATGTCCTAATCCCCTCACCAGAACTCCAGGAGTCCAGGCCACATGGACCCCTCATGGCTTCATGAAAGCTTGATGATGTTGGTGGTGGCGATGATGGTGCCCAGATTCCTGCTTTAACCTATAAGAAGTATCATCCTTCATTTAGAAGCATTCCCATTACAGTGAAGAACGAGACGAGAAAGCCTATCTTATGTTCAATTTCACACTGAACTATAAATAGTACTTGATAGTTGACTAGACATATTGAAGACAGTAAAAATCCAGAACTGAAGATCTAAATGTGATAAACGAAACTTTAAAACAATTAAAGTACAGAAAAATATTCTGTGATCTCAGGGTAAAGAAGAATTTCTAAAAGAAGACAAAATGGAGACCTAGGGAGGAAAATGATCAACTTGGATATATCAAAATTTTAAACATCTGTATGAAAAAGGACCATAACATAAAGAGAAGTGACTGTCTGGGAAAAAGACTTCACAACACAGCAGAAAACAGATCGATATCCAGATACATAAAGAACATCTACAAGTCAATAAAAAGACAAACACCCAAGGGAAAAATAGACAAAGCCTACAAACAGGCAATTCACCAAAGGAAAAATCTAAACCATGAATCTATACTATGGCATAGTCACTAATACGTGATGGTTAGGTCCATATTCATTAGCTTAGCATTTCACGTCTATTTGAAATACAGCCACTGGTGGCGTCTAGTGGAATGGAGAACGAGTGAATCCTGTGGAAATGGAGGGGAGCCCGCCCGGCAGAGGGCCCGACCCCAACGGGTTCCTGGGACGTCTCCTGACCGCTCAGCCCCAGACAAGTTGGGCACCGCTGTGAACCTCAGTTTCCTTCCCTGCAAAATGCGTTCATGCCCTCCAGACATCACTGTGCAGATTCCAAGATAGACGTAACTAAAATTACTAGGCCAGTATGTGACACATAAAAGCCGGACAAATGACAACATTTTCATTGTGACACCATCTATAATAGAAAATACCAGAAACAAGCCAAACCCCCTCAGTTTGGAAGTGGATACACACTGGAATACTTTTGAATGACAGAGTATACAGTAGCACTTCAAAATATACAAAGTATACCTATATTATTGAAATGGATGGACCTTAAAAACAAAATGTTGAATAAGAGAGAAATTCCAGAACATTACTTACACCATAATCCCATTATGTAAATGTTTAAACACACAAAACAATGGGACATATTGTTTATGGTATGCATATGCAGAAAAGGTATAAAACATGGACTAATTACTCTCCAATTTATGTCAATTGGTTGCCTCCAGGAAGGGGTTTTTTTTTCACTTGGGGTGGCAGGGACAGGAGGCTTTGTGAGGAAATCTTTTCAGGTTGTCTGAGATTTATTATCGTCAATATTCAAAAGCAAAGCCCCTGGGAAGGATGCCCTCGTGCTCAGAAGCATCCATGGCCCGAAAGGCCCACCTACACTGGCCACAGCCCCGCACCAGCCAGGCTGGGCCCCTGGGGTCCCCTCCACTCATTGCTCCCTCCCCCTGGAAGGCACAGGGCACCTTGAGCTCAGACATCCAGCCTCCAGTCTTCAAGAACAGCCTTCTGGTGTCTGTAAGCCCCAGTCCTCCATGTTCTGGGACGGGAGCCCTCACAGAGGCTGACACACAGGCTCTCGTCTGACCTTCCCGGTCGCTCTGTCAGGCTGTCCCTCTTCTTCCCACCACATAGGCCAGGGCCCCAAGTTCTCACCACCCCATCTGCCATCGGGGCCCTGTCCCTGGGAGGACACTTCCTCACAACAGGCCCAGAGTCTGTGATCTGACCATCTGTTTGCTGTCTTGCCTGTTTCCCTCTGCCCTCTGGGCGGTCAGCTCTCCCAGGGCAGGAGCCACGCCTGGTTCCCACCACGGTCTGCCAGGCTTGGCACACGCCGGCATATGGTTGCAGCTCCACATGTGTTTGCAGGTGTGTAAGGGTGTGGACTCAGGTCACAGCAAGGAAGCTGGGGGTGAACTTCAGCCTTTCGGTTCTCAGCTCCAGGCTAGTCTGGGGCACATCCTGTGTGGTTGGCACCGGGATGGGGCCATGAGTCTGCAGACAGGGATGGGGGGACCGTGGCGCTGGGAGCCCCCTCTGCCTGGACGCTCCTCCCCTGAGGAACGCAGCCTGTGGACGTGCTCTGGGCCTGTGCCCGGGCAGGACCCACGCTGCCCCCATAGTCCAAGAATTGTCTCAACCAGTCACTGCCCGGAAACTTCACCAGCACAGATCCAGCTCCCTCGCCCAGTTACCAGACTTTCCCTGGGGAGGTGCTCACGCTGTTAAAAACCAGGGCCTTGGCTCTAAACCGCAGTGGACTCACTGCGTGTGAGCAGCAGGGCCTCTGCCAGCCGGGCTGGGAGGCGGCTGTTCTCTTGCTAAGAGGGGCCGTGCCAGGGGCAACTGGAGGGTGACCTTACTCCCCTGCGAGGCCAGACGAGCCACATACACTCAGTGTCCATGCTCCCCAGGTGGCCCCCTAGAAAAGAAGGGCCTCTCCCAGTCATGGGCTGACCACATGGCCACACTTGCTTGCATGGGGAGGGGACACACAGTCCAAAGTGAAATGAGACTAGAATGAGAGAGGGAGCAGTGAGACCAGTCGTCCGGGAGTCCTGTCTGCCGTCTCCCTGGCCCTTAGCCCCAGGCCTTGGCAGGGCCCTAAACCCCCAGCACAGACCCGGCCCTGAGTCTGGGAGCCAGCCCTCCAGACACGACTGGTGGTCTCCCCGAGCTGCCTGGGCCTCCCCAGACATGGCCCCACATGCGTCCTCTGCTCCTCCGGCCTGTGCCCCGACCCGGGTCATTGCAGAGAGCAGCCCTTCAGCACAGCTTCTGTGTGTCTGGTTGACCTGCTCCTTTGGGTCCAGCTCTGCTCTGAATTGCGGGGGGCCCTGGAACCCCTGCCCCACCCTCCACAGCCTCCTCGGGCTGACAGACGTCAAGAAGCTCCTCCGTGGATGGTGGCCAAGGGCCCCACCTAGTGCCTGGGCTAATGGCCAATTAAGCTAAACTTAGCAGACCACAGAGAGGCCCTGAGATAAGGGCAGAGACTGGGGAGGGTCTGCAGCGCAGGGGGAGGGAGAGGCTGAAAACCAATTAATAGATAAGGATTCCTGTCCTCCTGCTCCCAGAGCGTCCTTTTGTGGCTGGCGCAGCCAGAGCCTGCTCAGGAAATTAAAACTCCCGCTAGGGAAGGGCCAGAGGGAAAGAGCCAGGAGCTGACAGAGCTCAGGGGTGCTGAATATCACACACACACACGTGTGTCATCAACACAGCCTCCTCTTCCAGCCCTGTCACCACCATCAGTACTGTCATCACCACGCCTATCATCACCAACAATAATACTACCACTACCACTGCCACCATCACCACCATTCAAACCACCTCCACCGCCACCATCACTGTGATTATCATCATCACCACCACCACCACACCATCATCCCCATGATGACCGTCACCACCATTCAAACCACCTCCATCGCCACCATCACTGTGATTATCATCATCACCACCACCACCACACCATCATCCCCATGATGACCGTCACCACCATTCAAACCACCTCCAACGCCACCATCACTGTGATTATCATCATCACCACCACCACCACACCATCATCCCCATGATGACTGTCACCCTTACCATCACCATCATTATCACCATCCTCATCACAACCATCACTGTCATCACCATCACCACCATCACTATCACCATCACCATCACCATCTCTATCATTTTCACCATCATCATAACCATCACCATCATCACCATCACCACCATCATTATCATTATCACCATCACGATCTCTATCATTTTCACCATCATCATCACAATCATCACTGTCATCACCATCATCATCACCACCACCATCACTATCATTATCACCATCACCATCATTATCACCATCACAACCATCATCATCACAACCATCACTGTCATCACCATCACCACCATTGCCATCATTACCATCACCACCACCACTATCATTATCACCATCACTATCATTATCACCACCACCACCACCACCACCATCACTATCACCACCACCATCACCACCATCACTATCATCACCATCACCTCCATCATCACCAGGAGCACTGTCATCATATCACTAACTTCAACAGAACCACAGCCATCATCAGAAACCTCAGCACCACCCCTATATCCCCAGGACCTAGCACAATTCCTGGCACATACCAGGTTCTCAGAAAGGTTGCATAAATGAGCTACCAAAACCTGCATCACCACCTTCAAATCACCGGTAATCGTTTCACTCTTAGCTGGGATCCCCTACCTGACCACACCCACACCCAGGCTCTGGTCACACCAGTTTCTCACAAACACTGGACTGCTGGGGAGCTGGCTGGTCCCCAATCCCCACATGCCCCCTCGTGAGCTCTGAGACACGGAGATTTGGGGTGCTGTTTGCTTTGGGGAGAAGCTCTGCAGGCTTCCTCTGCTGGTGGGACACACCTGCCCTTGGTCCTGGTGGAGGCCCCTTATTGCTGGGTTGTGCACCCATGCACCAGGCCCCGCCTGGCCCACCCCACCAGGCCTGCCCCCTAGCCTCCTGCCCCAGAGCCTCACTCCTGCCCCAGCTCCACTCTCGGCCACCAAGCACAGCCCACCCCGAAGGGCCTGCCGTGGTGTCTAAGCCTGCCTACTTGACCCACTCCTGGCTCCCCGGCCCCTGGGGCCTCTGTGGTTTTCCTGTGAATGAGAACCTTAGACCAGCTCCCCGAAAGTTTCTGAGACGGGTTCATGTGCCGGCTGCGGCGTGCACTCTGGATGAGGGTGAGGACAGCAAGCAGGACCGGGCAGAGGGAGAGGCTGAGCCCACCCCACCAGGAGCTGAGACCGGGGCATTGCAACTGGACTGGCCATTCGATGGCCAGGGAGGGTGTGACCTAGTGGGCAGACTCCCTGTGGCCCGGCAGCAAGGCCCGGAGTGGTGAGCGGTGGACGGGGCACAGCTCACCACAGCACCCACAGCGGTCTTCTTGCTGCTGCCTCTGCTCACCGGCCCCGGGAGGAGACGCTGCTGTCTTCATCGGGCCTGAGGTCTCTATGTGCCCCGCGGGCAGCCGGTATAGAGGAGGGAGGGTCCGGGGAGGTAGGGGCCAGGGGCCAGGCCACAAGGAGCAGCACTGGGCCCCAGCGGCTTGCCTGTGAGAAGGAATGTGATGAACACGGTCACCAGCATCACTCTGGCCGTGGAGGGCCCTTCTCTGCTTCTCTCAACGTCGTGATGCCTTCAGAAATGCCCACGTTACTATCATTTTTAGGGGATATCCTCCAGGTGTGTGGTCACCCCTTGGAGCTTAACAAGAACTGACAGCTTCCCTGGAAAGGATGCCAGAGTCATCCAGCCACAATTCTCCGTGAAATATGTTTCATTAGGATACTCGCTGGGCAGACAGCGAGTCACCGTCTACGGCTGTGAGCCTGTGAGTGGATGGAGGACCAGGCTGGGAGGGGGCGCCTCTCTGGCCCCCCACACCCCCCACCGCCCCCCGTTGCAGGACCTGGGATGAGCCGGTGGAACATGCTCTGGTTCGGTTTTCTCACCCGTAAAGAGATGGATAATTGGTGCTGAAGGCTGACACGGGGCATGGCGAGGGCCAGGTCCTCCCCGGGAGGGCCTACTGGACTGGGCAGCCATGTGCCCTGCACCGGTCCTGACTCCAGCACGACTGCACCGGGGCAGCATTCCACAAGGACCTGCGGACAAAACACACCCGAGACACTGGTGCAGCCTCAGCATCCGCACCGACAGCGACCCTGGCAACAGCAGACCCCACCAGCCATCACTTAGGACGGCTTGTTTCGTGACACGTGCTGCACCAAGAGCATTAAATACAGGATCCCCTTTGTCTCTGTGATAACCTCTGTGGTGGGGTCTGTGATGGTCCCACTTGACACCTAGGAGTCTGAGGCACAGAGGTTAAGGAATATGGCCAAGGTCACAGAGCTGAGAATGAAAGGAGCCCAATCACACACCAGCCACCTCTGTCTGGGGCCAGGCTGTCTGCCTGGAGAACTGACTGCTTCCCAAGATGTGTGAAGCGTGGCCTCTGCCCTTTAAAGGCAGAAGAATAAGATGGGGGTAGAGGGTAACCTAAGGAAATCACGGCAGACTGCTGGGTGGAGGTGACCCCTCAGCTGAGACTGAAGGAGGGTTCACGTCCCTGGAGGGAAGCAGAGAGGTTTGACCCAGAGCACAGTGTGAGTTAGGGCCAGGAGCCCGGCTTTTCCTGGGGGGCAGTTTCCACCCCCTCCCTCTTTCCTTGTCTTCATCACCCCCATAAGTGCCACATCCTCAGGCTGCCAAAGGGGCGGCGGTTATAGAGTGTGAGGTTCACACCTCTCCATGAAAATCCATTCTTCCTTTGGTGAAAGTGCCTAAAAATCCACCATTAAGTAAAATTTGAACCATACAGCAGCATTATAAAATATTAGATAAAGTTACATTTTAAAACTATGTAAAATAGATTTCTTCTCTCCCAAGTCTCCAACAGAAAGAGTCCACCAGAGGAGTCAGCCTCTTCACACACCTCCTGGGGAATCAGGGAGCTCCTGAACCCCAAAAGGCCCTCCCCCTGCTGAGAGCAAGCAGAGCTCCTGGCAGTTAGAATAGAGGCAAGCGCTCCAGTTTTAACTGCTCTTCGTGACTGGTCAGTTATGCTTTCCCTTTTCTCGGTGAAAGGGCTTCCCTGGTGGCGCAGACGGTAAAGAATCATCCGCCTGCAGTGCAGGAGCCCCGGGTTCGGTCTCTTGGGAAGACGCCCTGGAGAAGGGAACGGCTGCCCACTCCAGTGATCTTGCCTGGAGAATCCCATGGATGGAGGAGCCTGGTGGGCAAACAGTGGGAGACAACTGACACTTTCCCTTTCCCCTCTATCCTCAAAACCTCCCCACGCTGCTGAAGATGCATTGTGGGAAGAGGGACCCAGATCCCACCAGAATCCGGCTCTCGCCACGTGTGCGGCCTCAGAGAAGAGCGCTCTCTTCCCGGCCTCCCTTCTCCTTCCGGCGCCCATCCATCAAGTGCACTGCTTGTGTGGCTGTGTGCATCCAGGCCCAGGGCCGCATGGGAGCCCGGCCAGCACAACTCCCACCTGGCGGAGCGTGTCTGCCTGCAGGGTCAGTTAGGCAGCTTCTGCAGACAGAGACCTCCCTGACGCTCCATGGCTGGCTGGGCTCGGAACATGCGGTCGGCAGGCCCATCTGGGCCTGCCTGGGGGGGCTGGTGGAGCACAGGCCCCAAGCCGGGGGAGGAGACACCCAGTGCCTCCAGAGACCCTACTCGGAGGTGGCCCAGCATCACTTCCAGCCATGTCCCCCTGGCAAACCCAGAGCCGGTGGGGAGTCTACACTCCCTCCTCCGAGAGGCATCCCAAGTCAGAGGGCACAGACATGAGAGCTCAGCACAGGCAGGCCCAGAGACAGCAACGCAGCTGCTCCGGGAGAAGACCACCGAAAGCGTGGAAATCCCAGACTGTCGAGATGCTGAGACGGGGAAGCAGGACCCGGGGCTCAATCTGCAGAGTGAGGGCCTGGATCCTCGCCACCACCGCCAGCCTGGTGGCCGTGGGGCCCCAGACCTGTTCGTCCTGCAGCAGAGGACCGACAGAGGACCAGCACCATCTCCTGGGCCCTGGAGATGCTCAGTCAACCTGACCCAGGGGAAGGGAGCAGAGTGCACTCACGACCGAGCACCACGAGGCCGGGGCTGCGCCAACACACCAGGCGTGCAGCTGGCATCCAGCGCTTTGCTCTCTGGCAGGTTGGGAAGCAGAGGCCCTTGGAGGTGACATGAGCTGGTCCCAGACCTGGTGCTGAGAGGAGCAAAGTGGTACGTGGTCCGAGCTGCAGCCGGACCGAGGGCGGCGGGTGCTCTGACCCTAGGGGATGCGCCCTGGGCGTGATGGCCCATTTCACAGAGGAAAGCTTGAGGCTCAGTGGAGAGGGGCTGGGTCTCCTGCAGCAGGTAGTCAGGGTCTTAACCCAGGTCCCTAAGGGGCAGACAGCACCACATCTTCCGAATTCAGATGCCTCCATTCCCGTGATTTCAGGCTCCCTAGCGATCCCTCTCAGGCCAGCTTCCAGGCAGCCCGGCCCCACTGAACTTCATCCACCCAGCTGGAGAATGGCCAGAGTGGGCGGCGCCTCCCAGGGCCTTGCAAGGGGTCTGAGCAAACACACACGTCGCTTGACTTTCTTCAAAATGCAATTGAGTTTTATATGTCAGCATTTGGCCAGGAGGAAAAATAAATGCCACTGAAGGCCAAGTTATCATGCCCACGTTCCAATCATTTACTGGAGCTTAAACGCGGCTGCTCGCAGGGTGAAATAAGACAAACCCTGCGAGGAGGCGAGGCTCAGAGAAAAACGGATGCTCGCTCGCCCAGGAGCGGGGCGGCCCAACAAGAGAGTCACTGCTTCTTCAGGCAGAAAAATGAACTGAATACCCCCAGCCCCTGTTCAGCACCTTGCGGCCTTTTTATAGCAAATCTCTTCAATAGGCTGACCCCCTCCCCCATGAGGGTTCCCTCCACCACGGATCCTTCCTCAGGACGTGTGGCCGGGTCGGCCCGGCCACCTACACGCAGGGCCAGCAGCCCAGCACCTCCACTCCTCCCTACTCTCCAGCCGTCCATTCCCCTGAGAGGATCCTATTCTTGGCCACATAGACCAAGGACCCCTTGCCTGGGTCCTCACCCCACAATCCTCCTCTGGCCCCCTCAGTCCCACAAGGAGCTGAATCTTACCAACAACCAGGTAAGCCTGGAAGCAGGTTCCTTCCCAGTCGAGCCTCAGGTAAGATCCCCCGCCTTGACCAGCACCTGGACCGCTTCCCGTGAGACACTGGAGGCCATGGGTGAGCTGCGCCAGGCTGCTGACTGCAGACCCTGTATGTTTGGGCTACCGTGTTACAGGCAGCTTGCACCTGCTCTGTGATGTGCAGTGACCTCCTTGGGAGTCTGAAGAACAATAAGGGATCATCTCTGCTCTGGATTTCTCAGCCTAACAGGAAACCCACAGGCAAGCGACAGCAATGAACCCTGTAAGCCACGTTGCAGGGGAGGGAGCACCAGGTCTTGGGAGGACGGGGAGGTTAGGAGGGAATGTCCACCCCAGCCCGTAGCGCACTCACACTGTGGAGTTAAAGAATTTTCATATCGTGTTGCAGGTCAGAGAATCCAGAGGAACAAACACACTTCATACAAAGGACTGAGAAGCAAAACGTCAGTGATCCAACACAAGGCTGGACCCAAAGAAAGGGCATGATGCCTAAATGCTCAGAGACTGATTTCTGTCCACAACCCGTCCAGTCGAGAGACGGACTTAGTGTGAGGTTAGGATAAACATGCTTGGGACCTCCCTGGTGGTCCAGTAGTTAAAACTCCATGCTTCCCTTTTGCACAACAAAGGAAACTATAAGCAAGGTGAAAAGACAGCCTTCAGAATGGGAGAAAATAATAGCAACAGACAAAGGATTGATCTTAAAAATATACAAGCAACTCCTGCAGCTCAATTCCAGAAAAATAAATGACCCAATCAAAAAATGGGCCAAAGATTTAAACAGACATTTCTCCAAAGAAGATATACAGATGGCTAACACACACATGAAAAGATGCTCAACATCACTCATTATCAGAGAAATGCAAATCAAAACCACAACGAGGTACCATTACACGCCAGTCAGAATGGCTGCTATCCAAAAGTCTACAAGCAATAAATGCTGGAGAAGGTGTGGAGAAAAGGGGAACCCTCTTACACTGTTGGTGGGAATGCAAACTAGTACAGCCACTATGGAGAACAGTGTGGAGGTTCCTTAAAAAACTGGAACTAGAACTGCCATATGACCCAGCAATCCCACTCCTGGGCATACACACCAAGGAAACCAGATCTGAAACAGACACGTGCACCCCAATGTTCATCACAGCACTGTTTATAATAGCCAGGACATGGAAGCAACCTAGATGCCCATCAGCAGACGAATGGATAAGGAAGCTGTGGTACATATACACCATGGAATATTACTCAGCCATCAAAAAGAATTCATTTGAATCAGTTCTAATGAGATGGATGAAACTGGAGCCCATTATATAGAGTGAAGTAAGCCAGAAAGATAAAGACCAATACAGTATACTAACGCATATATATGGAATTTAAAAAGATGGTAATGATAACCCTATATGCAAGACAGAAAAAGAGACACAGATGTACAGAACAGACTTTGGGACTCTGTGGCAGAAGGCGAGGGTGGGATATTCTGAGAGAATAGCATTGAAACAAGTATACTATCAAGGGTGAAACAGATCATCAGCCCAGGTTGGATGCATGAGACAAGTGCTCAGGGCTGGTGCACTGGGAAGACCCAGACGGATGGGATGGGGAGGGAGGTGGGAGAGGGGATCGGGATGGGGAACACATGTAAATCCATGGCTGATTCATGTCAATGTATGGCAAAAACCACTACAATACTGTAAAGTAATTAGCCTCCAACTAATAAAAATAAATGAAAAAATAAATAAATAAAAGAAGAAGAAAAAAATAAGAAGGAAAAAAATAAAAGAAGAAAAAAAGTAATAAAAGAAGAAGAAAGAAAAAAACCCTGCGCTTCCAATGTAGAGGGTGTGGGTTTGATCCCTGCTTTGGGGAACTAAGATCCCACATGCCTGGAGGCACAGCCACAAATTAATAAATAGAGAATCATTTAAAAAAAAAAGAGTAAGTCTGCTCCTCCCAGGAAGGTCAGACTTGCCTCCCACACGCCCTCTCCAGAAGAATTTGCTCCACCAAAACGACTCCCTCTAAGTCAGAAGAAGGAGAGCCTTGCAGAATCCCATGGCCAGGCTGACAGGAGAAGGGTACCAGAGGCCTAGGGCACCTCAGACCAGGGGAGAGCCATTCCTGCAGATAGAAGAGCAGGGAGCCCGTGTGTTTACATGACCGGGGGAGAATTTGACATGGATTTAGTGTTAAGTGTGCAGAAAACGAAGCAAATGGAAAAAGAAGAGCATTATTAGCTCCAGGGAAACAAAATGTTGATGCAGGCAAAGGAAAGAAAGAATGTATTCTGGGTTCAGCTTTGAGGAATTTACAACATCGATCTGGCAGAAACAGCGTTATTCTTGTACTGGGCCGGTGGGGCAGAGGGCAGGCATGCAGGGGTGAGGCAGGAAGGCACCGGAGCCTCCCCCTCCGAGGCAGAAGCCCGTTGATAAAGCTGCAGACTGGAAAAGCAAGAAGCAATGTGTACTCAGAGATATGGAAGAAAAATACCACGCTTATCAGGAGAAGGAGATGAAGACATTTGCCTCTGTGAAGCTGGAAGTGCGGGGAGGGGCAGCGAGGGTGTGGGTGGCACGCCAGCCTGGCACAACCTGCATGTGGCGGGCCTCTGACGGTTCCTCACGTGCCTGTATAATGGTCTTGGGGCAGCCTCACAAACGACCACAAACCAGGGGGGCTCCAAGTGACACAAATCTGTTCTCTCCCAGCTCTTACGGCCAGAAATCCAAAATCTAGGTGCTGGCGGGGCTGTGCTCCCTCTCAAGCCTCCATGGGGATCCTTCCTGCCTCTTCCCGCTTCCAGGGCCCCAGGCGTCCTTGAAGGCGGCTCCATCACTCCAGTGCTGCTCAGTCTTCACATGGCCCCTCCCTTCTCTGTGTCTCTCCTCTGTGTGTTTCTTCTAAGGACACCTGTCATTGGATTTAGGACCTGTCCAGATTTTCCTCATCTCAAGATGCTTAAATCAGTTACATCTGCAAAGCCCTTTGTCCACGTAAGATCACATTCACTGGGTCTGGGGGTCAGATTGTGGTCATATTTGGAGGGACAGCATTCAGTCTGCTCTAATAATCTTGATAAAAACTAGAGATCTATTACTTAGATTCCCTGCACAGCATCCCTGCCAGATGACCCTTCCTCCTGCTTGATTACCTCCGGAGACGGGAGGCTCACTGTGGTGCATTAGCAGACTGCTTGGTCAGAAGCCTGTCTTTACGGTGAGCTAAACCTGCTCCCCAGAGACCTCAGCCTATCAGCTCCGGGCTGGCCCCTGTATCCAGCTACCCCCACCATCCCCGCTGCAGCTTCCTCTGTATCTCCCACCTGGCATGTCCCCCCCTGAGCTCCTGCCCTCTACATGCCCTGCTTCCCCCCCTCCCAATTTCCAACACTGTCACTGCTCTCCGAAGCCTGGGGGTCAGCATGGAGCCCTGTCCACATCCACTCCATCATCAGGCCCAACGCTCTCTTCCTCTCTGCACCCCACAGGCACCTAGAGCTCAAGCCTAACTCAGATCCCACTCCTTCTTAGCCCTCCATGGCCTCCCAGCCCCCCACCATGGTCCAGAGCACCATGTCCAACAGAACCACCAGTGGTGCTGGAATGTTCTGTGTCTGACAAGACATGTGGCTATTTACCATTTGAAAAGCAATCAGTGTGATGGGAGAACCAGATTTTTAAACTGTACTTTGTTTTAATTCATTTAAATTTGAGCTGAAGGAACCATATGCTACTGGAGGCTCCCCCAGGGGACAGTGCAGGTCTGGGAGGGCTCCACGGCCTCTCCTGGGAGCATCCCACCCCACCGGCCCGCACATCCACCATACTCACTGTTCCCCACCCCCCAACCTCCTCATCGTGGGGCCTGTCCTCTCACCCAAGCAAGGAATCCCCCTCCCAGGTGGCACCTAGCCAGGCTGTTCACCTCTGTTCTCAGCTCTCAGCTAAATGCCACCTCAGAGACACCATCCCTGGACCGCCTCAGTTCCCAGGCAAGCTCTATTCCCACACACTCACAACAAGTGAGAAATTTCCAGCTGAAGTCTGATGTTGGCCTGTCCATCAGCTGTCTCCTCCCGTGGAATGTGTGTGTTCTAAGGCTTGGAGCAGGACTTGGTGGCGCCTGCTGAAAGCTGCCTCCCTGACACTGAGCAAGGATCGAATACGGGGTTCTTGGATAATGAATGGACCAGTGAATGAATGAGTGTTTGAAAGACCTCAGGAGATCCCCATGGACAGGTGAAGTCTGCACGCAGGAAGAGCAAGTCGTAACTGACACCGTGAGGCTCTGAAGGAGGGGACGGTGGGTGTGCAGGCAGAAGGCCTTCTCGGGAGGGAGACGGGGAGGGCAGCGTCACCCCCTGCACCAGCGCCAAGAGGAGGGGAGGGGTGCAAACAGAGGGTGGATGAAGGTGGGCTTGTGTCCCTGGCAGAGGGCTCACCCACCAGGGGCGGGCGCAAGGCCAGGGAGAGGGGCCTGGAGTTGGGGAACAAGGGGAAAGTGGGAACTGGTCGTTTTGAGACAGGAAGAACAAAAAATGGAGCTATGCAGGCAGGGTGGGGCTTGGGCTTGGGGGTGGGGTTTGGGCTTGGGGGTGGGGCTTGGGGCAGGGGCGGGGCTTGGGCGTGGGGGTGGGGCTTGGGCTTGGGCTTGGGGCAGGGTTTGGGTTTGGGGCAGGGTTTGGGCAGAGTTTGACTCAATGGTAGAAGGAGCTCTCAGCTCGTCCAGACCCACCCACACACCTCTGATCCCAACACCCACGCATCCTCAAGGTGTGAACCAGCCATGTCAAGAAAAATTACACACCCAGAAAAATTAGAAGAAAAATGACATTGGAAATTGACTATATACCCACTTCTAGAGAGTATGGGAGCTTTTCAGGTTAGAGGTAATAGAAGATACAGCAAAGGAAAAATTGATTATTTGGGATTCATAAAAGTGAACAATGACATTATGTCAAGAATAAACTCTAACTGAAATGAAAACCAGTATTCCATTCCAAGCAACGAAAAAATGCATAATGATAACTTTAGATAAATTTAGGTGCAGACCAATATTTCCCTTATGTTTATCCATCTGAGATAACACTCTCTCAAACAGAGAGGAGAAGTAACATCTTTTGACACAAAGATGTTAATTGTGGCATTTTATATCATATGAAAATATTGGAAATAATATGAATGTTCAGCCACAGAGGGAAAGTTACACGGTAAGTAGGATGAATTCTCACAATCAAATGGGAATCAATAAAAATCATTCTCAGGCAGACGCTTTAACGACATGGTGGGAAGTACAGGGTGTGAATGGAAGTCAGGCCACAGAAAGAAGCCTCTGGGTACAGTGAAGGGCAGAAAGGAAGCTGACTAGGATTACAGCGGGGTTTACATGCACCTGAGCAACTCTGGGCACTCTCTCCCCATTTTTTATTTTCAAAGACTTCTTAATGACTATATACTTGTGTGTACTAAAAACAGTTGCCTGTGTTTTTAAGGGAAGGAGAACCCAGGTCGAATGATCTCTGCTTGCTCGCTTTGATGGCATGACTTGGGGTCATAAACGATCGTGTAGTACCAAGCAGAGCGAGCAGGCCTCCACATGGTCGGCCCTTCTGTCTCGGTGGGCCGGGAACATGTCCTAAGTCCTCCCAGGGCCCAGAGGGATGCCCCCCAGACCTCAACCCCACTGCCAAAAAGGCAAACCTGGGGGACACGGAGATGCGAATCCCCAAGAGGAGATCGGTGGGGTCCAGTCTTGAGTGTGTGTTTCATCTTTTCTCCTGGTCTGCTGCTTCTCCCCACTGCACAGTCAGCTTCGGGAGGGTTCTCAGTGGAGACCCCAGCACCCAGAGCAGGCCTGGCCCAGACCAGGCTCTTAGAACGCATGTCCGAGCACGTGGTCATGGTGCAGCAGGGCCATGTCCGCCGGCCTCCGGGAAAGGGGCCTCGCCTTCTCACCTCTCTCTGGGGGTGTCCCTGGTAGCTCACTGGTAAAGAACCTGCCTGCAATGCAGGAGACCCAGGTTCGATTCCTGGGTCGGGAACATACCGTGGAGAAAGGCGTGGCAAACTACTCCAGGATCCTTGCCTGGGAAATCCCATGCAGTCCACGGGGTCACAAAGAGTCAGACACAACTGAGCGTGGGGTGTCACTAGGGTGCCAGATTCAGCACATAGAAGCCCAAGAGGCCTGCTGAAGTCTGAATTTCAGATGCACAGTAAATTAGTGTTTAAGTATGCCCCATGTAATATTTTGGATGTAGTTTTAAAGGTATTCATTGAGTTTCTGTAACTCAAAATTAAAGGGCCATCTTGCATCTTATCTGGAGACACTGCTCCCACCCTACAGGCCAGGCTCTGCGGTCCTGTCCCACGAGGCCCAAAGCCTTGGGGAGCCAGGCCTCGAGCGGGGTTCTAATGGCCCTGCTGCCCTGGCGCAGGGGCCTCACGGCAGAGGAGGCCTTAGATGCAGGCGTGGAGGGGCGGGCATCCTGGGGAAAGCCTGTCCACGGCTCCTGGGCCCCTAGGGAAGGCAGGGTGGGCGGGGGCGGCCTGCTCCTGCTTCAGACCAGAGGGTCCCCCGGTCTTCTCAGAGATGGGGGCCTGGTTGCACCTGGGACGGCCCCGGGATTGAGGGCAGTGGGCAGGAGCCCCAGTGCCCTCTGAGGTCACTCAGGGGTGTTTCGTCTGCCCACTGCTGGGCAAGGCCAGGAGTCTGGGCCCAGGACAAGGCGGGGGCGGGGTGGGGCCACAGGCAGCAGCTCCGCCTTGGGGCACGAGGACCAACCACCACCCATAGGCGAGTCCCCACCATCCCCTGCCTAGGGAGCCAGCATGTCCCGGGACTGTGGGGTACTGACCAGGAAGCCCAGCCCTGGACAGACTGGCTCACATCTCCAGGAGGCGCCAGGCGCTGAGGGAGACGAGGCCCCTCCCTGCTGGCGGGGGCCGCGCGCGGGCTCCTTTCCGAGCTGATAAGCAGCTGGCGCGGCCGCTCTGAAGATCTCAGTCTTCCCTGCAAAGGGCAGTGGGCCGATGGGCACACTTCATCTCCCCATGCAAATTGATTTTCCTTTTCCCGTCTTACTCTTTTCCTTTCAACAATTAGCGGTTGAAGAGGCTGGTTTTAAATCAGGGAAATGAGACTTTGAGGCTCAAAAGCTGACAAAGAGGCTGGTGCTGCCTCCAGGAGTCCGAACCCTGCACTCTCTCCAAGGGTACCCCCGCCGCAAGGTGGGCACACCGCAGGGCCAGGGACGGAGCACCCAGCCTCCCTCCCCAGTGGGGCTGGGGTCCCAGGCCAGGGAGCGAGGTGAGGGGTCCTGAGAGGAGGGGGCGAGGATCAAACAGATGTTTCCCCAGGAAATGGGTCAACAGAGATGTACCGTCCTGTCTCTGCGGGGATGAGGGGGAGGGGGGCCAGAGAGACACACACTCAGAGTGGAAGACAGACAGACAGACAGACCTGACAGAGACTGAGCCCCGGGACAGGGGAGGAGAGGTGGTGACAGGCAAGGGAGGACACAGAGGAGACTGTCGACTTAAGCCGCTGCGTTCTGGGCGGTGCGCTCAGCGGCAGCAGACGGCAGTAGGGTAGGGGGACCCGAGAGGCCCTGGAGGGACGAGCAGGACTGGCACGTCCACAGTCGACGGAACACACGCTGATGATCCCCCGAAAGCCCCTCTGAGTCGCGAATAACACGCCCGCTAAACACTAAAGCAGCGATCCTGAGGCAGACAGGCGGGAGGAAGCAGGATGCAGACCCTGAGCACGGACGGCCAGCCCATGAGCCAGGGCTGTCTGAGAGGCACAGAATGTTCCAGCAGGAATGGACCCTCCAGTCCGATGCTCCTCATCCACGGAGCTACCTGGTCTGGCCACGGTCCCAGCTGAGCAGAGTGAGGGTCAGATTAAAGGGCTGAAGCCCTGCGCCTGCCATCCTCAGCCCTGCCTCCCTGCTGAGGCAGAAAGAACCATGAACCTGACACCCCCTCCCCCGAAAGTCCACTACGAGCCAGGAAGGGCACATTCTGATGCACCCTCCTAGCCAGGGACCCGGCCTCCTGCCCCCGCCCTCCACGTAGGCACGTCCCCCCAGTGGCCACAGACACAGCCTCACTCCTCATCGAGCAGTCCAGATGCTCGCATTCCTTTCCCACTGCTCACCCACCTATCCACACCCACCTGCCCTGCGAGACCAGCTGGAAGGCCAGTCTCTTCTGGACCCCTTCTCCCCAGCCCCACACCCCTGAGAACCGGAGAGGGAATAGATTTCCCAGCCCACCTCCTGATGCCCAGCTCTCCCTGCTCCTCTGCCTGTGCCCAGCTCAGAGATTCTCATGCACACAAACCTGTTCCTCCCTCCCCACCCTGCAGACCCAGGGTAGCGCAGGGTGGGGTGGGGCTGGGAGGTGGGTGCCTCTAGCTCCCTTTGCTCATCCCTCCCCAGCCTCCCGAAGGGGCCAGGCTCACTGCACAGGGGTGACCGTCCTGCGCCCCGGTCCTCCAATCCGGCTCTGGGAGGCCGGACCCATTCCCGTATCTGCAGCCGTGCAAATCGGTGAGTAGATGCGCCTTGGGGGACGGGCCAGCCAGACCTGGGATTAATTTTCTGCTTTCACACTCCAGGAGGGTGATGCCCTTGAGTCGATGTCACAATTTTCTCTCTCCCCTAATTAAACAGAAAGCGTGGCCAGCGAGCGCATGGGGCAGGGAGAAAGTGAAGAGTTAAAGGCATTGCCTGCAGAGGTCCAGCTGCGCCAGGCTTTTCATTTAGTGTCTAAAAGCTTCCTCGCACGTCTGCTACCCAGAGATAGGGGCAGCAAAGTAAACGGCAATTTCGCCCCTGCCTGCCTCTGCCTGCCGCCCCCGCGTGCGTGGGAGGGAGCCACAGAGTGAGGTCCAGGATGCGAGCCAGGGTGCTCCTCAATGGCCTGAGAGGCCTGGAGGCTGGGGACCTCAAGAGAAAGGCTTTTGGTAACCATGACTGGTCTTTGATTCCTCTGGATCTAACCTTTCCCCTCCCGCAAGCGCAAACTGGCAGACACAGGAGGCTGGGGGCCTGGGCACCGCTGGGCTCTCCCCACTCAGCAGCCTGGGCCTAGATGCCCCTGCAGGACCAGGTTCTGTTTGGAGAAGCCCTTGGAGAGGGCTCTGCAGGTGCCACAACCTCGTGTCCGTACGGGGTCTCCTGCAGCTCTATGCGGCTGTTACTGTTTCACACCCGGAGGAGCTGAGGTCAGACCACAGGACGCACCCTTGTTCCCCCTGCGGGCTTGGGCTGGAGCAGGGTCATCAGATCCCAGGGCTAGGCTGGAAATGCTGGGCACCACGTGGACCCCATAGCTCCTGCTCGGGAAGCTGAGAAGTACTCACAGGAAGGGGCTGCCTGGGGAGGGGTGGACCCAGGGCATCCTGTGTCCTACGGAGTCTTGGGAAAGGAAGCCAGCAGGTAGAACTCAGACGGAGGTTTCTCGCTCCATAAAGCCCAGGCCTGTGTGCAGGCCTTGAGAATGACCTTGGGGATGAAGGGGTCATCTGGCAGGGCAAGTCTCCCTCCGGTGAGGTCATGAGCATTTCCTACGCCAGCGGGGCACTCCCGAGATGTGGCCCCATCCACCCTGGGCTCCAGACAGTTTACTCTTCCCCTGTGTCACTGTCCTCCTGTTTGTATTGATTGATTGGTACTGAGGACTGGGGCCTGGGCCGAGCACGACTGTGTAATTCCACGGATGGACTTGCATTCCGAGCCAGCTGTGGGGATCCGCCGAAACCCCTTCATCCATGTCCCACGTGCCCTGCAGGAGCTAAGGGTCCACGGGCCTCCTGCGAGGAGGAGCGGGCGCCCTCTGACACCACACCCGACCACTGTTGCGTGGGGACGGCGCCTGAAGGGGCCTGAGCCCGGAACACTCTGGGCTGTTTGTCCAGCAGTCTTGACCCCATGGGGAGTCCCGCTGCCCCCCAACCCCAGTTCTCACGCAGCAGATACCGTGCCACTCAGAATCAGGAGGTACCGGGACTCGTGTCGGCTGTGAGGCTGGGACCTCACCCCCTCCGGCGGCTTGTCCCTGTCCTTGCCACCTACCCTCCCTCCACCTGACATGGCTCTGGGCCGGCGACCTCCCCTGTCCCGTCCTGACCCTCACTCCCGCCAGCCCTGCTGAGTCTTGTCAACCTCCAGGCCGCTCGTGTGCACCTCCAGCGTGAGCTCCACGAAGGCAGGGTGTGCGCGGGGCAGGGCTGGTCCACGGATGCCCTCGGGGCACACAGGCCCGGCTGCAGGACACGGGGCATTTGAGGGACAGGTGGTGAGTGACCTGAACTGCCCTGACAGACTCCCCTCAAACCCGGGCTGCCTTCTCCTTGCTGTTGTTTAGTCGCTCAGTCGTGTCCGACTCTCTGTGACCCCCTGGACTGTAGCCCACCAGGCCCCTCTGTCCCTGGGATGCCCCAGACAAGGATACTGGAAAGGGCTGCTATTTCCTTCTCCCTTAACTCTGAATTTTAGAAATTTTAGGAACTCCCTTGACGTTGATGGCTGTTTGAGATGGCAAGAACAGGGACCAGGATGAGGACGATAAGAACCTCCGGAGGGGAAGCAGGGGGGGAGGGCGGTAGGGGGCGGTCAGCCGGGGCAGGGAGGAGCTGGGCTCTGCTGGCGGGGCTGAGACGGGCTCCCCTGGCCGTGGAGTGGGTGGTGGGGGGCCGGGGGGGCCCTTCCGGGTGCACTGCTGCTGGGGTGGCTGCAGAGGCAAGAACAGAGGAGGAGCCTTTGCCATCCCCAGACGTCATGCTGCGGGGGGCTCAGTCTGTGCCCCTCACTTGGCCCTGCACAGCCCCCGCCCAGTGTTCTTATCCTACCCGGTGAAGGAGGCAAGAGGCTGGTTTGTCCCAGGTCACCCCAGTGAGTGGAGACACGGACTCCAGCCCGGGCCCCACGGCTTTCTCCTTCTCCACAAGGCTGGATGGGGGTCTGGGGGCTGGCCTGGATCTCTGCAAGCCCACCCCTGCTGCCCAGCCTGCCCCCCACCCCTCTCGGAAAGTCAGCGAGCCGGGAGGTGCAGGGAGTCCCCTGGTCCAGCCGTCCTGCAGCAGGCTGTGTGCTGGTCGCCGTGGCCGCGGCCGGGTAACCACGGTAACCCTGACCTGTGCCCCGGGACTCCCCAGGGGCCAGCGTGGAGAAGGGTGACAGCAGAGCCTGGCATGCCATCCAAATGCCACACGCTTATTAATCTCGCAGCGCGAAGAGCTCTGAAGTCATTACCCCCCTCCCTCCGGTTCCTTTGTCCGGGACATAATTGTCAGGCCCACCTCTCTACTTCTGTAATTAATTGCTTTGGGGAAGGCGGCTCGGCAGCTTAACTCCTTCCCTTCTGAGTCTCATCTCAAAATCAGGAGGCCCTCATGGGCCAGCTCTGTTGCACCCGGGCCTGCGGTCAGGACGTGGGGCTCAAGGCCCCGCCCCCACCACTAGCCGTGAGCCTCATTTTCCCTGGTTCTCCGATACACACAAAGCCCCCGCCCTGGCTCCTGGCTAATTCATCTGCTCTGTTTAATTCAACTCCAAACCTCTTGACAAGGATTAGACACACTCAAGCGTATCTATCACGCTAGTCAGCTTGTAGTGAGGCCTGTATTCATGGAGATGAATATATCGGAGAAGAAGTGCAAAGGGGGAGGTAGGGGGAGATGTGATAAAAAACAAGTTTTGTTTCCCTGAGTTGCTGCCTCGGCATCATTAGGACCCTGCTCACGGCAGAGTCAACACTGAGATGAGGACCTGAGTTTACAAGGTCCCCCAAGATGCCCCTCTGCTTTTCCCGGGGCCCCTTTTAAAGTCACCGCTTGGAGTAAGCCTGTGAGGAGTTAGTGACCTCCACCCCAGCCACCTGATTGTGAGTGACAAGGGCTTGCCACCCCGCTGACTCCTAACCCGGGTGCAGGCCTGGCCCCCCCACCCCCTCGTGGGTTCCCACCCCCTTCTAGGTCTGTACTAAACCCTGTGTCTGCTGCCATCATGGGTTTTTGAAGCTAGACCTTCCATCAAAACGGCCCCAGGGGCTTACTTCCCCCAAATGGGGGCTGGGACACAGAGGGCAACCCCTCAATCATCGGGTCAGAATCCACATGTTCTTAATTCAAAGCACCAGCTCCGGCTTCTCAGCACAGGGTTGGGCGGGGGAGTCCTAGGGGGCAGGTCCGGCCGGGGCCTCCCGGGACAGGGCCCTGCGTGAGGGGGGAAGGGGGCAGGCACTCAGGGGGGCTGCGGGCAAGAAGTATAACACAGCCGCTAACGACGCCCAGCACGGGTTCAGGGCCTCTGCTCTGCCTGGCAGGCTCTGACGTGCTCGTGCTTGGTCAGTCAGTCCTGCCCCAGCCTCGCTCTCCCCACAGCACAGCCAGGGGACCCGAGACCCTACCAGGGAGTCAGCCATCCTGGAGGGACTGCAGTGGCCTGGGCCGCTCCCGCCAGCGTCCTACCGGCCGCCCCCTTCATGCACACCGGCGTGGCGGATCCCTTCCTGGGCAGCCCGATGGCCTGCCTGACCTCCCAGGCCTCAGAGTGGGGTGGGAGGGGGCTGGACAGGCTCGAGGCCAGGCAGAAGGTCCGCCTGCCCCAGAGGGATGGGGTGCAGGGTGGATGATAAGGGTGGGGAGAGAGAAGGGGCAGAAGGTGACAGGTGTTCTCAGCGCCTCCTCTCATGACCTTGAATGGGACACTGCCCGCCTCTGACTCTCAGCCTTCCGACCTGGGAAATGGGCGGAAGAGTGACAAGGGAAAAGTCAGCCCTCTAGGGGCACTAAGGCTGCGCAGCTCGGGGCCCACAGGCCCGGGTCTGGGTGTGAGGCCCTGGGTAGCGTGCAGAAGCTCCGCCTCCACTGGCTGTAGAGTGAGACAGTGACACTTGCTCCGGGGATTGCTGGAAGGTGAAAAACCGTGTGTGCTCCATGGGAGGGGCGGCAGTTCAAGGATGCTGAGGGGTGGATTCGCCATGGCGATGGGAGGCGGTCATGGGCATCCGTGTGTGGGGCTGACCAGAGGAGGCCCAGGATGCTATTACCCAGGTCATCCTTCCCAGGTCGGCCTTGAGCCAACCCCTCCCCCAGTGGCCGGGGGGAAGAGGAGGCCTTGAGGAGTGACTTGCTGCTGCCACACTTTGCCCTAAGTGCAGATCCTAAGAAGCAATCAGTCTTACATCTACCATAAGTTAATAATAAATGAATTTCCTTGATCGTTTTGCTGACACTGAGATCTAACATGTGGTGTCCGTGGCAATAATATATCGCAACAACAGAGAACGCCCTGAGTGACAGCTCAGCAGAAAAGACACCCAGGGGAGTCGGCGTGCCCCCTGGGCTCCTCGGCTGCCTGGAGGAGTCCAGCTCCACGCTGCCGGTCGATCGGGGGCACCGGTTCCACGAGGACACCTGGGACTTGGGGGTGGGAGAGAGATGGGCGGGCCTCCAGATCCCAGGGTCCCATCCAGCTCTGCATTTGCTGGCCAGGATCCCAAGCACACCCACCGCTCAGGGAGCCCGAGCTGCCCTTTCTGTAACACACAGGGGTTAAGGCAACTGACGGTGAGCAAAGGCTGAAGCCGGCGTGTACAGCCGTGAAGACATGACCAAGGAGGTCGGAACCTGAGGAGCACCAGTTAGACGGCCGTGTGCACCCAGCGGAAGGGCAGCGGTGGGAGGAAGGGGACCGTGGTGTGGCATGCAGGGCTCCTGCACCGCTACAGTGCCTCCGTGGGGCTGGGCACCCAATCCGGCCCCAGGGGCGAGAATCCCACTGGAGTCCTAGAGGCTGCAGGCCTGGAGGAGGCCCTTCAACGACCGGGTGTCTGTACCGCTCGGCTCCCAGGGCCACGCTGCGTGGGCAGCAACCAGCAGCCCTCAGAGCACCAACAGTGAGCTTGACCCACCCCCAGGGATCCAGGCCCCGCCCCCAGGTCCCCATGGCACCCTCTCTCTCCAGGAAAAGCCCTCCACCCCCTGCTTGCATCCACTTCTGCTCCAGGCCCCAATCGTCGCCTCCTCCAGGAAGCACCCAGGTTCTGTCTGGAGGTCTAGCCTCCCAGGGACGCCTGGCGCTGGCCCATCACAGTAGAGGTGGCCCTGGAGGGACCTGTGCCACTCTCCCAGTTCCCATCCCCCTCCGTCCACTGCCAGAGACATCCTCCAGCAGAAAGTGGGTATCATTCGCTAGCATTGTCTATTTTTACTGCATTATGCCCCATAGACAATATATAATGTTCCTTATAGGTTTAAAACTTCACACAAGCAGCCTGTTGAGCTGTGTACCACACTGCAACAAGGTGTCCGGCCTCAGTGTGCTTTCTGAGAGTTATCAGCATTGATGGAGTTTCCAGCTCAAATAGTTAGTAGCCTTGCAGCGGGCCCTTTACTGACCACACGCAGCCTACATGCCGTCCCCCTGTGGATGGGCGGGTGGGCTGTTTGTGGCGTCACTGCAGGATGCTGCCAGGAGCATCCCTGTAAACCTCTCTCTGTGTGTATCTTGAGGAATTTTCTAGAAGCAGCATTGCTAAGTGCAGGCCATAAACACCTTCATCTTCACCGCTATACTTGCTCTCCAGAGTGGGGTGCAAGAGTCCTTTCATGGGCAGTGGGTCAGAAACCCTCTGTCCTATATCCTCGAATCACTTGCTGCCACACACTAGCCTTTGTCGATTTGCTGGGTATGAAATGATGTCTTTAAATTAACTGCCATTTCCAATGAATAATAGTGAGGTTTAACTTCTTTTCATGTATTTATTTGCCATTTTGTTTCCTCTTTTGTGAACTGTCAATTTAAAATTCTCTACTGACTTTTCCACAAAGTTTTTCTTATTGACTTGCAAATATGCTTTATGTTCTAGGTACTAATATTCTGTCTATTATATTCATGGAAACCACCTCTTTCCACCAGCAAGGAGTGTAGGGAAGTTTCAGTATTCCTTTTATGTCTGGCTTTTTCCAACAGTATACTCATTGTGAGATTTATCCATACTGTTGCGTGTGTCAAGAACTCACTCCTTATTGCTGAGTTGGATTCCATCGAATAGATGGAATATACAACAATGTGTGTATCCGTTCCTGTGATGATGGACAGATGGGCTATTTCCAGTTTGGGGCTTTTTATAAATATAACTGCTGTGAACTGCATGCTATCTTTCTTGGACACATGCTGTCTTTTCCTTTGGGGAGACTGACTGGATCACATGGTAGGTGTGTGTTTAACTTTTAGGAAACATCGAATTATTGTAATGAAGTGGTTGTAGCAGTTTGCATCCCCACCAGCAGCATGAGTCCAGTTGCTCCCCGACCTCACCAGCCCTTGCTATGGTCAGTTTTTTCATTGTAACCATTCCAGTGGGTGCATACATAGGTCTCTCTGGGTTTCTAATTTGCAGCTTCCTAAGGACTAAAGGAGTATGTCAAGGCTGTATATTGTCACCCTGCTTATTTAACTTATATGCAGAGTACATCATGAGAAACGCTGGGCTGGAAGAAGCACAAGCTGGACTCAAGATTGCCGAGAGATATGCAGATGACACCACCCTTATGGCAGAGAGTGAAGAGGAACTAAAAAGCCTCTTGATGAAAGTGAAAGAGGAGAGTGAAAAAGTTGGCTTAAACTTAACATTCAGGAAACTAAGATCATGGCATCCAGTCCCATCATTTCATGGCAAACAGATGGGGAAACAGGGGAAACAGTGGCTGACTATTTTTCTGGGCTCCAAAATCACTGCAGATGGTAACTGCAGCCATGAAATTAAAAGACACTTACTCCTTGAAAGGAAAGTTATGACCAACCTAGACAGCATATTAAAAAGCAGAGACATTGACTTTGTCAACAAAGGTCCGTCTAGTCAAGGCTATGGTTTTTCCAGTGGTCATGTATGGATGTGAAAGACTATAAAGAAAGCTGAGCACCAAAGAATTTATGCTTTTGAACTGTGGTGTTGGAGAAGATTCTTGAGAGTCCCTTGGACTGCAAGGAGATCCAACCAGCCTATCCTAAAGGAGATCAGTCCTAGGTGTTCATTGGAAGGACTGATGTTGAAGCTGAAACTCCAATACTCTGGCCACCTGATATGAAGAGCCGACTCATTGGAAAAGACCCTGATGCTGGGAAAGATTGAGGGCAGGAGGAGAAGGGGACGACAGAGGATGAGATGGTTGGATGGCATCATCAACTCAATGGACGTGGTTTGGGTGGACTCTGGGAGTTGGTGATGGACAGGGAGGCCTGGCATGCTGTGGTTCATGGGGTCGCAAAGAGTCAGACATGACTGAGCCACTGAGCTGACTGATATAATCTGCTGTTGGCTGAACCCACAGATAGGGAATCATGGATGCAGAGGACCAACTGTAAGTTTGTATGCAGATGTTCAACTGGAGAGGGGTAGCCTGTTGTTCAAGGGTCAACTGTGCAGGTCTTTCAAGTTTTCTTTACCAGATTTGTTCCTACATATTTCATAATTTTGATGTCATGATAAACAATGTCTTTAAATTCAATTTCCACTTGTTTCTTGTTGCTTAAATAAAAATTCTTTTTTGTGTATTGATCTTGTATTCAGCAACATTGCTAAACTCAGTTATTAGTACTAGTAAGTTTTTCTCTATGTAGATATCATTAGATCTGCTACCAAGAATTCATGAGTAAAGATAATTTAACTTCTTTCCAGTCTCCATGACCCATTTTTTAAAAAATCATGCTTTATTGAAGTGATTGGACCTTCTACCATGTTGTTAAATGGAAGTCTTGAAAACAAATGTCATTATATTGTTCTTAATCTTGGGAGAAAACATTCAGTGTTTTATCACTAAGAAAGATATTAGTTGTGAGTTGCTCACTGATGATTTTTATCAGCTTGAAGAATTTTCCTTCTATCCTTTACTTGCTGACAGTTTTATCATCACTGGGTGTTGAAGTTTGTCAAATACCATTGGGATGATCATATGTTTTGCTTTTAGTTTGTTAATATGGTAAATTAAATTAACTGACTTTCAAATGTTAAATCAGTCTTGCGTTCCTGGTGGATAATCTCCACATTACCACGAGTTATTATTCTTTTATATATTGTTGGATTTTATTTGATACAGTTATGTTTAAAACTTACATATCCATGTACATAAGAGTTATTAGTCTGTAGTTTTGTGGCGGGTTTGCAATATCTTTGTCTGGTTTTGGTATCAGGATAATGCTAGCCTCACAGAAAGAGTTGGGATTCATTTGGGCTGTGATAACAAAACACCAGTGGCTGGGTGGCCTATACAATTTATTTCTCACAGTTCTGGAGGCTAGCCATCCAAGATCAAGGCACCAACTGATTCAGTGTGTAACGATGGCCTGCTTTTTGGTTCATAGATGGTGCCTTCTCACTGTGTCATCACATGTCAGAAGGGGGTCCTTGTAAGGACTCTCTATGGAGTCTCTGCTATAAGGGCACTAACTGCATTCAGGAGGGCTTCACTCTCATGTCGTAATCATTTCCTAAAGACCTCACCCCCAAGGGCTGTCACCTTGGGCATTAGGGTTTAATATGTAAATTTGGGCAAATATTCAGTCCATAGTCAAATGTATTCTCTCCCCTTTAATTTTCTGGAAGGGTTTGTATAGAACTGATATTTCTTTCCTAAGTACTTGGTAGAATTCAGCAGTGAAGCCAATAAGAATTCTAGTTCTTTGTAGAGAAGTTCTTAACTCTAAATTCAATTTCTTTAATAAATATAGGGCTATTCTGGCTATCTGTTTCTTCTTGAATAAATTTATGTCTTTCATTCTCAAATTTCAAATGGGAATTTGCCCATTTTATCAAAGTCATCAAACTTATTGGTAAAAGTTGGTTCATGATATTACTTCATTACTGCTTTGATATTCATGGGGTCTTTGGTGAAGTCACCTTTTAAAATCCTGACACAGTAATTTGTTCTTCTCTCATTTTTTTCTAATTAGTCTGGTTAGAAGTTTGTAAATGTTATTCATCTTTACTAAGAACTAGCTGTTGATTCATTGAATTTCTCTTATTTTTATATTTCTTTTATTTTCATTCTGATGCTTCTCATTTCATTTCTTCTGCTTATTTTGGGTTTAATCTACTTTTCTCTTTCTAGTCTCTTAAGGTAAAAGCTAAAGACATTAAGTTCAGGCATTTCTTATTTTCTAATGTAGTCAATTATTGCTATAAATTTCCTCCTGAGTACTGCTGTAATGGCATCCCCCAGAATTCTTATATGATGAGTTTTCATGTTAATTTGCTTCAAAATACTTTCTAATTTCTCATTTACCTTTGACCCACACATACCTTATATGTGTCTTATTTAATTTTTTAATATTTCAAATATATTTCTACTATTGATTTTCAGTTTAATTCCATTGTCGTCTGAGTACAAATTTTATATGACTTGAATCCTTTGAAATGTATTGTGAATTGTTTTATGGCCTAGAATGTGGTCTATCTATCTTGATAAATGTTTCACAGAGATCAAATTGCCAACACCCGCTGGATCATTAAAAAAGCAAGAGAGTTCCAGAAAAACATCTATTTCTGCTTTGTTGACTATGCCAAAGCCTTTGACTGTGTAGATCACAATAAACTGTGGAAAATTCTGAAAGAGAAGGGAATACAAGACCCCCTGACCTGCCTCTTGAGAAACCTGTATGCAGGTCAGGAAGCAACAGTTAGAACTGGACATGGAACAACAGGCTGGTTCCAAACAGGAAAAGGAGTATGTCAAGGCTGTATATTGTCACCCTGCTTATTAACTTATATGCAGAGTATATCATGAGAAACGCTGGGCTGGAAGAAGCACAAGCTGGACTCAAGATTGCTGGGAGAAATATTAATAACCTCAGATATGCAGATGACACCACCCTTATGGCAGAAAGTGAAGAGGAACTAAAGAGCCTCTTGATGAAAGTGAAAGAGGAGAGTGAAAAAAATGACTTAAAGCTCAACATTCAGAAAACTAAGATCATGGTATCCAGTCCCATCACTTCATGGCAAATAGATGGGGAAACAGTGGAAACAGTGGCTGACTTTATTTTGGGGGGCTCCAAAATCACTGCAGATGGTGATTGCAGCCATGAAATTAAAAGATGCTTACTCCTTGGAAGGAAAGTTATGACCAACCTAGATAGCATATTAAAAAGCAGAGACATTACTCTGTCAACAAAGGTCTGTCTAGTCAAGGCTGTGGTTTTTCCAGTGGTCATGTATGGATGTGAGAGTTGGACTATAAAGAAAGCTGAGCACCAAAGAATTGATGCTTTTGAGCTGTGGTGTTGGAGAAGACTCTTGAGAGTCCCTTGCCTTGGACTGCAAGGAGATCCAACCAGTCCTTCCTAAAAGAGATTAGTATAAAATTGATGCACGAAATATCAAACACTGATACACTAAATATCATTAACAGTAGCCCATCATTTACATTAGGATTCACCGCTGGCCTCTTCCCAGTCCTCCACACCCCCACCCAAAACCATGACAGTAGTGGGCCGTCTGCCCCTCACAGCCCCTCACAAACTCCAGAGCCGGGCTCCACTGAAATCCCCTCTGCCTCCTCCCACCTGCCCAGGTGGCCTCACTGGCCGTGTTTGTCTGTCCGCTGCTGCTTTGGCAGGTGGGGAGGAGCGGGTGCAGGGGCAGCCCTGGCTCCAAGCCCAGGCGCAGGCCCTGACCTGAGTCCCACCGAGACTTCAGTGCCATCCACCTGTGGGAACCGAGCGCCCAGCCCTGCTGCCTGGTTTTGAACCGAGCCCAGCACACCCGCAGCTTCACTTCTGATCATTGCTTTGCATTTTTTTCCTATAAGAAATTTAACTTATGTCTTTGGCCGCCACCTAGAAGCCAGCATGCGTGGCCCACAGGGACCGTCCCTGCCCATCTCCTGCCCCTCCCTAGCTCCTCCCAAGGCCCCTCACCAGCTGAACCCACCCCAACCTCGCACCTTGCCTGTGCCTGTGCTCTAGTCACAACCCCACCTCCACTCCAGCTCTTACGGCTCGGGTGGGTATCACCTCCTCCAGGAAGCCCCCCCGGGTGTCCGCAGGGCCTCAGTTCACTGTCCACACTCGGATCACGGCTGCTCTTCTTCTGTCTCCCTTGGCTGGCGGGCGGGGGTGCCTTCTTCATGGCTGGGTGTCTGGCCCCAGCACAGCCTCAGCACAGAGCAGACACTTCATAAGTGACATGAAAAACTTCATGACAGCCCTCAGCAGGGGCTGTCGGGACAAGACCCTGCCTGACTTTGGGTGGCCCCCAGCACAGAGCCTCACAGGCACCCCTCAATGCGAGGTCCCCTCATGTCTCCTGTCTGTGTTTGCCCATTCCCCTGGGAGGGATCACTGAAACAGCAGCCTCCACCATCCTACCTGGACACCCAGGGGGCATCAGGGCAGAATCCTGGGTGGTCCAGCTTCAGTTCACCCGGGCAGGGGAGGGCTTGCCCCAGGAGCAGAAGGGAGACACAGGTCCTGAACAAGGGACAGGCTGGATCAGGGCGAGGCTATGCCAGAGGCCAGGATGTCCAGTGAGCCTAGCACAGCCATGGCCCCTGTGACCTGGATGCTGTCAGCCACACCCCTGGATGGGCACTCTGTGCACTGGGGCCCCTCTCCAGCCAGGAGCAGGGTGAGTACCCCTGTCCTCCAGACCCTCACGGGGAGAGGTAAGTAAAAAGGAGAGGGTGACCTTCAGAAAGAGATGGGAGAAGGTGGGGGGTCTCATCGGCACAGGCTAGTGGTGGGGCACGAGGGTGTCGGCAGGTGTTCTTTCTGCTGAGACCCTGTAGGGTGAGGAGCACTGTGCAGAGCTCCAGGGATGAGCATCCCAAAGCCCCGGAGGCGCATAAGCTCCGTGGGCCGGGGGGACAGGCTGAGGTGGCCGGAACACAGAGGAGGGTCATGGACGCAAGGCGGGGTCTGCTATAGGGGTCCAGGGGGCCCTGCGGAGTGAGGGGGTACGGCGCACCTTGGCCCCCTGGACGGTTCAGAAACCTGCAATGAGGCCATTAAGTCCAAGGTGCCACGTGGGCCTCCAAGAGTGGCCGGGACTGCGGAAGATTTGGAGTGGAGTGAGAGGGAGCGTGCCAAGGAGGACACCGGGTCTGATCCCGACCTGAGTGCCCGGCTGCATGTCCTGGTGGGCAGACGGGCCGGGAGGGCAGGGGCAGGAGCTGGGAGGGGAGACGCGTCAGGAACTCTCCACCGACGCTGTCCAGACGGGAAGCAGACCGCGTAGGCAGCGGCAGGTACAGAGGGCTGTGGGGGTGCATTCGGGGCCACACTTGGCAAGCGACCAAAGCCACTGGAAGCCTGGGGAGGGTGAGAGGATGCAGCGTAGTCCGAGCCTGGAGACCCTTTTCTGCCCGAGCCTGGGTCAGCTTTGCTGAGACGCTCGCCCCCTCACTTGTCCCCCAGCCCAGACATAGATCCTGCCTGTGGAGGATCTACGTGGAGCGTCCACGCCTGCCCCAGGCTCTCCTCCCAATTGCCACGAGCCCTTTAGTCCCTGCAATTGATCCCCAGTCTGGGGTCTAATTGCTGCCCGTCGCTGTGATCTCAGAAAAGGCTGCTGCCCATGGGGGAGCTGAGAGAGGCCGCCGCCTTCCCAAGATAAAATGAAGGAGATTTTCTCTTTCCTCCTTTGAATGGTCTGCAGGCAGGAAACCAGCAATTACCCATCAAAGAGCCCGCTTTCTGGGGCTGGGACTGCGGCGGAGAACTGGCTCAGGAGCACGGTCTCCACGTCATTGTTCTGGGGCCGAGGCTGCTGGGGTGGCGGGTCCCGCCCCTGCTCTGCATCTGAGGCCAGGAGCCCGGAAGCTGGCTGCGGCTGCAGCTGCCACCCCCACCTGCGGCGATTCCACCTGCACCAGGAAACAAAGGCCACAGTGGCTGTGAGTCTGACTCCTGGCTCGTGGCTGGGCTAGGAGGCCCTTAGCGGACAGGAGGGGGCTTGTGAGGACCCTGGGAGGGGTGAAGACAGTGCCCAGGGGAGCTGAGGGCAGCCACAGGCTGAGCGTCTCCCATCTCAGGTGGCAGAGCCCAGGGCTGAAGTGCGTTTCTGAGCCGTCACCGCCACCCGCGAGCAGGAGCCCAGGAGGAGCCTGCCCTGCCCGGGAGCCTCCTGGCTCCTTCCTTCAGCCAGGAGCCGCACAGCACCAGGGCCTCCGGGTCAGGGGCTGAGCTGGGGCCAAGGTCCGCGGAGAGCTGCAGCAGCACTCCCGGGGTCCACCGCTCTCTGCAGCCTTCAGGGCAGGAGCCTGGGTTTGCAGAAGCTGTTTGCTATTAGGCCTGCCTCCCCAGCAGACCCCAACCCCAACCCTCACCCTTCTCTCCAGGACAAGACCCAGTCCCGGGTGCCCCTGCCCGGGGCCTTGTCAGCCCTCGGTCCATATAGGTCTTTGTCTGCATGCCTCCCAGGGCCTCTGAACGCCCCTTCTTCTCAGGGAGATGGTGGGGGACAGGTGCAGGTGAAATGAGCACATGGGCCACCGGGGACCAGAAGCAGGGCCCCGTCCCACAGCAGCTACAGGACCCACAGGAGCCACTCGCTGGGCCTGTTTACTCATCTGTGGGTGACAGCTGTGACACCCTTCCCATGGGGCATGGGGGTGCCCAGCGCCGCTCCAGCAGCGGATAAACACCCCTAAAGTCATGGCCCAACTGTCCAAGAGCTGCCTGCAAGGGGTGGGGAGCTGCTCAGACAGGTCCTGGCAGATGGAAAGGGACCCCTCCTGGACCCAGCAACCCCCCAAGTTCCCTTAGGCCCACAGAGACACCCCCTTCCATTCTGGAGGGCCTCCCCCACACCACTCAGGGGAGGCTGTGAGGTCACTCACTCATGGACGCTGGCCCTGGGGGTTTGGGGTGAGGACACCCGGCTGCCCACAGGGGCTCAGTGATGCTCCGTCCAGGTGAAGGCTGATGCTGAGCCTGGCGCTCCAGGACCTGGGACCCGGGCCCTCGGTTTGGAGGCTGGTCCGCTTCCCATCCCAGCCTGCACACGGGGCTTGTCCCTGCCACCTGCCCTACGCTGTCCATCAGGTTCCAGACCCCCGAGACTTCTGCTGCCCACTAGCTGTGTGCCCGTGGCGGGGACCTGGCTGCTCTGAGCCTCACACCCAGGTGCCCTCCAGCCTTGGTGGAGTCGTCCTGCCCCTTGCATACATGTGGTCACTTTATACGGATGATCCTCAAGGCCATCCCTGCCCTTGCTGATCGTGTGGCAGATCCCTCCCCCATCTCCTGGTGGAAGGCTCCACAGAGGGAGAGTGACCGAGTGCGTGAAGGTCTCGTGCAGGGCGGCGGTGGAGTCAGCATCTGAAACTCCAAGGCCGGGCTCCAGCCACCACCCCGACACTCTCCACACCTGTAGGTGGGTCCCGGGACCAGGCCTCCCAGAATGGAACGACTGAGTCCTGGGCCTGGAGCCCCTGCCGGCCTGTCGTTCATTTGTTCATCCTGATACGTGCATGATGCCATCCTTCAGGACCCGGGTGCCCCTGAGCCTCCCACCCCAGCGTCTGGGAGCTGCTTTCTCAGTATAAAGTGGATTTATTAGAGCACCTCCATGGGGTTATTTTGAAATAAAAGCAAGTGTGTCCAGCCCCCAAGAACCCCAGCAGGCACACCTCTAACTGTCCTCCACCCACACAGGTGAAGATGGAACCTCAGAGAGGTGAAGCAGCTCGCCCAGAATCACACAGTGAGAAGAGCCAGAGTCGGGGGTCTACACCAGTTCTGTGTGAGCCCCGAATCCCAGACTTGTTCACTTGTCCAGTCATCTGTCTGCTGAGTCTTGCTTCCACCAGTGGGCCCAACCGAGTGCTCATGACTGTCAGCCTTGCCCGGCACCCAGCAGTGCTCCCCACACAGCGTTACCTCTGAACTGGCCTCGAGCTGGACCAGAGAGCTCGGGACCTGCAGCACAGGATGACGACACGCTTTACTCTTCACCAAAAAAGACTACCCCGGGGGTCCTGAAGGCACCGGGGTCTCCATGCCCTTCTTCCATCTCAGCCCACAAATGGCGTCTACACATCTGAGCACAGAGGCTGCCCACCACCCTGCAGGCACTGTCCACGGGTCATCAAGACCACACCCGGCATGCCCCTGCCCCAGCCCTAGGAAAGGTGATGCCTGAATTAAAATTCAATTAATAGTGGCATTCTTCTGGAATACTGCCAATGCTATAGAGAGCTACTGTCGGCTGGAGGGGCCGCAGGGGCAGGCAGGGGCAGCAGAAGGTCCGTGGGGGAATGGCTCCCCCTTGCCAGAGTGAGAAGTAAAGAGCCTGGTGGTGGGCTTGGCTTCTTCCATGGTTCTCCAGAAGCCCACAGGTTTTCCAGGCACCCATTGAGGCAGACACAGCACGGGCTTGGGCAGAGGAGCAAGGACAGGGGGACAGTGACCAGTGGCCATCTGGGCCCCAGTAACCCATCACACCCCTTCTGCCCTCCGCTGCCTCCCATCTACCCCACCTAGACGCACCTTCCTCCCGGTGTTTGGCTGACCTATGAGAACTGGAAGCTGAAGGACAGCCCTGATTCCGCGGGGCTCCCAAGGTGGGTGCAGATTCCTCCCAGGAGCTCCCTATAACCTCCCCGTGTGGCCCTTGTGCCTGATCAGGGTGGTGAAGCCAGCTGGTCATGGCACCAAATAACACTGGTGGTGGCACCGGCAGTGTGCATGGCATGGGGGGATTTGGTTTGGGCCTTGGTGACAGAGCAACTGCTGGCAATGCAGAAACTGGAGACACGGTGACCCGAGTGTTTCCGGGCGCAGGCCGCGCAATGTCCAACGAACGCACAAAAGGGGGGCCCACCCTGTGATCTGAAAACCTATTTCTCCGAGAGGACCTTCTGCCGGATCTGGGGCCGCGGCAGGTCACCATCCACAGAACCACAGGGCCGAGGGGCGCTCATCACTGATGTATCCCTTGGCGTCTCCCGGATCTGAAGATAAACACTTTTAAAAATAGGGATGAGTCAAGAATTTTCTTTCCCCTCAAGCGAAGTCTCCTGGACAGATGGCGAGATCTCTGTGATGGATTAGACGCTCTGGCAGCTCCTCCCCGGCTCCTCACAGCCCAGCGAGATTCATCTTCTCCCGGCATTATTTCTTTCTTCTAAAGGTTATTTTTAGTGTTCTTGGAAAGATCTGACTGCAGACACGAGCACTGCGCGGGCCCCAATCTGCTAGGCTGCTCTGTGTCTACACCTAGCCCTGTAAGGGGCAACAGGGGCGCACCGGCCATGAGCCACTCCTTACATTCAAATCAAAGTAGCAAGGAACGAGACGGAAACTTCCTTCTCCCGCCACACCCTCCACAGGCCAGGCACACAGCCGCCTCACGTGGCCAGCAGCTACCCTGTCAGATGACCCAGAAAGAGAGCATTCCTCAGCTCAGAAGTTTCCATCAGAGGGCTTTCATGGACACAGGTCACAGGACCCCAGGCCTCCTGCAGGCTGAGGGTGCATCCTGGCCCACTTGTCCACAGCCTCGGGGCTTTGCAGGGTGTGCAGAGAAGAGCAGAGTCTGGCCTGCCTACCGTGGGCGCTTCCCCCGATCTCTGCAAACCTCCCCAAGCCTGTGCTTCTGCGGCCACAGGCCTTCCTTTCCAGCAGGACACCCTACGAGAAGCCAGTGTTCACCATGGTATTAAGGGCAGGAGGGGCGAAACACATCAGCCAAACATGATTAATGCATTTGCCCTTTTAATGAGGGCTGTGGTGTCTTAAACCAGGGTGAGACTCTTGGGAACGGGAAGTCATTCCAGGCACTGATAGGATAAATGGGATTTGGGGAACCCCTTCTCCACCTGCAGATCAAAGCACCTGGGTTCTGAACCGATTATCTGAGTGTGTCTTGTGTGTGTCAGTTGCTCAGTTCTCTCCAACTCTTTGCGACCCCATGAACCATAGCCCACCAGGCTTCTCTGTCCACGGGATTCTCCAGGCAACAACACTGAAGTGGATTGTCATTCCCTTCTCCACGGGATCTTCCTGACCCAAGGATCAAAACCCCGTCTTCTGTGTTGCAGGCAGATTCTTTACCATCTGAGCCATCAGGGAAGCACATATAGTGTCACCCCAAATATCTCCTGCACAGACTGTGTTCCAGGCTCCGTACCCAATGCCAGGGTGTGACAAAGCGACACGGGACATGGCCTCCAAACACAAAAGTGCAACCAGGCACTGGCCTGGGGTGGCGGGCTCTCCTCTCCCATTCACAAGTGAAGAAGATGAAGGTCCATAAGAAGAGGGGCAGACAAAGGCAGGCGGAGCTGGCTGAGACAGACACAGCCACAGGGCGAGGGCTGAGGCTCAAGTCAGGACTCCATCAGCAAGCCCGTCTCACGAGGCCCATGGGCACCGAGTGTCCAGTGTGCTTCCAGGCCCATGCTGACACAATCTGTGATCTATTCCGGGGCTGAGCACAGCTCCCACCCCCCACCAGAGGTCTAGAAGTAAAAGATGACCCAGACACACACTCACATAACTCACAGGCCCACCCAGCACCTCTTCTGAGCACCTACTAAGCGTGAATGCTATGCTCTGCATTAATTGAGAAAAAATGCACAACCTAGAAGTCAAGAGTTACGTTTTATGTGGACTTTTTGAGGACCCAAGCCTGGGAGGCTGAGAGTGACGTTGAGGCTCTCTGATGGCTGAGAGACTGTTCCAAAGAGGTAACAGAGGAACCACGTTGTACAGCAGTTTTGGAAGAAAAACGAGGTAGTTGGAACATCAAAAGATTACTGTTAATTAAAAAAAAAAAAAAAACAGACATCTCAAGTTAATGAATTTAGCACTTTTCTATGTATGGGAAGATGCCAGGAGTCCGGGATCCTTGAAATCACTTGTTTGATATGTGCCTTTATCTAGGGCTGGTATCCTACAGTCAGGGACGGCTGCAGCATCCTTTGTTTCCTGACAGCAGGTGACATACTTTGTCCACAGCTGCACGATCGCATGTCACCTCAGTCACCAGGTAGCCCTTTGAGAACGACAGTGTATCAGTCATCTACTACTGTGGAACAACTTAGCCCCAAACGGCATCTGATTACCCCACAGACCCAGTGAATGGGATCTGGCTATGCCTCTGCTGGGTCCCCCCCAGGCTGCACTGAGGATGTCCGCTGTGCAGAATGCCCACTGAGGCTGTGGTGAGCGTGCCTCCAGGCTCCCACGTGGTTGTGGACAAGAGGCTGTCCCTCGTGGACTTGGGCCTGGGGCCCCTCCCACCCACACGGCAGCTGGCTCCATCCCAGTAGGTGATGACAAGAGAGGACAAGAGGGTCCAGGAACAGATGGCATCATGGTCTCTGTACCTGGTCCTGAAAGTGCCACCCTCACGTCTACTGTTTTCTGTTGGTTAGAAGCAAGTCCCTGGGCCCAGCCCACCCTCAGAAAGAGAGGGCACGAGTGCATGAAAATTGGGAGGTGGATGGGATGGGGAGGGTGGGGAGGGGGCGAGGCGATCACTGGGGCCATGCTAGAAGCAGCTTCCAAAAGACTTCATCCAGCCTCATGTTACACATGGGGAAACTGAGGCCCAGAGAGGTCAGGGGCCCTGTCCGCAGCTGCACAGCTGGTCACTGCAGATCTGGAACAGGAGCCCAGCCCAAGGCTGCTTGTCACCTACAGATATCTGCGAGGCCTCGGTGGCGGCGTGAGCTGTCGCTCCCGGAGCACAGATTCCCAACTTAAAATGAGTTGTGACATTTCCTAGTGCACGCAGGGCCCTGGCAAAATGGAAAAGATTTCATAAATATGTAAATCGCTGTGTCCTGCTTCCCCAAGGAGGGCGGCTCAGCACCGTCCTCCCCTGCCTCCCTCACACCCCACTCCCTCGCAGATGCCGTAAGAGGATCAGCCACAGGCTTTGTAATGAAGTTAGAGTGGAGCTGGGAGCGTAATCCAACTGGAGTGGGTGGCTGCACCACCCCCTCCAGCCTTCCTGGAGGACTGAGCGGCCATGTAGGAGCTCAGGCCCACCCAGCCTCTGCGACAGCCCTGGGGACACGCTCCGCTCTGGGTCCCCAGAGAGAAGAGAGAAGAGAGGACTTGGACAGGACCCGCCCACCCTCCTGAGCTGACAGGTGATAATCGGAGGCCAGGGCGCCTTTCCCAAGGACAGACAGCTGCATGGGGGCAGAGGGGAATCCAGAGCCCGTCTATGGGCCCCTGTCCCCCCATCCTATGTTGAAACAAGATGCCTTAACTCAGTAAAGGCCCAGGGCACACCCTCCGGCCCTCGGGCCACACCGCCACACCTGTGACACTGGCCATTCTGCACCACCCACGCTGGCCAGCGAAGCGGAAAGTGTCACCTCTGTGGTCACTGAAGACACAGAGGCAGTGTGCTCTAGGAAGGAGCCAGGGCCTCTCTCCGGCCTGAATTATCTTTGTTGCCCCACCTTCCACTAGAAGCCCCTTTGGGTCTATGCCAATTCCCACCATCGTCTTCCATCCCATTACCCCTGCAATAAGCCGGCGTGTTGGGGGTGCGGGCATCATCACCAGGACTGCACAAGGCTTGAGCACATGCAGTCTGAGACCCACACTTTTTCCTTCGTGCTCTCATCCGTCGGTTCAGCAGTATTTTTTGAGCACCTACTCTGTGTGGGCTGCTGGGAAGTTGGAGATGAGCAAGGTAAATGTCTCTGTCTCCGAGAAGCATCCTTCCCGTCTGCGGCAGAGGCGTTCATCAGGTGAAGAAAGGCCCAATCCACCTCAGTTGCATAGCAGGAGGGGCAGGGGCAGGCCAGGTGGGCTTCCTGGAGGAAGGGGCCTTGCAGGGACATCTGGAAAGTAGTCAGGAAGCACATCCCAGAGGAGCAATGGTGAGCAAAGGCAAAGGTGGGGAAAGTGGGATGATCACAGGGCCCCGAAAGAAGTTGGAGACGGGCATGTTGCCTAGGGCAAGAGCTGCCAGAACAGCCCCATGGGTGCTGCCCAGGCACACTCAGCGGTGTTCTTAGGAGGGCTGTAACCTGCAGAAAGAAACCCTACCTCTCTGAGCCTTGCTTCTCTCCTCCAGGAAATGGGAAGCTCTGGGCTGAGGAAGGGGAGACGTGCTCTGCCGCAAGCACCTTCCTCGCACCTGGAGGATACTTTCCAGTCCCCTCTGTGCCAGGCCCAGGCAGGGGAGCTCTCCAGAACCCAGGCCAGCCTCCTGGTCCTGCTGGCAGCCTCCGGTGCTTCCGAGAACCATCTGGAGGGCTCTCATCACAGAGCAGAGTGTTTCCCTCCAAACCAGTTGGCATCCAGGAGCCGCCATGGAATTTAATCCCAGTCCAGAAATACGCACTGAATCTGGCCCAAGGCACACCCCCAGCCGTGGAACAAGCCTTGGCATTTCCAAATGACTGCGTTTGTCGCCAGTCCTGTGTGACTGTCCGTCCAAATGGGTGCAGGGCAGACGGAGGGGTTGGGGGTTCCACAACCAGCCCCGTGTCCCCAACATGAGACGTGGGTGTGAATTCTGGCTCTACCAGGGCGGACAACACAATGGGAGTCAGGCAGAGGCCACCAGGCTGGGCTAGGCTGACCCGCCCTCAAGCCTGGCATGGGGTTGGGCGGCTAACATCACCTCCTGAAACATTTTCTCTACCTGTAGAACAGGTAATAATACTTTCCCTGCAATGTTGTTATAAGCTTTAAATGAAATAATATATGCAAAGGCTTTGCAACTCTGCAAAGGCAGATGCTGAACTAACAGCAGCTAAAAACAAAGCCCTATTTCCTGGGTTTCCTAGTTGGCCAAGTGAGACTGTTCTTGCTCCAACGAGGTGCTATGGGGAGGGCTCCTGGCCCAAATTCTAGAGCGGAAGGACCCAGCATCCCTGACCTGCTGCTGCTGATGCTGCTGATGCTGCTGCTGCTGCTGGTGCTAAGTCGCTTCAGTCGTGTCCGACTCTGTGCGACCCCAGAGATGGCAGCCCACCAGGTTCCCCCGTTCCTGGGATTCTCCAGGCAAGAACACTGGCGCAACCAAATCTCCTTGCCTCTCATTGGCTCTCACTGGGTCACATGACCATTCATCAACCAATCCCTGCCAGCATGGGAATGCACTACCATGATTGGCTGAGGCCTGAGTCACGTGTTCCAGGAGAGGCTGTCAATTTTCCCTGAATCAGGTGGACTGAGAGTGGGGAGGGGAAGACAGGTGGGCGCCCCAACATGAGGCCTTGCATTGACCAGAGCTCCTGGGGAGAACTGCACCTCCGTTTCCCCCTGACTTCCCAGCATCTCCCCGGTGGTCTAGCGCAGCTCCACTGCAGTGTCCTCCCCGGGCTCATTTCCCAATTCACTGTGGCTAAAGGGAGGCATCCAGGGCAGAAGAGGGTGGCGGGAATACAGAACACCCTGAGGACCACAGAAAGGGGCCGTGGGTGTCCCTGCTCCGCCTCCTGCATCTTGTGTGCAGGGAAAGGGAGCCCAGCAAGGCGGAGGAACCCGCCCCGGGTCGGAAGGCAGCACTCCGCTCCACTGGCCCTGGAGAGGCAGACATCTCCAAGCCAAGCCAGGCTCACTCCCCAGAAGGCTGCAGGAGAGCGCTGGCTGCCCAGGGGAGCACGCTTGGCCGCCTGTCACCTCCCCGGGGCCTCTGAAGGCGGAATCTGCTTGCACTGCGACCCTTTTGAATGAAGACTGGGGAAGCTGGCAGTGCGGGTGGGAGGCAAATGTGAGTCATTCCCCGAGGAAATGCAGAGAGCTGAGGATCTCAGCTGGAGGAGGAAGCAGAGGGAGAGGAGAGGAAGGAAGAGGAGGAGGATGGACAGGAAGGACGGGGAGGACCAGAAGTTGGGAGGGAATTTCAACTCAGAAATCTGGAGGCTGGAGAGGACAGTCAGCTGCTTCAAGGTCACCTTGGGGCCCCAGACTCCTGGGCCAGGTGATCTGGGCAGAGAAAGGAGACCTAGGCTCGCCTTTGCTCACAGGTGGGGACTAGGGAGGGGGACCTACCCAGAAGGATGGAAAATGGGTTGTGGGCAAGCTGAGAGCCGTGAAGGATGTTTTATGGGAAGGACACTGCGGAAAGCAAGGCCCCTGACGCCTGCTCTGCGGCTGATATCAGACCACAAGGCTGTGAGATACACCCAGAGTCTTGCCTTTCCTCTGATGGAGAAACTGAGGTTTCCTGAGCCTTGGTTGCTTTCAGGCTGTGAAGATACCACCAAATGAGATTAATCTTTCTCATCTCCCTTGAAAACCTTTAGAAATTCACTTGACTTCCATAGATGAGCCACTTGTAAAACTCCTCCTTCTTCCTGGTAGGTGTGCTAGGTGGCTTTGTCTCTGCTGGGAGTTCCCCAGGGAAGACAGAGAGAGAGTGTGTGTGTGCATGTGTGTGTGTGTGTGTAGTTCCCCAGGGAAGACAGAGTGTGTGTGTATTTGTGTAGTTCCCTAGGGAAAACTCTGTGTGTGTGTGTGTGTGTGTGTGTGTGTGTGTGTGTGTGTGTGTAGTTCCCGGGAAGACAGAGAGTGTGTGTGTGTGTGTGTGTGTGTGTGTACGTGTAGGTCCCTAGGAAAGGCAGAGTGTGTGTGTGTGTGTGTGTGTGTAGGTCCCAGGGAAGACAGAGTGTGTGTGTGTGTGTGTGTGTGTGTAGTTCCCAGGGAAGACAGAGTGTGTGTGTATTTGTGTAGTTCCCTAGGGAAGACTCTGTGTGTGTGTGTGTGTGTGTGTGTGTGTGTGTGTGTAGGTCCCCAGGGAAGACAGTGTGTGTGTGTATATTTGTGTAGTTCCCTAGGGAAGACTCTGTGTGTGTGTGTGTGTGTGTGTGTGTGTGTGTGTGTGTAGGTCCCCAGGGAAGACAGTGTGTGTGTGTATATTTGTGTAGTTCCCTAGGGAAGACTCTGTGTGTGTGTGTGTGTGTGTAGGTCCCCAGGGAAGACAGTGTGTGTGTATTTGTGTAGTTCCCTAGGGAAGACTGTGTCTGTGTGTGTGTGTGTGTGTGTGTGTGTGTGTGTGTGTAGGTCCCCAGGGAAGACAGTGTGTGTGTATTTGTGTAGTTCCCTAGGGAAGACTGTGTCTGTGTGTGTGTGTATTAGTGTAGTTCCCTAGGGAAGACTGTGTGTGTATGTGTGTGTGTGTGTGTGTGTGTAGTTCCCAGGGAAGACAGAGAGAGTGTGTGTGTGTGTATAGTTCCCAGGGAAGACAGAGAGTGTGTGTGTGTGTGTGTGTGTGTGTGTGTGTGTAGGTCCCTAGGAAAGGCAGACTGTGTGTGTGTAGTTCCCAGGGAAGACAGAGAGAGAGAGAGAGTGTGTGTGTGTGTGTGTGTGTAGGTCCCTAGGAAAGGCAGAGTGTGTGTGTGTGTGTGTGTGTGTGTGTGTGTGTGTGTAGATCCCTAGGAAAGGCAGGGTGTGTGTGTGTGTGTGTGTGTGTGTGTGTGTGTACGTGTAGGTCCCTAGGAAAGGCAGAGTGTGTGTGTGTGTGTGTGTGTGTAGGTCCCCAGGGAAGACAGAGTGTGTGTGTATTTGTGTAGTTCCCTAGGGAAGACTCGTGTGTGTGTGTGTGTGTGTGTGTGTAGGTCCCCAGGGAAGACAGTGTGTGTGTGCATATTTGTGTAGTTCCCTAGGGAAGACTGTGTGTGTGTGTGTGTGTGTAGGTCCCCAGGGAAGACAGTGTGTGTGTATTTGTGTAGTTCCCTAGGGAAGACTGTGTGTGTATGTGTGTGTGTGTGTGTGTGTGTGTGTGTGTAGTTCCCAGGGAAGACAGAGAGAGTGTGTGTGTGTGTGTGTGTAGTTCCCAGGGAAGACAGAGAGTGTGTGTGTGTGTGTGTGTGTGTAGGTCCCTAGGAAAGGCAGAGTGTGTCTGTGTGTGTGTGTGTGTGTGTGTGTGTGTGTGTGTGTAGTTCCCAGGGAAGACAGAGAGAGAGTGTGTGTGTGTGTGTGTGTGTGTGTAGGTCCCCAGGGAAGACAGTGTGTGTGTGTATTTGTGTAGTTCCCTAGGGAAGACTGTGTGTGTGTGTGTATGTGTGTGTGTGTAGGTCCCTAGGAAAGGCAGAGAGTGTGTGTGTGTGTATGTGTGTGTGTGTGTGTGTGTGTGTGTGTATTTCCCAGGGAAGACAGAGGGTGTGTGTGTGTGTGTGTAGATCCCTAGGAAAGGCAGGGTGTGTGTGTGTGTGTGTGTGTGTGTGTGTGTAGGTCCCCAGGGAAGACAGAGAGAGAGTGTGTGTGTGTGTGTGTGTGTGTGTGTGTGTAGTTCCCAGGGAAGACAGAGAGAGAGTGTGTGTGTGTGTGTGTGTGTGTGTGTAGGTCCCTAGGAAAGGCAGAGTGTGTGTGTGTGTGTAGTTCCCAGGGAAGACAGAGAGTGTGTGTGTGTGTGTGTGTGTGTGTAGTTCCCAGGGAAGACAGAGAGTGTGTGTGTGTGTGTGTGCGCGCGCACGCACACTGGGGTGAAGGGTCCCCGCTCTTCTGGACGTGCACAACCTTGGACAAGTTGACAAGCACAGCTTGGAGACAGAGAGCCTGCTCCCCACGGCACACAGGTCCTAGAGAGCGGAGTCTGAGGGTCCCTGGCTCACCCCTGAAATGCAGGCTCGGTGGAATCTTGTGCCAAGCAAAGCTGGCCACCTGAAAATGCCCAGGCCCTGCCAGAGTGCCAGGGTGCCAGCAGGGTGATGGGCCTGGGGTGGGAGTAGGGTGCTGGGAGAGTCATGGCCCTGGGGGCAGGGCCACAGGCCTGATGGGGATGGCCTGAGGGCTCCCCCTCCACCCCGGCGTGGCCTCCTGGGAGCAGGCACCGCCCTGCGCAGGTGGGCAAGGGGAGACTGAGGCCACATGGCTCGCCGTCCTGGGAAGTGGGACGGGCCCGCATCCAGGGAAACTCTCGCAGCACCATTTCAGCAGAGCAGAGCGCCTGCCTTCAGCCCCTCAGTCACTGTGTGGTGGAGCCTTCACTCGGAAGATGGACTCAGCCTCCCCCTGGCCTCCCTGCCTCCACCCGCTGTCCTCTCTGGGGCTTCTGAGACATTCTGAACTGCACAGGGGGGCTCGCTGTGTACCAGGCTCCACTCCAGCGTGGCTGACCCCCGCTCCCTCACTCTGCTGCAGCTGGGGCATTCCGGTCGTTTATGGATGAGGCTCAGGACAGAGGCTGTGTGGCCTGCCCGTGGCAACACTGCCTGGAAAGGCGGAACCAGAACTGACCCCATGAGGCTCAGCCATGGCCAGTCCCATCTGGGAAGAGAGCCCTCTGGGTTGAAACCCCTCAGGCCATCCCCAGGGCCTGCTGCTGGGCCACACACCAGACCTGCAAACGCAGGGGCCCAGGCCATCTCCTGCTCCAAGCCCTGTGGAGCTCCACGCTCGTGGAGCCTTCCTTCTCCGCTCTCAGCAGGCTCGCCTCCAGTCAGCAGTTCCTGGCTGAGGACCCCACCCTCACCCTCAGACCCCAGCTCATTCATCAGTCAGCAAGTATTAAGGAGCACCTAGTCCATGCTAGGAACCGGGGGTCCATTAGGGACCAGGAAGGAATAAACAGAGAAGCAGTGAGCACATCCCCGCCCCCCCCACCCAGGGCATATTGTGAGCTGGAGCCACCTGTGGCAGGGGTGGGGCGGGAGGGGGCGGGGCCGCATCCATCAGGCTTAGAGGCTTTGCCTGCCTCTCATGAGGGCTTCCCTGTGGCTCAGACAGTAAACAGTTTGCTGCAACACAGGAGACCAGGTTTGATCCCTGGGTCGGGAAGATTTCCTGGAGAAGGGAAAGGCAACCCACTCCGGTATTCTTGCCTGGAGAATCCCATGGACAGAGGAGCCTGGCCGCCTACAGTCCATAGGGTTGCAAAGAGTTGGACAGGACCGAGCAACTCACACACACAAGGGAGTGATGCACTCTGACTTGTGCCTATAAAAGGTGATCCGGGCTATTGCCCGGCAGAGAGTGAGAGCCGGGGAGCAGCGGGACTGGGCAGCAGCAGCTGAGACACCGAGAAGTGGGCGCAGCAAGAGGGCTCCCTCAGGCTTGGCAGGACCTGGAGGCGGATGGGATGCAGAGAGCCAGGGACGTGAGGACAGACTCAGTTGCCAGCTGAGAGAGGGCCTTGGAGACCGAGCCATGGGTGGGGAGGCCCAGGGGAGGAACTGGCTCGAGGTGGAAGCAGGGGCTCCGTTGTAAACAAGTGAAGTTGAGAATGGACTCTCCCAGAAGCCAACACCTCCCCAGCCCTAGGAGGTTCCCGGCTGGAGAAAATCTTGGGGTCCTGCACCCCAGGCCTGGAAACCATGTCTCCCACAATGATCACTTCTCGCTTCCTTGGATTCAGTTCAGCAACTCAACTCCCCGGTGTCGCTAGAATTTTCCCACCAGACTTAAGGCCCCCAACAAGTCTCATCCTCACAAATGTCTTCAATGGAACCCCAGGCCCAAGGCAGGTCCAGCCTCCTCAGCCCCTATGTCCCCTGTGGTCAGCTCCCAGGCTCCCAGCACAGACGGGGAAGGGCTGGCCCTGTCCGGGGTCTCCCTCCTGCTGCTGGCACCCAAGTGGCCCTTCACACCACCCGCCACCACCCTGCGACCTCTCGTTCCCCTCCCCCAGGGTACAGCTTGTCCACCACTTCCCAGGACTAATTAAGAAATCAGACCTCAAAAGCACTGTGATGACTCCAAATTAGTGTAAAAATGTTAATCAATTTTATTTGTAGGTGCTCCATGTTGCAGATGAAATGCTTTGGCCTTCTCAGCATCCTTGTGATGTCGACTGGAGGGCCCAGTGGCTTTTCCAAGGTCAAGCCTGCATGGAAGGCCGGGTGGAATGGATCTCAGTCTGGCAGGCCTGTGGGTTGGCACCTGCTTCCGCACCCACAAGCCCTTGCAGGCTCCCGGGTCAGATCAACACGCGGGGCGCCTCTGCTGGGCTCCGGAGGCGCACGCGGCGCGCCTTTTGCAGCCTGGGTAATTGGGCGCGAGAAGCACAAATACTTGGTTCAAACGCTGGGAAGTGGAAAATTTTCTAATCTGTCAGGCAACGTCTCCCTTTCTCCTTTTTACATTTTTTTTCCCCCAACAGGAAAAGACTTTCCATTTGGACTCCTTCCGATGCAGATGTGTGAAGACTCTGGGAGCGACATCTCGGGGATGGAGCATCTTCTATTGATCGGGAAGCACGCGCAGCACCGTGCGGCGGAAAGCCAGCCGCGGGCCCTCAGCGCCCCCTGGGAGCCGGAGCCGGTACTGCGTCGGCGGGGACGGGAAGGCCCAGGGGAAGGAGGCGGCAGCGGGTCCTCTCTGCCGGAGAGTGGGGGACGCGGAGGTGGCCCAGCCCTGCCTGCCCATCCTCAGGGGCAGAACACTTCAGCACTCTGGTCTCCCCCTTCAGCACCAGTAAAATTGGGGTAAAGCCAGTACGCAACCCAGATTTCAGATTACGTCCTTGACCTTCAGAAAGCATCTCTCTGCGTCCTTGGTGGGCTGAGATTCACACGCACAGCGGCTCAGAGGAAGTGAGCAGATCATGAGCGCCCTGCACAGGGCTTCCTTGTGCTTGGTGATAGACACAGCCACCCTCGGGCCCCTCGGGTCTGAGGAGCAGGTGGCAGAGGCAAGAACAAAGCCCAGGGCCGCGACTCCGAGTCTGAGCATCTGGCATGAAGGCTGCCTGGTAGGAGCAGGGAACCCCAGTTATGGGCATGCGTCTCTGACCTTCCACCAGACAAGCCTCCCCAGTGCCCAGACATCCTGCTGGCCACCCCCCGCAACGCCCCTCCGCACTGCGGGCCTGCCTCTGGGTCGGTGCAGGGGTCCTCCAGGCACAGAGAGGAGGTGTGCAGCCCAAGACCAAGCTCCGCCCCACTGCAACAGGGGTCCCCAGACACCTCACGCCTGGGCTCCAGTCCACCTCTGCCGTCAGCACACGTGTCATTCTGGGCTTCAGTATCCTCACCTGTGAACTGGGGACGCAGAGCATGAGACCCTTGGCTCCCCACACCAGCCCTGCAGGGTGGGCTGTGAGAACAAAGATGGACCCATTTTACAGATCAGGAAACTGAGGTCCAGGCACAAGAGGTGATTTGCTCAAGGCCTCAGCATGTCGAAGGATTCACAACAGGGGCCTGGTCCCAGGCAAAACGCTTCAACCAAAAGAAGAGTGGAGGACCAGTTGGTTCACTGGGGTGGCCCGGTCACCTCAGAAGCTTTGGTGGGCACGTGTCACCCAGGCCTGGACTGGGTGTGTCCGGAACCTGAGCTGGTTCTGGCCCGGGAACAGAAGCCCCTGTGGTCTGAGCACAGAGTGGGCAACTGGCCGGCACGGGTCGGTGCAGCCAGCAGAGCACAGTGGCAGAGCCGGGGCCCTGCTGCTCCGTCAGGGATGCACGAGCCAGCAGCTCCCAGCCCGTTCCTCTGCTCCCCCGGGTGAACGGAAACCCCAGCTCAGATTCTTCTTTTTAAAAACCCCAAACAACCCAAAGCGACCACTTGTCTTCTAAACAAGAAGCTGCACGAGGCAGGGGGGTGTGGGGAGTGAATCCACCGTCACGTCAGCGGTTACAGTGACTCAGGCCCGAAAAGGCTGCTTTATAAGAAACCATCCATCTGAGTTAGGGAGCAACTCTCGGGGAATGGACGGGGCTTTTAGAAGTTCACGTAAGTGACTCTGCCCTCTGTCTCCACGCGGCAGCCGCAGCGGGCCGGGGCGGGCTTCTCCATCAGCAGAGGACAGGGTGTGGTCAGGCCCCAGGCTCCAGGCTCTGGCGGGTACAGGAGTTAAGACCCCCGAGGGTCACTGAGGACCAGAATTCTCGCCCACAGCTCTGCACGGAGGGGTTCCAGGTTGCAGGAGAGCCATGAAGGCAGAGCCGGTCTTCAGTCCCCAGGGTATCTGGGCTCATGGCCCAGGGGTCCACACACCCACCCTGGCCTATCCACTCTGACGCCCAAACCCCAGGGCCCCTGACGACCACAGAATTAGATTGTAACTGATGTGACGTTTGTGGTTCAGCCTCTGTCTCTCCCAGACCTGGGCTCCCGTACACAGCCCCCTCGGCCGGCTCACTGGTGGAGCCCAAGGGCCCAGCACACACCTGGTCTCCGTGAACATCTAAGACCCCAAAGGCTGAGGCCCTGCTCCCTCCTCCCCCTGCGTGTCCACCAGCCTTTACAGACCATGGTCTGCAAAGCCATGGCCCTGCCTTGCAGTCCTCACCAAGGAGCAGGGTTTCCAAGCAACAGGGTCACAGTCGCACTCCCGAAGCACGTGCAGACACACGCTCACACGCATGCGCACACATACACGCACACCCCCTGGTTCACTTGTGTCATGAAACGTGCCAAGGACCCGGCCCAGCCCCCTGGTTGCGGTGAGATGTCAGAGGACCTGGAGGAGGCATGCACGGAGCCCAGGCCATGCCCAGCCAGCCTCGAGCAGAAGGACGTTGTTTCAGGGATAAAGACCTGCCCGCGTGCAACGTCGCCCCCAGGCTGCAGGCCAGCCTGACTTTCCTGTCCTCGTCTGTGTCTCTGGGAACCCTGTCAGTTGTTCCCAACCTCCCAGGCAACTGTAAGCTTCCAGGCCCCCTTGTGAAGAGGTGTGACCCTGAGGGAGGAGGGAGATGCAGCTCCCCAGGGTGCCCTGTCCCCCATCCCACTGTGAACAAGGCTTCGGGGAATCTTCCATGTTCACCTAGAGTCAGGTGCCCATTTGGCAGGTTGGGGTCCCCAAAGGATGAGGGGCATCCTCCCAGGGACCACAGAGACCCTTGGCCACCTGGAGAGCTCATTCAAGGGGACCCTGTTTCCTGGAGGCTGGGAGAAAGAGGGCCGTGAGGGAGAAGTCACCATGGCAACGCCTTGGAGAATGGAGACTGCTTCCTTTCCCTTCTAGTCAATTAAAGGGCCATTTCCAGGGTCCCTACTATGCAAGAGCCTGGGCTAAGGGTGCTCAGGGCAGGGCTGGGGTTGAGACGATGGGGAATAATCTGTCCCCCACCCTGAAAGCCTCCTACTCTGCAGAACATCACATGGCCTCACACACAGCAGACCTGGTCATGGAGTCCTGCATGCAGCAGGCGCTCAATGGATGCTTGCTGAATTGAAGATAAAGGGCAAGTGAGCATATTAATGCCTATGCACAGAGCATCTCTCATCTGTAAGTTTCCCCAAGGTGAGGGTCAGATGTGATAGAAACACCTGGCCCAGGTGACAAGACAACTCCACGGGGTGAAAAGGCTCCTTTTCAGACCAGGAACATGCCAGCCCTGGAGAGGTGGCCCAGAGGCTGTGTCCAGACTCCTTGCTGCACAGAGGGCAGCAAGCCCAGGGCTGGAGGGGGAAGTGGACGGGGCAGCCCCCGAGACCCCATGGGGCTTGGAGCCCGGCTGTGGGCACGGGCACAGGCTTCACCTGGTCTCCGCTTCACCTGGCTCTGCAGCCTCAGGCCGGCCCTCCCCCTCTCTGAGCCTCTAGCACCCTGCCGGGCCTGGCGTGTGTGTTTCCCTCCGGGCTGGGGGCCAGCTTCTCTCTGCTGCTCGCAGTCACCTTGAGAGCTGCCCTGAGGGTCCCTCTTCCTCTATTCCAGTGTCTCAGAGATGGTGTCGGGGAGGGCGGGGTCAGCCTGGCTGCACTTGGAGCCGGGTGGTGTCCAGTCTGGACTTCTGCCGGCCCTTCCCTGGTCCTTGGGTCTGCTGACAGGTGACTCAGAAGATGAGGCCTCACTTGTCCCCTTCATGCAGATGCCCAGGCCCAGAGGTGTTCAATGTGAACAGTGTTCACTGTGAACGAGGCTCCTGGGCGTCTCGGTCTGGACATCGGGGAGCTTCAAAGTAGGAGTCACCAGCGCAGAGGATGTCAGGCTGGGACAGGAATGTGGCTCTCTGTGCGCGGCGACCCCTCCTGGTTCAGAAGCGAACTCCTCTCCATGTTGGATCAGAGGGTGCCCCTGCCCACACCTCCCACCTCTACCATCAACCCCAGCGCCCGGCCGCCACCCCCGCCTCCTCCAAGCCAGTTACACGTCTCCTGCCTGGTCTCCCACGTCCCCTCCTGTCCTCCCAGCTCCCTCTCCACAACAGGCCAGCCCTGCAAGGTCAGCCTCAGCCCCTGCCCCACACTCCCCTGGCCATCTGAATTCCAGCATGCTTGCTTCTGTTAATACATCCTACCTGCCAGGCTCCCTCCTGACCCCAGGGCCTTTGCACGGCTCCTCCCTCTGCCTGGAACACTTTGCTTCTCTCCACTTGCCCTTCAGACCTCAGCCCAGGCTACCTCCCTGAGCCTGTGAACCCCCAAGTCTGCCTTCTCCCAGGGCTACATGTTTCTCCTTCTCTGCATGTGTCCCAAGGGCAATTCCACATAAGAATGTGTCTTTTTCCTGGAGCCCTGTGATAGCCGGGCCTGTGTCCACATTTACCCACCAAGGCAAATCCCCCAGCAACAGCAATTGGTGAAATCTGTTAACTGGTTAAAATAATGAACAGTGAGGTTTTGCTGTGTCTGGGAGGTGGGTGGGGTGGGGCACAGAGCCAGAGACAGGAGGGATGGGTGGGCGTGGGCAGGGGTGAGGGGGTGAGCATCTGAAGCTGGACACGGGAGGATGGTGGGGAGAAACTGCAATGGGATCTGAATGCTGAGGATGCAAACCTGATGGCCAATCGTGTAGAAAATTTAGAGCCGCGAGCCGTGAAGAGGCTGTAAGGAGAGCAGGCGCTCGCCCCCCACCGCCGTCTGCTCACAGGCGCATAGCAGCTCTCGGGCCAACAGAGGAAGGGCAGGCAGGAGGGAAAGGGTGGACATGGGGCCACGTGCAGGTCCGAGAGAGCTCGCAGGTGCCCAGGTGGATGCTCCCAGCCAGAGAGACCATTACCAGGAAGGGACAGGAGGGAGGACCCGCAGGGAGGCAGGCAGGGTGGGGCTCCAGGAGGGCCCGGAGAGGAGAGCCCGGGTGGGGCAGGAGTGGACAGGGATGGAGGCCTGGCCCTGGTGGCCTGGGGCCAGGGGGCACCAGGAGGGTGTCAGCGGGGGTGGGACTTGGGACTTGATGGGACAGAAATGCGAGGGCACGTTAGTAGGGAGGCTGGTTTACATGCTTTTGGCATGAATCAGCAGGTGAGCTGGGGAAAAGGGAGGGGGGGTTAGTGCAGATGGAGGTGAGCCCAGGCCTGGGGACCCAAACAGGGACGTCAGAGCCCTGCTCCTGCCGACCGGCGGCCCTGCCTCCAGGTTTGTTTGGGTGGCTCAGGAATGCAACCAGGGCTGATGTTTCCCCCGGACCCGGAGGAGAAACTTGGAGGGTCTCCACAGCCCGGGCTGGTCTGGGTCAGTTCCCAGGCATGGTCTGGGCAAGACCATCACAGGGTGGACCCGCAGCCCTGCGCAGACAGCCGCCGGCCATGACAGTGCTGGCTCACTGGGGCCGCGTGTGAGGAGGTCCAGGCACGCCCGGGGAGGACAGCCAAGAGGCAGGGGGCGGGGGGGGGGGGGTCCAGCCCTGTGGGATGCAGCGGTAGAGTCCAGGGTCCGCAGCTGTTTGGCTTTAGCAACACGTTGGCCACTGGGGCTGGCCATCCATGAGAGCCAGGGGCTGGGCGCACTGTCTCAGAGCCTGAGACTCGGGCAGTGGGGAGGACCCCACCGTTCCGGCTTCACGGAGCCTGAGACTCGGGCAGTGGGGAGGACCCCACCGTTCCGGCGTCACGGAGCCTGAGACTCGGGCGGTGGGGAGGACCCCACCGTTCCGGTTTCACGGAGGAAGACGAGGAAGCTCACAGAGGCCGTGTAACTTGCCCAGATCACACAGGTCAAAGCGACAGGGTGTGCTAGACCCAGCAGCATCCTGAGGGCACAGCCAAGCTGCCTGACCAGTAGCGCCCACGCCCTCCCTCGGAGCCAGAGACCCTGTGCATCCGGACTCAGCTCTGACCTCTCGGTGCCCGGGGAAGCCTGTTCTGACTGAGGTGGGGCCAGCACCACGGACAGTGACTTCGTGGCTCCAGCCCAACCAACGGAGTGGCCTGAATCTGACCTGGAGGACTGACAGGAGAGGAGGAAGCCAGGATCCTGGGCCAAGCCCATCTCTCCATGTCCCCAAGTTCTCCAGGCTCCCCGAGGGCTGTTTCCACGGAGCATTAAGCTGAGGTCTCATTTCCAAAGAACGCGGGTGCCACTCCCCAGGGCTCCAGAGGCCCAGCGACATTTGGGGAAGGCAGAGGAATGAAGGAGGCAGGCGTCGGGAGACACAATCAGGGTCTCATTAACATTTTGATTGCGGCGGTGGCTCCCCTGGCACCTCGGCCTGGACACACGCACACACATTCAATCTGGAAGCGAAGATTGAGCCGGGGAGAGGAGTGCAGAAAAAGAGCAAAACAGACTTATTTTAATAATGCTAAAAATAATCGTGTCAATATTCCCTTCTGTTTAGGGAGCCACAGATCACTTTTTTAATGTACCTTCTGAGCACTCCTGTCCATCCTGGTGGTGGGAGCCTGGAGTGCACTCAGGACTCTGCCCTCCAGACCCAAGGCTACTTGTGGGTCTGGGGTCAAGAGCTTGGCTCATCTGTACCATGGGGACCATACCTACTCCTTGTCTGCCTCCCAGAGAATCCAGTCCTGGGGTATGCCTCTCAGCCCACAGACGGGCAAGCTGAGATCTGGAGAGAATTGAGGACCACACAAGTCTGGAGGAAGCCAGTGAGTCTGCACCCCAGAAAATGGAGGTGGCATCGCCCCCTTTAAAGGAAGGAGCTACTTGCACAGCGTGACAGATGACCCTGACCCTCCCGCAGCCCTGAGGCGCCCGAGTGTGGGTCCAGGCAGCCCCTGTGCTGGGAGGAGAAAGCCAAGCCAGAGGGCACTGCAGATGGGCCCGAGATGAGGGATGCAGCTCTCCCCACTCCCTCATCTCCCCTGAGCGGGCAGTCCAGGCAGCCCACTGAGGCAACAAGGCCCCCCCTCCATGCACCTGCCCATGTGGAGTCCAGGGTCTGAGGGTGACCATCCCTTCCCCCACCCTGCCTCTCTCCATCCATCCCTAAAGCTTCTGTATTTGACCCCAGCCTGTACACACCCCTTGCAGGTTCTGACCAGCCCGTGCTTCACCTTGGGGCACGGCCCTGCCTGCTCTGAGGCCTTGCTCTGACCACAGCCGGATCTCTTGCCAACACCTTCCATGTCTCAAGCCCACTCCTGGCCTCTCTACTCCCCCAGCCTCTCTGAGGTGTAGCTGGACGCTGGCACTTCCTGGACCCTCTGCCAGGGCCCTGTGTGTGAGCCTTTCCCCACCAACCATGCGTCTCACCAAGTGAGAGCTTGCCCAGTCCCTGCGCTGGGGCTTGGAATGTCAGGTCTCTCTTGATGCTGCCCCCCTGGTGCCAGCTCACTCCCTGCTCCCTGTTCACGAGACCCCCAGCAGGCACTCAGGGTCTACCACGGTTGCAGCACCCAGCTTTAAGTTCCCCTGCTTTCTCTGGACTCACCACCCACCAAACCACAGGCTGCTCCCTCAAACCCCAGTTTCACACGCTGTGCACCATCTCCTTTCTGCTGCCTTCCTTCTGTTCCCCTCTTCCTATCAGTTTCTTATTCAGTCTTCAAGACCCAGCTGAATGCCATCTCCTCTGTGAGGCCTTCCCTGATAGCTCCAGGCTGAGCTGACCTCTGTCCCTCCAGAAGACCCAGCCATGTTGCCCCCGCCCCTATGAGAACCCTGTTGCCCTGCTGGTAAATATCAGGTAAGTGTTCTTCCAGCAGCCCAGCAGGGAGACTTGTCTCAGCCCCTCAATGTCTGTGACCTTGGCATATTATTCCACCTCTCCATGCCTCTGTTTCCTTGACTATAACATGGGGCTTTCATAGTATCTCCTTCATAGGTGCATTTTGAGATTTAAGTGAGCTAATGTGTGCAGAGGGCTTAAAATACTACCTGGAAGATACTCTGTGTTCAAAAAATGTTCATTACTATTGCTATCAGCAGCATCACCGTCATCACCAATTCTTCACCATCACCACCATCATCACCACCATCATCACTACCATCACCACCATCATCACCATCTCCATCATCTCCATCTCCATTATCTCCATCTCTGTCACCATTATCATCATCACCGTCACCACCATCATCACCACCATCACCAACATCATCACCATCATCTCCATTTCCATCATCTCCATCTCCATCATCTCCATCTCTGTCACCATTATCATCATCACCGTCACCACCGTCATCACCACCATCACCACCATCTCCATCATCTCCATTTCCATCATCTCCATCTCCATTATCTCCATCTCTGTCACCATTATCATCACCAGCATCATCACTACCGTCACCACCACCATCACCACCACCATCACCACCGTCATCACCACCACCATCACCACCGTCATCACCACCACCATCACCACCGTCATCACCACCATCATCACTACCATCACCACCATCACCACCATCATCACCATCTCCATCATCTCCATTTCCATCATCTCCATTTCCATCATCTCCATCTCCGTCACCATTATCATCATCACCGTCACCACCGTCATCACCACCGTCATCACTACCATCACCATCATCATCATTTTCCGTACTGGACTTTCAATCTCCTTGCAGGCAGACAATACGTACAAATCACTGCTTCCCTGGCACTGGAGCTGACACACAGGAGATGCTCACTAAGCCTTGTTGGATGATACAGCAGACCAGCAGGTGGGCAAGTGAGTGAGTGACTAAACAAAGGGGCAGGTAGGTGGCTGAGTGAATGAACGGACGGGTGTGTGCCAGAGGAGGGCTGAAACGGGTGAGTCAGTGAATGAGTGAGTGAGCTGCTATAAGGAAGAGCAGATGGAAGCCGAGAAGGTTCCTCCCACACCAGCCCCTGCAGATGCCGAGCTGCCTAGTGACGGCAGGCATCGCAGCACCCCTCCAAAGCCATGATATTAAAATCGCTGAAGGCTGTGCTGTCAATATCCGGGGGAGACTGTCTCTGCAGCCGTCAGCAGCAGAGGCAGCCTCCCCTCCCCTGGGCATTCGACACTGCTGGGACTATCCCTCCCTTCCTAAGCCTCTAGAGGTACAGTATCCTGCAGATTCTAATTCCCTGGACTGAACAGCCTCAGTCCCCTAGGGGTGTGTGGGACCAGACGAGGACTGGGAGCACTAGGAGTCCCTCCTTGCCTCTCACCACCCCCGGGCTGCTCCATGTGGGTGCCCCAAGCTCCCCACCCCCTGCCCTTCCCTACCTCATCACACTTCAGCACAGCTGTCCTCACCATCCTCCCCTCCCAGACACTGGGCTCCACGGGGGTTGCCCAGCTCAGCCCTGAGCCCACGTACTGAGCCCCAGTGCACAGAGGGTCCTCATCCCTGGGGCTCACTCCAGGGAAAGGCTGCATGGTTCAGTCAAGGTCACAGGGAGGGGACATGGTACAGGCCAGGAACTTAAGTCTCACCTTCTACCGCCCAGGCCAGGCTTCACGCTCCCCCAGGAGACAAGACCCAGTGGGGAGTCTGGCCTGCTCAAGGTGACAACGGGCAGTGCCCCTGGGTTCATGGGCTGTCCAGGGCAATCTGTGGGGAGGGAGAGGCTTGCCTACTGCCACCCCACCTGTTATCCCCCCGTTATCTGTGGATGAGGACCATGTTAGAAATAAAATAAAGTGAAAGTCGCTCTGTTGTGTCCAACTCTTTGCGATCCCCTGGACTGTATAGTCCATGGCATTCTCTAGGCCAGAGTACTAGAGTGGGTAGTCTTTCCCTTCTCCAGGGAATCTTCCCAACCCAGGGATGGAACCCAGGTCTCCCCCATGGCAGGCGGATTCTTTACCAGCTGAGCCACAAGGGAAACCCAAGAATACTGGAGTGGGTAGCCTTTCCCTTCTCCAGCGGATCTTCCCAACCCAGGAATCAAACCAGGGTCTCCTGCATTGCAGGGGGATTCTTTACCAACTGAGCTATCAGGGAATACAATACATTTAAAAATACTAATTCATTTTTTGAAACTATAAATCCATTATACATGAATACAAGTATCATGTTTGGATTAAGAAGGATCCTATTTCCCCAAACCAGAAAAAAGCAGTGTGGACAGAGGAATGCAAACCTCTGTTGTGTCTGGCTGAGTAGAAGCCACCAGTCTCATTTCCACTCCTGCCTTCAGCCTGTTGCAATGTGTCACTTTGATTGAAGTTAATGAAGAAAAATCCAAGATCTTGGGGTCCTTGCAAAGATCTCAGTGACCCCCAGAGCTCCCAGCTCACACTCTGAGGACCAGTGATGTCAACAGATCTGGTGTCCCTGGAAAATCCACTCACCCTGACTCCCCAGGAGAAGGGGTCCACCCCACCTACTGGTCCCTCTGAGCACCTCACCTCTGCTGAGCCTCAGGCTATTCTTCAAGATTTGTGAGGATTAACTTAAATAAGGTGTAGGTACCTTCTCAGACTCATGCGTGGTCCACATAAAGAGTGCAGAAAATGATCTGATGGCAGCACCAGGAGTCATGTCTTGCCTATGATCTGCCCAACTCCCACTCCCTGAAGAACCTGCCCTTTCTTCCATGCAGGCCTCCTGGATTGGCCATACCTCCTCCTCCCTGCCTCCCACACTTGCCTAGATGCCTCCCAAATCCCAAAGCTCACTTCCAAGGTCACCCCTTTCCCAGACACCAGCCTTCCCCACTTCACCCAACCACCCCCCACCCCTGCCCTTGCCTCCATCACCCCAAGACCAGCAAGGGGAAGGGCCATGTTACTCCCACAAGCCTCTTATAGTGAACACAGTGATCAAGACCCCAGCTCTGGACTCAGGCAGGCCTGGTTTGGAGGGCTTTGTAGGAGCCTCAGTGTTTCCCTCTGTCAGATGGGGATAATGACATCTCCCTGATGGGATCATGATGACTGTTAGAAATAATCCATTCAATTACTCAGCATGCGGAATGCTCACCATAGGCCAGTGGCCAAGGTGGCCAAAGCCCCTCCCTCTGGGATGCGGTCTGATGGGGGAGGCAGACGTCAGCCCAATAACCAGAGGGGAGGGTGGGGGTGGGACCCTCAGAGCAGCCAAGGGAGCCCCTGTAACCCCTTCCCCAACTCACCAGGACCCCAGGGAGGCCCAGGAGCTGGAGGATGGAAGCCTGGGAGGGGAGGGGGTTACGCTGGCGCTCCATGAAGAGGCAAGCCTTCCCACAGTTGGAGCCCAGAGCACTTGGAATCAGCCCATCCTGCAGCCGCAAGTTAGCAGGCCAGGGGGGCTGGAGAGAGGCCGAGGGGGCCTTCGGGCGAGAAGCGGGGATGGGCCAGGTAGAGTGGGGCGGGTGTGGGGGCTGGGGAGAGCACAGCCTGAGGCCCACGAGAGCCGCTTGTCAGAACCAGCTCTGCAAAGACCCCTGCCCTCGGCCGACCAGGGGTACTCCATACCTATTTATCAGGGGAATGGATTAGTGCCTTTTAGGAAAAGGCACAATAGCAATGACGGTCACTGTCGCTGGGCAGGTGCGCACATCACTCTGCCTGGGAGGAGCAGACTCACACTCTGGCACCCCCCCTCCTCTGCACGGGCCGGCGGAGCCGGGGGTCTACACCCCCAGGTGTGCCCTCAGAGCTGGTTGAGCTAGAAACAGTCGTGCCCCTCTAGGAGCCCAGGATCCCCCAGGCTCTTCTAGACCCCCCAGCTGCCCCTCCAATCTCCCCCAGGACCCCAGGCTCTCCTAGCAACACCCCCACCCCGGGCTCAGTGTCTATACGGAGGGTACCAGCTGACGTGGAGGTCCAGGTGGTGGTGTTTGTTCTCATTAGACTGTGAGCCCCTTGAGGGTGGAGCTGGGCCGGGATGCAGGGAGGGGAACCCAGGGTAGGTCAGCTCTGGAGGTGATGGGGAAGGACTGGGAGATCCAGAGGGGCACAGACCCTGATGTGTACGCATCTGCAGGTCTGCTCACTCTGCATGTGTGCCTGTGCAAAAGGGAAGGGCCCAAGGTGAGGCCACCCAGAGTCTGAATTTGCTCAGGACAGTTCTGTCTCCTGAAGATGCTCTGCTTCCCATGAGATGGACCTGAGATCTGTCTGTCCTTCACAATCTGGGACTGGGGCCCCGTCCCTGCTGCTATTCTGGTAGTCTCAGGATCATCCCACTCATGGACTCATTCATCCATTCATTCTTTCAAAATAGGAGTTTAGGAGCCACTCTGTCGCAGATGCTTGCCAGGCACCAACTGTGGTCTGATGAAGTGGCTGAGCCCTAGCCTCCCCCTCCCAGCCTCCACCTCCAGCCTCACCTCCCAGCCTCCCTCTCCTAATCTCCACCTCCAGCCTCCACTTCCCAGTCTCCCGCTCCCAGCCTCCCCCTCCCAGCCTCTACCTTTCAGCCTCCCCCTCCAGCCTCCCCTTCCCAGCCTCACCTCTCAGCCTCCCCCTCCAGCCTCCCCTTCCCAGCCTCAGCTCGCAGCCTCCTCCTCCAAGCCTCCACCTCTCAGCCTCCACTTCCAACCTCCCCCTCCAGTCTCCCCCTCCCAGCCTCTACCTCTCAGCCTCCCCCTCCAGCCTCCCCTTCCCAGCCTCACCTCCCAGCCTCCCCCTCCCAGCCTCTACCTCTCAGCCTCATCTCCCAGCCTCCCCCTCCCAGCCTCCACCTCCAACCTCCCCCTCCCAGCCTCTACCTCTCAGCCTCCCCCTCCAGCCTCCCCTTCCCAGCCTCACCGCCCAGCCTCCCCCTCCCAGCCTCACCTCCCAGCCTCCCCCTCCCAGCCTCTACCTCTCAGCCTCCCCCTCCAGCCTCCCCTTCCCAGCCTCAGCTCGCAGCCTCCTCCTCCAAGCCTCCACCTCTCAGCCTCCACTTCCAACCTCCCCCTCCAGTCTCCCCCTCCCAGCCTCACCTCCCAGCCTTCCCCTCCCAGCCTCTACCTCTCAGCCTCCCCCTCCAGCCTCCCCTTCCCAGCCTCACCTCCCAGCCTCCCCCTCCAGCCTCCCCTTCCCAGCCTCAGCTCGCAGCCTCCTCCTCCAAGCCTCCACCTCTCAGCCTCCACTTCCAACCTCCCCCTCCAGTCTCCCCCTCCCAGCCTCACCTCCCAGCCTCCCCCTCCCAGCCTCTACCTCTCAGCCTCCCCCTCCAGCCTCCCCTTCCCAGCCTCACCGCCCAGCCTCCCCCTCCCAGCCTCACCTCCCAGCCTCCCCCTCCCAGCCTCTACCTCTCAGCCTCCCCCTCCAGCCTCCCCTTCCCAGCCTCAGCTCGCAGCCTCCTCCTCCAAGCCTCCACCTCTCAGCCTCCACTTCCAACCTCCCCCTCCAGTCTCCCCCTCCCAGCCTCACCTCCCAGCCTTCCCCTCCCAGCCTCTACCTCTCAGCCTCCCCCTCCAGCCTCCCCTTCCCAGCCTCACCTCCCAGCCTCCCCCTCCCAGCCTCTACCTCTCAGCCTCATCTCCCAGGCTCCCCCTCCCAGCCTCCACCTCTCAGCCTCCACTTCCAACCTCCCCCTCCAGTCTCCCCCTCCCAGCCTCTACCTCTCAGCCTCCCCCTCCAGCCTCCCCTTCCCAGCCTCACCTCCCAGCCTCCCCCTCCCAGCCTCTACCTCTCAGCCTCATCTCCCAGCCTCCCCCTCCCAGCCTCCACCTCTCAGCCTCCACCTCCAACCTCCCCCTCCCAGCCTCACCTCCCAGCCTCCTCCTCCAAGCCTCCACCTCTCAGCCTCCACTTCCAACCTCCCCCTCCAGTCTCCCCCTCCCAGCCTCACCTCCCAGCCTCCCCCTTGCAGCCTCTACCTCTCAGCCTCACCTCCCAGCCTCCCCCTCCCAGGCTCCACCTCCAGCCTCCATCTCCCAGCCTCCCCTTCCCAGCCTCTGCCTCCAGCCTCCACCCTCCTCCCCCACCCTCCAACCACATCCCACTCTTCAGTTGGTGACAGTCACCAGCTGGCCCATCCTTAGAGACTTTGCTCAGCTACTGCCTTTGCCCAAAGACCTCCTGTAACGTTCTGCTCCAAGAAAGCTCACATTGCCCTGGAGACCCAGAGCCCTGTTAGAGGTCCACAGAGACAATCGCTTCTTCCTTCACCCTCACATCCCCCCAGCCTGCATTTAACCAGGATTTGTTGAGCGTCTGCTCCATTTCAGGCTGGGCTCCAGGCCTGAGGCCTCAAAGGTGAGCGAGGCAGCCAGGGGCCAACAGAAGCCCCTTCCGGTACCCACCCCCTGTGCTCACCTGGGCCTCCACTCACACACACAGTCCTGTGAGCAATGCGTGTCCTGGGTGCCCCCACTGCACTGCAAGCCCAGAGGAAGGACGCATCCTCAACCAGTGTGTGCCCCAGCCTGGCACAGAGTAGGTGATCAGGGAAGGAAGAGCAGAGGGAGGTGGTGGGGAAGGCGCAGGGCGGGAGGCAGCAGCCGGCCCGCTCTGCCCAGGGCGGGCGTCCCCGGCCCAGCTCTGGTTGACTGCAGCGCCCTGGCCCCCAAGTCGGTGCGGGTGTGCGTGCCCATGGGTGTCGGGCCAGGACAGGGTGCCCGCGTGCCAAGCTGGCGCTGCTGCGTCCTTACCGCCCGCGCGGTCCTCACTGCTGCTTCTGAAAATGTCAACTTCTTATCTCCCCAGGATTTTTCCTGACTTGGAGAATTCAATAAAGCAGCTGAGTAACACTTAAAATAATAATGAAGCTCTGTATTCCTGCGACTCCTGGCCAGCTCGGGGAGCCGGGCTGCCTTCCTGTGGTGATCAATCTTCATTTTCACACCAGGCTGGACAGCTCTTCTGGGCTGGGTGGGCCCTGGCAGGCCCCAGGGAATCAGCAGATGAGGCTCCAGCTCTCTTGCTGCCGTCTGGGTGGCGTGGGCAGGGAGGCCCCCGAGGCTCAGCCCGGGGTGCCTAAGTGCTCCAGCCCCATTACCACCAAGCACCCCCCAACCACCACCCAGCCCCCTGCCACAGCTCTCCTCTGACCTCGCCCAGGCCCCCCCCCTCCAGCCCAGTCCTTCCCACCTGGAAACTCCTGACTCCCCTCCACATCCAGCTTAGGGACCAGCCAGCCACCCCCACTCCCCAGCCTTCAGAAAGTCTTGGCAAGGCTACTTTGCACACTGTGGTCCATCTGTGATGCCTGAGGAGGGTGCACCTGCTATTCTTCTTGAATGCGGAGGGTAAACTGAGGTAGAGAGCGGCCCTTAGATTTGCTGACTGCATGTAGGAAGAATGAAGCGGGTTCATCGAGGTCACGGGGCCTTCAGAGGCACCACCCCCATCCCCCCCACCTGGAGGTGGACTTCCTTCTGAAACTTGTGGTCTTTTCGGGCCTCCTCTTGGGTGAGATGCTGCGCTGAAAGGCAGCCCATGCAGGGCAGGTCGGGGTTTGGCAGGCCCGCCTGCTTTTCATCAAGTTCAGCGACCCTGGGAGCCTCCCTGTGTTCATCTGCACACTGGAGCTGTGACAGTCTCACCCAGAAAGCTGAGGATGAAGGAGGCCTGCCTGGGGTCGGAACCTCGTGCGCCCCGTAAGCACATCAGGACCCTTGCCCCTCTGTCCCTCAGGGTGTCTCTGCACCAGCGTGCGTGCAAGTGTGTTCAGTCATTCAGTCGTGTCTGACTCTTTGCAACACCATGGACTGTAGCCCACCAGACTCCTCTATCCTTGGGATTCTCCAGGCGAGAACACTGGACTGGGTTGCCATGCCTTTCGCCAAGGGATATTCCCAACCCCGGGCTTGAGCCCCATCTCCTCTCTCTCCTGCATTGCAGGCAGATTCTTTACCCCCTGAGCCACCTGGCAAGCCTCTCCACCAGCATATGTAGCTCAAATATACTCCAGGTTGTCAGCAACCTCCTCTTATCAAACGCCTGCAAATTGACCCTGCACTAATAAGAACTCATCCACTACCTGGACAACAGCAACGAGCTGCCTCCCTCATGGAGTCTGTCTCCAGGAACAAGGCCCTAAAGAGAGCACCCAGCCTAGAGCGGAGGCTGTTGTGTATAGAGTGGGGTGGGAGGCTCTGGGCTGGGGGCCCTCTGCCGACCTGAACTCTACCCTAGGCAAGCCTCCTCCATGTTTCTTTATCTGGAAAACAGGGAACAGGACCCCATCAGAGAGCTCCCCAAGGTTGCTTTGTTGTCCAAGGAGGTGATAAAGCTTAAAATCCTTCAGAATGATAAGAAGCCTCAGCAATGTGGTTGGTGGGTCTAACAGAATCACTCTGTCTGGGAGGAAAGAGGCCAGGAGATGTACCAGCCTCCACTGGGAAAAAGTTCATGGATCAAACTGCAGTGGAGAGAATCAGATGCCCAGGAGGAGCAGAGCTGACCCATGGCTTGATGAGTGGAGCCCCATGGGGCGCCTGCAGGGTCTGGGGTGATGGAGAGATGAGCTAGAATTCGACGTCACCTTGACCAACTGACCTAAAAACAAACCCATGAGCGGGGAAAATTTGGTCCTTGGCTGTCATTTGAAGCCAAGGCTCTGGACTCCCGGTCCCTATGCCAGCCAAGGACCAATCAGACAGAGAAGTGTTTACCCCTCCGCCTCCCACACAGCTGAGCCTCATCACTCAGCCACTCGTCGCTAAGTAATATTACCAGCGATTACACGCGATGCAGGCATGCACTCCGGTTATCGCGCCTAATTGGGTCATAATGTTGACAAATGTGTCACTTTGGAAATTCCAACTGCAGAAGGACCCCCAGCACCCTGCAGCAGGGAACGTGCTTGGCCCACCCATCTCCCTCCCCACCCCCTCAGCCTGCAATTCCATTTCCCGTGAAACACTGGTGGATGGCACCCCATGGGCAGACTGGAAGGTTTGGCAAAGGCTTGTGTGGTCAGTGAAGGGCTGGCAGCCAGAGGGAGGGAAGGAAGGCCTGTCCCTGCGGGCTCCAGGGCTCACTCACCCGTCCCCGCTCTGAGAATCAAGGGCAGAGAACTCAAGGTCTGCGGGAGAAGCCCCTGCCCACAGTACAACTGAACGGGGGCAGCGGCGAGGACCCTCCCATCTCAGACACCTGTCCGATGCTCACACCTGGGCAGCTGCAAGCCCCTCTCTCTTCTCTCTCCAAAAAAGGCAGATGATACCGGCCCATTTGTAGCCAGAGGGGGGCTCTCGGGGGCTTTAGGATCCCGGGGGCAAGGGGAGCAGTTAGGGTCAGGAGAGACCGAGCAGTGGTTCTCACCTCTCGTGCGGCACAGCATTGCCACAGTTATTGTTGCTGTCGTTATCAAGTTCTGTGCCTCCGAGAACAGCTGCACATGTGAATGCTTTGTGTAAATAAAAGTGAAGTGAAAAAGACTCATGCATGGGCCTCCCGCCTGGGGGTTCTGACTTACTTGGTCTGTGGTGGACCCTGAGGCTGGGCCTGTCCTAAACTCTCCTGTTGTAATTGTAAGTCATGGGGGGGGGGGGGGGGCGGGGGGCGGGGAAGGTGGTAAGACTCACTGGGCCGGCGTCCCTCCAGGAGGCTGCCTCGTGTGCCCCTGTCCAGGGTCCTGAAAGGCTGGGGCTCTCTCGGGACACCTGGCTGGCTCTGCCCGCCTTCCTAAAGGCCAGCCTCCTCTTCCAGGGCAATGGGAGGGACGCTGTGTCCACAGGGAGACTGGACATGACATGGCTTGTTCTAACCCCGACAAAAGTACCAGCAGGGTGGGGCTTTCCAAACGCTTGGAGACTGGCCCAAAGACAGGGCCTTTGGAGTCAGAAACTCGGGGGTTTAAATCCCGACTCAACCACTGAAAAGCGAGGGAACCTCTCGAACCTCAGTGTGCCCGTCTGCAGAATGGGAAGATGACACATGCTCTCCCCAGGCATACCGCACCCCCATGAGGACGGTAGAAGGGCTCTGCATCTGAGAAGGCTCAGTCAGACCCTGGCCCCCCGCAAACCCCAAGCCCTCTCTTGAGCCCCCCTCGCTCCCTCTCCTAGCAAGGGAGATATTGAGAAGTGATTCTAAAAATACTTACCAAGTTAGCAAGCTGTGTGGGTGGCTGGCTGCCGCCTTCATCTGCATTTAAGGCTGGCAGTGCTCCAAAGACCTGGGAGGACTGTCTGGGGGTGGGGTCCTGCAGCACAGCTGTCATGAGACCCCCCTCACTTGGCCCTAAGCTCGGGCCCTGCTGGATCATGGCTGGGGGCAGGCAGGAGGGGCTGGGGGCATCAGGACCCTCGAGGCAAGAAACCACAGCCCCCCTCCCACCCCGAAGAAGCACAACCCTGCTTCTGTTTTAATTTGATGCAATGGTGTGATTAGGAATTGAAGGTGGGGAGAGGGGTCAAGAGACCCCTTTGGGGCTCATTGTAGCAAGAAGTGTTCCTCCATCTAATGAGGAAACCAGCGGCCCTCTTGCTGAGACCCCGTCAGCTCCCGCACCCACCTTCTCCACGGCCCTGGGACACTCTGATGGGGAAGGAGGGGTGCCCCCCCCCAGGCTGACAGGGACGTTGCCCACGATGGCCTGGGTGAGTCTCCTCCACCCAACCCGGGGCTTCCAGGGCAGCCTTTGGGGTCTGCTCCATCTACCCAGTGTGCTAACAGATATTTGCTCAACTGACACGGACCTCAGGAGGCCCACCCATGTAGCCCTAAAGCCTCACAAGTGCTTGGCTGGGGGGCAAGCCTGGGAGTATGGGTGAGGTGGGGGCCAGGGGGCCAGGGGGCCAGGAGGCCACCTTAGATCAAGCCAGGCTTGGCCAGAGCCTCTAAGAGGCCAGGAGTCAAACACTTGAGAACCAGGGGGAGGGGGATCCTGAGAGAGGGTACAGCTTGTGTACACAGTGGGGGGTGAGTGTGTGTGTGTGCATGCGTGTGTACATGGTGGGGCGTGTGTGTGTGTACATGGTGGTGTCTGTGTGTGTACATGGTGGGGCGTGTGTGTGTGTACATGTTGGGGCATGTGTGTGTGTGCATATGGTGACATGGTGGTGTGTGTGTGTGTGTACATGGTGGTGTCTGTGTGTGTACATGGTGGTGTGTGTGTGTGTATACATGGTGGGGCATGTGTGTGTGTGTACATGGTGGGGCATGTGTGTGTGTGTGTGTGTGTAAATGGTGGGGCATATGTGTGTGTGTACACAGTGGGGTGTGTGTGTGTGCATATGTGTAAATGGTGTGTGTGTGTAAGTGATGTGTGGGGGGTATGTGTGGGTGTAAATGGTGGGGCATGTCTGTGTGCGTGTGTGTACATGGTGGGGCATGTGTGTGTGTGTGTGTACATGGTGGGGCATGTGTGTGTGTGTACATGCTGGGGCATGTGTATGTGTGTACATGGTGGGGGGTGTGTGTGTGCACATGTGTAAATGGTGTGTGTGTGTAAATGATGTGTGTGGGTGTGTGTGAGTGTAAATGGTGTTTGTGTGTGTGTAAATGGTGTGTGTGTGTGTAAATGGTGTGTGGGTGGGTGTGTCAGCGGGGGTGGGGCATGAGGGCATAGCTTCCCCACACAGGCTGGGTGGTGTGCCCTGGGGTGAGGGTGCAGGTCCTACAGAGCGTGGAAGGTGAGGGCGAGGGGACCCCAGCACCCCGGCTGGCTAGGCCTCTGCTCTGGCCACCCAGAAAGTCAGATGGAGGCGGGAGCGCGGCCCCAGCCCACCTGCCTGCCTCCCCACGAAGCCCCAGGACCCGTGAGACCCCGGCCCAGGCCCCGGCCCCAATCCCTAGCCGCCGGCGGGAGGTCTGAGGTGCCCGCACAGTCCACTCTGGGAGGCTTGTGGGAGACGGGGGGCGGCGCCTGCCGGGTCCGCCCTGGGAGAAGCCGAGAAGTGCCCGGCGTTGGAGAGAGCGTGTCCTGAGGTGAGATTTAATAAGCGGACGGGGGAGAATAAATTCTATTACACAATTTTATTTCACAGCCTCCCCTGAGTTGAATAGCAATTGCCGATGCAGGGCTCATGTTATAAATAGAAGAGATTTCAGGGCTGGGAGGCCTGGGGACTGCCTCACCACCCCCTCATTTTGTGGGAAATGCCAGCGCTCCTTCCTTTTTGCCCGAGGGGCTTCAGAACAGCCTCAGAAGGAGGCAGGCAGAGGCACAGCGCCCTCGAGACCCACAGGCCACACGGGGAGGGGCGCGGTGCGCTCTAGGAAGCCCCCACACCGCACACCGTCTGGCAGAGGGCCCCTCGCCTCTCTAAGCCCCTCCTTTCCTCCTTCCATGAACATGGATCAAGTTCCTAAGACCTACCAGGCAATGAGGGACACACACACACGTCCTGGCTTTAAGGAGTTCTTTGCAGAAGAAGCAAATGACATAGCAACCAGCCTTAGGTGAGGGTCAGAGCAGCGCAGAGCTACGGAAGCTTCCAGATCTTCCTGAAGGTGCCAGGAAAGGCTTCTCCCACTTGAGCTGGACCTGAAGGGTCAGAGGAACATCACATGGTGAGCAGGGCAGGGCAGGGCAGGGTGCCCCAGGCAGTGAGGGGCGTGGCAAAAGGAGAGCAGGGGCTACTCTGAGCAGGTCCTCACTGCGGGCGCGTGGGGCAGGAGGCACGAGGGGCCACGGAGGACCTTCTTAACCACAGGGGAAGCTCAGCAGGGTTCAGGGCCCTGTAGAGGAGTGCAGTGACGCAGCGGGCTCTCAGACACCGGGCGGAGGACCGCAGCAGGGGTGGAGCCTGGCACTGGCCAGAGCCGAGCCCCTCCAGGTGTGACAGCGGCGCCCAGGGGCCCCTGGGAGCTCTGCTCCCCTCCACCCGACCCTGGCTGAGCCGTCTCCTCTCTGAACCTGCGGGTCTTCTGCAGGCTCCCCTAGTTTTCAGCCTCACCCAGCCCACCAAGACCCAGGTTCAATGGAATGGGCTCAGATACCTACCCCCCCGCCCCCCGACACACACACCATACTCTTCTGTTGCAAATAAATCATTTTAAATAAGTGGACCGTTGGATGAGCCAAGAAATCAGAGTAATTCGGAAATAGCCTCCAACTCCAGCTGTTAGAGCGATAAAACCAGAAACAGCTCGTGTTTTGTTAGGAAATTTACTTTCTGCAAAACACTTCTGAGATTGTTGTTGTTTTTTCCTAACCTAAGCAGTTCCTCCCATCAGCCTTGTGAGGCAGTGATTCCAGCCCCACCTTGCAGAGGTCACACACACCTCAGAGGTGCCGGAGTGGGGGTCTGGGGCCAGTGGCAGAGCAAGGGCTAGCATGCTGCTTTCAGGGGGCCGGCTCTTCTTGGGAATATTTCTTTGGTTTCCAAGCAACCAATGGCAGGATGCAGGACCCCAAGGTGGTCAGCAGCCTTAGGAGTGGGCTGCTAGCTCTGGGCTAGGGTCTGAGAAGCCCACATTTGGATCTGGCTCTGCTCATGATGTTGGGCAAGTCACAGCCTTGGGTTAAAGGGACCCTCTCCTTCAGCGACAGCCTCTCTGAGCCCTCTCTCAGCTCCTAGCAGGGGTCTGACCCAAGCCCCATGATCCAGCGTCAGAGTGTCCTGTCCCAGGCTGGTGTCTCCTTCCACGAAGGTCTGGTCTTGTCTCCCCAGTGAGGCTGCACTTTCCCCAAGAACTGTTCTTCTGACCCCAGCCCAGCCTCACCAGCAACAGCACTGCTCCCGGGACCTGCACCGTGACGGTGGCTCAGGGCAGCCCCTTCCCTCCTCTGCCCACAAAAGGAGGCGTGGGCAAGTTCCAAGCACTGGCTCCCGGCTGGAGTCACGGTAGTGCCCACCACTCCCCCCTCGCCCCCAGCCAGGAAGTGGAATCCAGGTGGCAAAGGGGGGTGATGATGAGCCCCGGTGAGAATGACCTACTGTTCCCCAGGAAAGGCTAGGAGAATTGGCGGTATAGAGTCACACCACCCTTGAGGGCTGGGTGGCTGGGAAAGAGGCAGATGCAGCGCGAGCCTCTGATTTCGGGAGGAGAGGCGGGTCTGCCACTGTCTCCCCACGCAGGGCTCAGGAGACAGATGGGGCGGGCGCCTGCCTCTCAGCTCCGTCCGTAACTCGGGCGGCTTTCTGGAGCAAGAAGGCGGGAAGGAGGTGACCGGGTCCGGAGGGGAAGCCCCATGGAGGGGGTGCCCTGGATCAGTCAGGGTTCCTTCAGCCAACGCCCTCCCACCCTGCGAGCAGGTTGGAGGTACATAAATCTGAGCTGTGGGGAAGTGTGGTTTGTGCCGAGGAAGACAGGGTCATTATGCTGTTTTACAGCGTGTGACTTTGCTGCCAGTGCAAGAAAGAAGGCTGTTCCATCATCCCCAGAGACACCTCCTCCCTCCCTGCCACCCAAACCCCCTCCCTCCCCTCCCCCTCCCTCCTCTGTGTGAGGTGCACCCGCCCTGAAACGGTGGGAAAAGAGCATCCTCTCTTATTTAAAATGTTGAATAAATGCCTCCAGTGTTTTCCCAGGCAGGGGAAAGCCTGGTGAAAAGGGGGCTGTCCCGAGCAGCCCCTCCTCCTGTGGGTCTGGGGAGGAGACAGGGAACCTGGTCACCAAACCTGCTCTCCTCTGTGGCTACAAGAATTCAGCATGGTCTCCTGGGTCCCCGCCCCCACATGGCTGTTCAGTCGCTCAGTCACATCCAACTCTTTGCGACCCCGTGGACTGCAGCACACCAGGCTTCCCTGTCCTTCACCAACTCCCAGAGTTTGCTCAAACTCATGTCCATTGAGTGGGTGATGCCATCCAACCATCTCATCCTCTGTCGTCCCCTTCTCCTCCCGCCTTCAATCTTTCCCAGCATCAGGGTCTTTTCCTATGAGTCAGCTCTTCGCATCAGGGGGCCAAAGTATTGGAGCTTCAGCTTCAGCATCAGTCCTTCCAATGAATGTTCAGGGTTTATTCTGCATCCTACAAATAGGTGTCACTCCTTATTGGGTCACATCATCTGGGAAAGGTGAAGGGGTTTTGCAGATGTGATTAAGGTTCCTAGTCAGTTTGACTTGGGGTTGAATCAAAGGGAGATTACTGAGGGCAGGCCCGGCCTAATCAGAAAAGATCCTTAAGAGGATGCAATGTTTCCCAAGCTCAGAGGCATCAAGCAACAAACACCATCTCTCCTGCCGACCCTGAAGAGGCTAGGCACCCAGAATCCCACAGCTTCCACGGAGTGAATTCTCCAGCATCACGGGAGCTTGGGAGAGGACCCTGAGCCACGAGGAGACACAGCCTGGTGACACCAGGATGCACCTGGGGAGACCCTGAGCGGAGGACCCAGAAGGTGGGCCCAGACTCCGGTCCCACAGAATCGGTGGAGAACAACGCGCTTCGTGCTGAGCTTCCAGGGCTGCGGCAGTGACTCACGCAGCATGGAGCTGGCACGCTCGCCTCCCGGGGGCACAGCCAGACTCTCCGCAGTCTCCTCACAGTCAGGTGCACCCTAACGGAACACGGACGGAGGGCATGGGGCTGCTGGCAGGCCTGGCCCGTCTGGAGACTCCACGCTGATGCACGGGCCCAAGGGCCTTGAGCTGTCTTTCCTGGTGGCTCAGATGGTAAAGAATCCACCTGCAGTGCAGGAGACCCAAGTTTGATCCCTGGGTCGGGAAGATCCCCTGGAGAAGGTAATAGCTACCCACTCCAGTATTCTTGCCTGGAGACTTGCACGGACTGAGGAGCCTGGAGGGCTACAGTTCATGGGATTACAAAGAGTCGGACTTGACTGAGCATCTAACACACACATTGGAGGCTGCAGAGGGCAGGCTTCTCCAGGGACACAAAACAGGGTGGCAGACATGTGTATCTAAGAGGTTTATCCCCCAAACTGGCTTATGTGCCTGTGGGGACTGGCAGGTCTGAAATCTGCAGGGCAGGCGGGAAGGCGAGAAACTCAGGCAGCTGAGAGGCAGAATTGCACCTTCCTCGGAAAACTTAGTTTTGCCCTTCAGGCCTTCAGCTGGTTGGCCGAGGCCTACCCAGATTATCAAGGATAATCCCTGAATTTACCAATATAAAATGTCTTCACAGCAACACGTAAATAGGTGCTTTACTGAATAGCCGCTACAAGAGCCTGGCCACACTGGCACAGGAGACTAACCATCCCGGGCCAAGCGTTGAGGGTGGAAGAGGCAGGAGCTGGAGGAAGCCTGAGCCCCTCCCTGCAGGCCCACGTAGAGGGGGAGCCACAGAGGGACCCCACTTCGGGTTTGACCTGAGTTGGAAACACATCTCTATTGTGTAGACCCAGCATGGCCAGCCCTGGGACAACACACACAAGAGCCCGGCCCAGGGCTCAGCAGGCCGACCCAGATCGAAGCCCAGACCAACAGGCGCCGTCCACCCTCCACTCCCAGACAGAGAGAGGGCAGCAGAGACAGAACCCATGGAGGCCCACGATCCCAGTGTCCCAGACACAGCATGCCGCCTGGCGTCTACACCATGCCCTGGCTGCAAGCGTCCGTCCACGACCTCAGAGGCCCCTCGCCTGCCCAGGGGTCAGGACCACGGGTCCATTTGAAACCAGTAGGTGAACATAACTGAAGAATCCAGTGAGTGAGTCTCAAGCCCCCGGTGGCCACGTGACAGGGCTGTGCCTTGCACCCAGGACTCCTCAACCTGCTCCAGGGTAGAGGGGTGGCGGAGGCACGGCTGGGTCTGGGGCGTCTGGGGATGGAGGCAGTGACCTCGCCGGGTGCCCGTGGGGCTGGAGACATCTGGCATAAGCACAGGGTGGGTGCTGGTGAGCATCCCGGCTGCTGCCCGGGAGTGGGGCGGGGGGAGAGACGCGGCCCTGTCCACCTGGGGTTGCTGTCAAGGCCGACTCCGGGGGCGCCAGCGCCTGGGCGCTTGGCCGCCTGAGCAAGGGTTGCAGCAAACTCACTAACGTGTTTCCCCGCGACCAGGGGTGCGGAGGAACGGGTCCACAGGACCCCGGCTCTCTCTGCCCCCGCCTCCTGGCTCTCTGCCGCATGGGCTCTCTCTCTCCCTGTATCTCTTGTCCCCTCCTCCTGTCCCTCACTGCCTTCCTCCCTCTGATCTCAGGCCAGGCAGCGCCCGCCAGACCCCGGCCTCGGCTCCCAGCGCCCACAAGGAGCGCAGGAAGCAGCCCTGCTTCAAGTCACGTCAGGCTGTCTCGTGCCGCATCACGCTGTGTCCTGTTGGATGATGCAGTGCTGAGCCTGCCACTCTCATTCCCTCGGCGGCGGCCTGAGACAGCAGGCCCGGGTCTGCACGGGACAGGAGTGAGGCTCCCCCTAGGAGGCCCCCGGCAAGCAGGACCCCAGACTCAGTCAGACTGTCTATCTCGCGGACTCTCCCACCAGGCTTGTTCCCCGCGTGACTGTGAGTTCCGGGGTGACACCCCGCCTCCATCCCCTCTGCATCCGGTCCCCCTCCCCAGGCCTGCAAAGGATGAGTCAGCATGGAGTCCCGCCTGCCTCTGGACTGGATGTTCCACAGCCCTGCAGAGGGGTCGGCTCCCCCGGCCCAGAGGGGGACCTGGAGAAGGGACTGGTCCCACCCACCACCCAGCACCTCCCATCCCTCCCTCAGCCTCATCTCCACCACTTCAGATGCGGCTCAGAACGCACGGCCACAAGTGGGGCTGCAGGGAGCACCCCATCGCATCCCGCGGATGATGGACGCAGGCCTGGCCCCGCCGCCCCCTCGGCACAGCTCCCAGGCCCTCGGGCCGCCTTTGTCTTACTGTGTCCTCTGCCCACGCTTCCCCCCCGTACCCTGACCACTTCAATCCGACGCCCTGCTTCCTACCTGTCCCCCAGGATTCCTTCCAGAACCTTCCAGGAGCACCTGGGTTGGCTGCCGGCACCGAAGTTGCCTATAACCTCCACTGTCACTGCTCATAGTGAAGACAGCAGGTCCTCAGCACACCTTGATTCGGTGTCCAACCCCCAGCTCAGTTCTCACACGTGTGAACTTGTTTAATCATCACGGCCTGCGGGTCTGGCCGGCTGCTGTCACCTTTTACAGCCGAGGAAACCAGGGCTCCTGGGCGCGCGTCTCGGGCGAGGTGTGGCAGCTGGGCTAAAGCATCCCTCTGACCTCATGCACCCCCGCCCCCCTCCTCTGCAGCCTGGGTCCCTCATCCCCTGTGCCCGCTGCCCGGGACGGGACCGACCGAGCAGGGGCAAATCTGCTGAGCCTCAGGAACCTCAACGCTCAGGAGCAGCAGGTGCAGAGCGTGGGGAACCCCGTCAGGCTCCAGCAAAGCCAAGCCCGAGACCGCCCCCCCACCGCCGCCATCCCCTCCCTGAGCTCCCAAGCTCAGCCTCTTACCAGCACAGTCACAAAAGCCCCTTGAAACCCTGAAGCCCAGACAAATGTTTATCTTAATAAGCCGCAAACAACAAGATGAGGCCCCGAGTGAGCACAGAGAGCTGCCGCAGGGACTGGCTTCTCACAGCTATCGATTCCTGAAGCGGAGACAGAGGCGTCAGGGGTCCAGCAGCCAGGCAGGAAGAGGATCCACAGGGCCACGGTGCTGGAGGTGGGCCAGGCCCCGAGCAGTCCCTCAGCCCCTGGGGCCCCTTGTTTCTCCCATGGGGGCCAGGCAGGTCAGAGTCAGTCCTGGGCCCAGCAAGGCCTGGTCTGATAGGGTGTGACCCTTCTCCAAAAATGCGTTCTGGCCACTTGTCACTGTCATGCGCAGGGAACTTGCCCCACCTCGGGCCAGAGGAGTCTGGAAACAAAAGAGTTTCCTGACTTGGATTCCAGTACTGCTCTGAACTCACCTGCCAGGACATCTCATCTGCCAACCAGGGGTGAGAGGCTCCCCCTGGCAGGGGGGCCGTGAGGATAGGCAGGGCTGACAGCCATGTCCCTGTTTGGATGAGTCACGACACGGCCACACCACTCAAGGGGATCCTGGTGCCCAAAGAGGCCGTGCTCCTGGATCCCCGCACGAACACAGACATGCAGGCACAGAGGCCCTGCATGAATGTCACGCCCTCACCGATTACCATCGCCCGCTCCATGAACATCTGAGTTCAGAGTGCTGCCTTAGCATCTCAGATCTCCAAAAATCCCAGACAAGCCAACCCCACCCCTAAAAATAGACCTGCTCACTGGAGACAGTTTGATGAGATGCTAAAAGTTACCCCCCGGGTGGCAGGATCAGCACAGAGCGGGGGTGAGGACAAAGCTCTGGGAAACAGGCACCATCCTCACCATCGCCACACCCCTGCCCCAGGCGCAACACCCCCCAGAGGTGGGCAGCTTGGCAGCGGGGAAAAGCGGCAGCCTGCTCCTGTGTGGCCAGCGTGGGAAGGAGGGGCTGAACCACGACCCCGTGGCTGTTCCAGGAGCCCAGCTTCCTGCAGGCCGTGGGGCGTGTGTGTGGGGCGTGGCCTGAGACGCAGGCACACCAGGAAACAGTGGCCTCCGGGTGACCCTCAGGTCAGGAAGCCAGCATGGCCTCAGGCAGCCCTGGGAGTCTTGGCAGGAGACCCAGGTCCTTCCATCAGCCTGTAGAGGGCTCAGGGACCCTTGGAGGTTTCAGACTGCCTGCGGACCCTCTCCATGGTCCCCAGACTCTGAGCAGCCAGGGAAGATCTGAGGATGATGGCCGTGCGGCACCCCAACATCCCCTCAGAGGGCACCAGGGGTAGGGTCACGCTGTAACTTCTGACCCAAGCCGGGACACGATGAATACTGAAGCTGGAACCAGAGGCCCAAAGGGGACTCCTGGTGACCCTCCAGATGGAGACGGGGCAGCCGATGTGCCATTAATGCGAAGTCTGCCTCTGTTGCTGGGCCGGTGCCAGGGGACATGCCTTCTACACAAATACTGGTCAAGTTTATGAGAGGTGTACACAACTCAGTGCGTGGCCTTTGCATTTGTCTCATGAGCTCCCTCCTTGTCCTCAGGGACCAACACTTCCATCGGAGTGTATTAGTCACGTTCACACCTACCAGTCTGCCCCACCCATCGAGGAGGGCATCCCTGAGCTGGGAGAGTGAAGACCTGAGTCTGCCGCAAGTGTGACTTTCCCCCCATTGTAATTTGTTTTTCACAACTCTGAGATCCCGGTTAAAGTAACCCTGGGTCGTGCAGTAATAATCAACCACACAACATTTCCTTTGGGGTTAGCCAGGCTTTTGCAAAACACGTTTATCTTACAAAAGGTAACACAGCCAAGTAAGGAAAAATTTGGAAAATAGCATAGTAAGACAAAGCAAGTTTTGCCTGTAACCCACCAGGCAAAGATAACCCTTGTTAATATGTGGGGCCATGCCCTTTCACTATTTTTAATGCGCCTTTCTTCAAAGCCATTTTGAACAGGGTGGCAAATATTTTTTTTTACATTGGTGGAATCATATTGTACTCTATTACCCATTAGGTTTTTGTTCCCTGCAAGTGTTCTCTGTACACGCTCTTAGCAAACATTATTTTTAATGGCTGTAATATTCTTTCAACTGGATAAACCACTGTTTGCTTAAACATTCCCCATGTTCAAATGCTTAGGTTGTTTCTAATTATTTTGCTAAAAATATGTATTTTTGTGTGTTTAGGATTACTTCCTCGGGATAGCATCTGAGAAATTAAGCTGTGGGTCTAAAGGAGCATTTTTAAGTGTGTGATGCTCGTTGCCAAGTGTCTGCTCGGGGGGCTGGTCCAGTGGGGATCTGACTGCTCATCTTTGCATCCTCAGCTCACATCGGACGTCACGGTGTCTTAATGTCTGTTCTCCTTATTAGCAGGAACGGGCACTATATTTTCATGAACGTTTCCTTTATTACTGGTGAGGGAGGCCTCTTTTCCCGTGTTTGTTTTCCTAATTATGTTTAGGCTTCTTGTGAATTGGGTAACCGCGTCCTTGACTGATGAGCTGTTTGAGGTTAGTGCGTGTTCTGATCACTTTTTACAGACTCCTTACACACGAACAACAGTAACTGTTAGGACGCTGTGTTCCTGAGTATTGACGTCTCCCTGTTGAACTTGCTCTTCCTTCACTGCCTTTCTTGTTCACCGGATGCAGAATTTTCATTCTTATGTAGTTCAATGCGTCCTTCCTTGCACTTGTGAATCTGCCAACAGTTCCCCTGCTTCAGATGTACTCCCCTTTTACATTTTGGCAAGCATTCAGGCATATCTGACTCTAGATCTGCTGATTTCTGGTGTGTGCTTTAACACTGTGGCCTTAAATTTGGGATTTATCTGGGTTCATAGACCAAGACGGTGAGCTGATTGTCTGCTGACACCTCCCAGAAGAAGTTGAAAACATAGGCTTTCCTCCCCACCTCAGACTCCAAAGACCATGATGAGAGAGAGGAGGGGCTTGGAAAACAAATGAGATGCTGGCACTGTGCCTCCAGGAAGTGTGAATGTCCCCACTGCATTTTTTCCCCAATTTGTTGTTGTGCTTACATACATATAACATAAAACCTAACCATCTTAACTATTTCTAAGAGGATAATTCAGAGGTATAAAACATTCATCACATGCAACCATCCATCTCCATAGATCTCTGCATCTCGTAAAATGGAAACCCTGTACCCATTAATCCCACATATACCATTAAACACCAACTCCCCATTCCCCCACCAGTCACTGGTCCCCATCTTTCTACTTCCTACCTCTGTGAATTTGACTCCTCTAGGGACCTTATACAAGGGAAATCACACAGTCTTTGTGGTTTTGTGACTGGTTTATTTCACCAAACATAATGTCCTCAAGGTCCATTCACATTGTAACAGGCATCAGAATTTCTTCCCTTTTTAAGGCTGAATAATATTCTTTTATATGGATGGGCCACATTTTCTTAACCCTTTATCTGTGATGACACTTCCATGACCTGTTTGCATTTTTTAATTGTTTTTCTCCTGAACAACCTTTCTTCCCAAGTCATCATTTGTGTTTGTTTTAAGTCAGAAGTTTCCAACTAAGGGCAGTTTTGGCCCCGTGGGACATTTGGCAATTTTCAGTCATCACACCTGGGGGAGGAGAGGCTACTGTCCCCTAGTAAATAGAGTCTGGGGAGGCTGCTCACCATTCCTCAATGCACTGGCCAGCCCTCTCCCATTCCCCAGGAAAGGATTATCCAGCCCAAAATAGCAACAGTGTCAATTAAGAAATCCTGCTTTAAATCAAGGGCTGGCTTCCCTAGATAAATTGGCTAAAATTATGCTAAATGTCAGTTTGTCTGAGACAGCTAGATTTCCTGCAATGTCCTTCTCTCTTTCTTTCTTGAACAGAATGTTTAGCTGGCACACAATCAGAAGACAGAGATGACACATCCCAGTCCTCCTTGCCAGGATGCCACCATGAGACTCTGGCCAACGAGATACAAATATAAGTGTCAAAGTTCCTTTTAGGGACCCATTATGAATGCAGCTGCTACTCATACCTTACCTCTCCCTTCTGGTATCCTGGAATGCAGGTGTGATGGCTGGAGCTGCAGTACCCTTTTTGTACCATGGAGTGGCTTTGAAAATGGAGGCTGTGTTTTGTGAATCCACCAATACAGAAGAGAGGATACAAGGCCCCAAGAGCTGTGCAGTGCAGGCAGTCCTGGAAAATCTGCCTCCAGGCTTTGTGAAAAAGGGAGAAATATACTTTTTTCTTATTTAGGCTGCTGCTATTTTGAGTTCCTGTGACTTACCACCAAACTTAATTGTTGCAAATGGTGACATAGGAATGTTTGTGAAGATTTCTTATGAAATTCCAGCATGAAGTTGGATGGATTAAATAGAATGCAATGTGCAGACTGCTTAGCTGATCACCTGGTACACAGCCGAGCTGTCGTGAGCCACACTGTGTGGCAGGCAGCATGCCACACATCTTGTCCCCAGTATCTTAATCCTCCCAGCAACCCACTAAGAAGGTGTAGCATGGTTGCTGTTATTGATGAGGGCGCAGAAATGCAGATGATTCACAATACCTTGGGGTCACAGGGTCAGGGTAGAATAGGTTCCATCCCTGCATTGTGTCCACTCCACCTCGGTAAACACTGGAGACTCCAATCAGGAAATATTTAGGATCCAGCAACTATGGACAAAATCCCTTTGCTTGATGATCTTGTTTCATTCCAATTCTGTGAGCTTTTTGTTGTAGCCCAATGAGGTTGCTTCAGCTCCAACCATCACATGTGAATTCCAGGATACATTTTCAAACCTGTGGGGTACTTTTTATGGTGTCCAGGTGGCCATAAGAAACTGTGGCACAGAGTGGCTGAGTGACCTGTACAGGATCACACAGTAAGTGGCAGAGTTGGGACTCAAATTCAAGTGCTTTTAATATCAGAGTCTGTGTGCTTAGCCACCAAGCTACACTTAGTCGTGGAAAAAACACTGCGGACAGAGACAAGAGGCAGAGAGAACAGCAGCTCTGGTCACAGCATCGCTGAGCAGCAGGGGGTTCCTGACTCACACCGACTCACGCATGAACTCTGCTCACAACCATGCCGTCCCACAGATGAGGAAACGGAGGCTCAGAGAGGCCAGGTCTGCCGAGGACCACTCAGCGAGGCATGCAGAGGCAGATCTGTGTGACCCTGGATGCGGTTCTCCTGCTCTCCTGTCTTCTCCTGAACTTTGCAGGCGCATGAATCTGCTTCCCTGGTCTGGAATGCCTGCTCTTATCAACAAGTATCTGGCTGCCGGACCTCACACAGTGTCTTCCCCTCACCTGCAGGACTCTTCCCTGGCCAGGTCTTCTGCTTTCATCCCTGAAGCACACATGGAGGTCAAGTGCTATGAGAACTGTTCACCAATCCTCCCTAGAGTCCCCGTGCCATTGCAGCAGACTCCGTGTGGCAGCCCCATTCGTTACTGTGAAACACAAGGAAGTGAACACATTTCTCACTGATGTGGAGACAGCCGGCACATCCGGTACTGGGGAAGAGGAGAGAACCCTGTGAATTAGGGTAGGCAGGGAAGGCTTCCTGGAGGAGGTGAGCTTTGGCTTTCCAACCTGCAGAGAGGGAGACAGGTTCCAGGCAGGAAGCCCAGAGGGTCTAAGTCCTGACTCCAGGATCCTGGCTTCCACGGAGGTGATCCAACTTCCTGGCCTGAGGGAATGGGGGGAAGAAGGCCGGGGAAGGGGGCTCCATCACTCCGGAGTGTGCTGCCAGCTCATTTGGGTAGTTAGGTGCTAAAGAGGGTGTAAAAGTGACTTACGAGCTGAAATCAGGTGTTCAGGCATAAACACGCCAAAGCCCATGATTGATTTGACTGGGTAAATAGCTTTTATAATTGGTATGTTTTTTATTAAATTTTAAAAGCTGGATATTTATGTGAGTGGGAAGTGTGAGAGCAACTGAACGGGCGTGCCGGAACCTGGACGGCCTCGCCTGGCCTCCCTGCTGGCGGAGGCCCAGGGCCAGGAAAGCTGCCTCCAGTGGTCAGCTGTCAGGACCCTGAGGGCCCCCCGGGGAGGACAAGGACCAGGGAACTTGATCAACCCCATGATCCTGGGTACGAGAGTGGCTCTCTCCCTCCTAGCGCTTGAGGTCTGTGGGGTTCAGAGAGAGAGAAGCCGGCGAAGGCAAGGTCGAAAGGAAGGATCTGGTTTCTGCTTCCCCACTGGACCCAGGTCAGTCCCCAAAGCACTGAGCAGGGCCTGCTCCGTCTCTGCCCTGCAGTGTGGGCTCAGGGTGGGGGCATCAGCGAGCTGAGTGCCGGGGCCCCCTGAGACGGCAGGGCCCCCTCTGGCTCCGGGGGCATCACAAGGCCCAGCACAGCCAGTGGGTGCTCATGTCTGTCCTGAGCCCAGACACGTGCTGCCGGGTGAGGAGCAGCCAGAGGCGCACAGACCACAGCCTTGTCCTTCCGCTAGACCAGGGGAGGCCGCTGCTTGGGCCTCGGTGTCCTTGTCTGTGAAGCGAGTCAGTGACTCTGCGCAGGGTGTGTGGGTGGAGTTTCTAAGGCAGACGTCACCAATTCTCCAACCCGAGAGGTCCTCACAGTGCTGTCTTCTCCCTTAATATCTGCTGCTGCAACTCAGAAAAGACCCCCAGACCCCAGGTGTGGGAGGACACCTTTCCCCACGTAGGGAGAAGGTGTGTTCTGACCTGAGTTCCCGCAGAGCAGAGTGGGTGTGGACGCCTCATGCCCTGCAAAGGCTCCAGGTGCCATGTTGGGGAGGTCACAGCGGATCAGGGGTCAGGGTCAGTGCTCAGAGCGGGACCAGGGTCAGGGCTCAGTGTGTGACCAGGGTCAGGACTCAGAGTGGGACCAGGGTCAGGGCTCAGAGTGTGACTGGGGTCAGGGGTCAGAGTGTGACCAGGGTCAGCTAAGAGTGTGACCGGGTCAGGGGTCAGAGTGTGACCGGGGTCAGGGGTCAGAGCGGGACTAGGGTCAGGGCTCAGCTAGAATCAGTTCAGGGCCCACCTCCACACCCCTATTGCTTCGTTTCCCATGGAGCCGCTAAAGGTCAGGGTGACTGGAGGCAGGGCCGCCCTGTGCAGCTGAGCCTGGGCCAGCCCCCCTGCTCCAGGCTGTTGCTGTGTGGATGGTCATCTGTTCTGGAGCCCAGCTCCCTCTAAGCCTTAGCAAACTCCCTAAGCTGGCCTGAGCCTCTGGGGCTCACGGGAGCTTTTGCCAACCAGGAAGCAGCCTCCAGGCACAGCACAGACCAGCCCCCCGTGCCTCTATAACTGTCCCCGGCTGGTATGAGGCAGCCAGAGGGACTGGTCCGCTGAGAGCGGCCCCCAGTCCAGATGGGATGAAGGCATTGCTGCTCAGCCAGACAAGCCTCCTCACACCGACGATAAATATAGACTTGTCCTCCCTCCCGCATCCATGCAGGCGGGGCCTGCGCTTGGAGTGAAGCCCCAAGGCTGAGAGCAGGGAGTGAAGGGCAAGGGTGGTGCTGTGACCCTCACAGCCAGCAGGTAGGCAGGGAGACAAGGGCTGGGGTAAGCGCCTTCGCTGCTGAGCAGTGGTGTGCCTGGCCCCCACAAGCCTCACCTTCTTTATCCCCAGAGCCCCCCAACCGGCCCCTGTGTGGGAGGGAGGAATGGACGCCTGACAACACCCCACATGTCGTCTGCGTTGGAGTCTTCCTTCTTGGCTGATTCTGTTCTGGTGGTCAGGGCAGAAATCTGGCAGGAGGGGACTGTGGCTCTCTCCACCAGCCCTGAGGTCCCCCGAGGAGGGCACAGGCCTGGGGATGTGGTCAGGCCAGGTCACGGCTGCCAGTCCAACCTGGAGAGGCTCCAGCTGACATCCCTGCCTAGGGTCCACCATGCCAGCTTGTCCGCCCACCTTTCACACTAGGAGCCATCTTTTCCCCAGAACTGTCACCTGTTCTCAAGGCCCTGGGTCTGGTGGAAGCACCCAGCACGTGCCCCCTGGGCAGCAGGGCATGCGGAGACCAGGGGGAACAGGACGCCCTCCTGCCAGGGCACCAGCAAGACTTCCTGGAGGAGGCGGACTTCCTGCTAGGCCTTAGGGTCGGGGCAGGGAAGAATGTGGTGGGCAGTCTAGAGAGAGGCAGGTAAGGTCTCAGGGTCAGGACACCTGGTCTGCATTTGCCCCTGAGGCTGCTGAGAGGGTTCAGGGTAGCAGTGGTGTGGTCAGACATGGTGCTCCAGAATGCAGGAGAGAAGACCCCAGGTCCGGAGTCGGATGAGAACAGGTGCGGGGTCTGGGGGAGAGGGGCAGGGAGGCTTCCACACCACCTGGAGAGACAGGGCCCGGGTGCCCAGAGACCCAGCGATTGAGGGGGGAAAACACCACAGTTTGCCGACTCCTGCAGTGTAACATCAGACATCAGTCATCTGACAGCCAGTCTGGAGATTCCTGAGGTTCAGGCAGGAGCTGCTGCCACCCATGCTGGCTCATTTTCCATCAACTGCTAGAGAAGTTGAGGCTTTGGGTGACAGGGCAGAGAGTGTGCTGTCCTGTCCAGGCTGACTTCTCCCCAGGGTGTGGGGTCCCCAGGGTCCCCTCCCTGGAAGAATGCCTTGTTCCAGTACATCCTGGGCCTGGGCCATCTCGGGAGGGGAGGCGGAGTGGGGGCAGGGTTGGTAGAGAGGCATGCCAGGACCTTCTGTGCCAGCCAGGCTGGGGCCGAGCGTCCACCTCCAGGAGGACGTGGCAAGGCCAGCTGGGGCTCTGCCAGGAGCCTTGGAGCAAGTGACAGCCCCTCCCCTGCGTCCCGGTGGATGTCAGTGACGGGCAGCTTTTGGAACTGCCGGGAGCTAATAGCCGAGGCTCCTGTTCTAACGCCAGCTCAGGATCGATGGACACGAGAGCTATCTCCAGCGAGATAGGATCGCAGCCGGGGATTAGTGTCACAGATGAGCAGGCCTTCTTATGAGACCCCTGGGCCTCCCATCCTGGGGAGGTGGCAGGGCCCCTCCTGCAGCGTCACCGACCTGCAGCGGAGGGACATCGCTGGGAGGTGGGAGGGGGGGGGGGCAGTGATTGCTCCCTGGCTCCCCGCCCCCTCCTGCCCCCGCCCGGTGTAATCGCAGCCCTGTCATTGCCTCCACAGCCCAGCGGCCCCTCTTCCATCATCGGCCGCCCGTTCGCTGGCGCTGGAGTGACTGTACTGCTTATCTGTCTCCCCGGCCGTCAGCTACAAGGCGACACACAGTTCACTGCCCTTCCCTCATCATCTGTGTCCGTGCCCACCCAGACTTCACGCCATCTGACGCCCAGCGGCACACCGACAAGCTCGCAGCCTGGCCTCCCTGCTTCCGGCCTTGGCGAGGCTGTGCCTCCGTCTCAGCGCCCTGGGCCCTCCTGGAGCTCCTGGATTCAGGCAGCTCCCGAGGCCAGACGTCCTCAGGGTGTGTCTCCTGCCCAGCGCTGCCCCGAGCCCCGGCCTCTCCTCTCATCTACGCTCGGGTTCCCAGCGATGACGACGCCAAACAGACGTTTCCTGAGGGTGGGCTCCGGGCCAGGGTGACAGTGATAAGTGGCCTGTCCCTAGGGAGCCGAGTCTGGTCGGGAAGACAGAGAGGAGGTGCCAGGAGCAGAGCAGGGGAGACCCTAGACTCGGGTCAGAGTCCCGGACGACCCTTGGAGCCGGGGACGCCCAGACTGAAAGGGCTCAGATGGCAAGAGGGGCCTCAGGGGGAGGCTGCAAGGGCCAAGGTCGGCGATGGACTCGCCCTCACCAGGTCTGAGCCCTGCAGTCCTGGGCACCCCCCTCGGGGCCCGTGACAATGGATTGGATGGGGACAGACCTGGGCTGGGGCAGGGAGCCCCCTGGGTATGGCGGGCAGCCCATGACCAGTGGGAAGCCGGGAATCTTTCCTCGGCCAGGAACCATCCCTCACCTGACTGCCAGGGTTTGGATATCTAAAAACAACTGATGCTTTTCCTCTATTCCCCCCCCAGAAGAAAAAAATCAGGAGTCCACCTATTCCAGCCACACTGAGGACAAAGAGTCGTCAGGACAGAGAAAGGAGCTGGACGGGCTCAGGGGGGTCACCCAGCAGGCGGGGAGGGGTGCGGCCACTGGGTCAGGCAGAAAACAGAAAGAGGGTTTCCTCTGAGCCCGCACAGGGGAAGGGGAGACCCCAGAGCCAGGGCAGAGCAGGCAAAAGGGAGCCTGCGGCAGCATCAGGCTAAGCCCCTGGAGGAGAGACCCATGGGGCTGGGGTGGAGAGGAGCAGATGCCGGCGCTGTGAGCCTGGGGGTCAGCGCTGGTAGCAGAGGACTGGGGCCTTTCGGCGGACACGACTGGGCGACTTTCACTTTCACGGGGCCCTGAACAGCGCTGCCCCTGTGGTGGCGTGTGGCTCCCCCCATGCGGGAGGAGAAGGTGGATTCCGAGCCTGCACCACCACGCTCCAGCCTTGCAGCCCGGGGCAGGGCCCTTGCTGTGAGTGGCACTGTGTCCTCCTGAGAGATACACTGAAACCCATGTGTGTGTGTGCACATCTGTGCATGCTTCTGCGGACCGTGTCACACACATGCCCCTGCAAAGCCTCCGTAGTCGAGGGGCAGAGCTGCCGGGTCCCCAGGAAGCTCCCCACTGCCCCGTCAGAGCCACCCCCGCCCCACCCCATCCGCCACCCCCTGAGCCACTCTCGGTCCTCATCTCTATCACCGTGGCCCTTGGAGAAAGTTACATAAAGGGGATCATACAGCTTGTGATCTCTGAGATTGGCTCTCTCTTTTCACTCAGCCTAATGCCCTTGAGATCCATAAAGGTTCTCTGTGAACCCAGAGTTCCTTCCCTTTTATTCTGAGGAGTATTCTGTGGTCGGACTCTAGCACGGGGTTTTCTTAATCTCACTTTTTAAAAGAATCCCGTGGACGTGGCCTTGAAGGCAGACTGGAAGTCCAGGGTTCTGGAGGAAAGGCGGTGGACACCAGGAAGGGCCACCTGGATGGTGTGGGTGGAGGAGGCTGGGTGGCCCGTGCAGTCAGGCCCTGGGGCTTGGCCACAGCGGGGGTGGGCAGTGTGACCTCCCAAACTCTGACTTAAGGATGCTGGCGGTGGGGGGCATGGAGGTTACGGGGGAATAGGTGGTCGGTCCATGGACCTGGCCTCACCTATTTCCAGAGAACCAAGGGCTTTCTCTGACACGGTCCACACTCCCTCCCTGGACTCTGACAGTTAACAGGAGGCTCCCGTGAGCCCGGAGAAGGTCCTGCCGTCGGGTACCTGGGGGCTCGCAGGGTAGCTAGGGAGGTGGGGGCAGAGACTTGAAGGCAGGAGTCACGGGTGAACCACGGAGGGCAGGGTGAGTCTGGGCTCCACTGGGCTCAGGGGCGCTGGCCCAGAAAATAAACACCCTTGGCGGGGGGCATTGGAGAAGAGCTGCTGAGGGTCCTGGGTTCACAGACAGGTCTCTGGGTGGTGGGGAGGGCACAGCTCCTCGTTTTCTGCTGTGTTGCTGTTTGGGAACTGACATTACACAGCAGCTGGCAGAGGGAGCAGATAATGTGCGTTGATTGCAGACGGGGCAGGGCAAGGGGGAAGGGGCTCACAGACAGTCAGAGCCAGTGCCCCTGGCCCCTCCCCCTGCCCTGCCTGCCCCACAGTCGCCTTACTGACCCTGTGGGGGAAGGGAGGGAGCCTTTGTCCTCAGGTTCCCTGCTCCGGCCACAGCGCACCACCCCCCACCCCGACCACCCAGCCAGGTTCCTGGGCTTCAGTTTCCCCAAGAGTAGAATGGAGCTGACAGCATCAGAAGGGTCTCTCAAAGATGCTGGGGGAGACCAATGGACTGAGCCTACCACCCCCGCCAGCCCTGGAGACAGCGCTGCAGCCAGCATGCGACCTGGAGGTTCCAGGAAGGAGGAAGCAGGTTCCTGGGGTGTCCAGGCCACCACCCCTCCCGGGAGCCCAGCCCATGTGGGCAGCCCTACCGCCCCCGGCTCTGCAGACAGCCTGGCTGGGGCTACAGAGGCCCCAGCAGCCCAGAGTCCCGGGGACCGAGCTCCAGACACACACTGGCATCCGGGTCTGTTTGCTCAGCAGAGAGTCTGTCAGACACACGTTCCCCAGTTCCAGCCCTTTTCGAACCAGATTTATCTGATTTCTCATCTTTATTTTGGCAGAGGTAAAAATGTAATTTCTAATTTAAAATTTAAAAAACCATCACCCTCATCAAAATGCACTCAGCTCAGATGGTGTTTGGGAAATTAACTCTGTCACTCTCACACACACCGGCACATGGCCCAGCAACGGGGACAGCACTCCCCCCTCGGACGCTCCAATGCACCCCCCCAGCTTTCCACGTGAGGTGGCACTGAACCTCCTGCAGGCTGGGGGCCTGAGGGATGGGGGCTGTGGACTGGGGGCCTGTGGGCTGGGGGCTTGCAGACTGGGGGCCTGTGGGCTGGGGCCTGCGGGCTGGGGACCTGTGGGCTGTGGGCTGTGGGCTGGGGGCTTGCAGACTGGGGGCCTGTGGGCTGGGGCCTGCGGGCTGGGGACCTGTGGGCTGGGGGCTGTGGGCTGGGGGCTTGCAGACTGGGGGCCTGTGGGCTGGGGGCTTGCAGACTAGGGGCTTGCAGACTGGGGGCCTGTGGGCTGGGGGCCTGTGGGCTGGGGACCTGTGGGCTGGGGGCTATGGGCTGGGGGCTTGCAGACTGGGGGCCTGTGGGCTGGGGGCTTGCAGACTGGGGGCCTGCGGGCTGGGGGCCTGTGGGCTGGGGGCCTGCAGGCTGGGGCCTGTGGGCTGGGGGCCTGTGGGCTGGGGGCTTGCAGACTGGGGGCCTGTGGGCTGGGGGCCTGTGGGCTGGGGGCTGTGGGCTGGGGACTTGCAGACTGGGGGCCTGTGGGCTGGGGGATTGCAGACTGGGGGCCTGTGGGCTGGGGACCTGTGGGCTGGGGGCCTGTGGGCTGGGGGCCTGCAGGCTGGGGACCTGTGGGCTGGGGGCCTGTGGGCTGTGGGCTGTGGGCTGGGGACCTGCAGACTGGGGGCCTGCAGGCTGGGGGCCTGTGGGCTGGGGCCTGCGGGCTGGGGACCTGTGGGCTGGGGGCCTGTGGGCTGGGGGCCTGCAGACTGGGGCCTGCAGACTGGGGGCCTGCAGACTGGGGCCTGCGGGCTGGGGGCCTGCGGGCTGGGACCTGCGGGCTGGGGACCTGTGGACTGGGGGCCTGCGGGCTGGGGGCCTGCGGACTGGGGCCTGCAGGCTGGGGGCCTGTGGGCTGGGGGCTGTGGGCTGGGGGCTATGGACTGGGGCCTGCAGACTGGGGGCCTGCAGGCTGGGGGTCTGCGGGCTGGGGGCTGTGGACTGAGGCCTGCAGACTGGGGGCCTGCAGGCTGGGGGCCTGCGGGCTGGGGGCCTGCAGACTGGGGCCTGCAGGCTGGGGACCTGCGGGCTGGGGACCTGTGGGCTGGGGGCCTGCGGACTGGGGCCTGGGGGCTGGGGGCTGCGGGCTGGGGGCCTGCGGGCTGGGGGCCTGCGGGCTGGGGGCCTGTGGGCTGGGGGCCTGTGGGCTGGGGGCTGTGGGCTGGGGGCCTGTGGGCTGGGGGCTGTGGACTGGGGCACGATCTAGACACCAGAGAGCCAGGTAAAGACAGGCTGGGCTGGCAATGGGAGCAGGACTGGAGGCAGAGCCTCACCACCCCCTACCCAGCCTGCTCTGTGACAACCAGCTGGTAGATTTCCCTCTCTAGTCTGGATCTGGCTCTTGCTGAGATACAGATGGACTCATGGGGAAACTACTGTGACATCTGAGGTTCATGAGAGGAGTAGGGGAGGCCAGAGAAGGGCCCAAGCACAAGCTAAAGAACTAGACCAACTAACAGTTACCCCCAGATAAACCACACACATGCTATGCAACGTGGGGACCACCAGGGGACCTTCCCGACCTTCAGTTTCCTCTTCTGGGAAGGGCTTGGCCCCAGTCTTATTCCAGGCATGGGATGGTGTGTGCCCGGCGCAGCTTATGGGGGGCGGGGGGGCTGGTTTTCAGAGGGATTCACCTGATGCACCCACTGTGTAATTCGAGCAGGATGAGTATCAGTTTACATAACTAGAGAAACTCCACTGAGGGGGTCAGAGGTTGACCTCATCACATCCTGCATTTGCCAGACAGAGGCAGGAGCTAAGAGAGGTTCACAGGTCTCCTAATGGGCCATCCCTGTGTGTGCTTTGCGGGATCCCAGACCTGTGCCTGCTCCCCCGCCCCGCCATGTCCCACAAGAGCGCTTAATCTGGGTGACGCTCCCCACGGCAACATCAGTGGCTAGCACACGTCACCCTCTCTGTTAGGTGTCATCCTCTTCTCCCTGTTTGGCAGATAGAAAACCTGAGGCTCCGAGAGGTGGGACAGAGCCTCAGTGGGAGGGCCCAGAGGCTGCAGGCACAGCAAACTGGTACCTGTGAGCAAAGGCCAGGCCACAAGGCTGGTATCCTCACTGAAGGGCCGACAGGCGTGCCGGCCCAGGAGAGGGGAGCCTGGAGTGCGTTCCCAGCTGACCTCTCTTAGGAACAACCTGTTCTGAAATGACTGTGATCTGAACTTCCCTAGAGGAAAAGCCATCCTCCCTCGGGGTCTGGAGACCAGCTCTCTAGGGACCGGCCTCTCGGAAAGAACTCACCTCATGCAATTTTCTGGTGAGTCACGCATCATGCAGGCTGTGGCAATTATAGCCTGATGTGCCATCAGGCCACCCGGTACCTTGAGAACCCAGCACAGGGGGCAGCCACATCGCAGAGGAGGAAAAAGCAGTGAACGAGATAGAATGCCCCCATTGCAGGGGCTGGGGCAGGAATGAGATGGAATTTTGAGTCTAATATGATATTCCCAGATAACCCCAGGACCATCACCTAAAAGCAGCCTTGGAGTGAGGGCATTCTGACAAGTTCCAGGCAGACCCTTGTTTCTCTCCTCCTGTGGTTCTGTCTTAGCCTCTCATGAGGTGTGTATGTTGTGGGGCGGGGACGTTTACTGTCAAAAAGGCCAGCCCGGTCAGAGACGGGCAGGCAGCCACAGAACAAGGTGATGACAGGGGCGAGTTGCCATCCAGTGTCCCAGTATCATGCGCGTGGCTGGAACCTTACCTTCCACTCTCCATCGCTTGAGCCAAGCGTTGCCCTTGTAGAGCCCACCATTAGCTGTTGCACCCCCTCACTCCCAGAAAAGACCTGGGAGATGTCAAAACATAGCTGCTTCTCATCCCCACACCAAGGTGAGCCTCAGCATGGCGCTTGCTAAAGACAACCTCCCCCACCAGGTTGCCAAGATGTCTGCTCCTCAGCCATCTGGCTCAGGCATTAGGAATCCCTTGGAAAGTTGATACATGCGACTTAGGGGGAAGAAGCAAACAGCTGTTGAAGCCCTGCTCTCCATCAAGCACCTGACAAATACCACCCCATTAACTCCTCATAGTCACTCAGAGTGACAGGTGGGGAAACGGGAGTGAAAGTCGTGACAAGGCAAAGACGAGGACTTGAATCCAGTTCTGTCTGTCTCGGAAGAATCATTCTCCCTGCGGGGACAGGTTGGTGGTCCTTCTGTAGCACCTTTGGTCGAATTCGCCGTCTGATAAATGCGTCAAGCAGAGGATGAGGTAAGGGCAGGTGATGTGGACGGAGAAGGTAGAAAGGACAGCTGGGCGGCTGGGCGCTGTCCACAGAGGCAAGGTGCTGAAAAGTCCATTCCTCCAAGTTGCTGGGAGAGGGTCAAAGATGTCAGTTCAGTCGCTCAGTCGTGTCTGACGCTTTGTGACCCCATGGACTGCAGCACACCAGGCTTCCCTGTCCATCACCAACTCCCGGAGCTTGCTCAAACCCATGTCCATAGAGTAGGTGATGCCATACAACCATCTCATCCTCTATCATGCCCATCTCCTCCTGCCTTCAATCTTTTCCAGCATCAGGGTCTTTTCCAATGAGTCAATTCTTCACATCGGGTAGCCAAAGTATTGGAGCTTTAGCTTCAACATCAGTCCTTCCAATGACTATTCAGGACTGATTTCCTTCAGGATGGACTGGTTGGATCTCCTTGCAGTCCAAGGGACTCTCAAGAGTCTTCGCCAATACCACAGTTCAAAAGTGTAAATTCTTCAGTGCTCAGCTTTCTTTATGGTGCAGATCTCTTGACCTTTGTTGGCCAAGTAATGTCTCTGCTTTTTAATATGCTGTCTAGGTTTGTCATAGCTTTTCTTCCAAGGAGCAAGCGTCTTTTAATTTTATGGGGGAGAATAGTGTGGTGGGCCCTGAAAATCCCACTAATTCTACCCTGAATGTATGCCTCCCACAGGAAAAGTCAATGTCTCCCAACTTGCTCCAACTCCTTCAATCCCTTTCTTTCTATTGCACTCATTGCATTTCTATTTAGACCTTCTTGACCTCCGTCCATTATATCCACCTCTCAGGGTACCCTCTGTGCACATATGCCTCATTATAAAAGTCTTACAGCTTTCAGAGGAACAAAGGTCACTCGGGAAGGAAAAACCATGAGAAACTACCAGAGTGGGTACCCAGAGCAGCTGAAGTCAGTGAATCCGGAAGGACTGAAGAGTCAGTCTGTACTGGCTGAATCTGTGGTAGCCAGGCCGACGTTCAGTTCTGTTCAGTTCAGTCGCTCAGTCATGTCCAACTCTTTACAACCCCATGGACTGCAGCATGCCAGGCCTCCCTGTCCATCAGCAACTCCTGGAGCTCACTCACACTTGTGTCCATTGAGTCAGTGATGCCATCCAACCATCTCATCCTCTGTCATCCCCTTCTCCTGCCTTCAATCATTCCCAGCATCAGAAGAAAAGCTGAGATGCAGGTACAAGAAGCAGGTGAAGAAACTGTGGTGTCAACTGAAGCAAGGAAGCTACTCGGCACAAAGTCTGTGACCAAATGGTGATGGCTCTGTTGACCTGTGGGTGGGAGGGTGGTGCTCTAGGCTCAAGCAGGGACTGGACCAGGTGAGGGTCATCCCCTGAAAGCCAAGGAAGGCCGTGACTCAGTTATTCCCTCATTCAGCTGTACCTATCCAGTGCTTACTATGTGCAGTCATGATACTACCAACCCCTGGAATCTTCTCCTGACCTTCCCCACCCCCACCAAAGCTGGGGACACCCACGTGTTGTTTGCATGAACTTCCATCTCCCCCCAATACCATGCACACAGGTACACGGGACTGGGACGTGGCTGCTCTCCCCACTTCTGCATCCCCACTGCCTAAAACAACGATCAGCTCCTGGGAATCACTCAACATTGTTGAACAAGTTCATTGACTGAATTGCTATTATTTTCTCGTGGAAACATCAAGCTAGAGAGCTTTGCTGTCAAGTAGCCCAGGTTCAAGATCTGAGCACTTATGCTGTAAGGCCATGGATTTCAACCATGTGCCTCTGCTTCCCCAGCCTTCCAACGGACTATGACGGTGAAACACTGATGCCTTCTCTTGGGGGTGTCACAGGGAGAACAGGAAGCAACAGACTGGAGACAGCTTCACCCAAAGCAAGCGGTCATGCACATTTTATCTCCTTCCAGTTTATTCTCCAGAAAGGAGCCTCTTTGTCATCCCACATCAGAAGGACAGTGCCCTGCAGGGCTCAGGTGCTCAAAAGACACGTGGAGGATGATCGCAATGATTCACACGCGGGAGGACACCTAGGGACCAGCTGGGGCCCTGAGGCGAGCTGAGTCATCTTGGATCTGATTGGAAAATTGCTTGTAGTTGAATTATTGGCCAGGATTGGGTTAAAGTCCCCAAACTGGTCTGAGGCCAACTGAAATGAATTGAAGGAATTGAATTTTGCCAAATTGAAGAAAGGAAATCGAATTCTAGAGAAAGAATTCAATAGAATGGAATTGAAAGGAAACTGAGCCAATTTGATTTGAATTGAGTCAAGGTGAAAACTGAAGACAGTTGGATCTGAGGTCTGGGGTTGAACTGAGAGGAGGAATGGGGAAGACTTGGGGGCAGATGACAGCACGTGAATTGAGTTGAGGTGACATTTTCAGAACATGTGACTACAGCTTGCGTTCATCTTATCTGGAGTCAGGGGAGACCGCCCCAGAGTTGCCCCAGGTGCACTTAGTCTGTGAATTTGGTTGTTCGGAGGGCATTTATGGAGCACCTACTGCACACACATGCGGGGCTGAGGCCTCAGACATCGGGGAGTCCGACGTGGCCCGGCGGCTGAGGGGTTCAGGCTCCATAGCCCACTGTGTGCTCAGGACCAGCGGTCTGCCCGAGAGAGCCGCAAACAGGACCGGCCAGGAGGAGCCCTAAGGAGGTCAGCCTCACGAGGGTGCCCTCCTTTGGCACCCGACGCGGAGGGTGCAGGGCACCGTGGCAGGGAGCCATGGCTCAGGCCACAGGAAGCACCGGCAAGGCTGTGGGGCTGAGGCTCTGACCCTCAGTTTTCTCCTGTGCAAAACGTGGACAGTAGCTTCCCCATCCAGAAGGTGGGGAAGTCAGAGTTTCTCTTCTCCACTAACAGCCACCTCACTAGCCCCAGGTGATGGCTGAATCTCTCCTTCTAGTTCCCTAAAGACGCTGCGATTCTGAAGCCTGTGACCACCTGCGCATCTCCTAGAGGCCACAGGCCCAGGCAGAGTGACCACTTCCAGCCCTCGGGGTTCACTTACCTCCTGCGGCTTCCCCACGGAGATCCTGAGTGCCACCAAAAGCCACCTGCCAAGTCTCCTCAGCCCTCCTTGTCTCACCTTTCAGGACCTGCAGCCTTCCTGTGGGGTCAGTGACATAAACACCTCCTCCAGGAAAACCAGTGCACCCAGGGCTCACACCAACCCAGGGCCAAGCTGTTTTCATCTCTGAGCCCGGGCTGTGCGTAAGGTGGGTGACACGACCCATCTGTGTGGTGTTTTACCCCCCAGCTTGTTCCCATTTTGAAGGCTTCAAGGACCGCCTTGGACCATGAGTCTCAGGGAGCCTTCCCCTTCTCAGCACAAGCATAACAGGAGTTGCCAGCGCACGTGCTGACCCAGGAAGAGGAGCAGAGTTGCTTCTGAGCTTTTTCGTTTCGTTTTTCTGTTATTTTTCCCCAAGTTGTGTCAAGTTCAAGGATTCTTAGTCAATTAGTCTAAGAATACATCGGCCTTGTTGTCAGATTTCTAATAAGCATTTTGTGCACGTGTGGAACTGCAAACGCATGCCTCCTGCCAGGGCCTCCCGAGCCCTCTCAACTCCTGGCATTGCCTGGATTGGTTTCTATTTTACTGGGAAGGGAGTGAGACAGGCCACGCTGGAACATACTGCCCTTCCTGGAGGACAAGGGCTTCTTCAGCCCATCTGCACACAAGCTGGGTTTCAATCTTAGCACAGCCCTAGGGGCCGGTGGGGACACGGAAGGGCCTCTCCACTCCCATCCCAGCCATCACTTAGCCACCCCCGGGCAACCTGGGGTCCAAGCCCCATGTTCAGATCCACATCTCCCACTTAGCCGTCCTACCCCCGCCAGAGGCCTTAACCCCTCTGAGCCTCAGTTTTCACATCTTCAAAGTGGGGATAATAATAACTACTTCCCAGGGGTGTTGTGTGGATTAAATGAGATGATGAGTGAAAAATGCTTCACACACACAGTAATGTACATGTCTTACACTAGCAGCTGCTTAACAAACAGTATTGCTGCTATTTCCAATAATAGTAATGAGGTTGATGACGATACTGGGAGTTTGGGGTTAACAGATGCAAACTTGTATATATGGGATAAATGAACAAGGTCCTACTGGACAGCACAGAGAATTGTTTTCAATGTCCTGTAATAAGCCATATTGAAAAAGAACATATATATTAATACACATAAGTGAGTCACTTTGCTGTGTAGCAGAAATTAACATAACACTGCAGGTAAACTGTACATCAGTAAAATTTTTTAAAATAAATATTGTTAATGGTAATAATACAGCAAATTTATTCATGAATCCATCACACTTTTTGCGGGGTAAAGCATACTCTTTAAGTTTTTTTTTAATTCTAGGAAAATAGAAAGAATAAATAGACATAAAAAAGCATACCAGTCCCTAAAATTCACTCTCAACATCACGGTGCTCTCACAGTTTTTCCTCCACACGTAAGATTTTCGTTTGTTTTTCCCTATCATTTAAACACCTCCTTCTCTTTTAAAAAAAAAAAAAAAGTCTGAACTTTACATCATATGCATTTCTATGTTTTTGCAGATATTCTTATAAGCTCTTTATTTAATAAAGAAATTAAGCCTCTGTCTGTCATATTTGCTGCAAATATATTTCCCAGGCCACATTTTTTTTGCCTTTTTATTTGGTGGTTTAATTTTGACATGCAGAAGATTTTCATTTTTATGCAGTCAAATCTGTCCATATTTTCTCTCCTGATTCCTTGTATTAGTTCTAAACTTAGGAAATCTTCCCTCTCCCGAGGCGTGATGAATATTAAATTCTACTTAATTCTCGCTTTTCTGGGCCCTGATTTTTTTTTTAAATATACTTAACGTTAATCCAAAGGGAATTCATCTCCTGAGCGGGTCTAGATGGGGCTGAGCCTGCCTGCCACCAACCTTCACGGAGGAGGGGTCTCTGCTCGGCTCCCACAGCCCCCCCAGCGCCCTCCCAGGGTCTGCTGCCTTGCCAGCCCCTCTGAGCCTGGCCTCTGCCAACGCTGCGCCCTCCCGGCCCACATCCCCCTGACCAATGACTGGAACGAGCCCATGGCTGGAAATTTACTTCCAGAGGACAAATGAGCTTGCAATGCTCAAAAGTGAGTCCAAGAGAAAAATTACTTCAAAAGTGGGACACATTGCTGCTAGTGAGACCCATTTGGTGAACAGCATCTTCCAGCAACTCTGTCCTGCGTGCCTGCCTCTGGGCCAGCTCCTGGCCACCCAAGCCGCTCCCCTCCCCCAAGGACTCCCATCAACCATCCCGGGAGAGGAGGCAGCATCGCCCACGCTGCAGATGACAAGCGAGGCCCCAGGGTACCACAGGCTCCGTGGTCACCCAGGGCGGGGGTGGAGGACGGGACCGTGGCCCAGGTGGTGGGGTCTGCAACTCTGCTGACCTGTGATGCCCCCGCCACTGTCTGGCCCTCTGTGGGCCTGAGGAGTGAGGGTGGAGGAGGCAGCCGTGCCAGGCGTGCCCCAGGCCGGGGCCGCTGCATCTCAACCATCACCATCTTGGGGCACAGGGAACCAGGGGCCTGAGCGGGCCCCAGGCCACCCCGTCTGCTGCCCACTCCTGCGAGCCCAGGACCAGTGGCTGACCCTCCATGGCCTGCTGCCCAGCCCTGCCGGGCTTCTGCTCAGAGCGCCGTGGCTCACAGCTCGGCCACCTGAGACCTGCCTTCACACTGCTCAGCTCCGTTCCTCCCGGAGAAGGCCACGTGGGGATCACGGCCACAGGGAAGAGAAACTGCTCTTCAACAGGAGCCAGGAAGACCCGCCCAGGCTGGAGCGAGAGCTAGATTGACAGAGAGATTCAGGTCAGTCTGGAGGGTCCCCCACCCCAAGTGTGAGGCGGCTGAGCCCGGGACAAAGCCAGTGCCAACTGCCGGCTCATTCCTGGGAAGGAGGAGGGTAAAGAGCCACTGATGCCTGGAGCCCCCCACGGGGGACACGCAGGACCAAGAGATGCAGCAGAAGCCTCCCAACCTCCCCCCCCAACACACACAGGACAAGGGACAGACCTCAGACTCAGGTCACCAGATCAGCGACTCCTCCAGAGGGCAGGGCAGGGGGAGGGAGTGGCAGCACCTGTCAGCGCATTGTCCAGTCCGACCTTGAGGACAGGCTCAGGCTGGGTGGCGCCGCCTCTGTTGTGCAAGTGGCAAAACAGGGGCAGAGGAGGCGACAGACTCAGAGTGAGGGTGGGGCTGAGCCTGGTCGTTTCCAGCGCGCAGGGGGCAGTAAGTGGGCACTGGGACCCGGCTCAGGTTTCTGGAACGAGGCCCTGGCATGGAGACGCTCTGGAAAGGACCATAAATCGCCAGGCGCTGATGGATGCAGGCGGGGTGGGGGGACTCCTCACAGCGGCATTCGGATGCCGGCATGTTTATGGGCTTCCGAGATGCTCACCAGGTGGAGAGGGAATGCTCGGCTTATTAATTTCCTAGTTAATCATGCAGGACGTTTGGTAATTAGAGCATTCTCATCCCTGATCACGCTGGTCAGCACCGGACTGGGCTGTAAGTCACTCCCGGTGGTGGGAACAGGTGCCAGGAGCCGCAGCCCCCGGATCTGACTACAGGAGGCACTGCTGACGGGCCAACTCCGACCCCCAGCCTCTAGAGCCTCAGGCATATTGTGCAGGACCCCTGGCTCATCTGAACCTGGAATCAAAACCGAGAGTCTCCACCCCCGTGAGTGAGCACGTGTGCCTTTTGTCTTAGCACGTGGGTCGTCTTGTGCAGCCAGCAGCCCTGGACCATTCCCGCCAGCATCAAGGTTGCCGTGTCCCCAGTCACCATTCAGGGTCCCATGGGGGGACAGCAGCAGGGGACGTGGGCAGGAGACCACTTCTGGGATAGCGTCTAGTGCTGAGGTCAGGAGAGCAGGAGGCTGGCTTGAGAGGGGAACTCAAGTGCCTGAGCTGTGACCAAGGGAAGGCAGCAGTGTGTGCAGGGACCAGGGGCAGAAACCAGCACATGCAAAGGCCCAGGGGCAGAGGGGAGCTTGGGGAGGCCTTTCTGATCAGGTCTGGGTGGCATGAGTCCTACAGGGGGCACCGTCTCTAAGACATCACCCGAAATGGTCAGTTCTCTCTGCTGGCGGCTGCAGCTCGGCTCGTCCCCCCGGACCTCATCCCCCTGGCCTCTCCAGCGCTTCTTACAGGACAGCCAGGAGTCCGTCAGATCGTGACTCCCCCCAGCTCAAATCCCCACCAGGGCTCCCGCATACTTCCTGGGCTGCCCACACTCTCCAGGCCTGTGCCCACAGCTAGTCTCCGCAGATTCCTCCCCAGCCCCAACTAGGCCATGCTGGACGCCCACAGATGTGTCCTGCTGCCCCGGCCCCAGGGCCTCTGCCGGGCGGCATCCTCTCCCCTTTTCTCTGCCAGTCACTGTCATCCTTCAGACCGTCACCGAGGACCCTTCCTCAGGGCAGCACCCTGACCCTGCTGATCCGGCCAGGGGACTCAGAGCACCGCGTGCCCGTTCTTCTCCTGACGTGTCCCAGTCACAGTCTTCCATCTGGTCCTGTGACTGTTTGAAGCACCTCCATCTCCACACCCCCGAGGCAGGGGCCTCTCAAGGGAAGAGCCGCCTCTCCTCATGTTGTCCGTGGAATTTCTAGAGTCTTGCACAGCACCCGCTGTATGGTAAGCACGCCCCTGTTCACAGACTTGGGGAAGCAGGCTCTCTGTGAGTGAATGGCATTATTAAGCAAGCTAGGGAAGATTGATTTGGGGTACAATTTGGGGTAGAAAAGGATGGATGGATGAACACCCAGACATGCACAGAGGCTGGCCTGGAGGGAGATGCTGGGGTCTTTCCAATCTCTTCCCGTGCTTCCCTGTATTTCTTACATCTGAAAAGAAAAAATCTATGATCAGAAACCCACAGCGAAGAGTGAGAGGAGAAAGGAGCTGCCTGAAATAACATGGGGACAAGGGGTGTGTGCCAGACTCAAGACAGAGGGGCTGAGCTCTGCGCTCGGGGGGTAATCTGTCCCCACGGGGTGCCAACCCCATTGCACGTGCAGACCGATCTGGACAATCACGTGAGTGGGTGGCGGGTCCTGGGAGCGGGGTTCTCCCTGTTGGAGGGGAGGCGGTGCGTAAGCAAGGGGAGAGGGCTGGGATGCTCCCGGTGGGGATGGATTAGCACTGGAGACGCCAGGATGAGCGCCCGTCTAGTTTAATAGAGATACAGGTGGGCACACATAGAAATGTCTACACATACGTGTGCACCAGTTGGTCCTTGTTCTGTCAGCTGAGAGCCTGGAGCAGTGACGCCCGGCAGCAGCAGGCTCCCCCAGCACCCAGATGTTGGCTTCTAACCCCGTTCTCCAGTCGGGACTCCTTGGAGGAACAGCGGAGCCTAGGACGGAGCAGGGCACACACACAATGAGCCCGGGGCACCTGCTGTGTCAGGATGTGAGGATCTGATGCCCCTGAGAGCATCACCAGGGGGCGTGTCAGGGTCGACAGGAAGAGCTCCCGGTGGCTGCGCCTGGACAACTCCAACAACAGAAATACAGTGGCCATGGATTATATCCCCAAAGAATAAACTAGTTACCCTTGAGCTCATACTGACATAAATACATGATTGGATAAATAAATAAACAAATATGGACAAATCTCCAACACCAAAAAATCCTAAATAATGTTTGCAGAAACTCTGCCCTCATGGAGGAGGACCAGGACCTCCCCCTCCCTCTCTCCAGGCATGGACTCTGCACAGAGGCTTCCTTCCAAGGCAAACAGGGTGGAAAGGACGGTGGGGGTGACTTTCACTGGAGAACCTGACAAACACTGCCTTCGCCTGTGACCAAGGTCAACATCCACAGTCAAAAACAGTGTTGACAGCCTGTGCTCGCGATATAATGCAGTGAGAGTGGCATTTTTCTGTGTTCTTCCTTCTCAAAACACATCACCCCTGTCTAATCATGAGAAAAACATCAGAGAAATTCTACAAAATATCTGACTCCCTCGAAACTGTCAAGGTCATCAAAAACAAAGGAAGTCTGAGAATGTGCCATGGCCAAGAGGGGACTCAGTGTGGAGCAGGAAACTGAGATTTGAATAAAGGCAGAGTTCATTTAATAATAATCTATCAATACTGATTCGTTAGTTGTAGCAAATGCACCACAGTCATGTAAGATGTTATTAATAGCAGGAAACGGGAGTGGGTATATGGGAACTCTCTGTACCATCTCTGAATTTTTTCTATAAATCTAAAACTATTCCACAATGTAAAGTTTATTTTTAAAATCACAGTGAGTTGTATCAACAAAAACAAGTCAGAAAAGAACTGGCATCGTTCTAAGAGAAAGGAGAGCAAGATTTGGGGCCAGACAGAGACGTACAGAGGAGAGGCCACGTGACAATGGAGGCAGAGATCAGTGAGGCAGCTGCAAAACTGCAGGGCCCCAGGAGCCGGAGGGTGCAGGAAGGACCCTTCCCCGGAGCCCTGCCCACAACTTTTAGACTTTTAGCCTCCAGGACTGTAAGAGAATCCACTGCTGTTGCTTTAAGCCACCTGTCTGTGGTGATTTGTTGCATCAGCCCTTCGAGACTCACGCCATGTTCTACCATTTCCTTCCTCATTTCACACTCGGAGGAATCAGGAAAGGGGACGCAACTATATTCCTCTTTCATGGCTGAAGTGCCTGCAGCTCAGAGAGGTTAAGACATGTGCCCAAGAGTGCTCAGCTCACTTCCTCATCCCCCTGGCCTGGGGCAGCTGTGACTGATCTAAGTTCACCAGCAGGGAGGTTATGGCACTGTGGCCAGACAAGGCAGGGCTGAGAGCCAGCATGCGGGGTGCGAACCCAGTTCAGATGACGGTTCAACCGGCCCGGGCTGCTGCAACAAAACACTGTAGACTGGGGTCAGGCAGCAGGGGCTTATTCCACACGGCTGTGCAGGTTGGGGGCTGAGAGGGAGAGGCCAGAAGGATCAGGTCTGGTGAGGACTCACTCACTGGCTTGCAAACTTCTTGCCGTAGCCTCAGATCATGTGTCTCTTCCTCTTTCATAAGGACACTAATCCCATACTGGGGACCCCACCCTCATGACCCCATCTAACCTTAAATGTTTCCCGAAGGAAATGTCTGCCTCCAAACACCATCACACTGGGGAGGAGGGCTGCTTGACTGGGGGACACACACATTCAACTTCCTACGGGTTGTGAGGTTTCAGGCCAGTCTCTCAGCATCTCTGGACCTCGAGTCTCCCCATCTGTGAATCAGTTCCAGCAGCATTGCCTGCTTAGTGGAGATGTTAGAGATTAAACGGTCTATACACACTAATTACTTGGCAGAGCACCCGTGAAGATCTGTGCTCACCCTCCACTGGCCACTGTGACCACAGCCCCAGGCTCGGTGCCACAAACACCACATGGGCGGGACACCCCCAGCCCCTCTCACAGCCTCTCCCTGCAGTGTCCCCCTTGCTCCTTTCTGAAGCCCAGGCATAGGGTCTGCAGGACTGCTGACACACCTTCCTGCCAGAGAAGCTGCCCCCAAGAATGTGGGTGACTCGTCTTCAGGGTTTGGTTCACTCCCGCACCCCACTCTGCTGGGGCCAGGTCTCCGCCTCCATCCCCCCAGCCCAGGCCCGGCACTCACCCACTTCTTCCTGCCGACACTCCTCACAGCCAACCAGGACTCATCCTTGGCCACGTCCATTCAGCCATTCAAAAAGCTCCCCCTTGGTGGTGCCACGTCACTCATGGGCTAGACCATTTCTCACCCCGGGAAGGGCAACACCCCTTCTCCATGCACCACCTCCCCATGTGGCTGGAGCCCCAGCTGTGTGACCTTGGCAGACTGCTTGCCCTCTCTGATCCACCGTCTTCTCTACTGTGAAATGTGAGTGATGACCATGACATCACAGAGCTGCTGCCTGGGGTCCATGAGATTATCCACACGAATGCCTCCAACTCAGCGCCTTGCCTAAGAGGTGCTCGAGAAGTGTCACAAATGGATCTTTCCCTCCTTTATGGTGAGTCAAGGGGACATTCTGGAGACAGGCCCCTGCCTTCACCATGGGGCACAGAAGAATCACTTAAAAACATAAAAATCACATTTTTACTATTATTAAAGCAATAAGCATTGACTGCAAAAGTCATAAAATTTTTTTTAAAAAGCTAAGACAATACCTAAAGGAATGATGAAGTGAAAGAAAATTACTGGCAATCTCATCTTGCAGAGCCATTAAAATGTTGGTAAATAGGTTTTTAAGCTTCATGTTCTACATTATTCTTAGAGCTGGAGAGCAGGAGTGATGGGGAGAGAGAGCGAGGATTGTGTGAAGTGGCCCCATTTGGACACGCTGCCTGTGCTCTGCGATCACATGCAGTACCTCCCACCATGGACAACTTTCCACAATAAACTCAAGTCCACATCATCTCAGAGCCACCCGGGAGCCCACGCCATGGACAGGCCATCATCTCTCTCACCTCCCTCCACCGCTGCCCCTTCAGTTCATCTCCAGTCCTGCCCTGCCTGCTGGCTGGTTATTCGCAAAGCCCACTGCAAGAGCATCATTGCACTCACCCCCACAGGCTCACACCCAGTTATTTTGTTATAATCCACCCCTGGGAGGGAATCTCTGAGTCAAAGGGTGTGAGCACTTCAAATCTTCCACGACACAGCCCCAAAAGGCCTTCCAGGAGCCGCATGTCAGATGGCACCCCGCCCTCTGAGTGTGGGGTGCCTGGTCCCCATGCCTTGCCAGCCCCGGCACCAGCTTCAAGTAGGGGAGGGCAGGGGTGCCATCTGACCTGAGGTTCCTGGACCTCAAGGAGCCGATCACCCTCTCCAAATACTCAGGTACCTATTTGTGGGTGCACTTATGCCTGTATGCACATGTGTGTGCACACATGTCCCGTGAGCCCGTGTATGTGTATGAGCGTGTGCACACGCATTGAGTGTGCATTGTCTGCCTTCCCCCTGAGAGTGTGAACTTCAGGACAGTTACAATTCAGCATTGCTTTTCTTGTCTCCACCCCTTTCTTCCCTCAAAAATGAACTCCAAATATCTATTAAATAAATAAACTCCAAAAGAAAAATGGACAAAGATGCGATTCGGTCAATTCCCCAAGAAGAAACTAAAAACAACCAAAAGACACTCAGACTGTGCTCCAATTCTACATTTAATCAGCCACAGGAAGTCTTTAAGGCTTCCTCTTTCTGTGTTAGAGAAAGGATTGGGAGTGAGGTGAAGGCAGGTGCCTGACCCACCAGGTGCAATGGGGGCCGTCCCCGAGATCCCCACGTGTAGACCACGGCCACCATCAGCCCTGAGTGTCTGTCTTACAGGAGGCTCAGCTGGGTTAATGGCTGAGAAAGGATTCCACGAGGGGACATGCGGGACAAGTGACAGCTGCTTTGTTTTCTCTTTCTGCCACTGCAGATGCTTAACTGTGAAGGCCTCCTTAGAACATCCACTGTTGACGAGAGGGGAGAGTGAGGACGCATGTCACCAAGACGAAGGATCCGGTGCAAAGCTGCCTGTGGAGCCGCGCTCCTCGGGAATCTCGCGAAGAAACATCCACGGGCCCCTCCACCCAGCCTCTCCCGAGCGTTCTGCTCCAGGAGCTGCAGGTGTGGCGGGCTGTATACCAGTGGCCCTGACCGCAGGCGCTGGAGTCGGACACTACAAACAAGGACTAGGGGTACTCGCACCTGCCCTTTGTAAGAGGCCGCAAGACGGGCAGCCTCGTGCAGCCTGGGTGTCGGCGAAGGAGCAGCGGGGCCCGGAGAGGGGTGGCTGCGGTGGCAGCGACTGCCGCGGGCCAGGTGCTGCTCCGAGCGCCTCACATGGGCTGGTCACCTGACCCTCATGATGGCCTCTGACATGGTCACGATCGTTCTTACTTTGGGAGGGGAAAAAGTGAGGCCCAGGTGTGAAGTCCGTCACCCTGTCATCACAAACCATGGGCTGGGACTTGAGTCCCTGTCTGTCTGCACTGTGAGGGCACACGTTCTTTCTCCCTCTGGTCCAGTGGGGCTGCTGGTCATGCGACCCCTCCCCTCATTACAAGGGACCCAGCAAGGACAGCTAGCGGCCCCATCCCAGGCATGGCAGGCAAGTCACACAGCCCAACCAGAGGCCATGAGACGTCTTCGCTGAGATGTCTCTCATGAACACGTAGGAGAGGGGCTCCCTTCCTTCCAGCATGGACGTGGGCTGAGGACTGTCTCCTGCCCGGGCAGCTCCAGGGCTCCTCAGACAGCTGTGTCTGCGCCAGGGCAGTGTTATTCACTCAGTCATGTCTGCCTCTTTGTGACCCATGGACTGTAGCCTGCCAGGCTCCTCTGTCCATGGGATTCTCTGGCAAGAACACTGGAGTGGGTTGCCATTTCCTTCTTCACGGGATCTTCCCCACTCAGGGATCGAACCCAGGCCTCCTGCATAGGTAGGTAGATTCTCTACCATCCGAGCCACCTGGCCAATCCCATGCCATGTATGGGAAAGGGAATTCTGATGTTCATGACATCCTGAAAATGTGGGGCGTTTGATGTGGTGAAATAAATGGAAGAAAAGGAGCTGGAGGAAGGAGAACCAGCTCCCAGTGTGCGTGGCTGCAGTGTCCAGGGAAGTAAGGGAGCCATGGGGGCAGGAATGCAGGACAGGGGCGGCTGGGGGGTCTGGCCATGCTTCCTTGGAACAGCTGGCTCCTCACCTTCTCACTGAGGATGAGTGTGTGCGGTCAGGGGTCAGGACCACATAGAGGCCACAGAGTGTGGCCCAACTGTGGGGAGCTTCCAAAGGGGACAAAGCCATTACTCTCCAGCCCACTCAGGGTCTCCTTTATGAGCTATGGTTGGGCCAAGCCTTTAGCATATGACAGGTCAGAATTTGAATCCTGGCTCTATCACTCATGAGCTGTGTGAGGTCAGGAAAGTTACTTAACCTCTCTGAGCTTGACTTCTCTCATCTGAAAAATGTAAGATAATATCTCCTCCATCATAAGGTTGTGGCAATAAGGAAAAGAAATGATATAAGTGCTCAAAAAATGCTTTCTGTTATCATTGCTATTTTACTGTTGTGATGGGAGTGGTGATGACGGTAATGACTGTGGTGATGATAATGATGATGGTGATGGTGATGATGGCGGTGATGGTGATGATGATGGTGATGATGGTGATGATTATGGTGATGATGGTTATGATAGTGACAGTGGTGGTGATGATGGTGGTGATGGTGATGATGGTGGTGGTGATGATGGTGGTGATGGTGATGATGGTGGTGATGGTGGTGGTGATGATGGTGGTGATGGTGGTGGTGATGATGATGGTGATGGTGATGATGGTGATGATTATGGTGATGATGGTTATGATAGTGACAGTGATGGTGATGATGGTGGTGGTGGTGGTGATGGCGGTGATGGTGATGATGGTGGTGGTGGTGATGATGGTGGTGATGGTGGTGGTGATGATGGTGGTGATGGTGGTGGTGATGATGATGGTGATGGTGATGGTGGTGATGATTATGGTGATGATGGTTATGATAGTGACAGTGATGGTGATGATGGTGGTGGTGGTGGTGATGGTGGTGATGGTGATGATGGTGGTGGTGATGATGGTGGTGGTGGTGATGATGGTGGTGATGGTGGTGGTGATGATGGTGGTGATGGTGATGATGGTGGTGATGGTGGTGGTGATGGTGGTGGTGATGGTGGTGGTGATGGTGATGATGGTGATGATGGTTATGATAGTGACAGTGATGGTGATGATGGTGGTGGTGGTGATGATGGTGGTGATGGTGGTGGTGATGATGGTGGTGATGGTGATGATGGTGGTGATGGTGGTGGTGATGATGGTGGTGATGGTGGTGGTGATGATGATGGTGATGGTGATGATGGTGATGACTATGGTGATGATGGTTATGATAGTGACAGTGATGGTGATGATGGTGGTGGTGGTGGTGATGGTGGTGATGGTGGTGGTGATGGTGGTGGTGGTGGTGATGATGGTGGTGGTGATGATGGTGGTGATGGTGATGATGGTGGTGATGGTGGTGGTGATGGTGGTGATGGTGGTGGTGATGGTGGTGGTGGTGGTGATGATGGTGGTGATGGTGATGATGGTGGTGATGGTGGTGGTGATGATGGTGGTGATGGTGGTGGTGATGATGATGGTGATGGTGATGATGGTGATGATTATGGTGATGATGGTTATGATAGTGACAGTGATGGTGATGATGGTGGTGGTGGTGATGATGGTGATGATGGTTATGATGGTGACGGTGATGGTGATGATGGTGATGGTGATGATGGTCGTGGTGATGGTTATGGTGATGACGGTTATGATGGTGACGGTGATGATGGTGGTGGTGGTGGTGGTGATGGTTATGATGGTGGTGGTGATGATGATGATGACGATGGTTATGATGGTGATGATTATGGTGATGATGGTGATGGTGGTGACTGTGATGTGATGATGGTGATGATGGTGGTAGTGACAGTGATGATGATGGTGATGGTGGCAGTGGTGGTGGTGGTGGTGATGGTGGTGATGAGGATGATGATGGTGACAATGATGGTGATGATGGTTGTGATGGTGATGATGATGAGGATGACATTGATGGATAATGCTGTTAGTGTTGATGATGAATATGGTGTTGATAATGATGAAAATCCTCTACAATCTCTGAGGCATGGAGCCCAGGTTTGAAGTTAGGAAGCAGTGAGTCTCTCTCATCATTCTACTCTTGGGTACCATCCCTCAGATCATACTGTTCCCTCTTCTCATGACTCTACAGCTTCTATGTATGAGAGAGAGCTATCCAGGAGGCTCCTAAAAATGAGCGATTTGAGTTGGGCTGGGAAGCATTCAATCAAATTCCATATCACTGCAGTAAGCTTAAGGTGTACCAGGAAAATGGTAGCCAGGACCTGTGCTCCCACTAAAGGCCTCTGAGCCTAGAATAGGGGAGGGTCTGCAGGAGTCACCTGGCCCTACAGCTCCCCATCCTGGGCTAACCTCCCCCCTGAGGAGACTGAGCCTGCTACTGACACCGTGAGCCCCAGAGGCAGGCACAGAAGAGAGATCCAGCTAAGGTCATAGATGAGAAAGCTGATGAGTAGGTGGAGGAGCGGTGATGAAGCAGGAAGGACTTGGAGAAAGACTCCAGGTTAGCTCTGAACTTGCTCTCACCAGACAAGGCACCCTGGTAATAAGAAAGCAGTATCTCCATTTCTTATCAGAGCATCAGAAGTCAGCTCCAACAGGTTTAAGTAAGATCCAGAGCCTATAGCGTAATACCCAAAATGTCCAAAGTTTCCACTGAAAAGTACTCACCACACCAAGAGCAGGATGATCTCAAACTGAATGATAAAAGATGATCAATAGATGCCAACAGTGAACTGACAGAGAAGTTAGAATTATCTGACACAGAGTCTAAAGCAGCCTTCATGAAATGTTCTAAGAACAATTACAACTTGTAACAAATGAAGAAATAAGAAATGTCAGCAAAGAAATGAAAGATATAAAAAAGTTGAATTGAAAGTTTAGAACTGGAAAATACAATAGTTTAAATTTTAAAACTCAGTGGATGAACTCAACAGCAGAATGGAAGGGACAGAAGGAAGAATCCGTGAACTTCAAGATAGAATAATAGAAATTAGGCTTCCCCAGTGGCTCAGATGATAGAGAATCCACCTGCAATGTGGGAGACCTGGGTTCATCCCCTGGGTCAGGAAGATGCCCTGGAGAAGGAAATGGCAACCCACGCTAGTATTCTTGCCTGGAGAATTCTATGTACAGAGGAGCCTGGAGGGCCACAGTCCATGGGGTCTATGAGTCGGACATGACTGAGGAACTATCAGACACACACACACACACACGCACCAGATCTGAGCAATATAGAGAAAATGCACCCCCCCCCAAAAAAAAAGCACTAACAGAACCTCAGGTACGTGTGGGCCTATAACAAAGATTCCTGTCATCAGAGTCCCAGAGAGAGAGGAGCTGGATAAGGTTCCTCAAGAAAGAATGGCTGAAAATCTCCCAAATTAAATGAAACATAAGCATACAGATTCAAGAAGGCAAGAGAGCCCCATATTGGAAAACCAAGGAAATCCACACAAAGATTCATCTTTGTCAGATTTCTGAAAACCACAAAAACAGAAAATCTGGAAAGCAACCAAAGAAAAACAACACTTTACCGCGAGGAGGAAAGCAATTGGAACGACAGTGAATTTCTCATCAGGAATTATGGAGGCTGGAAGGAAGTGAGAAAACATGTTTCAAGTACTGAGATAAAAGAGCTGTCAACCCAGAATCATATATCCAGTGAAAACATCCTTCAAGAGTGCGGGGGAAATGAAGACATTCTCAGGTAAAGGAAAACAGAATTTGTCTTGTGAGCAGAACTACCCTTAGAGATGGCTAACGGTGGTTCTCTAGACAGAAAGGAAACAATAAGGCAAAGAATCATGGAGCATCTAGACCACCACCAACAGAAAGGAAGGATGAGCAGCAGAAAGAATAAAAATGCAGCTAAATGCAATATTTTTTGTGGTTATGTTTGACAGTTGATGCAAATGTTGTAGCATTGTCTGAGGTTCTAAGTTTATGTACAGAAAATATTATATTACAAATAACGGATGGTAATGAGACAGAAAAGGAGGTAAGTTTTCAGCTCTTTGCTTGAACTGGTGAAGTGACAGCACCAGCAGGCTCCGATGAGCTGCATGTGTGTAATGTAACAACTAGAGCAACCCCTAAAATAGCTGCAAAAACGCACTCAACAATAGATGCACTCAACAGCACTGCAGACAGATCAAAACAGAAGCCTACAAAAAGCTTCTCAAGTGACCCACAGGAGGGGAAGAGAAACAAAAGAGATCAACAAAATCAGAAAGAACGAATGGAAAACAAAAAACAAAATGGCATCCCTTTTTTAAGACAACATTACCGATAATTACATTATATATACATGACCTAAATATGCCAATTAAAATAGAGACTGTCAGAGTAGGTTAACCAGCATAACTGAACTATATGAAGCCTACAGGAGACTTACTTCAGATATCAAGATATAGGTGGACTGAAAGAAAAAGACGGGAAAAGTTATATCATGCAAACATTGGGAAAAGTTATATCATGCAAACATTAATCAAAACCAAGAGCGCTTGTGTTAGTGCCAATGCATCAACAATACGTAACAGTCCTAATGAATAGAAACAACATCTGAGCTGCAAAGCATATGAAGAAAAGACACGTCCACAAGGACAGCGGGAGACCTCAACACTGCTCTCACAGCAGCGCAACAACCCAACAGAAGATGAGTGAGGACAGAGAGGAGCGCAACGACATCCTCAACAGCAGGCTCAACCCTGCACCCACTGAACGCTTCACCCAGCCACAACAGACGCACTTTCTTCTCAAGTGCTGGCAGAACATAACACAAGATAGACCATCTCTTGGCCCATAAAACAAACCTCAAAAACTTAAAAATAATTGGAAGTGTAGTGTAGTCTCCAGCACAACGGAATCCAATGAGAAATAAATAACAGAAAGACAACAGGAAAATCTCCAAACACTTGATCCATGCATCAGAGTGGAAGTCCAAAGAGAAATAAAAATACCCTGAACCAGATAAAAATGAAAGTGCAACATACAAAACTCTGTGGGACACAGCTAAAGCAGCTCTGAGAGGGAATTTTATAGCAGTAAGTGTTTACATTAGAAAAGATGAAAAGTTTCAAGTCAGTAATCAAGCTTCCACCTTGAGAACCTAGAAAAAGGAGAGTGAATAAAGTGAAAGCAAGCAGAAGGAAGTACATAATAAAAATAAAAGCAGGAGTCAACAAAACCAAATGCAGACAAACAACAGAGAAAATCAATGAAACGACAAGCTAGTTCCTTGAAATGATCGATAAAATTGACAAACCTCTAAAGTGCTCAATGAAGACTCATCTCCTCCTCTTGCCCTCTCAGAGGTAAGCTGGTCCCTGGGCAGCTCCTCACAGTCTTCAGGACACCTCTGTGTCCATCATCTCATTGAAACATCGGGACAACTCTGGACCATGGACAAAGCACCAATGTCCATCTTGGCAGTAAGGAAATCAAGGAGTGTTCTTCACTCACAGTCTCCCAGCAGCAAGGAGAAGGACAGGCTTGGAACAGGGCTGGCTGGTCCTGTCCACACCCTTGCTCAGGAGACATGGCTGAGTCTGGAGTAGGGCTTCAGGGGGTTGTGTTTCCTCCACAGAGGAACCCCTTCCTCTGTTCACGTTGCTGCAGGATTCGCTGAGTGCTTTAGTTTCTTCACCTGTAAAATGAAAATAATAGTCCCTGGATGTTATGAGTCAATTGAGTTAACATTGTATGGCTGTTGTTGTCCAGTCGCTAAGTCGCGTCCGATGCTTTGTGACCCCGTGGGCTGCAGCACACCAGGCTTCCCTGTCCTTCACTATCTACTGGAGTTGGCTCAAACTCACGTCCATTGATTCAGTTATGCCATCCAACCATCTCGTCCTCTGTCATCCCCTTCTTCTGCCCTCAGTTTTTCCTAGCATCAGGGTCTTTTCCAATTAGTCGGCTCTTCGCACCAGGTGGCCAAAGTATAGGAGCTTCAGCTTCAGTCCTTTCAATGAATATTCAAGGTTAATTTCCTTTCGGAGTGATATACATAAAGCACTAACGTGTGCCTGAGTTATGGTGAGCTCTGTGCACATGTTCAGTTACCATTACAGTCATTCCCCCATTTATCCAAGGGGGACACACCCTAAGACCCCCTGAAATGAATGCCTGAAACCCTGGACAGTATGGAACCCTATGTATGTGTACTTTCTTCCTACATGAATGGTCGAGTCATATATATGGTGTGGATACGCTGGCAAAGGGATGACTCACGACCCAGGCCAGATGGAGAGAGACAGCATGAGATTTCATCACACTACTCAGAACAGCACATAATGTAAAATTTACGAATTGTTTCTTGAACTTTCCTTTTAATATTTTAGCCTGCAGTTGACCACAGGTAATTGAAATAGAAAGTGAAATGCAGATAAGGGGAGAGTACTATTCTCAGGAACAGTCTGGTCCAGGGCCTTCTGCAGACTAAGCACCCTGGGGAAAGTGAGGCAGAAAGCTGCCTGTACAGCTTTCTGATTCTACCCAGGTTTAGCCAGAAGCAGGCATTCTGACCCAACTCCAGGACAATCCCACCCTCCACGAGCTTCACTTCCATTCCTTCCAGCTTTTGCATTTTCCTTTGATTAAGAGTTTTAATAAAGAGGCATAATGTGAGCTTCACAGCAAATATCTGAAGAAGTGGGGGGAGAACGTGCAAACAGAATCTCCTGAAGGAACTTGCTAAGGCATCTTGCTAAGCTCCCAGCTGCCCCCGAGGCAGATCTAGAGCCCAGAGCCAAGGCCCACCCAAGTGCAGAAGCTGAGACCCGTGAGCTTCCTCACTTCTGGGAGGGCATCATTGCTCTGGATCCCACTTACAGGCAGCCCTCCCCCCACCCACCCAGCTCCATCCCAAGACCATGAGCTGAGCAGCGGGAGGAGAGGGAAGCAGCCGAGGGGAAGTCGCTCTGCAGACACACTGGTTCGCTCAGCTGATGCTTGGGAACCTTGCAGGCCTCTGCTCTCCCAGAGCTGCCTGTGCTGCGGGGAGCTGAGGGCGAGCCAGCTTCAGGGACAGACTTGGCCCAGAGGCCAGAGGGACCCCAAGGTGGATGCCCGCTCTGGTCCCCATCCTCAGACGACGCCTGGCCCAGCCCTCCCACCCCTGCAAGTCCTGCTGAGCCCTGATGGCGGTCAGAGGCTAAGCCCTGGTTCTGATCACTGGCTGAGCCCTGGCCCTAGCCGTGAACCTACATTCTAAGGCCCAGCCATCTGAGGAATGTGAAGAACCTGCCCAGGGCAGTGGAAAGGGTCGTGGATGGCCGGACACAGTCCCCTACCTCTCAGCCACAGTGTGGGGTGCTGCAGCCACATGACAGGACCTCAGAGGCCTCTGGAGGACGTGCATCCACCATGGAGGCTCATGGCTCATCTGGCCATAGCCCTCCCGGGACCTGGGGAGGGGGGCGGCTCTCTCTGCCCTGCTCCCTACAGCCAAGCCAGTGTGAAAAGTTCAGGAAAAGCTCTTAAAGGAAAATGCCTTTCCAATGTCGGGCCTGAAGCAGCACTCCCTTCCCCCCAGTTAATAAGCAGCTGTCCAGACAGTCAGTTCTATTTTAGAAATAAACGTCTGTCAGCGCTCTTCACCTTGCAGCCCGACTCAAGGTCACCCCTTCGCCTCTGCTCCCCAGTGAGGCGGCGTCTGGACTTTGAGGTCAGGGATGGTAAAGCCCCAGGGGTCCAGGGCAGGTCGGCAGGCTCTGGGTCCTCCCATGGCCCGAGAGAGAAGCAAGGGGCCGGTGGCCAGACCTGTGGGTCAAGTTCAGCCCCTTCTCTGGGCCCAGGACACATGCGTCCACAGCTGCAGCTCAGGATACCATGCGTAGTGATAGTAACGACCACACAGGAGTCAGCCTGGTGCTGGGCTGTTCACAAAGCCTGTCGCCCATGGGCTCTCTCGGTGCTGCTAGGAGGGAGGTTACAGCCAGAGGCACACAGCCACCAAACACCGGCCACGCACAGTCGACAGGCCCCCGGAGCTGGCCGGCCCTGGAGACAGGCATGTAATTAGTCCTGAGCAGCAAGCTCGGGTTCACAGGGCAGGGGGCAGGTCTGGACCCAGAGCCCGGGTCTAATCATCATCCTGTTACAAGCCTCCAGAGAAACCTGATTAATGGGACCAGCTTTATAACTTGCAGGGCCCACTGGAAAATGAAAATACTCTTAAAAATGAAAATGTCAACATGGCCAAAGCAGAGCACTAAACCAAGTGCCTATAGAGGACTGGTGGTCCAGTGGGGGTGATAAAAAGTGATGCTTTATTTTGTCAAGTTGAGGATATCATGGATTCTAAGACACCATGGTTTTTGTGTGACGTTAAGAAAAAACGCTGCCAGTTACAACACAGTGCCCCTGGACAGTCCTGCATGGCCATGGCCCAGTCATGCCAATCTATCCCAGCAATCACCATCATCTCTTCGGCGGGGTTTGGTGGTCTCTCCTGCCTTCAGCCCCACTGCTCAGCCTGTGCAAGGCACACATCTTTGTACAAAACAGAGCCGTTTTGTACAAAGCCATAAAGCACCCATATGTTGCCCTGTATGAAAATATGGAGCTGAGGTCATTTCTTCAAGGATGAATGTTGGCTTTGCTAATGTAAGAGGGAACCCTGCCACTCTGCTTCTGGTGTAAGTGATGACTCCCATTGCTTGCAGAATCAGAGTGTAAATTTTTCGAAGTGATTTAAAATGACAATTAGACTCAACACAAGCAATCTATCAACAGTACACACACCTCAACCAGAGGAAAGCAATATGAGCAGCTGTGTATCAGCCAGCTGCTGCTTTGTAACAAATCTCTCCAAAAACAAAGAATTGCTTAAATAATACCACTAAAGCAAGGCAGTTGCTTAAAACAACAGAATTTCACAACAAGCTTGTGAGTCCATAGAGTGACATTCGGTTCTTCTGGCCCCAGGAGGTTCACCCATACATGTGAGGTGAGCTTTGAAGCAGGTGGGCGGCTCTATGGGTCTTGGTTGAGTCCTCTCCTGTGCTTGGGAGTGAGCTGGCTATGGGCTGGTCTGGAAGGATCATGGCTGGGACCACCTGCCCCCCCTGTGGTCTCACCCTCCACAGGCCAGCCAGGGTTGTGCACAGGGCAGTCCTGGGGGGAGAGCAGAGCTCACAGACCCTCAAGGCTGTGTAACACACACTGGGCTCTACCACACCCTTGGGATGAGCTGGCGAGCAGCCGTGCACCTCTCTTCCTGACCCCACGTTCAGTGATGTCAGGCTGGCAGCCTGAAATCAGCCATAGTAGGAGAATTTACACCAAGGAGGTTGGCAAATGTCGCAGATCCTGGGGCAAGGGGTATGCGGGGGAAATCTGTTGTGCCAGCATCCCACTGGCCACATCTTATCGGCCAAAATGAGTCATGAGGTCAAGCCCGATTCAAGGGATGGGAAACAAATGGGTGACTGGCTCTCCACGTTTCATGTGGAATTTTCCCAGCTGCAGCACCAAAGGTCCCGTGTCCCTAGAGCACCAGCCCCAGGCAAACCACTAGGACTGGTCACCTTAGGAGCAGACACACTCTTGGGGGAGAAGCAGCAAAGTCACGTTGCCAGGTGCAGGCAAGGGAGCTGGGCAAGAAGTCCTAGCATAGCTTCAAGTGATCCCAAGCCGTGGCCAAGTTCTGGCCTGCACGTGAGCAGCCGCATCTTAGATACGTCCCAGGTGACAGCAGCTGTGAGACCCCAGACCCTAAAGGCACGTCCTCAGTTTGGGGGAGTGGAAGTGTGGGGCACATGCTCACGAGAGGCCTGAGTGGGAAGCTGGGGCTGGGTGCACGCGGTGAGGAGCAGCCGCGGACCAGGCGGGCAGGCAGGCGGGCAGACGCCTCCAGCCGGGCTCTGAAGAACCGCGCTCACTCCCGACTCCCAGAACAAACAGCCCGCAGCCTCTTCTCTTTCTCCTGGTCAAGTGCGCGGCTCAGATGGCCCTTTTAAGTCCAGCAGGCTGGGGCTCTGCTCAACATGGAGGGTCAGGGGAGCGGCATGTGGGATCTCTCTGACTCGGGCACCCCTGGGGGGGACAGGGCCAGAGGTGACGGAGTGTCTGGGCTTCAAAGGCTGCTGCCGACAGGAGGAAAGAGCGCCGGGGCGGGAGCAGGCGGAGGGCGGCCTCGGCGCTGACGAGGCAACACTGCAAACAAAGCATCGGAGCAGCAGGACGATGCAGCTGAGTGCCAAAGCACGCTCCAGGCCACGGGGACCCTGACGGTGCGGGGGACACTGCTGGGACATAGACCCGGCGCAGAAGGTGCTGTCGGCATCACTGGGTGCTGCTAAACACTCCACAGAGCAGGGGGCGGCCCCACAGCTAAGGGTCGCCTGGCACCAACCAGCAGCAGAGCAAAGGTGAGGGCCCTGAGAGGGACAGCGTTCCTGGGGAAGGACCGTGCCCATCAGGCGACCTGGCCTGAGCCCGCCCGGCCCTCCCCCCATCCCAGCTCCAGCAGGCACAGAGCGGCCCCCGACCCAGGGACACTGCAGCCCCGGCTCCCGGGCCCAAGAGAACAGGGTTCCCGGAGCCCCGAGAGCCAGGCAAGTGGGCACCGCCTCTGCGGGAAGCTGTTTGCTATTCTATCCTGGCCCCCGGCACAGCTGGCTCCAGGCCCAGCACATGGGAGAGGGGCTAACCTAATTGCACTAATGGTTTGTAATCAGACATAAATGGGGTGTTTGTACACACGAGCGCGTGGAGCTGCAGGTGTGGAAGGCAAGTCCCCTGGGGCTACCAAAGACTCGTCTCGTCTGCCAGCTGAGAAGCCAGGGCCGCCCCAAAGTGCCTCTGTCCTGCTAAGTGGCTTAACCCTCCCACACCTCCATGCTGGCCGGAGAGGACAGGTGTCAGCAGACCACACAGCAGACTTCCAGATTTCCTGGTGCCCCCCAACCCTGTCTGCCCATGACATGCAGGCCCTCGGTGGGTGACTCAGAGAGAGCGAAGCATGCTAGAGCCTGCAGACCTGGACTCAGCTACCCTGCAGTCACCAGCGCCTGTGGACACAGCAAGAAACCGGGAGCAGCACCGTCCCCACGGTGCCCGAGGGTGCTCGGGGCTCTGAGCCATGTCGTTGTTACTACAGCTGACTCTCCTTGAGTGTTCACCACTCCCAACACCACGTAATCCCATTATGTCCATGACACCTCATGTGGGCAGTGCTGTACTATCATCCCCATTCTACCAATGAGGTCACCGGGGCTCATGGAGTTTCCCATGACCACACAGCTCCTAAGAGGTGGAGGCTGCCGGCTGAGTCCGAGATGGTGCTCCAGGGAGCGTGATTCGTCTTGCTGAGGCAGGCACAGGTCAAGGGAAGCATGACGAGGTGGTGTTGATTGAATAGGGCTTTGCAGGATATGTAGGAGTGGCCAGGTGAGGCTCCAGAGGGTGTTGCCCTTGCAAAGAAACAGGAGGGGCCTGGTATCTCCTGGGACCATTGATAAACACCGGGTTCTGGATAGTAAGAGAGGAAGAGTGATGTTGGTGAGTCTGGAAAGGCAGGTGGGGGCCAGGTTGGGGATCCATGGTCAGGATCAAGTTACTATGATGGGAACCTGTGGCTTGGGTGAGAAGGAAGGCAGGCCAGGAGGGCTGCATGCAAGAGGTCACACATGTCCAAGCCGAGTGGAATGGAGAAAGGAGACGGAGGCAGAAAGGAGCCTGCTCGGGGGCCTCGGGAGGCAGTGTGGCCCTTCCCACCCCTTGACTTCAGGCTCACAGCCCAACCAGAAGAGAATGAATGCCTGTGGTTTAAGCCGCCTGGTGTGAGGCGCTCAGCTGTGGCAGCTCTGGGAAGCCAACTCGACAGACTCCCACGTAGGACTGCTCACCACCCCCAACCCCACACTCCTCCCCTCCCTGGGGCCACCCATGCCCTACCATCCCATCTCACTCCTGGGCCCCATGCACCACTCAGCCAAACGCAACCGAACCCACCTTTCAGGATTTGGTGCAGACAGCCCGGGGGTGGGGGGGGAGCATTGCTGGTACAGGGGGTGGACCCCCTGCCCACATGAAGGGAAAGAGCTCCCCACTCGTGGCCCCCGGGTCCCCACACCAACTCCCTAAGGAGCTTGACACCTACCAAGCCCATTAGCCAGATGGACACAGTGGCAGAGACCAAATCTGAACCCAGGTCTGGGTTTCCAAGAAGCATTCCTTTTTCTGCTCAGCCATGCCAGGTGCTGGGCGGTGGGGGGGACTAGACATTTGGGGTGCGCTGTTTGAGCAGAGAGCAGATGCCTCCCCTACCGACTGCACTACAAGATATATTTTAGGGGTGGGGCAGCAGGCTGTTGGAGCACAGAGGAAGGGGTGTCCTCTGCCACCTCCACCCACACGGGTGACCAAGTCACCGGCAGAGCCTGGGTTCTGAGTGGCACACACGGCCTGTATCCCAACTGCCATGCTCTGCCTCCCTGCCCATGCCAGGAACCAATTGAGGAGCTGCACTCTGCACGGATTCCCAAGCTCTTCCCCTGAGTGGAGACCCTGCTCACCCTGCCCCTCCCCCAAGCCCTCTAGTCCCTGGCGCCCCCCTTTCCCTTCTCTCGGAGGCTCCAGGGCTCCCTTCCCAGGCTTGGCCGCAGCTCCATGGTAACCTCCATCCATCTTCAGACAGATACGCAGCCCCACCCAGGACGCCTCAAACCCCACCAGGCACTGGGGACCGAGAGATGGGGCCACACCCGCTCTTGGGAATGTGGGGTGACCACGGAGATACGTTGTTAGAAAAACAGGGTGAAGAGCATGTGCAGAGAAGAATTCAAGGACAGGAATCTGTCCATGATATGCACATATTTAAGAAATGATGGAAGTTCAGAGCAAACACTTGAGGAGGAAAAAGTCTGTGCCCCGAGAAGGAAACAGCCAGGATGGAGCCGGGGGAGGAGGCGAGAATCTCCCGAACGTGCCAACGTTCTGTGTAATTACACAAGACTGAATTTTCAAAAACAATCTCGGAAAGCTAAAAGCAAAACAAAACCAATGAATCTAGCAGGGTATCGGATTGGTAGCATAACAACATGGAAAGGAATCATCTGAAGTGAGTTTAAACAGTCATTTTACCGCCTATTCCCAAGGGTTATACCATGAGGACAGAAAGAATTTCAAAAGGAAAAGTCTGTAAGACTCTCAGTAATTGTATTGTTAATATTGGCAGTGATATTCTGAAACTATATTTGTATAAAGATGAAATGAATACATAATTATTTTAATGTCACTAGGAACCAAGTCTGTCAATGTGAGGAAAAGGAGAGACAAAGTCGGGAAATTAAATAAAATTCTGTAAGTCTAAATTTGGCTTTTTTTAATCTTAAAGAAGAAAATTTCATAGCCAAATGAAAGGCTCAGAAACAAAGACCAAACCAGGGATCAAAGTGCCAGAAAAGAGCCTCTCGATGTCATTTGTCATTCAAAGGACCTGGAACTCCTTGGAGAAGTGGTCGACCCCAGGGACTGGGAGACCATAGGCAGGAGAGTGAGATGCAGTCAGAGGAGCCCTGGGTCATGTAGAAGGACTCGGGAGTCAAGTCGAAAAGGTCTCCACAAGCTGAAGATGGAACAACTTAAGGATCAATTCAGATTATAATGGCAACAGATTGAAACACATCAGATCCAAATTATGAGTTCAAAATGACTGGGGGGAATCTCACAATTGCTAAGGTGCAAGAAAACCAGCTCATTGTTTTGAAAACTAGTAAATAAAGGGAGAGAACCAAGCTTGTTCCCTGACCGTCCATCCTCTCTAACTGCCTGCCCCAGTAACCAACAGCTAGGGAGCAGACGCACCTCCTCAGCAGCGTGGGGGGATGTATTCCAGCCAAGAGAGGCAGAGGAATGATAGGTCTCTGTCACCACTGTTCTGAGATTCCCCCGTGAACTGACGGATGTAGGCAGCAGCTGTCACTGGCCGAGGCGTCATAGAGACGGACGAGCGCCGTGCAGCTTTGGATGGACAGACACCCTACGCTGACGCCAGTTTACAAGAGACACAGGCCAGCTCAGAGGAACAGGAGCAGTGACACCGGGGTGTCCAGGCTGGGAGGCTCTGCAAGAAGGAAGACACAGGCAGATAAATTACAGAGAAAAAAGAGAAAGAGAGACAGATGGGGCGGGACGTCTATAAACTAAGCAGTCTGAGCAATCTCTCCACTGCATACATGGACCTTCCTTTGAAAATAATTTTAATAAAAACCATGTAACAAAATGTGTATAATTTAATCGGAGGAAACTGAGTTCTGAGTGGACATTAGATAAAACTAAGGAAATATCCGACTTTCCTTTGGGTGGAAGAATGGAGCTGTGGTTGGGTGTTTTTAAGAGCCCTCATCTTTCAGAGACACACTCTGAAATGTTTATGGATAAGAATGAGTCTCTTTCTGGGTGGTGACATGGAAATGTTCTTAATTTATGACTCTAAGCGAATGTAGCTACAGATCAGTGCATCGAATGTGATCCAGTTTGTTTTATAAAGAAAAGAGCAGAGTTGGATGTCCACATGGCATGCTGCGTGCTTCTTTGGAGAGAAAGATCTGGAAGGACCACACAGGATGTTGGCCCCCTCTGAGAAGCAGGTAAGCGCCAGGAGTCGAAGGAGGAGGGGGCTAGGCTTTCACCCTTGACTTTCAGCCGCATTTTGTGTGTGTGCAAAGCAACGGAGGCACCACCTAGCCACCTCCGTGAGTTAACGGGTGTGGGTACTGATCTGGCTGTCAGCACCACAGAGAAGACCACGTCCAACGTGTCACCTGCAACCTAGTCCTGCCAAACCCAGACCCAGATCCAACCAGCTCCAGAGCCAGCCACCTTCCCAGAGCCACAACCAAGGAATCCGACCCACGAAACCCAGAAGGCAGACACGCCACAGACAGATAGACAGACAAGTTTCTTCAGCAGCTTCATGGTAGGAGAGACAAGAGAGAGGAAAGGAAATCTATAGATTGAAAAAGAACTTACTGCCAGAAATTTTGATGCTTAAACCTTATGTGGATCTGGAATCCAATTCACTGTTTTAAAAAATGTGAGACAATGAGGAAATGCGAACACTTGGATATTTGATACTAAGAAATCGCTGCTATTTTAGGGGTGATGGTGACATCATGATTGTTTTTTAAAAGAATCTTAGGTTTTACAGGCACATATTGAGAGAGGTGGAGATAAAATGAGATGAAGCCTGGGGTTTGCCTCAAAGCAGTTGAGCAGTGAATAGGTGGCAGGGCCAGCCCAGGGGACTCAGGATGGGCCCCTGGGGTGACGATAGCACTGGAGTTCGTTACCTTAGTCTGGGCAGGGGACTTTTCCATCATGACCAATTATTATAACACGATTTATAACAATTAAAAGGAGGAGAGGCTTTAAAGAGCGACGTTGTGTGAAATATGTCCAACACCTTCTCGGAGTCCCAGTCCTCCCACGCCTGGTCCATGAAGAGCAGATTGTGAGCAAGGTTTCCCTGTACTTCCCATGCAGGGGCTGCAGCCCTGTCCCCTCCCCCCAACCCCAACCTCTCACACCAGCGAAAAAGTACAGCCAGATACAGTTGAAGTGACTCAGCTGGACTTCTGGCCCATGGTCCACCCAGAGCAGGAATCACCTCTCAAGTCCACCTGGCAGGTGGCCCTCTGGCTGCTATGAAGGAGGAAGAGGGCCCAGAGGAGACACCCCAGCTGCAGGGAGCTTGCCTCCGTGAGAGAGCTCCCCGCTCTCTGAGCCCAGCCCCTCTGTCGGTCCCTGTGGGCCCCTGCCTCTCCCCACCCCTCATCCCTCCACGTCGTGCTGTCCCCCTGTCCTCCTCCTGCTGGCCTCAGAGGGGTCTGGGAGCTGGGCGGGGCCTGTGCACCACCAGGAAGTCATCTCTGGTTGTACTGGTGACCGCTGGTGCTGGGAGCAGGCAGAGGGTCTTCCAGGTGTGGCAGCCTGGCCACTGTCCTTGGTGCTGACCCCTTCCGCCCCCACAACACGATGGCCTGGCCCTGCAGAGGCCCAGGTTCCTTCCCCGGGTTCCTACCCTGCACTGCATGGAGCCCACACGGTCAGGTTGTGCAGGCCCCTGCCTGCAGGGCCCACCACCCCAGAGGTAGAGCACCATCCCTCCACCCTCTCAATAGCTCCCAGTCTCCAGCTAAATCTCTCTCCATCACTCTCATCTTTGCGCTAAATCTCGCACCTTACGGACCATCCTCACAGGAATCTTTCAATCTGGGGTCCGCTCCTGTGAGGCCCCTCCAGCCCTTCTCGAGTCCCCCACACTCCACTTTCAGTCCAGACCCTCCAGCTCAGATAATGGCCCAGCTAGTGGAGAACAGCACGGAGGACCACTTCATGAGCTTCAACACCAAAAGCAATCTCCCGGAGTGACAGCAAGCTGGGCTCACAGGGGATTTTACTTTTAATTGACTCTACTCCCAGGAGCGGAGTGAAGGATGGCCCTCCACTCCCCAGGCGCTGGGCACCCAGCCTCTGTTAACCCTGCAGAAGTCACATGAAGGCCCGTCCCCTGGGGTCACGGACCCCACTTTACAGATGAGAAAGGTGAGGCTCAGGGAGACACAGCAGCCTGCCAGGTGGGAGGTGAGTGAGCAAGTGCTCACCGAGCATGTGGATGCGAGTCCTGCAGGGCGGCCCAGCAGGCACCCCGCCCACCCTCCGTCCAAAGCCACCCCGCCCATGGCACTTCCTCGAAACTCCCCGACTGGCGCCCTGGCTTCCTTCACTGTGCACTCACACTGGGGCCCTCTGAATCCTGGAGACCATCAGAGCACACACGGGGAAACTGAGTCTGCAGGAAAGTGAGGCCTGGAGCAGGCTCCCTGCTCTGGGTTCCCATCCTCAAGGGACCTTGGGCCTCACTTGGGATACCCCCACCTCTTGGCTTGGGTTTCAATTTCCCCATCTGCAAAATGGATCTGTTAGGCCCACCACACAGAGTAGATGGGAGTCCAGTGTGGACCGTGCATGTTTGGGGCCTGAAGCAAAACTGGGCACCCAGTGGCCATCAGTAAACAAGGTCCCTCCACCCTCCTCCCAGCTCGGGCCTGCCTCCTTGGCTCCAAGGAGGAAGCCTGGGAAGACGGGGGAGGACTCGCAAGAGAAAAGTCCCGCCGCGTAGGGCTTTAGGCCTGAAAGGCTGTCATGTTCTCTTGCAGAGGACAAGATCTGCTGGGTTATTAAGCACACAGAGACCCACAGACTGTAGCCGGGAGATAAGAAAATCTTCCGTCAGGACAACTGTGGGATGGAGTTTTCATCCCTTTTTTCTTTTCTTTTTTTTTCCGCCTTTTTCTTCTTGCCTCAACTTGGGTATTTTCAAGCTTAGAAGTGACTGCTCTAATCTAACCAAGAGACCAGCAGCAGGAGGCGGATTTGCTCATGGAAAATGGAAAGTTAAAAAAAAAAAAAAAAGGAGTCAGGGAAGGCAGACAGGATGCTTGCTCTAGAAGCAGCATCTCATGTCCCATCTCTGGTAGGATAGAGATGATGCAGTCCCAGCCCCCACGTAGCCAAAAATTTGGAGTAGAGGCGTGGCCCTGCCTCCGGATGCCTGTAATCTGACAGGGAAACAGGGCTACGCCTTCAGGACAGCCCCAACCTGATGGCAGAGACAAGACACGCTCCGCAGATTCCAGTCTGAGAAAGGCATCACGGCAGGGCCCTGCGGTGCCGTGGAAGCTCCAACACACCGCTGTAGACCTCGGGCACTCCTGGCCATGTGGATGAGCCCCCGGGGGAAGTGAAGTCTGGCTGGGTGTCAGGGCCTGCTCCCACCAGCCCTCGGAGCAGGGCCCTTGAGGGCAGGCTAGCTCCCTCACCCGCGCCCCTCCTGGCCCTCGCCCGAGGGTGCTCACGGAGCACGCCCACAGCCTGAGTCACCTTCTGCAGTGGGAGTGCAGGCCAGGGTGGGGGCAGGGCCTGGGCAGCCCCCGTCTGCTCCAGCCCCGCAGCAGTCCTCTCTGCCTCCAGCCCAGGGGCCACAGGGAAGGCCCGACCGGAGCCCCTGCCAGAGCACAACCCCTGTCTCCTGGGGCTATAGCCCCACCTTACACAGGGGAGCGGCAAGCTTTGCCCACCTCAGGGGGAGGCCCAGACTGTGTCTCCCAGAGAAAAAACAACCTGCTTGCTTTTAACCTCAATCCCCTGTGCAGACTTCTATGCACACAAGCGCGCTCCTGAAAACATTTTCAAATGTGCCCAGTGATCTTCGAGTGTCAGTTCCCCCAAATCTCACCAGGATCTTGCATCTCAGAGTCTCCCCACACGCTGCTCCCCAACCCAGAATGCTTTTCCCTGCTCTCCTCCTAGGGTTGCTGGCCCTTTATTCACTTTGAAGTCACTGCATGGCCTTGTCTCCTCCTCCAGGCAGCCCTCCTGGATGACTCCCTCTAGTGCTCCTGTCTCAGACCCTGCTGCTGCCCCTCACCCACTGAACACTCAGAATCACACCTTGGGTCTGTGTGTTTCTTACCACCAACCATGCCAAACAGCAGCTGAAGGAGCGCAGGGGTTGTCTCTGATTCCACAGGTTCCAGCCCACAGAATGAGACTCATAAACATGGCTGAATGAATGAATGAGAATGCCTCTGACCTCTCTCTGCCCCGGCCCTCTCCCTAACCACACCCCCAGGTATGAGCCCATCAGGTGTCTTCTTGCTGACACCCTGCTGATCCCGTGTTGGGATGGCTTCTTATGTGACAGTGGACATATCAAGGAACACTTACCCTCAGCCAAATCCCCAGATTTGATGTCCTAACCATGATACCTTCTTTAAACAGCAGCGTTTTCCTCCTAAATCCTCTCTCCAGGTGGCTGCCCTCTCCCCACCTCTTCATAAGCCCCCTGAGAGGCAGAAGGTCAAGGTGCTGTCAGCTACAAGTGGCACGAACCCAGCTCAATCCCACTTACGAAAAGTGGGTATCAGATGGGCTTCCGTCTGAATGCAGAGAACACTCCAGGGTCCTCAGAGGGGCCGTGAAGCCCGGGGGTGTTCACACAGGATAAAAGAGCCGAGACGCCAGACAGGGACCTGGAGTCTGCCCAGAGACCAGCGGCCACAGGAAAGGGCCACCACGCTGCACAAGGGGAGTGAGAGGGGCCGGAGCTTCCAGAGCAGGGCTGCAGGCCACGTTCATGGAGGTACGCCTGTGAGAACTGGGCCTCACGGGTGGGTGGGGTGGCGGCGGGCACTGGAGTCAGAGGAGCTCCCAGCAGTGCCAGCAGAGGGACAGTGAGGAGAAACAGCCCAGCATCTTCCCCCTCACCAGACAGTCTCCCTGCTGGCCCCCAGGCCGAGCCCCCAGCGCGCTCAAGAGGCCAGAAGCATCTGCCGCAACCAGACATGGGCAGGGCAGATCCCCAAGGCAAAGGGGGACTGTGAGATCCAGCAGCACCTGAGCCCCCAGGGGTCTCCGCATCCTCAGGATAAAGCTCAAACCCCAATCGCACCCCCAGGGCCCCAAGACCTCCGCTCTCACGCTGAGTTCCAGCCATGATGGGCGATTTGCAGCTCATCTCCCCCTGCCCCAGGGCCTTCTCTCAGGCTGCTCCAGGCCCCTGAGCCATCCCCCTGGTCCACATATCGCCTGAGGGCTCCTCCTCTTGGGGGTCACTGTCCCAAGGCCATCCCTGAGCTCCAGACGGAAAGGCCACCCTTCCCAACCCCGCACTCTATGGTCCCCGGGAGGCCCAGCTCTCAGTGGCGACCTGGCTGTATGTGTGTATGTGGACAAGGGTCTCCCCTTGATGGCCGTGAGCCCTGCTGGGCCAGGAGGGTCACTCTTCACAAATCCCTGAAGGGCTGGTGCCAGAAGAGAGGCAGGCCTGCTGGGGTTGCCCTTGGTTTGGTCTTAGGAAAAATCCTCACAACAGAAAGAAAGCAGAGAGGAAGGGAGAGTGTGCCCAGGACCCGTTACAGCCTGCTTCATCCATCCTGCAATGTGGGGGGCCCAGCAGGCATGATTGTCTGTAGCCCTTTGATCAATAATCAGGCTAGACACTCCCTGTATGGAGCGGTGAAGTCCCCATCATGGGACAGGCAGTGAGTTCCCCATCGTGGGAGGCATCCAAGCTGTGGCTGCAGGCATACCTGGCATGAATGCCCTGGAATATTCTCTAAGACTCTGGCTCTCGAAGGGCCTCTGAGGTGACGATGGCACAGCTCGGTCACCAGGGACAGGAGGGCACACAGGAAGACCAGATACAGCTGCTGGGTCAGCTCCAGGGGGCCAAGGGCAGAGTCCTCGGGGACAGAGGGTCTGGGACAGGCGGAACTCAGGTGTGCGGCACAGACCTGCCAGGAGCCCCAGCAGATGGAGAGGTTGGCTGCAGCCACACCTCCCTGTCCACCCGGGCCCGCCTCCCGCTTCCCCTGGAGGCGGGGCAGCCCCAGAAATGCCCCGTGGTGGCCATCGGCGGGCAGGGCCTTGACAGCAGCAGCTGAGGCCGTGTGGGGCCGCAGGGAGGTAGCTGGGTCTCCACTGCCACCCAGAGGCTGGCCAGGAGCCAGGCTGCCCGGCACAAGGACTGCCCCAGATTCTGTCCAACCGGCCCCACCCAGGCCCACGGCTGGGGGACAGGTGCTCGGAGAGCCCTAGCAGTTACCTCCACAGGCTCGGGGGGCTTCAGGTCAGAGCCTGAGACCGGGGAAGGGTGCGGAGTCACCCCAGGGCCCGGAGCGCCAGCGAAGGGCGGCTACAGCCTCAGAACCCTCTGCCCACTCACCCCAAGCAACCCGGCAGCTTCTCTACCACATGGGGGACAGCTGGGGTAAGGGGGTCCCCCCCGGGCGAGTCATCCTCCCCCGGGCCCCAGCAGACTCGCTTGGGCAGGGCCCTGAGCCCGAGACCCTCCCTATGCTGCCAAAGCCCCGCGCTCCCTCCATCTGCCTCCAGTCTGTCATTCACTCCTCCTGCCGGGACCTGGGCTCAGCACAAGACCCCGCGCTCCGGCCACGGGCGGCTCCCGTCCCAACTCCAACCTGCCCCGGGGCCAGCCCCTGCCTGCTTGTCCCAGTTCCCAGTTTTTTTTTTAAAAGTCACGAAAGCAAAGGCATAAGCCCGTCCTCCAGGCAAGGGCTGGTGGGGCTGGTCTTCCGAGGACAGGTGGGTGGGAAGGAGAGGGAGCAGCCCCTCTGTGATGCTTGGCCCCCGAGAACGCCCCACTGTGGCCTCTCCAGGCCTCCGCGCCCACAGACCTCTAAACTTGCACATCCCAGCTCTGCCTGCCACTCAGGACCTCAACTCACCACACACCAGCTGGGGGGCGAGCCCCCAGGGCCGGGGTGGTGGGCCTCCCTGCCCCAGCCAGCACCAGTTTACAGATGAGGACGCGGAGGCCCACGGAGGAAAGTGACTTTGCGGTGGCCAAGTCAGAGTCACCAAGAGCAGCAGCCAGCATGGGGGCGGGGAGGGGAGGGATCCCTGGGACCCCACTGCAGGCTCAGCCACGGGCCATGGGGCTTGGCAGCACCAGCCACTGCCCATCAGAGGAAACTCCTGCCCAGCAGGGGAGTCGCCAGTCTCTGCCATCTCCAGGCCAGCCTCAGGGCTTCAGAGGCACCCTCCCCTCCAGCAGCACTGACCCTGGCTTCCCAGCTCACCAGCCAGGACCGGTCCCTAGGAATCCTCACGTCCCACCACGGGCCTCGGCTGTGCCCCTGCCCTCAGAGCCCGGCCCTGACTGCGTAACGACGAAAGCTGTCCCCTCCAGGGAGTCGCTGGAGCCGCCACCTCGCACGCCTCGGGGGCTGCTCCAGGTTGCCGCGGCACCCACATTGCACGTCTGAGCACCAAGGATGCATACAACGTGACATGCGACGTGATCCTTCCTCCTTCCCATCTTAGACTCACAGACACAGGGGCTGAGAGGAACACAAGAAACATCATTAAAGCAAACCCTCCCACACACGTTTGTCAGATGGGAAGTTGCAACCACAGCTGGACGTGGTAGCCCTTCACCTGGTCCCCAACCCTTCCCATCAAACACATTGGTCCCCGGCCTGTGATGGTCCACTCTGTGCTCTGGGCCCCATGGAAGCCTAGGAATTGGGTTCAAGGCCCAAAAAGAGGACCAGGGCCATAGGATGCAGCGTCCGCAGACGGGAAGGGACAGGCAAGTCTCATCCTGTTCAAGACCATGGCTGGCGCTGCACTGACTCTCAGTGGACACTCCAGCCTTCTATCCCCACCACCACCACCTTGGGAGGGGCCACATTCTCCCTGAAGAACACAGGAGGAGACTGAGGCTCAGGGTCACCGGGACACCCGAGTACACGTGCAGAGCCCCGCAGCCAGCTCTCAGTCACGGCGTTAACGCTCTGATCATCAGGCAGGAAATGTCAGCTTTCTTCCTTTTCCTAACTTGTCCTGTTGACACTCCCCAGTTCGGGTAGCCTCCTGTGGTTGATGAGATGACTGCAGGGCGGTGGAAGGACAGGCAAAGGTCCAGAGGGGGCAATGCGTCCCACAGTGCCCCCAGGTGAGGGTTGACACTTCAGTTCTCCAAAAATAAGAAAAATCGCAATATTATGTGAGCCACCACTGACCACCCCTGCCAGATGGCGGCTGTCTGGGACCCTGGAGGGGGCAGTGTCCTCAGCCGGGGAGGTTATGCAGACAGACGGCCTCCCGTAGCACTTAAATGACAAGCTCAAAACCGGGCCGGGCACCGGTCCAAATCCGGCCGGGGAGCTGGCATCGGTGGGCCCCCTCCAGAAGGTGTCACAGCAGGACCCCTGCCGGGCCTGCACCACCAGCCAGCTGAGCCGCCGCCCCGGGGGGGCCCTGAGCCTGAGCCTTGAAGGAAGGAGAAGGCAGCAGGCCTCGCCCCAGGAGGGAGGGCGAGAGGAGGCGCAGAGGACAGAGCAAGCAGGACACTCCCAAACTTACCAGAGCAAGGAGACTTATGAGCCAACGACTCCAGCCCCTTCCTTTTGATCAGAGAGGGCAAGCAACTTGCCCAAGGTCACAGAGTGATAGGGTGAAAATTCAGCCCAGGGCTTCTACTTGCCAGTTCAGGGTTTTCTGCTGTGCACTTAACCTACTGAATACCCAATTGCTAATAGCAGAGGGAACATAAAGTTTGAGCACTAGAAAGGTCACAGAGTTCATCCACCCACCCACCCATCTATCCATCCCTCCACATACCCTTCCCTGCATTCATCCACTCCCATCCATCCACACATCAGCCACATCATCCACCCATACATCTTCCCACCGAGTCATCCATTCCTCATCCAAAACCCTTGTATCCATCCATCTACCACTTGCCCACTAGCTCAACCACCCACCCATCCATCCGTCATCCCACAGATATATCCATCCCTCCCTCCTCCAACCAGCTCATCCATCCATCTATCCACCTACCATGTGTGCTTCCACCTGCCTGCTCATCCACCCATCCATCCATCCACTTACCTTCCCACTCATTCATTCATATCCTACCTACCTACGTCCATTCATCCACTATCCATCCATCCATCCATCCTCTCAGCCATCTACCCATCTATCCACCCACACATCTCCTCCCATCCACGTCCACATATTCAGCCACATGTCCATCTATGCATCTCCATCCATCCACCCACCCACCCGTCCCTCCCAGATCCACCCGTCCAAGGTCATTTGTGAGCACAAACCTGCTTGTTCCCTCTGTGCTGGGAAAGATCACAGAACCTGGCCTGTCTGCTGCTTACAGTCTGCTGCTGACTCAACTAGAGTCACACGCAACTGGAACGGGAAAAGACCTCACAACACAATATGTTCGATTTCGCCCATTGTGCCCAGGGAGAAGCAAGGTTGGGCAGATGGAGACAAGAGGGAGCAGAATCACTCTGAAGAGATGAAGCCCTCACCAGCCACCCTGCCCCCATGGAGCTCCTCACCAAGTCCCTGCCCCAGGGCCCTCAGAAGCACTTTCTGAATTCCACACCACCCTCTCACCCACAAGGGCAGGGGCCCTGGACTTTTTCTTCCTCCCCTACCTGCCCTGGACTCTGCTCCACACCTAACAAAACTGTAAGCAGCAGACAGGCCAGGTTCTGTGATCTGTCCCAGCACACCTCTTCCTGGTGTGGTGCAGGCGGTGACCCACATGTGTGTCCTGGGTCCTCATCCTGTCTCCCCTGTGATCCCTCTCTGGACCTCAGTCCACCCATCTGTGCAATGGGATGCCAAGACCAGCAGGCCTCCCTGGCCAGGGTTCCTAGAGCAGCCCAGGGGGCAGGGCTTGCAGGCAGGGGCAATGAGCACATGTGCTGGGTCCGGGAGCCAAGGACCGGCTGTCAGGCTGTGCTGTCAGTCAGCCTTGCTCCAGGCCCACATCCCAGAGCCTGGAAACGACTCCTTGCCTCCCCGATGACTCAGCCTGTCAACGCCTGATGAGTCACGGCCGCTGGCAAGTAGGGGGCACGCTCCAGCCACCCCCACACCGAAGACTCAGCCCGCCCCGGGCACAGCCTGAGTGAGCACCTCCCAGCCGGGAAACGAGGCCCGGAGGAGGACACGTCCTGCCCGTGGGTGGGATTCAGTGTCAAGCACTCTGGAGCCCAAGCCCGACCCACAAGAAACTCATCCCCCGGGGCGCCTTGACAAATGAGGCCACTGAGGCCCAGGGAGGTGGACTGACTGTCCCAAAGCCACACAGCTCACAGGGGGCCCATTGAAGAGCAGAGCCCACCAGGGCCACCAGGGGAGCTTGTCCACTGGCCCCTCTGCTGTCCTCACCATCACTGGGGTATGACTCCAGATGGGACCCCCGGCCGGGTAAGGGCTTTCCCCCACCATGCTCCCCTCCTGACACCCCACCCGACATTCACCTCGTCCAGAGACAGGCGACTGTGACCCCAGAAGGCTCAGGGCCGGACACACCCCACAGGCAGCCTCGTGGCTCAGACAGAGGAATTGGGGCCAACGCCCTGTCCCCCAGAGGCGAGAGGTGCCAGTGTGGGCCGCCTCAGCCCAGCTCACAGTCGCAGGGAGGGGTGGGGCCTTCTCCCTCCCCCAGCCCTTCGTCCATCCTGGCTGGAGGCATCGTGGGCAGAGCCTCCTCTCCCCACCCCTCCTGGCTCCCTCAATCCGTCGTATTATCTGATCTGCAATATCAGTGTTTTAATACTTAAGGAGGATTTGAATTAGCGTAACAGGCCCAAAGTGGAAATAAATTAATGTGAGTGCATAAGAAGTTTCTCCAGACAATTAGAACCTGGAGTAAATTAAATTAATATCTAATCTTTCCTCTTCTCGCTTCCGAGCCAGATTTCCAGATGGTGCCAGGGGGATGGGTGGGTAATGGGGTTCAAATGGACGTGGGCGGCACTGGGTGGTCTGTGTGCAGAGGTGCACCTAGTTGTAAAAACGGCTCTCCAGTGCCACCCTGTCCTCAGCCTCTCAGAGCCCAGTATTCCAGGATCCCAGAAGACAGAGGGGAAACAGAGGTGGTGGGCGGCGCAGCCCTGTCTGGGAAAGGCAGCTAAGCAGCTGGTCCTGTAGTCCAAGTGATGTAGGCACCAAACAGGATGGCCACAGGGGCCCCGCTGCAAGCCCTCATCCCCTCCGGGGGTGGGGCAGGGGGCCGGGCAAGCGGCTGCCATGAACCCTGAGGGCAGGTTCCCTGCAGCAAGCAGCCCCCAGCCCGATACTCATGTCCACTTCTGATTCGGTCTCCTCCACAATCCCTAATCGAAGATGGCCATGCCCATCTCACACCTGGAGAAAACTGAGGGCCACCCCAAGGCCACTGAGGGGTAAGTGGCCGGCAGGGGCCCCACCCAGGGGCTCAGCCAGGAGGAAGCAGAGCACCCTGCCTTTGGGGGGATGAGCCCCCTGCAGCCCTTGCAGGGATGTTCCCAGGGCCCTTGGACGCCAGATGGAGGGCTGGGACCCCACTTGGCCCCTCACCCGCTGGGTGACCTCAGCTCCCCACATGCCGAGTGGGGACCAACACGGGGCTCTGGGCTGGGCTGCAAGGACCCACGTCAGCATGGATAAAGCACTTTGAACCCAGAAGTTTCTCAGTAACTGCCAAGTCCCTTCCCTTGGGGAAGGAGGAGAGCATGCCCCTTTGTCTCCAGTGCCCAGCTCCCAGGGGCCCTGTTTTTGTGTTCAGTCACTTAAAATCACTGCTAAATGCCCACCATGTGCCAGCCTAACCCTGGGGATAGGGAGATGGCAAGACCGGTCCCTGGCCTCGGTGAGCTGGTGGGTGGGGGATGGAAGGCCCTGGCACCCACTGGGGAAAGTACCACAAGGGGAACGGCCGCAGGAGTGAGTGTGAGGAATCGTGAGGGTCCCTGGCAGACACCCTGGAGAAGGGGATTCCTGAACTGGGTTTTGACATCAGAGAAAATGAGATAAGATCCCAGCAAACAAGGCGGGCGGGGGTGGGTGCACAGCACAGGTCACATGAGAGGACATGCAGTGAGCCCTCCACACAGTTGGTCGGAAGGCATGAACAAAGCAAACTCAGGGTCATGTGTAACTTTAACAGCTCGGAACACATAGAATCATCTTCGCAGAAATCGTCTCCATCCTCCACCCCAGCCCCGGTATGGGCGGGAGTCGCAGCTCAGCAGTCAGCCGTCTCACTCACAGTCATCAGCCACGCAGCAGGGCCAGGCTTGAAGCCTCGCCACCCCTCCCACAACTGCCTGGTGCTTAATATGCTTGCAAGAGAGCCCAACTCCAAAAGGCCCCATCAAAAAATCTGGTTTAAAAAAATAAATGGGCCTGAAGACCTGAACAGACACCTCAGCAAAGAAGACATGGAGATGGCAGATGAGCACATGAAAAGATGCTCCACATCACCTGTCGTCAGGGAAACGCAAATTCAAGCAGCAGTGAGACACCACGACACCCGATTAGCACGGTCCAAGCCCAGAGCCCGCCAACACCAAAAGCAGGCAAGAGTGCGGAGCAACAGGAACCCTCATTGACCGCCGGGGGATGCAGAGTGGCGCGGCCACTTTGGAAGCCAAGCGGTTTCTCATGAAACCAGGGGATCCAACAATTGTGTTCCTCGGTATTTACCCAAAGGAGCTGAAAATTTCTGTCCACACAAAAGCCTATACGTGGATGTTTGTAGCAGCTTTATTCATAATTGCCAAAAACTGGAAGCAACCAACATGCTCTCTAATAGGTGAGTACATAAAGAAACCATGCATATCTTTCCAGACAATAGAAATTATTCAGCATTAAAAAGAAATGAGCTAGCAAGCCATGAAGACATAGAGGACATTTAAACGGATATTATGAAGTGAAAGAATCCAATCTGAAAAGGCTATGTACTATCTGATTCCAACTCTATGACATTCTGGAAAAGTCAAAACCATGGAGACAGTAAAAAGATCAGTGGTTGCCAGGGGTTAGAGGAGAGAAATGAATTAGCAGAACGGAGAGGAATTTTAGGGCAATGGGAATAATTGGGATGATATTATAATGGCAGATACATGTCATTATATATTTGTCCAACCCTTAGAAAGCACAACACCAAGAGTGAACCCCAAAGTAAACTATGGACCTTGGGTGATAACGGCGTGTCAGTGTAGGTTCATGGTCAGAACAGCTGCATCACCGGGGGGGTCTTGACATGGGGGAGGTCATGGGAGTCGGGGCTGTGTGGGTCATCGCTCCGCCGTCCCCTGAGTTTTGCTGTGAACCTGAAACTGCTCCAAAAGTTCAAGTCTGGTTTTGTTCCTCGTTTTGTTTTGTCTTGCTGCTCCGGGTCCTCGCTGCACTGCGAGGGCTTTCTCCAGTGGCAGCGAGCGGGGCTCCTCTCTAGCTTGGGCTTCTCACTGCGCGGCTTCTCTCGCTGCAGGGCACAGGCTCCGGGTGTGCAGGCTTCTTCAGTAACTGTGGCTCGTGTGCTTAGCTGCCCTGCAGCATGTGGGATCTTCCCAGACCAGGAGTCAAACTCGTGTCCCCTGCATTGGCAGGCGGATTCTTAACTACTGGAGCATGAGCTGTTGTTGTTCAGTCGCTCAGTCGTGTCCGACTCTTTGCGACCCCATGGACTGCAGCACACCAGGCTTCCCTGTCCTCCACTCTTTCCCAGAGGGTGCGCAGACTCACATCCATAGAGTTGATGATGCCATCCAACCATCTCGTCCTCTGTTGCCCCCTTCTCCTCCTCAGTCTTTCCCAAAAGTGTCCAATGTGCTAATGGAGAAGAGCAGAATGTCAGGGAAGCCCTCAAGTCTGTTTTTTTAAAAATGAATACCCCTGGGTTGCCAACCTGGGTATGGGATGTAAGCATGGCTGGACCTCAGGAGTTGGCTCCTTGCAGCCTCTTTGTGCTCACGGAGGTTGATAAGGTAGACGGGGCATCTCTTTGCTTGGTCACCCAGGACTCAGGCTTACAGTGCATCACCTGCTGGAGTCCCTTCTCTGGGGCTAGGAAGACGGGGCAGGGGGTGGGTGTAGCCGTGCTTGGGAGACCCAGGGCTGCCCAGAGAGGACACCTCATGGGAGAAGAGCAGCCCTCGCCTCAGAGGGCAGGGGGTCTTCCCAAGCCCCCGTCGCTCCTGGGTTGTCTAAGACCCGACTCGGCAGGGGCCGCCCACCCCGTCTGCCCGGGACTCCGCTATAACTGGAGCACCTTTGGGGGCTCGCCCATCATCCATCAATGTTTATTTCCAAACACCTGAAGATTTTCTTGTAACTCAGGGCCTGGTCATAACTCAAAGAAAGTAAGGATTAAGGAATATTCAATCCATCAAGGGATGAATGAGCAACATGGTTTTTAAAAGTTATTAATCATTCATGCAAAGGATTGGCTCCAAAGAGGAGAGGTGGAGAGTCTACCCCTCATCATGATGGATTGTTGAAATCCACGAGCTCCTCCTAGCTGCCCACAGCCCTGTCTCTGACCTGCAGGCCGGGCTGGCCTGCTGGATGTGGGGGCCTGAGACAGCACGGTGAAGGGCGGGGAGCGCTCCTTCATCTCAGCTTCCCTGGCCCTCGGCCTCTGCAGAAGCTTTTAGATCTCAGTGAAGACTGGAGGCCTTTAACATCTGATTAAAATATAACCGCCCCTCCGAGAGGCAGGCCTGAGACCTCCGGCTCCATAAAGCAAACTGTCCTTGGCAGCCCGTCAGATGCAGAGTGTAACTGCGGCATCCCTGAGCAGAGAAGTCCCTGTGACCCGCCAATCCAGCCCACAGATCCGGACACCAGGCCCGGAGAGGAGCAGAGCCTCACCCACGTCCCACAGCGGATGGCACGACTCCGTCACGATAACCACACGCCTCCCTCCTTGGCTGCCCAGGGAGCAGGACGGGGTGACTGAGAGACACACGGGAGAGTGAAGGTCACCCAGGCCCTGATGCCCAAGCAGCGCATCCACTCTGTGCAGTGGACAAAGGGGAGACCACATTCAGTTAGGCCAGCGGCCAAAGCAGTGAAAAAGCACACTCGGAGTCACTTGATTCCCAGAAGAATGTGTGAGAAGCAGCTTGGCCGAAGCACTTGGGCCACCAAGATTTGAGGTCCATCCCTATTGGGGGACACATGTGACACACAGGCCAGACCTTCCCCCAGGAACACTAGCTCAAGACAAGGCTCAGCGGGGCCACCCACCAAGCTCCAAGCGTGCTGAGCAGGGCTCAACACCCCCTGCCCTGCTCCTCTCCTTCCTGCAGCCCCCAGGGAAGGGGGACAAGGAGCCCCTCTCCAGAGTCTCCTCCTGGTTTTCCCAAAGAAGGAGCCAGGTTTGGCAGATTTATCCAATAAAGTGACAAGAACTTTAAATTTTGAGTTTCAGACAGTCAATGAGTATTTTCAGTATATCCCCATTGTTACATGGGTTATCAGTTCAGTTCAGTTCAGTCACTCAGTCATGTCTGACTCTTTCTGACCCCATGGACTGCAGCACGCCAGGCTTCCCTGTCCTTCACCAACTCCTGGAGCTTACTCAAACTCATGTCCATTGAGTCAGTGATGCCATCCAACCGTCTCATCCTTTGTCGTCCCCTTCTCCTCCTGCCTTCAATCTTTCCCAGCATCAGGGTCTTTTCAAACAAATCAGTTCTTTGCATCAGGTGGTCAAAGTATTGAAACTTCAACTTCAGCATCAGTCCTTCCAATGAATATTCAGGACTGATCTTTAGGATGGACTGATTTGATCTCCCTGCAGTCCAAGGGACTCTCAAGAGTCTTCTCCAACACCATAGTTCAAAAGCATCAATTCTTCTGCACTCAGCCTTCTTTATGGTCCAACTCTCACTTCCATACATGACTACTGGAAAAACCATAGCTTTGACTATTTGCAAATCTGTTGGCAAAGTAATGTCTCTGATTTTTCATATGCTGTCTAGGTTGGTCATAGCTTTTCTTCCAAGGAGCAAGCTTCTTTTGGTTTCATGGCTGCAGTCACCATCTGCAGTGATTTTGGAGCCCAAGAAAATATGGGCTATACTTATAGTGAAAAACGATTTCTTGACTATCTGAAACTTAAATTTAACTGAGCACCCTACCTGTTATCTGGTGACCCTCATGGGAGCCCTAGGCTGCTGTGCCTCATGCTGGGTCGAGCACCAGGCCGTGCCCCCGAGGCCCATCCGTGGGGAGAATGAGGGCCCGCCTCCCCCAGAGGAATGACGGCCGCATCCCCCAGCGCCCCACCCCCGCGCCTTGACGCTGACAGCGGAGGCCCCGCCTCCTCCTCCGGGTGCGGACATTTCCTTTCCGCACAGCCTGTCCGTCTTCTGCTGGTTGCTCCCAGGTGCACATAGTAGATGCACAGTTATCATCTGTGGGGTTGGATGGATGAGAGCCAGATGCCGGACGCCAGCTGGCTATGGGGCTGAGACCTGGCCTGGGGGACGTCAGACCTGGGGCTCCGTCCCCTAGCCTGCTTCCCCCGCTGCCCGGGTTTGGCCACCAGCCCCACCAGTCACAGGGCCCCTGACCTCTCTTTATTCCCTGTTCCCAGTGGACACGAGCCAGGAGGAGCCCAGCAGGGAAGACGGGGCTCAGGCACCTCTGTCTCCAGGCCAGCTCCCATCCCCACAGCTCCCCTCCCCCAGACCCCTCCCCCAAGCTCACCCTCCCCCCAGATCGCTAGACACCCCGCCCTCCCCCCACCTCTCCATCCTCTGACTCCAAAGCCTGGAAACGCGGATGCACTGTACCCCGCCCCCTCTCTCATGCCAGGGGAGAGGACCCTAGCGGGAGGAGCCTGGGGCAGCAGCCGGCCTGCCCGGGACCCAGACTCCCATCAGGGTGGTCGGGCTCCTCTCCTGCCCTGACAGCTGAGGCGGGGGGGCGGGGGGGGGGGGGCCGGGGGGGGGGGGGGGGCTCGGGCTCTGGCGAGGACCGGATGCTGGCCTCCCTGCTCGCCACGCTCCGGCAGGTGGATGTCCAGAAGCACCCCTGCCGTGTCACTCCTGTCCATGAGACCCACAGGCTGCCCCCCAGTAGCCGCAGAGCCCGCAGCCCTTCCCGTGAGGCCAAAGGCCCTCCGAGGGGTAGGCCGGCACCTGCCCAGAACACAGCTCCCCTGGCACTGGACCCCACGTCCCAGCAGTGGCATTTGCTCTGCTTCTAACACAAGGCCAGGACTCCTGCTGCTGGGGAGAAAAGTCTCCCGTTCCAGGCAGCAGGGCTCCGGTCTATTTTGCCGCAGAGTTGAACGCAGCTCCGAAAAGGAGGTAGAAATGATGGTGAGGAGAAATGGGAGAAGAGAGGCAGGGCTAGCCTGTGGGATCGGGGAGCTGGGCTGGGTGCCGGCAAGACGCAGGCTCCCGTCAGCAGAAACGGCCTTTAGGCGCAAAGCAACTGACCGGGAAACTCCGCTCATGAGGGTCCAGGGAGACAGTCCCTTTCTGCTGCCCGGGTGTCAGGGGAGGACGGACGGGGCAAAGGCCTGAGCAGCCTCTGTGAGTGGAGCCTCCAGCACCTCCACCCAGAGGAAGAGAGAGGCGTTGCCGGAACCCCCGACAGCCCCCCAAGGGAGCAGTGGGAGCCCCGCCCCAGAGCTTGACGGCTGGCAGAGGGCAGGGCGGGCAGCGACCACCACCGGCTCACACTCACCGCGGGGCTCCGGGCTAGAGGGGACCCTGGCCGATTTTATGACTCTGGGTCGTCAGGTGGGTGGAGGGTTCTAGTGGCGAGCTGGTTCTTCTGACAGCATCTTCTCAGCCCCTTTAGGCCCCCTCTAAGGTCAGGGTCCAGGGGCCATTCCCCAGGCACAGATGCCCTGCCCGGGTGGCCAACAAGCTCCCCCAGCTCAGCCCGCCAGGCCCATGGCCCTGTCTTCACCCCTGTGGGCCATGTGTTGGTTCTGCGGCTGCCCGCCGAGTCACCCACTGATTAGACCTTGGTTCCTTCTGAAGGTCAGATGCCTCGGACAGGAGCCAGACTTGTCCTGGGGTCTCAGTCATCGAAATTCCGGTGAGGACTGGACTCTGGGAAGACGCTAGAGTGAGGGGTCAGGACCTGCTGTGACCGGGACAGAACATCAGTGGTCATGACTCGGTCCCCAATCCAGGGGAGATGTAGAAGGAGGCCAGCAGGCCCCCTGCAGGCCTCACACGCTGCTGGGGGGTCACTCGGGCCGCCCTGCCCTCCCACGGGGCCCCGCGGTCCTGCTGGGCCCCTTTGCCGAGCCCACCTTGACCCCAGCCCTTCGGCCGCAGGGTGGGAAGTGTCCTTAGGTCGGCCTTGCCATCGCCATCGCCGCCGCCTCACCAACAGCTGGAAGAAAGGAGTCAGGGAAGAGGAGGAAGCTGGGACAGCGTACATTTTTTAGAAAGAATCTGCATGTTTGCAACTCCAGCTCCGGAACAACTAACTTCTTGCTGGCATCTGCTCAGAAACTGTGGTCCCAGCTGACAGGCTAATTACCCCGTTCAGTGCACTGAGAGCTGGAGAAACAAGGCCGCTGATGAGGGGGCAGTGAGGAGGGGCCCAGGGCCGGCTCCCCTGTGGGGGCCACATGTGCCCTGAAGGAGCCCGAGAGGGGCCCCCAAGGAGGGCTCAGCTTCCACCCGGGCCCTGCTCACCCCCCAGAGATGGGCCAGAAGCTGCCTCCAGCAGCAGAAGTATGGCCTGGGAGGGTGCTCAGCCCAGGCTAGGGACCAGGAAGGGGGTGGTTCCTGAGCCCCTGGACAAAGGAGGAGGGTCCCCAGGCCTGAGGTTGCTCTGCACAGAACCTTGCAAAAGGCAGGTCTTGGGAGGGAGTCGTGCTCACCGTCAGACGTCCCAGCCCTCCGGCCTCCGCCCAAGCCCTGACCACCTCCATGGTGATGTGGGGTGTGACCGAGAATCTGTCCAGCCTCTGTCTTCCTCTCAGGATGCCTTCCAGCAGCAACAGCAGCAGGTGAGGGCCCTGGGACAGGAAGCTGCCCTGGGGACCTGAATTCTGCACTGGAACCTCCCCTTTCGGGGTTGTCTTCCCCGAGGCTGGGGGAGTTTCCTGAAGGCTGCCCTGCCTCCCCGGGCCTCCCTCTGCCTGGAAGCAGGCGCTGCCCAATGGCAAGTGGGACGGAGCAAGGACGGAGGGAGGCCACAGCGGCTGCCCAGCACCTGGACACCTGGTAGAGGGGCCTCCAGGTGAGGGAGGCAATCACGGGAGACCGTGATTCCACAGGCAACTCCAGGTGCCTGACCCGGGGCGTCGCTCTCCCTCCCACCGCATCCAGCAACAGAGAACAGAGGAAGTCATCCGCAGCAGAGTGATGAGACCGGGATGAGCAATTATCCCAGTAACTTTTTTAGAGCGAAAGCGGGGACGGGGCTTACAGAGGAAGTGGAGGGTGCAGAGAGGCCTGGGCCTCGGAGTGTCTTGTTTTGACGGTGATTTTATGAAGAGCCATGTCAATTTCCACTTAAATCCCCAGCCTGGGATCCCTTTGCCAAGGATTCTATTTTAAAATGTTGAAAGCACTATTTCAGGGCAGAAATCAATAAAATGCACCCAAAAAATAGAAAAAGGAGCCTACGGAGCAAAACATCTTCCTGCCTCTTACTAAGTGCTATCTTTTTTAACACATCAAGAGCTGCAGCTTTTAGCTTAATTCTGGGGTCTGCAGCCAGTCTACCTAGGTATTTTACAGCCAGAGAGCGCCCACCATCTTATCCCAACCTCCACGACAAGGTAGACAAACCACAGACATTCAGGGTTGCATAGCCAGAGTTCCATCCTCGGGGCTCCCAGTCACCGCTCACAGATCCGGGCCCTGGAATCTGGGCGCACAGTGGCTTAAAAGTCCACCAGGAAGCTGCACATAGCTTGAGGAAATGAACAATCAAACCCCTAGTTCCGCCAGCTGGGTGACACCCGAACTGCAGGGAGAAGAACCGTCATGGAGCTCCAGACGGCAAGGCGGCGGGGCGGGGGAAGTGGGGGACCACCCTGCCCCTGCCAGCTTCCAGGTGACCCCCGCTCATCAGGATATGCACCCTCCTTCCCGCCCCACCTCTGGATGCTGCCCCTAGCCCCGCTTTGTCTTTAATTTTGTCTTTATCTTCCCCGTGGGCGCAAGGGTCCTCAGAAGGTTTCCCTGACCCCCCAGGGCCTATCCTGAGTTGGAGGAGAGGTGGACCAAGGAGAGGGAGGGAGACAGCAGGGCAGACAGGATACCTGGACCATCTTGGGCAAAGGGACCACCAAGAGGGGGAAGTGACCCAGCCGCCAGGTGAATTCCCCAGGCGGCCCCAGGAGGGAGCAGGGCCCCTGCAGGCTGAGACCCAGGGGAGTCTGGGCAGGTGTGCTGGCAGTAGCCTCCCCCACCCCAAGCCACAGTCTCCTTGGCAGAAATGGAGGCTGGGCCAGACCATCACAAGCCCTTCCTATGCTCTGGGATGCCGTCGTGGGCTGACCTGGGCAGGGGGGCTGAAGAGCTGGCAGATGCCAGAGCTCAGCAGGCCTCCCCGCCTCTCAGCCTCTGCTGGGAGTCCATCACCCAAACCCAGAGCTTCTTCAACCTGGAACTCACCCAGGCCTGAACGTGAGGGCCTGTGAGGTCTGCTGCCCCTGTAGAGACAAGCCAGGGGGCCCTCCCAGGAGCTCCAGAGCCTCAGCTGAGGTCACCACCTGCCCAATCCTTGTCCTGATGCCAAAGATATCGCCCCCACCCCGACTCCATCTCTGCCGGCAGGAAGTAGTGAAAGCTGAAATTCAGAAGCATCCAGAAACCATCATGTGCACCTTTGCTGGCAGACCTCCATCACCCTGCAGGGCAGGTGGGAAGGAAGCTGAAGCACGGGGTGGCCGGCGTGGGGGCGTGGAGGAGCTGGCGCTCGGCCAGGCAGGAAACGCGTGAGCTTCCGGCCTGGGGCTGGTGTCAGGAGGAGGGTCGTGAGCAGCAGAAACAGAAGCCTGGAGCTTCTGAACATCTCAGATGTCTGCCTTGAGGCCGCAACCAAAGAGGCTGCCAGGGTTATAATTATCACAGAAAAGGACAAAGAGAAGCAAACCTTCACCGGAGCTTGCAAGGTGTTGTTGCTCTGCTCCCTGCTTCTGGATCAGCTCCAGAGAAGCCACACCTTTGGGGACCCATCTCACAGATGACAACTCCAAGGCCAAGCAGGAAATGTCACAAGCCATGGATGAGCAGGATTTGAACCCAAAGCCCTGCCCAACACACACAGCCGCCAGTTGGGACCAGTCCTTCATCACCTCCTTTTTCCATTCCCCCCAGGTCACCCCTCATCAGGGACCCTCATCCCCAACTGATTCAAGGTCCTTATAACAGGGAGGCCTTTCCTGACCACTTCCTGGAAACTACTCCACCATTCCCATGCCCTTCACCTGACCTTGCTGTGGGCACCTGCTTCTTAACTGTGTAACTGTCCCCAGTAGAATGTAATTCTACAAGGGCAGGGACCACATAGCTATTGTTCATCTTTGCATTTCATCCCAGGGCTCAGACTTGTGCTGGGCACATAGGAAAATTTCCATAAATGTTTGTGGAATGATGCAGGATTTAGTTCATTAATTCAACAATGACTATCGAGTACCCACTGAGTGCCCAGCACTAAACTAGCCCTGGGGATAGAGCATCAAACATAGCAGAGCCCTTGCCCCCCAGGAGGTCACGTTCAGGTAGGAAAGACAGACAAACACACACAAAAAGAGACATCTCAGGTGGAGTTAGTGAGGCCGGGGATGGGAATTAACGTGGTCACAAGGAGACAGATGCCATCTGGCCATGGAGGTCCTCAGAGATGCTGTGACATTATTAACAGGAGGAGGGAGCCTGGGGAGGATCTGAGGAAGGGTGCTCAAGCCGGAAACAGCAGGTGCAAAGGCCCTGGGGCAGAAGCAAGCTTAGTGTCCAAGGAAACTTGCAAACCAACGTCAGCTCTGCAGAGAGCAGTTTCCTATGGTGACTGATTATCCCACTAGGGACAGCCCAACTCAGACAGACAGCCAGAATCCACAAGGCTCTGGCCCATCTCATTTGTACCCTGGTTGGCCCTCCAAGGCAGAGGGCTCTACCTTGGCCCACCCATGCCTAATTCCCTCCTCTGCCCACCCTCATAAACCTAAGCACATCTTCACCCTAACTAAACACTAGGCGACTCCAAAGCCATCCAAACTATGACTTCAGTCCAGCCAGCTGGGTCTTAGTTGCATCATGCAGGGTCTTCATTGCAGTGTGCAGACTTTCTAACTGTGGCACAGGGGCTCAGTAGTTGCAGCACACAGGCTCTGTAGTTTGGCATGTGGGCTTGGTTGCTCTGCAGCCTGTGGGATCTTAGTTCCCAGACCAGGGATCAACCTGCATTGCGAGGCAGGTTCTTAATCTCTGGGCCCCCAGGGAAGTCATCATACAATGGAATATTGCATGCGTGCCTGCTCAGTCACCTCAGTTGTGTCTGACTCTTTGTGACCCCATGGACCATAGTCCACCAGGCTCCTCTGTCCATGGGATTCTCCGGGCAAGAATACTGGAGTGGGTTGCCATGCCCTCCTCCAGGGGACCTTCCCAACCCAGGGACCAAATCAGTGTCTCCTGTGTCTGCTGCCTTGCAGGCAGATTCTTTACTGCTGAGCCATTGGGGAAGCCCAGAATGGAATATTATTCAGCCTTAAAAAGGAGGGAAGTTCTGATTCACAACATGGATGAATCTCAAGGACATTGTGCTCAGTGAGATTAGCCAGTCACAACAGGACAAGTACTGTATAATCCGCTTATATGAGGGACCTGGAGCAGACAAATACATGGAGACAGAAAGCAGATGGTGGGTGCTAGAGCTGGGGAGAGGGAACTGGAAGTTTATTGTTTAATGGGGTCAGAGCTTCAGTTTTGCAAGATGCAAAGGGTTCTGGAGATGGGTGGTGGTAAGGGACACAAATCAAAGTAAAAGCATCTAAGAGACTAAACAGTACACTTAGCAATGGCAAGTTCAAAGCTGTGTGTATTTTACCACAGTGAAAAATGTAAAAAGCAGAAATGTAAGCACTCATGTTCTGGAAGCCAGATATCCAAAGCGGGGCCATGTGGGGAGGCTCTCGGGGAGGGTCCTTCCTGCCTCCCCAGCCTCTGGGGGCTCCAGCTGCCCCTGGGCTGCGGCCCCATCCCTCCAGTCTCTGCCTCCAGGTCTCCTGGATTTCTCCATGTGTCCGTGTGTCCCCACATTTCTGTCTCAAGCAGGGCTACCCATCATCATTAGGGCCCATCCCAACCCAGGTCAATCCCTGCCTGAGATCCTTATCCCAGGTACATTTGCAAATACTCTCATTTCAGAAACAAAAGTCTCAGTCAGAGACTAAGACCAAGGCCCTAAGTGGACATGTCTCTTTAGGGGGTCACTTTAAGGGGACGAGGCAGCCCCGGGCAGGCAGACCAGAGCAGAGAGGGCACAGGGCGAAAGCTACAGTCACCAGCAGAGTGGACCAGGAGCGGAGCGGGTGCCGAGGCCCAGGGCAGGGTTTCCAGGCAGTGTGAGGGCCAGCAGCTCTCCCCTACCCTGTTCCAGGGACCGGCCTCGGTCAGCTCCCTCTCTGCCTGGCCCAGGGCTGGTTCCCTCCCTCCAGCCTCCTGATTCCTGAATTCTGAAACCCCATTGTTCCCTTGGCCAATTTCAGCGCCCCCAGCTGCTGACCAGCTGTCCCTGCACCCTCACCTCCACCCTGTCCTATCAGGCGCCTCGGTCTTCTCCAGCGCCAGGGCCCCGCCCCGTGCATCGAGGTGGTCAGTGCTCTGATGAGGTTCCAGGTGGGGCGGGCCTGCCTCCTCCATCCTCACACCACCATCGTCTCTCACGGCTGCCACGGCCTGGTTAACGCTGGCACGTGACCCATCCACTAAGTAGATTCCTCTTCTTACACATGTCATCCTGGGGCCCAGTCCTGGGGACCTGGCCCATATTGTAGGGAGATGACATACCCAAGGGAACCACCTCCTCCAGGAAGCCTCCCTGACTGTGCACCACACTCCCGGGGCATTTCGTTTCACCCTCACACCTCTGTGTCATCCCTTTTCATCTAATGACAGACGGGTGTCCACTACCCGCCATGTGTCCTCACATGCTGGGCATTGGATCCGGCCGAGAACAGGTGAGAGAGACTACAACCAGACAGACAGCACGGTTTGGAATGAGGAACATCTAACACTACTGAACTGTACTTTCCAGGTGACATTAGTGGTAAAGAAAGAAAGGAAGGAAAACAGCAGAAGTATCTGACTTGTGATCCCACGAACTGTAGCCCGCCAGACTCCTCTGTCCAAGGGATTCCCCAGGCAAGAATATGGGAGCGGGTTGCCATTTCTTGCTCCAGGGGAACCTCCCAACCCAGGGATTGAACCCAGGTCTCCCACACTGTAGGCAGATGCTTTACCGACTGAGTTATGTGGGAAGCCCAACCTGCCTGCAATGCAGGAGACATTAAGAGATGCGGGTTCAATCCCCAGGATGGGAAAATCCCCTGGAAGAGGGCATGGCAACCCACTCCAGTATTCTTGCCTGGAGAGTCCCATGGACAGGGGATCCTTGCAGGCCACAGTCCATGCTGTCAGAAAGAGTCAGACACAACTGAGTGACTTAGCAGGCAGCACGCACGCACATTTTATGTTATACGTACTCTGATGGTCAGGGACTCCAAGACCAGAGAGGCTGAACAAGCTGCCCACAGCCACACAGCCTGAAAGGAGCAGAGCCAGAACTTGCGGCACTCCCATCACTGGTGTAGGGCTTACATGGCTGCAGCTCGGACCAGGACGAAGTCCCCACCTCCAGCATCTGCCAGGCCCGGCTGGCCACCTGTGTCTTCCCCACCTCCAGCCAGGCCCCCCAGGTCAGCCTGGGTTTCCTCATCTGAGCCATAGGGCTTTGCCGGGAGCCAGGCCCCTTCTGTCACCAACCCAAAGAAAAAGACCAGCATCCCGCTCAGCTGGGAGCGTCATCAGGCTGCCCTGCCTACACTTATGGGGCATTACCACCCATTCCTGCAGTCGGTACGAGACACTCTCGTGGGCTCTGCCAGCTTCCCAGGGAACTGCCGGCGGGCAGAGAACAAGATAAGATATGTAGGGCCTAACTGGCTGTGACCTTTCTTTTTCTCCGAAAACCACTTGCTTAAGAAAAATCTCAGCCGTCATAAATCACCCTCGCTGGGGATTGCGTGGGCCGGCCTGCGGGCTCAGGCGCATTCATCATGGTTTCAGGACGGTGACAGCCGCTCGCACTTGAATTTGCAAGCAGAGGCCCTTCCCCTCTGCGACCTCCCTTGCTTTACCTGGAATGCCCACTTCCCTAGGCCACAGCAGGCCTTGTCTGATTTCAAGTGGCTCAGACATCACCTCCTCCAGGAAGCCCGCTCGCCATCTCCCACCAGGGTGTCCCATGGGCCGAAAGCAGCCAGGAGCCATGCAGCGCCAAGCTGGCCAGTCCATCCCAGTTCTACCTGGGGGTGTGGTGCAGGCTGCGGTGCAGTAACAGCGTCACTGGGTCCAATAGTGTCCGGACAGGCTCCCTTCACATGAGGACTGGCCCTGCTGTGTGCTCGGCGTGGCTCTGCCGGTGGGGCATGCCAGCAGGGGCACGCAGCCCCGGTGTCGGGGCTCGTCCAGCACAAAGGTGGGAACCGTGTGTCTAATCTCTCATAGGTCCATTTACTTGTCCAGTGAGCACCCACCATGTGCCGACACGGGGAGCAAGGGGCAGGCCTGGTCCCTGCACCACGGGGCTCACTGCATGGCATCCAGTGTCAAAGCACAGCCGTGAGGTGAGAACCTGGAGCGGGGAGCAGGCTCCCCCCGCGGCTCTGCTGGGAAAGCGGCAGGGGGACAGCCTGGTGGGCAGCGGGAACCGCACAGACAGATGCCCCACGCAGGGGGAAGCGGGACAGGCGGGGGCGGGGGGGGGCGAGGAGAGACTGGCTTGCCTGTGGAGGCGGCAGAAGCAGGAAGGAGTCTTGCACAGAGAGCGTTTTGTCTCTATTCCAAGAGCAGGGAAGAAACTGCTGGAGTATCTGGTTTTTATTGTTTCGTGGGGTTTGAGGGAGGGGGTGTGATCAGCTTCATGAAGTGAACTGTGAGAGCCATTTAGGGGTGAAATGGGCAAGACAAGGGGGTGGGTCAGGAGAGCTTCCAGACTCCAGGCTCAGAGGAAGAGCTGCCCTTCCCGAGATGGGGAGAGGGGAGAGCAGAGCAGGGGGGCAGCTGTGGCTTGAATTAAATGGCCCGGCTCTCTCCGCTCTGGAATTCTGCAGGAACAAGGGTGTCTGGGAGACTCCTCGGGGAGTTCCAACCTCAGGACCCAAGAATCTGCCCAAGAATCCACCCCCACCCTGACTGCTGGGAACCCTCTGGAAGTCCTGAGGTCAGCCTAGAGCCCGGTGGCCTGAGCCAAGCCAGGGGACCCTAATACTCCATCCTGACCCCTCCCGACACTCGGACCAGGGGCCCGGGTGACAAAACCCAGGGGACCCAGCATGCAGGACAGCCTGGAGGGACAGTCCTCAGTGAAGCTGCCTTCAGGGCCCAAGACAATTCCAGGCATTTTGCCTGGATCTGTTTGTTGGAATTGTCTTAAATGCCTGCAGCTAGGGCCTTTATGAAATCGGTATGCATATTCATGCAAATCATATGCAAATCACACCACCCCCAGATCAGCTGGAGGAAAATGTCGCTGCCTCATCCTTCCCCCCTCGCGGGTGGGAGGAGGGTCAGCTCCACCAGAGCAGCTGTGAAGACGGAAGTCCAGGAGGGACCTCCCCGTCCGCCCTCACACCCCACAGATGGGGAAACCGAGGCCCGAAGGAGGGGTGGATCCAGCATGTCCAGGCGGAGCATTGCAGCATCTCCCAAGCCTGGGCTTCCTCCTTCCCTGAGAGAGCGAGCAAGGTAGGACTGCCAATCGGGCAAGGTCTAGAATTCTCAACAGGAGGGAGGGGCCTTGGCAGAGTCTCCGAGATGCCTCTGATAAGAAACGGTAATATTTGCTTCTTAAGTCAACTCCCTGGGGCCAAAGCCAACAATACCCTCCCCAAATAAAAAGCCAGCTCCAAAAATAAAGCATCCGCCAGCCCCTGCATGGATTAAATGTCACCGCAAAGAAGCGGAGGCGTAGGGAGTCTTCCTCCATGGCACTGAGCGCGGGGTGCTGACCGGCCGCACCCCTGCTGTAGGCACCCCCCGGAGACTCCCTGGGCCCCACGCCTGCTCTGGGGGGGTCTGTGCAGGTGCTTTATGACCTTGAGTCTCTTCCCCACAGGCAGGCAGGCAGATCCCAGCAGCCCCATGCGCAGATGAGGCAACCGAGGCCTGGGGACATGAAGGGTTCACGGAGGGCAGGTGCAGGCCTGGGACTGGAACCCGGGTCCCACGGAGGGTGTGCAGGCCCCCGGGTCTGCCCCTCTGAGTTCCAGAAAGTGTGTGTGCCACGGGCAGGTCCATGGTCCCTCCAGTGTGGACCCTGGGGGTCCCACGATACACCAACACAGGCCTGTAGATGGGACTCAAGCTCCTCTGTGTGCTGGCCACACGCGAGCCCCCAAAGAGACTCCAGGGCAGGGAGCCAAGCGCAGGACTCGCAGCCTCATGCAGGCTCCTGTCTGCAAGATGGGGTAGGAGCAGGACTTCCCACACTGGGGGAACACGCGGTTGTGGTGAGTCCAGACCTGGAACATTAGTGCTAGAAAGAACCAATCAGGAAGGAGGACTCGGAAAATTCTGGCGGCTATGGCCGCCAGCTCCTCCTTCTGTGGGTGAGAACAAGAGGCCAGCCAAGTCACCAGCTCTGGCCTCCGAGGCTCCCCTTCCAGGCCCTCCAGGGCTCACGTGGAAGCCCACCCACACACCACCACCACCCCCCCCCCCCCCAACACACACTCCGGTCCCCAGCTGGCCCCCAGGCACTTCTGGGGACAAAGAGAGACAGAGGCAGGCGGTCCAGGTCAGGCCAGCCTGAGCCCTGACTGCAAGCTGGCCTCCTGCAGGCTCCTCTCTCCGCGCCGCCCCCCACTCCTCCCCTGAAGCTGCCAGGGGACCCGTGTTGCCCTGCCCAGCAGCTCCTCCCTCACTCAGGTCCACCCAGAGGGGCAAGCCTTCCTGCTGCCACTCACCGATGACCCCGGGGCCGTCCTACAGCGGCTGCTGCTTCGCGTCCGAGGATGAACACACCTGTGTCCAGCAGCCCCATCCTTGCCTTTGCTCACACAGGTCCCCTGGCCTGCAGTGCCCTCTCCCTGTTGACAGAGCAAATCCCTATGGTGCTGAATCCCTGCTGGGTGCCTGGGATGGGGTGCTGCCCCCTACATGCTCCCACACCCTGGCCTGCCCTCCCTGCATGAGCTGTCCGGGGATGAGCTGGGGTCTCCTGGAGGACCAGGCCTGGTACCCAGGAGCAGCAATGACCACGTGGCCATGGGCACAGGCTTTGACCTTCACAGCCCATCCCCCATGCGCCCACGGGTGTGGCCATCCAGTGTGGTCACTTTGGAACCTGCCTGCTCCCAGTGGGCAACATGGTGGCACCGCCCCAATCTTGATGATTAATAATGTGCTGGGTCCCCAGGGTTCTGAGAGAGGAGGTCGCCATGGAGGCGGCGAGGCTGCCTGGGAGGAGGGAGAGAATCAGGTTTATGAAATGGTGAGAAGACATCAAAGCAGCGGGTCCCCGGAAGGTGTGAGCCCGTAGGTCTTGCCACCGGGGCTGGTGTGAAAGCAATCACACGCCATCTCTGTGGGGAGGCGGCACGGCCAACCCCAGAACTTCCCGGGGCGGACAGAAGACAGAGCTGGCAGGTGGACATGTGGGGACAGGGACAGCAGACACCTGGGACTCAGACACAAACCTGGGGGCGGGCACACACACACACACATGCATCTGGGGTGCAGAGCTCAGGCTCCGAACAGGAGGTAGGGGAGGAAGAGGAGGAACAGGTGGGGCCTGGACTCACCGCACCCCCCAAAAGGCCAAGCCATCTCTGTGCCAGCGGCCAGCCAGGGGCAAAGGGCCACCTCCACGCGATCCTGTGAAGATTCTATTCTTGCCGAGATGGGGTGATAGGAAAGTGGGGTGAACCCCTGGGAGGAGGGGATAGGAGCACCCACGTCTTCATTGGGCTAGGAGGGAGCTGGGCTACCCTCAAAGGAGAGGCAGCCACGGTGCCCCCAGTGTGGGGAGGGGCTTGGGCACCCCAGAGGATAGAGGGCTGGGGTCCCCCTTGGAGGAGCTGGGCTGCACATGGACAAAAGGACTGGGCCCCCAGTGGTCCACTCCTGACCCCGCAGGTCTCAGAGATGAGGCTGTGGGCACCAACTGGGCAGCTCTAGCTGGGTCCCTGGGAGAGGCAGCCCCCAAGACAGGAGATGGATGAGGTCGACACTGGGGACTCAGGAAAGATGGTGGTCACAAAGACGGAGCCAGTCTACACCCCCAGCCCAGCCAGCCCTCAGCAGCCCCACTGCCCGCGGAGAGCAACTGCTGTTTCACTTCCGTGGTCCCTGGGAGGCAGACCCCAAAACACACGGTGACAGAGAGAGGTGGGTCCACCCACAGCCCCAGGCAGGGCACAGGCAGGGTGGACTCGGAGGGGCTTTCCAGCGGGGGTCTCAGGGGGTGGGCAGCTGGCTCTGCAGGGACCAAACTCAGGCTCCGCTGACCGCCAAGTGTACTCCTTGCCGGCCAAGCGCAGAATGCAGAGGAGGGCCCCCTGGGCAGGCAGGTGTGGGCGCCCACAGCAGAACACACGCAGGTGAGGGTGACACCACGCGCTCCGTCTCAACAGGGGTCAGGACAGGACCTCGGAAACGCGGCCTCAACACCGTCGGACCCGCACTAACGCCCTCCAACTCCTGTGCCGCCCTTCGCGAGGGGCTTCCCGACTGAGTCTGACCAGCAGAAGTGTGTCCGCGTGTGCGTGCGTGTGAGCGAGTGAGTGTGTGCAGGCCCTCTGGGAAGGATGGGCACCCCACCATAGACCTCAGCGGCGCGTGACACTGTCCAGCACGGGGGACGCACCGCTCCTCACAGGAGCTGGCTTTGGGTGTGGGGCCGGCCGTGGGCTTCCGGCCCTCTGTCGTGGCCCCGCCCAGCCTGCCCACCTCCCCAGGCCTCAGGGCGCCTCCCTCCTGGGTCACCAGGGCGGCTCTGGCACCTCCAGCTCATTTACCCGGAAGCTTCCAAGAGCAAAGCAGGAACACGGGAACCTGGTCTGGCCAGGGGGCTGAATCCGACGTCATGGGAACCCCTCATCCAGTTCACGCCGCCCCTCCACTCCCCGCGGCCGGGCAGCTGCCCTGGCGACCTGCGGCTCCTGGTGTGTCATCGTTCCCGCCCCCAGCAGGGCCCACACGCCCAGGCTGGGGGCTGTGGGGCAGATCGGAGGAGCGGCCCTCGGCGACTCTGAGTAACCTGCTGGCAGGGGCCGGCCTGGGGCTCGGCTTCCCCAACGCAGGGAGTGGAAACCGCTATGGCAGGGCCGCCGCCCCCACACCGCCTGGGACGCGGGACCCTACCGGCCCTGAGAATTCGGCCTTCAGCGTTCCTCCGCCTCCTAGGAAGCCTCCAAACTCTCTCTGCCCCCGACCGCAGGAAATGAGTTTCTCTTCAAGTGCTTCCAAGCAGGCCTCTGACCCTCACTACTCGCCTGAAATTGGTGATTAACAGACCCCAGCCTGTCATTCTCTCTCTTCCGTGCGTCAGCGGCTCTTAGCAACAGCTGCCCGCCTGCTCGTGCTCAGAGCTTTGAGTCTGCGGCTCCCCGGCCAGGGGCTCGCCCACTCCCGCCTCCTCCCTCTGGCCAGGGGCTTGCCTCGCTCCGCCCCCTCCCGCCCCCTCCCGCCCCCTCCCGCCCCCTCCCTCCGCCACAGCCGGCCCCCTCCCCCCCCAACACAGCCGCGGGCCATCCACACACCACCCCGGAACCCCGCTCCCTCCCAGCCACTTCCTTGGCCTCTCCTGGTCCCCGTGTCAGGAACCGGGTTCCCTGGCGTGGGGATTCTGCTCAGAGGAGGGGCTGGGGGGTAGGGCAGGAGGAAGCCCTCGCCTGAGCCCTGGGAGCTTGGGGATGCGCATGGCTTCCCTGTGGGTCCCCTCTTGGCCAGGAGTGGCCTTCTGTGGCCTGCCCGCCTGTTGGCTGGGGGAAGCGATGGGGACAGTCTCCTTGCAAGGGGAGCCTGGCCTCCCAGAGGAGGAGGGGGCCTGGTCGGGCGAGAGGAGGGCCACCCGTGGGCAGCAGGGCTCTCCGCTGCTCGGGGGCTCTGTGAGTTGGGTGGAGGGACAAGGGAAGTCTATCACTGCAGCCCTGGAGGGACGCTTCTCCAAAGCTCCCAGGGAGCCCGGACAAAGGCCATGCAAAGGCGTAAAGAGCCGAGCCCAAGACCCCCAAGAAAAGGGTTCTGGGGCCCCTGACAGAAGGTTCCTGCAGACCCCGCAGGACACAGAGCCTGTAACCCCCTGGACTGGCCAGGAGGCTGCCTCGGCAGAAAGAAGGGAAGGGGGGCCATTCCCCTGGGGATGGGAAGCGAGACACCTGCTGAACCGGGAAGCCAGACCCAGCCTTCCCAAGCCCCCAGGGAAGCTCCTGCCAGGGGTCTGCACCTTCCTCACCTCAGCTCCCTGGACCAGCCCACCCTGCACCCCAGATTCCACCAGTGTCCTGACACCTCTGTGAGAGCCAAGGAAGGCAAGTCGCCCAGCCCTCCCTCACCTGGTCAGAAAAATGACCTGAAGTTTTTAATCCCTTCCGAGTGGGAGGAGCCTTCAAGGCCGGAGCCCAAAGGGCAGGGAGGTGATCCTGGGAGGTGACAGAGGAGGGAGCATGGACCCCAGAGCCGTGCGCCACCTGGGGGTGCAGATCCCCACTCCCGCCACCAGAGAGGCTTCATCTGCCCCGCCCCAGGCCACTGCCCTCCTGGGTGGAACAGAGGCAGGACAACCCGCTGCCCCAGGAGCCGTCCTGAGGTGGAGCGAAGACCACGGGGGTCGATCGATGGGGTTGCTCGGTCTGGCCCCTCATCATTCCCTTCCTCCCCCTGAAGCCCAGCCTCTACCCGGGACCCACAGAGTCCTCAACTCACGGACTACAGTAATGGAATATGCGCCTGGATCATAGAATAAAGTAATGGGATCACAGGAACCAAAACGGAGCCCTAGACGCCCAGAATAGAATCACTGCACACTTAGGTCTAACCACGGAGCTGAGTCATAGAACTGCAGGACAGGCCCAGAGGAGGTGCCGCTCCCAGGGACCCCCCATCTGAACCCCTCCATTCACGGTGAGGAGACGTGGAGGGAGCCACAGAGCTGGGGCTTGGGAATCTCAGAGAAACAGCTGGCCTGCAATGAGCTGCCTGCAGTTCCATCCAATAAGTGACTTCTGAGCACCCCAAGGGCTCACCCCTGGGGCCCCAAGCAGGAAAGCGGGGAGGAGGGGCAGGCTGTGTTCTGGGACAGGCTGGGGTCCAGCCAGGGCCTCCTCTCAGCAGTAAAAACACCTGGCAAGGCAACTGGGGGCCCAGTCACCCCAGGAGGTGGCACGTCCCAGGGTCTTCGTAAACTCATTCTTTGGCCACCTTTGGTTTTGCTTGTTCTGTTGTGTGATTCTCTTTTTTTACTTTTTATTTCTTCCTTGCAAGATGAGATCAAGGAAAGGTCTTTGAAATAAAACGCAACATTTTTCTTCCGTGACAGATCCTGTATTGATGGGCTCAGCAATGAACCCCACTCTGAGACGTCCCTGTAATTAGTGCTACGAGAGCGGCGACAGACAGGCAGGCATGCCCCCTCCCTGGTCCCAGGGGGCAGCCAGGCCCCCCCACCGTTCCCCTGCCTTCTCCCGTCCCCCGAGCCCCAACTCCTGCACCTCTGGGCCCAGCGTTCCTGGGTGCTTGAATCACAGCCGGTAACCCTGGAGTGGAGCTGGGTCCACAGGTGACTTCCAGGCACCAGGACTGCACCTGGGGATTCAGGTCCAGGGCAGAGCCTGGGGCATAAAACCTGTATCTCACACCCACCCACGCAGGAGACGGTGGGATTAACTAAACACTAGGCTGCACATCGCTGAATCCAACCCCCCTATTACAAAGGGGGCCCAGGGAGGGGGAGGAGTTCTCCCAAAGCTCCCAGAGCCGGGAACAGGGCCAGGATCCTATGCCAGCCTTGTGGCCCTCAGCCCCCACCATGCCAGCTCAGAGAGGGGCCGCAGAGTCAGGCTGGAGGCCTCTCCTCCGGCAGGACTGGGGATGGACGGGGTAAGGCTGCAGCTCCGAGGTTCGAGGCAGGCTGGTGGACGCAGGGTGGCGCTGTCCAAGGGACTGACAGAGTTCGTTTGGCTCTCCCTCCCTCAGTGGTGCTAGAACCTAGTGGTAAAGAACCCGCCTGCCAACGCAGGAGATGCAAGAGATGCAGGCTCGATCCCTGGGTCGACAAGAGCCCCTGGAGAAGGGCACGGCACCCAACTCCAGTATCCTTGCCTGGAGAATCCCATGGACAGAGGAGCCTGGCGGGCTACAGTCCATGGGGTCACAAAGAGTCAGACAAAGGATACGACTGAAGCATCTTCACACTCGCACTCACACTTCCTCCCTCAGCCTGACATCTGGGGACCAGAAACCCCTGTCTGTGCAACCTCCATATTCACAAATGCTTCTCATCACCAAGCTGGCTGCTCTTTGTGGCTGTCAAGGCCGAGCTTCAACATCACTGATCCTTCTCCTCCAGGAAACCGTCCTGGATTGTCCTGAGTGGATGGCTTCCCGGACTTGCTGAGCACAGAATAACTGAGTCTTGTGTTATGATTAGCTATGTCTGGAATGTCCACCTCATCCCTGGGGCCAGACTGTGTGATCTCTTTGGTGGGGGCAGAGGTGGAGAGAAGGGATCAAGACACAGCCTGTGACTGGGGGCAGCACTCCGCATGGGGCTGAGATCAGAGCTCAGAGTGTGACCAGGTTCAGGAGTCAGTGACCTCAGCACCTCCTATGGGGGAAACTTCCACAAAACTGGGAGAACCTTTGGTACAGGCCCTCCCAACCCCCCCACTTGCTCTGTGTCCACTCGAGAGGCCCTTCCTGCAGGCCCCTGGCTCTCAGCCCCTAGCCCCTCCTAGCCCCCCAGCTGGAGCAGCCTTCTCAGGGGCCCGAGAGGGGAGGAGACAGGAGCTGCCCACCCCCTCAACACCCTGCCCCTGCCATGCCCCGCTGCAAGCTCTGACTGCTTTTTTCTCAGTCCTGGGGCTCGAATTCAAATAGCCAGTTCATCAGGATTCTCACAGCACCCTGCACGGTCTCCAGAGCCACTTGACCAAAGGGAAGAACCTGGCGCCTTGCTCATGGCAGCAGCTGAGGCCAGGCACTGGGGTCCAGGCCAGACCGCCACCCTGAGACCACAGTCTTTGGTTTGCCCGTCATCAGAACGGGGCTGACCCAGGCGTCCTGAGAAGGCAGAAGGCGTGGCTCCCCTTCTTGGGGAGTGACCAGTCCATCCTGGGTCCATTCTTGACCCAGTCCATCCCTGGGGCTCTCACCTCCGGCCTGGCCCACCCCACCAGCTTCCAGACCCAGACGGCCCCACTCCTGGGGATCTCACAAGCCCCTCAAACTCAGCCTGTCCACCCCTACAGCTCTTCTGATCCCCCTTGGGGCGACCTTAGTAAGAACTGCTTTAGGGGGTACAGGAGCATTCCGGAGAACAGTGACAAGTGTCCAGGGAGATGGTGGACACAGAGCAGACTCTTGAGACGGGGTCACAGCCCAGCACCCCCTAACTCACTGGAGAGAAGGGGAGCCGGTGGGATCCTAATGGGGGGCCGTGAGGCTGGGGGTCTGCGGAGGACAGAGCCCAGAACATGTCCCCTAGAAGTCAGGCCCTGTCTGAGAAGAGACACGGGGCCCCAGTGGGATGTGTCACCAGGTCTGAGACTGGGAGCCGCCCCAGGAGGTGTGGCAATGTGGACAGGCTCCTGGCTGTGTCCGCCTATCCCTCTAGGGCCAGCCCTCCCTGCACTCACCCCCTTGTCCCCTCCTTGGGACTCGGGGCTGACACCCTCCTTGTCCCCCTCTCCAGCACACCCTCCTGGTGGGGCCTTTCTGCTTGGGGCCCCTTCTGTCCGGAACTCTCTGCCCCCTATCAGAGGCACTCATGCTTTCACTTTATCAGGATCTCTGCTCAAAGGCTCCCTCCCTCAAGAGCCCTTGCAGCAGCCTGCCAGGCCAACAGAGCCACGTAGCCCCTCTGCCCCTGTGTCTTAGGGCTTTCTGGATTCTGGGGACCATGTTCCTGTTTGCTTTCTGCCTGCATCCTGTGGGATTTGGGAGCAGGGGCACCCGAACCAGCCTGCCTAGGTTCACAGGCCAGCTCCCTGACTTCCCAGCTTCTTTACCCGTGAAGTGGAGACTACACTCTTATGTCGAGAGTCGTCAGTGGGACTGATTGCCTATGTATCCTCAAAGTGCTTGCTTCCCTGGTGGCTCAGATGGTAAAGAATCTGCCTGCAATGCGGGAGATCTGGGTTCAATCCCCGCGTTGGGAAGATCCCCTAGAGGAAGGTATGGCAACCCACTCCAGTATTCTCACCTGGAGAGTCTCCAAGGACAGAGGAGCCTGGTGGGCTGCAGTCTATGGGGTCTCCAAGAGTCAGACACGACTGAGAAACTCAGCACAGCAGAGCACACCCCGGCTGGGCACAGGGGAAGGGCCATGCGAAATGGAAAGCACAGTCCTCTCTCTGCTGCAGTGACGGCTGTCGGGGCAGAACAGTGTCTGGTTCCCAGAGTCCCCAGGAACCGTTTCTCAAATGAGTGGACAAACCTGGATTCTCAGAATCCTGAGACCACAAGCTCCAGCTCATGAGGGAAAGCTCCAGCTGGCCATGGGGCAGGAGCCACAGGGCCTCTGGGCCAGCTTTGCCCCTGGCAGACACGTCCCGGGGTGCTGCCCTGCCTGCAGGGTCCCCAGCTGTCATAGCAGGTGGGTCAGTGAAAAGGGGGCCTTCTGGGCTGCACCCCCAGCAGTGATGGCAACCAGACCCCCCGGGGGCCCAGCAGATGAAACCCTGCTACAACACCATCCAAGCAGCCTCAGGAGACACTGGGACAGGCCTGGCATCCCAGAGCCATCCATGGACCCTGGAGAGACCACTTCCGCCCGACACGATGGCTGACGCACCTTCCTAATGGGGCCTCAAGCTGTTTAATGTGACGTCTGCTAAAGAGTGATCGGGCCCTAATTTATTCAACTTGTCAGCTTCCATCTGCCACCCACGACTTCAGGCAAGTGTGCCGGGACTTCTAGAAGCGAGAGCTGAGCCTTCTCCCCGCCCCAGGGCAGGTTCCTGGACGGAGTCTGGGATGACTCTTCTCCTCCGGGGGACGCAGGGACCCAGGCAGGAGGCCAGCCTGGGTTCTGGAGGCAGAGGGACACCGCCAGCCGCCCGGGGACCAGGCTCTGGCTGAGGGGCACAGGCAGGGCCTGCCCGGGGTGTGAGGGCAGATCGGCCCTGGCAAGGGGCCCAGAGAGCAACCAGGTCACCCCCTCCCCCTTGGCAGGCGGGGAAGCCAAGGCCCAGGATGAGAGGTCATAGTGCACGACCCACTCCACCCAGAGCCTGGAAGTAGCATGGCATCTGGCCCCGGAGAACCGGATTCAGGTCCTGACACCCCTGCTCAGTGCGACTGGCGCCTCAGCTGGTCCACTCGATCTCATCCAGCCTCCTCTTCATCTGAGGACGCCCCGGCTATCAAGGATCATAGAGAACGCGACAGCAGAGTGCCAGGCCCAGGGCGCAGCGCTTGCCCTAGAGACACATAGCTTCACTGGTTTCAGTTGTTGTTCAATGAGGTATCTGTGGACAGAGCCAGCTGTGGTCACTGGGCCACTCACCCCTCTAAGGGACAATGGTTTCCCATGGTCTGTCCATAGTCCTGGACCCCCACAGGCTGAGTTGCAGGGTGTTAGCACCCCAGCTGGGGCGGGAAACCCCTCTGTTCCCTGGGCAGGATGTGTGCAATTCCAGGAGGTCTCAGCTGTCTCTGAGGTAGTCCCACCAGGGTGGGCGTAGGCTGTGTTGCAAAGACAAAGGAGGTGAATGCTATGGTGATCCTGTGAAGACAAACCTGGGGGGGGAGGGGATCTGGTGAAAGGCCATGCAGTCCCTCAGCTGGAAGATCCACCTATGACACTCCCAACCCTCCTGGGCCTTGAATCAGAGTTGCCTCCCCCAGGAAGCCTTCCCAGATACACACCTCTCGTCCCCCTCTGGACTCGCTCAGTGCACTCGCCCCTCTGTCAGTTCCTCCTTGGGGTTATTTGGAGCTTCACACAGCTGGAGGGTCCCTCTGCTGCTGCACAGGCATGTCAATATGCACTGAATGCCCCTCCCTGTTCCTTCCTGTCAAACTCCTACTCACCCCTCGACACCCATTTCAAGAGTCCTCTCTGGGTTCCCACGAGCCCCGGGGCTTCCCCCATCACAGAAAATCCCCCTCTGGGCTAGGATTGTCCACTGTGGTTCCTCTCTCCCTCCAGGACAGACACGTCCCCTACTCATTGCCTCCTGTCACCACATCTCTCATACAGGCAGTGACTGATGAAAGGTCGCTACATGAAGGAAAAGAGGAGCAGGCCCACGGGGCACCTTGGAGCTGCCTCCCTGAACCTTATCCATGCCCAGTTTGGGAACTGTCCCCTTCACTCCCCCCAGAGGTTGGATGAGGGCCCGTCCCCTCCTTGGGAAACAGCGTTAGCGCAGGCCAAGTGGGCTGAGCCGGGCCCACTCCAGGCTCCATGAACTAGCAGGTCAAGGTCACCAGAAACAGAGCTGGGAGGCTGGTATGGGGAGACAGATGGACTCCACCAGGGTCTGGAAGGAGCAGGTAACCCCAGGGCCCCATAGCCATCCCTCCCCTATTTATGAGTCACCCCTGTCAGGAACTGGGGTTCTCTCCAGGAGTCTCCTGGCTCAGAGGGGCCCCCATGTCCATGGGGAGGAACAGAACTAGCAAGCAGCTTTGCCACTTCCTGTCATCATGAAAGGAGTGCTCACCTCTGCCCAGACTCAGGGCTGTCTCACTCCGCGGGGCCTGGAGGGGGAGAGGACCCCATGTGACTGACCTGCTGTGTGTCTGATACGTGGGCCCGCCAGGCACCGAAGTCTGCTATCACAGCGATGTGACCCACACCCGTTCGCGGTACCTCGGAGCCTGCGCTTCCCACACGCAGATGAGGGGAGGCCCCTCCCCGGCCCCTGCGGAGGCTAGGAGGAGCTGCTGGGCACAGTGAGCTCACGCAGGGGCTGCCACCCCCCAGGGGGCCACTGGCTCTGCCCATCCACCTCCCGATAGACTTTCCCAGGCATTGAGGACTGGGCCACCTCCCCAGCCCTGCTCGAAGCAACACAGGCCAGCCGGGAGGCCCAGACCAGCTTCCCCATCCACAGTTTGGGGCCAAGCTCAGCCCACCTGGCCCCAGCATCCCCATGGGAGGCCCTGGCACCTTCAGACCCCCTGCTGGCCTCAGGCCAGGCACCTCTGGGGGTGGCTCGGGCTCAGACACCCGCTCCCATGCTCACGACCAGGCTGTGAAGCAGGTAGTGAAGTTTAATACCCAGAAAACCGCTTTAAATTGATGGAACTTTATGAGCAGTGCCAGCTCCATAATAATCAGGCCACTGCTCCCTCTCGCCCTCTCTGCCCCACCCCCACCCTGCACACGCCTGCATTGTTCTCAGAGCTCAGCGCGTCACCCGTCCACATCACGGGCCTGGAGGCCATGAAAAGGCCAAGAGGGGGCTCACCGGCAGACGGGGCAGGGCAGTGCCTCCCAGAGGAGGTCGATGCCTTCACTGACCCATGGCCTGGAAAAGGCAGGAAGGCCTGTCTGCAGTATGTTTCAGGACAGACTGGACATTACCCACTGGGGAGGGCCCCAGAAACCCTGGAGCCCTCCTCAGACACATTTCTGCAAATAGGCCCCAGCCGTGAACTCAGGCCTGACTCCAGTCCCGAGACCGTGCCTGTCTGCCTGGAGGTCTGTGGAGACCCCCAGCCAGGTGCCTGGAGGCTTCCATGAGCTGTCTGGAGCTCCGGCACTCAGGCTGTGCAGCGGGCTAGGGGTCTGCCCCGGCATCAGGGGCTTGGGCAGGACGGTGGCCATTGAAGACACAGGTGTGGATGTGCCCACCTGGGGCAGTGGATGGAACAAGGATGCTTGGTCCTTTCTCGGCGTGGGCCCCTCTGAGCTCCTGCTGAGATCTGGGAACCTCCCCTGGAGAGGAGGACACAGGAAATCGGTGGATGATTTCAGGTGGTCCTGGACCCTCTAAACCATCTGTGAGCCACTCAGATGAGAGCCCTGGAAGGCCAATAGCTCAAGAATTCAGGTTGAGGGTCCCTGGGCTCTCACCCTGGGCCTTGCAGCCAAGCAAGGGGTTCTTAGGCACCACAAGGGGTGCAAGAGAACAGGTCCCAATTGCTGTGGGGCCTACACTCTGGCCCCAGCATGTGCCTGACAGATAGTAGGTCTGCAGTCTGAGGCTGTTGATGCTGCTGTGGTTGAACTGTCTTAGGAGAGGAGAACTGTCTTAGGAGATGGAGGGCAAAGTCCTGGGAAGAGCAGCCTTTGGGCCGACAGTGGAAAGGGCAAGCAGAACGAGATGGGCAGGAGCGGGCGTGGAGGTGAGGAAATGCTGAAGGAGAGCAGACGGGCCCCCTGCCCACAGGGGCACCTGTGAGGTCCCCACCTCCCCACAGCGGGGGCTGGAGGAGGCCGCGTCCACTGGGGACTTGAGCCCAGCACATCCAGCAGCCGCTCAGTCAGGAAGCTCAGGCGCCCGGGCACCGGCCTCCCGGGTCAAGGCCTCAGTGCAGGCAGGTCTGCATCAAGAGTGTGGTCTCGGGGCTTCCCTGGAGGTCCAGTGGTCAAGACCTCGCCTTCCAATGCAGGGGGTGAGTGTTTGAGCCCTGGTGGGCGCAGCTAAGATCCCACATGCCTTGGGGCCAAAAAACCAAAACATAAAACAGAAGCAGTGTTGTAACAAATTCAACAAAGGCTTTTAAAATGGTCCACATCAAATAATCTTAAAAAAAAAAAAAGACTCTGTCTTTATAACCAAGACAGAGCCAGGCTTCCAACTTAGACCTTACATATTGCAGCCCTGCTGAGGCCACCACCCTTGGCCACCCCTCCTCACCACCACCACCCCCCAACCTGGCCAAACTCAGTCCATGGTGTGAGTAACCTTTCTCTTCCATAAAACCAGGCTGAGAGGGCCCCTTGGAGGTATTGGGTAAAGTGATGGGGCCTCCCTGCTTCCACAGGCAAACCCCACCCCTTCCAGGGCCCCTGACCCAGTGGCCACACCAAGGTCAGCACTTGGTCCTGGCAGGAGCTTCTGCCCCCGACCCCTGGCCACCTCTTGCATCTCTGCTTGGCCAGAGGGCTCCAGGCCGCCCACCCCGGCCAGGCCCCTCTGCTCTCCTAGGGGATGCTGGCCCCTTTCCCTTGCCTTGGTTCTGCCTGGGCACGTCTGGGGCCTCTGCCCGGGGTCGAGCCTCACTGCCCCCGCCCCACGGCCCCCCTGGCCCACAGGTGGTGGCGATGGGGCAGGGAAGACAGCATGACTTTGCACAGGTTCAGCCACCCCTCTGAGTAACCACGTCATCAAACGGTGCACGAAGAGCAGTCCCTCCCAACCACAGATTCCCAGGGAACTCCAGGTCGAAATGATCTCAGACAGCGCTGCCTCCTATCTCCTCTCCTGGACAGACACATGGACGTAGACCATCTGCTCAAACATGTTCAATCTGGGGACGTCCACATACACACACCCCACTGTAAGACCACACGGCACTTGGACTCCTCCTGGGTCAGGGCAGGACCCCCCCAACCTGGCACTGAAGTTGTACCCCAGAACCCCGGCTCGGGCACCGACCGGCACTGTCAGACCCCAGACACACCTGAGCGCAGCAGGGAGGGGCCGGGCCCCAGGCCGTGCAGCAGGAGCGGGGTTTGCCGTCCCCTAGTGGTCTCTCCCAGCCCAGCTGGCTAAGCAGGCCACACACCCCTCGGGTCCTCAGCATACCCCTCACCCGTCCCCACTGGACAACTCCCTTGGCCTCACCAGACCCTCCCCCTCACGGCTTTGTGCCCCCTCACTGACACTGCTGTCCCCTGGGAGGGACATTACTCTCCAGGCCACTCGGCTCCAAGGAGGAATCATGTCCCCCAGAAGTGACCGAGAGCACACGCGGTCCCCGAGGCTGCTCCAGGCAGTGACGGGAGAGAATTACAGCCCTTGTTTTATGAGGGCACATAAAGAGCCTGCGTGGTCGGCGCGCCCTGCTGCAGCCACGCAGTCGTTAAGACGGGAGGCCGTATTTCTCTCCATCTCCCCACAGGCCCCCCTCCATACGCAGCACGGCCGGGTCATCCATCCAAGCCAGCCCGCCCTCCCAGACGGCACCTGCAAGCAGCTCTGCCCGGAGCAGGGCCCACCTCCCAGACTGACCAGGCAGCATGGGCAGCGGGCAGTGGCGAGGAGGAGGAGGAAATGGCGGGGCGGAGGCTGTTCCCTCCACGGTACAGTTGCTGGGAGACTTTGATGGGAGCCTGAGAATAAGGGCCCTCTAGCAAAATGGATGCCGGGGCTGAATAAGCTCTGTGTGGTCAGCCCTCACCCGCCCCACATGCAGCACTGAAACTGCAGTCTCATGTTCATCCAGTCTGACCTCGTTCCTTACCAACTGAGCTATCAGGGAAGCCCCTTACCTTGTTCACACTTCAGCAAAGCCCAGGGTGTGAGGTGTCACTGCCCCCACTTCACGGATGTGGCAAGTGAGGCTCAGACAGGACAAGAGCAGGCTCAGATCGCCCAGCTGGTGCATTCACACTTAGACTATCTACAGTCTGATTCTCATCCATGCCATGAGTAAGGGGCTGGCCAAGTTCAGTGGAGATGTCACCTTGGATGCACAAGACTCAGGGTCTCAGAGGCTATAACTTAGGAGCTGAGCAACCCTCAGAAGTGCGCCCTCGAGACAGGAGGCTGGACATTTGTCTGCCCACTCCTGGCCCACAGATGGGGCCCCACTCAGGGGCAATGACCCCTCCATCCTCCAGGCTGCCTGTGTGCAGGCTGGGTGTCCCAGGGACTCCCAGGGACAAGCATGACCAAGCTGGTACAGTGCCGGGCAAGAAAGTCCCCTCCAAGGGGTCCCATGGAGCCTGCCTCTGACCAACAATGCATGCTCCAGCCAAGGGGGTGCCCCCTCTGCTTCTCTGCTTCTCTGTGCACAGACACTGCCCTTGCAGGCCACTGAGCCAGGGCATCCACCCACCTTCCCCCACTAGTCCTGCCCCGGGCCTCCAGCCTCAGAGTAACTGTGCTCAAAGAGTCCTTGGAGGGTGCAGGATACTCTGCCTGCCCCAGTGGTCATCTGACCAGAAGTTGGTTGCCCAGCATCTCTATACCTGCGTCAGCCCCATAAGCGGTCTGCATGCCCAGTCCTGCCCTTTGCTGCCCCGGGCATCTTGTCCACCTCTGAAGCAGCTGGCTCATGGCCAGCAGCAAGTTCCGGCTTCTGGTGGTGCTGTCCGTGGTGCTGACTGGTCTAACCCTGATTTCCTTCTGAGGCTATCCAGTGGCAGATGTCCACCCTGCCCGGACCCACCAGTGAGAGGTGGCGGCCTCCACAATTGCTCCCTGGTGTTCTGGAAGAAGGCTTGGCAGCAGCCACCCTCAAAAGCACTGGAACCTGACCCTCTTTACAGGGTCAAAGAGATGACTCAGAACACAAGACAGCCGACCAGGTGGGGCTTTCATCTCCCTCTCCAGGGGCTTTTGCTGCAGAGTGCTGCCTGCTGCCAGCCTGCGTGTCTGACAGATCGATACCCCTTTGAGACTGTATCAGAGCCTCACAGCTTGATCTTAGAAAGCCTTGCTCTTCTGCAAAAGGACGGAGCGGTCCCGTTCCTTTTCAAAGCCCCAAAGGGAGGCTATGACCACAGCTCTTAGAAGGGGGTGTGCAAACACCAGGCCTGGCCCTGGTGCCTGGGACCACATCACACTTGGGGATGAGACCTCAGAAACCTCACCAACAGAACTAGTTAAATCCAGGAGACTTTTATATATTAAGTGTCTTGAACCTGTTATAAAGTCACAACAAATGTAGAGATTCCCAGATCTGCAGATAGGGAGATAGGCTCAGAGAGACTAAGTAACTTACCAAAAGCCACACAGTAATGATTGGAGGACCCAGAGCTGACCCAGGCAGCCAGCTCTTGGCCGGGGTTTCTATCACACCAGTGATAGATCAGATCTGGGACCTGGTCCCCCAGCATTGCCCTAGAACCCCTCTGACAAAGCCAGCACCAAAAGGACCTTTGTCTTCCTCAAAGACGAGCTTCCTAGCTCAAGCCTAGAGTGTCTTTGGATACAATGGGCCAATTCCAAGCTAAGAGACACCCTCGCCCACTTTCAAGTGCCAGGGCATCAGCCCCTGTGGTCAGAGGGGACCCTCAGGTCTCCAGCAGGAATGTGCAGGACTCAATTCTTGAGATGATTCAACTACAGACAAGGACTCTCTGGGGGCCTTCAACAGGTGACCCCAGAAGTCCCCTGGCAGCCATTTGGGGAGAGAAGGGAGCCCAGGAATATGGACACAAGAATGCGTGAAGGTCTAAGGGTCACAAGTCACCCTCTGTGCCAGGAGAGAGCAGCCCCAAGCTCAGGATTTAGAGGTCTGGAATTTACTGGCTCCAGTGGGACTCCTACTGCAGGCCTGGCAGGGCTGCACCAGGCTGATAGCACTTGAATGCCCAGGAGGCAGCGATTCCCAGCTTACCTGCCCCTCCTTCCCTGCCTCCTCCCACCCAGAGCACAGTTTGAGGAACCTGCTGTGAGGGTCTGGGGGAGGAGGCGGCTGATGGGGGATGGGGCCGAAGCACTGGGGGCCTGTCACCCAAGTCCCTCCAGTCCAGCCTGAGGACCAAGGAGCTAGGGAGCTATCGATGACTCAGATCTGCTTTCCACAGGACAGAGAAAGGGGTTGCAGGAATGCACGAGGGAGCTGGGGGCCCAGCATCAGAGCAGGGCACTGGGGAAGACCGGGGGAGGAAGTTGGCTGGAAGAGGAGAGCAGCTCCAGAAACCCACACCTTCAGCTGCCGCCAGGTTGGGAGTGAGGAGCCGTTGGTGCTTTCAGACCGGGGAGAGACGACAACACAATGGAGCTTTGAGATGGTAAAGATGGTAAAGGTAAAGATGACTGTGACTGCTGGTGGAGGGGGCAGATGAGGCTGCAGGCAGGGGACCACTGAGGGAGCCACAGCAGTTGTCCTCATAGAGGAAACTGAGGCAGAGCCCCAGAGGTGGAGGGGAGGGACTGCATGCTTCAGACCACCCACAGGCCCCATGGAGCAGAGCTGTCCCAGAAGGCCTGCTCTGTGGACCCCAAGAGGCATTACCCAAGTGGGGAGTGCATGCAACAGGCTACGGGGAGAAGCCAGGGAGGCCTGCCCAGCAAGGCTCAGGGAGCCTCAACTCCACGCCTGCTGGACCCTCAGCCACGGCCTCTTGCCGCTGTGGTTGTTCAGTCATTCAGCCGTGTCCGACCGCAGCCCCAAGGATCACAGCACACCAGGCTTCCCTGTTCTTCACTGGCTTCCAGCATTTGCTCAGATTCATGTCCATTGAGTTGACGATGCCATCCAACCATCTCATTCTCTGCTGCCCCTTCTCTCCTGGCTCCTGGGGGCCATCAGCCTAGCCACCCTGGCTCCCAAGGAGGTCAGCTGAGGGGTCTAGCCAGCACCCAGTGGTCTCAGCCTGGAGAGCCGGCTGGATGTGGGAAACTTCTCACCCAGAAATACAAATCCTGTTTCCTTCTCTCTGCTCCTATTAAGCCCCCGCCCAGCCTCTGTGGCCCAGGAGGAGAACACTGAAGTCTGAGTAAACCCAGGAGGGGCCCAGGGTGGGTAGGGTCTACACCCTGCAAAGACCTAGCACCTCTGATGCTGTTGTGCGTGTGAGGCAGAGCCATGAAGGAATTAATCACATGGGCACACTCTGGGCTGCTTGTTAATTGCATGGGGTTCATTTGTCTTTCCCACACATGCCATCATTTCGTCACAAACAACAACACTGACAACGATGCCGGACGCACTTCTCCACAAGACCCCTGCTGGACGCCACCCATTCACTGTCCCCGGACCCCAGGTCCCGTGCTGGGCTGTGTCCTGGGTCCCTCTCAGAGGTGAGAAGACTGAGGGGGAGCTTCACCATCTGGACAGTATTAATAGTGATTTTCCTTTTGCAGTGAGCGCAGAGTCCAGAGCTGGTCTGACCAGAGGGGCTGTAATCAGGGGGACCTGGGGTCCGTGTCACCTGCCCAGCTGCATGACCTCGCGGTGGGGGGCCTCCGCTTCTCCCACCCGTCTCCTTCCTGTGGAAACAGATCAGTGCTGTGCAGAGAATCTTGAAGACGAGGTCTCTGACACCCCAGTGAGGCCTGGCCGGCCACAGCCCCGGTCCAGAGCCATCCCTTGCCTGCCGCCCCCCGCCCACCCACATGCCCACCTGCCCACCGTGCGCACAGGCCCTGGCTCTGGCCACATGCCCGGAGCAAGCAGGGTGGCTAGGAATAACAGATAATACCATTAGGGGCCAGGATGGCTCTATCCTTCCAGGGGAGAGAAATGAGGCTGTCAGGAGAGGGGCCTGGGGCCGCAGACCATGATTAACGGGACTGGGCGGCCCACACGCTGAGGCAGAAGGTGCCAGCAGATGATTGCTTACAAAATGTACCAATTACCGCCCGGCCTTCTCGCCCACCCCCGCCACCAGGCAAATAAACACATCAGCTGCCAGCCTGTGCCAGCCCGGGCTTGGCGAGGGCCCAGGGGCTGGCAGCCGGGCAGGGACAGCCTGGAAAGGCCAGCTCGGAGGATTCAGGAGCCCTTCCTGCCCTCGGCAACAGGAGGGACAGTCAGCTGGCACGGGAGGTGGCCTCTTGGCCCAGGAAATGTTCAAGCAGGTGTACCTGGGAGAGGCCAGAGGCAACTTCAGGGCTCCTCACCCCACAAACCTCATTGGAAAGGCTGCCCCCAAGGCTAAGAGGTGGGTTCACTTGCTCTGCTCATGTGACAGGCACTGCAAGGCTGCATCCTGACTCTCCATGGCCACCAACTGTGTCCACATAACAGCGTATGTTTCTGTATGTGTGATTATGTGTGTGTGTGTGTCTGAATCTATGAACACACATGCGTGTGCAAATGCATTTTCTGCACCACCAGCCTAGACCCAAGTGTGCGGGTGGATGAAGGCTAACTGCAAGCCACAGGGTATCACCCCGTCCAACAGGAACTGCAACTGAAGTCAGAGGACACAAGAGCAATGGTAACGGCGACAGGCTGAGCCCTCAGCCTCCAGCCAGGCTGCACACACTGACTCAGGTCCGAGATTCAGTGATGCGCAGGCTGGCACGGCCGCTGTGGACAGCAGTGCACACACGCCGGGCTCCCCAAGCCAGGCATCCGCTCACCGGTCTAAGGGGCTTCTCTGCCTCCAGTAGCCGGTCCCCTGCAGACAAGCGCCTGCCACCCCTCCTCCCCACCCGATGCAGGCATGCCTGACGGTGTCAATAGGTAGAATTGAATTTACAGCGAGGGAGGCAAGTCACCCCTGGGTCCTGGAGACGGGACATTCATCTTGTCTGACTGTTCTTGGAATGTCAACCATAAATACCAAAATGAACAAAGAATAAAAGTCTTCCCAGAAATACTGGGAGAGCAGCTCGCCCTGGACAGTTGAGTCCCTGGGGTGTGGGGGAAGGGGCCTCAGAGAAGCAAGGATATTTGAGCCATGGGCTTTCTTGGCATAGCACCCCTGTGGTCAGACAAGGCCCTGCCTGTCCAGGTCCCAGGGACCGTGGGACGAGCCACGAGGGGTTGTGTGTAGATCAGCAGGAGAGAATGCTAGCTACCGACTGTGTACTAAGACTGCAAATTCTTCCTAAGTCTGACCATTACAACAGCCAGCGAGCTTGGAGTCTCGTGTTTTAGTCTTCATTTTCAGATGAGGAACCTAAGTCCCAGAGACGTTAATTGACATGTTCAGGCCACAGACCAGGATTCATCAGAACTGAAGCTTGTTCTTTTAACCACGGTAATGACACTATTACAGGGATTATCCAAGCAGTAACAGTGATGTGGGAATAAAGTGCAGTGGGAACTCAGAAGTACTGGTCAGCTACTGCAGCTTTAAAACTATCCCAAAATTAAGTAGCTTCAAACAGCAATCAATCGTTTGTTCACCGTCCTGTGAGTGGGTCCTGTGAACAGGACTCTGCCAGAAGGTTCGTCTCTGCACCACCCATGTTGTCTGGGTGCAGGTGTGCACACACCATCGTTGGCCTCACTCCCGTGTTCAACATCTGGCTGGCTGTCCACAGGGGAGGTAGAGGTGACTGTTCCGTGTGTTGTTCATCAGCCAGCAGACTAGCTCAGGCTCATGCATGTGGTCGTCCCTGGTTTCCCAAGGGCTGCATGATACTCATTCCAAAGTTAAAACACTTTTCAAGCCTCTTCCAGGTCACGTGTCCCATCAGCCAAAGCAGGCCAAAGAGCCAAAACCATCAAAGGGTGGAAAACTGACTCTGCCTCTCGATGGGAAGAGTTTCAAGCTCACGTTCCACAGGGACAGGGACACAGGAAAGGAGGGACTCCAGGGACATTTGCAGCCTGTCACAATGAAACAGGCAGCAATTAGCTTTACCCGGGGTGGGGGGTGGGAGGGACACTCTGAGAAGGTTTCCCAGACGTGGGGACCCTGGAACTGGGCAGACCTAAAGGAGAAGCAGCATCAGCATTCACTGGCCTAGCAGGGAAGAGCCAGAACCTGGGCCAGCCCTCAGTTTCAATCCTCACACAAAATAAGGTCACATGGCCCAGGGGTCACCATTCACATTAGAACTGTGAGAGGTGCAACCTGAGCAACTGTACACGGCAGTCCTGCACAAGGTCCCCAAGACTCTGTTGATGGCACAAACACTGCCCGTGTGCTAATCCAGCATCTAGTCCTGAGAAACAAATAGGGTGTCTCCCCCACACCCATCCAGCCCCACACCAAACAGAAGCCCTTCTGGCCGTGTGGCTGTCAGGCCGTCTTCCCCTCCGGGCTTGCTCACACTCCACAAGTTGAAGTTAGGGTTTTACAAAGATCCCCGGGTGCTGGATGGGCCAGCCCCCTGGGCACCTGTGTCCCAGGCAATCGGCCGCCACCTGCAAGGAGCAGGCAGATCTTCCTCCTGGCGTCTCTCAGGGGCGTCTCCCCCTTCTTCATCACAGCCGCTGCAGGCACCAGCCTGGCTGACCAGCAGGCTCCTGGCTCCTCCTCTCACTCCAGCCCAGCTTGCTCGGGCTCCCAGATCAACACCTCTGCTGGCCCTCCCCGTGATGCCACGACCCCACTGTCCTCGGCTGACACCCAGCCCCTCGGCTGGCCCCGCCACCTCACCCGAGAAGGGTCAACGTCAGGGTCAGGGATGAGGCTTGGCCCCACGTCAAGTTCACTCTGCTCACCTGTGACACCTCCTGCCCACCACAGGGTGCCCTCCAGTCCCCGAGTCACTGCCCAACATGGGGTGTGATGGATAAAGATGGCTTTGCACCCCTGGGCCCCTGGTGGGAAAGGACTCTGCTGCTCCAGGCTCCCTGCTGGGCGCGACTGGCCGGGTGCCGGGAAGACGCGGGACATGGAGGGGCCTGTCCACCCACACAGGTGCCAGGGCAGAGCCTCCCAAGGAAGTGAGCCTGGAGCTGGCCTCACAGGCCAGCCGGTGTCGGCAAAGTCGAGGGACAGGGCTGTGGCGGCGGGATCAGCCTAGATGCAGGCCTGAGGGCCTGGGCAGCCTGGCCCATCTCCTGGGGGCTAGACAGGAGAGCGCTGGGCCTTAGAGGGGCGCTGCCTTCTCCCTGGAGGTGATGTTCCTGGAGATGCAGGAGACGCAGCGGAGGCTGCAGTGGCCAGCAATCGGCCAGGGACACACAGAGGAGGTGGCTTCCCAGGGCAAGGCCCAGCTGGCCAGAGCTTCGGGAAGCATCCCCACAGGCTGGGGGGGGGACTCACCAAGAAGGCAGGATGTGCTCCCAGGCCCCAGGGCACGTGCCCCAACGGAGGCAGCCGCAGAGGAGGTAGAGACACCTGCACCCGCAACTGCAGGCGAGGCGGCCCGGGTAGGGGTCAGGAGCCAGGTGAGGCCTGGGCCGTTGTCTCAGGCCCTCCTTGCCCGAGACGGGAGCAAGCAGGAGCCGAGTCCTTTCCTCCTGGACAGGTCCCAGCACAGACCCAGCCGCAGGCTGTGGCAGGGGACTGCCGGGGCTTCCTCTGGGAGCCAGTCTGGGAAGACCCTGGAAGGGCCCGGAGCCCAGCCCAGCTCAGACTCTGCAGCTGGCCTGGGGCGGGGCCCTGCCCCCTCTCCCTCCCCCCACCCCCACCCCCACAGCATGTATGAGGTGTTGGCTGGCACACTGCACACAGCAGATCCCCGGGCACGGGGCTCCAGGGTGGCTTGGGGTGGGGAAGGGGCTGCGGGCGTGATTCTTCTGCAGTCACGGGGGTCACTGGGGTCACTGGGGGTGGGGAGACTGCAGAGGGACTGCCCTGCTCCTCAGAATCAGAGCACAGGGTCGGGGTGGGGGAGCCGGCCCCCAACTCCGGGTCCCCAGACCAGCCGTCCTCTTCGGAGCCTGTGGGGCTGCAGCGCAGACCACCCCTGGGCCCCCTAGCACTTAGGCCTGGTGGGGAAGGGGGGCAGATAACCCAGGGGTGGAGGAGGGAGGGGGCCCCTAAGAGAGGCCAGGCTGGGGTGTCACCCGGGAGGCTGGGTGACAGCTGGTGGGGTGAGGGGTGGGATCAGCCCTGACCCAGCACGTGGTCCAGTCTGGGGACTGAGGGCCAGGGCTGCAGGAAAGGGTGGAGGGCCAGACCCCAGGCCGTTGTCCTGGCCCACCTCCCTCCCTCCCTCCCCGTAGGGGCTGGAGGACAAAGAAGCCTCCTCCTAAGCCCGCTCTGGACCCCTAAATCCTGCCTGCGTGTCTGTGCCAACTGCATCCCAGCTAATGTCGCTGCCAGCCGCCCCCGGGAGCACTCAGCGCAGCACTCAGATGTTAAGTGAGCCCCAGGCCCACCTCCTTCCAAATGTCACTTTCCGGAGAGGAGCTCCAAGCCTCAGGGCCTGGCCTGCCCACAGTGATGCGGGCTGCTACAGAACCACCCCCCACAGCTGCTTCTCCACCCCAAGTTCCACAGGACACAGGGGCCCTCGGCCCCCAAGTCCAGGCCCAGGGCTGGGCTCGAGGCATGGATCAAGCGCCCTGTGACTCTACCACGACTGTCTTTCAGGTCCACACACCTCAGCAGTAGATGGGGCCCCCCATCCATGCAGCTAAGGAAACAGGCTCCCCGAGAGTCTCTTGCCAGGCTGTGACAGGACAGTGGAGCCCCCTGACATTCTGCCTGCCTCCCACCTCCCGATGGGCCGCATGGAGACTTGCCATGTCTCTTCTGGGCCAAAGCACAGACCGGCTGGGGGTTCTGTCTTCCCCGCTGCGCTGTCCCCTTCAGAGCATTCTAGAAGGTGGTTCTCTGTCATCCTAGGTGACCGACTGACTCCGTGGAGCAGCCCCCAGCCTCACCCCTGCCAGTCTGCAGCAAATTTGCATGAAAAGAAACAGACCTTTTCATTGTTGCATCACTGAGGCTGGGCTGTCCGCAGCCTATGCTGCCAAATCGTCCACCCAGGAGGTGAGAACTGGCCAAGAGGCGACAGGAAGGACCCAAGGCCTGCCCCTCGTGCTCGCTTGCCCTCGGTCTCCACATCCAGCAAATGGGTGCAAGAGTAGGTCCAGGTCTCCCTGCTTCTCCCCCTGCAGAGCCTGCAGGAAACGGACCACAAAGGACACCCTTGAGAAATCACCTCTCTGATGGTCCCCGTTGGCACCTAAAACTCCACCACTGCCGCCTTCCTGGGATTAGACACTCCCGTCGCAGCTGCACCGACTGCTCACCGCCCCCCTCGGACCCCCGAAAGAAGGACGAGCACCCCCATCACCAACCCACAGAGTCTGCTTCTCAGGGAAGTCAACCAAGGAGCTGGGGAAATGGAGGCAGAGCGGCCAGGACCGCACACCCAGGAGCCCCCAGGGCCCTGCGGCTCTCAGCCGCTGCCCAGGGTCTCCCGGGCCACTCCAGCACCGTGCTCCTTCCAGTCTCAGGAGGCTGTGTGGAAACCCAAGCCCGCCCTGGTTCACCCTCTTGCTCGTTCATTCCTGGGTTTACTTGACACTAAGCAACGCCCCACGCAGGCCCTGGGTGCCAACTCGCGAGGTCACACCCACCCCCAGCATCCCTGTGCCAGGCCAGCATGTCCCGAGGGGCAACAGGGGGGCTACACCCTGTCCTACACCCTGGCTCCTCAGAGTGGGGCCCAGGGCTCAAGCAGGTTTGTGACAGTTTGGCTTAATTGTTAAACATGCAATGGGATGTCACATGACACCCTTTAGGATGGCCAGAATCAAAGAACAGATGCTAAGTGCTGGGCAGGAGGTGAAAGGACCCTCACACACAGCTGGTGGGGGCGGAAAATGATGCAGCCGCTTTGGGAAAGCCTGGTAAGTCCTCCGAAAGGTAAAGTGGGGTCACCATGTGACCAGCAGTGCCGCTCCGAGGTGTGTACCCAAGAGAAACGAACGCACACATCCACACAAACACGTGTACACAGATGTCCACGGCAGCCGCATCCGCAGCAGACAAAGGTGCAAACGGCCCGAAGGCCCGTCACCTGGCGCTGGTGAAGACGGGTCCATCCACACGGCAGGATGTGATTTGGCCTCAAAAAAAGGATGAAGCCCTGACCCAGGCTCCCACGTGGATGGGCCTTGACAAGAGGTTCAGTAAGAGGAGCGTCCACAGGAGACCACACGTGAGTGATTCCATTTGTAGGAAACGCCCAGAACAGGAAATGCTCAGAGCCGAGGGCAGACTCGTGGCTGCCAAGGGAATGGGGTGCGGACTGAGGGGTGGCGGTGTTGAGGTTTCTTTGTGAAGTGATGAAAATGTTCTAAAAATGACAGCACACCTGTGAATATACTTAAAACCATGAATTGTACATTGCAAGTGGACAGATTGTATCGTATGTGAACTATGAAAGTGAAAGTCGCTCAGTCGTGTCCAACTCTTTGCAACCACATGGACTATACAGTCCATGGAATTCTCCAGGCCAGAATACTGGAGTGGGTAGCTTTTCCCTTCTCCAGGGGATCTTCCCAACCCAGGAATCGAACCAGGGTCTCCCACATTGCAGATGGATTCTTTACCAGCTCAGCCACCAGGGAAGCCCATAAACTATGTATCATTGTGAACTATATCTCCATAAGTTATTTTGGGGTTAAAAGTTTTCTTCAGACTTAACTGGTTTTCCTCACAGGGATCCCTCTGGCCGTCTACGTGACCCACTGTGACTCTGAAGTGGTGACCCAGTGGGCCCCTCACATTTGACCTGCCCCTTCCACACCCAGGCATATATAGAACCACTTCCCGAAGCTCAGAAATGGGCTCCAGGCTCCTCAAACAACTCAGTGGGTCTGCCCCTGAGAACAGCCCCCTCAGGGAGATAACAAGGCCCTCACGGGGTATGGGGTCAACGTGCAAACAGCCACATCCCTGCCACAGCTTCCACCAAAAAGAAGAGAATTTCCAGATGCCCGCGTGTCAACAAGGTCTTCTTGGAGACAGTGATGGGTGAGCTGCATTTGCTTTCACTTGCTCACAGGTGTCATTCAGTCTTTCCTAGTTGAATTGGTCCAAAAAGTAAAATAGTATAATTTTAAAAGAGGAAAGAAAAAGAACTCTATGGCTCTGCCCCTTTAAGATATTTTTACCATTTTATGATGCTAGTGCTAAGCATGCTAAGTCACTTCAGTTGTGTCCAACTCTTTGTGACCCCATGGACTGTAGCTCACCAGGCTCCTCTGTCCATGGGATCCTCTAGCAAGAATACTGGAGTGGGTTGCCATGCCCTCCTTCCGGGGATCTTCCCCACCCAGGGATCAAGCCCATGTCTCTGAGGTCTCCTGCTTTGGCAGTCGAGTTCTTCACCATTAGGGACACCTGGGAAACCCTTGTGAAGCTAGGAGGCAAAATTTGTAGAATTTTGTTTTTTGGCAGACCCTAGGTGGGGGATGAGAACCCCTGGGGCCCTCACTGGGGGCAGGGAGGGGCCAGGCCATCAGAGCCAGAACCACTTTGATGACAGCATCCCGGGGCCCGACCCGGAGGAGAAGGCAGAGCGGCGGTTGGGGGTAGGGGCACTTCCTAGCTGATCTCCTTTCCTCCCCCTTTCACGACTAATTTCCGCCTCAATTTGGGTAATTAGTCTCCACTCAGCATCATTTCTTTCCTTCATTCAAGGAGGGAAAAAAAAACACACCCAAATCTCTCTGGGGGCAGGACGCTGTTTCAGACTCTGGCAGCTGCTCTCCGCACCGGTGGGGGTGGTGGGGAGGGGGTTTCTTCAAAGTTAGGCTGACTTTCATGTCCCCTGAAAGAAGCCCTGTCCCTTCTCACCTGCCCGGAGCTCTTCAGAAGCCCCAGCCTCAGATCAGAGTGACGTCTGATCCCAGATGCAGGCTGGCTGGTGGGAGGGGACGGTCATGGTCAGGCGTCCCCCCGCCAGGCAGTAAATGATGGACAGGGAGGCCTGGTGTGCTGCAGTCCAGGGGGTCGCAGTCAGACACGACTGAGCGACAGAACTGAACTGACCTGGGATAGGGGACAGGCACACGGCCCAGGCCCCACGGCTGCTCAGCACTGCCCAAGGCCTCCCCACGGCCACGTCAGCCCTGAGGCACGTGAGGCCCTGGAGGGGAGGCGGATTCCACAAAGCCCAGGGCTCAGACTTGGGGAGAGCCAGGCTGGCAGCCAAGGGTTCCCTGGGCTCCCGCACTCCCCAGGGGGAGGGGCCCCATTGGAGAGTCTGGCCAACCTTGCCAGGCACTTATGGGAGGGGGACAGGCAGGGGACAGGCAGGGGACACGGTGTGGAGTGAGGCCCCGAGGAGCTTCAGGCCAGGTGGGGGAAGGAAGCAGGAGCACCAGCCCCGTGGCTGGAGTGGGAGGCCGCTGAAGGGTGGAGTGGAGGGCTGGGTGCCCAGAGGGCCTCCCAGGACCAAGGCCAGGGCCACAGGCAGGGCCACGGGCGGGGTCCCCAGGTGGACTCGGACCTCCAAGGGGGAATCAGCTGAAGTGCAGCCGGGTCACAGGGTGGCAGAGGCAGAGGTGTGGGGCTGGGGCACTGTGCAGAGACCACCATCCTGAGCCCCCAGCTGACTGCCAGCACCCAGCCTCAGCCCAGCCTCCCCTCCTCCAGGAAGCCCTCCTTGACCCCCAGGCTGGAGCAGGCAGCCTGCACTCCTCCGCCCACCCCAGGAGACTCCTGATGCTTCCCGGGGTATTGACGATCTGTCTGTCTGTCTCCCGCTCCAGACAGGGAACTCTGCAGAGCTGTGTTGCTTTCCTAGGACAGTCTGGGTGAGTTCATGTAACAGAAACTCATTCCCACCCGGGCTGGAGACACAAATCTGGAAACTTGGTGTTAGAAGGTGGACCTCTGAAGCCCTGGGGTAGGGAGGGCCCGTTCCTTCTTCCAGCCTCCTTGGCCTGAGGTCCTGGCTTGAGTCTCTACTTCTTCCCGCAGACTCTGTCTCCATGGGGTGCCGACCCTCCTCGGTGTCTGTCTCCAGCCCTCCCTCTTCTGAGAGGACGCAGCCCATTAATCAGTGGTCACCCCACTCCGCTATGACCTCGTCTTGATTCCATCTGCCGAGACTAAAAAGTTCACACCCACAGGTCATATAGAGCAGGGGTCCCCAAACCCCAGGGCCACAGACGGATCCATCAGTGGCCTGTTAGGAACCGGGCCGCACAGCAGGAAGTGAGCTGCAGGCAAGCAAAGCTTCACCAGCCGCTCCCCATCGCTCCGCGCCCTCACATTACCACCTTAACCATACCCCGCCCCCCACCCCAGCCGTGAAAAGGCTGTCCTCCACGAAGCCAGTCCCTGGGGCCAAAAAGGCCGGGACCACTGATCCAGAGCACAGTTCTCCAAGTGTCTGATGACTGACTGTCACACCAACTTCACGGCTCCCACCCAGGACAACGCGTAATATTTTATGCCAGTCTCCAGTCAACAGGCAGCCTGTTTGACCATCTGAGTCTCCGTTTCCTCGGGGTAAAGCGACCGTTGAGCGGGGTCCTCGACACAGCCCTGGAGGGACGAAATCTCCAGCCCAGGGGCCGGGACGTCCTGTCCCATGCCTCTTGGCTGCTCCTCCCCTCGGGGGACCCCCAGACGTGGATCCTGCAGGGAGGCAACTGAAGGTGCAGTCACCAAACAGACTCAAACTTCCCCCCAAACCATGCCAAACGCCGAGCAGTTGCTGTGATTTATTAATCTGCCAGGATCTTTGCAAGATTTTAATGTGGTATTTGGAGTCTATTTAACTGGGTAACAAAAATACCCAACACCAGAAACCGTAAATAATTATCACATCCATCGGGCCTTTCATATGAAGACTGGTACTGGCTTCCCCTCCAAGCTGCTCAATTTTCAACTTTTTCCTCTCTCTGTTTGGAACAAGCTCCCACTCATCAAAGAAGGCGCCAACCCGGGGGTTTCGGGGAGCACCAAAGAGGAACCCTGCAAGTCTGTGATTAGAATGCAAGAGGGAGGATCAAGGTAATTAATTTTTTTAACTTAAAAAAAATTTTTTTTTAAGTTTCCCCATCAGCTTCTGCAAAGCCATGTGAATTATATCTGCTTATGTAAATAAAGCTAACGGGTGATAACATTAATTAGCAGAACAAAACTTTTGCTCATCCGGCTGGAGATAGCAGGTAGTTGGGGGAGAGGATTAATTTCTGTTTTAATTGGAAATTTACATGTGCGGCAGCTTGGCCTCCATCGGCGAACAATCAGATTCCAGGTCCCTTCAAACGTGTTGGCTTCCGAAAGGGCAAGGGACCCATCTGCCTTTCAAGGGGGCTTCGCTTCAGTTCCCCAGCCAGCGTGGAGTCGGCTGATCAACGCGTGAGAAGCGTCCTGGGTGGGACTGGCTCCTTCGGGGGTCAGCACCCTGGCCTCCCACCTCCAGCAGACGGGTCCCCGGGTCCAGGCCTGAGCTGCCACTGGGTGGGATGGTGAAGCGATTAGGCAAGACCCCACTATGGGGAGGGTCACGTGGAAAGGACCCCACCCAGGTGCCCTGCCCCTCCAGGAAGGCGTCTGTCGGTGATGAACAAGGCGAGGAAGAAGGTATGCGGGCGGTGTTGGCCTGACCGCACCTGCATGGGGCGGGGGGCCCCCTCAGACTCTGCTCACAAAGAGGGCACCTCTCCGGGCCCACCTGGAGTCAGCCGGTGGGGCCCGGGGACCCTCCCATTCTCCACAGTTGAGAGCACAGAGGGTGAGACCTAGGCATCAGGGCTTGATCCCAGTGGCTCCAAGACCCCTTCCACCCTGACACGCTGCTCCTGACCTCCCAGGGGAAATGCTGTTTTCAGGTCACTTGGAAGCCCTAGGAGGGCAGTCTCGGGGTGTTTGAGTGAGGGAGACTTTCTGGGGCTCCCGAAGGCACCTCACCCCACAAATGGGGATGGCCCATCTCACCCGGTGGGGCAGGGGGTCCCCGGGGAGAGCAGCGGTTCGAGTGGTCCTCTCTGAGCTCCCCGTCCAACCACAAGCCTCCTGTGACGGAGAGTAAAGAGGAGAGTCGTCCTGCCTCCGTCCCTCCTCATCCTGCTGCGGGGAGACGGCGGCAGGGCCACCCGCAGTCCTCATGTAACGGCTCCTTCCTCTCTTCCAAGGGGCGCCTCTCCACTCCCTGCCAGGCTGCTTCCAGCTTCTCCATCAGCAGCTCGGCCGCCCAAAACAACTGGAAGAAGCTTTGTAGGAGCGCGTGCAGCCCCCTCAGCTGGGCCAGGAGCCCTTCCCTGCGCTCCCCTGACCCTCCTGACTGCCGCCCTGAGGCTCCAAAGAGGAAGCTGACCGGAGCTGCAGCAGGTGGAAGCCGGGACACACACGAGGAAGGACTCCAGAACCCCAGGATGACGATTCCAGGAGCGCCCCCAGCCCGGTGCGGTGTGCAGCCCTGTTTGGACCTCAGAGACATAGTCACATCCCTGACCACGGAGCCCTGTGGCCTCGGCCTCACATGGCATTCCATCCGATCAGGGCCCACATCACACAGGAGGAGGCTGGGAGAACCAAGGAGGAGCCCGAATGGGGAGTGATGGAGGCAGACTCGGGACGACTGGAGGAGGGGACGAGCAGGCTGCTTGGACTGAGAGTCTGGAAGCACACTAGGGAGCTGAGTGGCCCTGGCAGTGGGCAGAGCTGGGGAGGTGACTTTCACTCTCAGCCTGAGAGTTGGGGGCCTCAAGTGGGCCCCCTCTGTACCATAGGGGGAACTGAGGCCCAGAGGGCTCCCTGCTACGGCCTAGGGTACAAGTGAGTGAGGACAATTTGAGGCTTCCCTGATGACTCAGTTGGTAAAGAATACGCCTGCAATGGGGGAGACCTGGGTTTGATCCCTGGGTCGGGAAGATTCCCTGGAGATGGGATAGGCTACCCACTCCAGGATTCTTGGTCTTCCCTTGTGGCTCAGCTGGTAAAGAATCTGCCTGCAATGCGGGAGACCTGGGTTTGATCCCTGGGTTGGGAAGATCCCCTGGAGAAGGGAAAGGCTACCCACTCCAATATGCAAACCTAGAGAATTCCATGAACTATGTAGTCCATGGGGTTGCAAAGAGTCGGATACAACTGAGCGACTTTCACTTTCACTTCAGTCTCGTGACTGATGGATGGGAAGATGGATGGATGGACAGAGGAGTGGATAAAGAAGATGTGGTACATATAGGCAATGAAATACTATTCAGCCATTAGAAAAGAATAAAATGATGCCATATGCAACAATATGGATGCACCTAGAGATTATCATACTAAATGAAGTAAGTCAGAAAGAGAGATATCATATGATATCACATACATGTGGAATCTAAAATATGACACAATGAACTTGTTTACAAAACAGACTCACAGACACAGGAAACAATGATTACCCAAGAGAAAAGGGAGTGGGGGAGGGATAAATTAGGGATTGGGGATTGGCAGGTACAAATTACTATATATAAAGTAGATAAACAACAATGTCTTACCATATAGTACAGGGAACTATATTCAACATCCTGTACTAAACCATAATGGAAAAGAATATGAAAAAGAATATGTGTGTGTGTATACATATATATATATATAACTGAACCACTTTTCTGTACACCAGAAACTGTAAATCAACAAGACTTCAGTTGAAAACAAAGAAAGAGAAAGGAAGAGAGAAGGATGGACGGGTGAATGGATGAATGGGTTAAGTGCGTGGATGGGTGACTGGATGGGTGGGTGGGTGGATGTGTGGATGAATGAGGAAGTGGGTGGGTGGGCAAGTGGGTGGGTGGGCAGTTGGGTGGGTGGGCGGATGTGTGGATGAATGAGGAAGTGGGTGGGTGGGGGGGTGGGCAGGTGGGTGGATGTGTGGATGAATGAGGAAGTGGGTGGGTGGGGGGGTGGGCAGGTGGGCGGATGTGTGGATGAATGAGGAAGTGGGTGGGTGGGGGGGTGGGCAGGTGGGCGGATGTGTGGATGAATGAGGAAGTGGGTGGGTGGGGGGGTGGGCAGGTGGGCGGATGTGTGGATGAATGAGGAAGTGGGTGGGTGGGGGGGTGGGCAGGTGGGTGGATGTGTGGATGAATGAGGAAGTGGGTGGGTGGGGGGGTGGGCAGGTGGGCGGATGTGTGGATGAATGAGGAAGTGGGTGGGTGGGGGGGTGGGCAGGTGGGCGGATGTGTGGATGAATGAGGAAGTGGGTGGGTGGGGGGGTGGGCAGGTGGGCGGATGTGTGGATGAATGAGGAAGTGGGTGGGTGGGGGGGTGGGCAGGTGGGTGGATGTGTGGATGAATGAGGAAGTGGGTGGGTGGGGGGGTGGGCAGGTGGGCGGATGTGTGGATGAATGAGGAAGTGGGTGGGTGGGGGGGTGGGCAGGTGGGCGGATGTGTGGATGAATGAGGAAGTGGGTGGGTGGGGGGGTGGGCAGGTGGGCGGATGTGTGGATGAATGAGGAAGTGGGTGGGTGGGGGGGTGGGCAGGTGGGTGGATGTGTGGATGAATGAGGAAGTGGGTGGGTGGGGGGGTGGGCAGGTGGGTGGATGCGTGGATGAATGAGGAAGTGGGTGGGTGGGTGGCTGGGTGGGGAGTCTGTCCCACCCGCACCAACAGCAGCGCCCCCTCCCTCGAGGTCAGGCCGACGCCTCGGCTCTGCCCTTCCCCTGTGTGACCTCGCCGTCACTCGGCCGCTCTCCCTTTGGTTTCCTCACCTGGAAGAAGGACAGCAGCACCACCTGCCCGCAGGCCCTCGGGAAGCCGCAGACCATAGACAGCAGTAACTGGCACACAGTAGGTGCCTCATAAGCCCGTCTGCCATCCCCAGTCAGTGCTGGCAACGCAGACGCCCTCCTGGGGAGTGGCGAAGCCTCCAGCCCTGAGCCTGTCAGGGGCCCTCGCCCCTCCCTGCCACCCCCCGGGAAGCAGCATATGTTCGTCGGCACCAGGCTGCTATTTTTGTGCAGCGTGTTCTTTCCAAGAGTGAACGTTCCAGCAGCTCTGATGCCCGGGGACAAGCCAGCCCTGCCCATCACTGCCAGGGGGGAGGGTCTCGGAATCCCAGGAGACAGAGGCTGGAGGGGCTCAGGGAATCCTCTGGCCCTTCACTAGCAAGTGGCCGCTCAGAGAAGGTGGTGAGGGTTCAAGGTCACTCAAAGGTCAAGGACAAGACCAGTCAGGGAACCCAGTGAGTTCATGCCATACAGTCTGCCCTCGAGCCCATGTCCCGGCCAGGCGGCCTCACTCCACAGCCACACAGAGCCTGGGCGTGCTGGGCCTGGGGCGGCGAGGAGGAGGACCCCCACCCTCCAACGAGTCTGGGGTTAGGTGGGCTCACCAAGCTCTGAGAGCAGCCCAGACCCCTGATGAGGGCAAAGGTGCCTGGGGCTCACAGGTTCCCCAGGGGTTGGGAGTGGGAGAGAGGGACCTCTCGCGGGACAGCAAGTGAGGAACCTGGGATCCAGGGCTCCCCTAGGACTGTGGGTGCGTTTCCGCCCTGCTGTCCCCCGAGCCCCCTGCGGTGCCCCCCCCCCAGGCCTGCCCTCGCCTCCCAGTGAGCCCCCTCTCAACCGTCTGCCTGTCCACGGATCCTGACGCGTCCATCTGTCCATCCCAGTGGGTCCCACCGGGGCCAAGTCACCAGCAGGGCTGCTGGGAGAGGGCTGCAGCCTCCATGAAAAAAGCACCTGGCGGGCCCCCAGCTCGAGGATGGGACTCTGTCCGACGCCTGTGCCGCACCTGCCCTGAGGGACCCCGGCTGGGGCATCTGCCTCCCCCACGCCCTCCAGGGGCCTGGTCACTCCCTCTCAGGAGCGTCCTGTCGCAGGCCCGGGCCTCTTTGCCTCCACGCCTCCCTTTCCCCTGCTCTGTGGCCCACGAGAAGCCAGAAAATCCTCTAAGAATATCCACCCGAAGCTACTGGGACCCCCATCCTGCTCATGGGAAAACCTAGGTCCCCAGCATGGCCAAGACCTCCCTTGATCTTCCCCCAAACCCCCACTCCTCAGTCCAGCCCTAAGATGCCTGCTCTCCCAGAACACACCAGATCGTTCCCACCCCAGGACCTTTGCACAGGCCACTCCCTGACGGAAGGCTACTCCTGCACCTTCCCGAGACCGCCTCTGACACACAGCTTCCACCCCAGCACTCCCAGGCTCCCCGGCCGTGCAGGGCACTCTCTGTGCCCCCTGGGCTCATGTCCAAGCCTCCAGCCCCCACTCGGCCCTAACTGAAACCCTGCCTGGGCCCAGGCCACTTGGGCAGCTGCCGGCAGGCGGCTCCTTGGTCGTCACCCTGCTCTCATGTTTGCGTCCAGCTTGCCTGGTGCTGCGCTGCGTGCAGAGAGCAGGGGTGAGGAACTGCCAGGAGCACTGGCACGCCTGGCTTCCTGGCCGAAATCAAACAGCAGCACAAGAGCCCCTAAGCCCCACTGTGATCTCCGGGGCCTGCTGGTTCCCTGGTTTCCCTGCAGCCCCTCTGGCCCCCTACTCTGCCTGGCACAGAGAAGACACACACCCATCCATGGGACAGAGGTTCTCAGCCACCCAGAAGCTGTCTCTCCTCGCCCCTGCCGCCCCTCACCCCTGCTCATTCAGCGCCCCTTTCCCTCCATGCATCCAACCTGGCCCCCCGTCAGCAGGACATGGGGATGAGAGGGCAGTGCCCAGCACAGAGCCCAGGAAGCCAGCTCCGGATGGGAAGCCGCTCTGAGAAGTGGGCCCTGCAGGGCCTGAGCTACAAACCAGGGTTAGGTGCAGGCCTGGGAGGGCCCTGGGGGTCTGAGAGAGCAGGCAGGGAAGAGGCACCGTGTGGCCCCAAGGAGTGGGGTGGCCAGCCTGGGCACCCCCGGATAGGTCAGCTCCTGCTCTGAGCCTCAGATTCCTCCTCTTGAAAATAGACTACTGGGGCCCATCTCCTAACGTTTCCTGGAAGATTCTTCTTCCCAGTGATGACTGGGCCATTTTTAGAACTTCTACCTATGCCAGCACTTTACAAACACTTGGACTTGGGAGAAGACCTCGCGGAGGATGTAACTACCCCGTGTTCCCAATGAGAGGGCACATCCCGGGAGGTCACGACCCCCAGGGCCACTGGGCTTCGTGGGTGGAGTAGGGTCTGTGTCCGCAGCCCCTGATGCTGCAGACTTGCCCCGGGCTGTGCCTATTCCTGGCGGGTCTGTCCTCTGTGGTCACCAGGACCCAGGCCCGGGAGGGCCCTCGGAGGGTCACAGAGCTGGGGCTGACACCGGGATACTGAGGCCACACTTGGGGACGGCCATCAGGGCTGAGTTCTCCTGGGGAAAGGCAGCTGGCCGAGCTTGTAACTCAAAACAGAGGCCCAGGGCTCTTCCCGAGACCACCACGGTGGTGCCTCCCGCCGCTCACAGAGCGCTTGCACAGCTGGTGCTTGCGCTGGAAGGAGAGCCCCGAGCCTCAGGGAAGCTGGCCTTGGCTGCCTGCGGTGGGGCGGGGCTCAGGTGTGCGGCCCCGGAGACGCCCGTCACGGTAGCAGGCCTTGGCGCTGCCGCTCCGATCCGTGCCCAAGCATCAGCCACTTTGCCTGTCACTGCTTTTGCACCATCTGTGCAAACACCAACACAGAAGAGGCAAACAACAGCATCTGAGTGTTACCGTGAACGCAGCTTTGACCTGTGGCTCCCCTGACAGCATCTTGGGGACCCCTCTCAGGGTTCCACCGACCCCCACTTTCAGAACTGGGGCACTAATGTGGAAGCTCCCCAGGAGGGCAGGCAGACTGTCTATTTGTCCTCCTGGAACAGCGCCCGGCTCACAGGGTGGGCTCGCGGAGTGAATTATCAGCCCACTGCACACATGAAGCCCAGAGATGGTGGCACAGGGCCCCACTGCTCACCAGCCTGGGCCAGGTCTCCGGGCTCCCTCGGGCACTCGCCCCGTGAGGCCCTATGCCCCAGGGCCGCTTCCCCAGCGCCTCTCCTGCCCTCAGGCTCGGCGGCAACATGGCATCACTGTGTCTTCAAAGAGTCAGAGCTGCCCCCTCACCCTGGCAGCCCCCATCACCACCCAGGAGCATCTGCCCGTGTGTCCCCCAGGGACTTGGGCTACTGGAAGGCGGGTCAGCCTCTCATCCACGGTGTGTTGCCAGGACCCAGAACCCATCGGCTCACAGCAGGTCTCAGTGAACGCCCATGGAAGGCCCAAGCCCACCACCCTGCACCAGATTAGACTCTGGCCTGCCTGGACAGGACCCTCAGTATGACCCCCGGCTGGCCTCCCCAATGCTCCTGGGTTTAGGGCCTGGCTGACCTGAGCAGGGACCCAGCCTTGAGACTCTGGACCAGCTTGCTCATACATTCAGAAAACTTGTGATAAAACTCTCCTGCCTTCCAGGCTCAGAGCCCGGAGCCAGAACTACAAATGGACAACAGCCACTGTCCCTTCTTCAGGGGTTCAGGGACCGATGAGGACAAAGTGAAGCAAGCAGTGTGCCCTGGATTCCCAGCCCATCAACCAGCAGGGCTGGTAGGAGAGCAGGCTTGGAAAAGGCAGAGGTGAGCAGGTGATGAGCTCAGTGCGGGATTCACGGACCCAAGAGGAGGAGGTCTTTGAGGTGGGAACAAGGCCCCCTGCCTGGCAGCGCTGAGGACATATCGAGGGAGGGAGAAAGAGAAGGAGGGGACTTCCTGAAGCCTTAAGCCTTCCACTGGAGACACCAGCAAAGGGAGCGAGGTCGTTGGTGTCTAGGGGCTCAGTCTGTGAACACGCTCTGCGTTCCACTCATGTCTGAGATCAGGGCTCAGATCACGATCAAGGTCAAAGCTCAGTTAGTGCCCAGGATGTGACTCAGCCTGAGATCACAGTGGGTGTTCAATGTGTGGCTAGGATCAGGGCTAAGCCTGTGGTCGGGGAGCAGGGTTCAGTGTGTGGCCAGGATTCAGCTCAGTGTTCAGCCAGGGATCAGCGCTCATTCTCTGCCCAGGTCAGGGTTCGGAAGTGAAGGTCAGCGAGGGTGGCCCGGCACCAAATCCCTGCCAAGCTCTGGCATCTGTCAGCCATCACAGCCGTGTCTGCAAAGGGGGGATCCACAGAGTCTGGCTGTCGCTTCTCATGGCAAACCACGCTTGTTTTGCCTGATTTTTTTTTCTCCCTTCCCTTACCCTCAGCCCAGCCAGGCAGCAGAGAAGGTGTAATTAAAAATCAGGTTTGTTAACACGAACACGACGTACATAATATTTAAAACATCCAAGAGCCTTTAACTCGCTACCGACATGCATTTGCTCATTAAGCAGGAATTTTTTTTTATGGCGACAACACTGCAAATAGCTCTTATTAAAATGCTCAAAACACCATCTGGTCCTTCACTGAGACTCCAAAGCGTTGCGGAGGTGGCCCCACACGCCTGGAGACCTGGAGATTCCCAGCAGGGATGGAGGCAGGACCGGTTCTGCCACCGAGCTCCAGGGAACTCATCCCTGGGGTCCCAGGCAGCAATCTCAGACTCCCCGCCTCTCTTGGTGCTGCACCACCCTCGTCTCACAGAGGCTCGGCGGCCAGGAGACCCTCGTCCAGACAGCGCAGCTAGTAAAGGGCATGGATGGGTGTGAGCCTGAGTCTTTCTGAGGCCAGGGCTCCGTGCGGGAGGCAGGAGGTGAGGAAGGAGTTGGCTGCCCCAGCAGCACCTGGACCCGGGGTGGGGTGGGGGGAGCAGAGGGAGGATGGAGGCGGAGAAGCTGGGCCGTCATCGTCAGGCTGCGAGGCATTTAAGAAGGGACATGACCGCCTGGGGCCCGAGGCCACTTGCTCCTGAGCAGACTGTCCACACTGGGTACCCCAAGACTGAGAGGGCTGTCGGGCCTCCTGAGTGGCCCTCGGGGTCTGGGAGCTGGGCCATGCCTGGCAGGCTCTGCTGGGCACCCAGGCAGGAGGTTTTGCGCTCTCATCCTACCTGCTGGCTCTCTGGCTCCAGAATGGCTGGGGCTGGGGCACCATTGCCAGGAGAGCGGAGTGTTGCAGGGCCCACTCGGGGCCGCCCACGTCCCAGCACGTCGGCTGGAGGAGGAGCGGGGAGCCAGGTGAAACCAGCGCGGGGAGGAGCAGGGCCAGCTGCCCGCCCTCCTCACCCTTGGGGCCAGCCCCTGTGGCCCCTCCTCGGCCGGCTCCCTCCTCCCTCTGCCCTGCCCAGCCTGCCCCTCCAGCCTCCGTCAGCCACCAGGCGAGCTCCCGGCTCCAGGCCCCGTGCCACAGTTACAGACGTGAGAGCCCCTCCCGACCTTGCCCCCAGGACTTAGCCTTCAGGTGGTGTCCGGGGGGGTTCACCCACAGCAGACATCGCCAAGCCGCCAGGGAGCACGTCTGGCTGCGCTGAGCACTCGCTTCAGGATCTCGACACAACAGCAGAGCAGGCCTGGACCCATGGGCAGCATCAGCCGCAGTGAGGAACCTGCCTGCAATCCCCCAGGGACGGGGCAGGGGTCAGCGTTGAGGGCGGAGCCGACCTGGGCCTGAGGTTCCAGCCCAACGTGGGAGACCTCAGAGCATTTGCTTTGGCCCCACGCACGCGGACACACGGCACTCAGCCTTGCCAGGAGCAGACAGCACATGGCGGAGCAGATCGCTCAGAGTGACAACAGTCCCGGGGATCCCAACCCAGACTTCAGGAGGATCCCTGGAGGCTTCCTGGAGGAGGTGTGCAAAGTGAGCGAGTGTGACGGGGAGACCGCCTGTGCCAGAGAGGTGGACAGGACAGAGGTGCCGGGTGCCCAGTGGGGGGCGTGGGGGTGAGAGACGAGTCACTGACCCCCCAGGGCCATCGGCAGACGGGGCCCAGGAGGACAGCAGCTGCCCTTCGCCTTTGAGCCTCGGTGGGCTCCGACTTGCTCACCCAGGGGCACAGGCTCAGAGGGGGAAAGAGACAAGGCGGGGCTGGTGAGAGGGCCCAGGACCAGCCAGGAGGAAGGGGGAGACGGGGGAGGGGAGGACGCAGGAAGGGCCGCAGAGCCTGTGTCCTGGCCCCAGCCCCCAGCCCCTCCAAGCAGCAACTTCCGTACCTTCAAGGGGGCCTTGTGGACACAGTCCCAGCTGGGCTGGTTCTCTGCTCGGGAGCCTCAGGAGAGCCCTTTAAGCCCTCACAGCCTCAGTGTCCTCATCAATAAAATGGGCCTAAAATCACAGAGCTCAGAGAATTGGGGGGGGAGGGAGGAGGGGGGCTTCAGGAACTTTGAAGACCTTTGTGTTGTTTGTGTACTATGACCACAGACACACTCAGACAAAAGCATACGCACAGATGCATGTGCACACACACATACACGAGCACGCACACGGGCCCACATCTGCACACCCACACACGGGCACACGCGTGTTCGGCCTGTGCCCACCTGTTCTCATGCCCCGGTATTCGCAGGTGTGGCCTTGGGCCCACATCTGCACACCCACACACGGGCACATGCGTGTTCGGCCTGTGCCCACCTGTTCTCATGCCCCGGTATTCGCAGGTGTGGCCTCGGGCAGGGTTAACAGACATCAGACGCCGCACTCTGGTTATAAGAAAATACCGATCAAATATTCCAGTTAATAAGCTGAATTCAGACCCAATAAAAATGAAAACACAGAAGCAACGTTCAGCACGTGAGACGTGCAGAAAGCCCTCAGGGCCTCCTCTGGGTCCCGGAGCCCACAGCTGCGGCCCGCCCCTCACATCACAGGTACACCGCCCAGCCTGACCTCCAGTAGCGAACCCGAAACAGACCGGTCCTGGCGGGCAAGCTCTGGGCTGGGCCTGGGGGTCGGCGAGCAGGGGTCTCCCTCCTCTGCTCCCTCCCCAAGCAAGAAGTGGCAGTTTTTAGCAAGTGTCAACTTATTCCCAGCTGTTGTTGCCAAAAAGGGAAAAAAAAAGAAAAAACTCTCCTTGGTTTCAAGGAAACTCACAACAACTTTAGAAGACCGCGTGAACATGATAGATGCGTTCATTCCCCTGAATATGCATCAAGGCCAGAGGCCCACGTTTGTCACACGCGGTTTGGAGCCGCTGGAAGTGGGCCGGGCGGGCCGGGGCCCTCGTCCGGACCTGGCATTGTTCCCCAGGGGCCAACGCCAGGGTTCCTGAAAGGCAGCATCTTTTCTTTCTCTTTATTCCCAGGAATAATGGCTCTTGACATAAACGACTCCCGCTAGCAATTAGCGGTGATTAATGTAGAACTCGCTGCAGAAGTGGAGGAAGTTCGCCTGGAGGGGGTGGGCAAAGATGGCATATTCATGGATTTGTGACAAACGCGTGTGGAACGGAAGGAGGGTGTTCCTGGGGGCTTTCTCCAGCGCTCTCGGGCCTGGGAACCAGAGGAGGCCAGTGTGGCCAGGGACTGATGACCGGGCTGGGGTCAGAGGACACAGGCCCCTTCCAGGGAAGCTGGCCCATCACAGACCCAGGTGCCTCGGGCTCCAGGCGGGAGGCCTCAATGGCCAGGGGAGACCAGCCGTCCTGCGGCCGGAGCCCGGCTAAGCTCGGACGCACGTCCGCCCTTTCCTACAGTTACAAGCTGACCCCACATGGTGCACCCGTCCCTCTCTCCCACAGAAGAGGAGACCAGGGACCAGAGAGGCCAGCGAGCTTGGCCTCGGCTCAGGGCCATCAGCGGAAGCACGGACACTGAACCAGGAACCTGCTGGTCGCTCTGTCCGCCATGGTGGCAGACCTGAGTCTCTCCAGCTGGGAGAGTGGGGGACGATGAGACTGCCTGGTCTGGGGCTGGGACGCTCTGGGGCGGGCCCTGCCCTCTCTCCTTGGGCCACAGGAGCCATCAGAATGACGTGAGCCTGAATGTCAGAACACCCTGCAAACTTCCAGCCCCCCTGCCCTCATTAACACCACCCGCCCCCCCGGCCCCGGCCTGTCCCCAGGATCCCCATTAACTCCGTCACGGCAGGGGAGAAGGGACGCTGGCGGTCAGCTCCTCTTCTTAATTTAATTTCAGGGCTCGTTAGCATTCAGTAATTAAAGGCCATGAGAACACTCAACACCCCGGCAACAGCCCAGCACTGGGGCCTCAAACGGCCCTCAGCAGCTCCTGCTGGAGACAGTCCCTGCCCCACAGAGAAAAACCAGGCTCAGGCCAAGTGACAGAGTGCCAGTTTCACAGATGAGAAGCCTGAGGGCCTACCAAGCCAAGGGACTCCAAGTGCACCCTTCCTCGGCCATTCAAACATCTCAGCCAGCACTAGGCAGGTCCTCCTTCAGCACTGAGCCTGGGTCCCCAACACACCCATCTGTCCGAGGCCTCCACTGAGCTGAGCCTGCCGCCGCCACTGGGGTCCGCCAGGCTCCTCAGGTGGCCTCCTCTCCAGCCTCCCCATCCCAGGGGATAGAAGTCCAGCTTTCCCGCTGCCCCTGCCCAAACCTCGGGCCTCCCTGACATCCCTCCTTCTCTAACCAGGAAGTTGCACTGGAGCCACACCCCCTCCCAGGTTCCTCTTGCATTTCCAGCACGGCTCATCTGGATTATTGCAATTGCCTCTAGCTCTCCTGGGCTTCCCTGGTGCCTCAGATGATAAAGAATCCACCTGCAATGCTGGAGACCTGGGTTCAATCCCTGAGTCAGGAAGATCCCCTGGAGGAGGGCATGGCAACCCACTCCAGTATTCTTGTCTGGAGAATACCATGGACAGAGGAGCCTGGCAGGCTCCAATCCATGGGATTGCAAAGAGTCAGATACGACTGGGCAACTGACACTTTCAATTTTTAGTGCCTCTGTGGAACCCGCGCCCAAATCTATTTTCAACCCATAACAGCAAACTGATCCTTCTAGACCAATGCTTCTCAACCTTTCTTTCATTTTCTGCCCCTCAGCACCTAAGGAGTCTTTTAAGACATGTCTTCCTAGTTTGCCCCCCACGAAATTTTAAGACCACAGATGAACTGTGCATCTCTGTGTGTGTACTTTATGTGTAGCTGTGCTTCAAACATAACAAGTAAGATTTCTTCACTGAAATCTTAAGAACCAGACTTAAGAACCCCCCAAGAACCAGATTTTCCCCTTGGGGGTGAAATCAGCACCACCCCTATGAATGCAGGCTTTAAAGAATTATGAGACCCTGCCATTGCTCTGCTCCAAGCCCACCAAGGAACAAGCCAAAGTTCTGTTAGTTCGGTCCTACACAAGGAACAGGCGTCCTTCACCTCCTGGGCTCCCCTCTTCAGAGTCTGCCCCTCACCCCTTCCCTGGGGGCTCTGTTTAAACCCCTCTCTGGTGGCCTCCCTCCCCTACCTGCCTGACACCCCTCGAGCCTCTCTGCAGCCCTGGACGGGAGCACTCCCGGGGGCCTGCGACCCCCACGCCCAGGGCACATCGCAGAGCAGAGAGCCCGTCTGAAAAGGAGCAACAACAGCTCAGCGACTCCCTGGAAAGCAGCAGAAGGCGCCTGGGGCCGGGAAGGGAGGGCGGTGGGCCCTGCAGGACAGAGGACGGGGAGGGCGGCCCACACCCTTCTCCTGCCACGGGTCCCACAGAACCTGCCTCCACGAGGCCTGCTCACAGCTCCCTCCTCTCGTTCTACAGGGTCTGGGGCCAGGGACCTGGGCGGTCACACTCCAGGGCCGGTTTAATGCTCTGCTGTTGTCATCCTGCTATTTTCCTGATTTTGAACAAGGGCCCCTGGTCTCATCTGGCTCTGGGCCTGCACAGTCTCGCCTGCAGAGGCTGTATCAACCGGGAGGCGCTAGACCGAGCCACGGGAGGAAACAGCCTCCGAATCTCAGGAGCTGGGGCAACGATGGGCGATTCTCACTCTCGCTGCAGGTGCCTCCAGGACGCAGGACGGTGGAGGAGGCACTGTCCCCGGGGCCACAGGTCACGGGGCAGAGGAAGGAAAGACTCCTGAGGGTCTTGTCCCAGCAGGAAGGCCTCTGGCCCCAAAGAGACGCATGTCACGGTGACCAGGACTTGCTGGCCAGCACTAGTCGCAGGCCCCACCTAAACACAGGGGGCCTAGAGAGCAGGCCCCTCGCAGGGAAATTCCAGAAGCAGGAGCAGGAGACACTGGGTGAAGTGCACGAACCAGGGACTGCAGGGAGCCGCTCGGCCAGCCCACAGGCCGAGGCTGCGGCCCTGACCTGGGCTGGGAGCTCTTCATCAGACTGGCTCCCGCCAGCCTCCACCGGCCCCCTCATTGTCATTCCAGGCTGCACACAGGCCGCATCTAAGGGGGAGGGACACAGAGTGGTCCTCGCAGCAACTCAATTAATCCTCCATCGGAAATTCTAACATGATCAATTTGGGGAGCCGGCCGACATCGCAACACAGTAATTAGGAACAAGTTTCAACTCCCGGCTTCCTTTGAAGATTGTAATTGCAATTAATTAAACATTCTCACTGTTCCTCAGAGTCTGTTCCCGAAGAAACTGGAGCAGAGGCAGGGGGTGGAGGGGCCCTGACCCCTGTTCCTAGCATTGCAGGGATCAAACGGGAGCCGTCTCCTTGGAATATGGAAGGACATGGAGTCTCCAGTCTCCCTGGGAATGCTGTGCTGGCTGGAAGGCAGAGGGAACCTGCCTCGGGTTCCGAGCTGACACCCCGACTCCTGTCCTCCCCCGGGGACCCCCAGGATGCCCAGCTTCCCTGCTCAGCAAGCTGACAGCCCCCGGTCACATTCATAACATTGAGAGCAGCCCCCACAAGCAGGTTCTAGGGGCAGAGGTCCCGCGTGACCTCTGACAGGTCACACCCTGCCCCACATGCTGCTGTACCAGCGGTGGTGTGGGTGTGAGTGACCTGGTGAGGCTGCTGGTGCCCCGAGTGAGGGATGTGGAGAGGAGGCGTGTGCTGGGCTCCAGGGTGGAGAAGGACAGAGGAGGAGATCCCCCCCGGGTTAAGACAATGGGAGAAGGCTAGCTGCCAGAGAGTGGACAGTCCCAGCGGGAACAGCTGGCCCTCTGCAGGCTCTCACTGCATGCCAGGCCGACCCAGGGGCCTGAACAATGAGCTCTCCCACCTCCCCCCCCAGTGTCCCACCCAGAGGCACCGTGACGTGCTCCCACCTACCACTGAGGACCTGAGGCCCTAGATACGTGCTGACCGAGGGCTACAGGGCCGGTGCATAGAGGACCCAGCTTTCTGGCAGAGGTATGTTGTCTCCCGGAGCCTGGGAGGCAGCCACTGCCCACCCCAGCGAGTACCAGGGCCCAGTGTCACAGCAGTCAGCCCCGACACAACACCCACAATATTCAGTGCAGACCACCAGGCTTGCCTCTGAGAATACAGCGGAGTCTTCCAGCAAGTCAGAGGGGGTGAAGCAGTCTACAGCATTCAAAAAAAGGTGTTTCTCTCCAATTTCCAAAAATAATTGGAAGCATCATTTTTAATATTTTATCCCCTTAGCCTAAGACTCGAAAGCTAGTCCAGGATAAAACAGCGAGGCCAGAAGTTAGAGGCGCCCTACCTGGGAGATCACGCCCGAGGAAAGCTAGGGCAGAGAGGCACAGGTGGGCTTTGAGCTCCCTAGCAGCCAGAGCAAAAAGGCCAGGCCAGGACTTCATGGCTCTGTCTGTGAGGAGGGCAGCAGGAGACCCTGCATCCCAGGAGGGGCTGCCCAGACACTCATCCAAGGGGCAATGAGCAGAGGTCCTGAGGTCTCCCAACACTCCCCGCCCCCACAGGTTTCTTGATGCAGGAAGTCTTCCACCCCCGAATGCCCCGCCCCCGCACTGAATGGGTGGTCAGGAGACAACTTAGATGATCAACCTTGCTTCACATGAAAGAGTAGAGGTCCCGCTGTGGCCATTTCTGACCCAAGCTTCTCTCCAGGAACAGCGTACTTAATTGGAAGAGAAAATGCATGATTTAGCAAAAAAAAGGTCAACCCAGGGGCCACACCCCAGGGCTCACACCTCCTGGCTGTGATGGACATGGGAGTCACCTCCCCAACATCCCTTCCATTCCCCTCAAGCTGATCCAGGATACTGTTCCTGGCCTTATTCTTAGAATCCAGTCAGGGTAACCCCACCCACTGGTCATAGGGATTGGTTCAGGAAACACATGCCTAGGTAAGTGCGTACAGGATACTGTCTGATTTAGGACTAGACACGTGACCCTACTGGACCAATGGGCCATTCAGGGAGGCTTCTTGGGGCTTGAGATGGCTCGATTCTTCCATGAGAGCTCTGGGAAGTCAGTGGCCTCTCTCCTTGTCAGTGGCCAGGGAGAATGAAAAGTCAGGAGGTGCATCAGGCATGCTGTCATCATTAAGGAAGCTAGTCAGAGGGATAGACCCAATCTTGAGCTCCTGGATGAAACCTTACCTGAAGCTCAGCTTATTTCTGGATCTTCCAGTTACATGAACCATTCTTTTTAACTTTCTCCCATTTAAGCCTGTTGTAGCCAGGCCTTTCGTGGCTATAATGTGGAGTTCTAATAACATGCTGGCTTATGCTCTTGGGCACGTCCCTTCCCCTCTCTAGGCCCCAGGGCCCTCTTCCACCCACTGACCTCATGGAACTACAGGGCAGATAAAAAGATGCAGTAAGCATGAAAGGGCTTTGTGATCCTAGAGTCTTGTGGGGAAAGAGTCTTCCCTATAAATGGAAGGCTATTTATCAGACAATGAGTCTCTCTTCTTGCTCATTGTGCTCTGGCCTTGCACCCGCTGCTTCCAGTCCTGTGACCTTTGAAGCTTTATTTTTAATTGCTCAGCCTTTGCACAGTCTGTCCCCTCTGCCTGGAGCCCCCTCCCCAAAAGTTCAAGTGACGGGTCCTCCTCATTCTTCCAACCTCAGATGTCACCTCCTCCAAGAGGCCCTCATAACCACTTTGTTTGAAATAGGACATGTCCTTACTCATTTGCTTCATAGTACTTACTGCTGTTTTTATTTTTTTAGTCATGTTTGTTTCTTTAGTAGGTTACTTATTTGGTTACTTATCTTTCTCCCCTTGGTCAGTACTTCTCAGACTAGAGGTGGTAAAGGGCCACGTTTTTATTTCCAACATGTCATAGACAAATACTTCCACATGTGCATGCTAAGTCGCTCAGTGGTGTCCGACTCTTTGTGACCCCATGGACTGTAGCCCACCAAGCTCCTCTGTCGATGGGATTCTCCAGGCAAGAATACTAGAGTGGGTTGCCATGTTCTCCTCCAGGGGATCTTCTGGAACCAGGAATCAAACCCGCATCTCTTATGTCTCCTGCATTGGCAGGCAGGTTCTTTACCACTAGCGCCACCTGGGAAGCCCCAATACCTCCATGCTGCTGCTGCTAAGTCACTTCAGTCATGTCCGACCCTGTGCGACCCCATAAATGGCAGCTTACCAGGCTCCTCCGTCCCTGGAATTCTCCAGGCAAGAACACTGGAGTGGGTTGCCATTTCCTTCCCCAATGCATGAAAGTGAAAAGTGAAAGGGAAGTCGCTCAGTCATGTCCAACTCTTTGCGACCCCATGTACTGCAGCCTACCAGGCTCCTCCGTCCATGGGATATTCCAGGCAAGAGAACTGGAGTGGGTTGCCATTGCCATAAACTACATTAAAAATACATTTCTAGAAAAATTTCTATTTAAGGAATATACTAAATATAAACTCCAAATTCTTATCACACTTTACAGTTATAAAGCTACTCTGGCACCTTATAAAAGTTTCTAAACAGTTCCTCCCCATGTATGCTGTTTTTGGGTGAATTGCAGGCTCGGTCCCCACAGCACAAGGGAGGCAGAGTTTAAACACTGGCTTCCCCTTCCTGGAGGCGGGCTGGCGTTGCGGCAGTCCCCATGCGGTCTCCCAGGGTTCCCAGAGGGGCTTCCATACACCTGCAGGCCTACCTAGCTTCACAGCACGCCCCCCCACTGGCTTCCTTCCCTTCTCTCTCTCACCTCCTCACTCCCCTACCTATGTTTCCAAGGGTCACCTCCCGCATCAGTCACCTGCACTCAAATCCACATTTAGGGCCTGCTTCTGGGGGAACCTGAACAATTAGTATTCAACACAGGGATATTGATATAATCCCTTAACAGAATCATTTCTGTTACCCTGTCAGGATTCACACGCATGAAGATTGCGGTGTAACCACCGCACATGTCTATAAAACTGGAGAGATGGGACCACAAGTGGAAAGGAATCTGGAGCAGGGTCAGGGGTCTTGTGGGGTCACCACCAGAGAAGGGGGAAGTTAAAGACCCCTCTTGCAGAGGCTGAGCCCCTGTCCTCCAGAGCTGAGCATTTCTTGTCACTGGTTCTCCTGCACACCAAGCAAGACTTTGGAAAAACCATCTCTGCCCACCACCAGGAAGCTATAAATAACTCCCGGATTAGAAGAAAGGGATAAAAAAAAAAAAGCTCCGATTCCATCTGTACTTGAGTAAGAATGCGCCCTCCAGCCCCCTGCCTCCTGCACACCTCGGATCCAAGCCCCCAACAAGAGGAAAGCTGAGCCTTGGCCAGCAGGTGGGAGAAGAAGGTCACCAGGGTCCTGCGTCCAGCGGCTCTGCCCGCACCAGGAGTCCACGATAGACTGGCCTCTGCCAGGGCTTCTCACCTACAGAGGGAGACACCCAGGATGGAGGCCAGGTCACCAACGGCCTCAGCTGATCTCTCAGCCCCATAAGAGGGGTGGGGTTGGGAGTGGGGGGCAGGAGGACCCTCTTCTCTGCAGAGCCAGCACAGAGGGCTGGCAGGAAAGCAGCGGCCTGGGGACTGGGGACTGGGCTCCCCGTGTGATGCTTGTGTCCTGGCGCCTGTTTCCCCATCACATCCTCCCCACCCCCTCCTGCCCTGTGCTCCTTCCCTCCCATCTCTCCATCAGCGCCCCTCACCCGACCTTGATGCCCCTCTGTCCTGGAAGACAGGACCCCTGCTGAACTTGCAGTCACACGGGAACCAAATCGTAGGTGCTCCCGGGAGCACTGCGACCCAGGGTCCTCACCGGCAGCATGGGGGCGCTAATGCCCACCAAGAGGCTGTGACCAGGGTCCCAGAGGGCCACCCACCCACCCCCCATTATCCCAGGTCCTCTCCCCACCACGAGGGCCACCCACCACCCCCCCACTATCCCAAGTCCTCTCCCCGCCATGAGGGCCACCCACCTCCCCACTATCCCAGGTCCTCTCCCCCCGACAGCTGCTCCCGGCCTAGCCAGCCCATCAAGGCTGCCACTCTGACTTCCCGCCTTGATTCATTAGCCACTTGGGACAAAGTGGACATCCGACAACACCACGGACCGGCCCCCGGGGCTCTGCTGGCACCAGACGCCCGCCCAGGTGTGTCTGGCAAAGAGCCTCGGGGCGGGAGAAGCAGAGGCACTGCACGCTTTATTGACAATCTCGGGACTGCGCTAGCCCAGCCGGGGGGCGCCCCCGCTGGGGGAAGCGGCCTCGGGCAAAGGGAAGGCGCTGCCCGCTGCGGCGGGCGCGGCAGCCAGCAGCACCAGGCCGGGCTGGGGGCCGGCTCCCGAGTGCGCGTAGCTCAGCGCCAGCTGCTCCAGGCGCCGCCTGCGCCGTGCTGTGCAGGGGCCGGCCGCAGCAGCGCGGGGGGCGGCGCGCCCGGGCCCCGCAGCAGGAAGTCGAAGCCCGTGCTGTCGTGCGGGTCGTAGAAGAGCGGCCCGCGAGCCGGGTCGGGCCCCGGCGGCCAGGCGAACGGGAAGGGCAGCGTGAAGTCCTCGGTGAGCACGCGGATGGCGAAGTCGTCCTCCTTGCCCAGCGCGCGGTAGGCGCGCCCGATGCCGCGGAAGTGCGCCTCCCACAGCTGCGCGTCCCCGCCGTAGATGTCCGGGAACGGGGGCTCCTGGGGCGCGGCGGGGCCTGCGGGCAGGGATCGCGGAGCGGCCAGAGATAAGCGACTCCCGCAGCCACCCCCTCTGAGCCAGAGAGGCCAAGGGGGCCACGTGGAGACAGAGAGGGGAGGGGTACCGGAGAGGGAGACTAATTTCCAGGGACAGCGCTAAGGAGCTGTGAGCGGCAGAAAGGCCCGGAGGGGTGTGTTAGAATATAGCCACTACATACTATTTGGGCGGAAAGTTTCAGAAGGGGAGGAGTCTGGATAGCTTTGCGGGGACCTCGCAGAGCCTGCTGTGGACCTGGGGTCATCCCCAGAGAGCAGCGGTGACCTGATGACTCTCAGTGGAAAGTCCATCCTGGGCCTGGGCAGAGGATGGACCGCGGGGGAGGGGGACAGAGCCAGGTGAGGGTGAATTCGAAGGAGGACTCAGCAGGGCCAGCATGGAGGGGCCAGAGCCGGCCTTGTGTCAACAGATGGGGGGAGGGGGGAGCCCTGCCTGGGCACGGGGAATCTGGGACCCAGGGGGCTGACCAGCTTCACCAGGGAGAAGGATCTGGTTGGAAGCTGGGCTGGTGCTGTGTCCGTGGGACACCCACTTCCCCTTCACTCCAGGAGCACATTCCAGGAGAAATGGGGACATGGCTGATCGCTGATTCACACATGGATTCCCAGGAGGCGGCGGTCTGGTGAAATCCAGGGGTCCGCTCTCAGATATCACATGTGTATGGACGCAGCACTGTGCCCCTGGGTGGGGGCCTCTGCACCTGTGAGGCCCATCCATCCATGGTCCCAGGCAGCAGCCCAAGCCACCACTCCAAGCCCACACCTTCTATGAGCTGCTAGGAGAGACCCTTCCCCCTTGCCCCCTTCCTTCCTTCAGCAAAGTGCTTAGCTCTGGGGATACTGAACTCAACGATGCAACCATGGGCCCTCCCTGGGTATAGATAAGCCTCTGGGGACACAGGACCACCTGGGCAGCTCCTTGGAGACAAGGCAGGACTCATGGGGAGGGCCTGGGAGGAGGGGATGGATGAGCCCATACAAGGCTCTGAGCGTGAGTTCTTAGGTCCTCCCCCCACACCCCTGTGAGGGGCAACAGCACTCAGCCTGTTTTCCTGGTGAGAATGCAGACCCAGAGAGGCCCGCCCTGAACTGATGGCCGCAGGAGCGCCCCCGTGCCCACCCTCCTGCTAGGGGCCCCTGGACGATGACTCTCCTCCCCTGGTAAGTACCCTGGGGCATCTGCTGTGCGCCAGGCTCCGCCACAGCTGTGTACCGCACACACTCGGCTTCTCCCAGGCCAGGGACAGGAGCCAGCAGACCTGGGTCAGAGGCGCTTCCTTCACCTGGGAGAGCGTGGTCTGGGTTCTGGATTCCCTGAGCCTCAGTTTCCCCATCTGAAAAATGGAAACAGTTGAGCCTGTTCTGCCATCCTTGTGGATAAAGAGGTCATGAACCTTTGTGACCCTCTTTGTCAGGTCCTCCTGTGAACCGCTTTGTCAGTGGGAAGTGCCTTCCTAGCTCAGCACCAAAGCAGTTGCTTCCAGAATCACAGACCCAGGTGGACTGGCTCTGAGCAGGGTGTGAGGCCAGAGGGGCTGGCTCGGGGCCCACTGCACTCAGCACCTTGGACAGGTCCGAGGCAGCCTTGCAGGAGCCTCAGATTTGGATGGCAGAATGGCTGTGCCCCCACCCCGGGCAGCCTGTCCTGTCCACTGGGACACCTCCTCCCTGAAGGCCTCCAGGGTGAGTGGCCGGAGGCACAGCACTGCACTGGTGTCCACAGCACTGGCCCGGCCTCACACTTAGTACCAGCAGGCGGTGGGCTGTGCAGAGGCGCTTTGGGGTGTTGCTGTGGGCCAGGGGTGAGAGTTGTGGAGAAGAGGGGAGGGCCCCCGGGGGGCAAGAGAGGACTGACCACCCCTGACTGGCAGTTAGCCAGGTGGGTCTGGTGGTTGCAGAGCAGACAGGTGAGGGGTAGGGGCCGCCACGCAGACCACAAGGCGGCCAGGGCAGCAATCCAGGGCAGAGGGGCTGGGGGCTCAGCGGAGAGAAGTGCTGCTTCTACATGTGTCTTGAGGATGGAGCCCACAGGCTCTGCCGATGGAGGGGCTGGTGGGGGAAGGGGAGGGGAGCAAAGGGAAGACTCGCAGTTTCTGGCCTGAGCCACTGAAGGAAAGGAAGCCCCATATACTGAGAAGAGCAACTTGGGGCTAGGGGCTCAAGAGTCTAATTCTGGACCAGTGATGCCTTCAGACAGGCCAGGGAAGAGGTGCAGAGGAGAGTTAGCTAGAGTCTTGGCTTGAGGTGGGGGGCTCCAGGCTGAAGACAGACAGACTCCTGGGAGATGGTGGCATTTAAAGCCACAGGGGATCCCCCGGTGGTCCAGTAGTTAGGACCCATGCTCTCACTGCCTCAGAACTGGACGTGATCATGAGACAGAGAGGGAAGAAGCCTGAGCAGCCGGCCTGGGCCCCCAGCTTCCCCAGGTCAGGGAGAGAAGGTGGAGCAGCAGTGATGCGAGAGGAGAAGGGCAGGCTGGGGCTCTGGGAGTCAGCGGGGAGGGGGCCCTGGGCCCTGAGCTGCCCCTTCAAATACACTGCGTGTGTCTCTCAGTCGTGTCCGGCTCTGTGCCACCCCATGGACCGTAGCCCGCCAGGTTCCTCCGTCCATGGGATTCTACAGGCAAGAATACTGGAGTGGGTTGCCATGCCCTCCTCCAGGGGATCTTCACAATCCAGAGATCAAACCCACGTCTCCTATGTCTCCTGCATTGGCAGGCGGGTTCTTTACCACTAGCACCACCTGGGAAGCCCCTGAGCTGCTGATGGGTCATGTCAAAGGGCACCTGAGAACTGACCTCAGGTTCAGCAGCGTGGAGGTCACCCCTGACCCTGACCAGAGCTGCTGTGGCCAAGTCCAGGAATGAGGGGCTGGGTCCACTGCATTCCAGAGCAAATGGGAGGGAAAGACTGGGAGGCAGCACGTACGTATAAATAACCTTTTCCAGGAGTTTTGCTAAAAATGGGGAGCAGAGAAATAGGGCGGTAGCTACAAGGGAAGTGGGGTCAGGAGACAGGATGTGTAGCTGCATGCTTTTATGTCGATGAGAAAGATCTCGTAAAGAGAAAATGTCAGAATGCGGGAGAGGAGGGTGGAGAGGTGCTGGAGTGATGGCCGTGGGCAGGCGAAGCTGGGCCACGGCTGGGAGGGGGTGGTTCGTGCAGGAGCAGGCGGGGGAGCGCGGGGCCCACGGGCCCAGGTGCAGTGGGTGGCTGCCGTGCCCGGAGCCTGTGGGAGTCCTCTCTCTCCATGAGAGCGGGAGCAAGGCCAGCAGCTGAGCGTGAAGAGGGAGAGGGGGGTGGGCGCTGGGAGCGGGGGTGCGAGACAGTTGCTGGGAGAGAGGAGGGGCTGGGCAGGAGGAGGGATGCAGTGGGACCCTGGCACGAAGCCCCCCCTGCAGCTCGCCGCCAGGAATGTAACGGGAGCATTAGCCTGGGTGAGTTGATCCCCAGCTCCGCTCAAGCTCAGCTGTGCGGGTGCCCGCGAGGAGTAGGCAGAGAGCTGGGGCGGGGGGGTGCCATCAGATGGGAGAGGGCACAGGGCAGGAGGGTGTGGGGAGGGTGTGATGATCACTGCAGAGCTGGATGGGGGCGTGAGGGGGTGGGACCGGGGGGAGGAGGCAGGGAACAGGCTGCAAACAGTGGGCTATGGTTCTGCCCACGGGGTGCTGGAGTCCTGGTCCCCAGATTGAGGTCAGCGCCGGGCTGCAGTTTGGATGCTGGCGAGACACGACCACCGCAGGGGTGGCTGGGGGACACGTTTCAGAGAGGTGTCTGGGGGACTGAGGGGAAGGAGAAGGAGAGATCGCCCATGTCATGGCAGCACAGGTGGAGAGAGGGTCAGTGTCCAGGCCCCAAAATCCATGGGGCGGGGAGGGTAAGAGCCCGCCCCGTACGCGCAGTGGGTGTGCACCTCCTTTTGTTGTTGTTGCTGACCACGTGGTACGTGGGGTCTAGTTCCCTGACCAGGGATAGAACCCACACCCCCTGCATTGGGAGTGTGGACTCTTAACCACTGGTCCACCAGGGAAGTCCAAGAGTCTACTTCTGAGGAGCTGGGACTAGCCCTGGGCTTTTACAGAGGTGGGGGGAGGGGGCCGGAGAAGGAACTGGAAGGGCTTTGAGGAGTAAGGAGGACCCTGGCCCACTTCCCGTCTCAGGGTCCATGGGCTGCAGGACCCTGGGGAGGGCTACAGGACAACAGGAAGAACTGTCAGGGGATGGGGTGCTCGCCCCCACCCTGCCCTGCCCTGCTGTGTGACCCTGGGGAAACCCCCCCCAGGAAGAGGTGGGGGTGCTGCCTTCTCTCCCACGTCCTCAGAGCCCAGCTGCCATGAGCACCCCCTTCTCCTCCACCCCGAACCCCTCCGCGTGTCTCACCTGGAGTGGCTACAGGACACGGGGGCAGACCTGCCGGGCTGGGGTCCCCGGAACAGGGGGAAGCCATGTCAGCAGCCTGGGGTCAGGCTTGTTTACCCGGCTGCCCAGGAGACTGGGGGAGGGGCCTTCTGGGGAGGAGAGAACCTTGAATTTAAAGGGACCCCACCCAGAAGTGCCCTGGGGCTGGGAGGGGAGGGTCAGCAGGCACAGGGGCCTCTCCCCTGACCCCCCAGGGCTCACCTGGCCCTTCTCAGGAGCCGTGGGGATCCCACCCTGGTGCTCGGAGACCTCCGTCCTCACCCCAGTGACCCTCCCAGGTTAATCCCTCCCTGCTGGCTCTGAACCTTGGAGCCCGGCAAGGGGCTGGACAGCCTCCAGCTCTCCTCTGGAAGCCCTGGGGAGCGTGTTTTAGCTCCACTAACAAAACGACAGGGGCAGCACAGGATACAGAGAATCCCCCTGTGCTCCTCAAGCTGGCGAAAAAGGAGCGCACGGCTCCCTCCTGTTCACCCCCGTGTGAGCCCACAGCACAGCTCCTGACCCACGATGGCCAGGTGCTCTGGGCACAGGCACGTGGGGACCGCCTCCTCCATCAGGGAGACCCGGTCCCGAGTGCCGGGGGCGATCCTGAGAAGCGGTGATCCAGAGCCCAGGTGGCTAGTGGTAAAGAGGTAAAGAGTGGTAAAGAGTCCTCCTGCCAATGCAGGGGACTCAAGAGACGAGGGCTGGATCCCTGGGTTGGGAAGATCCCCTGCAGCAGGAACTGGCAACCCACTCCAGTATTCTTGCCTGGGAAATCCCATGGAAAGAGGAGCCTGGCGGGCTACAGTCCATGAGGTCACGAAGAGTCGGACACAGCTGAGCACACACACATCGCCCTGCCTGGCACGCACCGCATCCCACCCACCAGTGCGTCCGGAGTTCCTGGCCAGGAAGGCGTGGAGTGGGATGTGGGGGAGGCCAGGAAGGCTGAGGGCCTGGCCCTCGTGGGACTGGTGGGCGGGAGCACGGCCAGCCCTTGGGCCTCAAAGGCAGCCGAGGGATGCCTGTGTCTCACGGACCGGCGCGCTTCCCAAGGCCCTGTGCTGCAGCCACACAGGCCACCAGACGCCAGCTCTCAGGGCGGACGTCGTACCAGCTCAGCCCAGCCCGGCGACCCTGGGCGGCCGCTTGCTATCCGCATGGTGGGGACAACGCAGGAGAAAAACCTGACATGACATTCTACAAATGGCCACTGAACACCGTGGACAAGACAGGTCTGTTAATAGCCACTCAAGGCCTGCGTAATAGGGTAACCGCCAAACCGTGGTAACAAAGAGCAACCTCAGTAAGGTGGTGCCTCCAACGGCCCAGGCCCACCTGCAGCCATCCAGCTGTCCAGGGCTCCAGGGCAGGCCCGGCTCCTTCTGGCTGTGGCCCCACCCCTTGAGGGCGTGGTCTCATCCACTGTCCTTCCCATCTCCTTCTCAACCGGGAAGAGGAGGATGGGGGACCCTCTCTGGCCAGCAGTTTCCCTGGTGGTTCAGCTGGTAAAGATTCCTCCTTCAACGCAGGAGACCCCGGTTCGATTCCTGGGTCAGGAAGTTCCCCTGGAGAAGGGATAGGCTACCTACTCCCGTAGCCTTGGGCTTCCCTGGTAGCTCAGATGGTAAAGAATCTGCCTGCAGTGCAGGAGACCTGGGTTTGATCCCTGGGTCAGGAAGATCCCATGGAGGAGGGCATGGCAACCCACTCCAGTATTCTTGCCTGGAGAAGCCCATAGACAGAGGAACCTGGTGGGCTGCAGGCAGAACCTGGCAACCATGGGGTCGCAAACAGTCGGACACGACTAAGCGACTAAGAACAGAAATTGTACACTTCATTTCTCAAATGCCAGGGCTGGAACTAAGTCAGCTGGTTGCTCTTGGCTGCAAGGGAGGCTGGGGAATGTAGTTGCAGCTGGGCAGCCAGGATTTGAAGGGACAGCTGCTGGCTGGCCTGCCCCCACATTTAGGACAGACCCAGTGTGCAGTAGTCCGGTCTCCCCCCGAACCACGTTGTATTGTTTCCTAGCGCTGCTGTGACAATCACCAGAATGTCGGTGGTTTAAGACAGCATCACTAGGATGCAGTCAAGGGCCGTGCTAACCCCACGGCTCCCAGGAGAACCAGCTCCTCCCTCTCCCTGCTCCTGGGGGCTGCCAGCATCCCTTGGCACCCACCCCCCCCAACCCCCACGCCCACCTCTGTGGGCACATGGCCTCCTCCTCTTCTGTCTGATAAAACTCCCCCACCCCTCTCCATAAGGATGCAAATGGTTGCTTTAAGGGACCACCCAGATAATCCGGATAATCTCCCCATCGGAAGATTCTTAACTTAATCACAGCCACAAAGCCCTTTTTTTTTGCCTTATAAGGTAACAATTACAGGTTCCAAGGATTGGAACATAGCTCTCTTTGGGAGGCCGTTATTCAGCCCCTCTCCTGGCCCTAAGGAACGATTTGAGGACAGGACTTGACCCCAGGGCACATGGTAGGGACAGAGAGAGGCGGGTGATTCAGGTTAAGTGGTCATCTCCGGGAGCCGCTGGGGCTCAGCGCCCCCACCCAGGCCATCCTGTCTGAAGGTGAGGGCCTAGTCACCCACCCACCCTATCAGTCATGAGTTAAGCACTGCTGCCTGGAGAGGTGATGCCCTGAATCTCCCACCAGCGGCCAGAGAACCCTTCAGACAAAGAAACACAGGGGCTGGCACGGAGCCCCTGGGACAGGAAGCGCCCGGAGCGTGGGAATGGGGCAGACCCATAGTTCCCCAGTCCCCACCTCAGGGAGCGCACAGCCTGACTGCACAGAGGGTAGAGGCCAAGCCCATGAAACAGACACCCGTGGGGATGAGGATGGGAGAGGAAACTCTCAGGGACCCGTGGGGTGGCGGCAGCAGGGGTAACCCCCGGAGACCATCCCGTGTCAAGGTCAGCCTCTTGGAGAAATGACACTAACGCTGAGAGTCAAGATGGGATGTCACGTGGAGGGAGGGAAGGAGGGCCTGAGGACGGGCCCTTACAGACACCCTGTGGCGGCCGCGAGCTCGGCACCCGGGGATGAGCAGCCGCCCGGAGGGGCCGGGCAGCGGCTGAGCAGGGAGTCAAGGGAGGGGCACTGAGGAACTGGGGGCCTTCTGCAGCCTGGGGTCCCGACCCCAGCGTTTCCACCTCCTCCATCTCCGCGGTCACCTCCCTTCTCAGCAGCTTGCCCCCCACCCCTGGCCCCCCACTGCACAGAGGGAAGGGCAGAGCGAGGGGGCCAAGCTGAGCGTGGCGTGGGCACAGGCTGCGGGCCGCGGGCAGGGCACCCGCCGAGGAGGAGGGGCGGGTAGGCCCCCACAGCCCAGGCTCCCCACGTAATCCCCTCCTGGCCCTGCACCGCCTCTTGGTTATTTTTAAAATCTCATTTTCAGAAAGTGGAGAAGAAAACCTCTTTCTTTGGCCTTTTTCCCCTGTTTTTTCCTGTGAAAGATTAGGAGAGGGGTGTGGAGGGAGGAGGGAGCCTGGAAGAGCGGGAGGCACCTCTGGCAGCGCGCCTGCTTGGGGGCCAGGGCCTCCGCTGACTGCCGCCCCCACCCCGGCGGCCCTGGAGACACGAGGCAGGACCCCTCCTTGGACAGCCAGGTCTCAGCTGCTGCTTTCGCCCGGCGGGCACGTTGTCGGCGCCAGCTTTACGCTGGAGCATGGCAGGGTGGGGGTTCCGGGTGTCCACCCTCATGGGGAGCAGGGCCTGTGGGGAGGGAGGGCCAACAGAGATCCGCCCCCGGGCTGGGAGGCTGGGGAAGGGGCAGGAACTGCCTGGAGGAGGGCCCGGCAGAGGGCAGGGAGGGTTCTAGAGGCGAGGACTGCACGCGTGGGCAGAGCCCAGTGAGCCTGGGTGGCTGGCGGGACATGGACTGACCTCAGGGGCCAGGGAGCCCCAGGGCCCATCAGGCAGGTGCCCTCACTGCTCCCCGACAGGACACTCCGCAGGGGAGGACTTCTCTGAGCCAGGAAGGCCTGGAGCCTGGGACTGGACTCCCAGCTCTGCTCCTGAGGCTGGGCCGGCTGTCTGCCAGCCTGCTAAGTCACTCCCAGTTCTAACCCTATGGACTGTAACCCGCCAGGCTCCTCTGTCCATGGGATTCTCCAGGCAAGGAGACCGGAGTGGGTTGCCATTTCCTCCTCCAGGGGATCTTCCCGACCCAGGAATCGAACCCGCATCTCCTGCATTGCAGGTGGATTCTTTACCACTGAGTCACCTGGGAAGCCCTTGGGCCTGCTGCAGTCAATGTCTTAAATACCTCGGGAGGGTGTCAGGTGGTCTGATGGAGCCACTGTGCTCCTGGGAGCCCATCCTCAGGGGGGAGAATTTGTCTGCCGGTCACCTCCCGTCAGAACCCCAGCCTGCACCACCCCACCTCCCAGAACTCAGAGTTCCTGTTGAACCAACCTCTGCAGGGAGAATAAATGCTCTGGGAGCCCAGAGAAGTCAGGAGTGGTGTCTCAGGGGAGGTGACTTGGGCTGGGGTCCCCAAGGGTGAATAAGAGAGTGCGGGATTTTCTTTAGGAAAGCAGGGGTGTGGAGGGGAGGGAGTAACACCAGGTGAAGACCAGACTCATACACGTGCGGTTATGGCTGCAGGTGCAGGGATGGGCCGTGCAGGGGGAGAGACCCGGCTCAGCTCTTAATGCAGTGGGGATTTACAGCCAAGGAGCAGGGCGGAGGGGGTGGAGGGGGGGGTCAGTGGATGCAAAATAACTAGCAGGAGGTATCAGGGGTAGGGAGAGTCTAGCTAGATCCACCTACCAGGGTTCTCACTGGAGGCAGGCCGGGTGCTCACACCTCACCTAGGAGCGAGCAGAGGATGAGGACCCCATCAGAGGCAGGGGGTGCGGGGCAGGGGACACGGAAGAGGAGCTGTTCTTGCTAGAACTGCACTTTATGAGGAAGAGCAAGGATGGGCCCAGGAGAAGGTTCCGGAGCCCGGCTGAAGTTTGGTCCAGCAAAGACTCTTTGTCAAGGGCATCCCAAGAGGAAGGCATTGCAGAGCCTCAGAGGGCTGGGGTGGGCATGGAGGCGGGCAGAGAGAAGCGGCCTGGGTAGCAGGGCAGGGGCTGGGCGGCTGGGCCCTGGGTCAGGCCCGTCCTCTCTGGGGCAGTAGCAGCAGCCTCCTCCCCTAAGGGTCCAGGCTGGAGCCCGAGCCGGGGTGTGCCAGGGGCCTGGGCGGTGGGGTGCCGAGGCCCCCTGCCCCCGACCTGCCGTCTGCGCTCAGGAGGGCTGTGGCCCGGGCAGGCCCGGATCTGCGGGAACGCCCCGCCGGCCCGCCCCTCGGGTCCCCCGCCTCGAGTCCTGCCTGGACCCGCAGCGCCATCTGCCGGCGGGACGGGAAGGCTCGGGCGGAACTGACCCGAGGCCCCTGGGGAGGGACGGGTACTTTGCAGAGGCGGGTGCGCGATGGTCCACAGGCTTCGTGCTCACCCTGGAGCGAGCTATGAGGGCCTGGTTTTGAAGCTGGCTCCACCGTTGGCCGCTGTGTGACTTCCAGCCAGTTCCTGACCTTCTCTGAGCATCATCCCACTCGCAGGGAGGTGAGCACACCCAGCCTCCAGGTTACTGTGAAAAGTGGCCATGAGGCTGGGAGCCCACACGTGGCAGAGGTGGTCCCCCCTGGTGCTGAAGGTGCTCCCCAGTTCCTGAGAGGATCATGGGGGGAGCAGGCAGGCGGCATGGCCCAGCTGGGGACCTGCAGCCCTGATATCTCACCGTTTTCAAACGTGGTGAAGGGTAGCACGAGATGGACAATGATCAGACCCCAGGTCTCAGTGTCTCCTAGGGCTGACACCTGTCCCCAGAGGAGGCTCATCCACTGCCACCCTAACATCCAGCCCCCCTTGGACCCTGCAGGAACAGGAGTGCCCCCTACCCCAAGCAGCTCATCCATTGTCCATCTGGGGCTTGCTGGAAAGCTCTTCTGTGGAAAACCTGCCTCCCTGTAATCCAAGTACATTCCAAGAGCCCAGAAGGCCCACGGGGAAGTTCTGGGGCCAGGACCCAGGAACCGACCCCCACCCCGGCTCATCCCCTTGGGGGCCAGCCTCTCTCTGTACCCTGCTTTCTCCTCCCTTCTGCCTGGAGCCCTAAGGAGGGGTGGGCAGCTATAGAGAACCCCAACCCAGTGCTTCCTTCTTGGCCCCAATTCCAAATTCCTAAGGGGAGGAACTGGTTGGCCCACCTTGCCCGGTCAGCCTGGTCGATGTCCAACAATGGCTCACCAAAAAAGAGAGAAACCAAAGGCCCTGACTTGCGGCATTGCCCACGACCATGGTGTAAAGGCTCCCACCACAGCTGGGCCCTGCTGCCCCTGTGATGGATGGCACACAGAGTCTGGCGGAGATGCGCGGTACCGTCCCGTATACAGACAGACACATAGATAACCTCTAGGACACAGGTGACAGTACAATATAGGCAACAAGCAAGAAGTGATGAGCTTGGGGCACTTATTACCTCTGTTTTTATTAGCGTCCCTTCCATTGTAGGCTTCTGTGGTGGTATTTAACAAGTAACCCTCAATATTGCTGATCATTTAAGCACTAATCACACAAGTCTGTAGGCCACCAGACAGAGTGGCTATAGAGGGGCACACCCTGGAGGCGTGGGGGCCCAGCCCTGAGAAGGGTCACTGCCAGCACCTGTTCTGGGAGCTTTGTGGGATCCTCCTTCATGATTCATGGATTCACGGACCCAGTTTTCAACAGTCCCTTTCACAGTGCTGAAGGATGGGAGAGGGCAACCTGGGCTACAAAAAGGACTGCCCCACACGCCCCCGTCAGAGTGAGCTGAGCCGAAGGCTTGGGGAAAACCCCGTCCCCCAGCTGCCTGGATGAGAGGACCCTGCCCGCTCCTCACTCCAAGCCTCAGGCTCCTCCCCGCACAGGGTCAAACCCAGGAGCCCCATCTCGTGAAACATCCTGAAGTTCAGTTGCAGTTAGCCGTGGTGCGGCTGCCCACCAAATCAGACAGCTGTGCTGCGCGGGGCACCCGTCTCTTACCAAGCCCCTTTCAGGGAAAAGTGATTTAAGTCTCAGAACCAGCTGGGGAAGGGGCATCATCAGCCCGTGTTTCTAAAGAGGTCACAGCCTCAGAAAGGTCACCTGCCCGGCAGAGCCAGGGCGGCGGGGCTGACCCCCAGAGCAGCTGCAATGCCCCCAAGGCCTCGGCGGTAGGCGGTTGCTGTCTGTTGACTGTCTGGCTTCCTGCACGCGGCCAGGGTCCCACATGTGCGTCTCCAGGACACAGGGGCTACGGGCACAGCGCGGCTGCGAGGGCTGCTCGAGATCAGGGCCAGCTGGGCACGGGGGGCCTGGCCCTGGAGCGCGCCGGCCCGCCAGCAGGCCCAGACACCAGCCACCAGCCTGGGGCCTCCTCGCCGGTGGCCCCTCCACATGGGAGGGCCCTGGGGCCTCTGGCGAGGAGTCTGCTGACAAGGGTGCCTGCTGGGAGCCCTGGTCTGGCTTCAGGACCCAGCTCCCCTGTAGCCATGCAATTGGACCGGGGACCACGAGCAGGAAGCCGCCGCGGACCCGCCCGGAGGGCTTCTGCTGGGAGGCCATTCAGTCCCAGCTCTGCCTCCTTCTGGCATGGAGCACACAGGAAGTCAGCCGTCACTGGAACAAACAACCGCAGACTCGGGGACTTAAGACTCCACGTGTTTCCTGCCTCGCAGCCGCTCGGGTCGGGAATCCAGGCGGGCTTTAGCTGGGCCTCCTGCCTCGGGGGGTCTCCAGGGTTACGCAGGGTGTCAGGCGGGTCCACAGGTGTCTGGAAGGAGACAGCTGAGAACCAGAGGTGGAGGGACATGCTGAGGGCATAGGTGTACACACGCGTGCACACACACTCACACGCAGGCTGTGCCCAGGACACAGTGTTTGATCCCACAGCCCTGTCCTTACCAAGGTTCCATGGTGCTGCAAGCATTGTGACCTCAGGGGTGAGCTCAGGGCTGGCTGGGGCGGGGCAGGGGGAGCCCAGAGATAGAGCTGCTCGGCCAGGCGCAAGGAGAGAGTGAGCAGTACCTCCAGACTGTGCCCCAATATGGATGCGCAGCATTCAGAAAAGCCACACAGCCACACCAGCACGAACAGGACCTCCTCAGCCAGGTCCCAGAGCTCCAGGTCAGCCCAGCGCCGGGCAGGGGCCCCCCGTAGGGCAGGGCAGCAAGGGGCGGGCCCCCAGGGCCTGGGCCCAGGACAGAGGGGTCCTGCTGCAGCATGCCGGCAGCTGCCTGGAGTGCAGGAGTTGGGGGTGGACTCCCATCTGGCAGCCCTCAGGGTGTTGGAGAGGAGGCTGGGGGGCAGCAGGGCGGGACGATGGGGTGCAGGGAGGGGGGCTCGAGTCCAGCATGGCCTTTGCCGTCACACCGCCTGGTGGCTGCTAATGCTTGTGGAGACCAGCGGTGTGAGATCAAGTGGATGGATGGACAGACAGTGGGCATGCTGTCCCTCTGCTGCCCGGAACCTCAACCTCGTCGAGAGGGTACAGCAGCCTGTTTCCTGAGAGACGTGAGGGATGTGCACAAAAGGAAGGTCCTCTGTGGCCTTCAGTCCGGGGGGTCCCCACACCCCAGGTGGGCGCAAGGACACTCCGTCTCCTGAGTCCAGCGGCAGGTAGAAGGCTGGCGGGTGGGCTCCCTCTCCGGGTCCCCAGCCCCCCCAGGCCCACAGTGTGCCGCGTGGGGACTGGGGCAGGTCGGCTCTCCAGGCTGTCCCTGGGGGGCTCCCGGACGGGGTCCTCACCTGTGCTTCCATGGTCATGTCTGTCCCCGAGGGAGCTGCCCGGCCCGCCTCGGAATGCAGCTCTGCTGTTCTGTGCCGTCACTTCTGCCTGCGTGCTCAGGACGGTCTCCCCTCTGCCACATCCCACCTCACGTCTAGGGCGAGAAACGCTCATCCTGCAGCTGTCTGCTAACTGCCTTCCTATTCTCCTGTCTTTCAAAATACACTCAATCCTGGTCACCACGGGACTGGGAGGCAGGTTTGGGGTGAGACACAGATCAAGGCCCCTCCAGGGTGCAGGAGGGGCCAGGCTCGGTGTGAAAAGCTGAGCCCTCCAGGAGCTGCACGAGAGTAGCTGGTTTTCTGAGAGGCCATAGGAAGGAGGGGGCTTCCCAGGTGGCCCTGGTGGGTAAAGACTCACCTGCCGATGGGGGAGACTTAAGAGATTCAGGTTCGATCCCTGGGTCAGGAAGATCTCTGGGGCGCGGCAACCCACTCCAGTATTCTTGCCTGTAGAATCCCATGGACAGAGGACCCTGGAGGGCTACTGTCCATAGAGTCACAGAGAGTCAGACACAACTAAGGGTGTGAGCACGCACGTAGGAAGGGGGGCCTACCAGGAGGGGCGGTGTGTACTGGGCCCCAGTGGTCACATCCCTGGGATGCAAGCTTTGGAGTCAGAGCCAGTCTGAATGGATGCTGTCCTGCAGAGGTTGGGTGTCTGGGACGGGTCGCTGAACCTCTGTGTCTCAGCACCTTGTGGGGTTGGTATGAGGACAGGGCAGACCGGATCAAGCTCCTGACACAAACCAGTCCTCATTGGCAGTGGTGGGGGCGCTGGTGAGGTGTGTGGTGGGCAAAGTATAGGCCGGGAAAATCCCCTGCTGACCACACAGTCACTGGTCCCCAGAGAGGCAGCTGGTGGGGAGGGGCAGAGGGTCCTCAGGTTGGACATGGCCAGGGAAGGGGAAGGCCCCCACACTCCAGGCAGGAAGGCCAGCTGGGAGGGGAGCTGAAGGTAGCAGCTCCAGGTGGACGGGAGGACGGTCCCACTGTCCAAGGCTGACCTTGGCTTCTCCCAGGAGCACGCCCTCAGCAGCATCCACTCACTCAGTCAGTCACTGAGTCTTCACCCAGGGCCTTCACTGGGACACCCAGAGACAGCCACCACATCCCCAGGGGAACTGGGAAGGAAAAGGCCCAGGGGTTGGTCAGTGGAGCCACTGGGGTTCCTGAGAGTTCAGGGGGAGCCAAGGAGGGCCATTAGTCATCAGGGAGCTGGGGGACACACCCCCTACCCTAGGATGTGCTGACCATGGCGAGCAGGCTGAAGGTGGCCCCCGCAAGGGGTCAAGGAGGACGGGGCGAGAGGTCACACACTCTGGGCAGACAGGAGAGCAGAGGCCCAAGGTCAGCCGGAAGGTCTCAGGCAGCTCATCTAGTGTGGAGGCTGTAGAGGTCAGACTGCAAAGGGCTGTCCCAGGGCTGGACCTTGAAGAGCCCGGCGGGGCTGATGGCTGCTCTGGACACGTCACTCCACTGTTCTTTCCACAAACATTTGCTGAGTCCCTGCCAGGAGTAACAGGCACAGTTCCAGGTGTTGGGGACACAGCTAGAAACAAGACATGAAGAGCCCTGTCTCCTGGCTTACATTCTGGTGGGAGAGACAGCTGATAAACAATAGACACGGTCCAGAGAATTATGCAGTGCTACAAGGTGGGAAGGGATGTGGGAGGAAATCAACAGGTTTAGGGAGTGGAGAGTGTGGGTCGAGGGTCAGATTTTAAAGACGTTCATCAAGAAAAATACAACTGAGCAAAGAAGTGAAGGGGGGCGGCGGTGAGGGGCTGAGCTGAGCAGAGCTCTGGAGGGATGATGCTCACCAAACTGGAACAGCCAGTGCAAAGTCCTGAGGTAGAAGTGTGCCCAGCGGGTTCAGGAGCAGCGGGAGCCCTCTGCACCTGGAGTGGGTGGAGTGAGCAAGAATAAGCCAGAGAAAGGGGCTTCCATGGTGGTCCAGAAGTTAAGACTCTGAGCTTCCACTGCAGGGGGCATGGGTTCCATCGCTGGTTGAGGAAATAAGATCTTGAATGCCCCAAGGATCCTGCGTGCCATGAGGCATGGCCAAAAAGTAAAAAAAAATAAATAAATATTTCAGAAAAAAGAAATAGTAGAAGGAAATGAGATGGGGGGATCATTTTTGTTCTTATTTCTTTTGTTTTTGGTTTATTTGGTTTTATTTTAGCTATGTTGTTGTTCAGTAGCTAAAGTATTTCTTTTTTTGTTTACATGCAGTAAAATTCACCCTTTTCAATGTCCAGTTCTACAAGTTTTTTCTTTTTAATTAATTTTTTTTCGGCCATACCACACAGCATGTGGGATCTTTGTTCCCTGACTAGGGATTGAACCTGTGCCCCCTGCAGTGGAAGCTCCAAGTCCCAACTGCTGGACAGCCAGGGAAGCCCCAGTTCCAGATTGGGACTCATACAGTGTATCCACTACCACACACAAGCTCTGAAACTGTTCCATCTCCCCCTGCAAATTCCCCGTGCCCCTTTTCGTAATCAATCCTCCAGCAACCCCGCTATCCCCAGAAACCACTGGTCTGTTTTCTGTCTGTATAGTTTTACCTTTTCAGAATGTCACAAAAATGGGACAAGGCAGCACGTAGCTTTGGGGGTCTGGTTCTTTTCACACAGCCTGATGCACTTAAGCCTCCTTCATGTGGTCTCCTTCATCAGTCACTCCTCTCGTTACTGCTGAGTAGTATTTCTATGGATGTAGCACAGTTTGTTGTGCATTCGCCAGTCGAAGGACATTTGGATTTTTTCTGTTTGTGGTTATTATAAAGCCACGGTAAACATCTGTGTACAGATTTTTGTGCGATGTTGTCATTTCACTTCGGTGAATGCCTAGGAGTAAAATATCTGAGTCGGATGGTAAATGTAGGTTTTACTTTCTAAGAAAGTACCAAACCACCCTCCACGATGGCTGTACCATTTTGCATTTCCGCGGGCAATGATGGAAACTCTAGTTACTCTGTCTCCTCACCAGCACTTGGTATTTTCTGGTTTTTCTTTTCTCCGTTCTAGGAGATGTGTATTGATATCCCACTGTGGTTTTAATTTGTTTCTCTCATGGGGAATGGTGTTGAGCAGTTTTTATGGGCTTATTTGCCATCTGCTTTTCTCCTTTAGTGGAATGTCATTTGAATCTTTTTACCTGTATTTTCTTAGGCTGTTTGTGTGTTGTTCGTAAGGTATTTGTATATTTCAGGCATAGTCTTTTATCAGGTATGTGATTTGCAAATTCTTCCTCCAAGTCCAAAGTTTATCTTTTCATTTGTTGTAGCTGTCTTTCAAAAAGCAGGAATTCTTAATTTTGGTGAACTTGTTCACCGATTTTTTATTCTATGGATTGTGCCTTTGTGTGACTGCTTCATGCAGCTCAGGGTCACAGAGGTTTACTCCTACATGTTCTTTGAGAAGTTTAAGAATTTTAGGTTTTACTCTAAGTCTGTGGTCAGTGTTGAGTTAATTTATGTTTGTAGTGAGATATAAATTGGGGTTTATTTTTTACATATGTTTATCCAGTTATTGCAGCACCATTCATTGAATAGACTATCCTTTCTTAATTGAACTACTTTTGCACCTTTACCAAAATACATGTGGGCCTTTTTCTAGACTCTATAGTTGGCTCCATTTGTTTCTATTTCTGTGCTTTCATCAATACTGCACTGCGTTGATTACTATAACTGTGTAACAAACCTTCAGATCAGTATCAGTACTCCAATTCTTCTCTCCAAATTGTTAGGCTATCTTTATTCCTTTACTTCTCCACATAAATTTTAGGAACAAGTTGTTGGCTACTACAAAAAAAAAAAAATGCTTCTTGGATTTTGATGAAAATTGCATTGAATATTTAGATAAATTTAGAAAAAATAGACAACAACATTGAGTCTTCCAATCTGTAAACATGGTGTGTTGCCCCATTTATTAAAAATCTTTATTTCTTTCAACAGTATTTTATATTTTACAGTGTATGGATCTTACAATTATTTGATACATTTATACCCAAATATCTCATGATTTTTAGTGCTATTGTTTATAGTACCTTTTTATTTTAATTCCCAGTTCGTTGCTGGTACATAGCAACATGACTGATTTTTATATGCTGACTTTATATTTGCCAATTTGCCGAATTCACTTTTTAGTTCTGGTAGGGTGTTTTTTAGATTCTTTGGAATTTTCTATTTAGATAATACCAGTCTCTCGGCCTCTACAGCACCTCTCCCTGTAAACACACGGGGCCATTCAGATACATACACCCAAGTCCTCTTTTCCCTTTCAGAACCTCCTCCCACATCTCTGAATTCACAAAGAACCAGGCCTACATGAAGGTGCCTCAGAAGTCTGCCCAGGGAGACAGACAGAGGCCCCCCACCACCATCCTGCTCTGCAAGTCACAGACCAGCCAGGCCGCCCTGATGCCCAAGGAGCACAGGACGTTCATCGAGGAAGCCTACAACAAAGGTGACCCCCGGCCCTGGGGCTTGGTTCCGGCAGACCCCATCAGTCCCTCCACCTGAGGAAGTCCTGGGGCTGAGGGCCAGAGCAGGCCCACCCTCCAGGACCCTGGGGTGTCAGAGGCATGGGGAAGAGGGTCAGAGCAGGCCCACCCTCCAGGACACTGAGGTGAGAAGAGGCATGGGGAAGGGGGTCAGAGCAGGCCCACCCTCCAGGACCCTGAGGTGACAAGAGGCGTGGGGAAGGGGGTCAGAGCAGGCCCACCCCCCAGTACCCTGAGGTGACAAGAGGCGTGGGGAAGGGGGTCAGAGCAGGCCCACCCTCCAGGACCCTGAGGTGACAAGAGGCGTGGGGAAGGGGGTCAGAGCAGGCCCACCCTCCAGGACCCTGAGGTGACAAGAGGCGTGGGGAAGGGGGTCAGAGCAGGCCCACCCTCCAGGACCCTGAGGTGTCAAGAGGCGTGGGGAAGGGGGTCAGAGCAGGCCCACCCTCCAGGACCCTGAGGTGACAAGAGGCGTGGGGAAGAGGGTCAGAGCAGGCCCACCCTCCAGGACACTGAGGTGAGAAGAGGCATGGGGAAGGGGGTCAGAGCAGGCCCACCCTCCAGGACCCTGAGGTGACAAGAGGCATGGGGAAGGGGGTCAGAGCAGGCCCACCCCCCAGTACCCTGAGGTGACAAGAGGCGTGGGGAAGGGGGTCAGAGCAGGCCCACCCTCCAGGACCCTGAGGTGACAAGAGGCGTGGGGAAGGGGGTCAGAGCAGGCCCACCCTCCAGGACCCTGAGGTGACAAGAGGCGTGGGGAAGGGGGTCAGAGCAGGCCCACCCTCCAGGACCCTGAGGTGTCAAGAGGCGTGGGGCCGAGGGTCAGAGCAGGCCCACCCTCCAGGACCTTAGAGTTTCAAGAGGCGTGGGGAGGAGGGTCAGAGTAGGCCCACCCTCCAGGACCTTAGGGTTTCAAGAGGCGTGGGGAAGGGGGTCAGAGCAGGCCCACCCTCCAGGACCCTGAGGTGTCAAGAGGCGTGGGGCCGAGGGCCAGAGCAGGCCCACCTTCTAGGACCCTGGGGTTTCAAGAGGCGTGGATTGTTTGCAGCTTTTATCAGGGCCTCCTGCCCATCCTGTTTGGCCTCTTCACACTTCCTAAGACACCATCGAAAGCCCAAAATGCCCTCTCTCAGCCCTTCCCTCCGCCCTCCTCCAACACCTTTCACACCCTAGAACCTCAGCTCACACCCGGCCCTCTCACTGGAATGCTTTTCCCCTGCCTTCGTCCTTGTAGGCAAAGCTAAAATGCCACCCTCTCTGTGAAGCCAGTCCTGACTACCTCTCCATCTTAGGATTTATCACCCCTCCCCTCTCTGTGCCCAGGGCCTTTTATACAACTTCCCCACAGAACTCAGGTCCGCTGATACTGGGTATGGCTCTCCTGGGCTGGAGACTCCTTCAGAACAGAGCCAGGCCCTGACTTCCCTTGGGGCCACACACACAGTCTTACAGTAAATGAACACCACTGAATGTTGGGTGACTGGATGGAGGATGAAGGGGTGAGGAAAGAACAGATGGAGGGATGGAGGGATGGATGCTTAATTTATCAACAGATAGGTGGGTGGATGGGTAGATGAATTTTTAAATGGGTGAATAGTGAGTAGATGGATGGATAGATGGATGGATTTAGGAATGGAAAGTTGGATGGACCAAAGGTGGATAGATGGATAAATTTATTAATGGATGGACTGATGAATGAGCATAAGGATAAGCAGGAAGGTGGGTGGGCCGGTGGGTTGCTGGATAGAAAGACATGGATAAATGTATGGGTGGATGGACAGATCGACGGACACATGGATGATAGATGTGTAAATGGATGGGTGAAAAGGAGAGTGAGCCAATGAATGGATCGAGTACTGCACGCGTGAACAAGAATGCATTCCCTGCTTGCTTTCTTGCTCCTGATCTCAAAAGGACGGCAGAGCGGTTAGGAGCCCCAGGATTTCCCAGTGTGTTCAGTTCCCCAGCCCTTCCTGTCAGATCGCGGCTTCCGTTCCCAGTCCCACCCTTCCCCGCCCACCCAGCGCTGCTGGCATGCCGTGGCCTTCCCACGGCGCACCCACGCGCGTCTTCTGCCTCAGCCATCTGCTTCAAGCTGCTCCGGGACCTCAGTAGTTCAGACTCCGTCCACCTGAGGTACACCATCAAGAAAATCAAGAACATATCTCACGGGGCCCCCAACCTGGTGCTGGAAACCATCAGCGACTACTTTGTAAACAACCAGCAGGTGGGAGCTGTTCGGGCTCTTCAGGGCGGGCGTGGGGAGGGGAGGGGAGGGCTAGACCCAAAACAGGTTCAGACCTTGGTTCCTCCGGACAGCAGAGCTGTGATTTGGGGCAAGTCAGTCTCCCCATGCGTCCAGCGAGCCAGCAGGGGGTGGGTGGAAAGTAGACCAACATGTGTGGACCATCCTCTGAACAGTCTCTCAATGAACTGTCGTGATTCCCAGAGATGAGAACACTGAGACTGAGAGGGGGGAAGTGATTTGCCTAAAGTCACAGTGGAGGGATGGTTGGGTGGATGATTAGGGGAAAGCTCTATCTGGATTTTTTTAATGAATGGATGGATAAAAGAATGAATGGATAAATTGGTAGAATGCTCTTTAGACCCCCTTGCAGTTCCCTGAGGATGGGGACAAGTGTTTATTCATCTGTCTCTGCAGAACCTAGCTCAGGGCTGTTGACAAAGGTGTTGCTACGCGGATGGCCAAATGCACTCACTATGCTATCTCCTCGCTGGCCTCCTTACGCACCCCGCCACTGCTGCTCCCATGGCTACTCCCCACTTAATCAGATCCAACTCGTCTCTAAGCCTGTGTCCACCCTGCCGCCCACAGATCTCCACCCGGCACAAGTTCCGGCTCTTCCACGTCCTAGAGGCGGTCATTGGAGCCAGTGAGTCCCTGGAGGAGACCTGGGAGAAGTCATTCATGCAGCTGGCCCTGGAGAACATGACCAAGTCCACAGTGAGTCTCCCCCCCCAACCCCCAGCAAACAGGCCATTCCACAAAGGCTTCTGGGGTGCAGGCAGCTGCCCCAGGGACCCAAAGAATGCTGGAAATGCCCAGTCTTGTGGCTGACCAAGAGATTCTACCCATTTTCTCATTTTCTTACCACTAGCCCCTTCAGAGGGACAACATCATGCACCCATTTTACAGCAGAGAAAGGTGAGGCTCAGAGAGTTCTTGACTGGTCTGTGCATCCCACCCATTCCCCAGGCAGTAACTCAGCCCTTGGCTGCCTGCCTCTGGGTCCCTGCCTATTGAAGACCAGAGGTTTGGACCTGGACCGCACATCCCCCAGCAGGTGGGGGCAGGTGCTTCTCTGGGTGCACAAGCTGGTCCAGGACTCACAGGGAGAGCAGGTGCCTCCTGGCGCCTCCATCTGCATGACGCCCAGCACGTGCCTGGCTCTGGGTCTGTCTTAGCCTCTGTGATAGGCGGTCCTGCATCCTTGCAGTCCAGCTGCTTGGGTCCTTTGCTTCTGGAAGATGCTTCCCTGATTCCCCAGGACATCGTCCCCTGTGTTTCTCTGTACTAGGCTTCAGGAACTCTCAGACCCAGAGCTCTCCAGAGTTCCTCATACTCTCATCCCACCTCTTTTTGTAAGGCATAGTTTGGGCGAGGCAGAAAAGGAAAGACGACCTCAACAGAAGTGGGTTACCTTTATTCAGGCAAGGAGGGGCGACAGTTGGCCTAATGACAGGCTGAGCGCCGAAAGGGATCAGGGAAGCTTCATACTTATAGGGAGGTTTGTGGAAGCGATAAGGGAAACGTCAATCAGGCGGGATATTTTGAGTATTCTTTTGTTGAGATGACATTTGTAGTTGGGCAGGGGGTGATAAGTCTTCTGGGCGGGTGTAGGGGCTGGTAGGTTTCCGGACATGGGGTGATAAGTCCCAGATAGATGCAACTGGCCTGGAGCATCAGGGTGGAACTAAAGTTATGCTTTGATTTCTCCGATTCAGCAAGGGGCCTTTGAGACTGTTGTTCTCTTTTCTAGGCCCAAAAGACCCCTTCACTTTTTCCACCTCACTGTCCTTCATTCTCCTTTCTGAGCAGCCATCATCTTCCAAATCTTTGACTGCATTTTCTATGCATATCCATGAGCCTTTAACTTTCAAGACATCTTGGTCTTTGTCCTCAGAATGTTCCCGTTTCATCCTGTTAATAGCTTCACAGATGCAGTGTTTTCCCTTATCTCTCAGGATATTAAAGGAACTGTTTTGCTTCAAGCTTTATCTCTCTGCTTGGCCTCTATTTCCTCCGAGTAGCTTTTCTTTGGGTTTCATCGGGTTTGTGGTTTTGGCCATGGTTTTGGTCCCTCCCACATCTGTGGCCTTCTCTGTGTGGCCATCTGCATGTGCTTACAAGCTGCTAGGATGCTCTGGGCACACAGGTGGGTGATGAGATTGGGGGTCCACAGCAGAGTTACGAGGTGAGCCCTCTACTGTCCTCTGTGTGTCCCCGTCCCCGTATCAGCACCTCAGTGTCGTTCCTCTCGGGCCATCCAGATCTCCCAGGGAAGACCTGATCTGGGGCTCAGCCCCGCGCAGCAGAGTGGAGAACCTGACCCAGGAAGTGCCTGTCCCCGGCATTCGCGGGCCTGGCCTCCCCACCCAGAGACCCTCAGCCTGGCCTCTCCAGAGACCCTGTGGGTGTGCAGACTGGGGAAGGGATCTGGGCGCTTGACTTCACACCCATCTGCCCTCTCCCCGGCCCCCCTAGCTGTAAGCATCTGGGAGATGCACCCCCCAGGATTCCTACCAGACTACGTGTGGTGTCAGTGGGGGCAAGTTCTCAGCTTGCCTCACTGCCTGCTTAGCGCTCAGCCCAGTTACCTCACCCAGAGGGGTGGCTATCGCCCTTGGTAAAAACCTCCTAAACGTAGAGTACTTGAGGTCTTTTCCTGAAAGAGCAAAATCAGATTCAACCCATCATCTTAACAAGAAGCCCTCATAGTCACCCTTTGAACAAATCATAAATGATATAACGATTTCACATGATGCCCAGACAGCACTGAGAAAAGCCCTGAGTGTGGCAACACAGCGCTGGGCGGTCTGAGGCTGCCCCTCGAGCAGAGCGTGGTGGGCCTGGCTGGGGTGCAGGGAGGGCAGGGGGCTGGCCAGCTGGGCCTCTGCCTCTGGGACGCTGACACCTCAGGCCCGAGATCTCGGGGCAGAAGCAGAGACTGTGCTTCTGAATTCCTGGTGGTTAAGACTCCAAGGCTGTGATGTTGTCCTAAGCTCCCAGGAGTTCCAGAAAGAGGTGACATCAAGTAGAGCCTTCAGGACGTGTGTCCAGAGTGTAGGCGTTGGAGCAAGCTTTCAAAATGGACTAGCATTTGAACAGACAGGGCGAGTGGGCACTGTATTCCAGGCGGGAGACAGCATCTGTGCAAAGGCTCCACAGCAGGGATAATGACGATGGGCTTCTGGACCAGGAAGAGGCCCAGGGATGTGGATATTCACATGTGATCCTGAGCCCTGGGGATGAGCCTCACCATCACCTGCCCACTCTGCGTGTCAGGCTCCCTCGGCCTCAGTTTTCCATCCAAAACCTGGGTTGACAGTAGCTGTCTTGCCCACCAAACCAGACCCCGTGTGTGAGATGTCAAGGCTCCATCTGAGCACCCACTCTTCCTCTCCGCCCCCCGCCCAGGAGCTGGAGGAGGCCTACCAGGACGCGGCCAGCAACGTGCTGGTGGCCATCTGCAGGCACTCGTGGCAGGCGGTGGCCCAGCATCTGGAGACCGAGGTCCTGTCGGGCGTCTTTCCGCACCGCAGTCTCTTCTACGTGATGGGCATCATGACCTCGGATGGTATGTCCTGCCCTCGGGGCCTGGGCCTGGCCACCCTCTGTCCGCAGGCTAGCAGGGGGCGGCGGGGCAGGCCATGAAGAGAGCAGGAGGGGCCGCAGGGCTGCTGACCCGCGGGACACCCTCGGGACCGAGATCAGCTGCACAACAGGGAAGCCAGCCAGACGGCCGCAGGCTGCGGCCCGGACACCCCCACGGCCCGTCTGCGCCGCCCGTCCCGACGAGGCCGCGCTCCTGTCCTCGGCGTTTCAGCCACAGGCCTGGACACAGCCCAGGCGGAGCGCAGGGGTTCCAGGAGGGAGGCCTGCTCTGCCGCGTGCTCCGCGGTCCTCTCCGCGGGTTCCCGGCAGACAGACAGACCGAGCTCCCAGACTGTGCGACAGGCCTGGGCACCCAGCCGCATGCCGCAGCCCCGGGGGCTCCATGTTCCTGTGCCGCCTCCGCGGCTGCTGCCTCTGAGCCACTGGAAGGGCCACCTTGGATAGTGGGGGGGGGGTCTCTGAGGACCCCCAGGGAGGACTCACGGGGGGAGGTCTTACCAGGATGAGGCTCAGCTAACACTCTTTGAGTTCCTGTCGTGTGCCCGCTCTGCCATCAGGAGCTCACAGCCTCGCCAGGGAGGCACACTCCACCTCCCATCCGTCACTCATTCATTCATTCACAAGCATGAGCTGAACTCACTGCTGTCTGCCCCGGTGGCCATCAGGGAGGACTTCCCAGAGGAGGCAGCCAACTCTGAGCCATGCCTTGCGGGATGAGTAGGGGTTTGAGCAGGAAATGGTGTGAGTACACCTCGGGGCCTTAGGGAGGAGCTAGTCAACAGCCTCAGCTGGGGGGTTGAAGTGAGGGGGGAAAATGGGTGTGGCGGATCTGCTGTCTCCAGGGCCACCCAGAGGGGAGGCCTCAGAGGCTGTGCTTGGGAATAAGGCTGGGAGGAGGCAGGCCTCAGCTTGGCTCGGCTGTGCACCCCTCCCCTGCAGCTGACAGGCTGGGTGGAGGTCCCTCTGTGCCTCGGGTCACCTCTGAGACCCCCCCAGAGCAATCCCCGAAGTGGCCCCTCTTTCTGAGGTTGGGTTTCCAAAGCTCCATAAAGGCTTTCCAGCCCCAGTGTGCCCCTCTGGGCCTTGTTTTCCCACCATTGAGGAGACCCAAGCACATCCCAAGGGACCTTGCCCAGAGGGAACCCTCTATTCCACTGTGGGTGAGCCTGAGGCCCAGAGAGGGAACTTGACCCACCTGAGGTCACACAGCAGGGATGGCAGGACCACGACACCAGCCCAGTGCTCTGGAGCCCCAAGCCCAGCTCACCATCCTCCAAGCTCGCCTCCCCCAGGGAGCCGGACAATCCCAGGACAACGCAGTCCTGACTCAGTCATGTCCAAGGGATGGGGGAGATGGAGCCCAAGACCCAGCCCCGGCCGTGGACATAGGACCTGGCCTCCAGTGACCGCCACCTCTGCTCTCTCCCTCAGAGAATCTCTTCAAGGAGGGAGAGAAGGCTGGCTGGGAAGAGCAGCTGGCCAAGGTAGGGAGGGAGCCCAGACACGGGGGCCCTCTGTGGGGCTGATGGGGGCGAGGGTGGGCACGCACTCAGCCCTGGGGGGACGGAGGAGGCTCAGGACGGGAGGCGGAGGGCGGGCAAGGCTGGTACCGAGGCGCTGCAGGGCCCCTGGGAGTGAGGATGTGAACTGTGGTCTCTAGACACCTGGCACAGAGCAAGTGTGCAACACACACAAGGCCCTTCCTGCCCACCCTGGGGTCTAGGTCCGTGACTAAGGGGCCCAGAGAGGACGCGGAGGCCAGATGGGAGAGCAGAGGGGCAAGGAGGAGGGCGGTGGGGACTGAAGTCGTCACAGCGAGGACGGGTGTCACGCTGCTCCGGCTCCAACCACACATCACGTGGCCAGGAGAAGGGACGCTGGGCCCTGGCAGGCCTGGATTCAAGTCCAGGTTCAACCAACCACAGTTGTGTGTCCTGGGTGACCTACTTTGCCTCTCTGTACCTTATTTCCTCCTCTGTCAAATGGGGGTGAAGGTACCAACCTCCAATGCTTGCTGCGAAATGATAGGAAATAATCTACACGGTGTCTGGCATTCTGCGTGACAGATAGGAAGCCCTCACTCACTTCATTAGTTATTATTATCATATAGTAGCAGCAGAATAGTTGTAATTAAATAGCATTTAGTGGAAATAACACTGCCAGCAGCAGCAATACAGGTAATTAATAGAAAAATAAGACAGAAAATCACTAAGGACATAGAAGACTTGAACAACATAATTAACCGAATTGATCTAATTGACATTCTTTTCAAATGTAAATGGAACATTCACCAAGACAGATCATTTGCTGGGCTATATATCAGGTTTCAATAAATTTAAAAGGACTGAAATCAAACAGAATACATTCTCTGCCCAGAACATCAATTAGAGATCAATACCAAATACATCTGGACAAATTCCAAATGTTTGGAAATTAGACAACACTCTTTTAAATAACCCACAAGTCATAGAAGAAATCACAAGGAAAATTAGAAAATATTTTGAAATGAATATTAAAGCACAATATGAAAATTTGAAAAATTTGTGGGGCTCAACAAAAAACAATGCTTAGAAGAAATTTATATTTGTAATGCCCATATTAGAAAAGAAAAAAGATAAAATCTATTATCTAAACTCCATTTAAAGGAGCCATCCCCAAAGTGCAAATTAAGCCCAAAGTAGAGGAAAGAAAATAATAAAAAGTAGAGGAAAAATCAAATTTTTTTAAATGGACAAACAATAGAGAGTGAATAACACCAGAAGTAGGTTTTTCAAATATATTAATAAAATGATAAGCTCTTTGATAAGCTGATCAAGAAAATAAAAAATATTCATTATCAGTAAAGATGGAGTATCACTGAAAAACTTTAAACATGGAAGGGTAATAAAATATGATTCCAATAAATTAGGCAATTTAGATTGAATAAACAAATTCCCTAGAAAACACAAACCACAAAACTGACAAGAGAAGAAACAGAGGACCTGAGTAGCCCTGGATAAAAGAAATTGGAGTCATATTTTATAAACCTTCCCACAGGCTTCGCTGGTTAATTCCATCACAAATTAAAGTGTTAGTCGCTCAGTCATGTCTGACTCTGAGACCCTTTGGACTGTAGCCCGCCAGGCTCCTCTGTCCATGGGATTCTCCAGGCAAGAATACTGAAGTGGGTTGCCATGCCCTTCTCCAGAGCATCTTCCCAACCCAGGGATTCAACCTGGGTCTCCTGCTTTGCCGACAGATTCTCTATCATCTGAGCCACCAGGGAAGCCCGTCACAAGTTAATGCAGAAATATTACCCATTCTGTCCAAATTCTCTCAGAAAATAGAGGAAGAAGGAACAGTCTTGAAACCATCTTATGAGGCCAGCACAACTCCAACACCAAAGCCAGAAGAAGACATTACAAGAAAGCTATAAACCAATATCTTTTGTGAAGATGAACTCAAAAATATTTAGCAAAAGATTAGCAAGAAAAATCTGCCTTTTTGTTCACCTACCTGGAATCTCTCACATCCCAGCCCTTTGGAGTTTTTACAGAGACCTTGTTGATAGGTGTGATTCACGAAACCGCTGGCGGCTGATAATTAAAGTCCACCTCTCGCCCTCTCGCCTCTCTGAAGGTTGAGAGGTGGGTCAGAGTTCCAACTGTCAATCCAGGATTGGTTCTCCTGGCAACTCGCCCTCATCCTGGGTGGAGAGCCAGGGGCTCTCCAGAAGTGGAGCCAGGCTTCTTGTGAACAACAAAAGACACCTTTACTGCTCTCCTCACTTAGGAAAGGGTTTCAGAAGCTCTGTGCCGGAAGATGAAGACCACGTGTATATTTTTAGTAGAAGTCGCAGCATCACATTGAGGAAGGCTCTTCACAAAGCAGGAGTAGGAGGAAACCAGCATCTATGGAAACACTGCCACTCACTTACCTTATGATGAATGAATGACACCTTCCCACTAAGATCAGAATAAGGCAAAGAGGTCCACAGTCTCCACTTCTGGTCAACAGTGCACTGAAGTCCTAACCAGGGCCTAAGGTAAGAGACAGGTGAAAACAGATATACGGACTGCAATGGAAAATGAAAAACTGTCTTTCTTTGCAGACAACATAATTGCATACACAGGAAATCTCACAGTTTTTTAAATTCTGGAACTATTAATTACTAATAATTGAATTTAGCAAGATCTCAGGGTATAGAATCAATATGCAAATGTCAACTGAATTTCTGTGTACTAATAATAAACAATTGGAAAATAAACTTCTAAAAAACTATGATGCAGTCACATTAAAAACATGAAAGACTCAGATAAATTTAACAGAATATGGGCAAGATCTTTACAAAACACTGCAAAAAGAAATTAAATAAAACCGAAATAAACGCAGATAAATGATCATGGATAACGAGAGTTGATAATGTTAAGATGTCAATTCTAAAAATTGATTTGTGTATTGCCACTGTGATGCCAACCAACTTCATTACAAAAAAAGGAACTTTAATGCCTGCCTCTAACCATTCACAAAAGTTAATTTGAGATGGGCCCACAGCCTAAATATTAAAAACATGAAAAACTTCTTGAGGAAAACACTGGAGACAATCTTGCCTTTATCTTGAGGCAGGTAAATATTTCTTGGAACCCAAACACCATACATCATAAAAAAAATTTTTAATGGATAAATTGGATTCCATCTGAATTAAAGCTTCTGCTCATCCAACAATACTATGAGGAAAGTGAAAAAAGGGAAATCAGAGACACGAGAAAATATTCACAAGACATATCTCTGGCAAGGGATTGTATCCAGAATAAGTGAAGAACTCTTCCAAAATCAGGGAGAAGAGAGAAACAGCCCAATTGCAAAAGTGAACAGAAGAGGTAAGTAGGCATGTCACAGAGGAAGGCAGATGAATGACCAAAAGCCAAAGACACAACGGTCAGCATCTTGAGTCCTCAGGGAAATGTCAGTTAACATCCGAGAGCAGCCTCCACCCACCCACGGACAGAGCTCAAAGGAGAAAGAAAGGCTCGGCCAAATGCTGGTGGTGAAGTGCCCGCTGCGGGTGGGATGGGGAAACCTGCTTGGAAAACTGACATTTTCTTATACAGTTAGGACCCGGCAGTTCCACTTTTAGGTACTAACCCCAGAGGCATGAAACACTCGTACACAAAATTACACACAGAAGCATGTTCCCAGCAGCCTCATTCGTAAGAGCCTCAGACTAGAAACAACCTGTACTGGGCAGACTCATCCCCTCCCAAAGATCTGAAATCAATTACTTGCTCACCCACCTGAGGAAACTGCAGAGAGGAGAGCGAGTTACACCGAAGCTGAGCAGCAGAAATGAAATAATAAAAATCAGAGGAGTCAACTGGAACGAGTGTGCAACAGCACGGTGAATCTCAAACACACACTGAGGGCAAAAACAGCAGACACAGGGCTTCCGCGGCGGATCCGGTGGTTAAGAATCACTTTGCAATGCAAGGTACATTGGTTTGATCCCTGGTCCAGGAAGATTCCACATGCCCAGGAGCAACTAATCCCAAGTGCCACAAATACTGAGACTCCTCTCTGGAGCCAGCGAGCCATAGCTACGGAATGAAGCCCGTGCTTCTAGAGCCCGAGCCCCACAAGCAGAGAAGCCACTGCGGTGAGAAGCCCGTGAGCCACAGTTAAGAGGAGCCCTCAGCTAGAGAAAGCCCACTCGCAGCAGTGAAGACCACAGCCAAAGAATGAATCAACACGTCTCTTTAAGAAATACCAGACACAGCAAAGCACACACCGCACGATTCCAGTTGTACAAAATTCTAGAAGAATTTTAACCTTATGGCAGGCAAACTAAATCAAACTGGTCTTGTGGGGATGGAGGTTAACTAGGAGTGAGCATGAGAGAGCTTTCTGGGGCAGTCAGAAATGGTCCAGATCTTGACGGGATAAGACATTACTTTGCCAACAGAGGTCCATCTGGTCAAAGCTATGGTTTTTCCAGTACTCACGTATGGATGTGAGAGTTGGACTATAAAGAAAGCTGAGCGCTGAAGAATTGATGCGTTTGAACTGTGGTGTTGGGGAAGACTCCTGAGAGTCCCTTGGACTGCAAGGAGAACCAACCAGTCAATCCTAAAGGAGATCAGTCCTGAATATTCATGGGAAGGACTGATGCTGAAGCTGAAACTCCAATATTGTGGCCACCTGATGCAGAGAATTGACTCATTGGAAAGGACCCTGAAGCTGGGAAAGATTAAAGGCAGGAGGAGAAGGGGACAACAGAAGATGAGATGCTTGGATGGCATCACTGACTCAATGGACATGAGTTTGAGTAAACTCCGGGAGTTGGTAATGGACAGGGAAGCCTGACTAGCTGCAGTCCACGGGGTCAAAAAGAGTCAGACGTGACTGAGCGACTGAACTGAAACAATCATACGTTTGTCAAAATTCATTGCACTACACACTGACATGTGTCTCCCTGTAAGTTAAACAGACCTCAATATTAAAATATTTAAAGCTTTAAAGAAAATTTTGGAAACAGATGTGTTTCAAATTTCAAAATATTTCAGGTTTTTTAAAAGAAATATGGAACCACCTTACATATTCTGTAAACATTCTTAGCAAGGTCTAGGACTGATGCAGAATCAGATAGATGACTACCTCTGCTACAGAAACATGCAGAATTCACACTAATTCCCACAAATAGTGTCGCAGCAGTTTGGGCTCCGCTTTGGCCACCAAATGCTGGTACATGCTGCCATGAAAAAGACACCGAAGGTTTTGGGGGAGGGAACAGAAGCCCCTGGTGCTTCTGGAGAAATTAGGAGCTTCCAGGAGGCTGGGGTTCCCTGGGCATTCGGCAGACACCTGTCCTGTGGGCGTGTGGGAGAGCCACCCAGGTTCTGCTGCACCCCAGCAAATGCACCAGGTGTGGGGCACAGCCGGGGAAGGCAGGCTCCTCTGGATTCTGCCCTGGTGTGCGTGCATGCTAAATCGCTTCAGTTGTGTATCTGACTCTCTGCGACCCTATGGACTATAGCCCACCAGCTTCCTCTGTCCATGGGATTCTCCAGGCAAGAAGGTGTAGGTTGCCATGCCCTTCTCCAGGGGATCTTCCTGACCCAGGGATCAAACCCGCATCTCATTGCTTCCTGCGTTGGCAGGCTGGTTCTTTACCACCAGCACCACCTGGGAAGCCCTGGAGGAGTGGAGATGGCCAATGTGCAGTGAAAGCATTAGTCACTCAGTCGTGTCCCACTCTTTGCGACCCCATGACCTCTAGCTTGCCGGGCTCCTCTGTCCATAGGAATTTCCAGGCAAGAGTACTGGAGTGGGTAGTCATCCCCTTCTCCAGGGGATCTTCCCAACCCAGGGATCAAACCCAGGTCTGCTGCATTGTAGGCAGATTCTTTACCATCTGTGCCACCAGGGAAGCCTTAGCCTAGAGCAGTTTCCATTTCCAGGTCCAAGAGTGCATCACCAAAGGGGGTGTAGACAGTCCTGCCCGCAGGCGGTGCTCTGGGCAGGTCTTCTGTCCCAAAAGGCTGTGGGATGGATGGCCCTGCTAGTGCTCCTTTAGGGTAGATCCCCAGAAAAGGAATTAATTGGGGAAATGGATGTATATAAACTATAAATTTAAGTTTACATTGCCCAAACCTGCACTTTAATGTGATCCAATCACCTCCAAAATGGTGCTGTTACTATTTCTCAATCTTGGCCAAAATGATACATCATCTTAATTTCCATTTCTTAAATATTAGTAAGGTTGAATTTATATATCTCCATTTTTAAGTGGATTGTCATCTTTTTCTTATTGGTTTATAAAGTGCTCTTTATCAATGATATTAACTCTTGGCAACAGATCACAGAAAGAAAAAAAAAAAACTACTGTGTCTTTCAACTTAATTTATGGTGATTTGGCTAAACAAACTTCTTGAAATGCTTATCTTCACATTTACCAATCTTTTCTTCTTTTAAGGTATTTGGGTTGGGAGCATAATTAGGAGTCTCTCCACCAGAAAGAATCTTAGGATCAAAATCTTAGACGACTTGTATTGTGGAAACCAGGAACACTAAAAATAGAGAGGCTGTGTATTTATCATCATAAAATGATGCAGAGTTAGGGCTTTTAGGACTTTATGTTTAGAAGGGACTTCTCATTCATTTATTTGATCGTTGGTTCATTTATTCCTTCATTCAAAAATACTAACAGAGTGTCAGCTACTTGTCGGGCACTGTTTTAGGTGCTGGGGAGACAGCCATGGGCAAACAAGACCAACCTTGCCCCCCCAGGCACCCACACTGTGGTGCAGCCACCTTGAGGGGACGCGCCACTGGGCCTCTATGACAGCCGGGCCTCGGCCCAGCCCTGGGGACATAGTCAGGCTCCTGGTTTCCAGCCCCTCCTGGAGAACTTCAGGGAGGGACACCCTGAAGAATGAGTCTCGTCCCCAAGGGCAAGCGAACAAGTCAGAGAGCGGGCCTGGAGCCTCAGGAGAGGGGAGTGGGGAGGAGGACAGCAGTCAAGACCCCAAGCGGCTGGGGGCGGGCCAGGCTGGGGGAGACTCAGACAGAGACCCTCTGCCCGCCCACCCCTGTCTGCTCACAGATGGCCAGCAAGTCGGTACCGTTTCTGAACAGAGAAGCGTGGTCCAAGGAGCTGCTGGGGGCACTCACCAGGCCTGACCAGACACAGCAGGAACAGCCCCAGGAGAAGGTGGGCCACCCGCATCCCTGGTGCCCACCGCACAGGCCCAGAGCTCTGTCCACGGGACCCACACCCAGAGCAAGCCCCAGGCCCCCAAAAGAAACAGAGGGCGCGGGCCAGGCCGCAGGACTTGCAGCCACACCCTTGACGCTTCACCACCAGGCCAGGGATTGCTGGTCACAAAGCAGAGGGGCGAGGGGGCCTGCAGGGGAGGTGGCAGGCCGCCCGGTGGGCAGGGGCGCAGAGAGGTGGTTCAGGCTCAAGACAGGAAGCTGACCCTCCCCAGGCCTTCCTGTTCATCTACTATGGGCTGATGCTCCAAGCCTCAGAAAACGGCACCACGGTCAGGACACACCTGAAAACCCTGCTGGAAACGTCCCACCAGTGGTCCAAGCAGAGGGAGGTAAGGCTGCAAGGCCACTCACTGCCAACTGCCTGACCCTGACCACAGGATTGGCCTGAGCCTGGTCACACTCCGACCCCTGACCTGAGCCCTGACCCCGGTCACACTCTGAGCCCCGACCCCGGTCACACTCTGACCCCTGACCCTGGTCACATACTGACCCCTGACCCCGGTCACACTCTGAGCCCTGACCCCGGTCACACTCTGAGCCCTGACCCCGGTCACACTCTGAGCCCTGACCCTGGTCACATACTGACCCCTGACCCCGGTCACATACTGACCTCTGACCCTGGTCACACTCCGACCCCTGGCCCCAGTCACACTCCGACCCCTGGCCCTGGTCACACTCTGAGCCCAGACCCCGGTCACGCTATGAGCCCTGACCCTGGTCACATACTGACCCCTGACCCCGGTCACACTCTGAGCCCTGACCCCGGTCACATACTGACCCCTGACCCCAGTCACACTCCGAGCCCTGACCCCGGTCACGCTCCGACCCCTGGCCCCGGTCACGCTCCGGGCCCTGACCCCGGTCCCGCTCTGGGCTCTGACCCTGGTCACACTCTGAGCCCTGACCCCGGTCACACTCCGACCCCTGACCGTGGTCACATACTGAGCCCTGACCCTGGTCCTACTCTGACCCCTGACCCTGGTCCCACTCCAAGCCCATCACAGCTGTGTCCTCTTCCTTGTCTCCTGGACCCTCCTTCCCTGCTCTGGTGCGGGGCTGCTGAGACCTGGAGATGGGGAGGCAGCGGTAGCAGGACTCCACAGTGTCACCTCTCCCCCTACCCCACCCTCGCCTCCAGCCCCCATAAAGAGACTCCCCCACAAGGCTGGGCTCAGACGTGTGTGTCCTCCCAGGCTAGTGGGAGGCAGGTGCTCTGTGCCCTCGGACAAGCCCCCAGCCCACGTCAGTGACCCCGGCCCCCGCCCCCACAGGGCATCGCGCTCACCGTGGGGCTGGCTGCCGCCCACCACCTGGACCACGTCTGGGCTGTCCTGAAGCAGTTTGGCCGCAGCACGCCCGTCAAGTGGAGCCTCAACAGCTTCTCCCACAAGGTGCTGGCTCTCCAGCAGCCGGAGGCCTGTGCTGCAGACAGGGATGCTTGGCCTCTGTGGGGTGGGGGCTCCTGGGGCCGATTACGGGGAAAGGCTGTGGGCCGCGCCCCCAGCCTCTGGCCCACCTCTGCAACAGCGCGCGTGGCCCCCGCGCCACAATTTACCCCTCCTCGATGGTGCTCCCTCTTTCCCACTGGGCTGCAGGGAGCCCAGCTGTGAGACCAACACAGCAGGGGCTCCAGGGACAGCTCCCGCGTGGCTGCCTTCCTGCCACGTGGTGGTTGGTGGCTCTTTGATCCTGGGCCTCGTCCAAAGCAGGAGACCAGGGCCCAAGGCCAGCCCCGGGGAGCTCCCGAGGGGGAAGCAGTGGCAGTGACCCCAGGAGGCGAGCCAGGATAGTACAGAGGTGGGTGAGTGAGAACCAGGACCATGGCCAAGGTCCAGCCTCCTCGCAGTGCCGCACCCGGCAGCTGGTAGAGCAGCGGCTGGGACCCGAGGCTCAGACCCCCACAGAGGGTCTGGTCACTGACAGGCTGCAGGATCATCGTGTCCTCAGGGGACATCAAGGGCCCCACTCTCTGGGTCTCGCCTGGAGCCAACGCGCCGGGTGCCCCATCACTGTCTCTCTAGGTCCAGACACGCCCCTCCCAGGCTCCCAGAGCCTGAGGTGGGACAGACGGGGGCCAGGCCACCCCAAGGCCAGAAGGGTGGGGGGCTTAGACTCCAGCCCATTCTTGCAGAGACAAGGACCCCTGGGTTCACCTCCAAGTGACCCCACGAGACCCAGCCCTCCACCCTAGGGAGACAGCCCCATCTCCCCATTTTCCTTGTGAGATAAACTGAGGTCTTCCCTGCCTCCAGGACCCTGCTAGGGCCTGGGGTACCTCCCGTCACCACACCCCAGGGGAAGGCTCAGCAGGGCCCCATGCACCTGACCCACCCCACCCCCACCCCACTGTGCCCAGAACTCGGAGGACCTGCGGTGGAAGTGGGCCAGCAGCACCATCCTCCTCGCTTACGGCCAGATGGCGGACAAGGCCAAGGCCCACATCCTCCCGTGGGTGGACAACATCCTATCCAGCATGGTCTTCTTTTTCCATTACAGCTACTGGGTACGACTCCCGGCCCCTCCCAGAACCCACCAGAGCAGGGGCAGGACTAGACCCCCCCAGGGACCTGGAGCCCACCAGAGTGGAGTCAGGATTAGACCCCCCAGGGCCCCAGAGACCACCAGAGTAGGGGCAGGACTCTAGACCTCCCAGGGCCCCAGAGCCCACCAGAGCAGGGTCAGAATTAGACCCCCCAGTGCCTGGAAGCCCACCAGAGCGGGGGCAGGATTAGAACTCCCAGGGCCCCGGAGCCCACCTCTCCACCCCACCCCAATTGGCCTGGCCTCCTCCTCATCCTTCCCACCTAATGCTTCATGGGTTTTCATAGGACCCCAGCCCTCTGCCTTCCCCCTGAAAGCAAGCCCTGGGTTCTCACTCAGGAGAACTGGATGCCCCGTGATGACAGTCCCCTGACCCTGCACCCTGGGAACTGTGAGGGGCCAGGCAGCCCCTTGAGGCCACTGCACACTTGATCCTTGGGCCTGGGGTAGCCACATATCACAAGAATCTGGACACCGGGCTTCTTACAGGCACCTCCTGATGCTTAAGCATCATCAACTATTCACACTGTTAAAATCACATGGGTCCTCCCATCCTGGGGCCTATGCAGCCCCAGTTGGAGATCTCTGCTGCCATGCGTGACAGTGACCCTCCTGCTCTCCCACCCCTCTGGTGCTCCCACTCCCCGACCCATCCCCTTGCTCCGCTGTCTGACCCCAGGACGAGACCCTGAAGCAGAGCTTCCTCACGGCCATACTCATGCTGGTAGGGGCCATCAGCCGCAACGAGGGCGCCCAAAGCTATGAGTTCTCGCAGGTGTCCGAGCTCCTCGAGTGTCTGATGGTGAGTGCAAGGTCCTGGGGCAGGGGAAGGGCTCCCCAGGGATGGACCAGGCACTTCCCTCAAACAGCAGCACCCATGAGAGGCACCAGTGGAAGAGATGGGCCAGCTGGACTTCTAGAGCATAGACAAGCCCCTCACAGGCTTTCACACCTGGAAGCACATCCACGGCCCTCACGTGACTCGCTCCCTACAGTGACCCTGAGCTGGCCAAGGACATCCACCACACAGCTGATGTGGCTGAGACCCGGGAAAGCCAGCACCATCCATTCTGCCAACACTGACCTAGCTTGCACCACTAGTTACTAGGGGTTTGGGCCTTGCAGAACCTGTGGGATAGTGGAGGAAACACAGGAAACACACAAGTGATAAATAATTATGCAGTAACAAAAACAAAAATAACAGTTCTCATTTTCTGAGCCCCTCCTGTGACCCAGACATACTGCTTTGCATGCCTTGCTTCCCACCTAACACAAGGACAACGGCCTCATGTTACCTGTGAATACACAAAGCTCAGAGTAGTTTGGAGGTGTGCCCAAGGTCACGCGAGCTCATGTGTGGGTAGCTAGGATTCAGGCATGACCCGTCTGATTCTAAAGTCTATGCTCTAATTGTCTAAGGTGGCAGGGGGACGGCGGGCGGGGGCAGAAGGGAGGTTCAGATCACAGAGGCCCCCTGTGAGGATCCAGAGCAGAAGCAGAATCCTGCAGGTTAGAGAGGTGCTGGGCACCCAGGCCTTTAGGCAGGAAGGAGACTTGGTGTCAGAAGTGGGACAGGCCCAGAACGTGGAGAGACTCAGCCTTCACCCGGGATTTGCAGCTTCTGATGGAGAAGGAGCCGCAGGACATGCTGTGCACCACGACGCGCCAGCAGACCCTTAACATCATCTCCAGTCTCTGGTAGGCTCCCCGGCCCCACACGGTGCCTTGCTCAGCATCTGCCCTCAGCCTCACGGCTCAGGCTTGGCGCCCCTCAGGACAGTGAGGTGGGAGATATCAGGCGTCAAGGCCCTCCTGGGCAGGGCTAGGGACCTGAGCCAGCGCAGGCCACCATGGGAGGCGGGTGGCCGTCTTACAGAGGCCCCTGCCCTCCCTGCCTTGTTCCCCACAGTAAGCTGAGGCCACCGCTGGACTTGGAGAAAAAATCTCGGCTTCTGTCCATCAGCCTCCGCAGCGTGATATCCCTGCCGCTGCTGGAGGTCCTGGAGAAACACACCTGCCTCTTTCTGGAGCCGCCCAACATACAGGTGCGAGCCTGGCACCTGCACCCCTTCTGGAGGAGGGACCCGGGGAGAAGAATGTCCAGTCCTGCGCACTGCTCTGGAATTGGGAGGGGGCCCCTGAGGCACCCGCCTCCCACCGAAGGCCAGGGCTGGGGCTGTTTCTTTCAACTGTTCTGAGCCCACCTGTAAAAAGGGGATGATGATCCAAGAGCTAGTGGCCCTTAGGACTGAAGCTGAAAGGAGACCCTGGATGTCCCACGTGTGGGGCAGAGCAGCGCTCTGTACATAGAATGGGCGGCCTCCCTGCCTCTTGCCGGCACTGAGAGCGTGCAGCTCAGCGTCACCCACGCCGCTGCTGCAGCTGGTCTGGTCCTAGTGGCTGCAGGAAGGAGCTCTGATGTGCGCTCCACGCCCCTGGCCGGCCGCCCACTCAAGTTCTGTCCAAGGGAAGCCGCACTGCGGGGAGATGCCGGCCATTGCTGGCAGCCGCCACCGGGGGGCGCGTGCAGCCTCATGCGGCCCCGCCCCCGCCCGGCGCCCCGCCCACTGCAAAGGGCAGGCAGCGAACTGAGCACCTGCCGGGCGCCAGGCCCACCCCGCATCTGCGCCAGCTCAGCTTCCCAGCAGCGACCCGTCCAGAGAGTGAGGGAACCAGCTCAGAGAAGCGGAGGTGTCGGGAGGGAGAGTCAGGGCTGATCTCCGCCCCTTGCCCCTGGGCCGGGCTCTTCAGGCCACCTCCACAAGCTGAGTCCAGGATGGAGCCAGCAGATAGGCAGCTTGGGTGGGGGTGAGAGTGAGGGGCCCCTGGACCCAGGGCGACACCACTGCAGCGGCTCTCCAGAAGTGGGGCGTCTGCCTAGACTCCAACCCTGCGGGAGTGCAGGGTGCCTGAGTGACCAGGTGAGGACCCAACGGCCGGACCCTCAGGGAGTGCAGCCGGGAGCCAGGCGCTGGGCTGGGGCTTCCTGTGTGTGCTCACCCTGTGTCCACGTCCACCCTGACAGGGGCCTGGCTCCAGCCCAGTTCTCAGGTGACAAAGGCAGGCTCGGAGAGCTGAAGTGGCCCCAGGGAGCTTACAGCCAGCGCCCCAGGGCTCTCCTCCAGTGGATACTCCCTGTGGCCCTTCCCTCCCTGGGCAAGCCTGACTCGCCAAGTGGCCAAGACTGAGGGTCTCCTGTGTTTGCAGGACCAGTGCAAAATGAAAACGGGGGGCCTTTGTTTAAACCTTTTTTGAGAATTTCAAGATAGCAATGGCAAAGTGTTCAAGTAGACACGAGAGCCTTCCAGGCCAAGTCTTGTGCGGCTTGCACGCTTGTGAATCTTCCTGGCCACTGAAAATCCTGTGCCCTGGGACAGGCCCCAGACCACCCCAGACCACCCATGCTCCACGGCTGCCCAGTGGGGGTCCTGGGGGGCCCTTCCTGGGCATGATGTGAGCTCGCTGGTGTGCAGCCCATCCTGGGGAGCGTGCAGGAAGTGGGCAGCGAGAAGCTGATGCACACAGGCCCCCCAGGAGGTCTCAACCATCCCTCTGGCCCTGGGGCTCAGCTGCCCGCTGACCTGCTCCACGCCCCACACAGACCCTCTACAAGGAGACCGCAGGGGCCCTGGAGCAGATGCTGCAGAACTTCATCATGCAGAACCCCACAGCCGAGGAGCTGCACTTCCTGCTGTCGGTGAGGGCGCGGGGCAGTGTGCGGAAGGGACGGGGGGCAGAGGACTCAGGGCCTGAGCCAGGCATGGGACTGGTCTAGACGAGGGCTGTCCATCTCTAGGGGTCACCACGGTTTAGGACAAGTGGGGCGGGCAGGTGCAGTGAGCACAGCCTGGTGGCAAGTGGGCCATGAAGGCCACAGCAAAGTGAGCTGGTGAGGAAAGAGGCTGTGGCCCTGCCCTGGAGGGACCTGCCCTCCTTCCCACTGAGAGAACCACCGCTGCAGCAGGTTCCCAGCTTCAAGGGCATCTCCCAAGCCTACCACCCCCACTCTGTCACCGCCCTCCAGCGTCCTTCCCTGATAGGAGGGAGAGCAGCCAACAGAGTCAGCGGAGGCCCAGACAGGGGAGGCTGCCTCTGCTGGGAGGGCGGGAGGTCAGGGCCAGCAGGCCTCTGCAGAGGAGGGCACACAGGAGCAAAGCTGAGCAACCCCAGCGAGCACACTGGGCCAGAAGGGAGGGAGGGTCTGCATGGCTGGAGCCTGGGGTGGGCGCAGAGGTGGGGGCCGTGGGTCAGAGTGAGGTTAGGTCAGCAGGGGCCAGGCCATCTCGGGCTTGGGGCCCAGTGGAGCTGAGGGGAGCCGCTGCAGCAGGGACTGCTGACCCGGGGTGCACAGATGGAAGTCGGGGTGTGGTGTGTGAGCCCAGCCAGAAGAAAATGTTGTCACAGGACACAACCGAGTCACAGAATCTCCCAGCACTTCATCCTCACGCAGCGTCAGAATCGTCCATCCCTGTAACAAAGAGACTCAAATGCGGTTTAAGAAGTGTTCAACCTGTCTCAGTATGAGTTTGAATTTCTTTGTAACTCTGTGCCTTTACGGTGTGCACAGAAAAGCATTGTTCTGCAAAGAATTACGTTGCAGAGAAACGTTATGAACCTGGCGCCGCAAAAGACTTTCAGCAGGAGGGGCGTGTCAGCTACAAGAAAAAAGTAACACCTCGTCTTGGGTCGCAGTGGCGGCCTGGAGCAGAGGGATTAGCCGAGGCAGTGAAAAGAGACAGGAAGGCTGGATTGGGCGAGTGGTGGACAGCGCGGGGCTGGGACTGGGAGCGTCCTGAGCCGTGGGTGTGGCTTAGGGTGTGGTCTGGACTGGGGGCGGGGCCTGTCCGGAGCTGGAGTCCCAGGCGGCCGCGCCCCTCCCTGCCCCCATCACCTGCAGCACCTGTACGTCTGGCTGGCGTCGGAGAAGGCACATGAGCGGCAGCGGGCTGTCCACAGCTGCATGACCCTCCTCAAATTCCTGAGCCACAACCTCTACCTGGAGGTGAGTACCGTCTCTTCCAGCCCCAGGCCCACACCCACCAAGCCGCCCTTCTCCCCGAGCCTGCCAAGGTGCATGGGTCCCTGCCCCCAGGACAGGCAGGATCCCCGCTTCCCCTGTGGCCTGACCAGGCACTCCCCCTCCTCACACACAAGGAAACAGCCGGGGTTGGGGGTTCGGGGGGTCCCGGCTGAAGGCCTCCCAGCTGAAGGCTGAACCCAGGCTCCCTGACGCCTGACCCAGGACACTGGGCTTTTGCCAGCACAGCTTGAAGCCTCAGGCAGGTTGTCCACCCTGAGCCTGTCTCTCAGGGAAATGGGAGGAAAGGAGTCCTCCTCAGAGGGACACAGGGGGCGTCAGATGGGAGACTGAGAGTGCCGCCCTGCTCCAGACTAGGGCGGGCAGCTCTGTGCGGGGCAGCCACTGTCCCTCTGCCCTCGTCCATCACCCTCTCCATCGTTTCACGGATCACAGCTTAACCACCACCTGTCACTAACACCCTTGGGTTGAGTGAACATCAGCATGTGTTCAGGGAGTGAGTGGTTCTGCATTTATCAGCCAAAATCAGCATCGATTCCTCAGGGAGACTCACAGGGAGATGAGGAAATTACTTCCTCGGCCTGGTGCCCGGCAGGCGTGCCTTTCTAATGAAGGCGGACAGGCAGGCGGGCAGCTGGGAAACAGGCACATTCTGCCAAAGGCAAGTTTTCAGTGTTCAGACCCCTCCAGCATTCCTTTGGTGAGGAGGACCCCTCTACAGGGGCTCAAAGGGTCTTCCGTTTACTCAAAATCAACTTCTGCAACATAGGATTGGGTCTGGGAGAGACAACTCAGGCACTTGCTAGGGCACAACACTTGTGGAGGCGCTTAAACACTCTGCAAGCAAGATAAATATTTTAATGGGATGTCTTAAACAATCAAATCAGCAAACTGTGGCCCTTGGGCTGGCCACCTGTTGTTGTGAATAAAGCTTTATTGGAACCAGGGCTGGGATTAGGGTGAGGTGAGTGAGGCAAGGTCATGGACGTGCAGGCTCAGATCCTGTCTTTACTTAAAATTTTGAAACTTTTTATGACAGATTTTTTAGTATTCATTTTTATTTTGATAAATATTACATTAAGATAGTTTTCTCTTGTGTCCTGAGCTTTTCTGGCAACCCCTAACATTTTGTCTCGGGGGCTTTCCTGGTGGCTCAGTGGTAAAGAATCCGCCTGCCAATGCAGAAGACACAGGTTCGATCCCTGGGTCAGGAAGACTCCCTGGAGAAGGAAATGGCAACTCACTTCAGTATTCTTGCCTGGGAAATCCCAGGGACAGAAGAGCCTGGCAGGCTCCAGTCCATGGGGTCGCAAAAGAGTTGGACACAACTGAGCAACTAAACAGAAATATTTTGTCCAGACCTGAATCCCGCTCCTGCATAGAGTTTGAAGGGATCCTTTCTGACGCCAGCCGTGCTGGGGTGAGTGCGTGGCTGCTAGGATCTGTGTAAATGGTTCTCTGCACTCTCACTACAGCCCAAAGAGGACTTCAAACGAATTGGGCAGCTGGTGGGCATGCTGGGGATTCTGTGCCAGGACCCAGATAAGACTACCCAGTGCTCCAGCCTGGAAGGGGTGGCCTATCTCTACAAGCTCCTCATGCACCAGAGAGGTGAGCCTCTGAGGGTCCCCACGGAGGACCCAATCCCACCGCAGCCGCAGCCTCAGCCCAACCCACGCCAGCACTCCTGAACCCAACTCCCCCCAGACGACCCCCAGACCCAGCCTCTAACCTCAGCCATCAGCACAGTCCTGGCTTTGTCCCGACCTGCAGACTCACTGACTCCCCACCCTAAACTTAGACCCAGGCATGACCCTGACTTCAGAGGACCCCGCCCCACCCACTGCAGGTCCTGCCCTAGACCCCAAGCCTGCCTTTGCCCACCCTCACCCCTGCCCCATCCTGCCCCTGACCAGGAGGAAAAGCTTCGCAGGAGCAAGCACCAGCCCCCCAGGAGCCTCCCCAGGCCAATAAGGAAGAAGCCGTGCTCTGGAGCGGCGGGGACCAGGAGGCTGCTCCCCCCAGCCCCCGGGAGGTGGCACTCTCGAAGGACCACGTCTTGCAGCCCAGCAGCTCCCAAGTTAAGGTCAAAGCCTTTAGAATCCTAGGCAGATCTGGGTGGGGGGATGTGGCCATGCTCTGCTCCGACCCCCACCGCTACCCCTCTGCCAGGGCTCCCACTGAGGCCAGGATGTGAGTATTAAAACGGAGGCCAGGATCTCGCCTGCATCTCTGGTGATTAACTAGAGCTTTGGAGGACCATGTCCCCTGGGAAGGAGGAGTTGGGCGAGGAGGGGCTGGAGATAGATGCTGGGGTCAGCAGTGCAGGCTTAAGTCCCAGCTCCATCTCTCACAGCTGTGCCGTCTTGAACAAGCTCTTTCTGTCTGAGCCTCATTCTTCCTCGTGAAATGGGCAGAGTGATGCCAACGAAGTTCCAGCCGCCAGGAATTCCTAATAGACGGCGCTGGCTGGCTAGCTCCCGGGGTGGGCGTCCTCTGAGGCTCCAAACAGTGTCCTTCTCAGTGACCCTCTGCAGATACAGCCTCAACTTCCCCACTTTCCCAAGGTTTCTCCCCATCCTCTGAGAGCCAAACCCTCCTCCTTTGAAGGAGGGTCTCCCCTCTGCCGCTGTCATCTGACCTCCCGCAGCCAGGCCCCTCCTTAGTCAGTGGCTTGGAGTGTCCAGCAGTTCCCCGGCTCCCTTTCATCATCTCAGTTAGATCCCGAGTCTCTGTGACCATCCGTACCTGTGTGAACTGTGTCTTTTCTGAAGATGAGCGAGGCTGGGACCCCGGGTGTGGGCTGGATGCTGGTGTTGGCTGGACTGGCCATTTCCTGGAGCCTCACGTTTGGAGTGGTCAGTTCATGATGTCTCCACTTTGGTGGCCCCTCTTGCTGTTGAACCCATGACTAATGAAGACCCGTGTATGGGGTGTGTCTGTCAGTCTCCCTATTAGACCTCCAGGCCAGAAGTGGAGTCCCACCTGGGCCCAGTACAGGCTCTGGTGGTAGAACCAGGCTTCAGGAAACACCCATTCAGTGGAGTCAGGTTGAACCAAACAATAAAGTGGCAGTACCTGGCTAGTAGGTGCCCAGTAGGTTTTGAATGCAGCCCTGCCTGACTCCAGAACTGTGCTCCCTGCAGCTGCAGTGGCTGTCAGCCCGCTGAGGCCAGTCAGGAAAAGTTTAGCAGGGAAAACCTAAAGCCCTGGAGCCAGTACATCAGGTGTCCGAGGCCAGGATGGGGAAACCAGGCAGGGCTTCTGTTTACACCTGAGGACCTGGACTAGGGGAAGAGACAGGGCTGGAGGGAGGGTTCCCTGGGGCAAGCTCAGAGGGGCCCAGGAGTTACGGGGTCCTGGAGCTCTGGGGCTCTCAGGTGGACGGAGTGACTCGGAACATAGGGGTCAGGACCTGGGAAGAGCAGTCTGCCCCACTCGGCATGGTCCCCGGCACACAGCAACAGGGCACTCAGCTCAGGAAGCAGTGATGGACAGAGCACAGGCGGGGGAGAGGATGGGAGGGTCTGCTGATCAAGGGATGATGGTTCTCAGAAGGTTTAGGGTGAACAGACCTGGGTTCTTATCCCAAGTCTGTCCTGCATTCCCCATGTGGTCTTGTAAACACTATAGCCTCATGACTACCATGAGCCATCTCCACCTTCACCACCACCTCCACCAACAGCATTTCTGTCACTACCACCACCATCATCCCCACCAACAGCACCACCACCACTACCATCACCACCACCACCATCAACATCACCACCATCATCACCACTACCACCATCATCACCACCACCAGCATCGACATCACCATCATCACCACCACCACCATCACCACCACCACCATCGACATCACCATCACCACCACCTCACCACCACCACCGTCAGCATCACCACCATCACCATCACTAATAGCACCACCATCACCACCACCATCACCATCACCACCACCACCATCACCATCATCACCACTACCACCATCACTACCACCACCATCACCATCATCACCACTACCACCATCACCACCACCACCATCACCATCATCACCACCACCACCATCACCACCACCACCACCATCGACATCACCACCATCACCATCATCACCACTACCGCCATCACTACCACCACCATCACCATCATCACCACCACCACCATCATCACCACCACCACCATCATCACCACCACCACCATCACCACCACCACCACCATCAACATCACCACCATCACCATCACCACCACCACCACCATCGACATCACCACCATCACCATCATCACCACTACTGCCATCACTACCACCACCATCACCATCATCACCACCACCACCATCATCACCACCACCACCATCATCACCACCACCACCATCACCACCACCACCACCATCAACATCACCACCACGACCACCATCGACATCACCACCATCACCATCACCACCACCACCACCACCATCCCCACCAACAGCATCACCACGACCACCATCAGCATCACCACCACCATCACCACCACCACCATCATCACCACCACCATCACCACCACCACCATCGACATCACCATCATCACCACCACCTCACCACCACCACCGTCAGCATCACCACCATCACCATCACTAATAGCACCACCATCACCACCACCACCATCACCACCACCACCACCACCTTCGACATCACCATCATCACCACCACCACCATCACCATCACTAATAGCACCACCATCACCATGACCACCATCACCACCACCACCATCACCACCACCATCACCACCACCACCACCGACATCACCATCATCACCACCACCACCATCACCACCACCACCACCATCGACATCACCACCATCACCATCATCACCACTACCGCCATCACTACCACCACCATCACCATCATCACCACCACCACCATCATCACCACCACCACCATCATCACCACCACCACCATCACCACCACCACCACCATCAACATCACCATCACCACCACCACCACCATCGACATCACCACCACCATCATCACCACCACCACCATCACCACCACCACCACCATCGACATCACCACCACCATCATCACCACCACCACCACCACCACCACCATCACCACCATCACCACCACCACCATCACCACCATCACCATCATCACCACCACCACCATCACCATCACCACCACCATCAACATCACCACCACACCACCACCGACATCACCACCACCACCACCACCATCACCACCATCACCATCATCACCACTACCACCATCACCACCACCACCATCACCATCATCACCATCACCACCACCACCGTCACCACCACCACCATCACCACCATCACCATCATCACCATCACCACCACCACCACCATCGACATCACCACCATCACCATCACCAACACCACCATCACCACCACCGTCAACATCACCACCATCACCATCACTAATAGCACCACCATCACCATCACCACCACCACCATCACCACCATCACTAACAGCACCACCAACAGCATTACCATCACCACCACCATGACTAACACCACCACCATCACCACCATAACCACAGAACCACCATTACTGCCACCTCCAGCTCACATTTTTTCACGCCCTGGACTAAAATAAGATACTCACAAGTACTTAGCAAACCTGAGATTGTAGTATTCTGGGATTCTGAGAGTCTAACCATCGTTCCAGATTGAATTTCTTCAAAAACACTCTAATACTAGAACTGTAACCAAAATTTACCATTTTAGCAAACAATTTTAAATGCAATCTTAAAATAAATCATCTAACCAGATTTATGTAGTAGTCTAATATTCTAACACAAAAAGTTACTTTTAGCTACAAATATGCCAGTATGCAGGTCAAGAAGCAACAGTTAGAACTGGACGTGGAACAACAGACTGGTTCCAAATTGGGAAAGGAGTCCATCAAGGCTGTATATTGTCACCTTTCTTATTTAACTTATATGCAGAGTACATCATGTGAAATGCCAGACTAGATGAAGCATAATCTGGAATCAAGATTGCAGGGAGAAATATCAATAATGATATGCAGATGACACCACCCTTATGGCAGAAAGTGAAGAGGAACTAAAGAACCTCTTGATGAAAGTGAAAGAGGAGAGTGAAAAAGTTGGCTTAAAGTTCAACATTCAAAAAATGAAGATCATGGCATCCAGTCCCATCACTTCATGTCAAATAGATGGGGAAACAATGGAAATAGTGACAGACTTTATTTTCTTGGGCTCCAGAGTCACTGCAGATGGTGATTGCAGCCATGAAATTAAAAGATGCTTGCTCCTTGGAAGAAAAGCTATGACAAACCTAGACAGCATATTAAAAAGCAGAGACATTACTTTACTGACAAAGGTCCGTATAGTCAAAGCTATGGTTTTTCCAGTAGTCGTGTATGGATGTGAGAGTTGATCTATAAAGAAAGCTGAGGGCTGAACAATTAATGCTTTTGAACTGTGAAGAAGACTTTGAGAGTCCCTTGAACAGCAAGAAGATCAAACCAATCAATCCTAAAGGAAATCAGTCCTGAATATTCATTGGAAGGACTGATGCTGAAGCTTCAAGACTTTGGCCATGTGATGTGAAAACCTGACTCACTAGAAAAGACCCTGATGCTGGGAAAGATGGAGGGCAGGAGGAGAAGTGGACGACAGAGGATGAGATATTTGGATGGCATCACCGACTCAATGGACATGAATTTAAGCAAGCTCTGGGAGTTGGTGATGGACAGGGAAGCCTGGCGTGGTGCAGTCCATGGGGTCACAAAGAGTCAGACACTACTGAGGGACTGAACTGAACTAAACAAATATGCCATTAAAATTATCCTCCCCTCCTAATCAACAACTGGTAAACTAACATTCTCACAAACATTTTACCAAAATTTTAGAATAGTAAGATTCTGTTAATAATAAATAGTCTAACATTCATATATTTTTATATCTGATGTACATGCAAACACCCTAACACACTTTCAGACATCTCAACAAATACCCTGACATGCCCAGGAACATTTTACCATCCGACCATCTTCACAAGCATTAGCGTGTTCAGTCAGCCTTCCCAAGTATGACTCCACCACCAGCATTCCGTCTTCCTTTGGTTATCAGTTGCCCCTGGGCTGTGGCTGGCTCAGAGAGACATGCAGGAGAGCACACTGCAATATGGGGGCACTTGGGACCCCGAGGTGTGGGGCTGGGGCATCTGGCGGTGCTTAGAGACTTGGGGAGCCTGGAGCGTTGAGTCAGGGTATGAGCGCAGCCAAGCAGGCGGGTGCCCAGTGCCGTGGACCATGGTGACGGCCCTCCCTCCCACCGCTACAGGATATCATGAAGCATCTCACGATGGCAGAGCTGACCGACCTCATCTGGACGGCCATCAACGGCCTGGGCTCCACCAGCCCCTTCCGCGTGCAGGCAGCCGCCGACATGCTGCTCACTGCCGTCCAGGAGCACGGGGCCAAGCTGGAGACTGTGAGGGCAGTGGGGCCTCCGCGGAGGGCCCACCAGGACGGGGCAGGGGGGGCGGGCTCAGCATCGGCACCCAGGGGTTAGGGCCTCGGGGCCCAGGCGGCATCCCCAAGCTTGGGCCTGAGGGGGAGACCCAGACCCTCCCTCTGATGGGTTCCAGTGAGTGAGTGAATGCAGGACAGAATGGCCCACCCAGGTGTCCCAGGGTTCGCTGGGTTTGGGGCAGACATGGGCTGATGGAGCAGGGATGGGATGGGAGTGGGGGGAGGAAGGCGCAGCCCAGACCCTCCAGGAGCTCTGAATCTGACTCCAGACTGATGAGGAGGGGCAGCGCAGGCCCCTGGGGGAACCGCCAGATAGAGGATGACTGATGCCTCAGGGGGGTGCTCTTGGAGCCAGGTATGAATGGATGAATAATGAGACCCGAAAGTGGAAGGGGAGGGGCCTGCCAGACATCAGAACAGCAGGTACCAAAGTGATGACCAGGACACGATGTCATCTGAACATAAGGCAGACACCCTGTCCCCCCAACCCCAAGACAGGGGCTAGAGGCTCTAGCCCCTGGGTGTGTCTGAACCTTCAGCGATTGGGCAATGTTTAGACAGACTTGGACGACCCCAAATGCTGTGCAGATGTTGCTTGTCCCCCTATCAGCCCGAGGGTCCCCTTCTGACTCCTGTCCAGGGCAAAGAAGAGCCTCCCCATCAGACCTCCCTCTTAGAGCCCCCAGGGCAGGGCTGTGCTTCCCCCTCAGGAGAGCAGCTACCTGAAGGGGCTCCATGCCCACTGGGGCAGCTCCTCCCTCCCCGTTCAGGCTCCCCGGGGCGGGGCCTGGCCCCCTGCCCAGATCAGCCCTCTCCCCATACTCTTCCTCCCTGCACAGGTTGCCACCCTGGGCCAGGCCATCCACCTGCAGCTCTGCTCCATCCACATCCCCCAAGCCAAGGAAAATGCCCTGCAGGCCATCACCCTTCTGGCCCGGAACCACACCTCCGAGCTGGTGGCCGCCTTCCTGGACTTCTCCATCTCCCTGGATAGGTGCCCAGCCCTCCTTCCCTCCCCGCCCCACTGTCCACCGTCCATCCTCCCCCAGGCAGGGGGCACCCTGCTCTGCCCTCCTGCTTGCCCACTAACAGCCACAGGGCTGGGAGTCCAGAGGGAGCACTTCCCTGTTCATTTACTGTGCACCTCCCGGGGCCAGCCCTGGGGAGGCACCACACACCATCCCTTCTCTCGGTGACCCCATAAAACACCCCACCCAGTCACCACCACCCATCACCTGGTGGAGAGGGGCCTGGGATCCTGGGTGCTCCCAGCAAGACCCCTGTCAACACCAAACCCCCATCCTTCCTGCTCCTCAGGGACCCTCCCCCTCCCCCCGCCCCCCAGTGGCACTGCAGTCCCCAGGCCACTGAGCCTGGAGACAGTACTTTATCTCTAAAATCCCAGTTCTGAATCCCAGGTCTTCAGTCTATATCATCTGCTTACCCAGCCACCACGCACCTGCCCTGGGTCGCTCCCGGAACCTTGAGGTTGTAGCTCCTGGTCGCCGACACCCTCTCGCTCACTCCCGCTGCCTTGATCTTGGGGATGCCAGCATCTTTTGTTCGCCCTGATGCCTCAACACCTGGACCTCCTCTCCCATCTCCCTCAGCCGCCCCCTCCCACAGTCATAGCCTCGGCTCAGTCACCTTCGGTTTCAAGCAACTGTCCCCTACCCTGACCCTCTGCCTTCTCACTCCGTCTGGTACCCACCCCCGACCAGTGAGCCTCTGCCCTCCGGGACCTCCACATTCGCTACCTTGCTCACCTCCTCACGGCCCCTCCCCTGTCCTCACCTGCCTCCTTGCCAGCATAGAACCTGCCTTCCGATGTCAGAGTAGCTCCCTGCACACACCCCAAGCCCCTTGGCCCCTTTGTCACACTCAGCTTGCAAAACTCAACTGGCTCCATCTACTCCACACCTGCACCTGTGCAGCCAAGTGCAGGAAAGAGCCGCCCTCTAAATCCCCAGCCACACACCACCACGGAGCCCTCAGCGCGGCCCAGAAACCACATTTCCCCACCCTCCCCTCCCCTCCCCTCACCTCTGTCCCCGCCTCACACTCAGCCACCGGCCTTGCTTCCATTCCCCTGAAAAATCATAAGCCACCAGAAGAGAACTTTCACAAGCTCCCAGAACCCAGGACCTGTTTCCAGGAAGATTTCTAATTTTCATATGGAAGGGACTTTTTGTTTTTATTATCAATGTCTAGTTTTATTGCATTGTGATCAGAGAATGTCATCAAATATTTCTGGTTTATATAATTTACTTATCTTTTAAACAATTTTTGTGAATATTCTATGGGCACTTGAAAGGGTGTTTCTTTTTTTTTTTTTTTCCTGTTATCAGGTGTAGGACTTGCTATAAAGATTTACTTTATTGATTCTGTTGTTTAGGTCTTCTACCTCCTTGTGTCTATTTGATCTGTCTTGTACTGAGACTGGTGTGTTAAAGTTTCCTATTATTAATATGTTTCTATCTATGTATCCTTCCATCTCCTGTGGTTTTTATTAATACTTCATAAGGTTGTCATGTTATTTGGTGTATACATATTCATAAGTGTTATATCTTCTTTATGGATCATGACTTTCAGCATTAAAAAGTGCCCTGCCTTGTCACATTTAATGCTTGAAGGACTTGAATTCCATTTTTTTATCAGAATCACGTCCCCCACTTTCCCATTTTTCCCCATTTGCCCAGTATTCATTTGTCTGTGCTTTCATTTAACCTTTCAGAATCCATTTGTTTTAGGTGTCATCATACATACAGCACGTAGTTCGGCCTTGACCTATGATCAAATTGAAAATCTTTTGATTTTAATAGATGAGTTAAGTCCATTCACATTTATTGATATGACATTTATTGATGTGTCAAATCTCAGTTCTGTCATAATATTTTGTAATTGCATGTGTTTTATTTGCTACATGTTTTTCTGAGATGTGTATTCTTTGATCTTTGGCTGTTTTTTTTTATTTAGCAAGAGTTGTATTTTTATCCTAATTGTTACCTTTATACTCCTAACCTATTTTAGTGTCCTTAGTCCCTTGTTTTCTTATTTAACTTTTTAACATCTGGTTTACCCATTTTTACTGATATCCTTAAACTCCCACCCATGCCCAGGTAACAACCAGTGAGATTATTCATCCCTGTCCATCTGTGTTTTCATTTGCACAGTTCTTTGTCAAAATTTGCACTCTACTCCTCCCACATTGGTTTTTAGTGAGTACACACGCTCACCCTAAGTCCCTTTGCCAAAGATTTTAGGTCATCCCGTAGCTTGACAAAGTTAGTGCTCTGACAGTTTCCTCAAGAAGGCTCGTGGATTCAGAATGCCCTAGCTTATTTTATGTTGAAAGTTGTTTACTTGAAAGGTGGCTTGATTGAATATAAAATCCTTGGTTCACACTTTCTTTTATTAAGTTTTTTGGGTTTTTTTTTTTTTGGCCACACCATGCAGAATGCAGGATCCTAGTTCCCCAACCAAGGATTGAACCCAAGCGCCCTGCGTTGGGAGCATGGAGTCTTAACCACTGGACTGCCCGGGAGTCTCTAATTTTTTAAAGTGCTGCTCAGCTGTTGCTTTGCTTTGTTTTTGAAAAGCCTCATGACAGTTGTTTTGTTTTGTTTTGTTGTTTTTGTAAGTTATCTTTTGGCCTGGAGACTTTGGAAATTGTTTTCTTTATCTTTGAAATTCAACAATTTTACTAAGAAATGTCTAGATTAGACCATTCTGTGTTCATTTTCCCAGGTACCTGTTAAGTCTTTTGAGTATGTAGATTTAAGTCTCTAACATTTCTAGAAAGTTCTCTAGGTTGTAATTATTCTCTTCCAGTTTATTGAGACATAATTGGACATACAGCACTGGGTAAGTTTAAGGTAGACAGGATAATGATTTGACTTACATATATCATGAAATGATTACCACAATAATTTAGTGAACATTCATCATCTCGTATAGATACAAAATAAAAGAAATAGAAAAATTATGTTTCCTTGTGATGAGAGCTCTTAGATTTCCTTTCTCCGTAACTTCCACACATAACATGCAGCGGTGTTAATTAATCATGTTGTATGTTGCACCCCTGGTCTTCTTATCTTATAACTGGAAGTCCTTTTGACCACCTTCATCTGATTCCCCCATCCCCACCCCTCGCCTCTGGCAGCCACAAGTCTGGTCTGTCTTTCTATGAGTTTGTTTGTTTGGAAGTATAACTGACCTGCGACACTGTGCTAGTTCCCGATGCACAGCATGGTGATTCTGTTTCTATACATTTCCAAACGCTGTCCGCACACAGGCATTGCATTATCACTAACTGAATTCCCCACGCTGCACATCTCATCCCCATGACTTACTTATTTTGTAACTGAAAGTTTGTACCTTAGTGTGCCTCGCCCTCTTCTCTCTTGGTAATAAGTTTAAATATTGGTTCTGTCCCATTGCTTTTTTCCTTTCTCAGAAACTCCAGAGATTCAAATGCTGTTCTTTCTTCACCTGTCTTCCATTTCTACTACTTTCTCTGTGACCCTTAGTGCTTCTCTTAAATTCATCTTTATTGTCTTGGTGGTCTCTCTACTCTTCATCAATGTTCCTTCCTAAATTTTCACTTGAGTCTTATCTCTCTTGAGCACCTTATAATTTTTTTTCACTTCTGAGTTCAGTCAACTCTTTTTTCCCTTTCTTACTAGAGGGTGTTTCTTGGTCCTTTTTGAATTTATAATTCAAGGTGGTTTTTCATGTCTTTAAATGCTTGCTTGAGTATATTTACCTGCAGGAGAGGTGTTTTCTTACACTTTTTTTCTGCATCATGATTGTTTATCAGGGGAGGAATTTTCTTATTGGATCTGTGTTTTCTGTTTTCAAGGGAAGGGTTGCAATAACTCTGTGAATCTATTAATTTTTCTCCTGTTTATATACAACACTATTGGAGTGTTTTGTAGGATTTCAAATTCAATGGCACCCTCTTCTGTCAGCATAGCAAAGGCCAGATAACTTAGCAGATTTTTAGTTTTGGTGGCAGGTGAGAGGGCCGTGTATCCTCCACTCTCGGGGGTGCCCTTCTTCTCGTGCAGGTCCTTGAATTTTTCCTATTTCACGCCTTTACCTTTCACTAACCAATTTCAAAGGGTGAGTCTTTCTTTTCTGCCCTTTCTTTCCTCCCCAAAGCTGTGTGTCTTGAAGGCTGCCCTCCAGATGAGCGTCCTTTACGGTCCCTTTCCTGGGATCCATGCTCTGATTTACTTGCTCTCCTTCTTTTTGTTGTTTGATATTCTCAGGCTTAAGATGAACCTCGTCTCCCTGAAGATGATTTAGATCAGCTCCGAGCCCTGTTAGCAGCTCCCGTCCCCTCTCCTCTCCAGGGTTTCTCCAGCCTGCCTTTATCTGCTGCAGAGCTTTGTGGAGGAACAGGGGTGGGTGAGAGAACGAGACACTGCAGGCTGGGCTGGCGTAGCTCTCTGCCGCTTGCAGTGTCTCTCAAGGCACACTGTGGCGTGGTGTAGCTTTACTCTTCTTCTTGCTGGATTGTTTCTCAAGGACATTTTGAGAGGTGAGGGGACCCCAGCAAGCCACCGTTGTCCTCAGCTGCTCAGGTCTATAGATCAGTTTTACCCATACTGGAGTTTATATCTGGTTTCCTCAGTGCTAGGGAGCACATTTTTCATACGTCAACATCTATGCAGTGGGAGCACATTTTACACTGATGCCGCCTTTACCTGGGCTGGCGGGGGTGGAGGGGTTCTCAGTTACCTGGGTGCACTCTCAGCCAGAGACCAGTGCAAATTTTGAAGTCCCTGCTGGAGGGTTTTTGGGGGGCCCACACTGGTGGTGTGAATTCAGAGCCCTGTGTGGGTTTTGTGGTTCAGATTCTCAGGCGCACCCTCCTTCTTCCCTTCTCCAGGCTGAGTGAGCACCGGGTCTTCTTGTTATTTCTTCCTGCCGGACAGGCTTTTTATCTTCTCTTGTTTTATCCTATTTACCTTGGGATACACACAGCCCATGGGGTCCAGCCTTTATGATGGGGTCCTTATTAGACTCCCATCTTGGATTGCTGTCCTTTCTTAGGAGCACATGAAATAATGGTGGTATGTCCTAAAAGTATCAACAGAATTGTGTGATTTGTGCCCTTCTAGTATTCCACTGTTGTCTGGTACTCCCCCCCCGAACATTTTGTGTTTAAGATTCATCCCGTTATGTTACCTATAGTTGGAGTTCACTCACTCTGAGTTGCCGTATCCTGTCCCATCTTGGTAAACACCAGCTCCCCTTGTCAGCGTGGACGGCAGACGTCTGAGTTTGGGTCTGTGCCTAACACTGCTGTGACGCTGCACATGCGTGTGTCCTGAGACACACCCACACTCAGCTTCCTTGTGCAGGCATGTCGCTCACCTAACATGATGCGAAATACTCCCGACATGCTTAGACCACCTCTCACACCCACAGTATTTTTATGTATGTGGTTCCTGTTACTCCATGTGTTCACTGACACTTAACATCAACCTTTTAGTCAACCATCAAAATTTTAGTCAATCTGGTGTGTGGTATTAATCATATTTCCATGTTAACTTTCATTTTGCTGATTAAATAATGAGGTTGTACATCTTTTCATGCAATTTTTGGCCATTGGGGCATCTTCTTTGGGATGCCTGTTCAAGTATCCTACAGATTTTTCTGTTGGGTTGTCCCTCTTTTTCTTATCAATTTCTAGGAATTCTTTATATAATCTGGATACAAGGTCTCTGTTGATTATTATATTACATATCTTCTCCACTTTGCAGCTTTCCTGTCTCTCCATCACTAGATCCTTTCATGAAGAGGAGTTCCCAGGTCCATCATTTATTCTCAGATGTTACCTTATAGAAGTCCTAGAGTGTGGGAACTTCCCTGGCGGTCCAGTGGTTAAGACTGCTCTCCCAGTTCAGGGGGCCCTCAACCCCTCTTTGAGGAACTAACATCCCACACGTCACATGGCACCGGCCAAAAAAGCACCCTAGACTTTGCCTTGCTCATTCAGCCCTCCGACTGCCCAACTGAGGGCCGCGTGCCGGGCCCTGCCTTCAGGCTCTCTGCCTGGCACTGCTGTCTGTGCCGGGCCAGCACCCAAGGTTCTCGTTCCTACACTTTAGAACGATTCACCTCCCCGATCCAGAAAGCTCCCCCTCCTCCTCCTCCTGCAAGGCTGTCCTGGCCACTCGTGGCCCTTTGCCGTTCTCCATAAACTTTAGAATCATCGCCTAGCTTCCTCGTTTTCTTTTTCCTCATTTTCTTTTTCCTCGTTCACTCTTGGGCGACTGGTTTTATTGGATTGGCCCTCAGAGCTGGACTGGGAGTAACCCTTGCTTGGTCACTCTCACCCACCCTGGCTCTAGGCGTGGCCTGCTTTCTTTAATTTAGTTCTTTACTCAGAACAGGGATTCTTCTCGGTAATCGAATGCGCACCTGGGAGGCCCTCGTCCGGACGAAAGCCAGGGCCCTGGTTATGAACTGCACCTAAGGACCAGGCTGCCCACCCTCACTGGCTCCATACCCTGCCCACCCACCCAAGGGTCTCCATTCTTTTCCTTTCATTTTATATAGTGTGCTTGCATCCAAACATATTCCTAAAACATTTTAGTTGCAGTTTCTCTAATTTATATAAAGAACATCATGATGCATATAGTCTTCGAAGACTTTTTTCACTGGCCTTTTTTCACTAATGTAGATTTTTAGGTCTAAATTCTCTATTCTAACCTAAATCTAGTAACACCAGTTCTTCTTTCTTTAGGATTGCATTGTATGTCTCTTTCCACTTTTTTTTTAATAGACTGTTTTTGGAGCTGTTTTAGATTTACAGAAAAATTAAGCAGAAGTTGCAAAGTTCCCATCTACTTCCCTCTCCTGCCAGGCTCTTTTCTTGGTAACATCTTGCCTCAGTATGGTAGGCATATTACACTTGATGAACCACTACTGATATATTAACAAGTCTATAGTTTACATTACAGTCCGCTCTTGGGGGTGTACATTCTATGGGACAAGTGTGCAGTGACAGGTATTGACTATTATAGTATCAAACAGAGCAGCTCTGTGGCCCCAAGCCCCCTGTGCGCTATCTGTTCATCCCTCCCTCCTTCCAAACCCCTGGCAACCTCTGATCTTTTGACTGTCTCCATGGTTTTTCCTATTCCAGAATGTCATAGAGCTGGAATCATCCTGTGTAGCCTTTTTAGGTTAGCTTCTGTCACTTTCTGATAAGCTTTCAGGTTCTTGTATGTCTTCATGTCAACCACTCTCACCCCCAGGAACTCATTCTTTCTTATTTCTTTTTTGTTGGGGGTGGGGGTGTGAAATGATCCCCACAGTAAGTCTAGTCAGCAGTCATCGTCATTCCTAGTTACAGATCATCATTCCTAGTTACAGATCTTTGTCCTTGTGACGAGAACTTGTAAAATGGCAAAAGTTGGAAATATGCAATACAGTGTTAGCAGTTATGGTCGCCCTGCACTATGTTACATCCCTGTGACTTATTTATGTCTTAAATGGAAGTTTCTGCCTTTTGATCCTCTTCCCCCATTTCGCCTACCTCCGACTCCTCACCTCTAGCAACCCCCAACCTGTTCTCTGTAGAGAGGAGCTTGTGTTTTGTTTCTTTGGGCTGGATTTTGGTTTCATTTAGATTCCATGTATAAGCAAGATCATGTGGTATTTGTCTTCCTCTCTCTGATTTATTTCACTGAACATAATACCTTCAAGGCCGATACATGTTATCTCAATTGGCAAGCATTCCTTCTTTCTTATGGCTGAATGAGATTTCATTTTATACATACACACACACACATAGGGCTTCCCAGGTGGCTCAGTGGTAAAGAATCTGCCTGTCAATGCAGAAGACGTGGGTTTGATCCCTGGTCAGCAAAGATCCCCTGGAGAAGGAAATAGCAACCCTCTCCGGTATTATTGCCTGGGAAATCCCATGGCAGAGGAGCTTGGCAGGCTACAGTCCAAGGGGTTACAAAAGAGTTGGACACGACTTAGCAACTAAACAACCACAGCATGTGTGTGTCTGTTGATGGGCAATTATGTCTTTTCCGTATCTTGGCAATTATAAATAATGCTGCTATGAACATGGGGGCTCACATATCTTTTCAAATTAGTGTTTTCATATTCTTCATATAAGGTCCCATAAGTGAGACCATGTGGTGGTCCAATTTTTAGTGTTTTGATGAATCTTCATACTATTTTCCATAATGGCTGTACCAATTTACATTTCCACCAATAGAGCATGAGGGTTCTATTTTCTCCACATCCTGGCCAACACTCACTATTCCCCGTCGTTTTGATAACAGGTGTGAGCTGACAGCTCATTGTGGTTTTGACTCCCATCTCTTTGATGATGAGAGACGCAGAGCATCTTTTCATGGACCTGTTGGCCGTCTGTAGACTTTCTTTGGAAAAGTGTCTGTTCAAATCCTCTGCCCATGTTTTAATTGGACTGTGTGGGGAGCTTTTGTTTATTTTTGATATTGAGTTGTGTGTGTTTTCATATGTTTGGATATTAAAACCCCTTTTCATAAGTATGATTTGCAAATATTTTCTCCCATTCACTGTGTTGCCTTTCATCTTGATGGCTTCCATTGTCGTGCAGAGGCGTTTCAGTCTGATGCAGCCTCGCTTGTTGATTCTTGCTTTTGTTCCCTCTGCTTCTGGTGTCAGATCCAAAGACTGATTGCCAAGACTGATGTCAAGGAGCTTATCGCCTATGTTTACTTCTAGGAGTTACAGTTTCAGGTCTTACATTCAAGTCTCTTAATCATTTAGACTTCATTTTTGTATTTGGGGTAAGATAGAGGTCCAGTTTTATTATTTTGCATGAGGCTGCCCAGTTTCCCCAACACCATTGGTTGAAGAGACTGTCCTTTCCCCATTGTATGTTCTTGGCTCCTTTGTCGTAAATTAGTTGAGCACGTCTGTGTGGGCTTATTTCTGGGCTGGGAATGCTTCCTTAACGTGGCTTTCAGACCCACACTTGCCTGACCCTCACTACACCTCCCCAGCTGCTACTGCTCAGCCTCCTGGCTGCTTCCTCCTGTCCCCTGACTTCTTAGCTCGGGGATTGCAGGGCTGACCTCAGGCCTCATCTCCACTTACACTCCTTCCCTGATGGTCACACCCCCAGACCAGGCGGAAAGGCCATGAAACTAGACACGCCTGACCTCTGGTTATGAGGCAGGGCCCTGATCAGGGTACACCTTGTCTCTAGTCCTCGGTTTCCTCATGTGCAAAATGGGCACAAGGTCTCTGCAAAGCCCTACACACACCAGCGACGGCCCCTAAGTTGGCCCAGGTCAGGCCCCAGGGAGCTGGTGGTCCCCAGCAAACCCAGGCCTAGAAGGAAACGGCCGCTGTATGGCAGGCCCTAAAGGCTGAGCAGGAACAGGCCCTGTGAGGAGGCCCAGAGGCAGGAGAGGAGGGAAGGCAGCCAGGTGCTGGAGGTCAAAGGGCAGGGGTCAGAGGGTGACAGCTCTGGGTACCAGCTAGACTTGTCCTGACTGTACATGGGCACCATGGAGGGTGACAGAGTCGGCCATTGGGATGAGAGGGGCCTGAAAGAGGGAAGACCCCAGAACATGGGCCAGGGCAGCCAGCCCCACCTCTGCTGCAGGCCGCGGACCGCACACACCGCAGTCCTGGCCCCGGCCCTCGCGCCCCTCCCCCATCTCACCCACCCATCCTGCCAGGGTTCAGCTCGGCACCCTGCTGCAGGCACCTGAGGCCCTGGGCACAGTGGCTGCTGCTGTGACCCAGGCTGGGCTGGCCAGAGTCTCAGCACCGCCCTCACGGCCACCCTTTGCCTGCAGCCACACCTTCCGGTTGTGGAGGGCCCTGGGTGCCGAGCAAGCCGTGAGCCACCGGGTGCTGGCCGTGCTGCTGGGCTGGCTGCTGAAGCGGCCCCTGCCTACCAGGATCAGCGGCGGCAGCCCCCAGCCCAAGAAGAAGGCCTACCTGCACTCCCTGGCCGTGAGTCTGCCCCCACCACCCCACGTGCCGGCCCAGCTGCCTGCTCGAGTGTGTTCAGTCACACATGGGTGTGAGGCACCCACTGCGTGTGCCAGGCCCCAGGGAGGGGGAGCCCCATACTCAGCCTGGCCTGGACAAGGGGGCCTCTGAGGTGGCCCAGCTGGGAACCGACCATACAGGCCCCGGGTCCAGGCCCAGCTCCCCACTTCCCGACTGAGGGCCCTGGACCCCTCCAGCCAGGTGCAGGCAGCGAGGAAGGGCATGGAGAGATTAGTGAACCCCTGCCCCCATAGTTGGGTTCTGGAGGAATCTTAGAGGCTGCCTCCAACGGCTCCCACCCTCCTGTAGGAGTCCATACCCATTCACCAGCCCCCAGCTTTCCCCACAAGCCTAGACCCTGCTTGCACAGCCACGAGAGCAGGGGGCTCATTTCCTAGCATGCCTCACTTGGGCTGGACGCTGACGGGGCCGCAGCTGTGCCCCAACCCTGTCTGATCCAGGGCTAAGCACCCACTCACACTCCCCAGCCCCCTGAGCAGTGGGCAGAGTCTCCTAAACAAGCTGCTGCCCCCAGCCGAGGGGTGTGACGGCCACACTCGGTGCCCGGGGAAACCCACCCTGTCTGCATGCCAGCCCTCCATCAGCCCGGCCCCTCGACACCCCCAGACCCGGACCCTCCCTGTCGGAAACCAGACTCAGCATGGGGTCAGCAGGGCCGCCTTCCTGGGTCCCGCCCTCCTCTTGTCGTCCTCCCCACCTTGAGAACATTCTGGACCCAAGGCCCCTCTCCAGGTGTGGGAGGCCCCAGGGCTGCTGTCTGGTAGCTCCTGTTCCAGGACCGTGTGTCCCCTCCAGCATTCATTCATGGGCACCTGCCATGTGCCAGGGTCTGTGTTGGGGGCATTTCAGGGAGCACAGCCCACGGGGCGGAGGGGCCAGACCCGAGGCAGTGACTGAGAGCGGAGGGCAGAGCGGATGGGGATGGTGGGCCAGAGGACCCACTGCAGGGCCGGCAATGGGAGGGGGCGGGCGGGGAGCATGCAGGGTCCAGAGGGCGGGCTGCGCCCCCAGGAGGTACGTCTCAGGCGGGCTGTGGTCCCGGAGACAGCGGGCAGACACAGGAAGGCGAGGTCGGCCATGGGTTCTGTGGGAAGGCTGGCGTGCAGGCCCGGCCTCCAGGCCCCCTCAGAGTCCCCTGCCCCCCCCGCAGGCCATGAACACTCTGCACGAGCTGCAGTTCGCCCACGAGTTCAGGCAGGCCATGCAGGAGGCCTTTCCCGAGCTCCTGCTGGCCCTCCTCTCCCAGACGCACTACCTGCTGGAGCTGAACCTGCCCCAGGAGCCCCAGCACGACGCAGAGGCCCAGGAGACAGCCCTGCTCAGCCCCCAGAGGTAAGGCCGGCCCCGGAGAGGCGGTGCGCGGGCTCCCCAGGGCTGAGGGACAGAGCTCCACAGCCAGGCAGCCTAGAGCCGCAGGCGGGTATTCTCGCGCAGTGCCAGGGGCTGGCTCTGGATCCAAGGTTGGCAGAGCCGCGCTCCTCTGAAACCTGCAGGGGAGGCTCCTTCCCGCCTCCTGAGTGCTCCTGGCTTATAGACACCCCCTCCCATCTCTGCCTCCGTCTTCACTGTGTGCCTCTCTGTCTCAACTGCTCTCTTCTTATGAGGACGTCAGTCCTAGTGAACGAGGGCCACCCTGCTGACCTCATCGTAACTTGATTCCACCTGCAAAGACCCAAATGAGATTGTGTCCCCAGGTACCTGGTGTCAGGGCTTTGCTGGTTTCTGGGGACACAGTTGGATCTCCAATAGGTGTGATTCCAAACACAGCTGCCTCCAGCAGTCAGCCGGGAGGGCAGGTGGGCACCCCGCTTCCTTGTGACTGTGGATGCCTGGCAGCCAAGACGCCCAGTGACAGCTGACCCACGAGGACTCCAGGGGCCCGCACGGCACACCATGTCTTACCCAAATGTGGTCCCTGCAGGGATTCTGAGAGACGAATGTTGTCTTTCCCTTTGACGGATGAGGAAACTGAGGCTCAGAGTGGGCCAGAGGCTTCCCCCGAGCCACAGAGAGTGTCCGTGCGTTGCTGACCTAGAGCCCGTAGGATGGCAGGGGTGTCTGCCCAGTGACCACTTGGCCCTGCAGGCAAATGCCCACCACGTCCTGTTGCACAGAGTGCTTGACCCCGACACCTTTTGACTCTGATGTCGTGGGCAGTTGTCAGCCTCCCCCAAGCCTGCACCCTTGACCAGCGTGGACAGGACTCGTGTGGGAGGGTCCGCACCCCACCCCTCACTCGGGTGGTAGCACTGGCTGGCCGCCTGGCCTGCCCCCTGCACTAGGGCACATCTTGAGAAATCCATTAAGCGAGTCTTTAAAAACCGCTGGGGCGACTCTTTTCATCTGTTTGTATTACGATGTGCTTCACACGATTTGTCAGTCTGAACAGCTCTCCCCAAGGCACATCACTGAAAAAAAAAATGTCACTTCTCTCATATTGCTTCTGAATTCGAATGTACATAAAGTTCTTTTTTATTCAAATCAACCATGCAAAATGCATGAATCTTCCCTAATAAGCTAATAAAACGTTCTCCTCCCTGAAATAGGAGGGTTAGGAGAAAGCTCTGATGAACCGCCTCCATCCATCAGCTTCCCTCCCCTGCCCCCATGGGGCCAGCCTCCACCTGTTCCTCCCCTGCCCCCCGTTGCTGCCCTCCACCCCAAATCGAATCAGGCCTCACCTGTGCTTGGAACCCTCCCATCCTCTTCCCCTTCTTTTAACTCCGAGAAGGGCTGAATCCTTCCAGCGGTCCAGTAGCCCTGCATCTGACTCCCCATCACCTCCAGAACCTCATTTCCTGCCATACACCCCTACCCTCCACATGCACCCTCTGCTCAAGCCTCAGCGTCTTCCTACCCTTCCTCAGGCCCCACGCTCCTGCCTCAGGGCCTTTGCACTTGCTGTGCCCTCTTCCTGGGATGTTCTTCCCAACAGCCTCACCTCCTGTGGCTCCCAGCCACCTTCTGTACAACAGCAGTCCTGCTCCCCACTGTTATGTTCTGCCATCTACAGCTGTGGTCTGTACCCTGTATAATGGAGGCTCTGGGGAGCAGGGATTCTGTCTATCTCACGCAAGGCTCTCCCCCAGACAGCAAGGGTGTCTGTCATCTCACTGCGGGGGCCTTCTGCTCAGACCCAGCTGTACCAAGATGCTCCAGCAGCATCAGCCCTCCCCTTCCACCTCTCGGGTCTTGGCTTCTCTCTGGGCAGATTCTCCCGAAGAGGAGGGTGGGGGCCCAGCAGCCACAGAATAGACCGGCACCCTGGGCTCAGTCCCTCAGCTCTCATGGGCCCAGCTTAGCCCACACACTCACCCCTGAACCAATCGCCTTGGTCACAGGGGCAGGCGGGGCTCCTGCTAGTCAGGTCTTGGTCCATACCCTCCCTGAAGCTAGGATGGGCCCCCTCCCCCAGAGGACAACTGCAATACTGCTACCATCCCCAGGGGCCTAAGAGTGGGGCAGGCCAATCAGCAGTGAATCTGGCCAGCTGTCAAGGATGGTGAGGAGGTCTGCAGCTGCTCCCAGGCCTCAGAGGGCGGCCCTGCCCAGGCGGAGCGCTGCAGTCCCCAGTCTGATGCCTGGAGGAGGCAGTGGTACCATCGAGGGAGCCAGGTGCTGAGGAGGAATCTGGGCACAGCTGTTGAGAAGCCCACTGTCCTGTAGTTGCCCCCGAGAGCGTGGGGGGTAGAGTGGGGGAAGGGGTTGCAGCCATACCTGTGACAGCCATGCAAGACTCAAGGCAGAGTCAGGCTAGTCCTCGACCTCTGAGGTTCCTGGCATCCTGCTGAGCTGGGCTGGCCCCTGGGACCAACAAGCGAGGGTTTGGCTCCACTTCCTGCCAGGGCACAAGCACCCACTCCAGCCCTGACTGCGGGACCCTCCCCTTCCTGTGCATCTCTGATGGACAGAACCCCTTCTTGTAGAGACATTTCCTGCTTTGGTCAATTCTCAGCCAGCACCTTCTCAAGTTGATGTCCATCCTGCCCTACAAAGGACTTCTCATTCCTCTTGTTTCATCCATTACGGGCTGAGTCTCTATCTCTAATGGGGTATCTCCTTTCTCCTCATTCCAAAGACATGTCTATCAACCACTTAGAGGTATAAACCAACATATTTCCCTTTTTGCCCTGGCTGCCAGGAAGCTTGTAAATAAAGTTCAGTTCATTTCAGTCGCTTAGTCGTTCTGACTCTTTGCAGGCCAGGCTTCCCTGTCCATCACCAACTCCCGGAGCTTGCTCAAACTCAGGTCCATGGAGTCAGTGATGCCATCCAACCACCTCATCCTTTCATTCCCCCGCTTCTCCTCCTGCCTTCAATCTTTCCCAGCATCAGGGTGTTTTTCAATGAGTCAGTTCTTCGTATCAGGTGGCCAAAGTATTTGAGCTTCAGCTTCAGCATCAGTCCTTCCAATGAATATTCAGGACTGATTCCCTTTAGGATGGACTGGTTTGATCTCCATGCAGTCCAAGGGACTCTCCAGAGTCTTCTCCTGAGAGTATATAAAGTTACTGTTCAGTAATCTCTCACTGTGGCATGGGGTGCTTCCTTTTGTTTCTCACTTACTGATTAGTCTTCTTTTCAACTTAAAGCTTTAAGTTTAATTCAAAGCTCTTTTATTTAAAATCATATTCGCGGTCCTAGGTTTTGGCAGTTGACAAGTAACAAATCAGCAATGAATAATGACATGCTGCTTGCCACCTGGCTCTGAGATCTAAGATCTCCTCCTTACCCTGCTGTGAGTGCTCCGAGCTGGTCGCTCCATCTCACAGCCTGGGTTTCTTCTTCTGTGGGAGGGGCTGGTCCCTCCCTAGGTGTTGGGAGGGTCAGGAGCAGCAGAGGACTGGGCAGCCTCTATGCTAGGGCGACCCTGGGCGAGCCGCCGACACTCTGGGCCTCAGTTGAGGGCAGAACAGGGCCCTCGGGCAGCACAGTCCCTGACCCGCACGCGGTCCCACCGTGCTGCAGTCTGGCACACTCGCTTGAGCCCACGCAAGCACGCCGCCAGCGGAACCCGGTTTCCCACATCTTCAGGGTCCTGGCACTCTCTGGGCTCCCGTAATGCCACACCCCCAGCTGCCGTCCCACCCCGTCCACTACCCCTGCATTGTCAGCCCCACATTCAAATGGCACAGCCTGTCGAGGCTCAGTCAGACCCCCTCCACCCTGCAACTTGGGGAACCACTGGCCCCCTGGTATCTCTGCTCCTCTCTCCAGCCCTATCCGCTCAGCCTCCGCCCTGAAAAGCCAGCTGTGGGCATCTCGCACTGACCACGCGCCTAACCTATCTGGAGCTTCCCCCTGGAACCACCCCCGCTCCCAGGACAGCCCCTGCCCATCCTACACCCCAACATTTCTGCAGAAGGAGGGCGGCAGCGAGCTGCCCCAGGGAGGCTTGGTGCTGCCAGGCCCGGAGCAGAGACGGAAGCCAGGAGGCACACTTCCACCCAGGGCAGGTGGGCGCTCTCCCCAGGGTTGAGGCCGCCCAGTGACCCTCTGCTCCCCGCAGCACGTCGCTGGAGGCACTGAAGAGCCTGCTGTCAACCACCGGGCACTGGCAGGACTTGGCCCACATGGAGCTGCAGGGCGCCTGGGGCCTCTTAGCCACCATCCACACCTACCCACAGGGCGTGGGCCTCCTTGCCAGGTAGGGGCGGGGCAGGGCGGGGCCAGGGGAAGGGGCCCGTCCTGGGTCATCCCTGCCCAGGAGGCTGGGCTATGGACTGCAGCGACCCCCAGGACCTGCCGCGAGCACAGCCCCAAGGACTCACGCGTGTGCACAGAGGGCGCCGGGGCATGGACAGTGCGGGCTCACTGGCACACCCTGGGAGCCTAGAATGCAATGGCCCCCACCTTGGCCGGAGGCTTCTAGGGGACCAGGGCCAGGTCCACTCCCCTGTCCATCCTACGCTTGGCCCACACCTGGCAGCCAGTGAGTAGCCAGTGGGTGCAGAGGGAGCAAGAGAAGATCAGACAGGGGCGTGCCCACTCCGCTCAGCAACACTTCTGGCCGCCGGGCCCCTGGGTTGGGTGGTGGTGAGAAGGCGGACATGGGCTGTCCCATGAGCCCGGCCCGCCCTTCACCCTGTGCCCAGGGCCATGGTGCAGAACCACTGCCGGCAGATCAAGGCACTGACCCTTCATCTGCTGCCCAACCTGCGGAGCCGGGAGGAGCGGGATAGGAAGGCGGCCATCATCATCTTCACAGAGGTGGGGGCCTGGGGGGCCCCTCAGGGACAGCCTGCACCCCATCTCCAGCTGAACCCACCAGGACCTCCCTTGACCAACAGATTCCTCACACCCTGCCTTCCCACTCCCAGCTCCTTGGGGCCCACAGTCAGGGGCTCCTGGTTGGGTCTCCATGTCTCAGGCCCCTCTCCACCTGCATCCTGGGGGACCGTCTTCTACTCCCCCAGCCCTGATGTCATGGGTCCTGCCCCTGGAAAGGTGAAGCCGAAAGGGCAATGGCTGGAACCAGACAGGCACTGGGTGTATCGGGTCCTGGGGCTGAGAGCTGGGCCATGGCCGGACAGAGTGGGGGCCTTTGTCATTTCCATAATGAACAAAGCCTGGTGCGATGCCACACACCAACCTGTAGTGACATCTGGCTCTCCCTCAGGGACTGGGTCTCCAGGTGCCCCATGAGTCAGGCTGTGTTGAGTATGTTGTTCCCAGCTTCGCTGTGTGGCCTCAGACAAGGCCCTTTCCCCTCTGGGCCCGTTTCCCCAGCTATGCACTGAAGGACTGAAGCAGCTTGGCATTGGGTTTCAAATACTCATTAACCAAGACACCCAGAGCGGGGCCGGTCAGCCACCCTCCCCGAGCCCCAGCCCTGGTCCTAGAGCCCGGCTCCCAGACACAGACGCAGGCCCCCTGCGAGAGGCTGCCAGGCCTGACCCGCCTGCCCGGGGCCCCCCAGTTCCTCTACAGCCCCACCCTGCTGGAGGTGCTCCCCAAAGAGGCCGCCCTGTCCGTGCTGGTTCGAAGCCTCAGGGACCCCAGCCCCGAGATCCGCGTGCTGAGCCTACAGGGCCTAGGGAACATTCTTTTCCACCCAGAGAAGGTAAGCGGGTGCGGGGAGCTGTGACAGACGCCCCATAGAGCAGCCGGGCACATGGGGCCTTTGTGTCATTCCCCTTAGAAATCTGCTCTGCTGGTCCAGGCCACAGTCGGACCTGGGTCCCAGCACCCAGGTGGTGCCCAGAGGGTGTTTGTTGCTGTTAAGTGACTCACTGGCTGAAAATAAATCTAATATTGTAGAACCAAACAGAGTTTAGGAACCCAATGAAGTTGCCGAAAACTTGTTTGAAAGTTGCAAAACCAGCCTAGTTTGCACGAGGAGTCCCTGATAAGGCGTTTGACAGTAGGAATCGTTCATTTGCTGACATGTCACTTCCTGACAGTTCATCCAGACAGTTCACATTGCACCTGAGAGGAGCAGAAAGAACTGGCAGAAAATGAACTTAGCTTTTCCTTTTTAATGTAAAACTGGGAAATGGTCACTGCCACTTAGAAGGTCTGGGGTCACCACTGGTGCACCCACCTCCCTGTGACGTGATGTGCCAGTGACTTTAGCGGTGCCCACCCAACCAAATTTGTCTTGTCTGTCCCCCAAGACCCCTCTGACCCCTGGGGAAGCCAGGAATGAGGGCAAAGGCAGGGTAGGGTGGAGGAAGGGAAAGTTGGTCTCCAGGACTTGGTGGGGGGCCCTCTGGCCAGAATGGGGACAGACAGGAAGGACCTGGCAGCTGAATGACATGGGTTAGTGCTCCCCTAACCCCCCAGGGTCTCAGAGAGGGGAAGCCTGTCCCGTCTGTCCACAACTCCCGGGGGACAGAGCAGGGCTGGGAGCACGTCTCCCAGGACGGCAGAGCCAGGGCGAGATGGAGCGGAGTGGGTACAGCGCGGGTGCCCAGGCCTGGATGGGAGTCTGGGAAGGGGCCACAGAGGCACACTCGGCCCACCGGCGCCCCCTCCCACAGGGAAGCCTGCTCCGCGGACAGCTGCCGCCCTTCCTCAAGGGCTTCTTCCAGAGCAGCGAGCCAGTGGTGGTGGTGCGCATCATGGGCACCGCGTCGGAGGCGCTGCACCGCCTGGGCGCGCACATCACGGAGACCCTGGGCCTCCGCGTTGCCATCAACACCCGCGCCTTCTTCGATGACGTGAGTGCGCCCGGGAGGGGCGGACACCCCATCTCGTGCCCCTCGGGCGCCTCCCCCGGCCCTTCCTCGAAGGCCGCTGTCGCCCTGGGGCAGGGAGGTGGAGGGGCAGGGCAGCTCCCCGGGTGTGTGGCGTGCGTGGCACCGGTGGGCCGGCCAGGGGCTGCCGTCGGCACTTGTCCTGCACCTTCAGCTGAACGCCACACCTTCAGTCTCAGCCCCACGTGTCCTCACCCTCCTGACTCATCAGCCCCTGTGGATGACAGACTCTCCTTCAGGGGAAGACAGAGGGATAAGCCCGCCCTCCCGAGTCAGCATCCCTGACACGTGGGCTGTCAGGATGCTACCATAGGCATGAGAGAGGAAAGAGTGTAGGTCCCTGAGGGTGGCCCGTGACCCTCCCCAGGAGCCGGCAGGGGGGGAGCACAGCCCTGCCCCCGAGCCCTGACTGAGGGGGAGCCTCATCCCTGCCCCCGAGCCCTGACTGAGGGGGAGCCTCATCCCTGCCCCCGAGCCCTGACTGAGGGGGAGCCTCATCCCTGCCCCCGAGCCCTGACTGAGGGGGAGCCTCATCCCTGCCCCCGAGCCCTGACTGAGGGGGAGCCTCATCCCTGCCCTGGAGCCCTGAGGGGGAGCCTCATCCCTGCCCCCGAGCCCTGACTGAGGGGGAGCCTCATCCCTGCCCCAGAGCCCTGTCTGAGGGGGGAGCCTCATCCCTGCCCCGGAGCCCTGTCTGAGGGGGAGCCTCAGCCCTGCCCCAGAGCCCTGACTGAGGGGGAGCCTCATCCCTGCCCCTGAGCCCTGACTGAGGGGGAGCCTCATCCCTGCCCCAGAGCCCTGACTGAGGGGGAGCCTCATCCCTGCCCCCGAGCCCTGACTGAGGGGGAGCCTCATCCCTGCCCCCGAGCCCTGACTGAGGGGGAGCCTCATCCCTGCCCCAGAGCCCTGACTGAGGGGGAGCCTCAGCCCTGCCCCAGAGCCCTGACTGAGGGGGAGCCTCATCCCTGCCCCTGAGCCCTGACAGAGGGGGAGCCTCATCCTTTCCCCGGAGCCCTGACTGAGGGGGAGCCTCATCCCTGCCCCAGAGCCCTGTCTGAGGGGGCAGGCTGAGGTCTGTTCCTGGAGCCTGGAGCCCAGATGAAGGGGTCCTGCTGAGGGTACTGGGCCCCACGTCACTCTGGAGTGGAGGGTCCAAGGTGGGTCTGGCTGGGCTCCGAGCCTCTGCCTTGCAGGAGCGGGACAGTGTCCGGGCAGCGGCCATGGCACTGTTCGGGGAGCTGGTGGCGTCGGTGACAGGCCAGAAGTTCGGCGGCCTGCGAACCCAGGTGCACCAGAGCATGGTGCCCCTGCTCCTGCACTTGAAGGACCACTGCCCCGCTGTCGTCACGGTCAGTGGTCAGCGACGGGCCTTCACCTTGGTGGGGCTGGGGACCCACGGTGGGCAGGGGGCTGCCTGAAACCCAGGGACACCCCCTGGGCCGGCGGGTCCAGCCCCCTCACTGGTTTTCCTGCTCCTCCCCATGTGCACACATGTGCACTCACACACGTGCCCACATGTGGCTGTGAGTCTGTTGTCAGGACACCATCTGTCCTGCCCACTGCTGTGTCTCCAGTGCCAGGCATGTCCTCAGGCGCAGGTGGTTGATTGAACTTGAAATATGGGCTGAGCCCTACGTGTGCCAGCCGCTGCCCCGCATCAGGCCATTAGGAAACGCTCAGCCTTCCTGCAGCTCCCGGCCACTGGGGGGATAAACAAGCAGACAGTTTCCAAGCAGATGGGGACTGAACACTGCCTTCGGTCCGGCGGGGCCGTGCTGCTGGCCAGGGAGGCGGGCGGGCTCAGAGTGCAGCCTGAAGGCAGCGGGAAGGAGCCGGGGCGCCCAGGAGGGCCGTGCCCACTGCAGCTTCCTCGCCGCCCACGCCCGACCCTCCCTGCCGTCCCCGCAGCAGGCCAAGTTCGCCTTCTACCGCTGCTCCGTGCTGCTCCAGTGGCGGCTGCCGCACACCCTCTTCTGCACGCTGGCCTGGGAGAAGAGCCTCAGCGCTCGCCACTTCCTCTGGAGCTGCCTGGTGAGGGCCCGCAGTGGGGAGGGGATGGGAGGCTGGCCACCAGGTCCCCGGGGCCGGCCGGCTCTGGCCCCAGCGAGTGACAGAGACACGCTCCCCAGATGAGCCACAGCCAGGACGAGCTCGGCACCCACTGGGCTCAGGCCCTCAGCTACCTGCGCAGGCAGCACCTCCACCTCAAGATCTGGGCAGCACTCTTCATCGGTGAGCGGGGCGGGGGGCTGGGCTCGGGACCCCCAGGCCTGCCCCGCCTGAGCACCCCGACCCTCACCCTCGCCCATCCTCCACTGCGGCTGGAACGTGGGTTCCGCTGGCAAGCGAGGAGAGGGGCGAGTGAGGGGGTCTCGGGGGTCTCAGTTCTCCGGGCCGGGCCCTTCTGTGTTCTGGCCCTGTCTCCGGCGGTCCCTCACACAGGAGGACTCCTTCCCTATGCCAGGGAGGGGGAGAGGGAGAGAGGGAAGGAGGGAGAGGTTTGGGAGCCCCCTCCCACGGGCCGGCGTGCTCCCCATCTGTCGCGCAGGTTATACCATCTGCTACTACCCCCAAGCCGTGTCCCAGACGGCCAGTGACATGGACATAAAGCTGCTGGTCTGCAGTAAGGGAACATCCTTACTCCATCCACCCCTATCCGTGTCAGCAGGGAGCATGGGCCCCCAAACACAGCGGGTAGGGTGGGGAAGGGGAGTGCCCAGGCCTGGAAGGCCGAGGAGGCGGGGTCTGGGTGCCCAACTGCCCCCACCCCACGTGGGAAGGAGGGCGCTACTCCACCAGGGCTGTGGGCAGACAGGGAGTGGAGGGTACCTCTGATTTGTCCCTCCTTTCCTGGAGCTTTTGAGGATCTCAAAAAGAACCCCGAACCCAGCATCCAATACTTCGCCAGCAGGCAGGCCTCCTTCTTTCAGAAGGTGGTAGCCAGACCGCAGTGACCTCCAGCTGTCGACCCCCCCCGTCCCCCTCCCCCGTGCCCACCGCACCGCGCAGCCCTGCCCTGTCCGCACAGAGCTTGGCTGCATGACATCTGTCCATTTGAAAGAAAGATCTAGGTTCAATAAAGAAGCGTCACACCTCTGCGCTCCGTGACCACCATCCCATGGGCCCCCCAGAGACACTGGCAGGCCAGGGGGTGGGCGCAAACGGTGTGTCCCCCAGAGACAGACTGTGAAGTCTGGGCAGGGACCCCCACTTGTGGCCACCAGGCGGCTTCCCGGTGACCGGAGCCCGAGCCACGGCCCGCCCATGTCCTGGGCGCTGAGTGGGCACTCCCAAGGCCTCCATGGCCCTTGGGGCCCACGGCTGAGTGGAGTCACTCACCATGGCGCTCCCACAGGCTTCAGTCTGTCTCCGGATTAGAGCTCCATCATCACTGGGAGGCTGATGGTAGGGAAGAGGTCCTTTGGCTGGTCTCCCTCTGCTCAGAGGACTCAAAGTCACCCTCCACCCCCGTCTCTAGCCTCCTGAGCCCCATCAGGGTTGGCACCTGGGGTTGGCAGCAGAACCGGCCTGGCTCAGAGTAAGAGCTTCCAGGTGGGCTTGGCCCACTCTGAATGAGCCCCATGGACTGAGGCGAGGGTCTCAGCACTCTGAGCCTCAGCTGTCCCATCTGTAAAACGGGTAGTAAGACCTTCCTCCAAGACCCCTTGGAAGGTTGAGTCCAGAAGAGGTCCCCGGACTCCAAGGGAGCCCCTGAAGACCCACCTGAGCTTCAGCAGGTCCTTTCCATCTGTGCAATGGGCAGGTAGGCCCTTCCCTTACCTGAGAGAGTCTCCCGGCCGGAGTTCTCCCTAGGGCCTCCCCCAGCTGGCCCCTCTCCAGCAGGAGGTCCAGCCCCACCCAGCCTGCCCCCTGCCTTTCCCCCCACGTGTTCTCCCAGGCCCTCCCCACTCGGCCCAGGCAGAGCTTCTTCTCCGAGAGCTCTCCCCACACCTCCCGCCTTGGGACCTCCAAGTGACCCGGCCCTCGAGGGCCTGCCAAACAAGGTCCCCCACCCCTCATCAGGCTGTCCCACCACTCCCCATAGATTGTGAGCCCCTCGAGGCAGACATGGAGCTGCACCCAGAAGGCCCCACAACTTGGATAGTGGATTGAAAAAATACAGCAACTGCAGATTCACTGGTGTTGTTCAATATGACCAGCGAGAGGAGTAAAAGACCCTGGGCAGAGCTGGGGCCTCTGCCCACCGTCTGTGAGTCTCTGAATGGCACCACTTGAGGAGGGGCTCTGCGTGAGCTTGGCTTTTCACAGCTCTCCGTTTTGTCCACGGGCCCCTGTGAGTGCCCCCCATCCCACTTGTGCTACAACCCCTGGCTGGAAAGAGGGGCCCCTGAGCCCAGCTGGGGGGTGGGGGTGCCATCTCCCCTAACACGGAGGCTTCCCTGGTTCCCCCCAGTGGGCAGTGGGCAGTGGGGCCTCCTACACAGCCCCCCACCTCACCCCAGTTCATCCTGCCCCTGGGAAGTCTAGTCTTAGTAAAACCTGGAGCTGGGTAGGCCGGGACCCAGAGGCTTCGGCAGCCGACAATGACTGAATAAGCCCCTGGGGGAACCGAGACAGCTGAAGCCTGAAGTTGAGGGAGCAGAGGCCTTAGCAGCAGGGTAGAGGGCTCCAGACCCGGGCACACAAGAGGTGCCCACTAACCAGCAGCAACCATTGACTGCCAGGCCGGCCACAGCAGGCCAGGGGGGGGAGACAGGGCCTGAGTCCTGGTGGGTGGGCCACCATCCCACCCGGGGAAGGCGCGGCCAACCTGACCCAGGGAGGGGCCGGCCCCCATCTCTGCGAGAGCGGAGAGCTGCTCACAGAGCAGGGCAACATCCATGCCCTCCAGCAGGCCCAGCCCCCAACACACTTTCACCCCAGGAACTCCGGGGTCACTCTCCACCCCTCCAGCCTCCCCTCCCTGCCGTGGGGTGAGGAGTTGGCGTGTCCCTCCACCCCAAGCCCAGTGGGCACCATCACACCCTCCCTTCTCTGGGCTTCTAAGACTGAAGTGAGGACACTTAGTGGGGGGCAGGACGGGGCAGCCACCCCACCGGACACCTGACCCGGAAGAATTACCAAGTGACCCATCCTGTCCCACACGGGGGCAATGCCGGTGACCCAGCCCCCAACACAGCAACAGGGCAACTGGGCAGAGCCCACTGGGCCTCAGCCCCTGCTCTGTTCAATCTGGGACGGCCCCGCCCTGAGCCAGGGAGTGCAGGGACCCAGCGTGGACGCCAGGGGGCAGCCAAGCATAGCCGGAAGGAAGGGATGGGCCGCGCAGCATCCCTGGGTTCCGCCAGCCCTCCAAGGCCACCCACACCCCATTCTCCAGGCACACGCAGTCACAGGGTCTGGTTTTATTGCCTTCGAGTGTCCGGAACACCTGACTGCCCCAGACCCAATAACTTAAGGTGCCAAGAACAGGTCAGGGTGAGGGGCCGCAGACGAGGGGCTGGGCCCAGTGGTTAAAAAATACACCAGCCCCCAAACAAACAGGCCAGGAAGGAGAGCTGCCCAGAGGCGGTGTGGGCAGGTCATTACAGGACAGCCAGGGACATGGCGGGTGGGGATTGGGGGGAATTAAGCCTCAGAGGGACAGTGAGGGCTGAGGGCAGAGACACGTCAGACACAGAGACAGACAGACAGACACGCGGGCATGGAGACAGAAGGAAGGCTGGGCCAGACGGCAGTGCGCGCACATGCACACGTGTGCACGCACACACACACCTGCTGGTGTGGGCAGAGACAGAAAACACCCGCGAAGGGTGCGGGGGGCGGGCTGGACGGCTGGTGGTGGGTGTGCCCGGGGGGCTGGGAGCAAAGGGCAGAGGGAGGCCCCGTGGCGGGAGCCCTGCTGAGCCCGCGGCCAGGCGCCCGCGTCCTGAGCTACATGATGCAGCACTTGGTCTTGTGCGCGTGGGGGTCCTTGAACCGCAGTCTCTGCTTCGGCCGGTACTTTTCCAGGTAGGTGAGCTGTTTGCTGTTGATGGCGCCGCGCCGCTTCCTGGGCAGACGGGACCGGGGTGGGGGGTCAGGCAGGACCCAGGCTCGGCCACACGCCCTGCCCCGGAGCTGCAGGCCCCAGAGGCCAGAGAGGCTGGAGCGGGTCCCCGTGACCCACAGAGCCCTCCCACCTCTGGGCCTTTGCCCGGGCCATTCCTACCGCCAGAATCACAGTCACTGCAGCCACCGCGGCTGACCTTCAAGTCACCTGGCTATGGCTCCTCCAGGCTGACCACCTCACCTCCCCAACCCCAAGGTCCCCACCCTCCAAGGCCCCCGTGTTTACCTGGGTGCCACCCCCAGAAAGCAGAGCCCACGGGGATGGAGCCTGGCATGCCAGCTGGCTGGGAGGGAGAGGAGAGGAGGCGGGAGGTGGCCCTCAGGTGCCTGGGTGGGGGGGTACCTAGCACTGCCCACCAGGTGCTTCCGGAGGTCATCTGTCCCCACCGCCCATAACCTTGGACATGGCCGTGGACTGGCTCTGGTCAATGAGGCGTGGGCCGGGGAGGAGCAAGCCTGCGCTGCTCTGAATCACCAGGTTGGGCCCAGCCCCCAGTCTGGGGGGTGCCAAGGCACAGAGCTGCACACAGGCTCACGGAGAGGAACCGTGCCCCCGCTGTGTGCACATGTGCCAGGGTCCCGAGGAGGCCGGAGCTCCCGCGGGCACAGGCAGGCCTGGCCGCCTGACTGGTAAACAAGCCTGCCTCTGGGAGAGAGAGAAGGCTGTGCCCTGGAAACTGTCGTCGGGGGAGCAGCACAAGAAGACACCCAGGCACGGACTGTGCGCGTGTCTCACACACACACACGCACATACACACTCACGATGGGGGGGCTGGGGTGGGCTCAGGCCCTCTGCACCCACCCCACTGTCCCTGCTGCCACCCCAGAACCCTGCTCCGCCGGGGCTCCTTTCCCGGGGGCAGTGGCGGACAGGAGCCCCCTCCCCACAAGGAGAGGAGGTTGGGAGACCTCCATGGGGGCCGAGAATGGGGGACAGAGTGCCCAGGGGCCAGGGCTTCAGAAGGGCAGTCCTGAAAGATCCTGGGGTGTCGGCTGTCCTGGAGGGGTTGGGGCAGTTGGGGCAGGTGGCACTGGGGGGCTCCTTTCACTGCTGGGCTGGGTTGGATGGCTTCTGGGGACTCTTCCTCTCCCAAGAGCTGAGGGGAGTGACACCCCGCATCAGGAGTGCTGGAGGCTTAGAGGGGCCTGCCCCAGCTCCCTGTGTCAGAGATGGGTTTGGGCCGGCCTGCTCCTCAGCACCGCAGGCCCTGTGTGGACTTGGTGCACCCCCGGCTGAAGGAGCCATGGGCCCCAGAGAGGGCACCAGCCAGGCCCTCCATGCAGCTGCTCCTCACCCTCTCCTCCCAGTCTGGGGAGCAGACCACACACAGCACCTGTCCTCAGTCAGGGCTAGGCAGCCTGAGGGGTGCGCTGGGGCCACAGCAGGAGGCTGCACTGAACTGGGGAAGGCCTCAGAGGACGGCACAGGGCCAGGGTCAGGAGTGCCTCCTGGCGGGGCCTTGGGCCTCTGGGGGGCAGGGAGGGAAGAATAAGGACCCCCAGCACCCAGACTCCCGAGCCCCCACCAGCTTCCTTCCCCACCAGCCACTCACTGTCGGATGAACTGGATGGCGTCCTCGTACTTCATCCCACTCTCGATGAGGGCCAGCGCCACGAGGACTGGAGCCCTAGGCGGACAGCAGGGCCAGGTCACCCAGGCCAGGGCACCCACCCCTTCCCCAACACCTTCACCCTTGGGGCCTGGGGAGGCCCAGGCTTCCCCAGTTTCCTTCCCACCCCCATGGAGGGCACAGGCTCCTCCTGCACCTGCTGTGTGACCTCAGGTGGGCAGGGCACCTCTCTGTGCCCCAGGCTCCTCATGTATAAACGTGTAGGTGGGAGGGTTGAAGGAGGAAGACCAAAGTGCTGGGCTCAGGTCTGGCCATGGATGAGAGCTTGATTCTCGGTTATGAACCCCGTTCACGATTCCCATGACTAGCTGGCAGGTGTGGGGTCTTTGTGTCTGGGGAGGGGCAGGGCTGTCAGCTCCTTCCTGCACAAAGTCCCAGCCACAGCAGCGGGGAGCGGGGTCAGACTTTGGGAAGGACTTCCGCCCCGCCCCCCCAGGAAGGAAGTCACGTGACATGGACTCAGCACCCATGCCCGACAGCAAGCCAGGCCAAGAGGTCCCCAAGTTCAAGCCAGCCGCCCTGCCCCACTGGCTCACCGCCCCAGGCCGGCCACGCAATGCACAGCCACGCAGCTGCCAGGGTCATCACAGAACTTGTTCTTCAGCAGGCTCAGCCAGTCCTCCACCACTTTGCCAGGTGGGGGCGCCCCATCATCAAACGGCCAGTCCTGCAGAAGGCAGCAGCCCGTCAGGACCCCCACCTTAGAGGTGGGGTGAGAGCCGGGACCCAGGCCAGCCTGCCCAGGGGCACTCTGACAAGCAAGGAGGATGTTGGGAGCCCCCCAAGGGTGAGGGTCGGGGCACAGGCCCCAGAGAGTGCCCCCCTGCAAGGCTCCTCCCCATTGTCTCCTCCAGGAAGCCTTCCCAGAACACCCTGCTCTTTTCGGGGGGCAGCCCGGGAGCCCTACTCCCCCTCTCGTCAGTCCACGTTGCAGTTCCGACTCACCCAGCCTGAGCCAGTCTGGGTCCGCAGACCCAAAGGGTCTGGTCCATGAGCGTGGCTGACATGTGCCTGCCTGTGTCCCAGCCCCCGGCACAGTGGCCCAGAGCAGGCTGGGCCCTGAGGCTGGAGACCATGCACTGCCCGCAGAGCATGCTCACGCTGGGCCGCCCCAAAATCAGCACCGCTTGGCACAGGGGTGCATCCACGTGTCCACCGAGGCCAGGCACCCGGGTATCTGGTCCTGTTCCCAGGCTCCAGATTCAGCACCCTGGAGGGCCCCTGGAGGACACGGTCTGCCTGGCAACTGCGTGTCTAACCCAAACCCCTTCCTGCCGCCGGGGAGGCGTGGGAAAGCCGCTGACCCCTGTGCTCCGGGCTACGTTACAGCGTTCACCTGGCGCCCTTCAGGCACCCCCGCTCTAGGTGGAAGGACCCTGGGTCACTCAGCGGGGAAGGGGCAGGCCTCTCCGCCCCAAAGCTTCAGCCCCTCTCACCACCGTGGCCTGGCTCGGGGGCCTCCCCACAGGGCTGTGGCCGAGCCACCAGGATCCACATGGCCCATCCCACGGGGCCTGCTGCCTGGCCGCCGGTCCCCAGTACCGGGGACCAAGGAAACTGCCCCAAGGGTCCCTCCCCACGGCCTCGGGAGAGCCTCCCCAGAGACCCGCCAGGTGCACCCAGCCCATCCCCCGGGAGGCACCCGCTGCCCAGCAACAAGGCCCCAAACGCCCGGCGCGGCGGGACGGAGAGGAGCCCAGGGCCGCGCCGACGCTCTAGAGATGCAACCTGCACACAAACACGCAGCAAGGCCACACACGCCTGCCTCCCCACCCGGGGCCCGGCCACCCCCCACCCCGCCGCACACGGCCCTCACCACAACCGTGATGCCGTCCTTCTCCAGCGGGGCCTTGTCGTAGGTCACCTCACACACGCGCACCACAGTGGTGGCCCCGTACTTCTTCAGGTCCTGGCAGGGAGGGAGGGGGAAGGTGGGGCTGGGCGGGGCACCCCACAGCCCTCGGAGGGACAGAAAGGCTGGGGCCCGGCATGAATCGCCAGCGGCTCACGGGCTTTCGGGCTCGGGGACCTGCGGGGGTGGGACTGCTCTTCCTGATGCTTCTGGGGCGACTGTCCCTGAGCTCGCCCCGCAGCAGGCAGGTGACCCACCCACCCGCATCACCACTGAGGCGACACAGCTGGGAGCCTGACTTCCGGCATGACCTCCCTCCTCCCGGATGCTCGGAGCCCCGGAGCACACCAGCAGCTTGCAGACCGAGACCCCGCGCCCCCAGGCAGGCCGAGGACGCCAGAGCCTGCGCGCAAGCCGCTATGTGGTCCTGCTCTGAGCTGCCTCCCAGCCTAGACGGCAGGGACAGGTCCACCCAGGGGCAGAGCCAGACCCTGCACAGCGGCCTTCAGGGCCTCGGGGAGGGGCACCTCGGGGCAGGGAGGGTGGGCACCTGCCCAGAGGGCGCCCAGGAGGGAGCCAGGCCCCACACACCAGCAGGGAAGCCCCAAGATACCCGGGGAGAGGTCAAGGCAGTTCACAGCCTGCGCAGGGATATTTATACGCTGCGGTGGGGGGGCTCCGCTACATGGGGTCCACGTGCACCCACCCCCACCTGCTCCCGGCAGCTATTTTAGGAGCAGTGAAGAATCAGCTGCTGGACCTTGCTCATCATGCGACGGGGACACCACACAGTGAGGAGAGCACAGAGCTATTCTGAGAATGCGGGGAGCAGGGGCGGTGCAGGGGGCGGTGCAGGGCTCTAGGGCCAAAGGGACACCGGAGATTCCTCTGGACCTAAAGCAGAGAGTGCTGCCATCCAGCCCAGGCTGGGCCCGGACCTCACGACAGACAGAGTGCTGACATCTGTCCCACTCTGAGCCCTGACCCTGGTCACACACTGACCCCTGACCCCGGTCACACTCTGAGCCCTGACCCCGGTCACGCTCTGAGCCCTGACCCCGGTCACACTCTGACCCCTGACCCCGGTCCCACTTTGAGCTCTGACCCCGGTCCCACTCTGAGCCCTGACCCCGGTCACACACTGACTCCTGACCCCGGTCACACTCTGACCCTTGACCCCGGTCACGCTCTGAGCCCTGATCCTGGTCACGCTCTGACCCCTGACCCCGGTCACACTCTGAGCTCTGACCCTGGTCACACTCTGAGCCCTGACCCTGGTCACACTCTGAGACCTGACCCCGGTCACACTCTGACCCCTGACCCTGGTCACACTCTGAGCTCGGACCCCGGTCCCACTCTGAGCCCTGACCCTGGTCACACTCTGAGCCCTGACCCTGGTCACACACTGAGTCTTGACCCCGGTCACACTCTGGCCCTTGACCCCGGTCACACACTGAGCCCTGACCCCGGTCCCGCTCTGAGCCCTGACCCCAATCATGGGCCATGCAGGGTGACAGGCCTCCTCCACAGGGTTCCCAGCTCAGTGTCTAGAGTCCAGGTCTCCCGACGGCAGGGTGCCCGCTGCCTCCCTCCGCAGTCCAGCGTGTACACAGTTGTGAAGCCCTCCTGTGCCCGGGCCCCTGTTCAACCACAATGAGCACTCAGAGGGGACTATCTCTTGTTGCAGAAGGAGCGGCTGGAGGTCTGAGGTCACGAAAGGCCCAGCACACAGACACAGGCTCTGCAAATAGCAAGGAGCGCTGCAGAGGCCAGGCTCCTTCGGGAGCCCCACAGAGAAGGGCAGGCTCTGCAAACACATTTGGTCCCGTCTGCTGGGGCCACGAGCAGCAGACAGCTCGCCTACTGGCTCTCGGGGTATGGTGGTCACTCTCTCCCGTGGCCGGCTTGGACTCCTGTCCAGCCCTTCCTCACACAGATACCTGTGCCGGGAGCTCCCAGCCCAGTTCCAACGCAAGGAGCCCCTGGAGCCCATGGGCTTCCCTCGGCCTGGGCTGGTTGTGGAGCTGGTCTTCATGCCCGGTCCCCGCCCTGCTTTCTCCAGGCTGTTTAAGCAGCTGGTCCTCCCCTGGGGCGACCACCACCCCCTTCTTCTGCTCAGCCTCTGTACAGAGGCCAGATAGCCAGCAAAGGGCTAGGGACTGCACCGGCCACAGGCCCGTCTCGTCTCCTACCTCCGCACGTCTCTGCTCACACGGCACGGGGGCCCGCTGCCCACCCTGCTGACCCCCCGCAGCCCTCACAGCACCCCCAGCCCCACATGCACTCTCATGTGCCTCTCCCGGGGGGGCCTGTCATCCCACACTCTCCTTTCACTCGGAGGCCCCCAGCCTTGCCACCAGACGTGCTGGATGCTCACCTCGATGAAGCTGCTGAGGGTGGCGTTGGTGGGGTTGTGCGTAATGAGGAAGCGCATGTTCTTGTAGCTGACCTCCACAGGGGCCGGCCGGTTCATCCGCGCCATGGCTGCTGCCCGCAGACGGGGCTGGGGACGTGAACGCAAGAAAGGCCCACCACCCCCCAGAACCCAAGGAGCACGAGATCCCTGCGCTTGTCCGAGAGAGAGAAATGCTTTAAAAAAAAAAAAAATCCTGCCCCCCCAGACCCCGCACAAATATTGTGCAAATACTTGGGTGGGGGGAGGATGCTGCCCGGATCACGGGTGGATGATTAAAAAAAAGAAAACCCAACCCTTTACAAGACAAAAAGAACAAAAGAGTGCCCCCAGAAGTAAAGCGGGCCAAGTCCAAGCTCCGGCCTCTCAGAGCTGGAGAATTACTAGGGTGCAAAAGTAAAAACAACCACCACCAAAAAAACTCAGCAAAGAAAACTTTAAAAAGCCCAAAGTGAATCGGGCTGCCGAAGCCGTGGCCGGCACTGTGCCTGTCGCCGGGGACACCCCCTCGGCATTGGTGGACGGCTAGAGGGCCACCTCTGCTCCAAGACCACAGACCCCCAAGGATTAGAGGAAGAACAAACTTGAAACTGAACCAATGGGGCCGCCGTGGGGTGGGGGTGGCAGGCAGCGGCCGCAGGGGGACAGCGGGCGGCGGTGACGCGGGGCCTCCGTCACGTTACCCCATTGGGGTACAGCGAGTCCTGGAGGGGGGCGGTGGGCTCAGGCCGCAGAGCCAGCCCCGGGCCAGGCGGCGGGGGCCATGGGCGGGCGAGGGCAATGGTGAGGCCGGAGGCGCGGGGGCCTCAGCAGCGGGTGCGGCGCGGATGCTGGGCGCGGCAGTACTCAGGACTGCCCCCCAAGGGCCTCTCCATAAATCCCAGGCTAGTCAGCGGCAGGCAGCATCTGGGGAGAGGGGAGAAGGCAATGAAAGGGGGTCCCGGCCCGTGCCCCTCCCTCACCGGACCTCAGTTTCCCTGTCAGGGAAACCATGAGTGTGCTGAACCCCAACACACGATTTCAAGGCATTTGTGGTGACAGAGCCACCCCCGCCCCGAAGCCCCTCCACGACGCCCCGCCCCCACCACCAGACAGTCAGGCCCCTCCTCCCCGGAATTCTGGCCTCTGCGGTGTCTCTGAGCCCAGGTCACTCTGGAGCAGCCCCGGTCTTCGGGGGAAGGGGCTCCGGAACAGAGGCCAAGGTGACAGAGGACAGTGGGGGTTGGGGGCAGCGTGGCAGCACCCCCCCACAGACACGAGCCACCTTACACGTCTCTCAAGGGCTCCCCTGGTAACTGGAGGCTCTGGTCAGCCTCTGCCCTGGGCCGCTGTCCACCACTCGCCCACAGGGCTGGCCACATGATGGAAGCAAACAAGCCATGGCCCCGCAGGAGCTCAAAGAAGCAGGGACAACCCGCAGGAGCCTATGGGCCAGGGCCGGCCGCCAGGCGCTTGCCAAGGTGGCGACAGCACAGGTGGCCGGGAGTGGGGTCCCACCATGACAGGGCCTCAAGGGGGGACATTGCCAGGCCCCAGAGAGGGCCATCAAGCACCTGCAGGCCTGTCTCTCCCTCTCTAGGCCCCAAAAGGCCAGGGGCCCCAGCAGGAGCAACGTGCCCCACTCCCATCCCCACGGACAGGCTGGGAGACCTTGAGCACATCACTAGCCTCAGTTTCCCTATCTGCAAAATGAGGGGCCAGAGAAGATGTCCCCAAGGCCCCTCCAGCACAACCCAGTGGTCAGCAGATCCCTCCAGCCACTGGGCTCAGCCTGGCCCCGCTGTCAGAACCCACACCTGCTTACCAGGCAGGTCCTCCATCCACCCACCCCATACCTCTTACCTCTGCCCCGCCCAGCACCCCCTTCCCCAGCTGCCCACCAGACCGGCTGGGCCCCTGGAGCCTCAGCCCGGGTGCGGACCGGGCCTGCAGCTGGGACCCGGACACGGCGGGGTGGGAGCGGCGGGCGGCTCCACGGCTGCTCCAGGCTCACTGCCCCTTGCCCAGTCCAGGAAGGTTATAGGTGGGTCCCCAGGAAGGGGGTCAAAGGCAGGGAGAAGGGACCGCGCACCATCCCCGAGCGGTCTTCCGCTCGGAGTGCAGGCGAGGAAAGCGCCAGGTGCCCTGAGCAGCACGTGGAAACCTGCCCTCCTGGGGCTGCGGGAGGTCCCTGTGTGTGCATGTTTACAGAGGGAAGGGAGGGAAGGGGCCCAGCGAAGCCACAGGACGACAGGCCTCTCCCGAGGCCCCGACCCGCCGCCTCCCCACCCACAGCTGCTGGACATCTGGGGAGACCCCGTGGGCAAGGGCAGATGGCCTGGCTCTCCTGCCAGCTTCCCTGGAGGGCCACCCCCACAGTCCTGCCCATGTGAAACCTGTCACCTGCAGGCAGGGGCCCCGGGTCAGGCTGGCTGGGGGCAGGGGGCAGGGTCTGGGCTGAGGCTGGACCAAGATCACTGCCCAGCTGGGCTGGGGTCTGGCCAGACACCCTACTTGTCTCCTCAACGTCTAGGGCCCCCATCCCCAGGTGAAAGGAAAAGAGTGCAACGCCTCTTGCTGCCCCCAGGCTGTCCCACAGTGCTCAACCAGGCCTGCGGCCTCCCCCTGGGGCAGAGCCCCCGGTCCGAACCACACCACCCCCAGCTTGAGGTCACCGAGCAGGCCCCCAGCCAGGGCTGACCCCTGTCCACCAGCCAGTACCCCTCCGGCCCACCCCCACGCCATGACACAGGAGCCCTCCTCGAAGCCGGAGGCCCCTCCCTCTGGTCTTCCCACCAGGGGCCCCACGCTGTCCTGGGGCCCCAGCCACCCTGCACACAGGCTCTGAGCTCTGCTACATCCCTGACAGTCTGCCTTTCCAGAGCCATTAGGAGAGGCCGCGGCCTGTCCCCTGCTCGCAGATGAGTAAACAGGCCAGGGAGGGCTGGGGGACTTTCCAGGGCCCTGACCAGGTCAGGCCCAGGAAGAGCTCCCCGTGGGAGTTCCCAGCCGCAAGTCCCCGACCCTCATTCCCGGCTGCACAGCTGCAGCTAGAGTTTGACTCCAGAGGGCTTCGAGAGCGCCAGCTTCCGTGGACCTGGGACCCCGTCCGACATGGGGGAAGGCTGCAGGGCCAGGGCTCATGGGGGTCCCAGGAGAGCTAAGGAGGGGGTGCGTGGGAGCACCGTGCGCAGGACCGGGCTGGGAGGGCGCGGGTGGGGCCGTGGGCGGCGACCCCCTGTCCCGCAGCGCGCCCACCGCACCGTAGGGCGGGTGCAGGAGGGGCGGCTCCTTCCCGGGGCGGGGCTGGGGTCCTCCCGGCACGCCCCCCGCCCTCTCGGCCCGGCTCACCCGCGGGCAAGCGTCCTGCCGCCGCCTCCATTCGCGCGGGGCTGGGCAGGGCCGGGGCGCGGCGGCCGAGACTCAGTGCGCGGGGCACGCCGGCCTCCCCGCGGACGCTCGGCGGCCGGGCTGCGGGGGGGCTATTTATAGCGCCCGGGCATCACGTGGGCGGCGTGGCCGTGACCAGCGGGCGACCCGGCTGGTAGTGACTCCCACACCTGCCGCCTAAATATAACCACAGGCCATCCCGCACGCCGGGGCAAACAAAGAGGGCCGGTCCGGGAGAGGAAGCACCGGCGGAGGAAGGGGAAACGCAGGGGCGGGGGCGCTGCCCGCGCACCCCGCCTTCCTCCCACCGTGCCCTGAACCCTCCAGCGGCTCCCGCAGCAGGGAGCGGGCGCTGCCCCAGGTCCGGAGAAGCTCAGCTGGAGCCGGAGCCCTGGCGGGGACCTCGGTGCAGGTCCGGAGGGCGAACTTCCTTTGGGAAATGGAAAGGAGGGTGCCCCGTGGCCCAGGTGGGCTCCAGAAGCTGACGCCCACAGGATGGAGATGGGGACCGACACCTGGTCTGGCCCTGCCCTGAGCCCTGCCCAGCTCTCCAGCCTCAAACCCCAGGACCTCTCTACTTCCTGAGCGCCTACTGTGTGCCAGACGCTGCTGTCCCTCACTGAACCCTGGACACACCCCTGGGGGTGCTGCCATCACCCCCTCCCCCCCAACCCCCCAGTATGCCGGCGGGGAAGCTGAGGCAGAGGGACCCTCGAGGAAGCAGCCTTCACCCAAGAAGGTCTCCATCTCCCGCTCATCCTCCAGTGCTCAGTGCAGATGCCCCCTCCCCAGGAGGCCCTCTGTGATGGGGAACCCTCCCCTGGGCCCAGGCCTGAACCCCGGCAGGGTGCTGGCTTCACCTCCTGGAAGCACCAGCTCAGGAACACACGCGCTCCCCAGACTCTGAGCCCCGAGAGCAGGCAGCCGGGCACCACAGGCAACCATGTACCTGCCCCAGCCAGCCTGGGGGCCCACGGAAGGGGGTGGAGCAGGGTGGGTAGAGCCCCCAGCACACAGGGTCCCCAGAGGCCTTGCCTCGCTGGGAACCCGGCTCCAAGCCCAGCTCCCAGCCAGCCAGCCTGGCCCCTGCAATCATCGGTCAGCGCCTCGGGGGCGGGGTGGGAGGAACTGGCCAGGGGCCCAGCCCAGAGCAGGGCCGGGTCCCAGGCTCTCCCCACACACATACCCAGAGTGTCAGCCAGGCCTGGGGACCCGCGCTCCCCCACCCGCCAGGCGGAGCCCCACCCAAGCCTCGCCGGGGCCCTGCCCACCAGCTCAGGAGCCCTGGGGCAAGGGCTCCTCCACCCAGAGCCAAGGTGGGCTCGGCCCAGGACACCCACTCCAGTGCTCTTGGGTCCCAGCTTCCAGCAGCCTCTCCCTAAAGGCCAGCTCTGGGCACTCAGGGCCCCGCCAGTCTCCCATCTTGACGGCTTCCTGAGAGTTTGTCCCCTCAGACACTGTGCTGGATGCTGCATGCCTTGATCAAAGCCCATCGGCCACACTGTATTAATAAAATAGCAGCTCAGAGGGGTCGAGGGACTTAACCCAAGTCACACAGCCGACAAGCAGAGGAACCAAAGTCGGGCTGAGTTTTGCTGACCCCCGGAGACCCTGACCCTCTGGAGACAGGACCCCTGGGCAAGCTGCTCTCCCACCACGTCATGCTGCATCCCCATCCATACAAGCTGAGAGGTCCCATCAGCTTTGTGGACCTGCACCCAGGACCCAGAGCCCACCAGGCTGCTCAGCCCGCAAACCAGCACCCCTGCCCCCCCTCACTGGGGGCACCCACTCTGGCCAGGCCTGGGGGGCACCTGCTGGCCTGGCACCATCCCAAGCCCTTCGGAGAAGTCTATTTTTATCAGGGCAGGAGCCATTCCTGGAATCCTCCCAGACAAGCCCGAATCCACATGCTGCTTGGGGGCGGGGAGGGGACCCAACAGGCCAAGCCCACACCCACCCCCGAAGAGTCTCCCCAGAGCCCCCTGCCCCTGTGCCCACAGCACCGAGGGTCCAGCCCCCTCACCGACCAAGTTGGGCTGCCTGCCCTCCCTATAGCCACAGGCCCTTCAGAGCAGTTTCCCCACCCCCCGGGGAACATGTGTCCTAAAGGAGGGGCTCAACTCCACCCGCTCCCTCCGCGCAGGGCCTGGCACCAGGAGGCCCCCCACTTGCTGTGGAAGGAACAAATGACCCAACGTCCTGGGCAGAGCTCCAGATCTGGGCAACATCCAGAAACCATCACGGGATCGCAGCCCCTGAAGTCCAGAGGAACCTCAGAGGTCACCCGCGCCGTCTCATCACCAGCTTGCACACCTCTGGTGATGGGGGGCTCGCTGCTATTTGATGGCACCTTCCACGCTGGGCAGCTCCCCGAGTTATGCATCCATCCCCCTCTAGGCCTCCTGGATGGGCCCAGCAGGAGGCACCCTGCAAAGCAGAATAAGCCAGCACAGCAGGCGCTGTGGAGGGCAGGATTGGAGGATCGGGTGTTCAGGGAAGGCTCCCTGGAAGAGCTGGCCAGGGAGGGCAACAGGCATGCAGCTCATGTATGGAAACATCATCAGGGCTCGAGCAGCTGCCCCGACCCCCTATGCAACCTGGGGCTCTCACTTGCTCTCTCTGGAGCTTGAGACCTCCTCTGTAAGTGGTGACACTGCCAGGAAGGGAAGCCACTTTCCAGTGGTGCCAGCTCCAAGCCGGTCAAGAGGCACCCAGGCTTTGACCTGGAAGTGGAGCTGTTAGGAGTAGGCTTGAATTTCCACCCAGGGAAGGCACCTGTTCTCTGCCAGGATCTGGGGATGAGAAGAGGGCTGCAAACACACTGTCCCTAGACGCTGCACGGGGCCGCCCTCACCACACCGGGTTCAATGGTGCCTCATGGGCGTGGTGCACGCTTGCCAACCCAAGTGGCCGGCACCTACCTGCCATCAGCCACCCGCACAGCCCGGGTGGGTCACAGCGCCACTGCGGACTCAGGAGCCATAACTGCCACCTCTATGGGCAGGCGGGTGGGTGTGGGCTAGGCTGCTGGGCCCCGGCCTGGCCGTCACCAGTGGTGGGCACAGAGCAGGCAGCCAAGTGAGCCAGACCAGGCACCTCGGGTCTTCTGAACCCCGTGGCCACCCCGAGTCCACCAGGCCCACCCGAAGCCTCCCTGGTCTCAATGGCACCACCGGACAGGCACCCCTCACCTGGGTGAGGCACAGCCAGGCTCCCGGGGCCCTGGCCCTCCCCACCTTGGCCTCAGCTGGCCTGGCCTCACCGTGTGGGGCCTGGACCCTCCCTTGAAGGACCCAGCGTGAGAGGAGAGGGCAGAGGACGGACAGAGGGCCGACCTGCCCACGGGGTCTGGGGTTGAGCCTGATGCTGTCTGCGACCACCTGCCCCTGGGGTCCCGGCTCCTCATCAGAAAAAGGTATGACAAGCCCTGCCCGGCTGGGACGAGGGCCTGTGGGCACTAGTGGCTGGAAAATGGGGCCTCTGTGGCCACCAGGCAGCAGCTCCGAGGAAACAGGGCAGTGGGGGGAGCAGGACTGCCAGGAGCTCTGCAGGTGTCACCTCTGCCCCCCACGGCGGGGGCCCCCACCGGAGCCAGCCCCTCTCCTGCATCCTGTCAGCTCTTCCTGCTGGCGGATCACAGCCGGCGGCACATGCAGGGTCAGTGGCACATGGAAGGGGTGGCTCCAGCTGCCCAGGCAGGCTGGCTGTGCTGTCACACAGTGACACGCTGGCCGCAGCTCACCCCGGTGTCCAGAATGAGGGGGGACTGCACCCCTGGGGCTGCCTGCCTCTGCTCAAAGCCCCACCACTCACCTGTCACTGACCAGGATCCCCTCCCCACACCTGAGGCCTCAGCCCTGGCTCTGAGCCCAGTCTGCCCCCCGGGTCCTACCTGCAGCCTCCCCTGCTCCCACCCCTGACCTTAGGACTCCTCCAAGGGGGACAGGGGAGCCAGCATCTGTTCATTCATTCATTCATTCACCTGATTCACAAATGTTCACTGAGCATCTTCCTCCACTGCCGGGTGCTGGGCTGAGCTGGGGGACACATGGGGAGAAGTCACCAGTAGATGCAAAAAGCCTGCCCTGCCCTCTCCTGCCCCAGCCCCGCCCTGATGGGGCATCTGGCCACCCCTCTGCACCCAGCCCCCACCCTGAGAAGCCACCTCCCTGACTGCCCAGCACAGGTGGGCTGGATAATACTGTGGCTGCCCAGGGGGCTGGGAGTGCCCCCCCCAACCCTGTGCAGGCAGCATTGCTGAATCTGGGGTCACCGCAAAGAGACCTCACTCCCCCGGTGCCTCAGTTTCCCAGGCTGTCACCTGCAGGGTTAGAATGTGGCATTTTCACAGTGCCACCTGTCACCAGCTACCAGGTCCCACATGGACCACACCGGCCAGCCGCCCCCCCCTGGCTCCTGCCGGGGGAGCATCACCCCCCTGCAACTCCCCCCTTGCCTCCAGGGGTGGGCGCTGGGGGTCAGGGGTGAGCAAACCTCCACGACCCCAGGTGGGGTGGGGGTCGGTGGCAGGACACACAACCAGGCAATGGACTGAGTTAGAAAGGACACTGGTGGGTGGTAAGGGGGTAAACACGAGGCCTCTCAGAGGACGTGGCCTTTGGGCAGAGACTCAGGACGCACACGCACTGCACGGGTCCCCGAGAGGGGACGCATCAGACCCCGCTGAACCCCGGGAGAAGTGCATGCCCTGTCTCTCTGCTTGCCACTCCAGGACCTTTCCACCACCGCCATCACCATCACCCTCAGCCTGCACACCCCCCGCCTGAGGCAGAAGACCGAGTGCCCCGTTCCACATGGAGCCAGATGGAGACGCAGAGCAGAGCTGTCTGAGACCCAGGTTCCTTCTCTTCGCCCCAGTGAGTCATGGAAACCTCACGGTTCGGAGCCCGGGCCCAGGGGCGTGCTAATGCAGACAAGGCCTTCAGTGCAGCCACAACAGTGGCCCAGCAGCAAGCATCGGCGTCAGCCTCCCAGCTCCAGGTCCTCAACTCAGAGCCCAGCAGCTCTCGGGCTCAACACAATTAGCACCAACCCCTCAGGGGGTTACTAAAACCCAAGATAATAATGGCTGACAGTCTAAGCTGCTACTCGTTAACAATAAACATGAATGATGGTAGTTCTCGCTTTTCGAGAACCTGCTTTCCGACGAAGCCCTAAGATAGCTGGAGTCAAAGGCCAGGAGGTCCTCCCTTCCTGGCTGGGGGTTCCGCCTCCCTGATCCGTTTGGTGCAAGGGGGCTGGACGAGGCCCAGCTGGTCACTGTAAGGCTCAGAGTCCCAATCTACATTAATAGCCAAACCAACCACAGATGTGCATGGGTCAGGCTGTCGCCAGCCCCAGAGCACCCCCTAGGGCACCTGCTGACTAAGTGACCCCCAGCTGGCAAGGACTGCCACCCCAGCATGGTGACACGTGACCATCCATGTGGTCACTGTGTCGTGACCCTCGTCTACCAAGAGAGGACATGGCTGCAGGGGGTCTCGGTCACTACCCAAGGGGCAGAAGAACCAGGCTGGACAGCCCCCTGCTGGCCCTAGGGCCCTGCTCTGCACTGCGACCCTGTCCCACCGCCGACTGTGTGGCCAGCGGTCCCGGTCACCCTCGCCCTGTGCCACTGAGGCAGGGATCCCACACCCCAGAGGCCCAGGGAGCACAGCAGTATCACAGAGCCTGGAAGGAGAGTGTCCAGTTTGGGCTCAGGAAGGAGAAGGCCCCCTCGCCCCATTTGACAGAGGAAACCACTGAGGCTCCCAGCTGAGCCACAAGCATGAGCAAGAAGGCCTGGGGACCCCAGGGCCCCATGCTCTCTTGGGCTCTGCCCCCACGGTGTCCCCATCCCAGTCCCCACCCACGTGAGCCTGCCGGGAGCCCACAGACACTCACTCACTGTCCTGCGTCCTGAGTCCTGCAGGCCTGCAGAGGCCGCGCCCCCAGCCCAGCTTTATCCCCAGCCTGGCCTCCCGCCCTCCCCGCCCTCCCCACGTCAAAGGCCCTGGGACCGCCCGCCAGCCCAGGAGGCGGGGGCTCAGGCAGGGGCAGCCCCGGAAGGACCCGGGCTCCCAGGGCAGTCCCGGCGGCCAAGCGGGGCGGCGGTGGGGGGGCTGGCCAGGACACAAGTTGGAGGTCACAGCGGGCACCCCGGTCTCGGGAAGAGGGCAGGAGAGCCCCTCCCCTGTGGGCCGGGCTCTGGGGCCCACTGGGGGCAAGACAGTCCCCAGGGCCCTGTAACCGCTGGCAGTCAGAGCTGAAGGGGACAGGCGGGGCAGGTGGGCGGCAGCAGAGCCGGCGGGGAGGGGTCAGAGGCCCAGCCCGGGCCTGCGGCTGGCAGGGTGGGCGCTCCGACACACAGCCTGGGGGCTCCCCAGGTCTCTGGCCTGTCTCCCCACTGCTTGCTGTGGGCTGGAAAGGGGCTCCTGGGGCCCTTTCCTTGCAGAGGGGAGCTCACTGCACCTCCAGAGAAACAGCCCAGCCCTCTGCAGTCTGCCCCCCACCTAAGAAGTCCCCCAGGGAGCCCCCAGCCTACTCAAGGGGGCAGCCAGGTTTGCCCAGAGCCCCGCTCTGAGCTCACTGCTCAGTTCCTCCTCTTGTCCTGTTTCCTCCACAAGGAAGTGGGGAAGAAAGCTAACAGGCAGGTTAGCCCACCCACCCAGGCCTGGGAGCCAGGGCCCACAAAAGCACTAAGGAAGTGGGAACCCCCGCCCATGGGGGAAGGGCTGTTCCTGCTTCCCAGGGTCAGGGTCACTCGCCCCTCCCCCACCAGGATGTTGCCCCAGTCATGGTGACATCAGGAGGGGTGGAACCTACAGGGCTGGGGTGGGGTATGTATTTCAGGCTCACCCAGCCCCCAGGCCTGTACTTCTTGGGGGCAGAGGGAGGCCATGCCCTGCTTACAAGCCACCCGGTGCGCAATGGGGGCAGCTCCTACCCTCTGCCACGCATCCAGCCGCCCATAACCTCCCCCTCCCTGCCCCATCACTAGGTCCCCATTGGTCGCCCCCGGCCGCCATCCCAGACGGAGGCCCTTCCCCAGCGGCCTGTCACCCAGATTCAGCCCATCGTGACTACCCAGGGCCTCAGCCAACCCCCGAAGCCCTCTTCAGCAACCCCCCAGCCCTCTGGCCTGACGCTGCCAGGGTCCCCCACACAGACATGGGGTGTCCACCTTTCTGAGCCCAGGCCTCCCACCCCCTGGGGACCCTGGCATCTGTATTCACACAGGCAGCTGGGCTGACCTGGGCGGCTGGGAGCGGTGTTCTGTAGGTCCTCCCAGGCCCCCAGGCTCTCTGCTTGGAGAGCCCCCAGCCCCAGGGGCGGGACGTGGATCTGGTTATCTGGGATGCAGGGCCCATCACGCTGGGATTCTAGACAGGAGGAACAGAGCTTCAAGCCTGCCCTGCGCTCAGAGTTAGACCTGCACCCACAGCCCCTGGCACGCTCCTCCTGGGCCCCGTGGGGCTGGCACCGACTCCTGGCACCATGCCACCCCATCTCCAAGGCCCCTAAAGGCCAATGCCCAGAATGGGCCTGGCCTCCGGGAAGGGCACGGAGTTTCACGGATCCACTTGACGCTAACGGCCCCTGAGAGGCCCTTGAACCCGCCCCCGCCCCCACCCCCCGCCAGCTCAAGCCCCTGCCAGGAACACAGAGGCCCCGAGGAGGCCCCTGATCCTGGCCTCCCGAGAGCTGAGCACTCCCCAGGCAGAGCCCCAGCCCCTCCTGTTTCACGAGCACATCGCCAGGACCCTCAACAGGCAGAGGGACCTGGGCTCCCACGCTGGGGCCTCAGAGAAGAGGGGTGGGAGCCAGGGCCTCACAGACGGTCCATGTGGCCTAACAGTCCTCACTGCCCAAGAGGAGGCTGCCCGCCAAACCCTCGCCACCAGGATCAACTGGAGACCCCACAGGGGTCTTCAGCTGGCAAGGGGAAAGGCCTGCACCCAGGGCGTGGAAGTCCTCCTCCCCTGGCCGCTGGGTGCCCTGGGCCCATCTCCTCCCCTCTCTGGGCCTTCTGAGCCAGCAGCAAGGCACAGGATGAGAAAACAGAACTGCACTCCGTAAGTGCCCACAGAGCGGTCATGTGGCCTGCTGGGCAGGGGTGGGGTGCACACACGATAGATGGGTTCCAGCAAAGCCCACCTTGCCGGATGGATCCTGGTCAAGCTGGCTGATGGCCCCCAGCCCCTCTCCGTGGGGAAGTGGCTATGGCTAACTCCTGGGGACAATGAGGGGACAGGGTCCCTGAGGGTGGGCAGGAGAGCCTGAGCAGAGGAGAGGGGCACCTGGCAGGCACCCCCTCCTGCCACCCCAGAGCACCCCAATCCCAAGGGGGAGCAGGGTCGGCTCCCCCCAGCACCCTCAGGCAGGGTCGCCAGTCCCCTGTGCCCACCCGAGCCCTCTACACCCACCAGGGAGGTGGGGAGCTGAGCTGGCCCCTCCTCCTGCAGGACCCTGGCGGCAGGGTGCCAGGGAGCTTGGGGGCCCAGGGGCAAGTGGACGTTGGAGCATCAGGGTGTGATGGCCACTTCTTCCAGCCCCACACCCAGGAGCCTGGCCAGAGCAGGAACCCCTGCCTGGGTCACAAGACAGGAGACTGTGGCCCAGCTGAGCCCAGGTCCACGGGACCCCCAGAACCCCCAGGCCACCCTCAGCCACCGCCCAGCTCACCCCTCCTCTTACCTCCCACGCACATCCCAACCGTGGGCCCAGGGTCCAACCCCATAAAAGGGGAGAAGGCCGGAGGCCCTCTCCAGGTACTGGCCCCTCACAGGGCCCTTGTCGCCAGGCCCTCCCCACATCCATCCCCAAGCTGGCACTGGAAGACACCCAGCCCCCCATCGCCTGGATGAGGAAACCAAGGCTCAGGCCTCACAGGGCAGCTCTGAGGGGCTGAGCCAGCACTCCCGGCCAGCCCAGGGTGGGCATTTCTGTGTATTTTCTCCTCCAAACAGGCCCCAGAGGGGAAACTGAGGCCCAGCCTCCGCAGATGTCCGGGTGACATCGTGTCCAAATGACAAGGCCTCCCGGAGCCTACCCAGTCCCCCCACCCCACCCCCGCCCTGTGCCCGGAGCGCAAGGCCGCTGGGGGTCAGGCGGGCAGGAAGGGGGCGCGAGATCGCAGAGGTGGCTGGGGCCACTGGCCAAAGCCCTGGTGGACGCACGTCAGAGGGGCCTGCAGGAACCGCGGGAAAGAGCGCTGACCTGGCCTCGGGAGGCCATGTCCAAAATAACCAGCCCAGCCACCCTGCAAGGACTCAGCCGGGCGCACGTAGGCCTCTCAGCCCGGGCGCTGCCAAGCTGGGTGCAGAAGGTCATAGCTATTTCTGGGCCGGCCTGGCAGCGAGACACAGCCCCCCAGTGCCCCCAAAGAGCCAGCGCAAGAGGGGCGGCCGAGGCGGGTCCCAGCCCCGTGACGCGCGGCCTCTACCTGGGGTGGGGGTCCTGCCGGGGGACCCCACACTGCCCCCTTTCAAAAAGCCCATTGGCATCATCAGCATGTCAGGGTCACGTTGGTCCCATCAGGCGGTTCCGGGCCTTCTCGGCCACGAATCCCTGTGCTGGGCCCTTGGCCACACAAAGAACCACAACTGCCCGCAGCACACGGGGGCTCTGCTCTCTGCTCTCCAGCAGCTCCAACCCTAGTGCCAGGGGAGGCCTTGACTGTGGCAGGAACCCCCCGTGCCCACACAGGCACCCCCTGCCCACCCGGGCACACCCACGGAAATGCCAGCACTGCCCCTTATCACACACAGCCTCCAGCCTGGGGCTCTGCCTGCCTCATGAGGGTCACCACCACCCCCATAACCAATGATCGTCTGACCAGTGGGAACCTGGGGCCCAGAGAGGACGTGAGACTTTGAGGTGCAGCCTCACTCGAACACCCAGGCCAGGCAGGTTCTCCGTGGGCCGAGGGGAAGGGGACGGTTCCCTCTCATCACCCCAGATCCAGGCTTCTGTCCACAGAGCCTGCCCCTCCAGCAGAGCACAAGCTTGGGAGCCTGCCCCAGTTCCCATCCTGGCTCCCTCATTGCGAGCTGTGTGCCGCTGGGCACACCCCTCAGCTTCGCTGTGCCTCAGTTTGTTCATGGGTGAAACGGGTTCCCTGGAAACTCATCCCGCATGGAGCTGCTGCTGGCTGTTCTCCTGGGCCTGGAAGGACGCTCCCCTCCCGAGCAGCCTTGCCTGAGTCCCCAGATGCTCGCACTGTGCTGGGCGCCCACAGGGGCTCTGACGGGACTCTGGGATCCCCGGGAGGGTCCACGTTCAGGGTCCTGAGTCCCCCAATGGGTTCCTTGGACACTTGAGGGGATTTCTTCCCGCAGGGTGTCTCAGAGCCCTCATTTCTCTACACACAAGGCAATCTGAAGGGAGGCAGTCAGCAGCGCATTTCCAGAATGTCTCTGAAGCCAGGCACTAGCAACAAGGCGCCTCCCAGAACCCACCTCGGCAATAGCAGGCGAGGCCGGAGGAGGGCCCCAGCCGCAAGGGTCCGAGAGCCTCCGGGCCTGGTGCCCCACATCCTGCTCACCTGTGTGTCTGGGAGCACCTCTCTGAGCCCTGTCTGTGAGAACGGACAATGAAGACTCCAGGCAAGGCTTGGAGGAGTGCGGCGGGCGGGCCACGCTGGCGGTCACTGCAGCAAGGGCAAGGGCTGAGCACGTACTCCTCCCCTCCCCCCGTGTCCCCACCTGGACCATGCCAGGGCGACAGTGACCTGAGGGTGGCAGGATTAGCTCCTGGATGCAGGCGTTCCCTGCCACGAGAACGGCCGAGGCCGGATGCCCAGCCCGAGCGGGCAGCAGGAAGGCCCCAGCTGCGGGGAGCTCGTCGCACCCCAGCCCCACCAACCCCAACAGCGCAGCTTCCCCAGACAGAAAGTAGCAGAGGCCAGCACCGTGCATCTGGGGCAGCTGGGCGTCAAGACCTGGGCGCCTACGCCCCCAGCTCAAGCACCTCCCCAGCTCCCGGGGAGGCAGCAGGGACCCATGGGGACAGAGGACCCACGGGAAACCCTCCTCTCCGCGGCCTGAGCCTCCTGCGGGGCTGAGGTGTCTTCCAGCCTGGGGTCTGCACTGGGCCCCAGCTCCCTTGAGGGGCTCTGGGCATGGCTTCAGGCCAGCGGGCAGCCCCAGCCGCCCCACCCCTCCCTGCCCAGCGGCTGACTTCAGCCCCTCTCCCTGGACTGCACGGCACAGCCCCACAGCGTCTGGGGGGTCCTGGGGGCAGAGGCCGGGGGAGCTGGTCTGAGGGTGGCCCCCAGGGCCCAGGGACTTGTCTCCACCTGGCAGCATCATGCCAGCCATTCCCACGGTCAGAAGGAAGCAGCGGCCCGCGGGCCTCCTCCGGAGAGCCAGGCCAGCACTCGGAGGGGACAGCTGCTAGTCAGCACCTTGGAGCCCAGGAGGCCCCAGGCGACACCTTCTCCACGCCGGGCACAGACGCCCAGAGTCAGACAAGCAGGTCCTGCTCCAGAGCAGGGAACTCCACCAATATCCTGTGATAAACCACGAAGCAAAGAACATGAAAGAGAATACGACGTGGCAGGCTTCCCTTGTGTCTCAGTGGGCGAAGGATCTACCTGCAATGTAAGAGACCCAGCTTCGACCCCTGGGTTGGGACGATCCCCTGGAGAAGGGAATGGCTACCCACTCCAGTATTCTGGCCTGGAGACTTGCACGGACAGAGGAGCCTTGCGGACTACAGTCCACAGGGTCACAAAGAGTCGGACATGACCGAGCAATAACACTTTTGCTTTTCATGAAAAAGAATATATCCATACGTGTAAGAGCCACTTGGCTGCACAGGAGAAATTAACACAACACAGTAAATCAATTAGACTTCAATTCAGTAAAAATGCCCAGGGCCAGATGGGTGTGAGTGCCGGGCAGCCCCTCCTCACCAGACCCAGCAAGGCCGATGTGAAAAGAAAAATATGTGCAGGGGCAGAGCAGGCAGGGAGCACACACCAGAGACCACCAAGCGGGTGCCCTCTTTGCTCCATCTGACCCCTCGGCGACGCTGAGCCCCTGCGGGGACCTGGGGTGCAGGGCACAACGGGGGCTGCCCAAGTGCCCGGCTCTGTGCCCAGGCCCCTGGGGCACCCTGCCGCCTGGGCTCTGGGATCAAAGTGGCAGAGGCACCAACGACAGATCCCAGAGAACACAGGCCCCACGCCACGGGGGGACAGGGGTCCCGGAGCAGGGGAGCGGGCCTTTGTGTGCTCGACCTGCCCTGAGGTCATCAGGCCTCTCTCCACGCAGACCGGGGGAGGAGGACACCTACCTGTGGTCCCGCACCCGCCGGGCCCCGCGTCCCGACAGCAAGCAGGTGCTGCTTCACTTTCTCCTGCAAGAGCGGACCAAGCCCCTGCCTGCTGGAGCCCTGGGCCAGAGCCGGGTTAATCCTATTTGGCAGACTAACTGTGAGCCTGCTCAAGCCAGCCTGTGTAGGGCAGGGGAGCTGTTTAAATTTTTTTTTTTAATGGAGATAAAATCCACCTAACGTGATGTTCCCCCTTTTAGCTATCTGAAAGTGCACGCTTTGGTGTTTTTTTTAGTACGTTCACATTGTTGTGTAGTCATCACCACAACCAATTCCAGAACATTTCCATCACGCTCTAAAGGTACCCCACGCCTATCAGCAGTCACTGCCCATCCCCCTGCCCCAGGCCTTGGCAACGGTGAATCTGCTCTCTGTCTCGATGGATTTGCCTGTTCTGGACGTTTTACACCAACGGAGTAAATCACGTGTGGTCCTTCACATCAGGGTCCCTTCACTCCGGATAACGCCTCCCAGGCTCACACACACTGTCAGGACGCTGAGTGACGTCGGCAGTGTGGACAGAGGACGTCTGGGTCATTTCCAGGTCTGGTCTCCCTTCACCCACGGGGACTGAGCGCGTTACCAGGGAGCAGGGCTGCACGGGAGGGTCCAGGTGACATGGGGCCAGCTCCTTCCCAGGCCCACCAGGCTGCCCAGGCACCGGGCAGGTCCCAGGGGGACAGAGGCCCCAGCAGCTGGGTGGGAGGGAAGGGGCCTCCAGGGTTCCAGGCAGGACAGGGCTGGCCTTCAAGGAAGGGGAAGGTCGGTCAGAGCCTTTTTAGAAGTTAAAAACATAACTGTCACACGAGTAGTGACCACGGGTCTAAGGTCTATTCCATCCGCGATGGAACTGGTGGAGGCAGTGCTGGTTCAGAGGAGAATCCCTCGATCCCAAGCGCTAAAATCAGAGAGGAGGGGGGAGACGGGCGGTGTTCGACAGGGCAACGCCACCATCGCCCAGCGAGGCCACCAGACAGAGTGGCACACCCAGGCGACTCCCCCACATCCAGGGCAGGTACAGACGTCCCGAGAAAGCTGGACGGCACCCAACAGTCACAGAAGGACACGCCGTCCCCCCTCTGCCTTAGGAGGTCCAACCGGGTGAACGGGGGTGGGCCTCTGGGCGGAGGGCACGGCCTGAGCAAAGGCCTCAAGGCAAGGGCAGGGTCCCCAGGGCGGGCGGGCTTGAGGGGGGCACTGGTCCTCTGAGTCGCCAGAGGGATGGGGGGTATCTCTGCAATCCCAGATCCAGGCATGTCACAGAGTCAAGCGCGAGGTGAGGGTGAGGCAATGGAAACTCCCCAGAATCCCTGGTCGGGGGGCGAGAGGACCACCGCGGGCAGTAAGCAGGCAGCACCTGGGCCCAGGTAACTGAGGCCACCTAGGGTGACAGGAATCTGGGGAGCATCTACCCAGAGCCAGTCCCCCGCTGGCATCCCAGGGCCCCCACGCCACCCGCACTCCCTACGTGGTGAACGCTGAATCAGTGCGTCCTCCTCGGCCGAATCATGCGGAAGGAAACACGGCCTGCTTACGGCTGGAAGGAAGGCCCCCGCCGTTTCCTTCCTCCTCTTCTCCAGCCTCACCTGTGTGCTGTATGGACTCTCTGCAGTCCACGGACTACAGCCCACCAGCCTCCTCTGTCCATGGGATTCTCCAGGCAAGAATACTGGAGTGGCTGCATTCCGTTCTCCAGGGGATCTTCCCGAACCAGGGGTTGACCCACGTCTCCTGTGTCTCCTGCACTGCAGGTGAATTCTTTACCGGCTGAGCCCTTGGGGTAGCCCATCTCAGCTGCCCTCCTGCTATTACTGAACTGCGCCCCCGGGCCCTGCCGCTGGCTCTCTGCACCCACGGTGCCCTCTGCCAGGAGCAGTCTGGCCTCGTGGCATCCTGCTCCCCCACCAGGCCTCTGCCTTCAGGTGCCACCTCCCCAGGACTCCCTCCTGGCCCTCCTGCACCTCTGCAAGTCCCGCTTCCTTGGAAGCCTGCTCACCTGCTCACAAGCTCTCACTGAGCTCCCACGGGTGCCCTGGCTGTGCTGTGGACCCAAGGGCACTCTCGGGGAGCAAAGCTCAGCTCCTCACACAGCAGCCAGAGGGTGACATGGGGGCCAGGCACCCCCAGACCACAGCCCTAGCAACGGCAAGACAAGAGGAGAGGCCTCAGCTGCTGAGGAGCCCCTGCCCCAGCTGGACCCCCAACACACTGGGACCCCCATCTCTGACCCAGCTTCCACCCAGGCCCCTCACCAAGGGCAAGCGCGTGGAGCCCCGCTTCACAGGCCATCACAGCACACGGCACCCAGGAAGACATGGTCTGGGGCCCGGGGCCAGCCTCCCAGGCTCCGGGCTCTCGGCTCAGTGTTCCCCAGCACCCCTCAAGGCTTCTCCTATTTCAAAATCATCTTGACAAGCACCGGAGAACCCAGCCTCGGCTTCTGCCACCTCCCCCACTCCTGGACGTGAATGCCGCCTACGTTTCTTAAAAAGAGCATCCCTCCTCCCCCTCCTGTGTTCTCATGACAAGGCAGCAGGGCGAGGCCAGCGCTGCTCAGACCTGGGTCAGCCGCACTCCACCTCTGGGAGGTACCCACATCCCCAGGGCAGCTGCAAGGCTGGGTCACAGACTAGCAGGCCTGGCATGAAGTAGGTGCTCGGAAAGAAGGGTCAGGGACCCTCCTGGGCCAGGCCCCCGGCTGCCTGTCCTCAGCCCATGGATGCCCCTGGACCATCCGCCCTGGCCCAGGACTGGCTGGTGGACACGCCTCCCGGCAGTGGGTCCTGCATCCCAGATCTGCCCGAAGTCCCAGTTCTCACGCTCACTTCCTCGGGGTGGGGAGTGGGGGCAGGGCACGACACGCTCACCCAGGCCCTGAAACCCCAGCCCCCTCTCTGGGAGCCTGTGCCCACAAGGACCCGGGGACAGAGCCTTTCACTGGGAGGGGGGCTGAGGGGGAGGAACAGGGGAGCACCAGGCGGGAGATGAGGAAGAGGGGCGGGAGGAGAGCAGGAGACCCAGCGGGGGTGCTCCCTGGCCTCCCCAGGGCTGGCCAGACAGGGCTGTCTGACCCTGAGCCCACCAGGGTCCTTCTGAAAACAGGAGGCCGGGCAGGAGCGATGCAGCCAAGAACACAGGACGCGAGGGGTCAGCGTCTGTCCTAGAGCCGGGCAGGCCCGGCTGGCAGTGTCCGTGGGAACAGGACCAGGGCCCAGCCGGCCACACTCAGGCCAGTCAGTGGGCATCGGGGCCACGGCAAAGGCAGGGGCGGCTGGGCATGTCCCAAGCAGCGGGAGCCCAGGCCCCGATCCTGCCCCACCCATGTCCAGACCTGCAGGCTGATCTGGGGCAGGGGGCTGTCTCGTGGGGGCCCTGGGGAAGGCTGGAGGGGTGGTGAGGGGAGAGAGAAAGGGTCGGCGAGGCACAATCACCCCTACCCTCACCATCCACGCCCCCAGACCCCGGGAGGCGCTCTCCCCGTCTCCTACCTCCCCTTGGCCCCAGCCCCCTCCTGCCTGCAGCCCTCTCCCCGCCCCCCTTAGCCACCTCCTCCCTGACCCTCACCTGGCACCGAGTGTCTCCCTCTGGGTTAGGGGCTCCTCCTCCAGCTCCCTGGACCCCCACCTCCCCTGACCACACACCCACCCAGGGCAGAAGCCGCAGTGGCCCCGTGCATGTCTGGAGACCATGACTTCGTGGGCTGTGGCCACACTGGACCTCAGGTGGGGGACAGGGGTGGCTGACAAGGTGGACAGACAGCTGGACACTCTGATGAGTGGCTCAGTCTGCAACCAGCCCACACACCCCGCAGGCTCTGCCCAGCTCCATCCTCTGCGCTCCCTGCCCCCCACACTCCACCCGGGGACCCCCAGCCGCTGGCTGTCCTCACAGGCCTGGGGGCCCCTCGGGACGGCCCTTCCAGTGACTTCCTGCCAGGGAAGCTGGGGGGAGGGGTAAACAAGGCCTCCAGATGGCTTCCTGCGGGCTGCCCGCGAGCGTGGGAACGGGCCAGCCCCGGGGCCATGGAGGAGGGGAGGGCTGTGCCCTCATCAGAACACCTTCTGCCCCCCGCCTCCCAATGTCCCCTTTGACACCTCCCGACACGTGCACCTCCACCTACAGAGCAGGAGACTGAGGTCCCACCGGCGGGCCAGAAGCAGGGCCTCCTGCCCACTACAGCCCTTCCTTATCAGGCCTGCCCGCCCACAGAGGCAGGGCCCCACCGCCCCATCTGAGAGGCAGGGGACACCGAGGCCAGAGAGAGGAGGGTCTCCCAGGGCGCGATGAGTCAGTGGCTGGGCGGAGAGGGGTCAGCCCCCACCTCAGCACGCATCTGTAAACAGGGGGACGACAGTACAGCTCCAGGCCCCTCGACAAGGACGGCACAGCCCCGGCCCAGGGGGCACCGGTGACAGCACTTCTGGCCCCCCAGACCAGGGTCCTTGGTCCTGGGAGACAGTGCAGCGACAGCCACTGCCACCCAGCTGACCGAGAGGATGGATGGAGGCTGTGCCTGGACCAGTACCTCTGGCCCAGGGCAGCCTCACGACAGCCACTGAGGAGATGCCCTAAACTCAGGCCCTGAGCCCCGGGGAGCCATCCTCACCCGGCTCCCCTCCAGCCGCGGTGATGGCCACATCTTTCAAGCCCAGGTGGGACACCACCTCTTCTCCGAAGGCCTCCCTGATTTCCCATCCCCCCACAACCTCGAAGTCCGAGACACACGCTCCAGGAAGGCGACAGCTATCCCCTGAAGGTCCTTCTGTCCACCCGTGGCCCCTCCCAGGGTCAAGACCACCTCTCTGTGCCCTGTCCCATCCCCCACGGGGCCAGTGCAGGCCTGGGAGCCCCTCGAGGGGCACATGAAGGCAGGAGTGAGTAGGGGTCCTGTAGCCTGCACCCCCTACCCCACTACACGGCAGCCAAGCTGGTGGTGACGGCAAGAGGGACGCACCTGGGGAGAGGAGGCTAACACGGGGGTGCTGATTCATGAAAGGGCTCGTCCAAGCCCGGGACGCAGGCCCCCGGGCGCCACCAGGAGAAAGGCCTGCAGTCGGTGGCGAGGGAGATTTCAAGTGAATAACTGCACGTTATTCAGCAGCCTGTTCCTGTGTAATCCAGCACAGGCCCAGCAGCCCAGCCCAGAGCGGTTATGAACCTCCTGGGCTGTCTGACTTTTCATGAGGGGCCCCATCATAAAGGAGCACCACTGAGTCTGTGCTGAACACTAACTTGGAGCACGGTTAGGGTGATGCTTCACCCCCAACGTGAGCTCCTGGGGCGGGCAGTACCCTCAAGGTAGGACCCCAAGCCCTCTCTGCCCACACCCTGCACAGGGTCAGGCCTAAAGCACAACTTGACAGGCCAATGGAGGCCCCCCGGATGGCCCCTCCCCAGGTTGCAGCCTTGGAGTCTTAAAGGGCTAGCCTGCCGGGCGGTCACATGGGGCAGACGCACGCTTGCAAGCAGGTCGTTTGGCTCAGGTGGCTCCGGCTAAACTGCCAAGGCCACCAGCTTTGTCCTGACCCCCATGCAGTCTGCGGTGGGGTCCAGGGTCTACTCCGAGCTTCCCATTCTCTAGACAAGAAAACTGAGGCCCAGGAAGGGCAGGGGCTGGCCCAGCGTCACCCAGAAGCCTGGCAGAGCTGGGGCCATGGCTCTGGGCTCCCTAGGGCCATGTGGAGGGGACAGCGAGGTCTTGGTGGGAAGTCCCTGGCACCCTCGGGCACCCCCTGAGCTCCTCGTGGCAATTCCCAGCAGATGCGCCAGTGGGCAGCCGGCCAGAGAGAAGTGAAGGCCAGGAGAAGGCCCAGCAGCTGACCCCGTGGGGAGATGAAAGCGGAGGAAATGTTTGGCTTGGCAGGGCACGGTCTAGGCAAGGGAGGAGGGCCGCCCTGGCTTCAGCAGACGATACCCGGGGATGCCAGCAGGCGCAGCAGAAAGGCGCACCGCTGGGGGCGGGCGCAGGGCAGGCAGCAGGTAAAGCCACCACAGGTGGCCGTGGGTGGTGACGGACGGGCAGCGGTCACTGGGGGAGCCCCGGGTGGTGTGGCGGGGAATCCTTCTGGCCCTCCCGCGCCTCTTCCAGGAAGCCTGAGTCACAGGAGGGGCCCCGGGGCCAGGAGAGCGGCCGGGAGCACCAGTCCCACGGGAAGGGGACAGGGCAGGGCCGCCCGCCTCCTCCAGCTGGGCCAGCCCCGGCTTCGGGGTCTTTGCGGCAAGTGAGGCCATGGGAACAGGCTCAGGCCACCCCCAGGAGGAGCTGGAGGGATGGAGGACAGCAGGTCAGAGCCCCCCTTCCACAGGAGGGGAACTGAGACCCCAGAGGAGAAAAGTTGGCTCAGAGCCAGACAGTTAATGACCTATTATCAACCAAGGGGGCTCCGGTCAGGCAGGTTGGGTGCCGGGGAGACCCACAGCCGTGTGCATCAACGTCCTGGCCAAGCCCTGTTCCAGCACATCAGCTCCCTGCCTTGCACCAGAGACCATCCCACCACCCTGCTCTAGAAAACTCCATGGCTCCCGCCGCCCCTTCCCTGAGTCTGAGTCAGGAAATGGAACCAGAGCACAATGCAGCCCCAACCTTCCACCTACCCGCATCAGCCATGCTGCTTCCTGTCTGGGGGACATGGGGGTGCACGCACAGAACACCAAGCATCTGGGGGCGCCACCCCTGTCGACAACCTCAGATCTGATCCTGGGCCCTCATTTGTGGGTACAGGATGGAAACCCAGGGCGATGACACCCACCCCTGGATTCATCCAGGACTCAGCCAAGCTCCAGCCAGGCACACAGTAAGTGCACAATAAAGGCAGTGTCCGGGAAGACCCAGGAAAAAGAGTGGGTTCGTGGCTCAGAGGCCCAAGAAGTGGGGACAGCTGGAGGAGCCACATGGGGCTCAGGTCTAACTGCTGGACGAGTTTCTCCTGACGTGCCTCCCAGACGCTGCAATGGCCGAGGACAGCAGAACCCCCATCCAGTCATCCTGGAGGATCACCACCTTCTAGAGCGCTCTGGTCTCTGCAAGGCTCGAGCCACCTCCCTGCACGCTGAGGCCTCGGGCACTTGCGGCTCGGTGCTCACGTCCAGTGTACACACCACCTGCCTTATGAGGGCCGGCAGGGGACTCGCACTCCTAACAGAGGCCAGGGAGGGGACAGACCCCACGCCAGGCCGGACCAGGGCAGCCATGCAGCGGAGGGGTCACTGTGACGAGTCCTGGGCCTGGCTGTGACTTCCACCCACCCCTGGCCTGGACAGCCCTTCCAGATTCCCAACAGGAACCATTTCTAGCCACCTGGGGGGACTCGCAGCACCAGGCCAGCGTGGCGTTGTACAGAGGCAGTCACCTGCTTGAGCTATGACTGCCTGGAGCCCCTGTGACCTCGGGAAGTGAGGAGCCTCAGTGAACGTTGGCCTCTCGCTGCAGGGCGGGTGGACAACGACTCCCATTGCTAGGGGACAGACCAGAATGGACAGAAGGGGCCTGGCACTCAGCAGGCACCGACACACCCAGTAACCACCTTCTCCGAGGCTCGGCTTCCTTACCTGAAAGGGAGCCACCTCCCCTGCCCCCCGGAGTCCCGGCGACAGGAGATGCTCTGGCCCTGGGGACGTGGACAGAGTCTTGTTCCACAGAAATGGACCTGCCCTCATTCCCTCCAGCCTTCGGAGGGCCCCCGGGCCTGGCGTCCTGGCCAGGAAAACAGCAGGGTGGAGAGGCCAAGCCCTGCACCCTCCAGCCAACCCAGCAGCCCACCCAACCACCCACCCAAACACCCAGCCCTGAAGGTCAGGTGCGTGACAGCAGGGTCACACGTGTCCCCTGGTCCTCAGTGCCCAGAGCGCGGCCCCTGGACGTGTGCATCATGGGCATACACAGCCCCATCGGCCACTTGGTATCACTGTCCCAACTGAGAGAAGCGTATGGTGAGGCGGGGGACCTGGGGCGGGCTTGGAGGTCCACCATGCCCCGCCAGCCCCTCCTAAGGCTGCCCTCTGCCCCTCACCAGCCCCCAGCCCGGCACCACTTCTTCCTGGCACAGTGGCCACCTACAGGTGTGGGCACTGCCACCTGACCGCCAGCTCCACGGGGCCGGGGCCAGGGCTGCCCTGATAACAGCTTATCAGGGCCCAGCACACAGTAGGCACTTTTATCAGGGCCCGGCACACAGTAGGCGCTCAAAGTTGGTGCCTCTGTGAGACGGGAACGCCACCTTGTGGCTTCACCGAGGACCACCACCCAGACCGGCCCGCTTCCCAGGGCCTGAAGCGGGACGCACCATTACCCACCCCTCAGTCCAGCACCGCGCCTGGCACAGACTGCGTGGCAAGCTCTACGGGGCTGTTGGCAGAGGCCAGCTACCCAAGGGGACAGTGGGGGGCATTCTCTCTTCTTGAATACTTGCAGTGAGGGAGGCCTGGGTGGCTGTGGAGAGACCCCCAAGCCCACCTCCGGCCCCCTTTACTCCACACAGCAGCCTGTCGGTTAGGGCCACCAGCACCCACTTCACCAGGGGGAAAACCAAGGCTCTGGTGAGGGGCTGGACATGACTCTACCTCTCTGGTCCTTAGTTTCATCTGAGAAGTGGGGTTAATAACCTCATGGATGGATCTGAGGAGGTCACTGAGGCAAGGTGCCCACATAGAGCTGCAGAGGGGGGTCCCCGTCCAGGCAAGGCCACAGGCACCCCTGTGTCCACTGACACCCCCTCTGGCCCACAGCCCCACACGGTTCCGGCCTGGGACCAAGGACCCACTGGAGTCTACACACCACTGATGCTAAGCTCCCAGGCACTCACCACCACCTGCTGGGCTGACCACAGAGCCCGCCAGCCAGGAGGGAAGGAACAGTACCCCCCGCCAGCCAGGGCCAGAGTGCCCAGCACACTGACCTCTGGCCTGGACCTTCAGACCCATGATCAGGGTCCAGCCTGTGGGGTCACCACGCTCCACCCAGGTAAGGCCAGGCCCAGGGCGACAGCTGCCCTGCGGTCACAGAGCTGACATGCCACCCACCCCAACTCCACCGGCCACCAGCTAGCTGCCCTGGAGAACACAGGAGCGTGTCCCCCAGCAGTCTGGCCAAGGCTGGGACCTGCTCTAAGCTGGGGTACTGCTTGGACAGATGAACTGCCGCTGGGCTACCAGCGCCCGCCCAGTGTGAGAGTCGGGGCTCGCATGGTTCCCCGGGACCTGGAGCTCAACCTGGGTGCCATCAGCTGGGCCGACAAGCCCCGTGGGGTTTGTGGCGGGCAGGGGCGTTAGAGACCAAGTGCCCCCAAACTGTGCAGAGGAGCGAACTGAGCAAGGGGGTGGGGGGCGGCACGCGATCCCCGGCGCTGCTTGGGACTCAGGGACTCCGGATGAGGGCCTCCCGCCCCCAGGATCGGGAGCAGAGATCAAGCTTCCCAACCCGGGCGTCCACCGCCGGCCACGCGGGGGAAGCGGCGGGCGGCGTCCCGAGCCTGCCCCCGACCCCACCCCGGGCTGAGAGCTGCACGTGGCAGGCGCCGGGCCCGCACGCGCGCCGCCGAGGCCGCCGGGCGCGGGGTCCCGGCCCCCCAAGAGGCGGCCCGCCCCCCGGCCCGCGCGCCCGCACCGCGCTCCCTCACCGCGCGCGCCCCCGCCCGGGCGGGCACGAGGAGACTGACCTGGCGGTCCGGGCGCCGGCTCCACGGGCGGAGGGCTCGGGGCGCGCGTGCGCGTGCACGAGGGCCCGGCGCGCGCAGGCGCGGCCCCGCTCCGGGAGCGCGAGGCCCGGCCCTCCGGGTCACATGGGCGGAGCGGCCCAATGGGAACGCTCCCCACCCGGGGGCACCCGCGGGCGCGCGCGCGCGAGCCCCGGAGCCCCGCCCGGGCGAGAAGGGGCGTGGCCGTGGGCTCTGAGCCTTGTCGCGTCTCCCTCGCAAGCCGGCTGAGGCTGGACGACGGGGCGGTTGCGGGGCGGAGAGCGACCCGACCCCGAGGTGAAGCCGAGGCGGAGAGATGGAGTCCGGCGTCCCAGGCTTTCAGAAAACTTCTGGAGTCATGGACTTTCCCCTGTGTCAGTTGGGGCTGAGCCCCACGCTCACAGGACGGTTGCCGTGAAGACGGGGCACGCAAAAGCAGTCACCCCGCCCCAGGCTTGGGGTCAGACAGAGGCTTGGGGCCAGACCGGGGCTCGAGGCCTCCAGGCTGCCCCTAATGCATGCAGTGGGCTGGGACCCCCAGGAGATCTTAAGGTGCCCCCTGGGGGACTGGTGAGGAGGTCCCCTTCTGGATCAGCCCTTCCTAGAGAGCTCAGGCTCCACCAGTGGTGACTTACGGAGACCCGGCACAGAGTGGGGAAGGAAAGGTGGGCATGGAACCGGGCTGGGGATCTCCTGGGGACCTCACTCTCCCCACCGTGTCCCCCACACCAGTCCATGGAACCGCAGCCCAGCCAAATGCCCAGCCTCTCCTCTCAGACCCTGATCCTGCCTCCACTCCCTAAGAGGTTGCCCTCCTACCATCCACCCGCCCACAACACCTGGACCCCTGGGCCCGGGACCCCCGAAAGGCAAGAGTGAGCGCCCGTCTTTCTCTGCGGAGTCCTGCAGGGCGCTCCCCTGCCACCTGACCCGGCACAGCCTCCCTCCTCCAGCCTCCCTCCCTGCCCGCCTCACTGCCACAGCCTGACGCCTGCCTGCAGTTCTTCCCACAGGGCAGGGTCCACCCACCGCAGGGCCCTTGCACTTGCTGTCCTTTCTGCCGGGGGAGTCTTGGCCCAGACCATCCCTGGGGTGCTGTCTTTCACATGTGATCCCTCTCAGCCCTTGCCTCCTCTGAGAACTCAGTCTCCGCTGACCACCCCTCTCTCAGCCCCACAGTGCCCCAAGCTCTACCAGAAAGTCCCCCAGGCAGTTATACACAGCGTCCACTGTGGTCTGGGTGCAGACCCGAGTCAGGCATGCCAAAAGTACACTCAGTCACTGATGCGGGTAGTCAGATGGTCCCCAGAAGCCCCTGATTCCTCCCTAAGAGGTATCAGGGCTCAGAGCACAGAGCCTTGCAGATCTGGTTAAAATCTCACTTCACCAGCTCGTTTAATCCCTGCACAGCCTTGTGAGGAAAGGACCATTATCCTCTCCATTTTGTAGGTGAGACACAGAGAGGTTAAGAAACTTCCAAAGACCCCACAGCAAGTCGGGAATAGAGCTGGTCCAGGCCTGCCATAAGAACCGCAGAGTTGGGGCTCCCGGTCCTTGGTGCCTTCGGGCAGGGAACAGCGGGAAGACTGTGTTGTTGGGAGAGGCAACATCTGGCTGTATTCCAGCTGTGAAGTCCTGGGAGCCCTCCATTGCAGTGAGAGCTGGGCACCCACTAAGGCAGCTCATTTCCCATAGCGCTGTGGGACTTCAGGGTCCATTTCAACTCTTGATTTTCCTTTTAATGTTTATCTTGACCTGCACCCTGCAGGTTTCACAGGCTTCCTCCCCACCTGTCCCAAGTCTCGGGGAGGTCTGTCCCCAGCGCCCTTTGTGCAGAGCTGTGGGTGTGGCGTTCCTCGTGGGCTCACGGGCTGGGGTCTCTCTCGCCTCCATGTCCCCGGCATCACTGTGGGATCCTGGGAAGGAGGATCCCGGAGCTCGACTCCCGATGCTTGCTGAACACCGGCCTCTTGCAAGGCACTTACACCGCCTGTCCAGCCAAGCCCGAACCTTGCCTGCAGCAGAGGGACCACCACCCTCATTCTGCAGGTGAGGAAGTTGAAGCTCAGTAAGGCAAAGCCATGGGAATTCCCTGGATGCCCAGCGGTCAGGGGGCTTCCCTGGTAGCTCAGTCAGTAAAGAATCTGCCTGCCGTGCAGGAGACCCAGGTTCGATCCCTGGGTGGGGAAGATCCCCTGGAGGAAGAAATGGCAACCCACTCCAGTATCCTTGCCTGGAAAATCTCACAGACAGAAGAGCCTGGTGGGCTACAGTCCATGGGGTCGCAAGAGTCGGACACGACAAAGCAACTAAACCACCACCACCCAGTGGTCAGGACTTGGCCCTTTCACTGTCAGGGCCAGGGTTCAATCCTGGCTTCGTGATGTGGCAAAAAAAAAAAAAAAAAGGCAGAACTGAGATTCAAGCTCAGGTCTGGGGAAAGCAGACACTACTGTGAGTGGAATGGGTGAGGCTTGAAGGGAGACAGCTGAATGGTGATTTCGTAGTAAGGATGGTTCGCTCGGAACTGATCTCCTTTACATGGGAACGGGGCCACAGAGGTGACAGGTAAGTGAGGGAGAGGCAGAGTTGAAATCTCAGCCTGAACTCCTAATGCCCAAATCCTCCCTGGGATTGAGGGTCCCACCCTACCTACCCCCAGTCACTGGACTTGCCCCCCCACCAGCATGGCTGCCAGCTGGGGCGGAGGACCTGCAGGGGAACTGGGTTAGGACAGGAGAGGGGCCACTGGGGTTGCAGGATTAGCAGATTAGCTCCAAGGAGGACAAAGACGAGGTCAGTGCTAAGTGGATTTCCAGAAAGCAGCCTCCAGCCCAGCAGGCCTGGCCCCAGAGGAGGCAGGGCCCTGAGGAGGGGCTGGGAGCCAGCCATGGGCAGTGGGCAGCCCCCCACCACCACCAGTGGACAGACCACACGTCTTAACCTCTTCCTGCCTCCATCCCCTCATCTGTGATGGGGTCAGAGGGACAGCTCCATCTCTGCAGATGAGGCTGGATGCTGACTTGGCTGCTCCTGGCACTGAGCACTCAGTACATGTTCTTAGGACGCTCCTTCCAGAATCGTCCTCAGGCCCCAGCATCAAACATGAGCAAAGAAAAAAAAGAGCTTCTTTGGGGTTTTTGTTTATTTGGCTGTGTCACACAGCGTGTGGGGTCTTAGTTCCCTGACCAGGGATTGAACCCCGATCCTATCTGCATGGTCCTGCGTGGTCCTTGATCTGCATGTCCCCAGCAGTGGAAGTACAGAGTCCCAACCACTGGACAGCCAGGGAAGTCCCAAAGAGCTTCTGGTTGAACATTAGGCCAGGCATATGCAAACGCTGGGTGCAAGGTACGGGACAAGAAGAGTAACTTCAGGGACTGGCCCCTGGTGGCCACATCACACCCACTTCAGCCCCCAGAGCAACGGCACATCCCGAGTCCAGTGGGACTCCCTTCCCCCTGACAGTGCCCCACCCCCAGTGTGCACCAGGCCCCAAAGGTGTGCACACCCAGGACAGCCCTCACCTGCGGTCCTCCCCAGCCTCCTTCCTGCAGACAGACCATCCCGGGGGTGTCCAGAACACCCGTGAGGCCCCGGAGGCGCCGAGAGATCTCCATGAGGCCCCTGTGTGACAGCTCTCCCACCCTTACCTGGGATCACCCGAGTGACCCTCCTGCGCCCAGGTCCCCACCGTGGGCTCTGCTGTTGCAAATATGAAGAGGAAGCCAGACTTGGAGAACAGGGCCTTGAGGGTTCATGTCTCTTGTCCCCAAATTTCCAATAACACAATCAAGTTTCTTAAATGATAAGACATTTTTGGGGGGAGAAAAAATTAATGTTTTATTTCTGTTTACAATGGTATAATTTACTACTTGGTATAAATTATAAATAACTTATGAGAAAAGAGAAAACATCCCTTATATCCAGAAAATAAAACATTAAAGAACTGTTGTTTTAGTCACTCACTCTTTGTGATCCCATGACCTGTAGCCCACCAGGCTCCAAACAATGAGACATTTAAATGGGCTTCCCTTGTGGCTCAGCTGGTAAAGAATCCATCTGCAGTGTGGAAGACCTGCGTTCAATCCCTGGGTTGGGAAGATTCCCTGGAGAAGGGAAAGGCTACCCACTCTGGTATTCTGGCCTGGAGAATTCCATGGACTGTATAGTCCATGGGGTCACAAAGAGTTGGACATGACTGAGCGACCTTCACTTTCACTTTCACTATGCTTAGAAAGAATTTTGCTCAGATACACGAAATCACTGCAGATGGTGATTGTAGCCATGAAATTAAAAGACGCTTACTCCTTGGAAGGAAAGTTATGACCAACCTAGATAGCATATTAAAAAGCAGAAACATTACTTTGCCGTCTAGTCAAGGTTATGGTTTTTCCAGTGGTCATGTATGGATGTGAGAGTTGGACTGTGAGGAAAGCTGAGCGCCAAAGAATTGATGCTTTTGAACTGTGGTGTTGGAGAAGACTCTTGAGAGTCCCTTGGACTGCAAGGAGATCCAACCAGTCCATCCTAAAGGAGATCAGTCCTGCGTGTTCATTGGAAGGACTGATGCTAAAGCTGAAACTCCAATACTTTGGCCCCCTGATGCGAAGAGCTAACTCACTGGAAAGACTGAAGGCAGGAGGAGAAGGGAATGACAGAGGATGAGATGGCTGGATGGCATCACCGACTCGATGGACATGAGTTTGAGCAAGCTCCGGGAGTTGGTAATCGACAGGGAGGCCTGGTGTGCTGCGGTTTATGGGGTCACAAAGAGTCAAACACGACTAAGTGACTGAACTGAACTCACTGATGCTGAGAAACAGTCACTTCAAGCTTAGCCGCTTGAAACAGCAAAGACCACTTGCCCTCTCTGGGCGTCCGTGGGCCAGGAGTTCCGACACTTAGCTGGGCCATTCTGGGCGAGGCTCTCTGGGGAGGTGTACTGTGGCCACCTTCATCTGCAGGCCCCCCTGGGGTACTTGGCGACCTCTAGGTCAGTCCCTAGTGTCCCCAGGGCACCTGGTCAAGCCCACCTCCTGGCCTTTGCACAAGCTGAGCCCTCCATCGGAGAAGCTGCAACAGAGAGCCAGTGGCCAGAGGACCCAGTCCACTAGGGGTGTCGGCAGTGAGGAGGCCCGGACACTCATCTTGCCTGTGTTCCCAGTACCTTTGGGGGCGGTGACAGCTTGGTGTGGACTCCTCCAGCGCCGGCCCAGAATAGGCATCAGGCGCACCTCGGGGGCGCCCCCTCGTGGTGCCTATGGGCACGGCCAGCGCAGTGAGCCCTGGCGCTTGAGCTCAGCCCAGGGTATTTAGTGCTCTAGTGTCCCCGGCACCACAGAGCATTTTAAAAAACAGAGACATTACTTTGCCAACAAAGGTCCGTCTATTCAAAGCTGTGGTTTTTCCAGTAGTCATGTGTGAATGTGACAGCTGGACCATAAAGAAAGCCGAGCGCCGAAGAATTGATGCTTTTGAACTGCGGTGTTGGAGAAGACTTGAGAGTCCCTTGGACAACAAGGAGATCCAACCAGTCCATCCTAAAGGAGATCAGTCCTGAATATTCATTGGAAGAACTGATGCTGAAGCTGAAACTCCAATACTAATGCAAAGAACTGAGAAATCCTTGGAAAAGATCCTGATGCTGGGAAAGATTGAAGGCGGGAGGAGAAGGGGACGACAGAGGATGAGCTGGTTGGATGGCATCACTGACTCAATGGACATGAGTTTGAGCAAGCTCTGGGAGTTGGTGATGGACAGGGAGGCCTGGCGTGCTGCGGTCCATGGGGTCACAAAGAGTCGGACATGACTGAGCGACTGAACTGACTGACCGACTGTCCCTGAGGGTAGTGCTTATGAACTGGGAGGCCTACAGTTTCATTTCATGCTGGGCTCTGGAAATTATGTCTCTGGTCTTGCCCAGCCCCTCCTCTCCACCCTGGAGACCTGGGACTCCAGAGAGATGGTAGCAATGAAATGTGCCGGCAGGAACCCCCCCACTCAGTTCAAAATGAGGCACAGAGGGGCCAGACCACACACCCAGGGGCTGGCGCTGAGCCTCTGCACCCCCGGGGAGGGACTGGGATGGGAAGAGCAGGACGCCGCCTTGGCCGAGGCCCACTGGCAGCCCTGCAAAGCTTCTGCACAGCCCTGGGGGCGGTCTCTGGTCTCAGTTCTTCGGGGCCCCCGATGTGTCTGAGTCTGTCCCCTCCACCGCTGTGGGCCCATGGAGGACAGGTCTCTCTCTGTCTCCTCTCTACCCCAGGGGCCGGAAGGGAAAGTGAAAGAGTTAGTCGCTCAGTGTCTGAGCGTCAGAACCCCTGCCACACACAGCACCAGCAGTCCACCCGAGAGGGCCAGTCCTTCCGCTGTGACACGGTGGGAAGGGCCTGGCTCAATGTATTGCCCATCTCAGCAACTGAGGCCCACAGTGGCTAGAGCTGGGAGCCCTCTTGGGTGCAGTCCACAGTCAGGGGGCCTCGGGGGGCCCCGAAAGGTTCACTTCACCGCACGGGAGTCAGCACACAAGAGACGGGACACGGTGCCTGTGGAAGGCAGGATGGCAGTCTCTGCTGAGACAAGGTCAGGAGGCTTCCTGGAGGAGGAAACGCCCCTCCCCCAGAGGCCTGAAGGGGGAGGGCAGGTTGGTCCAGGTCAGGGTGGGGGCTTCAGAGGCCTGGGGGAAGGAGGGCAGCCCAGACCACCAGCAAGCCAGCAGTGGCAGCTGGGCGGCCTGCAGCAAGTCAGTGAGCTCACCCCCAATGTGGGGCACCCCCAGGGTAGGTCCCCCAGTTCCCCGCCCTCAGCACAGGGCTCAAAGGCAGGAGCTCCTGACAGTCTGGAGCAAGCGGCTCACAGAGTGGGATGGTGCAGAGAGAGTCCAAGGGCCCAGGAGACCCAGAGGATGGCGGGGCAGCTGGCCGGCATCCAGAAAGTCAGAGGTGGGTAAGAGCGGGGTGGGGGCCCCGGGGCCGTGGGAACTGTCCAGCAAGGTCTCCACAAGCCTGGCCTGTCCTGACCTGCAGAGCCCCCCGGGGGAGCCTGTGAGGAACAGAGGGCAGCCTAGGAACATGTGGCCTCGTGTCAGAGTCACGGGGTCCCCGACAGTAACACTTCCCATGAGATAGCAGGTCTGAGCCAAGCATACCTGATGAGTGTGAGGGTCCCGAACCCTTCCACACACAGGACAAAGACTGCATGAATCCAGGGGCTGTAGGGGGCCACCCTCAGGGCTCCCCGAGCCTGAAGACGCCCACTGTCCACATTCGGGTGGGTGTCTGTCTTCTCCCTGGCCCCCACCCCCATCCTCGGTGTGAGGGATTCAGGAGTGTGAGCCCAGCCGAGGGCTGGGAGAGCTTCGGTGCCTTGTGGGCCGTGGCCACCAGGGGGCAGCACGACTCTCCGACTGTCCGCAGCCAGAGCTCCCTGGGGCGGCTCTCTGAGAGCCCCGGGGGAGGGGGTGGGGGGAGACCCCACTACTCATCACAGACACCATCATCTTGGGCTGCTGACGGCTGCGCAGGAGGCTCTCTGGGGTGGCTGGCACCCCAGGAAGCTGCCAGTGCTGAAAGTGTGGCCTAGCAATGTGGTGAGCTCCCCATCACAGGAGCACCCCAAATGGATACCCCGTGCTGAACCTCTCTGAGGCTCCCAGCTAGAGGGTGCAGACCGCAGAGCCCTCACTGACCCTGGAGCTGCCCACCGCTCAGGAGGCTGCACCGCACCGTCACTTACCAGGAGAGCCCACGTGGCTGGGCTCCCTGGGCGGCAGGAGGGGCAGCCGGCCCGGCCCCACCCTCCAAGGGCGGAGTCACTCGGGGTCTAGGTGACTGGAGGAGGCTGCCGCGCCCCCCCGCCCCGCCCCCCGGGTAAGCAGGGCAGATGCAAAGGCACAAAGGTGCAAAAGCACAGGGCAGGTTGGGGACATGAGGCAGCTGGCACATCGGGACTGGGGCGCACTGTCAGATGCGCCCGGACGGCCTCAGACGCCAGGTGACGTGCCCGGGCTTCACTCTGCAGCGCAGGACGTCCCTCCTGGGCTCAGCAGGGGCCCATGAGGCGCGGTCAGGACAGGGGCTGGCATCTTCTGAGTACTCATCACGTGCAGGGCCCTGGCCAAGCACGCTTCCTGCTGCATCTCCTTGTCTCCCACTTAACAGAGGAGAAAACCGAGCCTCAGAGAGCTGCAGGAACGCGCCTGGCAACAGAGGAGCCGAGGCAACCCAGGCCCCCAACGCCGATGCTCGCCTAGCCACCCACCTGCCTGGGTGTTGAAGACACTTCCAGATGCACAGATGTCCCCAGCTGTGAAAGCTGGGGACAGAGCCAGGGTGAGGTCCCAGGGCAGGGAGGAGTCGAGTGGGCTCATTATGGGATGTGGGGCTGGGGAGACTCACACGTCCCTTTGGGACTTAGCAAAGAACCGTCAAAAGTAGACCCCACTCTTGGTGAGGCAGTGAACGCCTCGTTCTTGGAGGTGACCCTCTGGAGGCTCCTCTGAAAGCAGAGGGGGGAGGAGATGCCCCTGTGGGGGAGACCAGCCTGCTGTCCTGGGCACAGCAGCATCTGAAACTCCTTTTGGGAGATGCCCCCTGTGGGGGGAGACCAGCCTGCTGTCCTGGGCACAGCAGCATCTGAAACTCCTTTTGGGAGATGCCCCCTGTGGGGGGAGACCAGCCTGCTGTCCCGGGCACAGCAGGATCTGAAACTCCTTTTGGGGAATTTTCTTCGGCGCGATTTATGAGGGACAGGAAGGACCAGGCGCCACCCAGCTCCAGCCCGCCTGTGCCCAGACACGGCGTTTGGCAGTGGGCGCCCTCAGCTGGCTCTGGGCCCAGGGGGAGGGGCTGCCCACCAGTAGACGGGACCCCTCCCCCCGGGCACTGGCAGAGGAGACTGGCCACTACAGTGTGGTGCTCATCACTTCTTTAGCAGCGGGTTTCTTTCTGCAAACAAAACTCCCCAGGAAGCCCAGGTTATCTCTCCGAATCTATTCATGGTTCAGCGAACTTCAGTAGAACACCTGCTGCGTGCCATGTCAGTGCCAGGAGGAGACAGTGACAGGGGATGATGCCGGGCATCTGGGCAGGCACCAGCCGAGGGCAGGCCCTTCATGCAAAAAAAAGAAAAAGAAAACGGCCCTCACTCTCCCACACGTCCTGGGGGAGGCAGGGATTGTGAACATGCCTGGGTCTCAGGCGGGAAATGCAGGCCGGCATGAACAGTGACTGCAGAGAAGAATCAGTGTGATGAAGGAACTCTGGGGTGACGCCCTGGTATGCGCCCCAAAGACCGAGCCCAGAGACTCAGACCAAACCCGGCCTCCAGCGGCTGCCCCACTAAGGAAGCCCCAGGGGGACGCAGCGCAGGTGGTCTGTCACATGATCAGAGGAAAAACAGCGTGGTCCGCCCTGCCGTGGGACATTCTTCACCACCGGAGGGAGTGAGGCCTGACACAGGCGACCACGGGCGTGGACCCTGAAAGCCTCACGCTCAGTGAGAGGCCGGATGCCAAGGACCACGTGTCCTTCCTTGAACACGCAGGGTCCAGAACGGGCCAATCCACAGACACAGACAGGACTGAACGGCCTGGAGCGGGGAGCGGGGAGTGCCTGCTTCATGGGTACAACGTTTCTTTTCTGTCTGGATTTGTTCTAAACGGAGGTGATGGTTGCTTGACATTGTGTATCAAACACCATGGAATTACACACTTGAACATGGTTCATTTTCTGTTCTGTGAATTTTTCCTGAATAAAAGCAGGTGGACACTGTGGAGCAGGCAGAGGAGGTGAAGTGGCCAGGGAGCCCCTCCCAGGCTCGGGGGGGCGGTCACCGTCCCACCCCCGACACTAGCCATGGCCGAGCCACCGACTTCAGCCCTGGGACCCTAAGTGGGGTGACGGGGGCACTTCCAGGCTGGAGCGCTTAAGAACCAGAGAGCAGTCCTGTGGGGGTGGATCCCGACGCCTCCCACTGGGGACCGCAGTGTCTTCATGTGACGGCCGAGCCTCTGTCGCCCTCCTGGTGGGTCTCCAGGCCCCCAGGGAGCAGGAGCCCCGCCCCGCCTCCCCCAACCGGTCGCGCACGCGCGGTGTGAGTGGGAAATGTACCTTCAGCAGCCGGGCCTCTGGGAGTCGAGGCTGTGTGTGGCTGCAGCTGGGCCCGGCCTCCACTGACCGCTCACCCGCTCTGGGCAGGGCACTCTGGGCAGGCCCTCGATGAGGCCAGGGTGAGCCAGTGCAGGGAACCTGAGGGAACACCGGAGCCACGGCCCTGAGGCAGATGTGTGCCCGGTGTGGTCGGGGGGAGCCCAGAGGCCACTGCAGTGGGAGGCCACAGCCCTGGGGCTGTCACTGTAAAGGGGTGGGGGCCCTGCGTGGTTCTAAACAGGGAATGGCAGATGGGGCTTAAGCTCTGGGAAGATGCGCTGGGCTTTGTGGGAAACAGGCACTTCGACAGCGAGTGATAGAACCCAGCATGACACGGGCTTCCCCCAGAAGGAAAGTTAACTCACGTAACAGGAAACAGAGGGCGAGCTCCCGGCACACGTCGATCAGGGTGTGCTTCTCTGAGATCCTTCCCTGCCCTCATCCTCGGGTGGGGCACGCCCCTCATGGTCACAAAAAGGCTGCCTGCCTCTCCAGCAATAGGAGAAAGCCCGGAACCCGAAAGGCTGCCCCTGGTCACCTTTCAGTCTACACTTGCCCAACCCTGAACCAGTCACTGGCTAGGAGGGAGGGTAGGTGATTGACTGGTCACAGGGTTGCACTGTGAAAACCCCCAACCCAGCCACACAAAAAGAACCTGGGATCTCAGAGCCTCAGGAGTCTACCCAGCTCTGGCTCTGCTCCGCCACCCACCATGGCCCCCCATTCCTGCAGGGCAGAGCCCAAACTCGTGAGCATAGCTCCCACCTATATTCCTAGATTATTTTATCCCTACAATGATCCTGAAAAGTCAATACAACTATTCTCTTCCCTCTAGGGGGTGAGGAAATTGAGGCACAGAGAGGTTAGGTAACATGCTCCAGGCCACACAGCAGGTAAATGAGGGATCCAAGGGGCTGGCCCGGAGCTTCCCACACTGCCTGCTTTCTGGCCACTCCTTCCTTGGATGGTCACAGCCCAATATCCTCTCTCTGCTAGTGACGCCTTTCCCTCCACCTCCTCGGTCTTCACAGACAGCCAGTTCACATGTCACCTCCTCCAAGAAGTCTTCCTGGGCTCCAGTTCTGAGGCAGTAGGGACCTAGGAGCCTGGGGCCACGACTCAGGTCTGTCTCTGGCCAGCTGAGTAATCTCTGAGCCTCTGAGAACTCAGCTACACAGTAGGGATGGTGACAGAGCTGGGACACTGTGTGAAGGGTGCCCTGAAGCCCCCTGTGCGCCCCCCCCCACAACCCTTGTCTCCAGTCAGAATAAGCTCAAGGCCTCCCTCCTGCACCTGGAGTTTCCGCTGACAGCCCAGTGTAAACACAGGGAGGCGCAGGAGAAGTGTCAGCCGGCCTTAAACAAACCTGCTCGGCAGGCCGGAGACAAGGAGCAGGCTGGCGGGTGGTGGGGGCTCTGGCTGGAAGAATTGAAGTGGGATTTAGACAGGATTTGATTTACAAAAAGGAAAAAATAATTATCTGCAAGGTTTCAGACAAAGTCTGTTCTTAAATAGATGGAGGGATGCAGGGATGGGGGAAGGGGTGGGTAGATGGATGGATGGATGGAAGGGAAGAGATCACACCATCCTGAGACTGACCTCAGGCAGTAGCTAAGCGTCAGCCAGAGTCTAGTATGGAAACTGGGAGCTAAGAGGGCTGCCGGTCAGGTGTCCGCTCCAATCAGCTTCTCGGTGTGCTGGCAGGAGCCAAGGTTGGCCCCATGACAGTCACCCCTGCTGCACATCAGGATTCTGGGGGGCCTTGTAAAATGCTGGTGCCCAAGCGCCCACCCAGGCCACTGAAGCCAGCCTTCCCAGGGCCCAGCCTGGGCATCTGTATTGGATCAAAACTCCCAGGTGATTCTGCTACACACCCACATACGCCACCCCGCATGGCCACGAGCTGGACCTCCAAACACAACTGTTTTCTCACATGCTCCTCCAGCACCAAACACTGCTGCCCTCTGCACAGAGGGTAAAACCGGGGCTCAGGCAGGCCCAGTGACCGGCCTCAGGTGAGAGGCCGAAGGGCTAGGCTTGGAGCTCAAATCTGTCATCCCCAAATGTCCTCATCACCTCATTTGAGGCCCAGCCCAGTCTCTCCAACATCCTGGCGGACCAGGCCGGGGGCAGAAATCAGCCCCAGGAGGAGGGTCCCCATGCTCGGGGCAGAGGCGCTCAGCAGCGGCGACCCCAGCCTGTCCTGGCTCTGACTCTCTGACTCTCAGTGTGACCCCAGGGGCGGCCCCCCGTCTGCAGAGAGGCCGGACCACACCCCACTCTAACTCGCTCGGGGCCTCAGACCCCTGAGGCTCCGACAGACCCTCATGACACATGTGGACGGTTTCACACACAAATTCTGGGCATTCATGGATCCACTGAAACCACCCAGGACCCCAGACTCAGAACCCTGAGTCAGAGGATTCAACCAGAAGAACAGAAGATTCTAAGAGCTTCCTCTTACTGACCGTGTTTTTGAATTACCTGATTGCCCAGCTGCTCCCTCAGTTGCCTGGGAGAGATAGAGGCTAGGCCGGTGGCCCACACCTAGGGGGCCCCCCTGTGGTCTGAGGCCACATCCCCACCCATGCCATGCCCAGCCTGCCCCCTCCGCAAATAACCGCAGGCGGGACAGAGCAGCCATCGCTTCTAGACATGGGGCCCGCTGAGCCAGCCCCGGTCTTGCTCCCGCCCCAGGTGAGGGAGGTCCCACCCAGAACTGACCGTCAGCTGTGACCCCTGGCCTAAGACCCCACCTCCCCAGCGGGGTCTCTCCTCCCCCTCCACTAGGAGGCCCCACTTTAGTCCTCCCTGCTGCCCAGGACCCACTAGTGGCTGGGGTTGGGGAAGGGCTCTCCTGGGGCTGACTGGCGGCCATGGAGCCCCCAGGTTCTGCCCAGCCCCTAGGCTGTGGCTTGGGGCGGAGGAGGTGGACGGGGTCTCTGGTCTCCTATCCCAGGGCCTCCAGGGCAGCCAGCCCCCTTCTCCTTTTCACGTAGTGAGGTCTACATGTAAGTATTTTGCACAGAACACTCTGCAGCTCACGGCGTTGGGGGACAGTGGAATTGCATCAACTCCCAGCTCCCTTCTCACCCGGGGTGGGGGTGAGAGCGTCAGTTCTGCCACCCCAGGGCCCTGACACTGCGAGTCTCTGAGACCCTGCCTTCCCGGGTGGCCTTCCTGTCCCCAGTGGTCAGAGAAGAACCCGGGGGTGTGAGTGACTCGTGAATCAGGCTGCTTCCCACCCAGCCCTGCCCTGTGGTGACTGGCACTCCCCCTTGCTTGTTTCAGCCATAGGGTGGGGAGGGGGCTTTTAGCTGCCGCAGATGCATTCCTAACTGCTTCACTTTGATTACGGCTCCCTGTGAGAAAGCCCGCCTAGGCCCGGAAGCCGGTCTGGGCTCCGTCCATGCCAGAGATGCTGCCACTGCTGTGGCCACCACCTTGATGGTCGTCTTAATGTCATCAGTGGCCACCATCACCACCATCACCGTCAGTGTCATTATCACCGTCATGTCCACTTGCGTCCGTGGCTGTTGACCAAGCTCCCTGCCAGAGCGCGCACTCTCACACGCCCCCAGCAGAGAAGGGCCTGACGCGCGGGGTCTGGGACGAGTGCCCAGGATGGACACTGACCTCGTGTCCCAAGAGCAGGTCAGGGAGGAGCCAGAGCCCGGAGGCCCCTCGTCGGAAGGAAAGCAGGGCACAGGCCCAGGCATTCAGTTCAACCCTCCTTCCCTCCCCTGACTTGCCCAAGGTCACCCAGGAGGAGATGGGAACCAGATGCTCAGCCATCAGAAAACACCCTTGACCGTGGGCAGGCGTCCTGACAGCCTGAAACCAGGCCTTGGTCCCCACCCTGACTCTCTCACTCTTTCCTCAAGCTTCAGCCCACGCCAACCCCTCCTGCCCATCTAAACACCTTCGAGGTCTGGCCTCTGTCCTCCTGACATGCCTTGTAAGCAGGAAGTAGCCAGCAGGTCCTCCCAGGCAGATGCTAGATAACCCTGGCTCCATGGGAAGGAAGGGGAGGGCTTGGGAGGGGCCTCCCTTAGGACCCAGCGCCCTCCCCCCATTCCCCATCAGAAAGTGAAACCTCCCTGGGCCGGGCACAGGGAGGCAGGGCACGGAGGTCCCAGGGACAGCTGTGGTGTGTGCTCAGGTGGTGGGTGGCATGTAAGCGGGCTGGGTGCCCTGACTACTGACGCCCGCCAGTGAACGAGCCCTGGTCCCACCCTGAGTCCTGACCCCGGTCACACACGCATGTTGACTCTCTTCGCAGACCAAGACCTCACCTGTCACACAATGAGCCCCAGCCCTGGTCATCACTGAGCCCTGACCCTGGTCCCACCCCGAGCCCTGACCTGCACAGCCCCTGTGAGGGGCTCGCAGCTCCTCACCGCAGGCGAGCAGGCTGAGGCTCAGACCGCGGAACCCCAGCCCTGCCTCCCGCAGCTGGTCAGCCGCGGAGCCTGGATCCGAGCCCAGGTCCTGGACTCCGAGTCTGGTACTGTTGTCTCCCACCCACCAGAGCTCCCGAGGGCCTGGCCAGGGCCCTGGGGGCCACATGAGAGACAGGGCAGCCTCTCCTGGGCAAGCGCCCTGAGGCCAGAGGCAGAGAGGGTCTGTGCCCAGCGCTGACAGATGCTAGGGCTGGCAGGGTTGGAAGGCTGAGCTCCCCGGGAGGCCTCTGAGAAGACAGCTCAGGACGCAGCGATCTGGGCGGGGGTGGGGCAGGTGCCTCCTTAGTGTGAGATGACTCACTACACCCCCTCAGCAAGGCCAGGGGTCCTGGTGGGCGGGGAGCAGACACCCCACCCCCAGGGCAGACCCCCACCTGCCCCAGGTCAATTCTCTGCAAAATGCAGGCAGGGGGCTGTCAGATCCACGGCTGCTCGTATGAACATTTTGGGCCACGTGCTCTGGCTTCAACTTTAGAAAGACAGTGAACACATACACAGTCTATGACATGACCCCGCCGTGGGGTCTGGGGCTGTCCATGCAAAGCATGCTGAGATCCTCAAGCAGCAGGGTCAGGTTCACTCTGAGCAGGACCTTCACAGACCCCAGTTCTGTCCAGCCGGTCATGGCTGAGGGGCTCTGAGTTAGACTCACCCGCAAGCTCGCAGTGTCCGAGCAGGTCGGTCTCTAGGCCCTCGAGCGGGGGCTGTGAGGATTGTCCCACCAGCACCTCTGTCTGGCCGCCCGGTGGCCGCTGTCCACCCACACCCTGGCGCCCCACCCCCTGGGCCCTCCCCACTCACCAGCCCAGAGAACTGGCACCAACTTTCCGGAAAGCCACTGTCCTAGCCAAAAGAAACAGCGTCCCTCCTCCCGTTCCCACCCGCTGCCTGCTCCTCTGGGCGGTGGGCAGTAGGGGAGGGGCCCCCATGGTCAAGGACCCCGCCATCCTCCCGACACCCTCAGCCGGGTTTTGTCCCTGCTGCCCAGGCGGGCAGACCAGCGTCAGGGAGGAGGCAGGCTGGGACGTGTCCAGGACACCCTCAAGAGGTAGGGGCCAACCCCGGCTCCCACCACCCACCATACCCCATCAGTGGCAAGGAGGGGCTCAGTGTGGGGAAATGTGGGGTCACCCCCCGCCCCGAGTGCCTGGTTCAAATCCTGGCTCCACCTGCCATTAGCCAGGTGGTCTCAGGCCCCTGCCTTCTCAGAGTCTGTTTCCTTGCCTATAAGAGGGAGGGGCAGTACTGACCGTACATCCCACCCCACCCCAACCCCTTCACTGACCAGAGACGGCCGCCCGGCCCCTGGAGGAGAGGTCGGGGGCGGGGGTGGGGGGTGGCCAGCAAGAACGAGAGGAAGCTGCAGCAGGAGGGGAGGGGTCGGCCACCAGGAGGAGCACCCTGTTTATAACAGGGATGCAAAGCAACCTGGAAGGCCCCCTGAGGAAGCTGGGAAAGGCAAGAAAGGGGGCCAAGCGCGTTGTGATGGAGTCAAGCCATCCTGCCTGCCCATTTTTCAAATGAGTGGGCATTTGCATTTATTGATCTACTGTATACCTTCACATATACTGAGCATCAGAGAGAAAGAAACAAGTAAAATTCTGGCCTCATCTGGGGGAGCTAAACATCCAGATAGAGACCAAGTTGATGCGGGAATCCAGACAAATGACTCAGGCCCCAAGTGCTCTCAGAACCCTGGGGCTGAGGGAAGACAGTCAATGCAGGCTTCACAGAAGAGGTGGCCTCGACGCCAGGGAGGATCTGGACCTAGAGAGACGCTGAGAGAACAGTGGGGGCAAAGAGCTTGCCACCCCCCTCCCACAAGATAGTGAGGGGAGGTCCCAGGGTGGCCTCTCTCTCAGGGCAGGGGCTGGAGCCCGGGAGGGCCTGGCCTGGAACTTTCAACCCCAGGCTCTTAGATGGGACCACATCTCTGCAGTTCGGAATCAGAATCCTAGGATCAGTGCTGTTTGGGGTCTGGGGTCTCTGCCCCCCTCCCCCGCGGCCACCAGTGCTCCTGCCTGCCCGGCACTGATACTATGCAGCAGCTCCGGAACGTGCCCGCCCAGGCTCTCTTCTGGCCCCTCACAGGGACAGGGAGCTCACTGCCCTCCGTGGGGGACGGTGGACGGGGCTTCTGCAGGGGCCCTCCCCTCACAGCCCTGCTCCCACTCCAGGGCGGGCGAGCAGAGCGCCAGCGTCCAGGGCCAACCTCTAAGTCCTGTGGCACAGAGACAGACACAGCATGCTGGTCCCACGAGGCCGCCCGGAGGCCGGGAAGGGCTGAAATAGAAAGCAGGTCCCAAGGCCCTGTGGGGGATGTGGCCGACTCTTGACCCAAGGGGGCCGGTCCAGCACTGCCGCGGAAGCCAGTGCTCAGCCCAGCCCGGGGCGGCCTTGGTGGACAGGGCTGAGGACAGGGCCCTGGGCCTGGGAGAGGCCTGGAGCCCGCCCTCCCCGGCCTGGTCCCGGGATGTAGGGAACTCTCCAGCATGCCCGGAGGATGGTTCTGGAAGCTTCCTCAGAGGACACAGACCCGCTCAGCCGCGCAATTTCAGACCTGGCCGGCTGTCTGGGCTCAAGCCCCAGCTCCACCCCTTCCAGCTGCCTGACCTTGGCCATGGACTCCTCTCCATCAGACAAGGATGGTGACAAGGGTGCCTCGAGGAGGGGTTGGGGAACACGAGCGTGCTCCACCATGATGCACGTCGGAAGTTCTAGCCGCTGCCACGGTTGGGCACCATCACCGTTGCTTGAGTGACTGACCCTTAGACCTGTCTTCAAGCCTCAGGTCATGATCCAGCAGTGGCTCAATGCAGTGACCACTGACATGTGCTGTATCACAATGCTTGGGACTTAATGGGGGACGGGCAGGGCCCCCCAACACGTCCCCAGGCCGCCACGGACCGGGGCTCACACCTGCGCCTGCAGCAGCCCCACCAGAGCCCCTCCCAGCTGGGGCCAAGTGTCCCGAGCGGGCCGTGGGGGAGGGAGCGGGGCTCCAGCCCCAGAGGGACCTCCTCCCACCCTCTCCCCCATCCCCAGTAGCCTCTGCATCGAACAGACCCAGAGCACCTGCCTCTTCCTCCAGCCCAGGCGTCAGCATCCTCTGGGGGAGACCAGGGAAGGCTGCCTCTCCCTGCAGGGGTGGGGGGAGGAAATGAGCCGATCCTCCAGGTGCGGGCTGGGAAGGGACACGCAGGGGGCTCCCGCGTACAGCGGCACCCCAGCATCATCCCTTGTCCCCCTGCACCCCACCAGCATGCCCCCAGGGTCCTCTTTCATCCCATCCCTGCCCTCGTGTCTCAGGACTGGCCCAAGAGCTAGGGCTGCGGTGAGTCCAGGCCTGCTTCCCGCCAACACCTGCCACGATCCATTCTCTGCGTGCCTTTAAAGAGGTCTCTGTCACTCTCTGGGCCTCAGTTTCTGCACCTGTAAAAGTCGAAAGTGGCCCAAGATGAGCTCCGAGGGGCTCTGGGTAACAGCGGGGACTGGAAGAGTAGCTCAGAGAGTCAAGGGGGCCGGGGGCGGTGGTCCTCACGCCTCAGAGCTCGTTCCCACCCTCACCGTGCCCCAGGCCCTGCTCAGCGCCCTGGACGTGTCCCAGCTCCCTCGTCCAGCCCCAACAGCTCTGCTCCACGTAGGACATGGGCTGGGGGAAGGGGGTGCATCTCAGCCACCCCCTCCTCACCCCTGTCACCCCCCTGAGAGCCCGCCCCGGTTTCTCCAGCTCCCCACCGGCGGCTGTGGGCCTGGGGCATCCCCACCCGCGTCCCACATGTGGTGGCAGGACTGGGTGCTTCCTGAGAGGAGAGGGGCCTGGCCTGGGGCCTTTCACAGGCCTTACTGTCCCCAACTAGTTGGGGGACACCAAAGGTCAGAGCCCGAAGTGAGGGGTCCAACCGGGCTTGAAGCCAGGGCTGCCCAAGGGTCCCCAACCCAGACACACACACACACATGCACGCAGCACCCCCAACGCCCCACATGGCCTCCCCTGTGGGTGCTGGGTCCTCCCAGGGAGTCCAGAGCACAGCAGGGAGTGTGTGGCCCTTGACCTCTTAGGAAGGGCCACCCGCCCAGCCCCAGCCGCCCCCCGTCTTCTCGGGATCACCCCTGCCCAGCTGGCCTGCCCCCCTCCCCACAGGCACCCTGGCCCCACCCCCCAGGTCCTCCCACGGGTCCTCCCGCGGGTCCTCCCGTGGCCCGGGCTGAGAGAGCAGGGATGCGGTCTGGCGCGGCAGGCCCCGGGTGGTGACAGCAGCAGCCTGGCTGTTGCCCTGTGTCCCCCGCCTAACCCTCCGCCCCTGGGCTGCTCAACTGCTTCTGTGACCTCGTCCCTCAGAGCAGCGGGTCCCCGGGGGTCGTGAACCCTAAGACACCATTGCAGAAGCTTACAATCCAGCTGCGAGGGTGAGGGGGCTTCTCCAGGCTTGGGGAGCGTCTCTTCACTAGACTGGGCTTCAAGGGGCAACCACACCTGAAACTGTTCCCGTCCCATCCACCAGAAGATGTCTCGACCCCTGACCCAGCCAACACTTGACCACTGACCCCAGACACAGACAGCCTGGCCTGAGTCAGGAGGTGACAAGGGTAAGATCATCCCTGTGTACTCGTGTCCACTGAAGGCCTCAGGGGGGTCTCCCCAAGCTTCAAGGGCTCCGGCACCCCCACCCCAGAATCCCGGGGTCCTGCAGAGGAGAGCCCCCCGAGGTAAAGGGTGAGCCCCGGCCGCGCACAGTGTCCGCTGAGCTCAGAGACCCTCCCCAAGGTTTCCTGGGGAAGCAGCCTTCCCGGGCCCGGGGGAGCCCCGCGGCCCTTAGCGCGGGCACAAGCCCTGGCCAGCCCGGCCGGTGACTCAGCGGCAGTCAGCCGTCTCCAGCTCATAAAATCTGCCCCTTGGATGGCTCAGCCCCCCACACCCCCCACAGCCTGGCTGGCTCTGGGGTGCCCCCCCACCTGCTCCCACACAGAAACCACACTGAGTCCACACTGCCCCAGCCAGACCCAGGCTGCCCCTGCCTTGCCAACCAGGAGCCAGCGCCAGCCCCTGGGCAAGGGACCAGGATGGGCCGGGGGCTCCTGCCTCCCTCTGGGCCACAGTTTCCCCTTCTGAGACAGACATGACTGCGTTCCAAGGAGACCAGTCTGCTGGCTCAGCCCTGCTTTAGTGGGGAACCTGGTTGAGGGTGGCAGGGAAATTGCTCCAAGGACCACCCTCCCCCAGAATCTTCCATAGCTCCCCGCTGCCCTCGGAGTCAAGTGCCCATTCTGATCCCCAGAGGGGCAGCCGTGACCCAGTGTGGAAGTCCCCTGCTCACCCCCAGCTTCAGGGCTCACCCCACCCTCCACTCGCAGCCCAAGGGCCTCCCCTGCCTCTGCCCACCCAGGCCGCCCGCCTCCCATCACCCCTGCCTCGGCCGGCGCGGCGATGCCCTCCTGACCACAGCAGGCCCCCCTCCTGCTGAAGCAGCATGTCCCCCCCAGATGCAGAGCGCGGGGACCAGGGCCAGTCCCAGGCCTGAGCCCAGCGCCCTGCCCACAGCCAGCCCAGTGGATGCTTAGCCAAGGGGTCTGGGTGGGTAGGGGACAGGAGACCAGAGGAGGAGCTCAGCCCATCACAGACTTGGCCCTGAGCCCTTCCTGACCTTGACCCTGAAAGCCTGACCCCAGCCTGGCCCCCAGCCTCCTCCCTGCCCAGGGCGTCTGTCCAGGGGGTGGGGGTGGCCCCTCCCAGAGCAGGCCGCCCCGCCCTCCCAGCCCTCCGCACACGCGGGTCTTTCCCACACCCCGACCCTGCGTCCCTGCAGCACCCACAGAGGTCGTGCCAAGGCACACACGGCCCCAGGCTGGTGCCAGCCACACGGACACACCCAGGCATGCCTGTGCCCCCACAAAGCCACGTCCGCCCCCGGAACACACGCACGTGGACACACACAGACCCGGACAGCGAGTGCTGGAGCCCTGGGTCATGGTCACAGGCGCCGCGGGGTCAGAAGGGCAGACAGCGCTGGGGAGGGTGAGGAAGTAGACGGCGCGGGGCAGCCGGGATGGCCGGAGGCACGGCCCTGCCTCTGTGCCCCCAGACAGAAAGGCCCATCTGTGTGAGCCCCCGCCACAGCACACGCGGTACCCCGGGTGCCAGCTGTGCTCCCCAGGACCCAGGTGGGCTCCCCAGACCGGACACCGGGGTGCAGAGAGCCAGGGTGCCGCTGCCCTGCCTGCCTTTCCCGGGTGCTGCAGCCGCCACGCTGCCCTCTGCCTTGGTTTCCCCCTCTGTCTGGTCCCGCCACTGGACTCCCCTGGCCTGAGGCTCCCTCCCCCAAGGCCCTGGGATCAGGCTTCTCAGGGGGCTGGCGGGGGCGGGGAAGCATCCCGTCTGGCCTCACCCCGCCCCACCCCGCCCCCACCGCCGCCTTGCCCAAAAGGAGCCCCGAGCAGGCCTGACGTCAGGCCCCAGGAAGGCACGGTCGGTCTGCACAGCCCGGGAGTTAGTGGCCCGCGGAGCTGCGGCGAGAGGCCAGCTCCTCTCCCAGCCAGAGACGGTGCGGTGAGTCCCCCTCGGGGCAGGCGGGGCCTCCCCTCCCTGAGATGAGGTGGTCAGTGCAGGGTCTTCTCACCCCAGGCAGGCAGGCAGACGGGCAGGCAGGAGGGGGGCAGCGGCGGAGAAAGACTGGGAAGGAGAGAGCTCAGAGCTGGCAAGGGGCTTTGAGGTCCTGCCCCGCAGGGAGCCATTGTATAGACGGGAAAACTGAGGGCGAAGATAAAGTTGCTGCAGCTGACCAGGCTGGGTGAGTGTTGGGGAGGGGGAATTCCCCAGAGCTTGAGGGGCGGCCCTGCTGCCCTAAGCCCCTCCGAGCTGCGGGGTTCAACGCCCTCCTCTGTACTTCCTTCCTTCCTTCCTTGCTTCAGCACTCTCGTTGTCATCTATCAGGTGCCTTGATTTCCCCATCTGGGCGGCCCCAGGAGCAGGGCCAAGGAAGGGGTCAGGGGACCCCAGAGGCACTGGACGAGCCCTGGGACCATGGCTGCCATGGTCCCCATGCTGGGGCAGGGCTGGGGTTGAGGGATCTGTGGGGACAGGCTCCACGCAGGACACGCCCCCCGCCACCCCGCAGCACAAGCCCTTGGAGGGCCGGAGAAACTGTGGCCCGGGGCGCACCCAGCCCCCAGCGCGGACCTTGCAGCTGGCATTGCCCCCGCCTGGCTCGCCGGCGGTGCCTGCCCTGAGAAGGCAGCAGGAACAGGGTCCCGAGGGGGGAGGGCCGGTTGGGAACTGGCCGGTGGCCAGGGCGCTGGGCAGGGCAGACGAGGAGCAGCTGTGCGTCCCGGGGCGGCACTGGGAACGGAAGGGACTGGGCTGGTGGCAGCGTGCGTGGCCCTCGGACGGGCGGCTGGGGCTGCCCAGCAGCCCTCATGTTCTTCTGCCAACATATGCTCACTCTCAGCCAGAGGGTCACCAGGACACCCCGTCCCCTTACAGCTGCATGGCCACGGACAAGTGGCCACCCCTCTCTGAGCCTCGGGAACATCAGAGGCTGCCGTTTCCAAGGCATGGCATGTGGGGGAGGAACCCGACGTGTCTTGAGCACCTGCTGGGAGCCTGTCCGCGGGTGACCTGATGCGATGAGGTCATGCCCATTTTACAGATGAGGACACTAAGGCTTGAAGAGCCCAGCAGGGCTCTCAAATCATCCATTGCTTCCTTTAGCCACAGCCCAGGCCCTGACCCTCATGGCGCTGCCAGTCCAGTAGGGGAAAAGCAAGAAACAAATAAATGTGAAGCTGTCGGGTGACAAGAGGGCTGCAAGGGAAAGAAAGCAGGTGGAAGGTGAAGGTGTGCAGGTGGCTAGGTGGTCCGGGAGGGCCTTCCGGAGGAGGCGGCGCTGGGGCCTGAAGCACACCCGGGGAGGCTGAGCCTGCTCTGCCTGCCAGCTCTCAGCCACCCCTCTGTGGTGCTCTGAGCACAGGAGCCTGCTCCCACCTCAGGGCCTTTGCACCTGCTGTTCTCATCCCACCGCCCTGAACGCTGTCTCCCAGATTCTCCTGAGGCCCCTCCTGCTCCTGACCAGCCAAAGTGGTCTCCCCAGCCACTGTCTAGCCGCCTCCCCCGACCCCACCCCTGGCTGTAAGCGCCATAAGCTGGAACCAGATCTGCCTGAGGCCCTCCGGGCCCCCGGCACCAGGTTCAAGGCCAGGTCTGATGCCTCTGAGACGTGTTTCTCACAGTTCCCCTGACCTTGCCACTGAGCTGTGTGGCCTGGGGCAAGCTGACAGAGCCCTGGACCTCTGAGCCCCCTGCACAGTGGGCCCTGGGGAACCTCCAGTGGCATGGGGCAGGCAGAGGGCAGGGCTCAAAGCCCAGCTGCTCCACGCCCAGCTGGGTGGCCCCAGATGGGCCACTTAACCTCTCTGTGCCTCAGTTCCCGAACAGGCAAAAGGAGGCCAGCAACACCAACGTGGGGCATCTTGGCAGGAGTCGTGAGGCCCTGGAAAGGGTCATCTCAGTGACAGCCCGTGAACCGTGGGGTTACGGCTCTGCCCCAGTAGAGGGGTGTCCAGGAGCCCAGGAGGGGGGCTGTGGGTGCCAGGAGCCTTCAGCGGTGACGCAGACACAGGTGGCATGCCAGGCAGAGGCCAGGCGGGTGCAGCCACGGATCCTGTCCCACCGCGCCAGGGAGGCTGGGCTGGGGGAGACAGGCGGGTGCTACACCTGTTTCAGCATCAGGATGAAGTGAGGGGTGAACCAGGGTGGCAGGGAGGGCTGAATGACATGCAGCAGGACCCCCACGTGTGGCGATGCCTGGGGCCACCCCTCCCAGAGAAACTTGCATTTCCATTAGAGCCAAGACCTCGGCCAAGGGCTCTCGGACGGTGCTGCATGGGGCAGAGTCAGGCATGCTGGAGCCAGGCGCCCAGCACCCAGCCCACACCCAGGTGACCCTGTCCCTGAGCTGGGCGGAGGGAGCCCTGACCAGGATGGGGACCTTGATTCCAGCTGGTGCCCCCTGGGGCCTTCTAGATGACCCAGAGCTAGTCTGGCCCCCTTGGGGCCTCAGTAAGGGCCCAGCCGTCCCTGGATGGAAGAAGCAGAGGCTCAGGCTAGCCAAAAACAGCAGGCCATGTTCTCAAGCAGATGCCATGAGACCAAAAATAATCAGCAAAATAAACAGGCAGGTGGTTTCTCCAGTAAGGGCTATTTTGGCCTTGGGAGGTTGTGAGGGTCACCCCGTCGGGGGCACAGGCATGTCCAGGTACTCCGTGTACCCAGAATCCGATTGCACACGGACCCCAGGTGCAGAGATGCCCACCCCACTCTCATCCCACTCCTGCTGGGCCGGGAGCCGGTGGACCTGGCTTTGATTTCCTGCTCCATCAGTTTCACGCTGTGTGTCCTAGGGCATGACACTCACCTCTCTGGGCCCCCACGTCCTTGTCTATAAAACCCAGGACTGCCATGTGGGTGCAGAGTGTCTGACAGCGACTGGCCCATAGTGGACGTTCCGGGCACCTTGGTGGGGAAGGTGGGCCTGTCCTCCACACTGACCCTCCTGGCTCCAGGTGTGGGAGCTACAGGAAGGACACGGGATCTTGGATCACACGCCCAGGCATCTACCTATTTCCCAGGGCCGAGGTCAGGGCCCCTAGCTGCCCTGGTGCCGTATGCGGCAGGACGGGAGGCAGCCAGTCTGTGGGCTTGGCATCCGCTAGGCAGCTGGGCAGCTACAGGACACACAGGCACAGCAGCATGGTTCCAAGAGAGACCGAGACGAGGTCAGGATGGACCCCGCCCTGGGACACTGGCGAGAGGTCAGAGTGGCCCGGGCCACCCCACAGTTTCTGGGCAGTTACTGGTGCCCTGAGCCTCTGGGTCTCAGCCTGTGTTTCTGGACACACAGCAAAGATGCAAAAGCCATGAGACGCGGCAGCGGGCATGGCCCCCCGTCAGTGCCCTGGGTGTGGGCCCTTGGGATGACGGTCAGGCTGGATAGAAAGAGAGCCCCAGGAGAGGACAGGGTCAGGTAACTTAGGAAAAGATGCTTATTCCCTGGGAATTCCCTGGGAGCACCACAAAGGCTCTGAGGATCTGTGCACTGAGTACCCGGGCATCTCCCCAGAATGGGCAGGCAGGCCCAGGGGCACCGCCGTCCGGGTGGGAGACCGGGGGCCTCCAGCAGGGCCGCTGTTGTCATCACGCACCTTCCGTGCAGGGGCCCTGCAGGTGTGTGTCCACCCAGCACCCCCAGCTGTCCTCACGACGTCACTTGTTGGCTTGCTTACTTGTCCACTTAGAACACCAATCCCAGACTCACAGGTGAAGGCACTGAGGCTCTGAGACTTTAACCAAATACCACTGACAAGCGCCAAGGGCCGGGGGCGGCGGCGGGGAGATGACGGGGACCCATGGACCCAACGGTCGGGGGGCGGGGTGGGCTTCCTGGAAGAGGTGTTAACCCTGCTCAGCTGGGAAGCCTGATGAGTAGTGAAGGTGGAGCTGAGGGCAGAAGCCAGTTCAGGCGCTGGGACTCCAAAGGGGCTTGGCCAGGCTGGGAGGGCCCCGAACGCCTGGGTGAGAAAGGGGCCTCGTCCTGCTGGCCCTGCGGACTCCCGCAGGGGTTCACTCAGCCGGAGAGAAAGATGGGTGCAGGTCTGTGCCCGGCCGTCCTGGGCGCTGGAGGAGCCAGCCCACCTGAACTGCTTGCAGTCAGAACAGTGGGGCAGTCCTGGGCCGGAGGGAACCAGGGGAAGAGCCCCCAGGAGAGCTGGCGAGGAGGAGAGAGGCTTCCTGAGGAGCTGGGGCTGGAGGAGGCCCTAGAAGTCAGGAAAACTGCAGGGGTGGGAGACGGGGCGGCGTGGGAAAGGCACGGAGGTTGGGGGGTGCCTGAGGCATCCTCCTTCGGTTGAAGTGCAGGGAGACGGGGGACAGGGTTCCCCCAGCTTTACTCAGAACCTCAGGCGTTTCCCAGGGAGGACCCCTGCCCCCGCAGCCGCATCTCTGAAGGCTAGTTGTGGCCAGATGCCTGGGGGTAGGGGCGTCTCAGGGGGGAGCAGACCTTCACCCCCTCCCCGCCCGTGCATGCCCAGAGGGTCTCCCAGGGTGGGGGGGAGCAGAGCACCCCACCTGCCCCCTGCCCCACCTCTCCACACCTACACCGGGAGCTCGGTCTCAGCAAAGGCCCACAACAGCCCCGAGGGCAGCGTAATGCAGCCGTTTCTGTCCCCACGTCACAAGAGAAGAGACTGAGGCTCAGAGAGAACCCCTGCAGGGCCAGACCCTCACCCAAGGCCCAGTGGGGCCATGAGGGGCGTGGGGGCCCGTGAGGGAGGCCCGCAAGGTCACCTCTGGCCAGAAGCCTGCCTCCCGCCGAGCTGTATCTCAGCACCCAGGCTCTTCGCAGTGTTCAGCCTCGGTTTCCTCTGCATGAATGGAGGAGGCCAGGAGCCATTGGGTGAGGAGGTACCACCACCAGCACCCACTCTGCCCAGGAACAGATGCCACGCACCCACTTGGAAGCTGCAGAAAGAAGGTGCTGCAGCTACATCACTGCGGGCAGGGAGGCGGAGGCTCAGAGAGGTTAATCAGTACTGGGGCGAGCGGTGGTGAGTGGGGACCGGCCCCCAGCCCGTACCTCCTCCGCTTGTTACTCTTCTTGTTGTTCAGTTGCTCAGCCATGCCCGACTCTTTGCAGCTTCATGAACTGTAGCACGCCAGGCTTCCCTGTCCTTCACTGTCTCCTGGAGTTTGCTCAAACTCCATTTTTGTCCATTGAGTCAGTGATGCCATGCAACCGCCTCATCCTCTGTCGCCCCCTTCTCCTCCTGCCCTCCTACTGGGTATCGTTACTGTTCATATATTCCCTGCAGTGCCCACCCTCCCGCCCATCCCCAGCTGTCTGTCACCAGCTGTGACATCGCAGGCCAGGTGTGGACAGAGGGGTGAGGGGCCGCGGTGGAGAGAGTGAGACGGCCCGAGCCTGGAGGGCTGGCAGGCGCGTGGGGTAGGGTGGGGTGGGGCTGATGCTGAGCCTGTGGGGACGCGGGGGGCGCTCGCACTTGACCAAAGCGGATTCAGGGTGTGGGGGACCTGTCCTGTGGAGCCTCAAGGAGGACGGGGAGCTGAGAGAGTGAAGACCAGGGGCCCAGGGACGGAGTGTCCTCCCCGAGCCCGTGTGGGGCGGGGGCTGCTTAGCCCAGACACTCCCAGCCCGGCCCCTTCCCAGCCCCAGACCGGGGAGCGCCCCAGGTCGTGGGTTCATGGGGCCGCAGCCGGGCCACCACCACAGGGTCCAGGGTCTCCCCATTCGAGTTCCTCAGCTTGCAAAGCAGAAGCGATGGTGAGTAGGTGCCCCAGAGAGTGGTCACTGTGTGTTCTTACCGTGAGAGGTGCGTGCCGGAGATGGGTGAGTGGGCCGGCACAGTGGGGGTCTGATCAAACAGAGACAGCCAGACTCAGCAGCGGGCAAAGAGGAGGAGCTGAGGGTGTTGGAAGCCAGGGCCGAGGGCCCAGGCTGCGGCCATGACCCAGGCTCCATGGGACAGATGCGCAGGTTCCTGGCGTTCCGGGATGGAGCTCAGTGTGTGAGCAGGGTCTGCGCCCGGCGTGGGGCCCAAATGCTGCTCAGACTCTCGCACCTACGCATCAGTGTGTGCGTGACGGACGCCCTCCGTCCTCACCTGCCCGCCTCTGCAGCCCCGGGCCCACTGCCCCGGCCCACAGCCATCAGCGAGCTGCTGGCCCGCGTGCGAGGCTGTCCCCGGGGACTGTCCCGGGAGGGCAGGCTCCCCGGGGCCGGCGTCATCCTGCGACTGTCTCCCAGAGGAAACGTCCTGTGATGTTTATCTGTCTCGGACCATGACACGGATGCAGACTCCGAACAGACACATCGGAGAACTGAAAGCACGTGGAAGGGAAGTCAAAAACCGGTCTGCCGCGTGTCCGGGCCAGCTCCGCACTCCCCGGGTCTTGGCAGGGCTTCGGGTTTTTCACAGGAGAGGAGGGACACATTGGAGGCACCGCTCTTCTTCCTGAGGTCCTGGTGCCCCTGGGCCTGGGGATGAGGCCCACAGCCCCACGGCCCAGACTCGTGACCGCCCCTCGCTGCCCACTCGTGCCTATAGAGTCTCTCCCTGCCCCGGACGTCCTTCTCACTCCCCAGCTCCCTGAGCTGCCTGCCAATGGGCCAACACATCCAAGGGCCCTGTGTGTCGGGGGCTGGGGACCCCAGGCAGAGGACAGACCTCCCAGAGCGCCCTGTGAGGGTAAGCCTGGGCCCACTCGTGCCGGAGGGGACGCGAAGGGCCGGCCACGGTCCTGGGCAGCATCAGACTCTTCCCAGCCGCCTCCAAGGGTCAGCAGATGCCCAGGGCCAGGGTCCCAGACACAGAGGCTCAGCTGGAGCCACCTTCTCTGAGTGGAGGATGAAGGTGGCCTGCCCTGCCAGGGCCTCCCTCCAGGCTGCGTTGGGACCTGAGCCTTGGCTAGCAAGTGCTTCCGTGCCCTGCCCACCCACTCCGGTCTGGGCTTTCGATCCCCCGTCCCCCAGCAGGCCAGACCTCTGCTGGGTGGAAGCTGCCAGAAGGAGCCTGTGCCCAAGGAGGGGCAGTAGCCGGCCAGGGGAGTGGACAGCAGGCAGCCTGTTCACACAGACGCCTCACTTCCCTTGGTCACCAGGATTGGGGATGTCTTCCCTTCCCCTACAGCTGGGGAGGCACACTTTACCGGGGACCTCCCTCGTGCCTCCCTCTCCTCCCTGTTTCTCCCCAAAGCCTTTTCCTTTCTCCTGAAAAAGCCAGAAATGTCCATATTTGGAGGATCAGCCCAGTCCAGGGTGGGGGTGAGAGCCTGTTAACCCTTCATTTATAAACAAAGGGATAAATCTCAGCAAGTTAAACAGCTCAGCAGGAACATAAACAGAGTGGGCGGCTGCAGCCCCCCACCCACCCCCAAGCCCTAGTCTAGGCCAGCAGGCCGGGATTGCAGCGTTTATTTAACTCACGCCCTGCTGCTGCTGCTGGGACCTGGCTCCAGGCTCCAGCCGCAGCGAGCCACCCCACGTGAGCCTCCGAGACAGCAAAGGTGGCCGTCTCTCCAGGCTGGGAAGAAACCGGGGTGGCCAGGGGCTGACTCTCAGCAACCCCAGTCCCAGGCCCTTGGGCAAAAGACCCACATGAGGACCCTCACCCAGGGCACTGATCTGGTGCCAGCCGTGGAGGAGGTGAGAACGGTTGGGTGGCCTGGAGGACAGCGGCCGGGGTGCACGGGCGTGGGGACTGGGGGCTGGGCAGGCCGTGGGCACAGCTCTTGCCGAGCAGAACTTGGCTTTATTTGGTACCCACTAGTGTGATGCTCTGCTTCCCTGGTGGCTCAGACGGTGAAGAATCCGCCTGCAATTCGGGAGACCTGGCTTCAATCTTGGGCTGGGAAGATCCACTGGAGAAGGGAACGGCAACCCACTCCAGTATTCTTGCCTGGAGAATCCCATGGACGGAGGACCTGGCAGGCTGCAGCCCATGGGATCCCAAAGAGCCGGACACGACTGACCGACTTTCACTCACTCACTCAGTGATACACTGAGCACTGCTCAGTTAATCTTCCCAGCAGCTCTGCAGTCCCAGTGATACAGATTGGGACTCATCGTGAGGCACAGAGAGGTTAAGTGACTTAGCTAAAGTTGCGCAGCAAGTGAGGGAGGAACTGGTCTGGAGACAAGGCTCGCACAGCACACACTTGGCCTCATCTTGCCTGTCGCCACACTACTCTCCTCTGTCTTGTCTCTGTCCTGGTGACAGTCTTGCAAGGCTTTTCACCTCCTGCAACAGTGAGGAGCAGGTTCCGAGCATTAGCACGCGGCTAAAGCTCCACGCTGGCAAGTGCCAGGGCCAGGCCAGGCAGAGGTATGACAATGGAAATGTCAGGGTGCTGGGTGGGCAGCCGAGCCAGGAGGGGTCCAGCCTCCGGGCAGGGCTCCAATAAACCCAGGGTAACCGGTTCTCCTTCCTTCCAGGCCAGGGGAGCGCTGGCCACCGTCATGGCCTCCATGTCTCCCCTGGGGCCCTCGGCCGGGGCAGCCCCCAATGCCACGGCAGCAGCGGCGGCGGCGTGGACCAACATCAGCCTGCCGGAGATGCCCCTGTTCCACCGGTTTGCCCAGCTGGACGAGCAGCTGCACGCCACCTTCCCGGGCCTGTGGCTGGCACTGATGGCGGTGCACAGCATCATCTTCCTGGCAGGGCTGGTGCTCAACGGGCTGGCGCTCTATGTCTTCGGCTGCCGCACGCGGGCCAAGACGCCATCAGTGGTCTACACCATCAACCTGGTGGTGACCGACCTGCTGGTGGGCCTGTCCCTGCCCGCTCGCTTCGCCGTCTTCTACGGCGCCCCCGGCTGCCTGCGTTGCGCCCTGCCACACGTCTTCGGCTACTTCCTCAACATGCACTGCTCCATCCTCTTCCTCACCTGCATCTGCGTGGACCGCTACCTGGCCATTGTGCGGCCCGACGGCTCCCGCCGCTGGCGCCAGCCGGCCTGCGCCAGGGCCGTGTGCGCCTTCGTGTGGCTGGCCGCCGGCGCCGTGACCCTGTCCGTGCTGGGCGTGACGACCACCGGCGGCCCCTGCTGCCGCATCTTCGCGCTGACCGTCCTGGAGTTCCTGCTGCCACTGCTGGTCATCAGCGTGTTCACAGGCCGCATCGTGTGCGCGCTGTCGCGGCCCGGCCTGCTGCGCCAGGGCCGCCAGCGCCGCGTGCGGGCCATGCAGCTGCTGCTCACCGTGTTGGTCATCTTCCTCGTCTGCTTCACGCCCTTCCATGCCCGCCAGGTGGCCGTGGCTCTGTGGCCCGACGTGCCACGCCGCGCCAGCCTCGTGGTCTACCACGTGGCTGTGACCCTCAGCAGCCTCAACAGCTGCATGGACCCCATCGTCTACTGCTTCGTCACCAGCAGCTTCCAGACCACCGTCCGCGGCCTCTTTGGCCGGCGAGGAGCAGAGTGCGAGCCCAACGGCTGTGACGTGGTCAGCGTGCACAAGAGCTCCAAGGGCTCAGCCCACCATCACATCCTCGGGGCCAGACCGCGAGCCGTCACGCAGGCCCTGGCTAACGGGCCTGAGGCTTAGTCGGCAGGACTCTGCAAGGCAGCCAAAGGTTGGGGCCGGGCTGGGCAGGCCAGGCCGGGGACAGCGCAGATATCCGCTCTACTCGAGTGGCAGATTGGGTTCCCCTTGGTCGATTGGTGATGGTTGCCCAGTGCCCTGCCTGGAGATGAAGTCAAAGGCCACTGTGCTGTGATTGACTGACAATGTCTGCCAGGGGCTGTAGATAGGATGTGGTGGACTGAATGCTGGTTATTTGCCACCCCTGGGGTATATTGTGTCCACTGAAGACCCAGAGGGGTAGCCAGGAGCTACTTCCCACTTGGATCATTCTACCCCCAGAAAGGGTTCCTGCGAAACAGGGACAGAGACTTTTAAGGTACTAGGAATTTCAAAGAGGGTTTAAAAAGTGACCTGAAGAGGTCCCCTCCCCACCTCTCCCCCCTCATCACCCTGCCCCCCAGAGACAGAAGAGCTAGAACAGAAGGGAAGAGGCCACAAGTGTTACGTGAGCAGATGAGAGGGGTTCACACCTTCAGGGCCTGCACTTGAGGCACCTGTGACTCACCCAGAAAGACAGGCTGACCCCGTGGGGCACTCCGCTGTGAGAACTGTGTTGTCTGGGCTGACACTTGCACCCCACAAAGGAGACGCTGTTTTCTACCCCCTCCGAGCGAGGAGCTGAGTGGCACACGCAAGAGCCCTGGCTGGGCGATGGGCAAGTCAGAATCAAAACCCAGCCCCACCTCCTCCAACACCCCCACGCCTGCCCCATGGACACAGCTCACATCTTCCCAAAGCGCCCCCAACTCCAGGAACCGTCTCGGAAGACCCTGCCTGCTGGCCCAGGAGGGCAGTAGACTCCCGGCCCCATCCTGTGGCTGCGAAAGCAAGGGCAAAGACAGACTTGAACCCAGGCCTGCTGGCCTAAGGCCACGTCTGGCCACGCACAGAGCCCTTGTTCTCCCTCTCGCCTGGCTCACCGTGCCTACCTGCCTTTCCTGCACACATGCGTGCTAAGTCGCCTCAGTCATGTCCAACTGTTTGGAACTCCATGGACTGTAGCCCGCCAGGCCCAGGCTCTTCTGTCCAAGGGATTCTCCAGGCAAGAATACTGGCGTGGCCATGCCCTCCTCCAGGGGATCTTCCTGACCCAGGGATCGAACCAGCATCTCTTAAGACTCCTGCGTTGCCAGGAGGGTTCTTTGCCACTAATGCCACCTTTCCTGAGAAGGGAGCATTTCTCTGACTTGGTCCACTGGCCGCCTCCTCTGAGCTGGACTCCAGGATCACCTCCATGTACCTTCTGTTGAATGTTCAAGCTCCCAGGAGCCCTTTCTAAAGACTGCTGTTTCGGGGAGGACGCCTGTTTTGAGAGAGGAGCTCTGGGCTTCCCAGGCACCTCTAGTCACCAGGCTCCACCCTCACACATGGCCACTACTGAAACAGGTGAGATGGAATTTGGCCTCAGATTTGCCCCCTTGTCTGCAACGTCCCATGGGATAGGTGGCTCCAGGCAGAGTCCCTCATCCCCCAAGATCAGGGCCCTGATGCGAGGCCTGGATGGGAGGCAGGAGGACCATTTATATCCCCATATATCAGATGGGAAAACTGAGGCTCGTGGAGGGAAAGGACCTTTCCAGGGTTACAGAGTGAGTACTCAGGCCAGACTGTGCAGCCAGTACGATCAGCTGGAGTCCCGCGGGGTCAGCGCCTGTGGCCCCAGGACCTCGTGGAAAGGCCAGGGTGGGGGTGCTGGAGCCTGGGGGAGTCCAGGGCTTGCTCAGTGCAGTGGTAGGGGTGCTGGGCCCAGGTGCTCGAGAAGCAAAGGGCCGTGGTGGTCAGCATTAGCACCAACATCCTTGGTCCTTCCTGGGTGCCAGGCAGTGTGGGGCCTCCCCCCACCTCCCAGCTCAGAGCAGGCCCATGACTCCCCAGGGACCCAAAGCTGCACGGGGCACGGGAGGGGCCTGGCTCTCGGGAAAGGAGCACACAGGAGTGGGCTGTCTGTTCCACGAAGCCCGTGGTGACAGCGATGCTGACCCCGGGGGGTGGCACTAATGGTGGGCTCAGGCAGGGAGGCTCTGACAGCTTTGTCTCTCCCAGGCCTGCGAGCCTGAGCTGGGCAGTCACACAGCAGAGGAGGGAAGGTCAGTGCCCGGTGTTTGCCGCAACCCAGCAGCACCTGTGGCCTTTCCTCCAGGGTCCGCAGCCCTGATTCGATGCCAGGTTCTCACTTTAATTCATACTAGAGAGTAAATGGCTGACACTAGCTGACTTGTGCTTGGGGGTGGAGGAGTTGCAATTCCTCTGGGACACTCCCCACCTCTAGGAGGAGGGGGGCTCTCAGCAAACACTGATTGGGCACCTGCTGGGTCCCAGGTCTGTCCCGCCCCACTTCACACCCACTGTCTCGCTAATCCCCGCCACGTATGGAGGTAAGAGTCCAGGGCAGAACTGGGATCCAGAACGGGGGTGGCCAAGCCCCCTCCCCTTGTCCCACATGTGAAATCCCACCGTCTGGCCTGGGCTCCTCAGGGACTGGAAGACCGTGGGGACGCAGGAGGCCAGGGCCCCGGGTGAGCCTTCCACCGCCCTGAGAGTAGTCTGATGGCCTCATGCAGAACCCTGGCTCACTGGGCCTCAGTTTCCCCCACTCTCCACTTCTCCCCCTCCCCTCCTTGGCCTTGCAGCTGGCGGGCAGGGGGCTGGAGGTGAGAGGTTCACTGCACATGACTTCATCTGAGCCCCCACCATTTCCTCAGACACTTGCTCCCTCCTCCTGACGGCCAGCTCTCTCCCGCTCCAGTGTCCTCGACAGGGACACAAGCCCCGGGCGCCTCCAGAGGCCAGACTTGTTCCCACAGGGGCCGGGGTGTGAAGCCTCCGCACCGTCCTCTACGTGGCCTCCCTTCCCAGATTTCTGAGAAGCCCAAGTGACGTGAGGTGGCCTGTGTATTTATATCCGATGTAAACAGTCTCCTCGACAAGGCTTCCTCATCCTGAATTAAAACTGTTTATTCAAATCCATGCCCTTGACTCAGTGCTCTGGCTGGCAGGCAGGGGTCGCTGAGAGGCACTGAGGCAGGTGGGGGCCCCCGCGTCCCCCCAGCATTGCTCACTATCCTGTGGCTGGGTGGGGGGGGTCGTGGCTTTGCCATCGCTCCTGGGGCAGGTGCCAGGGCCTCTCTGAAGGGTGGGGGCCGGAGGGGATACAGGTGGCACGGTGTGGGCAGTCTGTGAGGCAGTAGCTGTGTGCCACCCTGGCACACACAGACCAGCAGGGTGAGTGTCCTCACTCTACCTCGGTCCCCGCTCTGCCTGCCCAGGGAGAGAGCACGGACCCGGGCAGGGTAGCCAGACTGTCCACAGCATCTGACCAGATCCCTGAAGGTGAAGGGAGGGCGCGGGAGGGGAGGGGTCAGCGGGTCAACAACGAGGGAGGGACTGTGGTACCACTCCCAGAGCGGGTTTATAAAGCAAGCACCTCCGAACCTCCCCCGAAGCCTGGGTGTTCACCCCCATCTCCCAGAGAGGGAAACTGAGGCTCCGGGCATCCAGGAGGGGGCTCAAACATGAGCTCCAGGCCCCCAGTCCCTGCCTCACGCGCAGCCAGGAAGCAAGGGTGAGGAGGGCACTGCCTGGGTGGGGGTCATCACTCTCGCTGTCTGGCACCCTCTGAGGCCGGAGGCGTCTAGAGGTAAATATTAGGGCCTGTTTAGATTAAGCTCCATTAATAGCAGGAAATGTCCCTGGGCGCCCGCCCCGGCTTCCTGGAGGCCTCTGATGCTTGAGCAGAGGCGGGGGCCTGCAGAAATGGGTGTCCCACCGATGTCCTGGCTTACACCCTGTCCTTGCCGCCCCCGCCCCCACCCCCCTCAGTCCCTCAGGAGGCTCAGTGTCAACCCGGCCCTGCTGCCCTCCCCTCCTCAAGCCCCGGGCAGGGGAGCACAGGCGGCCATGGGTGTGAGGCGGACCCCTGAATGAACTGAAGACACCCATGGGGCTGGTCACCCCCCCAGTATCCTCCCACCCACTGGGGCAGGCCGCATGCCCATGGGTCTGCGTTCCCAGTTCTCAGAGGAGAAAGCTGAGGCTGGGTGATGGAGTGGGGGCAATCCACGGCTCCCCAATGCCACCTTAAAAACAGAGCTAGAACTCCCCACCCAGACCTGCGTGACCCCAGGGCCAGCACCCCCCCCCACCTCCTGAACCTCGAGAGGAGCCAGGAAAGCTGTGGGCCAGGGAGGTGGGCCCAGTCCGCGGAATGTCAGCAAACAGGAGGCTGCCCCCGGTGCTGGGGGGAGGGGGCTCCCTGTGCTCAGGGGCTGGGCAAGTCTGAGGAAATGCACCCCCTTCCCTGCCACCAGCCTCCGGCCCTGCTGTCTCCCTGGCTTGCCCATCACCCCCGCCCCCGCCGACTCCACTGGCAGGAGGACACAGGGCTCGCCCACAGCCTCCCTGGGGCACCTGTTCTCTCCCGGGTCTCAGTCTCCGCAGGCCCATTGCCCTGCCGGTCTGCCCAGGACCAACCCTGACTGTCCTCCTTGTGAGTCCCTTCCTCAGGCCCCCAGGACCAGCACCCACCCCGCTTCAGGACAGACCACAGGGCCCAGCTGTGCCCTCCAGAGTGGTCGCCTGCCCACCGGCACCCTTAGCCCCTCGCTGAGCCCTCGGGAACTGAACTCCACCACCCCCGTTTCGTCCTGGTTCCCCAGATGATGCCAATGCTCTGCACTTCACAGGGCCCAAGGGAGCCTGCAGCCTGGGGGCACAGCTGGGTGGTGGGAGCTCAGAGCACCCTACCACACCACATGGGACCAGCCAAGTAGATGCAACCCAGAGGGCTTCATGGAGGAAGAGATGCTCAAGGCTCTTTCCTCCTGGTCCTCACCTGGCCGGCCTGGCTCCCAGCTCTCCGAGGTGGGCCTCTGCTGAGGTTGGGGTATTGGGAAATTTCTCAAGCATCAAGTGCCTGACAGGTTGGCAGGGCCAGGGCCTTTCAGCCCCATGCCACAGATGAAGAAACTGAGGCTCAGTGGGTGTGTGGACAGAAGCCCATGCACCAGAACCGCACTTGCTCATCCCAGTCCAGCTCACCCGCGGGTCTCTGGGACTCCTCCAAGCCTCGGCTCTGCCCCCTGTAATAGGAGCCTGCTCCCCAGACCACAGGTGCCCCCTGAACTGAGACTGGAGACAGCTCTCACAGGGCCTGAGACAAAGCCGAGGAGTCCCTCCAGATCCCCTTGCTCCCTCTGGGCCCCAGTTTCCTCGTCTGTCATCCGGAGCTCAGAATGAACGGCGCCCAGGGTGTTAGACCCTCAGCTCCCAGGTCAGCGAGGACTGAAGTGGGAGATACTCTGTGTCTCTGAACCAGCCTGAGGCCCTGCTCCCCCTGCCTTGCAGCCCCTCAGCTTCTCGGGACCCAGTCTTGGGCAAAGAGGTGACCTCATAAGGCCTGGGATCCCCAGTCACCCCCCAGGGGCACCCCATGGCAGAGTGGGGGCTCCTGTTGGGGATCCAGATGGAAGTAGGGGTGAAGCGTGACCGCAGTGCACTGAACCTTCACATCCAGCGGCCATGGGGGTGAAAGGCACCCATGTACCCCAGGGCCTGGGGACCAGTGGCCTGGGGACCCACTTCGTGGAGGAGTTCTAGGGCCTGCGAGGGTCTTCCTGTCCCACCCACCCCCATGGGCACCACTCCCAGTTGCCTGCCAGGGATTGAGGGTCAGGCTCTAGTGCACAGGGTGAGGTCCAGGGCTCTGAACCCTACTCTACCCTTTCTCTCCAGAGCAAAGCTGTGGGGGGCAGCTTCTGGGACCTTAAGGCTGGAGGCTGATGGAGTGGGTGCCACAGCCCAGCCCCGGGGCAGGGGTAACATGGTGTTCCACCTGCATCAGGCCCCTTGGCCACACCAGCTTCTCCAGCCATGGGCAAGACAACAGTATCCACGAGCCTCAGTTTCCTTCCCTCTGTCAAAGGGTGTGTGCATGTGCATGTATGTGTAATATGTATGTGTGCATTATCGTGTGCCTATGTGTATCTGTATGTGTGTATCTGTGTGAATGCACGTTGTGTCCATCTGTTTTGTCTATGTGTACTTATGTATGTGTGTGTAATATGTGTGTGCTGTTGGGTGTCTGTGTGTGTGTACCTGTGTAAATGTATATGTGTGTTATGTCCATATGTCTATGTGTATATGTGTACTTGTGTATGTGTGTGTCCATTGTTGTGTGTCTGTGTGAATATGTACATGTGTGTGCATTGTTGTGTGTCTGTGTGCATGTATATGTGTATCTGTGTGAATGTATACATGTGTTATGTCCATATTTTTGTCTATATATTCATATGTATGTGTGAACATGCATTGTGTGTATGTAATATGTGTGTGTGTCTTCCCACAGTACTCAACAGTCAATAATTAGTGATTAAACTGAGCTAAGGTCTTCCCCTCTGGCTCAGCTGGTAAAGAATCCACCTGCAATGCAGGAGACCTGGGTTTGATTCCTGGGTTGGGAAGATCCCCTGGAGAAGGGAAAGGCTACCCACTCCAGTATTCTGGCCTCAAGAATTCTATGGACAGTACAGTGCGTGGGGTTGCAAAGAGTCAGACCTATGACTGAGCGACTTTCACTTTCACTTTCATGGGAAAAGAAATAATGAAGACCTTTTTGGGCTTCCCTGGTGACTCAGGCAGTAAAGAATCTGCCTGCAATGCGGAAGACCTGGGTTTGATCCCTGGGTTGGGAAGGTCCCCTGGAGGAAGGCATGGAAACCCACTCCAATTTTCTTGCCTGGAGAATCCCCCTGGACAGAGGAGGCTGGCGGGCTACAGTCCGTGGGGTCACAGAGTCGGACACGGCTGAGTGACTAAGCGCAGCCCAAGCCGAGCTAATGAAGGACGTGGGGCTTCCCTGAGGAAGACCCCAGCACAGCCATTCATTTCCCTGCATTCCTTCGCAGCGCCCCCTACCTTCCTGTGCCAGGAGTGACCTGAGGGCCTGCCTCCCAACAGGACCCCTGCCCTCCCCATCCACGCGTGTGTGTGCACTCACACGCACACACACATGCACATGCACACCCTTGGCACACGGACTGGGACTCCTCCGTCCTCTCTCATCCCTCTGGGTTAAGCCCTGTCTTTGACATTCTGGCCTCAGGCAGGCAGGACGCCTGGGTTCTCGGAGCTGCCAATGATCTCGGCGGAGTGCCTCCCAGGCTGGCCCCAGCCCCTCCGGCAGATTCCCTGGGAGGCCGGCTGGATGGAGGCGTCTGGGGGCTGAGGCCACCAGGTGGCGCTGCTGGCCCAGGAGAGGCACCCAAGGTGTCTGCCGCCTGCTGGGACCCAGGCTGGCTGGGACCTCCCTGTCACCTCCACCATCTGATCCTTGGAGGGCAACCCTGGAAGGCTGCCTGGAGGAGCTGCAGCTCCCTTATCCTCCGGCGAGAAGGGTGGCACTGCCTCAAGAAGCCCCTGACCCCTTCAAGGCAGCCCCTCTTTCCAGCCAGAGGGGAGGCTGGGTGGGGCAGTCATGGACGGGGAGGAGCAGACAGTGAGCCAGCCCCTCTTGGCAGGCTCGGAACAAGGCCGAGACTCCATGACACACGGGAACGCTGGCATCTGTGGGCAGCTAGGGCTCCCCTGAGACCCTACCTCCTTCTCCAGCATGCGATTCAGGGAAGCTGAGAGCCCCCCAAGGCCATACGCAGTCCCCAGGTTAAGAACCTCATTCACTGTCTCGTGAGCCCAGAAAGGGTCAGACAGCTGCCCTGAGTCACACAGCCTGGCAGTTGAACAGGAGAAGAGAATCGTGACCGAGGGCTGGGCTGTCCAGACAAGCGGCACTGGGCGTGTCTAATCACAGTGCTGCCACCAGCCCCAAAGCCAGGCAGGGAGGAAGCAGGAATGGATAGACAGGTGGACGCCAGGGAGCGTGCCCTGGGTATGAGTCTCTGCCTGCTCAGGCAGAGGGGACAGGCCCTGTACTGGACGCAGAGGGCAGTGACCCTAGGCCCTGGCCCGACAGCTGGGTTGTGCCGCTGCCCATGCCCCCACCTGCCCACGGCCCATCCACGCCGCGGCCCCTTGGGGCAGGCAGCCGCCCCCTCCTAGGCTCCCTGAGGAGGTCAGCCCGACCTCCAGGGGTGGCTCAGGGCCTAGGTTCCTGGAGACAGACGTCAGGTGGACTAGCCTCTCCCGACATGTCCCATCGGGCACCGGAGGAAGCTAGAGTCAGGGTCCCTGGGGCCAAGACCCTTGGCGAGCCTCACGGAACAAGGCCCAGCCTGTCCCTCCCTCATATTCCCTTTTATTCTCCTGCCTCTGGGACCTGTCACCCATTCCCAGAGCCCCTCAGGTTTCCCCGAATACCAGGCCTTTGCTGGGCCGGGGAGATGGAGACGACCCTGGAACCCTGAACCCTAACTCTTTATCCCAGAACCCCCACGTCTTCCCTGCATCCCTCCTCCTTCACTGCCATGGCTCCAGAACCTTCGTCCGCTCCCTCCTCCCTGCTTGTGGCCTCTGCCCACCCCATCCCCTCACGGGAGTAGCCTCAGGCCTCGGTGCTTGCCAAGGACCCCTCGAAGGGGATAAGAAGTGAGAAAAAAAAAAAAAAGAAGAAGTGAGGGGCCAGGCAAGGGAGGCGAGAGAGGGAAGTTTGTGGGCCTGAAAGCGGGCTTCTGGCTGGAACACTAAGCCCTGGGCCTCCCGGGAAAATCCTGCTTGCCTGGTGTCCCTGGTGGCTGCAGGCAACACACGCAAGATCCCTGCAGTGCTATTAGGACGGCATGTCCCCCACGCCTGGGAGGGGCCCCCTGGAGACAAACTGGACCCCGCAGAGGGGATGCTGGGCGTGAGGAAGGGCATGCAGAGGCCCCGAGTGAGAGCCAGCCCACAGGATGCAAGGAGAGAGGGGAATGGACAGGTGGGGCGGTCAGGGGCCCTCTCAGCCCTGAGCCAGACACACAGTGAGCTCTCCAGAAAGATCCGTGCTTGGGGGGCCAGGATCAAATCCCAGATCCAGCCCTTGGTTGCTGTGTGACCTTTGGGCAGGTGAGCTAGCCTCTCTGAGCCTCACCAGTAAAGTGGTCATACTCACTTGAACTTCTCAGGTTGTTGGGATGAAAATGCAGGGAAGGGACAAGGGGTTCCACCGATCTCCACTCACAGGCTGATGGGGACAGTCCGCCGATGAGCCACCCAGCGGGCACTCACGGAGCACGCACTGGGCTGCCTGGCGCGGGGTGGAAGAAGCCACAGTTCAGGGAGCCAACCGCCTGCTCCAGGGCGGCGAGGTCCTGGCAGAGACCACAGCTGCCCTCCGGGGAGCTGGGGAGGCTCCGCAGAGAAAAGCACGTTTCCCTGGGTTCTGAGGGACGCGTAGGCATTTGGCCCTCAGAGAAGCAGGTGAGGTCAGCAGAGGCTCAGAGGGGTCGGGCAGCCACGCTGTCATGGGAAACACAGGGTCAGAGGCCGGTGGCCTGGCAGGAGGCCCTCAGGCAGGTCACCCTCCTCCCCAGCCTCAATTCCCGCATCTGTAAAATGAGGGGAGGAGCGCTGCCTTGAGATAATGGCCATGGAAAAGGGCAGGCAAATGCTGGTGTTCCCTATTTAATTTTCCATGTTCTTTTTTGAGGCCAGGGTTATTTCTGTGCACATTTGGCTATTTCCAGGCCAGAGCTCGCCCTTTCCCACAAATGATCCCCGCTTCCCAGGCTGCGGTAGGAGGGCTTCCAGGCAGGAGGACGAGGGAGCCGCAAGGGGCAGAAACGGATTCCACCTTTCAACAGACCCCTCAATGGGCAGGAGCCCAGGGTGCCCAGAACCCAGTCTGAGAGCCCCGGGCACTCAGTTCCAGATCCAAGCCCACGCTTTCCAGCTGCAGGGGATCCGAGGCCCACAGGGTGTCGGGGGAGGGGACGACAGGAGTGACCAGCACCACTGGTCATCACCACCAACCCCACCCTCCCAGAAACCAGCCCACCATCGGCCGTCCCCCACCCAGAGGACAGGCCCGGGGCGCCGACACCTGGAGGGCAAGGGGGCAAGGAGGGAGTGTGGGGGCCCTCCCTGCCCTCCCAGGCTCTCTGCCTGTGACCAAGGCGCCCGGGCACCCTGGGCAGCCTCCCCCAGCCTCTGCAAACCCCCCATCCTCACCGCTTCTCCCCACCTCAGGAACCTGAGGGACCCTCCTGGGGCATCCACCACAGCAGTCCAGAGGCCCTGCCAACACGTGGTGTGGCATAGGATGGGGGGCAGGAAAGACCAGGGCCCCGAGGGAAGGAGGAGGCTGGGAAGGACCTGTGGGCATGAGAAGAGGGTGGGAGGCCAGGGAGGAGGCAAAGGTCAGCTGGAGATGGACAGTCTGCTGGAAGCGGGGACCGAGAGCCCTCATGCCAATTGGGGGGGGCGGTGGTCACCGCCCCAGGCCCTTGCAGGGACCCCAAGGACCAGCCGGCTCGATTAGTGATGTCTGTCGTGGGGCCGGGGGGTGGGGACAGGTGTCTGCTCAGAATACTCTGGCTCCGGGACCCTCAGAGGCTTAGTGTTTGAGAGTCTTCAGGTCCAAGAGCTCTGAGTGTGTGGAACTGCAGATTTGCCAATTCCGGAACCTGGGCAGGAAGGTTATCTGCAGGTCTCTCCTGTGCTCAAAAAGTCTGCTTAAAAGCCCTCCTGCCAACCCCACCCCGGCCCAGCCTGGCCCCGCCCTGGGGATTGGGCAGGCCTGGGGCGGTGAGCGCTGGGGGACAGAGGAGCTCAATCCCCAGCTTCAGCCCGAATGTCCGTCAACAGGTGAGCAGTTAAACAGCCACTTGGTGGAATACTATTCAACCATGAAAAGGAATGAGGCTCTGACGCACACCACTGCACGGATGAACCTGGAAAACATGCTACGTGAAAGCCGCCAGATGCACACAGCAATCACACTGTGTGATTCCATTTATAGGAAATGTCCAGAACAGGCAAATCCACAGAGACAGAAAGAAGATTAGCGGTTGCCAGGGCCTGGGGGCTGGGAACAGGGAGGGACTGCTTAATGGATCCAGGGCTTCCTTGTGGGGTGATGGGGCATTCTGGACCCAGAGGGAGGGGTGGTTGCTCAACATTGTAAATGTACCAGACACCACTGAATTGTACACTTCGACATGGTGATTTTATGTTGTGTGAATTTCACTTCAATTTAAAAAAAAAAAAACACTATTAAAAACTCCTTATCTGAGAAGCAGGGAGAGCAACACCCTATAAGACCGTTGACAGGATTAACCAAAAGTACCATCTGTACCTTGTGTGACCCGCCCAGCACTGCCTGCAGCCAAGCCCAGTGCTCAGAGCAGGCAGCTGGGGTGAGTCAGCACAGGGAAGTGTAACCTCCCTGCTGCCTCCAGTCTCCAGGGAGACCCCAAAGGACCCCAGAGAGTGGCCAGGGTCCTCACCTGCTTGTGCATCACCCACCATCCCTGCCATTCCCGTCGGGACCCCAACACCACACAGGAAGGGGGCTGGGTATCCCCAGAAGAGTCTGCATGTGACCTGGGGGCCACCCAGGCCCACCTGTCTCCACGGGCCTGCAGGCGAGGGCCAGCTAAGTGCTCCCAGTGCAGGTCCCAGGATTGGCCGACCACCCCGGCCAGATGAAGGTAGCTGGGCAGGCCCCGGGCCTCAGCCAGCCTCTGGCCCTAGAAAAGCCAGTCTGTCTCCTAGAGCTGCCGCACCAAATGATGACACATACAGTGGCTTAAAACAACTCCATCTATTCTCTCCGGGTTTTGGAGGCCAGGAGTCCCGAGATCAGCGGGCTGGTTGCCTCTGGAGGCTCCAGGGGGGCAATCCCTTGGCCTTCCAGCCCCTCCTGTCCCTTCTAGCCAGCAGAGCTCCCAGGCCCATGCAGCCTCTCCCCCAACCCCGTCCTTGCCCCCGGCCCCAGGGCCTATTGTTTCCAGGCAGACGTCTCCAGTTGCTCCCCCAGCAGACTGATGCTCCCTGAGGGCGGGTCCACAGGGAAGTGCTCCACCATCCCAGTGCTGGTTTAGGGTGCTCCCACCCCGGTGTCTTCAGCCCAGCCTTGGCAAAGCCTTTGTCTTCCCAGGCCTCGGCCGTGCCAGCCACTCAAGTAAATTAATGTTCTCGTCACCGCTGACTCAGAGATGAGAACACAGAAGACCCTGCCAATGGCTGCCCACCCCCAGCCCGCCCCAGAGCAGCCCTTCCCCTGGTGGGGACAGTGCCATGAGCCCAAGGAGCAGCCAGCCGCCCACAGTGAGGCTGCCTTGGTGTCCTTCCTAATAGAGTTTGGGGGCTTGGCGATCTTGCTCCAGCTCTTCGAGGAGGGCGGGGACCCCCACCTCATCTCACAAAAGAGGAAACCCAGGCTGGCACCCACCCTAGGGAGGGAAGCTTCAGCTCAGACTCCAGGCCTGGGAGGACCTGGAGGACTCGCCATGGCTCCTCATATTAGAACAGCCCAGGGGAACTCAGGGACCCCATGTTCCAGGAGCCTGTCCCCCGAGCCAAGGGGACCTCGGAAACCCTGTGGTCCAGGAGCCAGACCACACAGAGAACTCAAGAGAGCAGCAGACAGAGAATCCTTAGCCCTGGATGGCCCCTGGGTGCCTTGGCCCCTGGGCGGGCCTGGGTCTGCAGCCCTTCTTGATCTAGGCGGTGGTGAGCCAGCCGAGGCGGAGAGCAGACTGCTGAACAGTCTTCCCTGTTCAGCAGCAGGGAAGGCGGGACAGGGAAAGCAGAGGGCAGGGAGGTGTGGTCAAGGTCAGACATCACTGACAAATAGAGCAGTGGAGAAACCGGGAGAGGAGCGGCCTGAAGACAGGAGCGATGCTATCGGGGTTGCTGAAATGTTAATTACAGACCTCTCCACTGCTCCCAGATCAGAGGGTGCCCTTTATCTGCCAGTCGTCTCACTTCTGCTCTTCCCAGGCAAGCCTTGCCAGGAGAGGGTACAGGGTGGGGACTGCTTCCTAGTTCACAGAGAGCAAACAGGCACTAGTATACATGTGGGCTCTCCCCGTAGCTTAGATGGTCAGGAATCTGCCTGCAATGCACGAGACCTGGGTTCGATCCCTGGGTTGTGAAGATCTCCAGGGATGGCACCCCACTCCAGTATTCTTGCCTGGAGAATCCCCCTGGACAGAGGAGCCTGGCGGGCTACAGTCCATGGGGTCACAAAGAGTCAGACAGGACTGAGCTACTAACACTTTCACTGTTCCTCCCGTTTGATAGAGGAAGACTCTGATACAGAGACTCTGACAGGTGAAGTAACTTGTCCGGGGCACACAGCTCTTTCGTTGCAGAGTTTGAATCCAGGACTGTGGGGACCGCCCCCCCCTCACCAAGAGCAGACTCCCATCCCCTCCATCTCTGCTGCCTGGTTAATCAGCTCCATCAGCCTGGTCTCAGGGGTCTGCTGCTCCCCCCAGGGTTAGGGCGGAGCTTCTAGAGGAAGATCAGAGTGCTCCCTGCTCCATCAGCAGAGGCAGGGTCCCATCCTGCGTCTGCCTCCCCAGCAGGATGACCTTGGGCATGCTGCCTAACCTCTCTGAGCTGTTTCCTAGCCTGTAAATGGGCTGTTAAGAGGATTTATTTCCTGAATAAATAAGAGATAATACAAAACAAAAAAAGGAACAAAGCCTGCCTCACAGGACACCCTTAATAAGTGTCAGCTGCTGGCAGCGTCTCATGAGTGTTTGTTTAAGGCTGGAAAATCCAGGAACATTACAGGATCAAATGTGACCCCAATGGGGGGTGTTTCAGGGCTGTGACAGCAGTCAAGGGAAGGGAAAGCTTGCAAAGGTCCGAAGTTCACGTCAAGGCCCCTCACCGGCTGCTCGGTCACCAGAGTGCTGGCTGAGGGGATTATGGGGCCCTCGGGATGGATCTTATCGGATCAAGTTCTGCCCTCCACTCAACGGAATTTAGAATGAGTTCTCATTTCTGCTCGGCCCAGCCTGTTTCCCAGCACAGCGTGACACCCTGCCATTCCCCCAGAACCTTGGCTCTGAGCACCGCCACAGTCCAACGGCCCCCTCTTCCATCCAGCCCTGATGCTGTGAACAGAAATAGGGGCCAACTCACAGCCTTCACTTGCCCCTCATTCTGAACCAGTCCCTTGGCTTACCATTCAGGCGCAGCATGCCTACGCAGGTCCTTGGCCACAGGGACCCAGTGAAGCTTAGCAGGATCCTCTGGGGCCCTGCATGGGTTTCCCCGGTGGCTCAGACAGTAAAGAATCTGCCTGCGTTGTAGGAAACCCGGGTTTCATCCCTGGGTCGGGAAGATCCCCTGGAGCCCACTCCAGTATCCTTGCCTGAAGAATTCAGGCAAGAGGACAGAGGAGCCTGGCGGGCTACAGTCCACGGAGTCACAGAGAGTCAAACACGACTGAGTGACTAACACACAGTCAGGGCCCTGCAGGACACAAAAGCCTTTCTGTGTCCCCCCATTTCTTGTTTGTTGGATTTAGGCTTCATTCAGCCTCCTAGGAACCTTCCCTGAGTTCCAAGGAACAGATTCAAAGTTGAGAACTCAACCCTGGGGGGAGCAGCAGACCCCTGAGACCAGGCTGATGGAGCTGATTAACCAGGCAGCAGAGATGGAGGGGAGAGAGTCCCTTGGACTGCAAGATTCAACCAGTCCATCTTAAAGGAAATCAGTCCTGAATATTCACTGGAAGGACTGTTGCTGAAGCTGAAACTCCAATACTTTGGCCACCTGATAGGAAGAACTGACTTATTGGAAAAGACCCTGATGCTGGGAAAGATTGAAGGCAGGAGAAAAGGGGAGAACAGAGGATGAGATGGCATCACCGACTCAATGGACATGAGTTTGAGCAAGCTCTGGGAGTTGGTGATGGATAGGGAAGCCTGGCCCAACTCTCACATCTGTACACGACTACTGGAAAAACCATAGCTTTGACTATACAGACCTTGTTGGCAAATTGATGTCTCTGCTTTTTATTATGCTGTCTAGGTTTATCATAACTTATCTTCCAAGAAGCAAGTGTCTTTTAATTTCATGGCTACCATTCACAGTGATTTTGTAGTCCAACAAAATAAAGTCTGTCATTGCTTCCACTTTTTCTCCTTCTATTTGCCATGAACTGATGTCCATCCTAAAGGAAATCAGTCCTGAATATTCATTGGAAGGACTAATGCTAAAGCTGAAACTTCAATACTTTGGCCACCTGATTCGAAAAACTGACTCATTTGAAAAGACCCTGATGCTGTGAAAGATTGAAGGCGGAAGGAGAAGGGGACAACAGAGGATGAGGTGGTTGGATGACATCATCAACTCAAGGGACACGAGTATGAGTAAGCTCTGGGAATTGGTGATGGACAGGGAAGTCTGGCGTGCTGCAGTCCATGAAGTTGCAAAGAGTCGGACACACCTGAGTGACTGAACTGAACTGAACTGATGGGACTGGATGCCATGATCTGCTTTTTCACTCTCCTCTTTCAACCTCCATGAAGAGGCTACTGAGTTCCTCTTCACTTTCTGCCATTAGAGGGCTTGCATATCCGAGGCTGTTGATATTTCTCCCAGCAATCTTGATCTCCTTGCTTAGCCCTGCAATAAACCTTTCTCTGCTGTAAACTCCAGTGTCTGGGTCTGTTAATGAGGCTAAATCCGGTGCCCAGCTTCACAGGCACAGGAGGACAAGCCTGCGGGGCCCTCTCCCCTCCCCTAAACTTCTAGCTCTCCTACCCACACCCACAGACCAGCAGCAGCTAAGCCCCATCCCAGGTCAAAGGTTGTTCTCCACTGAATGGTGAATCCATTCTCCTCCACTATCTTTTCCCAAAGGATCAGCCTGGCAAAACATCTCAGGATAGGGGAATGGAAGTGGAACAGCCTGAGACACTTGAAACTGGAAGCAAAAATCCCAGGGGGAGGGCGGGGTGGGGGGAGGGTAAGCAGGCAGGGCCGGGACCCACCAGGATGCAGCTTCGAGTCCCCGACGTGAAGCATCAACTCTAGAACTTTAGGGGAAGACGAAATCGTGGAGAGTAACCCCATCTCCCCTCCAGCTCACCTGCCGCCCAGGTCCAGACCTAGATTTCGGCTCCTCCCCACCCCCGCCACCGACGCACCCCAACTAATTCTCAGTGAGCAGATAAGAGAGAAAGGCATTAGGAAAGCCCAACGCCACCTTTATTTCTGAGTCCGCGCATACTGGAGAGGGTCCTCGGGCGTACGGCCACAGTGGGCTCCCTCTCTGTCCTCCCCAGGACGCGACAAAAACGCCTAACCCCCGAGGGTCCACTGACCTCGGCGGCCTCGAGAACAGTTCAGAAACCGCGCCGCCTGCGGGCAAGGGTCGCTTAGCTGGGCATGCGCAGAGGGCGCGCCGCCCATAGAAGGGGGTCCTGGGCTGGGCATGCGCAGAGGGCGCGCCGCCCGTATTAGTGGGGCGGGGGTCCCGGGCTGGGCATGCGCAGAGGGCGCGCCGCCCGTATTAGTGGGGCGGGGGTCCCGGGCTGGGCATGCGCAGAGGGCGCGCCACCTGCGGTCCGGGTTCAGGGGCTGGGCATGCGCAGAGGGCGCACCGCCTGCGGGAGGGGCTCCCGGACTGAGCTTGCGCACAAGAATCAGTCTGGGGGCGGCAAAGAGAGGCGGGAGGTGCTGGCGGCCAGGAGCAGCACCCGGGAGAGCGCCCTCTACGTGCAAGAGCTTCCCGAGTGGAGGAGACGCACCCTTGGCCCCCCACCACCAGCCTCCTGGCCATCCTGGCAGAGGGTCTTGCCTCCTGCGGGCCACAGCTACCCACGTCTCCCCCTTTCTGCGCCTGCCTTCCTGTCCAAGCTCGGCCCCACACTTGCCCCTTCCGAGGACTCTCCCAGAAGCCAGGCTGATCTTTTCGATCAGATCACACCCACCCGGCTCAGTCCTTTCAAGACCGACATCCCCAGTCGGCTCCAGGGGGCTTGCCTGCTCCACCCTGCCCTGGTCTCCAGCTCCTCTCCATGCCCAGTAGTGGCGCTTTGGCCACAGGACCTTTGCACTGGCTGCTCTGCCCCCCCCCACCCTCCCTCCCACCCCGCATCCCACCTGCTTCTCCATGCTTCTTTTAGTTATCAATGATCCATCCCTCTGCTGTTTCCTTCCTACTGCCAGCCAAGTATCTCTCCAAAGGACTGAGTTACTGACTCAGTCGTGTCTGACTCTTTGTGACCCCATGCACTGTAGCCCGGCAGGCTCCTCTGTCCATGGGATTTCCCAGGAAAAAAAATACTGGAGTGGGTTTCCATTTCCTTCTCCAGGGGATCTTCCCGACCCAGGGATCAAACCCGGGTTCCCTCATTGCAGATGAGTTCTTTACCTCCTGAGCCACAAGAGAAGCCCAGAGGGCTGAAGACAGTCACAATTTTGCATTTACTCTCTGTAAGTCACTAGTGTCTGCCCCCAGACTGTCACCTTCAGGAGTGCAGGGCTTTCTTTCATTCCCAGGTCAATACCCAGTGCCCATCATAGCACCTGGCACCCAGTAGGTGCTCAATAAATATTCAGGGGTGAGGAGGAAGGGGAGAGGAAGGAGGGGGGGACCCCGAGGGTGGGCATTGTGGGGTCCTTGGAGGACCCCGAGTGCTTCTTCTGAAGGAGGATGAACAACAAAGCGTGAGGGAGTGAACTGGCAGAGCAGGGTGGGGCTTCCACGCTGGGAGCAGAGTTCAGCTCAGGTGAGAGGAGGACTCACAGCAGAAATGAGGAGCGGCCCGAAACTTCCATCATGTGGTCACAGGTAGCTCTCACACGTGAGCTCGCTGAATTCTCACCCTGGCCCACAAGAGAGGTGTCCCCATGCCCCCAGTTCACAGAGGAGCAAGTGGAGGCCAGGGAGGTGAAGGGCCTCATTCGGGCCCCACGTGAGGAGGTGCTGCTGACCCCATCTCTGCTGCTGCACGTCCTGGGGCAGGGGCCTGGGCTCACAGGCAGCTGGCCTCCTGGACTGCTTGCATGTTCCCTGAGAGCCCCAGCCGTCTTGTGGGGGTTAACCCTGACGCACCCCCAGACCCGGGTGCCGTGGGCGCTCCTCAGGAGCCCCGGGAGGGAGCTGGTGCTGGCCCTCCCTGCCTCTGAGGTCCTCGCCTCCTAACAGCTGCTGGGGGCTGCCCTGGCCCAGCGCCCAGCTGTGTGTGAAGTGCTTCCCGAGGGAGTCCTCAGGGAAGCCCCCGCCAGCCGCCCGCCTCAGAGTGCATCAAGAAAGAGGCCTTCCTTCCGGGCTCATCCGCCAGGGCCACCAGGGTCAGGCCTCGGGTCACCCTCCAGCCGCGACAGGAAGCCTCCCATTAGTCTGGAGTGGGGGTAGGCAGGGGCCAGCAGACTGACCCGGCCAGCTGGGGACACCAGCTGTCTGGGCTGAAACCAGCTTGTACTACTCTGTGACCTGCCTGCTGGGGCCCCCACCAGGGCCCAGACCTGGTGCCATCTGGGACTGGTCATTAAAGTGCATCCTCGCGTGCCCCACCTGGGCTGGCGACGGAGGGGGCGGTCCAGAGCCGGCCGCGACTCTCCACACAGTGGCCTCCGTTGGCCTCCCTGCCTCCACTCAGGCCCCTCCAGCCCCTCCTCCACACCTGTGCTGTCCAGGGCCGCGGCCACCAGCCTCAGGTGGCCGCTGAGTTCTGTGGCTCAGATGGTAAAGAACCTGCCTGCAACGCAGGAGGCCCAGGTTCAATCCCTGTATCAGGAAGATCCCCTAGAGAAGGAAATGGTTACCCACTCCAATATTCTTGCCTGGAGCATCCCAGGGACAGAGGCACCTCGTGGGCTACAGTCCATGGGTCGCAAAGAGTCAGATACGACTGAGCGACTAACACTTCAGTCTGACATGAGATGTGCTGTAAGTATGAGAAAAATAATGTAAAACATCTCAATGATTTTTATTTATATTAGGTTAACTAAAATATATTACTTAAATAAATTGCATGATTACCTTTTCCTTTTTATAGCATGACTGTTAGAAAATTTAAAGTTGCTTATGTGTCTTATGCGATTCCTATTGGAGACCATTGTCCACACCACCAACAGAGGGAACTTTCCAAATCTAAATCAGTCTCTGACTGAAAAGGACTCAGAGAAAGTCCTTCATGCTCAGTGTGGACTTTTCCTGTGACTCAGTGTTGTTTCTGACTGCTAACCCCACCTTCCATCCGCCCCAACTGGGCCACAGCCGCACCCACCTCCGGGCCCAGCACGAGCTGTTCCCCTCTGGGTAATGCCCTTCTTGGATCTCTGCTCCCCTTTGTATGAGTGTCACCCCATCCTTGACACTTCCCTGACCAGCTCTCGTGTCCAGTCCACTCCAGCAGCCCCTGCCACAACCCCTGGACTGGGCTCAAAGAGGTGGGTACCCGGTGCCAAGGTCAGGCTGGATAACTCACCTCTGAGCCTCGGTTTGCTCATCTGTAAAATGGGAGCAAAGGAATCTGTCCCCCCACCCCCACCCCCCTTCACAAGGCCAAGGCACAGCTCAGATAGAGTGTGCTCGGACACTCGCTTGGGGCCAGCTGGCACACAGTAGGTGCTTGGGGACCTTTGGTCAGGGGTGTTAAAGTCAAGAAACCAATGAGGCAGTGGATAAGTAACATGAGCTCAGTCATGTCTGACTCTCTGTGACTCCGCGGATTGTAATCCACCAGCCTCCTCTGTCCATGGTATTCTCCAGGCATGAATACTGGAGTGGGTTGCCATTTCCTCCTCCAAGGGATCTTCCCGACCCAGGGATCGAACCTCAGTCTCCTGCACTGCAGGTGGGTTCTTTACTATGGAGCCACGGGAAGCCCACAGTGAGGCAGCCACCCTCCCAGACGGAGCCAGGGATTTTCTCAAACTTCCCAAGTCCTGCACTGGGTGCCCCGGGCGGTGGAGCTGATCCCAGGGTGCCTCCCAGCTGCCCTTCCACCTGCCCTTCCAGCCAGGATCTCAAAGGTAAACCCAGAACCCCGCCTTTTACTCCAGTGGCTGAATACAGATCTTAAGTTTTTTGTTTTGTCAAGAGTGATGGGCTTTTTAATGTTAATGCAGTCGCCCATACTTATTTGAAGCACACATCTGCCAGATCTTAACTACCTCCCTGAGTTGGCTTGCTGGGCTGCCTAACCCACGCCACAGGGCCCCAGGAGGGGCGGCTGAAAGGGCAACTTTTATTGTCTCAGGGCTCTGAAGGCGGAAGTCTGAGATCAAGGCAGGCTCCTCCTGAAGCCAGAGGGAGGTTCAGTTCCAGGTCCCCCTCCTCGGCTTGTAGACGGTGCATAAAGTGAAGTTGCTCAGTCGTGTCCGACCCTTTGCGACTCCACGGACTGTAGCCTGCCAGGCTCCTCTGTCCATGGGTTTTCCAGGCAAGAATACTGGAGTGGGCTGCCATTTCCTTCTCCAGAGATGGTGCATAGCTGTCGGTGAATTTCCCCTGCTTAGAAGGATGCTGATGAGGTTGGATTAGGGTTGCCCTACCTGATTTTAACGTGACAGCCTCTGTAAAGGCCCTATCCCCAAACTAGGTCCCACTCTGAGGTCCTACGGATTAGGATTTGGACATATGAATTCAGGGGCACATTTCAACCCATAATACTCTCAAAAGGGAAGACCCCTACCCCACAATCCAGAGGAGGTGGTTAGGAAGGGGGCCGGGACCCCTCGCGGGGGGCAGCAGTGTCACTTGCAGGAAGGGAGGCCCGGGAGAAGGTGGCTCCCAGCCTGTGGGTCGAGTTCACCAGGGCAGTTGTCAGTCAAATTTCAAAATCCAGGCCCTTGCAACAGCCTCCTCCCCGGGGCGGGTATCGATGTTTCTCCTCCAGGTCTAGGGCGGTCGTTCCCACAGACTGCGTGGGTCCCACCCCGCCCAGGGAGCAGTCTGGGCCGCCCGACCTCAGGGCTGGGGCGCTGCTCTCCTGCCCTCCGTGTGCCTGTCTGTAGAATGGGCTGTGATGAGGGTTGAGGAACAGGAAAGACTGCACTGAGGGCCCCAAGGAGCTTTAGGGGAGCAGGCGGCTGGAAACCCCACTGTGGACTGTGGTCTCAACTCTGCTGAGCTCAGGCGGTCTCTCTAACACTCAGAGAAACTTGGTGGGCTGCCAGACCAGCTCGTCAGTGGTGATCAGGCTCAGAGAGGAGCAGGCCTGGACCCTGGGCCTGGATGAGCCCAACCTGAGGGTCCTCACCCCTTGTCCCTCTTTGTCTGTCCCTTGCCCTGAGTCCCAACTGTGGAGTCACACCCCCAGGAAAGCCTCTTCAGGAGACCCCTCGCTGTGTGTCCTGGGCTGGCCCAAGCCTGGTGCTGCTCCTGCTCATGCACTTTGGTGGTGGAGAGGAAAGCCTTGGTGAGCCAGGTGGACGGAGTGGAGAGTGTGGGCAGTGCCCGGCATCACGGCAGAAGGAATGGCATGTGTGATTGGGAGTGTGGCTGACCACTGACCACCGTTCAGGGCAGCCTCCTGGTGCAGAGCAGCCCCTGCACCTCATTCCACCCACACCCCGCCCCCCCCCCCGCCCCTGGCTCCAGGCCTCCCAGGGGCCTGTCTGGTCTTGAGCAGGCCTCCAGGCCTGAATCCTTTTGCCCATGCTGTTCCTTCTGTTGGAATGCTTTTCCCTGTCTTGTCTGTTAATAGAGACCAGCCCCTCCTCACCACGTGGCTCAGCAGCGCTCTCACGGGGAGGCCTCCCTGAGCCCTGGTCATAGTTTCACGAGCAGCAGCAAGCTCTGGCCGTGCCCTTGCCCACCCTACAACCCTGCCCCATTGCACAGGTGAGGAAACCGAGGCATAGAGAGCCCAGTCAGGCGCAGGCGGTAGCCGAGAGCTCCCGTGAACTCAGCCAGGGGCCCATCACCTTCCTCTCTGAGTCTCACCCCCCACCGGTTCTTCATTCTTCATTCACAATGAGTTAATCCTGCCTGGCCACCCGCCCCCCACCCCCGGGAGGGTTGTCGGGCCAGGGGGCCCTGTGGGGGTGGGATCAGGCAGCAGAAGAGGGGAGACAGAGAGAGGCCGCGGGCGAGCGGGAAGAAGACCGGCCTGCAAGCCGGCGTGCGGAGGGAGGGCGGCGGGCACTCCCTGCGGGTGTGGCCTCCAGGCGGGCTCATTCACGTGGAGGTACGTGTGCCCATGTTTGGAGTGTGCACGTGTGTGTGAGCATGTTCACCGTGGGGGTCTGCGTGGATCCCTGTCGGTGGCGGGGGTCCCCCCACCCCCACCCCCGGGGAGGTGTCAGAGAACCGAAGGCCCCCAGATACCTGCGCTAGTGCCCCATGCCATCACCCCCGGGCACCCCGAGGCACGGGGCGGGACGCCCGCTGTCTGGCTTCAGGCGGGCGGAGGAGGCTGGGGCACTGGGACGTCTGCATCTGAGAGCAGCCTGTGCCCTTTGACTCCAACCCCGGAACTGGGGCACCAAGCCTCTCGGGGGCCAGGCCCTGGGCCTGCACTCAGAGCCGCCAACCTCTCCCCAGGCTTCTGTGAGGTGGTTCACAGCCTCAAGTGGCAGATACGGAAACCGAGGCCCCGGCCGACAAGGTGACCTGTCTGGGTCCAGACGGGGCTGTCTGCGTCCTGGGCAGGGCTCTAACGACATGGCCACCTCCAGGTCTGTGCGGGTCCTGGGCCGCCCCTGGGCTCACCTGGACTCACCCACCAGGCTGGCGGACTTGAGGCTTTACCTGGCTCCTCAAACCTCACTCGTCCCCTCTGGAGGCTAAGGAGGGCATCCCAAGGACCCGCGCCCCTCGTGGGCACAGCTGGCTCTAAAAGTCCCCGCTCTTAGAGGCAGTCAGTGGGGAGGGTGGCACCGGAGGGCTCCCCAGGCGTGGGGCTCTGGCAGGGCCAAACCAACCCAGCAGGTTGGGCAGGAACTGGGTGGGCCTGGTCCCGTCCCCGTACCCCACCCATGCAGGATGAGTGTGACCTTATTCCTGGCCTGGAGGACAGGCCTGGGGCCGTGGACAGAGGGTCAGCTCTCTGCCGTCACCTGCCATGGGGCCAGGCCACCATGCTGCTCTCAAACTCTCTTCCGCGTCCTTCGGTGGAGCTCAGACATGGCCCCCAAGTTGTGGGGTGATGCTCACCCCAGCAGGCAATGAACGGGCTTAGCACGGAGGAAACGGTCAGCAAAGGCCGGCTGTGCTTACTTCAGGCTCAGTGATGCTACGTCCTTGAGAGCGACAGGCCCGCCAGCGTGAGGTGCCTGGTGGGTGCTGGGCAGGACCCGCCAGCCCCCTTGCCCAGTCACCTCTGAATTCAGACCCGCCCCTGGCCCTCTGACAGCCTGGCCGTCACCCCCAGAGCCTTGCTTGCACCAGCGGCGGCCCTTGGGTAGGGTGGGTATGCACAAGCTGTGGGAAGGGGCCCAAGAAGCTGGTGGCCTGGAACAGGGGTGGGGGCAGGGTGACAGGGAGGGGGTACACAGGGCAGGACCTGGCCCTGTTGTGCTCGGGAAAGCTCTGTGACGGTGGGGATGAAGCGGGCCAGACTAGGGGTCAGAGCCATGGTCTGGGCAGGCCGCAGGCTGGGCCAGCATCCCCTCCCAGTCCTGCACACCCCCACACAGATGATACAAGAGAGGGGGGAAGTCCCCAGGCCTGGATCTGCACACTCAGGGCGGGTGTGAGGGAGGCCTCAAGGCTGCAAGGACCCGGCCAGTGGACCGAGCACCCAGAGACGATGCGCAGCCCCACAGGCATCCCAGGCCTCCGCTAGGTGTCCCTTGCTGACGGTGGCCCTCCCAGGGTTGTGTGCAGCCCTGGCCACTCTGCTGCCCTGGCCTCCACCCACCCACCCTCCCTCGCCCTTCCGCCCCTTCCCGCCCCTTCCCACCAGCACTCCTGGTCGGCCTCACACACCTTCATTCTTTCCCATTGTCTGCTGCCTCTGGCCCACCCATTGTGGGCGAACTTCGGGGTGGGGAGGACCCACCAGAGCAACGACTCTGTCACCTGGCGGGACCCGGCCGGGGCCACCTCTGAGCCAGCGAGGCTGCCCGTCCCAACAGGGCTCTCTGAACCTCACCCTCTGAGCCCCGGGCCCTCTTTATCCACAGCTGGGCCCCTGGCTCTGACGCCGGCCAAGCACTCTCCTCGGCAACCAGGTTCCTTTGCTCTGAGCCGAGCAGCCCCCAAGCCTTTGCTCAAGCGGTGGCCTCTGCCTGGAATGCCCTCCTGCCCACGCGCTTGAAAGAACCAGCCTTCAGAGTTTTCTCCAGGAAGCTCGGAGTCCTGAGAGAAACACATCACTGGTCCTCTCTGGGCCCTGGAGTACCTGGTTCGATGGAGAGCTGGCTAAGCCACCAGGGGCTGGACCGGGTGGGGGGACTGCAGCAAGCGACCCTGGAGTCGGAAGCAGTAGAGCCGTGCCTGGCGCAGAGCAGAGGCATCTTCCTCTCTTTCATAATGGTCATGTCCTTTTTTTTTTTTTAATTGGAGTATAGTTGATTTACTACAAATGTTGTGTTAGTTTCGAGTGTTCAGTGAACCAGTTTTACATGTACAGATATCCATTCTCTTTTAGATTCGAATAAAGGCCTCTTGGGCTTCCCTTATAGCTCAGTTGGGAAAGAATCTGCCTGCAATGCAGGAGACCTGGGTTCGATTCCTGGGTTGGGAAGATCCCCTGGAGAAGGAAATGGCAACCCACTCCAGTATTCTTGCCTGGAGAATCGCATGGACAAAGGAGCCTGGTGGGCCACAGTCCAGGGGGTCGGACATGATAAATGAAAGACAGAAGAAGCTAAATGGAGCTGAACTGTGCAGAGAAGACCCGGCAACCCTGAGTCCACCCCAGAGTTGCAGCAGCCGCGTCAGCCTCAAGGCACCAGCCCCACGCTGAATCCCACGCTGAGCCCCACGCTGAGCCCCACACTGAGCCCCACAGTGGTCACTGATCCCGCTCAGAGACTCATCCTGAAGCTAGTACCTGAATGAGCCCTGATCCACACTGAACTCTGATCTCCATGACACTTCATGACAGCCTTGATCCCACTCACAGGCTGAACGCTGACCTTGCCCGTGGACTGAGTCCTGACCCTGCTCACTCGCTGAGCCCTAATCCTTGTTCCCACTCTGAGAACTTTGGTCAGACATCGAATCCTAACCCCGCTTATACATTCAGTCCTGATCTCTTACCCTGGCTCTAGTTTTACCCACTGAACCCTGCCGTGTTTACCCCTGACCGCTCCTGTCCCTGTTTCCTGAGTCAGATCCCCTGTGCTTCTGCCCTGTCCCCTCCTGGAGAAAGGGGTCTCCGCTCGGTTCCACCCCAACCCCCAGCTCTGAGCCCAGATCACAGGGGGGCCTGGGGTGGTCACCAGATCTGCAGATTCAGGAAGGGCCAAAGAGCCCCTGACCCCGACCCCACCGGGTCAAGTGGCGTGACTCAGCCACCCGCTCTGCCCCTGCCCCCCAGCAGGCTGCTGAGGGTGGGGGTGACCCCAGGACCTCGGCCCTGACACTCAGAGCTCCCTGGAGCTGGGGGAGCTCAGGAGACGCCATGGAGAATGGGCCCCCTGGCACGGCCGCCTGGGCAAGTGGGCTCAGCGCTCTCGGCAGCCTGTGAGCTTGGGTCTGGACCCCAGACTTCCCCGGCAGCTTCCCTCAGGCCCTCTGACCACATGGTCAGACAATACCACCCTGCTGGGAGCAGCCACCAAACCGGTCTACCGCCCTTGTCCCCAAATTCCTGCCTCCACCCCACACTCAGCGACCGAGTCCCATTTCCAGGCCCTCGTCGCCTTTGCCCTCTACCATCTCCTTTAAAGAAGTAAGAAGCCAGGGAGTTCCCTGGTGGTCTGGGGGTTAGCATTCTGGGCCAGGGGCCCGGGTTCAATCAGGGAGCTGACCTGAGTTCAGACAGGGAACTGAGACTTGCAGGCGCACAGCACAGTCAAAAATAAAATAAACGACAAGGAACAATCATTTGCAAAGCACCTCAGTGGCAGGCTACAGTCCATGGGGTCGCAAGAGTCGGATACAACTCAGCCACTAAACCACCACACCAGCACCAGCGCCACGCGCTGTGCCCCTGGGCCAGAGCAGGGCTCAGCACTGAGCAGACCTCAGTAGGGCTCCCTGGCTGCTCCGCACCAGAGCCTGGGCAGGGAGAGAGGGCCGAGCGCCCCACCGACCAGGAGACAAATCTGAGGCTTGAGGAGGCTCATTGACAGACTCCCACCACAGGCAGCGACTTCACTCCGCATCTCCTGGCCAGGCCACCTGTCAGTCCTGTGGCTCTGAAGTGCATCCAGGCACTGCTCCCCTCACTGCCATGGGCAGTTCTCCCCTGCACTCACTCAGGAGCCCCCTTTAGTCCCCTTGCCCTGCCTCTGACCTTTTAAACTGTTAAGTCTATGTGCCCCCTCTGCTCAGACCCTCCTGACTCCCACACCCACTCTGGGGACTTTCATGATCACCCAAACAGACAGCAGCACCCCCTCTCTGGCCACCTTCCTCACCTTTCTTTTTCTCCATAGAATTTATAACCATGGGCTATCTCCCCACCAGAATATAAGTCCCCTGAGAGTGAGGACTTAGTCTGTTTGCATCACACGGGCTCAGTGAGACTCCAGGATTGCGTGGACAATCTGTTCTGTTTGCTGAATGAGTGACCTGGTTCACCAGTGTGAACTGGTGAACATGAGGATGTGTGAATGGACTCAGGAGTCTTAAAACCGGGAGGGGGCCCCACTTAGCAAGTTTCTAGAGGGTGTGCTGGTTTCCACCTGCCCTGGGAGGGGATGAGCTCCTCTGTGGCCCCGGCCTCCACTGCCCGGACGCCAGGCCCCTGTGAGCAGGGCCAGGACCTGCCTAGCGCCCACACGTTCTCTCATCGGCCATGCTGTCATGAAGTGGCCACGTGTGTGTTCGTGCCAGCCCGAGGCAGGGAGCCAGGGAGGAGTGAACCAGGGGGCACCCATCCTGAAAAGCTGAGGGCCCCAGGACCAGTGGCTGGGGCAAGGGGAGGGCCAGGCAGGCCGGCCAGGCAGAACCACAGTGAGGAGCGGTGAGAGGCGCCCCTGCACTTAGCAGGGGTGGAGGGGCTGCCCAGCCCCCAGCGTGAGACCAGGCTGCTTTCAGGATGGACAGCCTCAGGGCCGTCCCCTCCCCAGCTTCAGGCCCTTTGCAAGGGGTCTCACGTGACCTCTCCCGGCCCGGCACTTCCTCCCTCCTGCTTCCACAGCTCCTTACTGTGTGTTGCCTCTTCACTGCTCGTCTCTTGATTGGGGTGCAGATCCCAGGAGGAAGGCTTCGTGTTGGCCTGTGTTTCTCGTCTCTGCTTCCACAGCCTCTACAACAGCGCCTGGCACAGACCAAGTGCGAGTCCACATTTATTGCACGAATGAATGACAGTCACGTGGGCCAGCCCTTGGCACCCAGGGAGGTCGCATTAGAGCCAGTCATTGGTGCAACTACACCCCCATGTGAACTCAGGCCCTTCCCTTGCCTCTTAGGTCTCCATTTGCCAAATGGGGACAAAAAATCTGACCCCATAGGATTTCTGTGAGCTCCAGATGAGACCGTGGACAGGCAAAGTGCCTTATAAGAGGACACAGTCACAGCCCAGCTTTTTTTTCCTTTTTCTTTTGGCCTCACAGCTTGTGGGGTCTTAGCTCCCTGACCAGGGACTGAACCCGGGTTTTCGGCAGTGAAAGCACCAGATCTTAACCACTGGACCACCAAGAATTTCCCAGCCCAGCTTTGTTTTTGCTGCCTGCTGAGGGAGGTAAGGATGACTCTGCACTGGGGTGGTCTTAGAGGGCTTCCTGGAGGAGGCAAGCATAGAAAAGCAGACCCAAGGAGAAAGGCGGGCACTGCTGATAGAAGGAACAAAGGCAGGAGACAAGAGCAGACCCAGAGGACAGAGGGGGCTGCTGACCGTGCGGCGGCGGGGGTGGGAGTTCCACCTGAGGACCATGACCTGGCTGAAGCACCTCAGAGGTCGGCCCCGCCCTTGTTGACATCAGCAGGTGCAGCCCGCGCCAGAGGCCCTGGGTGGGGGCAGTCCCACGCATCACCTGCCTTCACCCTTCACTCCAGCAAGTCCTGCCAGACACCCCACCCTCCACCTGCCGTGGGCGGCTGGTTCCCATCTCCTCTCCAGGTGACCTGGTCATCTGGTTCACGGCTGAGCTGAAGGGACTCTGACTGTCCCTCACCGTCCTGACTAGTGGACTCGAGAAGCCAAGCGGGGCTGCAGCCCCTCCCTACCCTGGCAGCCTGGGGGCTCTCTGCTCCATGACAAGGACTCAGAGCCAGGTAGTGGGAGTTCAAATCCCAGCCTGGCCACTTGCCCCCCGGTGACGGCAGGCCTGCCACCTTACCTCTCTGTGTCTCTGTTCCCTCCTCTTTCAGAAGGGGCGCTAACATGGAGCACAGCCTGCTGTGGGTGTGAGGCGACCCTGACCAGGCTGAGCCCCAGCTGGTGTTCAGTCCAGCATGGTCATCACCGCTCATCACCTCTGGGCTCTAAGCGTTAGCGCTGAACCCGTGCACCCAATTTACAGATGGAGAAGCAGAGACTGCTTCATAGCTAGCACTGACTGACTACACAGTTTTGGGGCCCCTGGGTAAAATAAAAAATAAAATCCCTTTGTTCACAAGTGGTGGCAGAGTGTTAAACCAAGGACGGGGCCCTTCTGAGTGTAGGGCTCAGGTGAAGCTGGCAAGGAAGGGGTAAAGTTGGGACTGGAACCCATACGGGCTGGCACCCACCTGTCCCCATGTGAGTCCCCACGTGAGGACCCCACTCCTGGGTCCCTGTCCACCAGGGCACAGGCTGCCTTATACCTGGGGCTCCGGTGGACACTACAGGCCCCCCAGGGAATCTGACAGGAGGGATCCCTTAATAAGGGCACGGGTCATTCCCTAGGCCCCAGTGGGGAAGGGAATTGAGAGGCTGGCATTCCAGCCATGGTGTGTGTGTGTCTGTGTGCGCTCACCCAGGACACAGAGGCAAGAGAACAGGCTGGAAGGAGCCTAAACTTCCAGTGAGATGTACCTGGGACGCTGGGTGTCCATATGACCTGGGTAGCTCTATGACTGAGCGGACACGTGACCACAGGTCACCCGCTGACCAGATAGCATGTACTCCTGGCAATGATCTGACCAGGCGATCGTATGACTCCAGGTAGCCATGTGACCCCAAGAAGCTACATGATCCCAGACGGCCATAGGAACCCCAAGCAGCCTTACGGCCATGGGAGGCTGCATGATGCTGGGCGGCCTTTGGTTCCATGTAGCTGTATGATTTCAGGTAGTCACATGACCCCGAGAAGCCCTGTGACCTCAAGAAGCTATATGACCTTGGAGAGCTATATGAGCCACTTGGCTGTACAGTCCTGGGAAGCTGGATGACTTCGAGAGGCTGTGTGACCCTGGGTGTCTGTAGGACCTCGGTGGCTGTGTGACCCTGGGCAGCCATACGGCCCTCAGTGGCCATGTGACCCTAGGAAGCCTACGACTCTGGGCAGCCTTGTGATCCCACGCACCTCTATGAGCTCAGGGAACCTGCTGCTCTCTAGTCAACTCCAGCGCCTGGAGGTCCCACATGGACTCGTCCCCCTTTGGGCTGGGCTAGGCACTGTCTTCTCAGGTCCTGGGGTCCGTCATGGGCATTCGGGGGGCTCTGCCCCTCTGAAGATCTGGTACCTATCGGGCATGGGCCCACTGACTCGCATCCCTGTAAGTCCGCACCCCACGCCCTGGGGCTCCCAGCCCCTGTGTTTCACCTCTGGGCTCACAGAGGTGGGGTTTCTCCCAGGGTCATGCAGGGAAGTGGCAGAGTGGGGATGCCTGCCCCTGTGCACCCCGCTCTGGAGGTGGGGCGGCTGTCGGGCGGACAGCTACAAGCCAGCACCCCGAGAACCCAGCCTGGCTCAGAGCAGGTGCTCAGAAATACATGGTGATAAATGAGCATGCTAATTGAGATCCTGGGACTCTGTAAACGAGTTTGTTTTGAAAACTGTTTGTTTCTTAAAAAAACAAAGGCGAGAGGAGGCATCCAGTAAGTACGTCCAGCTGGCGCTCGTTTGTCTCAGGAGAGAGCTCCTCGCCTCCTTCCCTGAAGAGAGCTGGCGAGGCAGGTAAGGGGCTGGGGGCACAGTAGGCCCTCAATTAATGAGCAGCCTCATTGTCTCAATCACAGTAAAATCTGAGCCATGCCAAGCCACGCAGTTCCGTGCACACCAGCTCCCTTCCTGGCCCAGCCCCTGGAAAGTGCTTCTCAGGTGGAGACGCTGCTCACTCGCACTAATGGACACTGGCTCATTCATTTCTCATAACAGCCCCGGGAGGCAGGAACTGCCACTTTTACCTCCTGGTAGCTAAGGATACCCAGGTCCGGAGGGGCTGAGGTGACCTGCCTGAGGTCAGATAGCTGGTCAGCAGCACGACCAGGGTTTCAGCTCAGGCTGACTGGCTTACTCCCAGGTGTGCTCCTGACTGTCACCTTCTCCAGGTAAGGTATGAAAATGTTCCTGTTCATTTGGGTCCGACTCTTTGCGACCCCATGGACTGTAGCCACCAGGCTCCTCTGTCCATGGGATTTCCCAGGCAAGAATACTGCAGTGGGTTACTATTTCCTTCTTCAGGGGATCGTCCTGACCCAGGGATCAAACTCTCATCTCTTGTGTCTCCTGCTCTGGCAGATGGATTCTTCACCATTAACGCCACCTGGGAAGTCCCTCTCTAGGTAAGGTCCCCTCCATTTCACACACTCAGCCTCATTTACAATGAGGTCAAAATTCAATCCCAGGTCCTGTGACCCTCTGAGCCTGTCTCCCTATCACTCCTCCACTTCCCAAACCCTGACCTGCCCCCAAACCTTGCCCTGCCCTCTACCTCTCCCAGACCTGCGCTCCCCTCCTAGCACCAGATCAGGGATGCTAAACATCACAGAGGGGAGTTCCCTGGCTGTCCAACGGTTAGAACTCCACGCTTCCACTGCCAAGGGTGCAGGTTCAATCCCTGGTTGGGAAACTAAGATCTTGCAAGTTTCATGGCATGGCTAAAAGAAAAGGGGTCACATGGGCCCCATGCCCTCTGCTGCAGGTGCCCGGAACCAAGTGGGGTCCCAAGATCAAGAGGAACACTCCTGCCCTGTATAGGCCTGTGACTGTGGGAAACACAGAGTGGTGGGTCCAGTCCTCAGCAAGTGCCCTGTCAAGGTTGGCTCATGTTGTTTCAGGGGTCTGTGGACACCCCCTCCCCAGAGTCTCGGCATGGGCCCTAATTTAAAAATTCCTTTTCTCTGTCTTCTCTGTCACCCTCTCCATCCAAACATGTCTGCAGCCCTACTGTGTGCAGGCTCTGGGATGAATCAGTGAACCTTGCCTGGTACCCATCCCTTGGCCAGGGCTCGCAGACCACCAGAGAGGCAGACAATGCCAAGTTACAGTTGAGAATGATTGGTGAAGGGGCAGAGTGCCTCAGAGCTCATGGGAAGGAGACACTCATTCCTCCAAGGCAGGACATCTAGGAAGGCTTCCCGGAGGAGGTGGTTCCAAGCAAACCTCCAAATGGTCATGGTTAAAGTTTTCCAGTTCTTAGGCCCTGGGGTTCCACGGATGAGAGGGGCATAGCCCTGTTCCAATAGTCGCTGGGTGAGCAGGGGAGAAGGCAAGGTTGCACAGGCAGCACTGGAGACGCTGTCAGGCCCTGGGCTCCCCGCAGGTGTCCTTGCAGGTCAACGTGCTTACAAATGAGGACACAGGGCTGGCTCCATCACTTGTGTAAGAACACACGGAGTGGCAGCCAAGCAGGTAAGCAGGCCTGGGGCTCTTCTGAGCACAGGGCCTTTGCAACCCTCCAGTGGCACACCTGTGATAGGTAGGTGCCCACGCACATCCTGATCTAGAGCCAGGCCAGCAGAGTCCAGGTCAAGAGGGCTGCCCACGTGTCCTGCTCTGTCCTCATAGGACTGAGGTCCACTCATTCAAGAGGGGGGCGCAGAAATCGGGTGGGTGGGATCCCCGTCGGCCCCGTTCCCAGGTCACCCTGGGGAGCTGGATGCTGTGGCCATGGGCTGTAGACACACCTCCCAGCCCGTCTTGGGCAGCTTGGGCGGCTACTGCAAGATGACACACTGGCCGGCTTCCACAGCAGACACCTGTCTCCCCCAGGTCTGGATGCTGGGGTCTGAGACGAGGGGCCAGCGTGGTGGGTTTTGGGGACCCTCCCCCTGGCTGTGCCCTCACACCGCCTTCCTTGCTGCACGCATGTGGCGAGGGCAGGGGCCAGCTCTCCCGTGTCTTCTCACAAGGGCACTAGTCCCACGAGGAGGGCTCTACCCTGTGACTGTACGAGTTCTTTTCAATATTTATTTATCTGGGGGCTTCCCTCATGGCTCAGTAGTAAAGAATCCACCTGCCAATGCAGGAGACATGGGTTCAATTCCCGATCAGGGAAGATTCCATGTGCCACAGAGCAGCTACACCCATGCACCACAACTATTGAAACTGCCATCTAGAGCCCGGGGAGCCACAATTCCTGAGTCCACACGCTGCAACCACTGAAGCTCGTGTGCCCTAGAGCCTGCGCTCTGCAACAAGAGAAGCCCCTGCAATGAGAAGCCCGAGAACCTCAACTAGAGAGTAGCCCTGCTCGCCACAACTGGAGGAAAGCACTCACAGCAACAAAGACCCAACACAGCCAAAAATAAAATACTTATTTCTAAAAAAATTTATTTGGCTGCGCTGGGGCTTTGTTGCAGAGTAAGGGATCTTTAGTTGCAGCATGTGGGCTCTAGTTCTCTGCCCAGGGATGGAACCCCCTGCCCTGGGAGTGGGGAGTCCCAGCCACTGGACCACCAAGGAAGTCTCACTCCCCGTGACCCATCTTCAAATATCCCGCTGAGGGTAGGGCTTCAAGATGAATTTTGAAGGGACACAAACACGCGGTCCACAACACCTTACTTGGTGGTGGCTCCCGGATGAGGCCCGGCTGGTTAGGCTAGCACGGAGTGCTGGCAGAGTGGCCCTGCCCCTGGCCCTCACACACATGTGTGTGCACAGGTACACATGTACGCAGGCACACTCGCACATGCAGAGCGTTGGGCCCGTGCACACTGGGGGCCATGCTTTTCCTTAACTTTGCTCTCTGTCTAATCTCTCTGGAGTTCCGGATTGCAGAGGCGAGTGCGTTTATTTACTCTTGTGGAGACAGTCATGGAGAGCCCACTCTAGGTCACAGCCCGTGCTGCGCTCCATGGCTGCAGCACTGGTAAGGTGCTATCATCGCTATCAGTCCATCGCGGGCCATGCTTAGGGGCTCGGTCGCGTCCGACTCTGTGTGGCCCTAAGGACCATAGCCCGTCAGGCTCCTCTGTCCATGGGGTTTCCCAGGCAAGAACACTGGAGTGGCTTGCCATGCCCTCCTCCAGGGGATCTTCCTGGCCCAGGGATCGAACCTGTGTCTCTTAGGTCTCCTGCATTGGCAGGTGGGTTCTTTACCATTAGCGCCACCTGGGACTATCTCACAAATTTTGTACCCATCCTGTGGTGAATGGTCATCTGTGTTTTCCATTCCATCATGGGATCCTTAAGGATAGAGAGTACATCTTGCTGCCAGCTCTGGTCCTGGCATGGTACATGGCACATGGCGGGCACTCAGTAATTACTTGCTGAATGAATGAAAATAAAGAAGATTCAGTAAATACCAGCATTTAGGGAATAATTAAACAAACTTATTAAATCCTTAGGCTGTTCTTCTTACTGTATCGAGTTTCTGTTTTTTTGGCCATGGCACACGGCATGTGGGATCTTAGTTCCCTGACTGGCGAGCATAACTATGCCCCTTGCAGTGGAATTGTGGAGTCTTAACCACAGGATCTCCAGGGAAGTTCAAGTCTTTTTAAAGAAGCATTATTTGGAATTCCCTGGTGGCCCGGTGGTTAAGAATTCTTTTGTCAATGCAAGAGACAGGGGTTTGATCGCTGGTCTGGAAAGATCCCACATGCCGTGGGGCAACTAAGCCCATGCTCCCCGACTACTGGGCCTGAGCTTGGGAGCCCGTGTCCCACAGCAGGAGGAACCACCACAATGAGAAGCCCTTGGAAGGCAGCTGGAAATTAGCCCCTGCTCATCACAGCTGGAGAAAAGCCTGCACAGTGATGATGACCTATTCTGTGTTAATCGCTCAGTTGTGTACGACTCTTCGCGACCCCATGGACTGTAGCCCACCAGGCTCCTTGGTCCATAGAATTCTCCAGGCAAGAATACTGGAGTGGGTTGCCATTTCCTTCTCCAAAGACCTACTGTAGCCAAAATTAAATAAATAAATAGCATTACTGAATCCTCAAGATGACTTGTGAGTTGGGTATTGTCAGAAGTCTCATTTACAGATGAGGACTCTGACAGGTGAAATAAGGTGCCTGTGCAGCTGGCATACAGGACATGCAGCTGGAGTTGCTTCTGCCTCCATCCTCGGACCATAGGAGCCAAAACCCAACAGGGAAGGATAGACAGACAGTGATGAGCACCCTCAACGTGTCAGGGGCAACTTTGGGTTCTTACTACAAACACGCCAGATATTCTTATAAACTCTTCATTGAAGCATCACATGCACACTGAAGAGTTCACACATGATGAATGCGCAGCTGGAGAAAACTCCATAAACTGAATACATCCATGTAACCAGCACCCAGATCAGGAAACAGAACCTCATCAGCTCCCCAGATATTCCCTCTGTGTCCCAGCTCTGGCACTGCCCCCTCCAAGATTAACCACTATCCTGACTTTTACCACCATTTTTACATTTCTACTGATTTATCCACATAGAATTCTATAAGCTTTAGGGTCTGTGTTTTTATTTCCTTCTCAAAGTCATATGTAAGTGTGGCTCAGCGGTAAAGAATCTGCCTACCAATATAGGAGATTCGGGTTTGATCCCTGGGTTAGGAAGATCCCCTGGAGTAGGAAATGGCAACACACTCCCTTAAAATAAAAAAAAAGAAAAAAATATCATGTGTGAGAGTCACCCATATTGTTGTCTATGGTTACAGATTATTCATTGTCATTGCATTGTATGAATTTGTTGCAATTCATACATCCATTCTATGATTGATAGGCATTTGCGTAATTTCCACTTTCTGTTTATTACAAACAGTGCTGCTATGCACAAAAACAGGATCACAGAAAGTATGCATCAAGGAGGTCACAGGTTTGACATAAAATCCAGTACTTCTAAACAGATTCCCAAGGTGGCTGCACCAATTTGCATCCCTATCAAGTAGGGTTATGAGAGTTCCAGTTGCTCCACTTCCCCACCAACACTTAATATTGTCAGATTTCTCCATATTTACTGCTCTGTAGGCTGTGTTGTACACTTTATTTCTCAGTCCTTTCAGCAACCCCATGAGAAGGATTTTGTGATCTCTACATTACAGATGAGGACACCCAGGCTCTGAGAGGTGAAGTAATTTCTCCAGTGCCACTTAAACCCTGGCACTGGCGCAGGGCTGTCTGACCTCAGCTCATTATATCATCCGTTTCTCTGTTTATCAAGCTGCCTCCTCCGACCTTGTCCCCAGGGGTTCCCAGAAATCCCATCCTAGGGACTATAGCCACTCTGCTTCTTGGGTGATAGCGGACTGGTGCCCCTGGCGTGGGTCGGGTTGCGAGTAGGAGGCCCCCTGGTCCGGGTCCTCCAGTTCTCCAGGGCTGGAAAGGCTGGAAAGGGCAGGGGGTGGGGAGCTGGGGGCACACTTAGCGTGGGAGGTGGGACTGGTATGGGGCAAAGGAGAAGGCCCAGGGCGAGGGAGGGAAAACCGAAGGGAGGGTTTTGCTGTCGCATCTGGCGGCGGAGCCCACCTCACCCGTCAGGCCGGGGGATGGAGGGAGAGTGGGATGGGAGGAGGCTGTCTGCGGAGGGACCAGGCTGGTGGCGGGACGCGAGGCTCTTAGGACCCTCTTACAGGAGGCGTTAGCGGAGAGGCAGGACCAGGGTGAACCCGGGAGGGGAGAGGGTGGCAGGTTCTCTCTCCTGCGGCTACCGAGGGGCACCTCCGCGGCCAGAGTCTGGGGTCACGGCTCCCGGTTAGGGTCTGCGCTCAAGTCTGGAGAAGCTGGGCTGGGGGCGAACTGCAGACCCTCGCCGGAGGCCAGAGGCGGGATGCGGCCGGGGCGGGGCCGGTCCGGGGGCTGGGCCGGTCCGGGGCGGGGCCTCGGTCCGGGGCGGGGCCTCGGTCCGGGGCGGGGCCTCGGTCCGGGGCGGGACGGGACGGTGGGTGGGGCACGCGGAGACCAATAGGCGCGCGTGGCTCGGGCCCCGCCCCGCCCCCCGCGGCGGCTGCTGCATAGTCATGAGCTCGGGCCGGCGCTGCGTCAGCGGAAGCGGCGCGCGGCGGCTGTTTCCGACCTGATAAAGCGGCGTTGTCCCCGCGCGCTGGCCGCATCCTCGCAAGCGCTCCGTTCGCGCCGGCGTCTCTCGCTGACTGACCGCCCGGCCGGCCAGCTGAGGAGCAGCCGCCGCCGGGCCCTGCCGCCGCCGCCGCCCCCGGAGCGCCGCGCCCCCGCCGTCCCCGCCCGGCCCGGCCCGGCCGCCCCGCCGCGCCGCCGCCCCGCGGCCCCGGCCGGAGGAGACAGGTGAGCGGTCGGCCCGCTGCCCTGACCCCGCCGCACCTGGGCGCCCGGCACCTGCCGCTGCCCACCCCCACTAGGCCCCCGCGCGGCCCCGGCCTCGAGCTCCGGGACCGGCTCCCGGCCCGCTCCGGCATCCCTTCCCCAGGGAGGAGGCCCCCCACGCCACGGCCGAGAGCCTGCTCCCGCCCGCACGGACGCTCCGGGCTTGGGCCCCTTCCCTTCTCCGCCCGGGGTGCACCTGCCCGGCCTCGTCTCCGTCCCCCGCCCCCCGCCTCCTGGAGCATCTCGGGCCCCTCCCCGCGGGGTACGCCTTCCCCTGGACCCTGCCCCGGCCGCAGTCCTCGGCATCCCCCACCCCCGTCTTCTCGGGTTACTCTACCCGCAGGCAGCCTGGCGCCTCGGCCCTCTCGGTCCCGACCCTGCCCCGCGCCCTCGGCCTGACGCCGCCAACTTCTGAGAGTTCAGCCTCTGTCCCCTCTGCCTGAAACCCTCCTGTCCCCGCACACGCCTGCCCTCAGCGGCCTCACAGGGCGGCCACACTCGGGGCTGCCCCTGTGTTTTGTCTCTCTTACCTGCACCGTCCTCTGGTCTGCCCCTTTGAAGACACCTCCAGTTCCGCAACCAAGCTGTGCCTGGGGAAGAGGGGCCAATGCCTCGGTGCACCCGGGTCCAGCAGCGCCTGCCCTGCAGAAGTCCCTGCACGTTTGTCTGCATCTCTGTACCGCTCTCCCTTTCCCTTGCCGGCTGGCCTCCCAGAGCTCTTGAACTTAACCCGTTCCTCCCCAGGGTGTGTTGCTCTTGACTGGGCTGCGGGGGAACACCTTCCAGAGGGCTTTTTCAGAGGAGGTATGTCAAAAAGGGAGGGGTGGTGGTTTGAAGAAAGCACAGCCTTCTGGTTAATCATTCATAGTGATTCTGGGGGGTGGGGATACACACTTGATCTTCTAGGGAGTGTGAGATTTTTTTTTTTCCTTTGGGAGTGGGGCCATTGAGCCATCCAACCCCATCGGTTACCTCAGCTGACTCCAGCCAAAAGGAGCCTGGTCGCTCCTGGTTTTGGGGGCATCTCCTAGCCTGAGGCCTGGGAAGGGAGGAGGGTTTAGGAGATGAGTGATTGAAGCCATTGTTGTGGGGTCAAATGATTGTCATAATTGAAGCCTGCTTCTTCTGGGAAAAGCCAAGTCAATCTTCCCAGCGTTCTGTGAGTGTGCTCTGCACTTCAGTGGTCCCCACTTCTCCCATCAGCAATGGACAGGTAGGGTAAGGGGGAGTCTTTCAGCTCTTCTATTTTGCGCCTGTAGTAGGAGAAAAAGGAAGACGATAAAAAGCTGGAGGATTGGTGTATTACCCTGATGTGGTGTATTAAATGACAGGGCATCCAAAAGAGTGACCCTAGCCATTTAAAAATGAGTACTTTCCTCAGTTTTCTGGTGGATCTGAATTATGTACTCAAAGAAACAGTAAGAGTTTATTGAGTGCTCAAGAGGTTTTGCAGAATCCACTTGAAGGTGAGGATGGGCAGTGGCTGTGGCCTGGAGCTGTGTAGGCCCCAGGTGGGAAGATCCTTGTGGCTGCAGAATGCTGGGGCTTCTGGGGTGGCGGGGAGGGAGGAGTCAGTTGTCTTAAAAATCTGGAATTTCAGTCCCGATTGTTCAGGCTAATTGATAAATCATGAGCAGCAGCTGTAAAGGAAAGTAGGGGCTAGTTTGAGACACGTTTGAAATGCATATGAGGCCCTGAGTGGAGGGTGCGTGTGGCCTGGATGGTCCCCCCCCACCCCCCCGCCGGGAGGCTGCCCCAGGGCTCTGGGCCTGTGAGAGTGGGCCTGCTTCCCTGGCTGAGATGCGTGCTGCAGCCTCAGCCCGCGTTGCATCGGGAAAGCAGAACAGAGATTGGACTGGGCGATCTCCAAGGTGCCTGGCAGTTTTTTTAACATCCTGGGGCTCTTCCCTGCCCTCAGCTCTGCTTGCTGGAGGTCGGGCAGGGGCGGGAGGAGCCTGGCACCGGGACCCTGGCCTCTCGGAGAGCCGGGAGAGTCCGCCCTGCAGGTCTGCGGGGGAGGAGGGGCTGCGGCAACGGCCGCTTGCTCCCCCATCCCCAGTGGAGGAGAGCACACACAGGCATTTTCGCCGGCGTTCAGGCTGCTTGGTGTTGGATTGGTTTGATCCATGTTGTCAGAGGGACAGTGGGGAGGAGAGTGGACGGCCTCGCTGGGGTCGGGCTTTGCTGGCGTGTCCTGACCGCGGTGCCCATAGGTTCCTGCCCCTAGTCTGCACCCTCTTGGCCTCTCCTGCTCGTCCTGTGGGGCCCAGCAGCCCAGCCCTGTGTAGCCGGCAGGGGTGGTTCGTGACTAACAGCCTGTCGGCCTGGCATGGAGTGAGGGTGACTGGTGAGCACAGTAGGTGGCAGACAACCCCAAATTGCAGTGCCCTCCCCGGGAACACCCCTGGCAGAGCCCTGTCTGTAATTTGTGGAGCCAGAACACGCTGGAAGCCGAGTCCCCGCTGAGGACGGGCCAGGGTGCTGCTCCTCGCTCGCTTCCTCTGGTTTCCCAGATTTTCTTTTTTTTTGATCACAACATAATTCCACTGATGAAGAGACACTCAGTGAAACCCCATTAGGAGGGTTGTCTTCATCTCCAAGCCAGGAAACCTGAGAGATTTTAGCTCTGCAAAGTGGGAATCTGACCAGAGGGGGAAAGCCTCCCAGAGGAAGAGCGGCTGTAGAGAAAGGAGGTGGGAGAGGACCCCCGGGCAGGGGCGCCCAGGCCGAGGCCAGCCCCACCGCCCCTCCCCCACCCCTGCCCGCACAAGGTCCCCTTGTTTAGATTAGCTTATTTATCCCACCAAAATCAATGAACAAGGATCTTTTTAACGTGGAAGTTTCAAAATGTGCTTCGAGTGGCTTTTTTTTTTTTTAAGAGTATGAAATGCTAACCCTTTGTGAAGTAAGGCACTTCCAGCTAACTAGGAGATTGTGGACACTTGAACGTGTGCGCAAAGGAAGCTTCCCTGCCTGCATTCAGACCAGCCTACACGGCCGTCATTTTCAACCCACTGCCACTTAGGTGGTGGTGACCCTGGAAACGTTCACTGGGGGCCTCGTAATGTTTGTGAAGCTGCTGCTTCGGCAAGTGACTTTCAGAGGAGGCATTTTAAGAAGATTAAGAGCCGCAGGCTTGCAGGGCGGCAGCATGATTCCTGCTGTTTTAGGGCACCGACAGTGTTCCCCTCACACCCGGGTCGGCAGCAGCACCGGGACACGGCCCGGACACTCAACACGGATGTGACGCCCAGAAGCGCGGACGGTGGTTTGTCTGAGTCCTCTGTTGAGCTCGCTCATCTTGGGGGTAAGCACGCTGCTGCTGCTAGAGATGGTGGGAAAGGAAACAGGTCCTCAGGGTTAGAGGGAAGGGCTCTGAGTTCTCATCTGCTAGTTCGGAACCTCAAGCGAAGACAGGTCGCCGGAGCCCATAGCTGGGCCTGCAGGGAGCCCCCAAACGAGGGTGTGTGCTCTGCCAGGCATTTTGCCCCCAGGTGCAGGGTTGAGCTGCTGGCTCTCCCAAAGTGGGATCCCCCCACAGCTAGAGGGTTTGCAGAGCCTTTTCAAGTTACTGAGCAAGGCTGCCTTGGCCTCACTCCCCCACTCTGCTGGCCCTGAGCCCAGGTGAGGGAGGCTTTGTTCCACCTGGGCCGTTGTTGTTTGCATCCTCCCAAACCTGTTGCAGGATTTCGCTGGCAGTGAGGGAAGCCGCATTCCTGAACCAGTGCCCGAGAGGCTCTTTATTGTGCTGCCTTCAAAAAGTACCTTCCAGCCTGGGATTCTGTGTCAGCTGGTTTGCAGTTTTTGGAGTTTCCTGGAGGGTCTCTCCTGGGGTTTCACCCTTGAATCCTGGAGCTCATTGAATTGGTTGGTGACCAAATTCTTCCCATTGGAAAGAAAGGAAGGTCTTAAGTGCAAAATCCATAGCAGACCCTTAGATAAAGAGGGATTGGAAGAGAGTGGATTCTGGTCCAGATGTCGTGGTTGACGAAATTTTACATACAGATCTTCCTGCACAGTTTTAGACAAACAACATTTTAATCACCATTTTAGGAAAATACATTTATCCGAAAGCAGAGGTGAATTTTGGTTTGGAAAGAGGAGTGTTTTTCCATCAGTTATTTTGGGGGGAGGGGTTTGGGGGATGAGCTTGGGATGTGGACGTGGGGGGGTGGCGAGGGGGGCACCAGCTGAGGGGCTGGAAGGCAGCCCTCTCATCACTGTGATCACTTGTTAAGTTAGGGCTGCTTCAGAGTGACCGTCCCTTAAAGCAGAGGTCTTCAGACTTTCTTGCCCCTGTTCTGTGAAATAACAAAAACTATGGGCACATTTTTAAGTTGCCATCTTGAGTTTTTCATTTAAAATAACTAAACACTCTCATGATCTGATAGCTCACCCTCACCCTGTGTGAAAAGGAGCAAGCTGTTGTTAACAGTTTTAACACATGTGTCTTTTCTTCCTCCTCTTGTATGTCTGCCCCATCTTTCCTTGTGGAATTTTAATGTCATGCACTTTTATACTTGAAAGCCTTTTATTGATCATTCTTCACACTTCTCTGTCACCAGAGTATACCTAAACTGCAGTTTAAAACATTTCTGTGATCATGAAGCTGTGTTAATCCAGAGGAAATTTTTGAAAAGCATTTATTTATTTATGGCTGCATCTGCACACAGGCTCGGTGCTGTTTCTTTATGGTTGTGTTGAACATGCCCAGCAGTCGCGGCACACGGGCCCAGTTGCCTCACAGCATGTGGGATCTTAGTTCCCTGACTTGGGATTGAACTCACACCCCCCCCACACACACCAGGAGATGGATCCCCAACCGCCACGCAGGTCCCCCAGGAGAGATTTTTAGCACTGTAAATATCAGTACAAAATTGATCACAGAAGCAGAAATGTATTGTTGGTCTTGATAATTACCTGATAACTACACATAGGCAGAATGTGTCTTAAAGAGCTGGCTGGGTCCCTTTAAAGTGCCTCTATTAAAGAAATTATCCCCCTGTCCCTGATGCCAGCACCCCCACTCCCAACAGGGACTGAGGAAGGGAGAGTGTGAAGGTGACCTTGTTGCGGGGGTGGGGCTTAGACTTGACCCCTGTCACAGACAGGATAACGCCGAGGATCTGTGAACTCAGAGTCTCCCACGCCCGAGAACCCCGAAGGAGCTTGGCGTTTGCACGTTTGCTTGCAGCTGTAGAGTGCTGTTCTGTGGCTGGGCCGGGCCGGGGGATGGAGCGGCAGGCTGCTGTTAGATGGTGCCTTCTGTGCCCCTCTGCGTGTGCTGGGATATTTGACTGCATGTTTCCTAGATGGACTGTGTTAAAGGGCACAAGACGGTGCAGCTCATAAACGAGTGTGTTTTGGTTAGTGACAATGCATTTTTATTCGGTTGGATTAAAATGCAAGCCTATGGACTAGTGCTGTGAGTTAAAGAGGTTTTTGTTCCCGCTGCGGAATCCATCAGCCTACTCTGCAAGTCTCCCTTCTCGGGCCCAGTGAGAGTGTCGGCAGGGAGGAGAGTGTGCCGCTGCTGGTCTCCAGGGCAAGGGCCCCGGGGCTGGGGGTGCAGAGGGGCCCGGCAGGTTGGGGTTTGGGAAGCAGGGCCTCTCCCTAGGAAGCGGGTGGTGCTGGCGTCAGTTTCCAGACCTTCCTCAGAGCCGCTAGAAGTCCGGGCTGGCCTTCTCCTAGGTAAGCCGGAGATGCCCTCGAAACGTGAACATGTACTGTGTTTAGCCTTTAAAACCCAGTTGATATTAGATATGACAGCAAGTTTAGTAATTCAGCAGATTGCTCTGCCTTCCCTCCCTGACCAGAACAGGCTTTGGCTGGAGGCTGTAGAACGTTGTGTTGCGGGCAGTCTGTGACATAGGGGAGGTTCCAAGTGACCAGGGGACCCCGCTGCTGGTGCTCATGCTGGGCATGAAGGCTGGCTGCTCTCCCAGCTCTGCGGACCCTGCTCATGTGGGTCAGCCTGCCGTCCTCCCGTCTCGTGTCCTCAGGTCCAGCCATTAGCAATCCGCTTAGGAATGCTTCACCTTGAACGTGGGCAACATGTGTCCTCGGACTGTGAGGCAGAGCCTTGGTTTCTAAAGATAAGGGAAGGTAGGCGCAAGGCCGCAGCCCCATCCGGGGGCCCTGGAGTGTGTCCCGGTGGTGAGGCGGTGGGCCAGGCCGTGCCGCCTCCCCCGCCCCATGGGGACCCCTGTGCCCAGATCCACGTTCACACCTTCTTGGCCTTTTGGACCCGGTACTAAAGGATTAGGGCCCCTGCCACAGGGGCTTAGAGAGAGGCCTGGGCTGCTCACGGGAAACCAGGGTGTCCAGGTGACCCCACACCTAGGGGTTCGGCATGCCCGTCCTGCTCGGGGAGCTGGGGTGCTGGCGTCACCGTTGGGGTCCTGACGTCACTTACAGTAAAAGCCGGCGGCTGGAAGCCTCGCCTTCACAGCCTGCACACCACCCTCTGCCGGAGGGAGCCGGGCCTTCCAGGGCATCCGGCGCTGCCCCCCCGCCCCCCTTCCGAGCACCCATCGCAGTCAGCTGTGACTCGGTGCAGGGCAGGGTTGTGGGGTTGAGGCCGGCATGTTCTTGGATTTGCCGGCATGGGGCTCAGCAAGCCTTGTGGGACAGGGCAGCTGAGAGAAGGCTCAGCGCTGTTTAAAACACATCGAGCTGGCTCATCCTCAAATTACTCAGATGTTGAAAGTGTTCTTAATTCTGAAGAGGGTTAATCGGGAGGGGCCCTGTGCCGCCTTCTGCAGCAGAGACACGATAGTGCCTGGTCCTGGTCCAGCCCCGGCCGGGTGGCCTTGACCCAGAAGCCGCCCACCACTCGGAGCTCCAGCCCCTGTGTTAGGACCTGGGGAGCATGATGTGGGCACTTAGGAGGCCCTGAGGGCTGGGTCCTCCTGGAAGGAGCACTCAGCTCCTCCTCTAACCATGCAGCCAGGGCTGTGCTATGTGTAACAGAGAGGAGAAGGGGGCACACACAGAGAGGTCAAGCAACTTATTCCAAGCCACACAGTAAGTGGCCAAGCCCGCGAGCTCAGCTTAGACCTCACCAATGAGGGTGTGGGGCCTGAGGTCTTGGGTCTCCTGCGTGGCCATGAGCCCTGGGGGTGCGGGGTGCAGGGCGCCTCCACCCATATGAATATACGTGTTTCTGGAAGTCTGGGGAACATGACTTTGGCTCTCCTGTGCTGTGACAGTGTGTGGAAAACATCAGTACATTTTCACAGGGTGAAATGCTTGTCGCTCACCAAATGCAGGTGAGAGTGGGGACCGTTCTCCCAATGGGTGAACAGTGGTGGTGACACCGATGCTGTGAACAGAAGAGGAGGCAGGAGCGGCGTGGGGGCGGGTGGGCAGGCTGCCGCCAGCCGGGTCTCAGAGACAGCTGACTCTCAGTCCTCGGTTAGTCCCCGGCCGTAGGTGCCGCCTCTGCAGAGAGGCTGTGTGCGGATAAGAGCCCGTGGAAGGCGGCAGTTTGTGGTTGTAAAGGTCAGATAGGCCTTTGGTTCCGCCTTGAGCAGCAGGGAGCGCCCGGAGCCTGGAGCGCAGGCTGTGCTTTCTGGCTGGTTTCCACACGGTTTGGGGAAAGTTTACCAGTTTTAACGTGGATTTCCTCGTGGCCCCTTAGAACCTGTCCATCCGGGGATTATTCCTGCCCGCCCAGCTCAGCCTGGTCTTTGGAGCCCTCTAGCAGATGTGGTCTGGGGTCTCAGGCCTGCCCCGTGGCAGGCCGGCTCCATGAGAGAGGGCTGGAGGACTGCTCCTACCACCCCGCCAACCCCGCTGGCTGTTGGCGGAAGTCCTCTGTGCTCTTGACTTAAATGACATGGGCAGGGGCAGCTGTAAGACCACCAGGTGGATTGTCTGGGGGGGAACCCGGATCTTCAGTGAGGCCATCACGTGAGCTGAGCCTGGGGGGCTGTCAGTAGTCCTGATGCACGGGGGTCACTGGGTGGCACCCATGTGCCCAGGCACCGCCCATCCTCTCTGAGTGTTTGTGGGTGCTCACAGCCCCTGGGAGGGCCCCGGGCATCTTTATCAGGCGCCTGTGTGTGGGGACCGTGGGCAGGTTCTGTGCGAGGTGCCGCCTAGATTCCGAGGTAACTTCTGAATTTGCCAACCACCCTGCACAGGAGGGTGGTGTCCCCACTTTGTGGTTGAGGAAACAGGCCCAGAGAGCTTAAGGAGTCCATGTGGCGTTCTGTCTCCTAGCTGAGTGCCTCTGCTGGAAAGCTTACTAGGGACCGTGGGAAATGCAAAAGCAGTTCTCCTCTGTGCAGAGGTGAGAGCTGAAGAAGGGTACACAGACAAGGGCCGCAGTGCTGGCCAAGCGCTCCAGGTCGTTGTCACCTTCACCTGAGCCTGTTCAGGGAGGACTTCTTGGAAGTGGAGGCCCTCACAGCTGGCTTAGGAAGAAAAGGAGCCCGACTGTCCAGGAGGGAGGACGCCGCCGTGGCTGTGCATGGTGGAGGTGGGGTGGGCCTCCAGCTGAGCCCATCTTAATCAGGGACGACCCGCCCAGGTTGCCACAGAGACGTGCCGGGGGAGGAGGCCCCGCCAAGCCTGGACGGCGCGGCCCGGAGGGGCCAGGGGACAGGGCGTGATGTGCTGCTGGCCAGCGTGGCGTCCTTGGACTTCTCCGGTCCTCTCAGCTGCGGAGAGACGCGCTGTGCTGTGCCCACCGTGGCTGGGCCCATGGAGAGGAGCTGCCTTCAGCCGGTGTGCAGCGAGGCACCTGGACTGGGCATGGAGTGCCCGAGCCCCCTGCCCACCCAGCCGCTCTCCTGGCCTGGCTTCCCAGCTGCCCTCTTCAGGGTCCCTGCATGCTCCCACTGTGGTGGGCATCCCTTCCCCTCCCCTGCCCAGGCAGCTCGGGAGACCAGGCTCAAGTTGAGGCTGCTCGGTGGGTCCTGCCCTGTCCCCCGCGTCCTCCCCTGCGTCCCCGAGGGAAGGTGCTGCTCTTGACCTATCTCTCTGCCCTGGATCCCGTCACACGGCTGCAGGTCGGGGACTGGGCGGGGCTCCATCAGGCCCGGCCCTGGCTCAGAGCCCGGCCGCTTACACTCACAGCTTCTGATAACATTTCAACTTAAAACAGCCTTTGAGTGGCTAGCCTCATTTTTCACATGAGAAGTCCTTCTATTTAGGGACCGGCCATGGCTCCCCTAACTGAAAACCCCAAGCTCCCAGTTCAGCACAGCCCGGTGAGGGAGGGTCACGGGTGTGACCAGCTCATTCCCCGACTGGCTGACATGAGGGGGCACGGTGGTGTCCCGGGTTACCCTTATCATCCTGAGGCTCCAGGAGGGCTGGGGCTGTGTGCTCATGGGCTTAGGGAGTTAAAGTCCTCCGTTTGGTGGGGGGTTTTCACATCTGAGAACAGCTCAACACCTCGGGAGATGTGATCAGGTACTATTCCCCGGGCTCTTCAGAGAGGAGCTGGAGCAGAGGCTGTGGGGGGTGCTGTCCGGGAAGGCCCCTGGGTCCGGCTGGGCCAGCCCCACTGGATGGGGTGTGGGTCATCACCGCATGCCACGGCTGTCCGCATGACGGACGTTCTCACCGGGGGCACTAGTGCTGATGCGTGCCTTCACTGGAGAAGCCCCCCTGGGGCTCCATGGGTCCTGACTGGGGCCGGCAGGGCCCCTGTGTCCTGCCCACCTGTCAGGCAGAGCCTGCCCCCCATCCCCCAGCTGCCCCCGGAGATAGGTCCTTCACAACTGGCTCCCAAGGGAGCTTCCCACATGCTGGGCCCAGGCTGGCAAGGGCGGTGACGGTGGGCAAAGGCAGGCAGGTAATGGTAGCTTTGTAGTGGGTGTTTGGGACCTTTGTCCAGTGACCCCCGACCGGACTGCTCACCTGTGTTTCTCAAGGGCGGATGCAGGCTGTGCCTTTTGGCCTGGTGGAATGCCTCACCGTGGTAGGGTGCAGGGGAGGCCCAAGGTGCTGGCCCATGGGCCCAGGGTCCTCCTGGTCAGAGTTTGACCTAGCTGAGTCTTATTTTTACCACAGTCTGGTCTTAAGCCCAAAACCAGGATTTTTTCAACCTTTTTTTCAAACCATTCTTTTTCTTTTTTTTTTTTTTTGCACATTTCCACCCCAGGAAGATCTTGTCTGGATTCACATTCTTTTTTTTTTTTTTTATTGCAAGTCTTTGACGCATGCAATATTCCTTTCCCAGCATAACTGCCCTCTCCTGACACCCCTGGAAGTTAAGCCCCAAGGGAACACACGAGGCCGGCTGCCGTGGCACCTTTGCAGTTCCATCTCATACTCTGTAGAGTGAGCACCATGTGTTTTTTCCGTCTTGTAGATACGATACCAGTAGGTGAGTTGTTCTCTTACGTTAAACAGGGTTTGCACGTTCGGTTTACGTGGAGTTGCCGTTAGGCTCCGTTTTCCTCACGCCTGGGAGCCCAGAGCCCGGTTCTGATGTCTCAGGGACACTCCGGGTCCTGAGGACATGCGGACGACCCGGATTTGCCTACACTTCCTGCTTACCGTCTTGCTTCCGAGAGTCAGTTTCAAGGCTGATGGGTTTTGTCTTGATGTGATGATCAGTTGACCAAGCATTTCAGAGTCCCTCCTTCATACTCGTGTGGGAGTCGCAGGGCTTGCCAGCTTCGATGCCCTGGGTGATGGCAGGTGGGTGGTCTGGCTGCATCCGGCTCATCCTGCTGGTGGTGGGGAGCAGGTGGCACCCACAGGCAGAGCCAGGGGAGTTAGGTCCATATGGGGGGCAGGCGGGGCTCAGGGACACAGCAGTGGGGGTGACAGCCCACCCAGGGCCTGGCCGCCACTGAGAGCCTTCCACTCATGGGCCCGGGGCACCGGGAGGAGCAGTGAGGGGGCCACGTGAGGCAAAGAGTCTGTTGGAGATGGAGTGGCCTTCCACGGAGGGGCCTGGTCAAGTGTGGGCGCCTGCCTGTGGGACCACTTTCCTGCCGCCTGCTGTCTGAGTGGGAGCTGACAGCTGTGGGTTTACGGTGGCTTGGGTTCTGGGCCGCGTCCTGAGCAGCCCAGGTCGAGTGGGGTTGGGGCTTCAGGCCCCTCGTGCACAGGCCACATCCTCCTTCCCCAGGGCTGCAGGCGGGCTCCGTTCCTTATCTGCAGGGCAGCCTTGGAACAACTTGAGGGCAGTTTGAGCCCCATGATACGTGTGTGCCGGGGCTGATGCGTGTTCTCTGGGGTGATGCATGTGTGCCGGGGCTGATGCGTGTGCTCTGGGCTGGTGTGTGTGTGCCGGGGCTGATGCGTGTGCTCTGGGCTGATGCGTGTGTGCCGGGGCTGATGCGTGTGCTCTGGGCTGATGCGTGTGTGCCGGGGCTGATGCGTGTGCCGGGGCTGATGCGTGTGCTCTGGGCTGATGTGTGTGTGCCGGGGCTAATGCGTGTAGTCTGGGCTGATGCTTGTGTGCCCCGGGGCTGATGCGTGTGCTCTGGGCTGGTGTGTGTGCCCCGGGGCTGATGCGTGTGCTCTGGGCTGGTGTGTGTGTCCCGGGGCTGATGGCGTGTGATCTGGGCTGGTGTGTGTGTGCCAGGGCTGATGCGTGTGCTCTGGGCTGGTGTGTGTGTGCGTGTGCCGGGGCTGATGCGTGTGCCGGGGCTGATGCGTGTGCTCTGGGCTGATGCGTGTGTGCCGGGGCTGATGCGTGTGCTCTGGGCTGATGTGTGTGCTCTGGGGTGATGCATGTGTGCCAGGGCTGATGCGTGTGCGCTGGCGGTGCGGTGAGAGGCTGGATGAGGGAAGAAAACCTGGCCTGGGTCGGCTCTGAACTGGGGGTGCAGCGCCTGGCAGACGGCCTGGAGCCGGGTGTGGAAGGAAGAGCCAGACCATGTCTGAGGGAGACTGCGATGCCCAGACTCCTCGTTTGAAGTCGGTGTACAGATCAGATTAGAGTGTTATCTGGAGTACGGCTTGTGTTTGGTTATGAAACGTGAGACCCGTGTTTTGCTGACCTGTTTTTTTCTCACTCATCCCTCCCCAGCTCTGTCTGTCCTGGGTTATTTTTCTAAATGAATGAGCTAATACAACATACAGAAGGTTCAAAACAAGCTCATTATCACCCTGGTGAGCCAAGTAAATAACATTTACTCAGGACTCCTCTATAGACGTCAGGGCTCGCCAGGCTGACTTTATTGCATTTGACAGAATGACGGTTGTTTTACTCACAGTGGTTTGTACTTTTGTCTGTTCGTTTAGGATCAGCTCCAGAAAGTGTGGTTTGATCTTTCTGCTGTCACCATGTTTGTTTCATAAAACCCCCAGCTCCGCAACAATCAGGGGTGCCCTTGTTGGTTTCTGTTTCATCTGCCTTTTTTGTTTGTTTGCGTCTAAATTGCTCAACTACATTCTAAAGGAAATTACAAAAGGAGGGACTGACCTTAAATGGCTATGAGAAGATGATGTAACGGCCACATCACGGCAACAGTGCCCCTGACCGGCTGAGTGACCGTGTGTGCGCCCTGCTCCCTGTCCCCCAGCCAGGGTGGCTCTCTACCCAGTCGGGCCATGGATCCTCTGAGACTGCTGAAAGGTATGGACTTCCTTCTCACAAAAATGTGGAGACACCGTCTTAGGTGTGCGTTACGGGGTACTTAGGGCTCTCCTGGCACCCCTAGGGTGTGGGCCAAAAGTCCCTGTCTGGAGACAGGTCACGGACCCGCCAGGTGGGCTCCCTGCTCCGTCTCCTGGAGCGTCTAGCTCTGGCCTTGGCTGGAGACCAGCCCCCAGGTGATGGCTGGCGGTTTTCTAGCTGCCGTGATGGGCAAGAGCAGCGACTGCCCAGCGGACTCAGGCGTCCATCCCGGGCCCTGGAGAGCCTGGAAGCTGTGGGCACAGCCCCTGCCGGGGATGCTGTCGTGCCTGTGACGTTAGGATGCTCCAGTTCACTTTGTGGGGAATGTAGGGTAGTTAAAATTAGCAGCGAGAGCCTCCGAGAGTCAAGGTTGTCCAAGAGCGTTGAGCAGTGTCACATTGAGGTCAGGCTCGGGGTGGCGGGTGGAATTCCCAGCCAAGCCGCAGTGGAAGCGTCAGGCCTTCAGCTGCAGCTCGCAGGGGCCCTGGTGTCAGCTCTGAGAGGGCCTTAAGAGGGGCACCGGGTTAGATTTCTGACTGTGCCGCCCCTGATGTGGTGACTCCAGAGCCAGATGTGTCACGGCCTGGGGAGTGGGCCCCCTGCGCCTGCAGGCTCCCCGTGCATGGATCCTGAGGGCAGCTGCATTGTGCAGTTTCATAGTATAAAGGACTCGAGGCCCTCTGGGGAGTCCTGGGCAGAACAGTACACTCTGTCTTTTGTGTGTGTGTATTAAACAATGTGTGTAACATTGTTTATCTAACTGCATAGTATAACATACTATAGCACACATAATCACACGTATGTAATGTGTATGACAGTCTACTACTATCGTAACATGTATTTTATTTCAAGTTCCTTGAGGGGGTGTCCCGGGTTCTAGTTGCCCCACCAGCTCCTTTTCATTGATGACATGAGGGACACGGTGTTTCTTAGGACCGTGACATAGGGTCTGAAGCTACAGTGCCAGGCATCCACTGGGCCTGCTTGGCTGGCTCCTGATTCAGAGGAGTGGGGGGCGGCCTCCTCCGCTGAGTCTTGCTTGCTTCACAGAACAGGAGGGCCTGGGGTGTTCTCCAGCCTTCCCCATGGGCCTCCTCCAGACCCCCTCTACAGAGGGACCCCGCTGGTCTCTGGCAGGCGGCCACTTAGTTCCTCTCGAGACAGGCCATGTGATCCTTTCCAGCCCATCTCCTCTCAGCTGGGAAAACCTGGAGTCCCCCATGCTTATAGCACCACCTCTTCATACTCTTCAGATGAAGAGCACACAGCCGTCCCTGATAATTCTCAGCAATCTGTTACCCCGTCTGCAGCCCTAAAGATTAGAATCCCGTCCTCACAGGAAGCCGCAAGTCAAATCACGTCTTTGTGACTTTATGCTCCACTCTCATGCTTGTCTGCCCTGTGTGAAAGGTGAAATAGAGGTTGTTTTGAACTAAAGACTTTTGATCTGGCCAGGTTTCCATTTCCGCCTGGAAAGGAACCAGTCTGGCCCCTGCTTGGCCCTCACCTCCCACCCACCCACCCCTTGAGCCACAGGTCTCCGCGACCGCTTGACCCCTGAGTTTGGGGGAGGGTTCCCACGAAAAAGCAAGACCAGAACAGGGCTCTGGCCTCTCCCCTCCAGTTCCCGCTGGTTTTCCCAGCCCAGCAGCGACACTGTTGACAGGCTCACGACAGCGCTGGGACGCAGCATCGCTGGCTGGGCTGCTCTTTGTCCCCCTGAGGGCCCAGCAGTCACCATCCTGCAGCTTCTGGGCAAGCAACCTAGTGCCTCAGTTTTCCCATCTGCAAACTGGGGCTAAGAACGTCGTTCACCGCATTGGACTGTTGCAAGGATAGAGCAAGCTCGCGCACACAAAGCTCTGTGGACAGTAGTTGGCACCTAGGAGGTCCGCTCAGAGTTTCAGCTGCCATGACGCACCCACATGAAGCATGAGAATGCAACACCAGGGAGAGGCTTGGCGGCTCCCGGGAGGGACGGATGCGCTCCAGTGGGAGATGGGACCTCCCGGGCCCATGCACGCCCGGGTTGGGGGCGGGAGCGCGTGCCCTTGTGCGGCTGGGCAGGAAGCTGGCGGGGGCCGGCAGCTGGGCTGGCCCGGCACGTTGGGCCGTGCGTCCTGGCCAGGGCCATGGAGTCGGGCGACGTGTGAGCAGAAGTGTGTGCAGGTGGATGTGTCGCTGTCCACTGTGTCCCCTGCGCTGGGCCACGAGCATGGGGTCGGGTCTGTGAGCACAGGAGAGGGTGGGGCAGCGTGGGACCGAGGGCCTCATCCCACCTGGGGCCCTGTGGGCAGCAGCCAGCTGGTGCCCAGAGGCACCCGGGCTGCTGCCAGCCTGACTCCCAGGCCCAGCGTGCGCCCGCCACAGCCCTCAGGGAGGGTGGTGTGGTAAGCCGCACAGTGAGCCTTTTATGGTCTGAAGTTTTTTCTCCCTTCTTTTTTTTTGGGGGGCCACAAGCGCCCGGCATGTGGGTTCCCTGACCAGGCGTTGAACCCATGCCCCCCACAGTGGAAGCGCTGGGGAAGTTCCCCAAAGTGTTTTCTTGACAGACTTAACCAGATGCCCCAAAGAATAACTTCTTTAACCAAATACATAATTTTCCTATTTGTAGTTAACTGCCTTTAATTGGCTGTTGTGCCAGCCTGGCCATCCTGCCACTCCCAAGGATGCTCCGTGCTCCCTGGGAGACACGGGGAGTGCAGGCGCACCACGAAGGGTGCTCCAGGGGGCCAGCCCTGGGGGGCTCAGTGGGCTTCGGAGGAGGGCGGGTGGTCCCGGGGGCGGTGCGCAGCCTGCTCTCCTGGCCCTGCGGGATGCCGGCTCCCTTGTGCAAACACCGCCGTACCTCCAGGTGACCTCACCTGTCAGCCGTCAGGGCAGCTGAGTCATGACGCTGTAAATTATATCCGCCAGGGCAGGTTTGTAGCTGCGGTTATGTCTTCTCCCTGTTAAAATTAGTGTCGAGGAGAGAGTGAGGTGGTGTGCGGAGTTTCTCGCCCGTCACTTACAGGCTTCCCACGGGCCCTGCAGGCCTTTGTCCTTCAATGGTGGTGCCCTCGGTGTGCGGTTCTAAGCGGGATCAGAGCTGGTGGCTGTGGGGGAGGAGGGACAGTGCCCGCAGCCTGGAGAGAGGCAGCGGCTGGTCAGGTCGGGCAGCGGCCCTGGTTCCCCGTCTGCCCTGTGCCTCTGGGCTGTTTTCAGTGTCCAGGGACGGACGCTGACCCCACGAGGGGCACCTCACCCCCGGCAGCTGGCCAGGATGGTGCTTTCGCAGGGCCGGCCGCACCCAGGTGTGAGCGGTCTGTGAAGGGCAGTTGCTTCTGTTTGCTGGGGGCAGGTGTGCACGGGGGGAAGACAGCGGTGTCGCAGGAGGGCTGCTGCTAAGGGGACAGCAAGGTCTCCTGGGCCTGCTCCCACGGGGACAGTGGGCAGGAACTGGGTCCGCTGCAGATTCGTGCCGTCACTGCCTTGCGCCCGATGGGGAAACGCTCGCTTGGGAACGGTGACTTACTCTGCTTATGTTTGCCTTATTCTGGAAAGGCTTTAAGCTGGTTTAGGAGTCTGTAAAGGTGCAGTAAGGTATCTTTGCAGCCTGCATGCTTATGTGTCCTGCTGTGGTCTGTTTCCAGTGAGCGCCTGTGGAGGCTGCCCCCTCCCCAGCCTAGGAGCTCCCCGGGGGTGCAGAGGGGCGTTTGCCACTAGCCTCTGTGGGTCCTCCTTGTCTGTGCCCAAGCCACGTCTTTCTGGCCCAGAGTTGAAAGCCAGAGGGACCATGAGCTCAGACTCCCGCCTCCCAAAGGGCCGGAGCCGAGCTGGGCTCCCTTGTGCCTTTGAGGCAGTGTTCCTTCAGGAGAAGCCCAGAAAGACGGCCCCCTAGGTCTCCCCACCCGCCTTCCCCCATGTGACACCCCCCCCCGCCGGACCCGCCGCCTCTTCAGGCTGACATGTGGCCTCAGGTGTGTCCTGATACACTGTGGACACCCAGCTTGTGGACTGACGTCAGGGGCTGAAAAGCCCCCTCACTGGTTCTAGAAGCGTTGCTCAAACTCAAGATGGAGCGTCTTCAGAGACTGTTTGGGGAAGACTGAAATCTCACGCTTGCACACATCCTGGGCTCCACCGCGTGGGCCTCAGGAAGTGTGTACAAGCCCGTGCGTTCAGGACTCTTTGCTTCCTCAGCGTCTGTGCCCGCCCCTGCCCACTCCCCTCCCCTTCGCCTGTCGGCCTTGTGTTGGGGTGTGCGCGTCCTGGGGCGCACTGTCTGAGCGTGGGCACAGAGGGTGCCGAGGGGATGCAGAGTGGCAGGATGGAACGGGGGCTGGCGGCTCGGTGGGGCTCACACCCTGGGAGCAAGTCCTCGGAAGCCGGTCCTTGTGCATGACAATGGGACACGGGTCTGGGCCGCACCACGGGCCCGTTGCCCTGGACAGGCAGGCGGTGATGCTGTACTGAGGGGTGGACGGACATGGGAATGGCCTGCGCTGCAGTCCTGGCAGGGCCGGCCATGCGTGAGGCTGTGGCTCTGAGCTCAGAGTGACAGGTGGGTCCCTGACCTAGGAAGACCCATTGAGATGTTGGGTTTTGGGCACGGTCCCAGCGGCCACTGTTGTGGAAGCCTTCAGGCCGAGGACCCGGGGTGGGGAAGGTGGGGACCCGTGGTCCCTTCTTCGCTGGACCTCCAGGGATGGTGAGCTCGCGCTTGGAGGGAGCCTCCTGGGGTGGGGGACGCCCGCTGTGGAGCCAGGCTGACGCTGAGCCCCAGTTACAGCTGCGTTTCTGGTTCTGCCCCTCGGGGCACCTGCTCCCTGCAGTCGTCCTGGCTGGGGGTCAGCGCATGGAAGGGACACACTGGGTGGCCGGAGCTGAAAGAGCGCTGACTCCTTCCCCTGTGAGGCCCCTGGGGACAGAGACGAGCCCTGGGCCTGGGCGGGGGCTGCGCCCAGGGGGACCCGCCAGAGGGAGCGAGGAGCTTCCTGCGTCTCGGCGTCTTCGCAGGACTTGGACGAGCAGAGGCCAACTTGGCGCTGGATTGCGCTTTTATCCCCCAGGAGAGAAACCAAATAAACAGAATAGAGTTACTTCGGGCCCCTGGCCAAACGAGACATATTTTGGATCTGGTGACCTTTTTCTTTGGGTCATTGTTCACTGGAGAAGGTTTTGACCATATTCCATTTCAGAATAGGAAGAACAGCTTATTTTTCAGAGTGGCAAATAAGGAAAAGAATGAAAGTATCTCGGAGTCTCTGTTTCCAGAGGCTCCCCCGGGAGGAACATTTTTATAGACACCACACATCCTCGCCAGCCCTGGCCAACTTTCCGTCCCAGCGTGCCAGGGTGTGCCGTGAGCCGGCCGGCGCCTGCCCATGTCCCTGCGGCCCGCCAGCCGCATCAGGGCCCCACGCTGGGCGCCCAGCTCTCCTGGGATCTTCGAACCTCAGCATTTTCACGACTGCCCTGCAGAAAGTCAGTGTCGTCACTGAGTCCCAGGGTGAAGCAAGCACTTGTGGCCGTAGTCAAAGCCAGGGATGGCGGTGTGACATCAGCCTTCATCGAGGTCACAGGAGACGCCCCACCACCGCCATCCTCAGCCTTGGTACCTGGCTCAGGTGCAGGCCGCACGTGCGTGACCATACAGCAGGGGCGCTGCCTTGCGTGGACACGCGTGTGCTGGGCGCCAACCGCCAAGTGCCGTGGCCTTTCCTCCTGGCTGCCCTGACCTCACGCTGCTGCCGGGGCTGTAACTGAGTGCAAATCCCTGTCTGCCTGGCCGCCTCTCTCTGCCTTTGAGCCTCGGAGAGGCTGTCTGGGAGGATCCCTGTGGCTGTGCACCGAGGGGATGAAGCCCGCTTGGCCGGGGCTGCGAGATTGCCCTGAGTGCCTCGGCAGACTGGGAGCTGGTGTCGACCTGGCATTTCTGGGGAACCCGAGGCCTTCTTGGTGTCCTCGTTTGTCTCTCCTGCCGCCCGCCTCTCCCATGTGTCCCGGGGGGCGCTGGTCCCAGGATGCTGCGCGGGAAGCCCGAGGGGGCCCACAACCTAGGGCTGGCAGGAGATGGGGTGCCCTAGACATCAGCCTGCTCGGAGGGGGCCACTGCTCACTTCTCGAGGGGGTAAGCACTCAGTGCCCCCAGCTTTTCTCAGCACAGAGACTCATGGTGTCCTTGGGGGTCCTGGGCTTGGCTCCCCACCCCCACGAGGCTCTGCATACAGCTCAGGACATTGGAGGGTCGTTTGGTGGTGAGGTTTTGGGGTTTGGATGTAGCAAACTGTAAAATAACAGAGCTCGGGTGACTTATCGATGATGCCGGGTACCGGCTGCCTGGTGCTGGGTCCATGTGGAGCCAGCTCACACTGCCGGGGCCGCCCTGCCGGGCTGGGCGAGGCCATCTGGACTGGGGTGGAGGCTGCTCATCCCCACCTCATCCAGCTTGTGCTGCTTGCAGGGAACCCCGGGGCCTGAGGAGGCGCGGAGACTAGCGCTGGCCCCAGAGTTGTGGCCGCGTGTTCGGGCTGCAGCCACAGACAGGCGAGCACGCGGGTCAGGCGCAGAGCCCTCCTGCGGGGTGGCGCACGCCTGGGTGTCCCTGTGAGGGGCCAGGGGAAGGGACAGGGTGGGCACGGTGCAGGGGGGGAGCCCCTACCCTGTGGCAGCCACGGCTAAGACCTCCAGCCCCGTTGCCCGCGGCTCCTGGTAGGCGGGCAGCATGGACACAGGCTCCCTCGTGGTCTTGGCCAGGTCCGTCCCCTCCAGGCACCTGGAAGTGGGGGTGTGAGGGTCAGAGGGAGTCCCTTGCCCAGCTGGCAAGTTGCCCGCCCCGCTCTCCTGTTTTCTGAGCCTGCCCCTCCTCGAGGGTCATCCCAGGGTCGTCCTAGCGGCAGGCAGGTACCTGACCAGGTACCGTGCAGGGGAGGTTGTGGTCAGCCGCTCTGTGCCTGCCTTTATAGAGAGAGGCTGCGCTTGGTTCTGGTAACCGAGTAGAATCCTTAAATTTATGCTTTTGTAATAACTTTATCACTTTTAGTGACAACCCTGGGTCAAAACCCTCATAAAGCCAACAGTGTCGTAATCATTAGAGTGCCCTCTTGTCTTTCTGGGCCATCTACGCCCAGAGAAGAGCCTGCCCAGTAGCTCAGATTCTCAGGGAGCTGGTTCCCGGTGTTGGGTGGTTGGGGTCCTTAGGACTGAGTGTCTGCCCGGCGCCTCCCCTGGCACACACGTGGCGGGGGGTTTCCAGAACTGTCCTCACGGCCCAGAGGCCTGTGTTGCTGCGGTGTGACCGCCTCTCCAGGTGGGGTCCGTGGGCGGAGGCTGCTCACGTGCTTCAGGCGGCACCCACGTCTGCGCTCCGTTTCCCACCTTGAGGTCAGAAGCTCAGCTGCTTCCAGGGGGTTTGGGCCCGCGGGATGCTGACCCCCTCTTCCATGCAGAGGCTGCCCTGCTCTATCTCGGAAGCATGGCGTCACAGGAGCCAAGATGTCGGGGTCCAGGTCTGGGGGACCCTGGCTGAGTCTCCTTCCCCACCAGGTTCGGGGAGCCCTTCTCCTTGAGCCGCCCGCTTGCCGGCGAGGCTCTCGTCTCCCCTCGCGGGCCCCTTGTCCCCTGGGCGGCAGCTGCTGCTGTGACTTGGCGTCCTGTCCCTGCTGAGCGGCACGCTGACAGACTAGACGTGAAGCTGCCCCAGGTGAAGTCAGGGTGAGGAGCAGTCTGGAGCTGGTCATGGGCCTGGCCCTCGGGATGCTGACCCACGGGGTCCCTGGGTGTTGCCCTCGTGGCCCACCCTCCCCCTGCTGCCTGCATCTGGTCACCAGGAGACTCACCTGTCTGTCAGGAAATTAAGTTTAAATCAGATTTGAGAAGTAACGCTCCTTGTTCACGTTTATCTCAACCATCATCTTAAAGTCTCTCCTTTTAATTGACTCTGTTTTCCAGTTCCTTCTGTCTGCTGGGTGGTTTGCGTGAGCGCCTGGCGCTTGCCCCTGATCACCAGTGGCCCAGGATGGGCTGCAGGGGTCCCGGGGCCTGGGGACCCAGGGTGAGGCGACTTGCTCCCCTCCAGCTGCTGCTGTCTCTTCTTCTTTTCCTTTGTAAAACTGCTTCTTTGGCAGCTTTCACTTCTCATGTAGGCAAGTCCCAAGCTAATATTTATCCTGTGAAGTATCTTAAAAATGCTGGAGGGCAAGTTATTTGCAGAGAGCTTTATCAGTCTTTGAAAGAGAGTCATTGTTAGGTTGATAAACTGAGGCACTGCTTACAATAGCCAGATTGTGTTTGAACTTGCAACCTTTAATGCAACAGTTAGTTTTTGTTAACAGATGGAATCCTGTTGGCTGTTCTGGTAAAGAGGTCTTTATCCTTGTGTTTTTTGTTTGTCGCTGGCATGCACTGGGAGAGGGGAGACCTGGCGCCGAGAGCTGATTTTGTAATACATTCAGGTGTTACTCGTTCTATGATTGGCAGGCTTTTCAGGAACGCGGACTTTGTACATGGAGCCCTCGGTTTTTATGAATCGTCCCTTTAAAAGTGGAGCTGCTGCCTTTCAGAGGGAAGCTGGCCTCACCATGCAGTCTTCAAAGACTCAGCAGTGTGCAGGAAAGAAAAAATGATAGAAGTAACAAGAATGTGCAGAAAGTGGTATTGCTTATGGGTGGTCAGGAGGTTTCAGATCTAAAGGAAAGCACTCTGACAATGTACTAAGAACTTTCCTGAGGCTGTTACTTTCGGTGGAAGGAGTGGCTTCCTGGGTCTTCTCTGGAGCCCGCTTTGCTACACAGCAGCCCCTCTCGACTCTGAGCATCCAGGTAGGAGGTGGGGATGTCCTCTGGGGCTGGGAGGGTGTCTGGGGCCTTAGCACCAAGCACCCTCAAATTCATGCCCCTGCCTGCTGCCTGGAGGTCCAGGGTGGAGGTGAGTCCTGCAGCTTCTGTTCAGGGACAGAGGTAGGGACTCGTGTGGCTCTGATGAGAGGCAGGTCCAGAAGCAAGTTAAGCCTTAGTGACCAGGGGCTGGGAGCCCAGGGTGGGTACGGGTCCAGGCCGGTGGGGGCAGAGGGGCCTTAGGCGGGCTGTGCTTGGGCCGGAGGCTGGGACGTGGGGACGTGTGCCGGGACGGGTTCTCCTTGGAGGGGCCCGAGGGCGGGTGCCTGGTGGGCGGTGCCTCTGCCCTGGAGAGACCTCAGTCGGGACCAGGCACTTCCTCCTGGGTCAGCTGACTGTCTCCGGCTGCTGACTCGCTGTTCCTCCCTGGCCTCAGCGTTTCCCTCTCTGTCCCTCCTTCTGACTCAGCCTGCGCTGCGCACGGCGCTGCCTGTGGCCTGAGCGGGGCCGAGAGCCCATCTTCCTGCTCTCCTCACTGCGGCCACACAGGTGCACACCCTGTCCACGCCCCAGTGTCCCTGGGGCTGCAGAATCCGTGTTTAAAAGGTTGATGGTTGACTGAATTGTTTGGGGGATGCACTGAGTTTCTGCAGGGGAAAAAAATTCCATTTCTGGCCATCGTGACTCTCCAGGTCATTTTCTAGGTATGCCTCCCACCGCTGTCATCTCCAGAACTTTTTCTTCTCCCCCAACAGAAACTCTGTACCCCTTACATTTATTTATTTGTTTCGGAAGAATTCCAACTTTTTCATTTTTGTCCTTTTATACAAAACCAAGAAGAAGAAATAGAACTGCAGAAGTAGTTAATTGGTAGAATACACGTACACAGAAATCTGGATAGGAAAACAAGCTTATTTACAATGAGAAAACACATTTTCTTTTTTTTACTTTAAGAAAAGAGCCGCGTCTTTGGCTGCGCTGGGAGCTCACTGCTGGGCGAGGCCCCCTCTCGCTGCCCAGGCTGCTCGCCTCGGTGGCGTCTCTCGCTGCGGCTCGTGGGCTCTAGAGTGTGGGCTCAGTCGCTTAGCTGCCCCTCGGCTTGTGGGATCTTTGGACCAGGGATCAAACCTGCGTCCCCTACACTGGCAGGCGCGCTTCCCTGGTGGCTTACACGGTAAAGAATCTGCCTGCAATGCAGGAGACTCGGGTTTGATCCCTGGGTCAGGAAGGTCCCCTGGAGAAGGGCATGGCAATCTACTCCAGTATTCTTGCCTGGAAAATTCCCATGGACAGAGGAGCCTGGAGGGCTACAGTCTGTGAGGTCACAAGGGAGTCGGACACGACTGAGCGACTGACACTTTCAACACTTTTCTTAACCACTGGACCACCAGGGAAGTCCCCTTATATTTTTAATGCATCTGGAAACCCATCATCACTGGTAAGTTTCTGTGGTCAGTGCTGTGTGTTCATAAATTTACACTTTGGAATCCCGCCTCGCCCTTCCTCCAGTGTTTACGTGGCTGGCAGATGCTTGGGGACCGTGGGCCTCCTTTCCGGCTCAGACTCTGTTTCCCGGTGCTGTGTTTGTGTCTGGAGGCAGCATCCTTTTGCTGGCTCACAGGCTATAATCCAGTTCTGGGTTGTTGGGTGGAGGGGGCAGCACTTAGTCCCAGGTGATGTCAGCACCCATGGGTTAATGAGTGGGAGAGAAAGGTGCTTGTTGGTGTTTGCAGCTGAGAAACTTGAACTCGGGCTTTGGCCTGGGAAGTCCGGTGCCATCTGGGCCTCAGGAGGGGCACGGTGCTAGACAAGCATGAGAGCTGCTCAACCCCAGGTGGATCTGTTTCAGACCTTGCAGGGCTTTTCTGTCTTGTTGCTCGTGGCCTGGAGAGAAGAGTGTTGATCCCTGACTCCTTCATGGGCATTATGCTTGGGAGTGGAGGCTGGCCATGTGTACCCCTGAGTGCAGTGCATTGTGGGAGAATCCGTGATGAACAAAGCAGGTGGTGATGCAGCTTGGGATGGGTGCCTGGTGTCAGTCCAGTGGGGAGAAGGCTAAATAAATAAAGCGGCAGAGCGAAATCTGAGCTCCAGGAGGGGTGACAGGTGCTGTCAGCGAAAAGCCCTGTGATTGTGCTTGGAAACTGGAGTAGCCGCTGAGTGAAGGGCCTCACCAGCGACACAGGACAGAGGGGTAGCGTCCATGTACCGGACTGTTTGCGAGGGACCTGCTGCTTTCCTGGTGGGTGAACAGTCTTCAATTACTTTATTGCTGATGACAGATTGGGAAGAGCTTCTGAGCTGGTCCTTGGTGATCAGCTCTGAGTCTTTTAGTGGACCTGCCAGGAGCTGAGTCCACAGTTGGCTTTGCAGACCTGCCTCCCCACCCTTTATCCCCATCCAACTCTCTTGGTCTACCTGGCCTTGCAAGCCTGTGTCAGCACTCTCTGGACCATCTGAGATTCAGCTTCATTGTAGAACAGTCCTGAATGTCATTCCACATATCAAGCTCTTACGTGAAGTTTGGATAGGGAAACTAAATTAGGAAATAACTTTGGGTCATATAGAAGCAATAACTATATATATATATATATATAATGGTGAATCACTTAGAATACCCCTTCTCTGCATTCAGCGTTGTTGTTTAGTCACTCAGTCATGTCCAACTCTCTTGCGACCTCATGGACTGTAGCCCACCAGACTCCTCTGGTCCATGAGATTTTCCAAGCAAGAATACTGGAGTGGGTTGCCATTTCCTCCTCCAGGGGATTTTTCCAACCCAGGATTGAACCTGCGTCTCCTGCATGAAGGGGACGACAGAGGATGAGATGGTTGGATGGCATCGCTGACTCAATGGGCATGAGTTTAAGCAAGCTCTGGGAGTTGGTGATGGACAGGGAAGCCTGGTGTGCTACAGTCCTTGGGGTCGCAAAGAGTCGGACACGACTGAGCGACTGAACTGAACTCATGCATTGGCAGGCAGGTTCTTTATGGCTGAGCCACCAGAAAGCTCCTCTCTGCATGCATACCTTAAAAAAAACTTTATGGGACCATTATGTATAGTTGATTTATAATGTGCCTTTTGTGCCTATTATTAGGCACATTTCCACGTCAACAGGTAATCCCACAACATGGAGTTTGTGTCAGAATCGATCTGCCTTTACATGAGCAGGTTTCTCAGTGGTGTTGATCCACAGACTGTACAGGCTTTGCTTTCCAAAGAGCAGAATTGCAGGATCAAAGGGTATTTACATTCTGAGGCTTTCAATATCTACTGAGAGGACTGCAGCTGTGAGAAATCATTTCTGATGGAGTCGGGATGGCCGGGATTAATCCCACAGGTGATCATGCCACTTGCTGTGAGCGCGTCAGCCCCGGTGACCCCAGGAAAGCACTGGCCCTGAGTCGCAGACTTCTCCAGACAGCAGGAGGATTCAGGTACCAAAGCGGGCTTCTTCATCACAGATCCTTGGGGTCCCTCAGGTTAAGGGGTTGCTCAAGACAGAGGGCAGCTTCCTGAGCTGATAGTCTGGTTGATGCCCTCTGGGAGGCTCCCTCCCCTTAGCCTCGGGTGATGTCCCATGCACTCATCCTGAGCTCAGAGGGGAGTGGGCCCTCCCCTGTGCCCGCCTGCACTGGGGCTCCCCAGCATCCTAGGACCACGCCCTCCTCCTGGTAAAACAGAACCATCGGTGACTGAGACAGTGGGAAGGCTTAGGAGGGGTGGAAAGACTTCACAAGGTCTGCAGTGTGCCTTTAGACCACAGTCTTGGTCGCTCAGCAGCGCCTGGCAGTCCTGTGAATGGTGCAGACATGACTCATCCCCGGTGTGGTGCGCTGACCTTCAGCTGACTTCAGGTGTGTGTGTGTTGGGGGTGGGGGGGCGGTGACTGCAGAATGCTGCAGGATGTTCTTGCTGGTTGTCTTGATGGTCTTAGTAAGAATGAATGTAATCCCAGACTAAAGCTGTGTGTGTTCCCTTCATTCACCAAAATGCTGACCTTTTAAGAGAACTAATTTTGATTTGAACATTTCTCAAATATGTTTCATACTTCTTCACTTTAAAAACATTTGGCCATTTTGTGTTCACTTGACACATGGACCGTAATTCAAATAATTCCGTGTTGTTCGACAGTTCAGTGGTTTCCAGCACTTCCTCATGGAGCGCTGCATCCTCTTTGCCTGTGAGGGGACTCTGGACACTGCTTTGATTTGATACAAGTACCATCAGAAGGTTTCATTACAGCTCTGCAGTCTTTAGTGGTAACCCTTAATTATACCCTTGTCCTTGAGGTCTGTTTCTGTATTTTTTTCTTTTCTTGGCTGTTCCTTGAGGTTTATGGGATCTTAGTTCCCCCACCAGGGACTGAACCCAGCCTCACAGCAGTGAAAGTGCGGAGTTCTAACCGGTGGACCACCAGGGAATTCCTTGTTCTTGATTGTATGTATGTAAAGTGAGGAGTCTTTGTTTTCATTTTTTAAAACAATGTTTGGTTGTTAGCGCGTCCCCTTCGGCAGCCCGTCTCTAACACACTGTAGGCGGCAGAGTCTGTGTTTGTTGGTACCTGGCCCGGTACCTTAGATGAAGTGCTGAGTTTTGGGGAAATACCAGTCTCCTCTGGAACTGTTGGCAGTGGCTTCCCAGTCGGCCCTAGGTTGATCCTAAAGCTTGGTTTTCCTGGGCCAGTTGGGGTTCCAGGTGCAGTGTGGTTTAAAAGCTTGCTGCTGTTTCCATAGCAGCCAAAGCTTTATCCTGACCCCAGTGGCTTAAACTGGCAAATTGATGCTAGAAACATTTACAAGAAGAAGAAGGCAAAAAACCTCTCAGAGAATTTGAATTGGAAAACAAAAACCCTCCTACTCACCTGACGTGCAAATGAAGGAGAACAGGGTGAAGGTCAGAGGTGAGAAGTCAGGTGAACAGGTCTTTGTTTTCAGTAGAAGGTGAAAGTCATGGAAATATTTTCTCTGGGGACAGAGCAGTTTGTCCTTGTTTCAGGGTCATTTCCTCCGACAGGAGCGTTCTGAGTTTTCCTTCAAGTGTGGGTCTCAGTTTCCTTCAGCAGTGGGTGAAGACAGCTCCTGTTTGAGCATGTTCTCGGGCTCCATCCTAATGCCCTGCCCCCCCCCCCCCCAGCTTTAGGAAGTTGGAGAGCATGTGGGGTTTTTTGGGGGGAGTGGAGGGCACTGGGTCTTTGTTGCTGTGCTCAGGTGTTCTCTAGTTGCGGCGAGCAGGGGCCACTCCTCGTTGCGGTGCACAAGTTTCTCTTGTTGCGGAGCACAAGCTCTAGGCACACAGACTTTGGTAGTTGCATCACATGGGCTCAGTAGTTCATGCTTTCGGGCTTACTTGCCCCGTGGCACGTGAAGTCTTCCCAGACCAGGGATTGAAGCCGTGTCCCCTACATCGGCAGGCGGGTTCTCACCCACTGTCCCACCAGGGAAGTCCAGATGGTATGTGCTTTGCTATGATTCAGTATTAAACATTTTTGCTGTCATATGAGCTGTCACTGGAGTTTGCCACGTTTGCGTCCATGTGCCCTTCTGCTTATTTGACCTGATGCTGTGCTTTTAGGGGGTCCAGAGCGACAGCTTCCCCAGGGTATGAGGGCAGGGGCAGCATGGAGCCCTGTTCGGCGGCGTGCGTGCTCTGTGTGGGGCTTGCAGGGGGCTCCCACACACCCTCATCAGAGCAGACCGGCCCCCCCCAGGTCATCCGGTGGAGGGGAGCTGAGCCTTCCGTGCTCCCCCTCATCCTGCTGTACCCTCTCTTCCCAAGAAATGACTTTTAGAAAGTAGTTCTTAAGTAGAGTGTGTTTTGAGAGTAAGTTGCAGTATGCCAGTTTACAGGAATTTAAAAAACCATCTCTAGGAGGGTGCTCTGCCTCCTGTCCTGAGGACGCACAAGAGGGGCTACATCCCCGCGTCCCTGCCGGGAGGGCTGTGAGCCAGCCTCCCAGAGGAGTGGGCAGCCTGGCCCAGGCTGGGTGCCCTTGATGGGGAGGTCCCGGGCATTGTCTGGGGAGGGACCAGGGTGCCTGCCGGGCCAGGGAGTCACAGAAGAGCCGTCCGGGAGAAGCGCACTGGAGTGCCTGGGCCGCAGCTCCTGCTGGTTGCTGGGATACTAATCCATTGAGAAACACTTTAATTAGACTGGCTTGTTACAGTGTAGCAATATTTTCATCCCCTCGCTCCCTGGGGCCCCTTTCCAGATTTCCTTTGATTCAGTCTCTGCATACTCAGAGTATTTGACACACGCAGTCACATGCCTCCTTACTCCCCCGCCCCCTCTGCCTGCACCAAGTTCCCAGCAAGCTGATCAGAAGGCGCGTCCAGCGTGTGGTGTTCGGTGTCTGAAGTGCCCTCAGCCAGGTCTCGTGGCACGGAACACACACAGGCGAGGTTATGCAGTCACGGACCAGTCATTTCTACCTAGAGGGGCCTCGGGTTTTTGGGCCAGGTACCTGTGGTCAGAGGCTCCCAGCTGGAGCGAGCAGGCCTGCAGACCCTTGGGCCCGTCCCCAGAGCTGTGGCTCAGTGACGCAGGGGAGCCCTGCAGTCTGCATTTTCAAACATGCTCCCATGGCCTTCCTGACTCACACGGATCCAGTGTGCCGGTCCATTTGGCTCCTGTAACAGGACACCACGTGGGGAGTCCAAGACTCTCTGCTTTCCTGCCTTAGGGGGACAGAAACCGCTGGTCCTGGTACTGTTTCCATAGCTGTGCCTTTTCCAGCATGTCCTGTAGTTGGAATCTGGCAGTACGTAGCCATCTCAGATTGGCCTGTTTCATGGAATTAATGTGCATTTAAGGTTCCTCCATGGCTTTTCATGGTGTGATGGCTCATTTCTTTTTAGTGCTGGTTAATATTTCACTGATGTACCACAGATTGTTGATTCACCTGCTGAAGGACATCTGGGTTGTTTCCAAGTTTCCGCCATTGTGAATAAAGCTGCTATATAGCATCCATGTGCAGGTTTTTTTATGGATAAGTTTTCAGCTCCTTTGGGCAAATACCAGGGAACACAATTGCTGGATTGCATGCTAAGAGTATGTTTAGTTTTGTAAGAAGCCACCAAACTGTCCTCCAAAGTGGCCATACCAGTCTGCGTTCCCACCAGCAGTGAATGAGGGTTCCTGTTGCTCCACATTGTTGTCTACATTTGGTGCTGTCGGTGCTCTGGGCCTGGACCGTTCTAACAGGCGTGGAGGGGTGTCTCACTGCTGTTTGAATTTGCGTTTCCCTGACGACAGGCGCTGGGTGTGGAGCATCTTCCCTGCGCTCGTCTGCCACCTCTGTCTTCTCCGGTGAGCTCTGTCTGTCCAGGTCTTTGGCCCACCTTTATAACTGAGTTGTTCATTTCTTCACCGTCGGGTTTGTTTTGGATAGCATCCTTTATCACTGTGTCTTTTACAAGTATTTTCTCCCAGTCTGGGGCCTGCCTTCTTCTTCTCTTGATACGGCGTTGATTTTATGTTGGAAATCAATGGCATTTCTGAAATGCTTTGAAGGACGTAACTTTATAAACAAATTTTTACCAGAATGTTTTCCCCATTCGTATCAGGGGTACTTTGACTTTGCTTGATTCCATTTCACACCTTTTTTACTCTTGGTCCAGCAGCTGGTCTTCTCTGGTATGCAGCTGTCTGCCCGGTTCTGCCGGCTTCGGCGTTGTCCTCGGTTAGTCACCTTTGCTCTGCTCGTCTGGAGGGGGGAGGCCACAGTGGGCTGATTGGGGGTGGGGGGTGTGGCTGTGCTTTGGTTGGGTGTGTTATCTGAGGCTAATAGCTGACGATGCCTTATGAAAATGTTAGCATTTCCATTTCTGGGGCGTTTTTCGAGGGTAGACTTAGATGCCTGACTTAGATGGTGAATGTACAAATCAAACAGCCGTTGCCACAAACCAGACACCACAAAGCACGGGCTGCTCGTCCCGGTGCCTGGAACTCGGTGTACATGCATGTGCGTGGGGCCAAGACAGGAGCCAAGGCACCTGAACCCCCCTCCTGCCATTCTCCGGCATGTGTGGGTCCCTGACCTTCAAGGTCATATTCCCGTCGAATACTGTGACTTGCATAGACTCTTAATTGCCTGTCAAAAAATTATGCTTCAGTTAAATTTTTGATGACGTGAAGTTTACAGCCAGCTTTTTCTACACGGCACATTGTAGGAAGTCACATGCTTTGGCACCAGGCACCCTGAAATTAGAAGCAGGACAATAGAGGAAGTTGTTGATTGGAACAACTGTACTTTCACTTGCCTCGGTGCATCTGCGAATCACAGCCAGGTCGTCATCAGGGAGGCTCCAGAGGGAGGCCTGACTTCAGAGTCGCTCCGGGCTCGGAAGAGCCTAGTGGAACAGGTCACAGCGGAAACCTCTCCACTCTTGCCAGCAAGTCAGGAGGGGGCTTTCGGGAGGCAGCAGCCTAGTCGTCCTGATTCCTTCCATGTGTTGTCACACTTTAGCTTGGGCCTTTTACATCAGGTGCTTCCGAAGAAAGCATTCTCACGGTTTTAGATGTTGTAATTAACAGTTCTAGCCTTTCTCGAAAACAGCTTCCGTAAAGAAAGCAATTTGCTTGCTGTGTGAGTACTTCACAGCTCCTCACTACCAGAGTGTATCTGGCTTGGGGGTGTCCGATTGTCCCCTAAATGGAGTGACACCCTCCTTGCTCACGCCTTCCTTCTCAAAGCCGCTCTCCTTCTGTCTTCTTGCAGAGCAGAGCCCCGGGGAGAAGGGGCCCTCGCAGTGGGTGGGTGGGGGGGATGTCAGAGCCCAGGAAGGGGGCAGCGTGTGCCACCTGGGTCCCTGCTCCGTGTCCTGTGCATAAATCGGACTGAGGGGACCCCAAGTCCAAGCCTCCATTGAGCTGGGGACTGGTGCATCTTGGTGCTGCTTAGACTTGCTGTCAGCCTGGTTATAGCTTCCTCCCCCCAGCCATTCTCACTCAGACAATTAGAGAACCAGGATATCAAGTTAAAATACAAAACCATGAGCCTTCACTGGATGGGAAAGGACCCACGTGGACTTGCCAGGGTGTTGGAAATATCAGAACTGATTGAGTGGTACCTTTTCACTGTGTGTGAGTTATACCCAAGGACGCGAGCGAGCCCTGGTACCCTTCACGTGCACAGTCAGCCACTGGGAAGGTATAAGCAAGGGAAAATCACGTCCGCAGTGGCCACAGAAAAGATGAAATCACTAGGAAGAAACTTCACAAGAAATGTGCAAAACCGGAGGAGGAACGTGTTGAAATTCTCCTGAAAGGCACTGGGTTTGGACTCGGGTATGTAGAGAGACAACCCTCAGGGTGGCGGTTCTCCTTCAGCTAATTTATAAAATCAGTGAAATCTCAGTAAAAATACTGACATTTCCCTCCAAGAGCTAGTCAAACTCTTAAAGGTCATTTGCTCATAGAGTTCTTGCAAATAAACATGCCAGAGTGAATCGAGATTCTGGGGGGAGAAACCGTGAGAGGGAAGGTGTGTCCTCAGCTCAGGGCCTGCTGGGGGCTCTGTGCCTACAGAGCCTTTGCTGGGCTGGGCAGATGGTCTCGCTGGATGGAAGGGACACAGACCCAGTGCAGACAGAGTCAGTGTTGGGGAGAGGAAGGCGGGATCTCCCGAGTGCTGGGGGTGGGCTCATAAATCATGCAGAAGCAACTGGACGGCCACTGGGAAGGTGGGACACGGCGAAAAGGAGGGGGCAGTTCTTCTGCCTTGAAGCCTGGGTCCTTTCTGCTGCCCCTCCGAAGGAGCAGCAGGGCCAGAACTGGAGGGTGGGTGAGCCCCCCGACAGGCCACAGCGCCAGCCCAGCCCAGCCAGGCCCCCTTCTGAGCAGACTGAGCACATGACCGTGGTTGAAGTCTGGAAGTGCCCAGTCCCTGGGCTGCCAGGTTGGCCAGCAGATACCCCACGTGAGGCAGGCTCTGCTGACCAGTTAGGTGGCCGTGCCCGCCCCTGACCATGAGGGAGACGGCAGGTGGCTGGATCCTCTGCCTGGAAGAGTCCCGGGAGGGCAAGCGGCCACCACCATCACCACCACCACCACTAGGGGCTCAGCCCCCACAACTTTCTTTCCAGAGGCTGTGGCTGGGCCGTTCTTAGACATTTGGTGAGGACCCCAGGTGTGAGGAGGGACTCTGGTGTGGAGACTCGCTCTGCACTGCAGAGGGGGCGCGCCGGCACTGGCCTGGTGGTCTGGCGCCAGGCCCTTCGCTCCCCCACGCACGGCCTCGGCCTCCTGGGCTTCCTGGCCATCTCTAGCTGATTCTGCAGGCCCTTGGGCAGGTGCGGCCCTGGGCCTGGGGTTGGAGCCCACAGCCTGAACGTGACCGAGGCCAGGAGGCTGGCGGGGCTTCCTTCACTGCCCCTTGGTGGCTCTCACCTTCTATTGAAAATAAGTGCCAGGTAACGCCACCTCCTGTGGCCTGGGTGACTGACTAGGAGGGGACAGCTCACACCCCTTCCCACTTACAAACCTGACCCTAGACCCCTCCTCGGGGAACCACTGTCCTGAGCTCACCAGTGTCTCCTCTTCTGCTTTGGGCAGAGGCTGGCTTAAGAAAACAAAGGGGAAGGAAGTGTGGTTGAGTTTGTAAGTTCTGGGCTGGTTGACTGATTCACAATGCGATGAGGGTTTCAGCGCTTTTAAGAGCACTTTTCCTCTTGTTTAACAATAACCCTAGGAAACAGTCGCTCTGTGGGGCACCCTGGGGCTGCAGAATGTTGAACCCATCTCTGGACTCTTCCCCCGAAGCATGATACCAACCCCTGCCTCCAGTCATGAGAACCAGAAACATCTCCAGGCATCTCCCAGTGCCCCCAGGGCTGAGACTCACAGCCTTAAGATAATCCTAGTGCACTTAACTGCAGAGCCTTGTTGCCTCAGTGTTCGCTGTCGCTGAAATGACTCTTCACTCTCCGACACGCAGTTGTTGTTCACTTGCTGAGTCATGTCCAACTCTTTGCGACCCCATAGACTGCAGCACGCCAGGCCTCCGTCTCCTTCACTGTCTGCCAGAGAGCTTGCTCAAATTCATGCCCATTGAGTCGGTGATGCCATCTAACCATGTCATCCTCTGTCATCTCCTTCTCCTGCCCTCAGGATCAAAATCTTTTCCAGTGAGTTGGTTCTTCGCATCAGGTGGCCAAAGTGTTGGAGGGTCAGGATCATTCCTTCCAGTGAATAGTCAGGATTTGTTTCCTTTAGGATTGACTGGTAAGGGACTCTCAAGAGTCTTCTCCAGCACCACAGTTCGAAAGCATCAATTCTTCAGTGCTCAGCCTTCTTTATGGTCCAATTTTTAACATCTGTACATGACTACTGGGAAAACCATAGCTGACTAGATGGACCTTTGTCTGCAAAGTGATGTCTCTGCTTTTTAACACGCTGTCTAGGATTGTCATAACTTTTTTCCAAGGTGCAAGTGTCTTTTAATTTCATGGCTGCAGCACTGTCCACAGTGATTTTGGAGCCCAAGAAGATAAAATATTCCACTGTTTCCACTTTTTCCCCATTTATTTGTCATGAAGTGATGGGTCCAGATGCCATGATTTTCATTTTTTGAATGTTGAGTTTTAAGCCAGCTTTTTTACTCTCATCTTTCACTCTCATCAACAGGCTCTTTAGTTCCTCTTCGCTTTTTGCCATTAGAGTGGTATCATCTGCATATCTGAGGTTGTTGATACTTCCCCTGGTAATCTTAATTCCAGTTTGTGCGTTAACCAGCCCGGCATTTCTCATGATAGTGGCTCAGATGGTAAACAATCTGCCTGCCATGTAGGAGACCTGGGTTTGATCCTTGGGTTGGGAAGATTCCCTGGAGAAGGGAATGGCTGCCCACTCCAGTACTCTTGCCTGGAGAATCCCATGGACGGAGGAGCCTGGCGGGCTGTAGTCCATGGGGTTACACGGAGTCAGACACAGCTGAACGACTTTCACTTTCAACTCACAGAGTTTGCTTTATTTCACCTGACTTTCAGGATATATACACAGTGGTACCAGGGTGAGGGGACAGAACTGATGGGTTTGAAGATTATAATTAAGTCCTTAGGGTCTCAGAGAAAACTGGTTACTGTCCTTCTTGGCAAGAGTTTGGCTGATCAGGGGTGGGATGAGAGAGTGCTGCTAAGGGTCCAGGCTGGGTTCTTTAATACTGTTCTGTTTACATTGTGTACATGAGAAAGTGTCATGATAACATGTTTTTAAAAAAAGATTGTAGGAAGGTGACAGTTTGGAAACACTGGTCTTAATCGAGATGATTGATTGTATGGTAGAGGACATTTGTAAGTTTGATAGCAGTCGCAGGTGAAGGCTGCAGTTGTGAACTTGTAGTGAAGTTGAAGGCATAAGAAGCAGATACATAGGTTGGATCCCTTGGACCCGTGCTTGCCCGAGAAGTTTTGGTGGAAGGAAAGAGAGCATGAGAAAGCCTCAGTTTGGTGGAAGAGTGAGGCAGGGGCTCTGAACCCCCAGGGTCAGCAGCTCAGCTTTGCCAGCAGCCGGGCCAGGGACCCCCTATCACCTCCAAGGCTCCCTGAGAAGGGGGCTCAGTGAAGACCACCCCTCAACTTCTGGTCATTTCTGGGGTGGAAAGTAGGAACTAGATGTCGGGTTAAGTGAATATTAAGAAGAAATATTTTTATTTAAAACAATTGAAATTTTTTGGTAAGATATCCACCCACCGACCTATCTTAATATAGTCTCTTGTTGTGTGATGTCAGGTCCCATCAGCTTGAACGGAGGCCCCTGTCCAGACAGCAGGGATGTAAGCGCATCCTTGTCTGGCCTTCCATGGGGGAGAGGCGAGGGGGATGCTTCTAGGCAGGTTCTCGGCAGTCGGCACCTGCTCCTGGCGTGTGCGTCCAGGTGGAGACTGGGTCCCCGGTACCAGGGTGGGAACGCAGGACCAGGGCCCGGATTTTGCGCCCCCTGGAGTGCGCCTCGACGTGGTGGTCAGCGTCTGGCCCTAGGGCCCCAGCGCCCGTGGTTGGTCCCTGGCCTGGCCAAGGAGCAGAAACGGGGAGCTCCTTCCGTGCCCTTTTCTCTCTTACCGTCTCCCGATGTTGTCCCAGCTATATCCTCCCCCAGGATCGATTCCGTACTGGAAAACGTTGTTTCTCCGGGGACTGGTTTTGTTTTCTCCGCAGGTGACTCTGTCCTCTGCTCAGAGAACCAAGGGCCCCGGGCAGGCCCAGATGGCGGGTGGGGGTGGGTGGCCCCGGCCCATGTGACCGGCTCTCGCTCCCTTGCAGATTGCCCAGTCACTCGATGGGGCACGCCGGCGGCCTACCTCCGTGTGTCACCTGCCCGCCTCTCAGCAGCAAGGAACGGAGCTTCAGCACCTCTTCAGTAATGATGATGAAACTGGTATTAACTGAATGGCATTTATGGATTTTTAACTCTAATTCACAGTAAGCCAGAAAGCCATATGTTCAATCCAACCAAAAATCGTTCTGTTTTGCTGCATGTCTCACCCGATTGTGAGAAGTTTCAAGATACCTGTTTGTACAAAGAGGAATATAAGTGTTACTTGCCGGAGGAGCACAGCTGAAGCAGAAAGCGAAGACGTCTTAATTTATCCTTAAAGATATATGATAGAATTATTTATTTAGATAGAGTAAAGAGATATATATATATATTTTTGGTGGTGATGAAAATGGCTCCGCAGAATGCCGACGCAGAATCTATGCAAGTTCAGGAGCTCCCAGTGCCCCTGCTGGACCTGCAGAAGCCAGGGAGGACGGAGGCGGAGACACGGGACGAGACCGTCAGCGAGGGCTCCATCGACCGCATCCCCACGCGCCTGTGGGTGATGCACGGGGCCGTGATGTTCGGCAGGGAGTTCTGTTACGCCATGGAGACGGCGCTGGTCACGCCAGTCCTGTTACAGATCGGTAAGTGCCTGCACGTGGGTGCACACGGGCTGACCACGTCCCCGGTCTCCCCTCGTGGCAGCCTCCTCTGATGGGCTTTCCTCCTGTGTCAGCAGGGCAGGGAGGGCGGGGGTGGTCCTCCAGACATTTACATGGGGTCAGAGGCCCTGGCCAGGTGGTACTGGGTGTCTAGGCGCATGTGACCTTCTGAAGCTCTGACCTGGCACATGCTTGCCTCCCAAGAGGTGCCACTTGCCGAGCCCTGGACCCACCCCCGCCCCCAGTGTGGCCACCAACTGCGTCATCCTGGCCGAGCCTGTGAGGCCCCCCCCCGCCCAGTGTGGCCACCAACCATGTCATCCTGGCCGAGCCCGTGAGAACCGCCCCCCCCCCCCCAAGTGCTTTTTCGTAGAGTGAGATGAATCGCAGGTCAGGTACAGGGCAGACACCTGCTCAGAACAAGGCCTCGCTGTAGAAAACTCTGAAGAATGCTGTTTTCTTTATTTTCATCTTGTTATTGGCTTAAATAGAAGTTTATTGTGGAAGTTAGGTGCCTGAATGATGGGTATTTCCAGAAATACTGAGATTCTCAGAGATACACTCTGAAAATACTGTCATCCCTTCCACATTACCGCAGGGAATGTCTCAGGCCCTAAAAAAACATGGTCAGAATATTTAATTTTTCTCATTGTCTAAGAAAGTCTTAAAATCGCTAAGCTCCCAACTTTGTAAGAGATCCAGGTAAGGAGCCAAACTATTCAGAAGCATGCTTCATTCTAGAATTGCACATGTGCGCTGTAAAATATTTTTAAACTCTTATTTATTTTGGCTATCCCAGGAATGTGTCTGTCTCTGAACACGATGGCGTGATTCTTGTTTAGAGCGCACGCTCAGGCCTGCCTGGCGCAGGTCGTGGGTGAAGCGGCGTCCCCTTCAGGGCTGTGGGCAGGGGCTGGTGCGGGTCCCAGCTCAGCAGTGCCATGCCGGCCCGCACCGTGTCATCAGCCACGTTACCGAAGGGGCAGGCTGGTCACTCTCTGCATTCGCGTCCCTGTGCTTCCGCCTGCTTTCCCTGTGACACCCCAGGTGTCTGTCTGTCACCTTTCACAACGTGAGGCTGGAGGAACGGCCCACGCCTGGAAGAGTCGAGACCCTCTCCTGGGGAGCTGTGAACCGCGTGGGCCGTGCTCTGCCCTCCGTCTGCATGCTGGCCATCCCTGCATTCACTCTGCTCTGCCTCCTCCGTGCCCCCAGGTGCTAGGCCACTCGGGGCAGACAGAGCACCATGTCTGGCAGTCCCCACGTGGCTCGTTCTGGTGCTGGGAGCCGGCACGTGGCCAGCCCAGCAAGACCTGCCTTGCTGGGAGGAGAGCTGAGGTGAGACGCCGACCCCTGGAGGGCCTGGGAAGACCTCTCGGGTGGGGGGCAGCGGTGCAGGGAGAGGCTTGGAGACCACCTTTGTGGCCAGACCCCAGGAGGGCCGTGTGCGGTGGCACAGAACCTGACCAGGCATTTATTTCACACCTCTGATGTGCAGGGGTGTGGGTTCATGGTTGAGGTCATTACGAAAGCAGTGTGGCCAGACTCAGGTGGTCAGAGCCAGGTCCCATATTTAACTTCTATGATCTCTTACGGTTATGGCTCTGATTACTGAGAAGTAGGTTGGTAGCAGGAGTGGAGGTTTGGGAGCATTTCCTTGATGACAGGTCACGTGTATGATGGCCCAGCACCCTGGTGCTTACACAGCTCCTTGGCACTTTCACACTTTACAGGTTCTGCATCTGTTTCCACACAGCTTACATTTCACTGTGTGGTTCTGCATATATACATACTACACGAGACTTGCATCCATTTTAGATAATCCAGGGTAATGTATATTCTAATTTTTCTATATAATGCCTAGGTTATGCATTAATTATAGCTTCTGAAAGTTGCAAGTGTGTCTGTTCCATGTGACCATGCACCAGTGTTGATGAGAAGCAGGACCACTGTCATCATATTTACTGTGACAGGACGACCCAAAGGGAATGAAGGTGACCCTTGTCACTGACCCTAGACAGTGCACAGGAGGGAAGGACTCTGGCAGAAGCTGTTTCCGTGGGCTAAAGGAGCGGAGCTTAATGAGAGTTGTTCTGAGATGGGCTTAGATAGGCGCCAGACAATAAGGCCTGATCCTTTTCTCAAGGTTGTACTTGAATTTCACTCTTGGGACAATGCTCAGTTCAGTTCAGTTGTGTCCGACTCTTTGCGACCCCATGGACTGCAGCACGCCAGGCTTCCCTGTCCATCACCAACTCCCGGAGCTTGCTCAAACTTATGTCCATCAAGTCAGTGATGCTATCCAACCATCTCATCCTCTGTCATCCCCTTCTCCTCCTGCCTTTAACCTTTCCCAGCATCAGGGTCTTTTCCAGTGAGTCAGCTCTTCGCGTCAGGTGACCAAAGTATTGAGTTTCAGCTTCAACATCAGTCCTTCCAATGAAAACTCAGGACTGATTTCCTTTAGGATGGACTGGTTGGATCTCCTTGCAGTCCAAGGGACTCTCAAGAGTCTTCTCCAACACCACAGTTCAGAAGCATCAATTCTTCAGTGCTCAGCTTTTTTTATAGTCCAACTATCACATCTATACATGACTACTGGAAAAACCATAGATGGACCTAGAGGCAATGTAGTGGTCAGAATTTTCTAATTTGAGTCAGGGCTTCTTAAAGTGGTCTGTCACACCCAGAAATACAATGTTTATTATTGGATTTTGTATATTAATAATGATTAAATCTGAAACAGGGATTTCCCTGGTGATCCAATGGCTAAGACTCCAAGCTCCCAATGCAGGGGGCTGGGGTTTGATCCCTGGTCAGGGAACTAGATCTCGCATCCCTTAACTAGGAGTTCAGATGCTGCAACTAAAGATCTGGCATGCCACAATGAAAACTGAAGATCCTACATGCTGCAACTAAGACCCAGCGTTGCCAAATCCATCCATCCATATGTGTTTGTGTGTGTATGTATATGTGTATATGTGTGTGCATGTGTGTACATATATGTATATGTGTCCGTGCACGTGTATGTATACACATGTGTGTGTGTGTGCATGTGCATATGTGTGTGTATGCACGTGTGCATGTGTGTGTGTGTGTGTGTGTGTGTGTGTGTGTAGCTGAAGCCATTGTCTCGGTGTGGACAGTGTGACCCACCTGACAGGTGTCTGCAGGTGTAAGCACCACCACAGTGCTTCCGCCGCCCCAGCAGCCTCCTGGTGGCCCTTCGCGTCAGTGCCCCTGCGTGGTGGGGGCCTGCCTCTGCCGTGATGATGCCCTGTCTGAAGTTTGTATGAGCAGAATCACGCAGCGGGTGGCCTGGTCTCTGCCATGCTTCGGCGGCCCATCCTGCTGCACTAGGTGGTCCACTGGTCGCCCCCCGCCCCTCCCCCTGTTCATTCACCAGCTCATGGACGTCTGGATCGCTTCTATCTGGGGGCTGTTCTAAATAAAACTGCTCTGAGCCTCACCTACGAGTCTTTGTGTGGACTTGTGTTTCATTTCCCATGAGTAGAGACCTAAGAGTGCAGCATTTACTTTACAAGAAGAGACCATTCCAACCATTCCCCACGTCCTTGAGAACACTTGCATTTCTCTGATGAATAGCGACGTTAAGCGACTATTCTTGTGCCTCTTGTGGACTTGTGTTTCATTTCCCGTGAGTAGAGACCAAGGAGTGCAGGTTTACTTTACAAGAAGAGACCATTCCAACCATTCCCCACGTCCTTGAGAACACTTGCATTTCTCTGACAAATACTGATGTTAAGCGACTATTCTTGTGCCTATTGGGCAATAGTGTGTCTTAGGTGGAGTGCGTGCTCAGATTTTTTTGCTGATATTTCAATCAGGTGGTTTGTCTCATTAATAAGTTGCAAGGGTTCTTTATTAAAAAGCCCTTTATCAGATATGTCTGCCCTTGGGCATCCAGTTCTGTCCAGGGGTGATCAACTTGCTCATCACTTGTGTGGCGAGTCCATCACTGGGCTGGGCTCTTGTGGCCAGCCTGTGCATGTCCTCCCCACCTGGGAGGCTTCGAGGAGGCACTGAAGTGTGGTCTTCCCATCATTGTTCTGCATGATCTCCCCCGTCCCCCCGCCCCTACCCCCCGGGCCCAGGGCAGTTTCAGATGCTCACCTAGTGCCCCGGGCTCAGGGGAGGCTCAGTGAGTATTTGTGGGAGGAAAGAATGAGTGACACAGCTTAGATGCCCAACCTGTCCATGTGCCTTTGTGAAAGCCCAGACTCCTGGTTTCCTGCCTTCTAGAGTTGGTCCCTGATGGCCTGATCCCACCCAGGGTCTTGGGGCCTCCAGACCCATTGATGCATGTGACACAGAAGGCCCATGGGATTCCCCAGGGAGCCACTCAGTGTCCGCCCCAACAGAGCCACATGCATTGCCTCTCATTCACGTCACACGCGTTTGCCCTGTGAATGACTGGGCCTGTCTCTGGTGAAGATGCAGGCACAGGTAAATGCTGTGGACGCAGCGCTGGTCACCCTGCCGCCGGCAGGTCTTCTTTCTGGTGACAACATGAGGAAGCAGAGGCTGGGAGGGCTGGTGCACCTGCCTTGGGGGAGCCCACCAGGGGCACGTGGGCTGTGTTTAAAGCTTGAAGCATCTGGCCCGAGTTCAGCTTCAGCGTCCCGGCCTTTCTGGTTTGGTCCGATGGCCATCCATGAACAGAGCTCGTTGCTCCATCTGCTGGGGGCTGTGTTCCGCTGAGATCCCTAGCCCTCTGCCTGGCCCCTCACCTGACATCGCAGGTCTGCTGCGTTGAGGACCTGGGGAACCACAGCTGGAAGACGGAGTGCCCTCCCCACCTCGGCTGTGGCCTGAGCTTACACATGGGCCCAGGAGGTCGACTCTGACCTCAATACTGACCCCATCTGTCAGTCCTCAAGGTACCTTGTCGCCCCACTGCCCCAAGGGCAGGTGCAGGCTGAGGGCCGCCCAGGCTGCAGGAACCTGGGACGAGGTGGTGGTTTCTAAGCCAGGCAAGTGCTCCTCAAGCTCCACGCCTGCCCAGCATGGCCGCCGGCCTGCAGGAGGAGCTGATTCCAGAGATACCTGCAATTATGGAGAGAGTTATTCCAGCCAAATAGAAAATACAGATTCTAGAAAAGCCACTGCCCTTCGGCATGCCACAAAATTACCATGTCGGTCCTCGATGGGTGGCCGCGGGTTGGGACGCCCGCCACTGGGGACTACCGTGCAGTGAGGGTGTGGGGGACCTGCCCAGAAGCAGGTCTGACAGGTGGAGGGAGCCTGCTGGCAGGGAGGTGAGCTCCAGCCCCCTCTGAGGGGGCCCGCACCCAAGCTGTCAGGAGCTTGGTGGTCAGAACTCAGACCCCATGGTGCTTCCTTCACTCCGGTCCACCTCCCCAAGGAAGGACTCGGGTTCTCAGTGGAAAGATAACCACTCCTGCTATGATCTGGAAGGCAGCTGGGCCTGGCCTATTGCATTCCTGGATGTGGGGAACTAAAGAATTGTAGTTCCAGTACTTACTTTGGTTTGTTTCTTAAATTCGGTTTGTCACATGAGCTGGATTGTTGATAGTCCTAGTTGTCATTCTCAGCTGTGCGTTTTTGTTTTTCTTTCACACGAACTCGAGTCTTGGGGCTTTGGTGTTTGGTGACAAGTTGTCTCCTGTGATCCTCAGCTAGTTGCACGTGTGTTGACCAATAGCCTTGGCAGGGCTTGTCTGGTTCCAGCTCTGGGGTGATGGAGCCTTTATGTTTTCATATCTTTCTGTGAAGGGGGTTAGGGGACAGGGTCTCTGCCCACCCCCTCCTCACTCCTCTCTCTGATCCTGGACCTGCTGACACTGGTGGCTGCTTGGCCACCTGCCCTGTGGGGGGTGTAATAGGAAGTCAAATGACCACGCTCTTTTCGTAAAGAGGTGAATAATTTTGGAAAGTGCCGTTTAAATCGCAGCACTGTGAGCCATCTATGTGTGTTTGCTGGCCCTGGTGTCCAAGGTGCCCCCGCCATCGAGGACACCGCAGCGCTCGTCCACGGGGGCCCCGACGCAGGAAGGCCTTGTCTGGCCGGGCCGGGACCTGCGGCGAGGGCTTCTGACTCCATGTGAGCACCTCTTTCTGCTGGTCTGTCTCTAGACCAGCAGCAGAGCCGTCCCTTGACTCTGCAAGGGCAGCACCGAGTCAGCAGGCCTTGCGGACAGTGGCAGGGGGCAGGTGGGTGTGGCCGGGACAGCCGCCCCTCCTGGTCCCACTGAGCGGGCCGCAGAGGGGGCAGAAGGGCGGTGCGGGCGGGTGGCGCCCACCCCTTCGGGAAGGTGCGGAGGCAGCAGCCCTGAGACCACAGCTCCGCGAGCTGGAAGAACGTGCCGCAGGCCTGGGGCAGCCACAGGTTCTCCGTCCGCCTCTGCAGGGAAGGGGCCTTTAAAAACTGGTCCTCTGCTTTGTTGGACCCAAAGCACTTTTCACCAGGTTCGGGATTCAGAGGTCAGGGAAGTGAGACTTCCGTCCATCTCCTGTCCTCAGCACCTGCTTCTGTCCCTGGAGGAGCAGGTTCCACGAGCCTCCTCCTGGACTTCTCCCGCATGTGTGACCTGAGACACGCCGTCCCCACCGGCAGCAGAGCGCGTCCCAGACAGACGAGAGCCCAGGTCCAGGTCGGAGCAGAAAGCCCGTCGGTCTCTCCAGGCTCCTGCTGCATCGTCCTGGTGGGCCCGCCCACCTTGGCTCCGACCTTGGGGCTGGCCCAGGTGCCTTCAGCATCTCCATCACCCCTCTCACCTGTCTGAGAGGCTGCATCTCTTATACCTTAGATCCCCACACCGTTAGTCAAACATCTCAGCTTTTGGAGGGGACCTTTAAAGATACGAACATTCTTAGGCTTCAGGCTCAAAGTGAAGTCGCTCAGTTGTGTCTGACTCTTTGTGACCCCATGGACTGTAGCCTATCAGGGTCCTCCATCCATGGAATTTTCCAGGCAAGAGTATTGGAATGGGTTGCCATTTCCTTCTCCAGGGGATCTTTCCTACCAGGGATCGAACCCGGGTCTCCCCTATTACAGGCACACGCTTTACCATCTGAGCCACCTGGGAAGCCAAGGAGGGAGGAGTAGCAGCAAAAATTGTTGCTTTGTTAGTGCCAAGTGGGGCTCTGGTGAGTAAGACCCACACGCTTGCAGGCAAACAGGGTAAGAATGTGACATGCAGTGGGCAGGGGGCCCACGGGCCCCGCTAGGAGTAGCAGCATCCGTGCCTGCTTCCTGCAGGGCCGGTGGTCTGGGGGCTGAGGAGAGGCTGCCCAGGAACTTCTGCAGACCAACTCCTGGTGCGAGCCTGGCACTGCAGGTAGGTGCCCGTGTTTGCATGCCCTGTGTGTGTGTGTATATGTGTGCATGCATGTATATGTGTGCACACATGGACAATGTGTGCGTGTATTGTGTGTGCGCTTGTATATGGTGCACATGTGTGTAATGTGTGCATGTGTTGTGTGTGCATGCAGGTGTTAGTGTGTGTGTGCACTCACGTGCTTCTGATGAGCCTGGCCTCAGAGTCAGGGTCAAGTGGGAACCAGGGGTCGGTCACCTGTCAGAGGAGAGTCTGGGAATAGCCTGTCCAGAGCCAGAGCGGACCCCCATGAAGCTCCGGAGCCCTTCTGGACTGACGCGGTCTGGTCCCAGGCAGCTTTCCCCTTGGGAAGGAGACATCTCCCCCCCACCCCCACTGTTTTCTTCTTGGTTCCGGAAATACCCTTGAAGGAAAAGGAAAGTCCTAGAAGGGTGTCCTGTGGCCTCTCAGCTGACAGATGCCGGTTTCTCTCCTGATGGAAGTTGTGGGGGGCGGTGCACTGTGCTGTCCCGGAGTGACCAAGTGCTATGTACATTTATTTATGGGGAAGCTTAGGTTTAATCTTGTCTGTCTCATTCAGGAGGGGCGAAACTTTGTTCATTTCGTATATGTCTGTTTTTTTTTTTTAAAAAAGCACTCTTCCCACTTTCAGTCCTAACTTAATGTGAATCAGAATTCCTAGGATGTGATGTGTCAGAACTGGAGCCTCACCTTTTCTTCCTGTGGGAAAAACCTACCCTTTAGCAGCCGGCTTTAAAGAAAGCATGTGAGCCTGAAGTGCCGCAAGTGCTAGTCACTTTCCTCTGCTCCCTGGATTTGCAGAGCAAAGCGGACATTGAGGCCAGCGCTGGCGGAGCTGAGTGGGGCCGTGACCTGGCGGCCACGCTGAGTCACCCGCCCCCGTCTGCACCCCCACACCCATAATCCAGCCCCCCCGCCCACCCCCCAGGAACTCACTGCCTGTCTCTAAAGCTGTGTGCCTTCTGGTGCCACCGACTCAGGCGAGCGCTTGCCATCCATCGGGCAGCGCCCGGGAACACACACGTCTTTGGTGAGAATTGAGCGCTGTGGTCTCATGCTGTATCCAAAGTGAGGAGTGTGCCCGCGTGTGCACCGGCATGCTGCATGGGCTTGAGAGGAGACGTGCCTCGGAGCACACGCACATGCCCTGCACCCTTCTCGAGCGAACGTGGATGTTGCCCACAGGTCATGAGGCACCTTTAGCGTGAGGCCTCCAACGTGGCCCTCCCAGCAGCTGCTTTCCACGCCTAGTGCTTCCCCAGCTCAGACGCGCTTCTGGGAATTCCCTTTGTCTACAGTGACCCCCGGGCCTTCTGCAGGGGCACTCCTGGTTCTGTCCAAGAGCTGGCACCCCGCTGCCCTCGGTCTCTGTGCCACCCAGTTCCTGAGGCGCCCCTGTCCGGTTCTTGCGGGTCACCTGGCACTCTGCACAAAGCTGCGTCACTTAAGGGCTATTTCAGAGAATCGGGCCGCCGCGTCCCCGAAAGAGGGACGGCTGAAGGAGGCCGGGAAGAGGGCCAAGCGGGGGAGGCTGGAGTGGTGGTTCTGGGCCCCCGCCGGGGGGCACACCCCGCCCAGCCCATGTCACTACCTTGCCTCCCAAGACGATGCCCACAGGCCCTCCAGCCCCTGGCGGGAGGCTTTCACGCTGGCGGCCAGCACAGGAGACGGCATGAGGACCTTGGCCGTCCCCATGGGCAGAGGGCCCTATGCCCGTCCGCAGCCCGCCGCCCTTCAGTGCGCGGGCGCCCCCCACCCCCCATGCGGGACTTCGGTCCTGGGCCGAGGGCAGCCCAGAGCACGTGAGCTTAGATTCTGCTTTGGTGCTTCCGTTGTTCTTCAGCAGCGACAACCCCAGCAGGCTTGGCCATCCTCCTCCGGGTGGGGGAGCGGGTCTTTGTGTTGCTTCTGATCTGACAGTTGTTTTCGCATCTGTGGAAGCTGATGCTGTGCAGGCCTAGAGAATGTTATCGGAGCTGCTCTCAAGATGGGTTTCCCCGGCACCCGCCCGCCCTGTCTGGGCTTATTCTTGGTCTGCAGGCCCAGAGGGCAGGGTCCCCCGGTGTTCGGGGAGGGGTCCCCAGGCTGCCCCGGGTTGGGACGCAGACCCAGGCAGAGAGCCCTGGGCTCCAGGCCCTCTCCCACCCCCACCCCAGAGCACCATCAGGGGAGGGGCGGGTGTGCCCGCCAGGCTTGGGGCGCCAAGGAGGACGGTAAACGGATGAGATGGGCCTTCACCGGCATCTGTGCCGGTGAAACAGTCCAGACACAGGAGGACGAGCGCTGTGTGATTGCACCTCCGCTCAGGACCCAGGAGGAGGACGTGGGGGCTGAGCACGGGGCCCGGGGGGCTTTAACAGGATGAAGTTTCAGTTTCACAGGTGAAGGTCTTGTGGGGACAGCAGGGGACATGTCCCTGAAGTCACTGAACCAGAAACCTCAAAGCGGTTAGACAGGCAACTTTTACACGGTGGATATTTTATCCCCGCTCTTTAAATGTGGGAAAAAATTGGACTGGCCATTCTCTCTGACTGAAAACTGGATTTCCTGCTGACGAGAGACTGAGGAAGCCTGAAGGGTGACACATGGCCCGGGCTGGGAGGTGGCAGAGGGCCCATGCTCACCCGCGGAGGAGAGTTCCAGACACACACGTGTGTCCGTGCCTGGGGGCCCTGACGTGACAGCCACCTGGGCCGAGGGACCCTTGCGGTCCCCTCAAAGCCCAAGCAGCATGCTGGAAGGACAGGCAGGTGTCCGTCAGAATCTCCTGGAGTTCGATGAAATAATTGAAGAACTGTCATGCAGGACTGTTTTGTTTGGATTGGGAAGTCTGGATTTCCTTGTGTTTCAGATCATTGTATTTTAGAGACAATGCAATGTCAGCCGCAGTCGTTTTTCCCAAGGAATTCCACGCCTGTTTTTCTTTCATCAAACGCTTATTGAGCACCTACCTGCCAGGTGCCGGGCGTCGTGCCAGATGCCTGGGCGGGGTGAGCAGCCAAGGCTCCTGCTTCGCTGGGGCCGGGGGCTGAGCACGTGGGGGTCCCTGTCGGGTGACAGGCTCCGCGCTCCAGGGACTGAAGGGTCGCAGGTTAGGGGAGGCCTGGAGGGAGGTCACCGGTTCCGCACACCAGCTCTGACACTGTGCCGCGTTGCGCTCACGGGGCCTGGGGTCAAGGTTGTGATTTATGGTTTGGAGAAGGAAGGGCAGTCAGAATACAGGCCACTGCCCTCTCCATTGAAGGCGAGCGTGGGGGCGCTGGAAACGGGACAGGAGGCGAGAGCCGGGCACAGACAGGAGGGGGCGGGGCGGCGGCCCTGGGCCTCCTGGTCGCCAGGTGCCCAGGGGTCAGTGAGTGAAGGTGAGTCGCTGCCACATTCCAGCCTGCGGCGTGGCAGGGAGAGGCACAGAGGGAAGTGTGGCCTGCCAGGGGAGCCGTGACTCAGTCTGAATGGCACAAGCTTGGTGCCAAGTCCTGTGCGGGAAGCTCTGGCTCCTTGTTGGCCAGATCACAGCAGGCCTTAGATGCCACTCCAAGGAGGTGATTTCCAGAGAAATCTGAGTGATTCTGTCCTTTGCCAGTATTGCACACGTGAGCCTTAGTAAAGCATGAATGGACCAATTATGTTGCGTTAGGTAAGTAATCTTAGAGACAATTTAAAAGGTATGGGAGGACGTGCAGATACCTGTAGGTTACCTGCAGATGTCTGCATCAGGGACTTGAGCACCTGTGAAAATGCTCAGGGAGGGTCCTGGGGCCAGCCTTCTGTGGACACTGAGGGGTGAGCGTGCACTTGGCTGAAAGGACAGACGATGCTGTCACTTATTCCTGCAGAAAGGGGTCATGTCACTTTGTAACAAAAGCCAGAAAGAAGTCAAATAAACTTTAGCAGGGCATTACAAGTACGTGTTGGACTGATGAGGAACCAGGTAGTACAGAGCTGGGGTTCAGGGTGATCTGTCCTCTGCGTGGTCCCTTCTCGCGGGAGCCCAGCCCACAGGCCTCCTGCTGCTCGTCAAGGCAGAGCTCTCCAGGGAATCACTCTAAATGTTTAGTGTTTCTCTTAAACCTGCAACAAGATTATAATCACAGGAGTTTTTTAAATGGTAAATTTTGGAACAAACGCTCTCTTGCTATTAAAAGCAGTCAGTGTAGAGTGTGTCCACCAGCAAGACATGTCCCAGATGGTGGTAATTTTGTCATTAAAAAGCCAACTATTTAAATCCCATGCAAAATGCATACATGTATAAATGACGGGAATGGTGTGAGGATAGGGTTTGTCTTCGGGTGCAGTGTAGGTCGTTTTCCCCCGTTTAAATGGAGAGAGCACGTGAGTGTATCTTAAAGCTTGTAAGCTTCAAGGGAAACATCACAGAAAGAAACTTGAAGGAACTGCCAGTCCTTGTGAGGACTTGGGAATGGTTGTGTTAGAAGTACTTTATCTGCAAACCTGGAAAAGCGCTTCACACCCAGGATGTGTAGCTCACGCTGCAAAACTGGGCGAAAACTGAAAGCCTGAGCCCCGCTCCGAGGCCGTTGAGGGCTGGACGCCTGCCTGCTGGGCTGTTGACCACGACTGGAAGACCCCTGCCCTGGGCAGTAGAGATGGAGGCAGCTGGCACAGGCTCGGCTCAGGGTGGCGGGGGAGGCGGCACCGATTCTAACAAGTGTCGGGCTTTATCAGTTTCAACCAAGTTAAGTGTCCTCAGATTCCCTCTAGATGTTCACACGTGTCCCTTTCCCTGTCGTTTATTACTGGCACGGTGAGCGGGTGTCGCTGCCTTGCTCTAATCGATGCCGGGGCATCTCCGTGCGGGCCCCGAGCTCTGCCTTGGCCGAGACCCCAACCCTGAGCACCTCCCTTCCCGCCGCCCCTGGGGCTCTGCTGCCCAGAGCGCTCCACCGCAGGTCCAGCTGGAGCCCTGGGTCCCCACGTCCTCCCCGCAGTCTCAGACTGTGAGTGCGTCCTCCTTTCCTTCACCTTCGTCCTGCTAGAGTGTGACTGAAAAGCGGGAGTTAACCAGAGCCAGACAGGAAACGCAGCCCGTGTAGACGCAGCTGCCGCCTGGCTGGGGAGCGCTTCCCCAGGCGCCCGCCCCTGTAATCGGACACTCGTGGTGGATGCACGGGGCCTCACGTGCAGCTCATGCATTTTAATCGTTTCACTGAAATGAAGAGCAGGGTAGACGTCTCACGCTGTGGATTTCTCCACGTGGGGCGGGTGGCCAGTGGTGCGGCCAGCGTGGGTCAGGCCCAGCCTCGCCTCTGGGTCTGGTGAGCAGAGTGCTGGGGCGCAGGTCACTGGCATCGCTGGAGTGAGCCCCCACCTGCAGGGGCCCCGTAGCCCCTGTCCTCAGGGAGAGCCGGCCAACACGAAGGGAGCACACTCCCTTCAACCCCAAGCTCCAAGGTCAGCGTGCAGGGCGGCCACTGCAGGCCAGGAAGAAGGCTCAGCATGGAGCCTGGTGTGGGGGCCGGTCCGGGCCACCGCCTTCCCCTGTCACGGCTCTGGGCCCTGCCACGCTGCAGGCAGAGCATGGTGAGACCGTGCCGGAGGCAAGCAGTCTAGGACCAGGGTCAGACAGAGCGGTACGCTGCCTGACCACCAGGGCGGGCGGCGTGGAGAGAGGCGAGGCTGGGCACAGAAGCTCGGTGTCAAACAGGCCATGAGTGAGGCTCCCAGGCTGCCCCAGGGACCTGGCCATCTCCTCTCAGCCCTGGACGGGGCTGCTCTGCACCACGGGAGTTGGGGCTCAGGGAAGTAGGTGACTTGCCCAGGGCTCCATGGCCAGAAAGTGTAGAATCAGGATTTGAGCCTCTCCTTTTCTTCCGGCTGGGCCAGACCGGAGGCTGCCGTGAACTAGGAGAGAGCTAGGTGTTCCCTGCTCTTAGAAACAAGATGTGCGGACCCCACAGTAACCATGCCAGCAGCCGCCAGTCCAGCGACCTGATCCTCCCCCAGCCTGTAGATGGCATTACTGTGCAGATTCTCACAGGGGAGGTGGCCCCCAACGGCCCAGCCAGCTGTGCTGCCTGCCGCTGTGAGAAAGCGAGCCCTGGTCAGCGGGTTTCAAAAGTGCTCGAGATCTCTCTTGGTCAAGGTGGTACAACCTTTCATAAGAATTCCATTTTTAAAGCTTCCGGACAGCCTGCTAGTTTTCCCGTTGTGTTTTCAGGAGGCAGGCTGCGAAGGCCCTGCTGTTTGCAGCCCGGGGTGTGCCTGAGCTGGCTCCCCAACTTCCAGGACTCCTCGGGGCCCTTGGCTGAGCGCATCCACTATTTAAAAGTTAATTACACGCTTACAGTCGAATTGTGTTGACAGGAAGGTAGCACACACGCGTGCCTTCCTGCCTACTCGTCTGTACGCCACTTGTCCTCAGCCCCTGGGCGATCCCGGCGCGTTGTGTGTGAGCTCCTGGTTCACTGACATCACGTAGGTGTTGTGAGCTTTGCCGAGGCAGTGGAAGTCCGCTGTCGCCCCCAGGAGTCCCTGCACCCCTCACAGCTCCACTTGTTGTTAAAACCAAAGCTGGGAATCACAGCATATAAGGTGGTGCCTGGGGTCCCTCCCCAGTTAAGACCATGGACTCTTGGGGCTGGGAGAGACCTTGTCTGCCAGCACATCCAGGCCTTGTACAGGCACCAACCTGAGTCGGGGCCGAGTGGCCACCACGAGGCTTGGGACAGACTTGATGCCCCCACCGTGACCTGGGCACTGTGGCCTGGTGCAGTATCCGTGTCAGAGCTGGGATGGGTGGGTGGCAGAGAGCAGCCCGTGCCCCTGTCTGTGGGGGACCGTGCTCCTGGGAGCTGCCCGGAGGAGAGGCCCCCACAGCCGGGCCCCAGGGGCCCCAGAGGGGTGCCCACTGGTTTTCCAGAGGTCAGTGTCCAGTCCTGTCTGGCCAGGAGCACCCTGCTGGGCTGTGGAGGCCTCTCCTGGGCCAGCAGAGGACCAGGGCCCCCGCCAGGTGTTGGGCAGCCCCCATGTGGGGCTGCCAGTCTATTCCTGGGGAACTAGGCCCAGCCTCAGGGCCAACACGGGCTGGAGGATGTTTATTTTTACCAGAGGACTGTTCAGAACCTTCCGTTACTTAAGTAATCGTGCCTTCAATAAGTTTGAATCATGCTGTTCCCAGGAGGTCGCCTCCCTCTGGAACAACTCCTTCTTTACCACGGTCCCCCCGCAGGGAGCACGTCCACCCCAACTGGCCAGAAGCGGCCACGTCACACGGCTCTCCCCTGGCACTGATGGGACTGGCCCACCGTGGCCCGGGCTCTGGGCTCTGCACCTTCAGGCACCTGTCCCAGCCCTTCCACGCTGTGATCAGGGACGTCTCGTTCAGCTCTGGGCTCTCGGGGCCCAGCCTGTCACACCTGGAGACCCCAGGGCTTGCTGTCCCAAGGGAGAGGCCCCAGAAGAGGCACCTGAGCTAGTTTTCCTCCTTCGTCCTCCTCTTTCTCCCTGCCCCCCTGGGACTCTAGGAGGCTCCTTGCAGCTCTGTGGTCCTCCCTCCAGCTGGAGGAGGTGTTGCCTGCTGCCCAGTGCAGACCCTCCTGGCTCAGGGGTCCGGGGCGCGGGCCGCTTTCCCCAGGACCCTGCCTCCGGCCTGTGCCCGGGGTCTCGTGTGTGTGTGTGTGTGTGTGTGTGGAGGCAGAACCGCTGCTCTTTCACACCTGTGCCCCTCACTGGGGCCACTTGGTGATGGCTCCCCACGGGGCTGGTTAGACCCTTCCAAGGTCACCCCAGGCTTCTGAGCAGTTCCCACGGAGAGCTGGTTCTCACGGCTTTGGTGTTATCGTGAAGTTTTTGTCTGACAATACAAGCGTATCTTGATGAGGAAGGCTTTGTCTATTGAGAGAAAGAATGAAGTTCCTATTCCCATTTCAGATCTTTTGTTAAACAATTTATAGGCCGCTTTCCCGGTACCTTGGCCCCCTCCCCCCAGAAGGACCAGTTTATCAAAAAAGCGACTGTGTTGAATGGGAGGCCGCGCGTGACCGAGCGTGGCCACAGTCGCCCGTGACCTCACTCAGCCCTCGGCGAGCTGCGACGCCCCCGGCGTTTCCTGTGAACCGGCAGCCTTCCTGGTCCCACCATTGTTGTTCAGTTTTGCCTGGAAGAAAACAAAAATTATTTACTACGCACCGGTGCTGTGTGTGTTTAGAGCCTTGCTGGGAAATGCCACGTCCGGGCCGTCCCAGCGGCAGCCGTGCTGGGGACAGACGGGGGCCGGCCCGGGGCTGTGTTCTCAGGCTCGTCGCTGCCCCGGGGACGTGATGGGAAGCGTTCATCTTTGTCGCTCCCATGTTTAAACGAAGACATGTCCCTGCTGTGGTCAGCACTGGGTGCCCCCGGCCCTCCCCAATGCCTGACCGCTCAGCTGATGAGGGGCTCACACCCCCGCTGTGACTTTCAGGAGAACTGGGGACAAAGCACAGAGACGGACCCCACCGACGGTCCAGGCAGCCCCCCGGGCTCTGCAGCCTGACCAGCTCCTGGCCCAGCCGTCTCTGCGCGGAGGCCTCCCTGGCGTTGGTCGGGGGGTCCCGTGCAGGATGAGGAGGAGATGGGGGTGCAGGGGGAGGGCCCTGGAGCGTTGAGCCAGGGGAGCTGGTGCGTGTGCCAGCGCGCTCTGCCCTCATGGGGCTTCGGCCAAGCCTTCTGAATGCGGGCCGGCTGGACTGGCAGGCAGGCAGCCTGGTGACCTGCGAGGGCAGTTTTGGGGGAGCTGAAGGGGGTTCCAGGCTGCCGTGGGTGGAGGGGGACGGGAGGTGGGGAGGGGGGCGACAGTGACAGCCTCGCCAGAGGAGACGCAGGCCAGCCGCCACGGCAGCTGCGGGACGGGCCCAAGGTGGTGCTGGCGGAGCCAAGCGGTGGCGGGGCTGGGGGCGCTGACTCCGGGTGGTTTCCCCCGGCCCCTTGGGTCATGAGCCGGCAGGCCCTGCTCAGGCCCTGGGAACCTGCCAGGCAGGCAGTCTGTGCACACCCACGGCCACTCCTGCGGGGCCAGGGCTGTGGGCGGCCGATGCCGCGTGACGGTGGTTTCCCTGGGTGAGCAGGACGCAGATTTGGGGTGAATTGCTGAGCAGCACCCAGCTTGACAACTTCCCGAGATTTGCTGTCAGTTGCGTGACCCCTTTCAGAAAGGGTTGACAGAGCTCCCCAGGTTATGTCTCTGAAGCCCCACAGCCCCGTGCTGCCCCACAGGCCCGCGTCTGAGGGGATGGACGTGCCCACAGAGAGAGCACGGGCCCCCACGAGCCCTGCTCCCAGAGACCGCCTTGCACAGACGTCACACCGAGCACAGCTCGCCGCAGAGGCGTTGACCCAGAGTCCTGCACGTGGCAGAAATACCCCTGAGGGACAAAAGGAGGAGAACTGCGGTCAACTGTCATCAGCAGACCTCTAGGGAATGCTGAAGAAGCTGAAGGCAGTTCTTCAGGCCAAAGGGAAGTGATACCCCGTGACCCCAGGATCCCGAGGAGGAAGGAAAGAAGGGTATGGGGATGGTAAGAAGAAAGACAGTTTCATCTTGGTTCCTTTAGAATGAGTGACTGTTCAGAGCTCCCTGCACAGCCCAGGTTCATCCTGTCTGCAGACGTAACGTGTGTGCCGCTTCAGCATAGACGGACCTGGGGTGGACGGGCACATACAGGCGCCGGGGTCTCACCAGAGGGGAGCGGTCTCCACTCAGGCTGAAGGTGATGTGCAATAGCCTCTAGAAGCAGCCGTGCCAAATAAAGCTGAAACGCCAGTGTGCGGATCACCATGGAATGTGGAGGAGGACTCGCGTCACCAAGGGAAGACAGGCGCGAGAGGGACAGAGCCGGCCGGAGGCGCAGCCGGAAGCAGGCAGTGGAGCGGTGGGCCCAGCGTCGCCCCACGACAGCTGCTGTCAGCAGCAGGGGCCGAGCACACCCGCAGGAGGAGACTCGGGAGAGTGGATGGAGCAGAAATACTGTGATCCATGGGGGTTGAGGGTGAAAAGGAGGGGACGGGAAGCCTGAGTCGGCTGGGGCAGCGCTGACCCTGATACAGGGGATTTCAGGTGCGCGTGGAGCTTCACCCGAGGGGCAGAGGACCGCCCGGGCTGGGAGGGGCGGCTCCAGAGTGAGGGGCCCGTGTCCTGGGGTCAGAGCCGCGAGACACCCTCTTCCTGCACTGACACACACCCGGAAGGCAGACTCGACACCGGGACTGCCCTGCGTCTAGAGCAGAGGTGGGCAGGCGGTTCCTGTCGGGGCCGCAGGGCGTGTTCCCCTCAGGGTTCTGCCGGGAACCGGGCAGGGAGGTGAGAGTAGGCAGGGAGGTGAGAGTCGGCAGGTGTGGAGTCCGGAACACTTCCCAGTGCCTGAAGCAGGAAAGCCAGGCCCCCAGGGGAGATGGCGGGCGTGTGCACACATGCCTGTGTGAGTGTGTGTGCGTGTGCGTGCGTGCTGCAGCCCTGCACGCAGCCCCATCACCAGGCTAGTCAGTGTTCAGTAGTAAGGTTTTGACATTGAAAACGCCCAGCAAGAGACACTGTGTCCCCCGGGGTAAAGGATGCTCTCCTTTGTCTCTGAAGCCGACCACAGGCTCCTGGGAGTGGTTCAGGGAGGGAGTCGTTCCTGAGAAGCCCTCTCTCCACACCGCGTTCTTGAGGGTGGGCAGCGCTGGACCCTGACACTGAGCGTCAAGGAGCCAGGCCCGCCATGGAGACCCCAGCGCGTCAGTGGAGCACTCTCAGCAGGCTCCCCATCTCCTGAACCAGCAGCTCATCCTACCGACTTAGAAGCAGGAGCGAAGTTCACCCTACCTAAGGTTCTGGAAAGGTCGAGGCCAACACCTTGAACTCTGGGCTGAATGCGTCAATATTTTAATGGGCACACTAGCAACGGTTTTGAAAGGTGCTTCCCTCCTCCTTTGAAAATGATTTCCTCCTCCTACACAGTTTATTTTTCTTGGTAGTTCAGCACAATATTCCGTTCCTCAGCGCCCTTGGCGGTGTAAAACATTCGCTGACCGAGTCGCTGGCGTGCCAGAGCACCTTGTATTTTTTTTTAAGTCAGCTCTTCACTGAAGTTGACACACAGAAGTGCATGACCCGCGTCCCCTAGTGGGGTGAGCTGTCCCCAGGGACCCCGGTCCAGGTCAAGGTCAAAACACCCCAGCCTGAAGCCCCCGTCCGTCCCCCGCCAAAGGGCAACCACCACCTGGCCCCTCCAGCGGAGGCTGCTTCCCCGCTGTGGCTGTGGCATGAATGGAACCCGCAGAGTGTGCGGGATGCAGCCGGGTGCATCCTGGGCATGAGCGGGCCAGACCTGTCTCTGTCCCAGGGATGGCAGGCCTCAGGGTTGTATCACCCGGCGACAGAGTGGAGGGCGGGGCCAGGGAGGGTCCGTGCTTACATGTGGGAACCAGGCAGCCCTAGGTTTAAATGCTGGGGCTCCTGCTTTCGTGCTCTGTCCACACGGGGCAGATCACCTGACCTCGGAGCTTCAGACTGCCCGTCTGTGAAACGGGCATGGTCATCCCTACCTCTGTGCAGGTGGGAAGGTTAGGCACCAGAACCGACCCCCTGGCTCCAGCTGGACATGCACGGAGGTGTCCCCTCTCATCGCCCTCAATAGCCACTTGGAAGCCCACTGCTGGGGCTATTTAGCACATCAGTGCTGCAGGGCCCTGGTGATAGATTTTGGCCAGTGAGGCCCAGGGTCCCAGGATCATGGGTCCTCTAGTCTCTAAAGCTGCAGCCCCCTGCCGTATGCCATGTTCTGGGCTGATGGGGGCCTGGTCCCTGAGGGTGGCATTGAGCAGAGACCCCAGGCCCAGTCAGCGCCAGTGGAGCGAGAGGGCCTCACCCTCACGCCACTGCCCCCACAGGGGCCTGCTGCATGGGGCTGACACCACGTCCTCCACGCGTGCACAGCGGCCCGGGCCCGCTGGGTCTGGGTGCTGCTCCAAGGCCCTGCTCTGCCGCCCCCTCCCCTGCCCAGGGCCTGCTGCGTGGGGCTGACACCGCGTCCTCCACGCGTGCACGGCGGCCCGGGCCCGCTGGATCTGGGTGCTGCTCCGAAGGCCCTGTGCACCCTAGGGGCCCGGCTCCATGGCCCAGGTCTGGCCTCGGGCCATTTGATGCTTCCCAGGTGGGCTTTGGTTGGTTTCAGACTCCTGGCCTTGCAGAGGGGTGCCTGCCTGAGGGGTCTCCAGCTGGTGGGTGTGTGTGCGTGGCGCGTGCTGCCAGCCGCCCGCCTGCCCAAGGGTGATGGCGGTGTGTGTTACAGGCCTCCCGGAGCAGTACTACAGCCTCACCTGGTTCCTGAGCCCCATCCTCGGCCTCATCTTCACTCCCCTCATCGGCTCCGCGAGCGACCGCTGCACCCTGAGCTGGGGCCGCCGGCGGCCTTTCATCCTGGCACTCTGCGTGGGCGTGCTCTTCGGAGTGGCGCTGTTCCTCAATGGCTCTGCCATCGGTGAGTGTCCTGCCCTGGGTGCGGGGGCATGGAGCCGGGCTGCACCGGGCATGCAGGTGTGAGGAGCCCAGACCGCTGGTCCTGGCTGGGGCCGCTGGCAGGCGTCCTTGGTCCCCGGGCGGTGGCCGGGCCGTGGGCCTCACGTGGGAACACCATGGGAACCTGTTCTCAGGGAGCGCTTCCTGTTGTGACCCATTTGTTTTTAATGCATATCTGACACCACGTCCTGTTTCCAGCATTATTTCAGAAATTATCTTTTTTTTTTTCCTCCTTTTCTCAGACTTGGTATTGAAAATGTCCAGACCTAGTTTGCTGCTTGTTTTTTTGGTTTACATATTCGGGGGTTTGTTTTGCTTCTTTCTGTTGTTGTTTTGTTTTCAGTTAAAGCAGCTATTTGTGGGAAAATACCTTTTGTCTTGAGAGCACCCGTCAGAAATGTGAAAAAGCAAAAGTCTTGTTTTCTGGTGACAGCTTTCTAAGACAGAAGTTTAACCTGTGTCCTGACGCAGGTGAACTTGCCCGCGTCCACGTCGGTCCTCGGGCGGTCACGGACGCTGGGAGGCTCAGGAAGGGAGACGGCTGAAGAGTTCCGTGTGCCCCAGAGCCTCGCTCAGCTCCTCCAGGGCCCACGCGGGCTGGCAGGGCGGCGCAGTCCCAGACTTGGAGGGGGTGCAAGAGGGGCCTCCCTGAGCTGTGCACCGCCCCCCCCAAAGCTGGCTGTCAGGAGTCCACAGGGAGCTGCCCTCCAGGCACCTGCAGGCTCGGTTCAGAGGGAAGCTGGCCTCCACAGGGACCTGTCGCTGGGGGTAGCCCCAGCCCACTGTGGCCCACACGCAGTACTTGGCGCCCCCAGCCTGGAGCCATGTCTCTCCTGGCCAGAAGCCCCTGTCCTGGCCCTTGTGGGGCGGGGCTGTCTGGGAACCCCCACCTGCAGAGTTGGGGGGTGCCCCAGGCTCCCCAGCACCTCTGTGCCCAGAGTGCTCCTCGTCCAGCACAGCCAGCAGCAGCTCAGCCTTCAGGCAGCAGGCTGGTCTCCAGGTTCAGGGGCAGACTCACCCGAGGCAGGTGTGTGATTACGGCTTATAACCCGCTTCAGAGCGGCGGGAGAAACGAAGCCCGCCTCCTGTGTGGAGAGGCTGTGCCCAGGAGCACAGAGCCCCCCGAGACGGCCGCAGCGGGCACTGAGCTGCTGTTCCTCGGTGCCCCGGCAGGCCTGGCCCTCGGCGATGTCCCGACCCGGCAGCCCATCGGCATCGTGCTCACTGTGCTGGGGGTGGTGGTCCTGGATTTCAGCGCTGATGCCACAGAGGGGCCCATCCGTGCATACCTGCTGGACGTGGTGGACAGTGAGGAGCAGGACATGGCCCTCAACATCCACGCCTTCTCTGCTGGTGAGCGGGCCCTGCCCAGCTCTGAGCCCCACCCCCGGCCTTACCCGCTTGTCTGAGAGCCTCGGGTCTGGGGGGAGGCGGCTTCACGTGGACCCCGGTGGGTGAGGCAGCGAGCAGGGACCCGGCAGGGCCAAGTGCCTGGTCTGAGGTGGGGGTGTGCTAGCATGCTGGCCTCCTCCTCCATTCGGGCAGCGTTCCCATTGGATGGGAACGTGGGCTCCTGAGCTTTGGGGATGGCAGCCAGTGGGGAGAGAGTCCCGGAGCGGCCGCCCGTTTCCCTCCTAACTCAGGAAGCAGGAAGCTGTCGGGTCAGGATTCCAAACCTGGGCTCAGCGGTCGCCTCGTCCCTGCTCCTCCCGCTTTCTCTCTCTGAGTGACCCTGGAGCCCCCCTCGGGGGGAGTTGTGAACACCTGTCTGGGCTCCCCGCCCCGCGGCCCATCCCCCCCTCTGCTCACGCTTGCGCTGTCCCCTCCTGTCCCCAGGCCTCGGCGGGGCCGTCGGCTACGTGCTGGGCGGGCTGGACTGGACCCAGACCTTCCTGGGCTCCTGGTTCCGGACACAGAACCAGGTGCTATTCTTCTTCGCGGCCATCATCTTCACGGTGTCCGTGGCCCTGCATCTGTCCAGCATCGAGGAGGAGCAGTACAGCCCCCAGCAGGAGCGCAGCGGGGACCCGACCGGCACGCCGGCCCCCGGCCCCCGCGCGTGTGTGCTGGACGGCGGCGCCCTGTTCCCGGACGAGGTGCAGTCGGAGCAGGAGCTGGCCCTGGACTTCCTGGACGAGGGCCTGGTGCGCAGCAAGAGCGACTCGGCGCTGCACGTGCGTGAGGCCGCGCTGGGCCTGGAGCCCGAGCTCTTCCTGCAGGACATCGAGCCCTCCATCTTCCATGACGCCTCCCGCCCCGGCACCCCCTGCAGCACCGGCCAGGAGTGCGCCCCCGCCCAGCCGCCCCGCCAGCCCCCGCCACTCCACACACCCGCGGGCGAGGATGAGACCCTGCTGGAGGACCCCCTGAGCGCGTCCAGGCTCCCGAACGGGGGCGGCGCGGGGCTGTGGGACGGCCCAGGGAGCTACAGCCGGGCGGCCCTGAAGGCCCCCGCCACGGTGGGCCCTGCCCGCCGGCGCCGGCACGTGTTCCGCCGGCAGGCCTCCAGCACCTTCTCCTACTACGGCAAGATCGGCTCCCACCGCTACCGCCACCGGCGCGCCAACGCCGTGGTGCTCATCAAGCCTTCACGCAGCATGAGCGACCTGTACGACCTGCAGGCGCGGCCGCGGCAGCACCGCCACCGCCACCAGAGCGGGGCCACCACGTCCAGCGGGGACTCGGAGAGCGAGGAGGGCGAGGGTGAGACCACCGTGCGGCTGCTCTGGCTGTCCATGCTGAAGATGCCCCCCGAGCTGGTGCACCTCTGCCTCTGCCACCTGCTCACCTGGTTCTCCATCATCGCCGAGGCCGTGTTCTACACCGACTTCATGGGCCAGGTCATCTTCGAGGGGGACCCCAAGGTGAGCACCCGGGACCCCCTGCCTCGTGGGAGGGAGCAGTGACAGCCGGCCCGGGTGCACCCCTGTTGAGAACGTGGTCAGGGGTCCTGGTGTATGAGTGTGAGGGCATCCGGGCCTGGGTCCGTGCTGAGCACCCCCCCCAACTTTGGAAGTGTGGGAACGCCAGGGAGCTGGAGGCAGGCAGGCCGGCTCCCACCACACACAGATGGCCCCAGAACCTGCAGGCTGAAGCAGTTTTCTGTTGTTGCCGGTGTCCAGGCCATGTGGGTGTGGCTTCTGGGCCCCAGGGCATCTGCGGGCTCACAGCTCTGCTCGTGTGGCCCAGAGAGGCACCAGGAGGTCCAAGGTGGTCACGGCTCAGGCCTCCCTGCCCCACACGGCCCACCAGGCTGAGGCCTCCCCGCCCCGCGCGGGCTGCCAGGCTGAGGCTGCTGCTCCTCCCGACGCTGCCGCAGTTGAGACGTGTCAGTGATTTTGGCGTAAGCGACCCCTTCTCCTGGAGGCGCAGCACGCCAGCCCCACCCCCTGAACCCTCGTCTTGTGTCTGGAACAGGCTTTGTCCAACTCGACGGAGTGGCAGGCCTACAGTGCGGGCGTGAAAATGGGCTGCTGGGGCCTGGTCATCTACGCGGCCACTGGTGCCACCTGCTCAGGTAAGCGGCCCCCAGCCAGGTGAGCCGAGCACCTGGACACGCTCCGTGACCAGAAGGACTGACAGGCGTCCTGCTCCATGGGCCACAGGCCCAGCCCCAGCGGGACCGGCCCTCGGGGACAGCAGCCGTGTCACGTTCATCGCCGTCTTGAGGCGGAGCCGGCAGCGCTGCTGCTGGGACGGCAGTGCTGTGGCCCCTCAGCTGCTCTTGTGCAGACGCCTGCTGGCTCCCGGGGAGGGCCTGCCAGGGCTCAGGGCGATGGCGGTGCTGCAGGAGCTGTACTATGAGCCGGGAGGGCGGGCATCCCGGGTCCTGCCTCAGTGCACGCAGTGTGTCGGGGGTCTGCCGGAGGTCGGGGTGGCTGGAGGAGATAAGTGGCCTTCCTTGGGGTCCACTGTGTCCTTGAGGACAGAGGGTGGGAGTGACAGGCTTCAGGCTCAGCAGCGGCGTGCAGGCACGCCTTCCGGGAGCGGGGCAGAGCCGCAGTTACGGGCCTCCGGCTGATCCTGGCCCGGCCCCTGCCCAGTCTCTACCTGAGGATGACAGGATAACGGCCACTGGCAGCAGCCAGCCAGCCTGATGGTCACAGTGCTGTCTGCTCTACTAAAGGGCTCCTCGGGAGGGCTGGGTCAGAAAGCCTGACTCAGAGGGGCAGAGCCTCGCGAGGAAGACCAGCCACAACTCAGTCCCCGAGGCAGGGCAGGGCCCAAGGCCAGAGTGGGCCTGGACTGGCGGAAGGATGGAAGGCCTGGCCCTGCAAGGCACGGAGTCCCCCCGGGGCTGCAGGACAGAACTGGGCTACAGGTCTGGAACCACGAGGGGTGACCTCCTTTTGAGGTGTGGCGCCCCTGGCAGTGGACTGGGGCACGGTGAGCTGGGGGTCCATCCAGGGGCTGTGCGTGGCGGCTGGGGGGCGAAAGACAGGGGCGTCCCATCCCTGTTCCTGAGCCAGGCTGAGTGCAGCGGGGGTAGGGGCGTGAGCAGGCCTGTGCCTTCCGATCACCGTGCGGCCCCTCTCTGCAGCCCTGCTACAGAAGTGCCTGGACAACTACGACCTGAGCATCAGGGCCATCTACGTGCTGGGCACGCTGGGCTTCTCCGTCGGCACGGCCGTGATGGCCGTGTTCGCCAACGTCTACGTGGCCATGAGCATGATCAGCACGATGGGCGTCGTCTCCATGAGCGTCTCCTACTGCCCCTACGCCCTGCTCGGGCAGTACCACGACCTGCGAGAGGTGCGGGGCGGGCGGCCGCTGCGGCGGCTCGGGCTCCCGCGGGCCCTCCCCACGGGGGCATTCTCGCCCACGTCCTCCCTTGCTCCCGCGCCCTCGGCCTGTGGTCTGCCTGGGAGGAGTGTGTGTGTGTGGTCTAAGGGCAGTCAGAACTCTACAGCGCCCCAAGTGAGGGTGGTCACGGGACCTGGTGCCCCCCCCCGCCCCCCACACACACAGCCGAGCCATGGTCACCGCTGGGGGTGACACACACACACACACACACACACACACACACACACAGCCGAGCCATGGTCACCACTGGGGGTCACACACACACACACAGCCGAGCCATGGTCACCGCTGGGGGTCACACACACACACACACACACACACACACACACACACAGCCGAGCCATGGTCACCGCTGGGGGTCACACACACACACACACACACTGCCGAGCCATGGTCACCACTGGGGGTGACACACACACACACACACACACACAGCCGAGCCATGGTCACCGCTGGGGGTCACACACACACACACACACACACACACACACACACACACACACAGCCGAGCCATGGTCACTGCTGGGGGTGACACACACACACACACAGCCGAGCCATGGTCACCGCTGGGGGTCACACACACACACACAGCCGAGCCATGGTCACCGCTGGGGGTCACACACACACACACACACACACACACAGCCGAGCCATGGTCACCGCTGGGGGATCTCTCTTCTCTTCCATGGCTGTCTGTCCGCTCACAGTGGCTACACTGTCTTCAGTAGTTTTACACGAAGACCTGAATGAAACCTGGTAGTGTTAAGTTCTCCAACTTGGTTCTTCAACACTGTTACTTGGTTACTCTTGACCATTTCCTTTTTACTTAAATGTTAGAATCAGCTTCTGGACTTTTTTTTTAATTAGAAACACATTGATTATATGCATCAATTTGGAGAGAGTTAAAACTTTATAGTATTGAGCCTTTTTAATATTCCCTAAATATATATTGTATTAATTGTCATAGCATATTTATAGATTCTTCCAGGCTTTCTGCACACACAGTCACATCCTCCATTGGTAATGAGTTTCATCTCTTCCTTTCTAATGCTTAGAGGTTTTATTTATTTTCCTTGCCTTCCTGCAGTGGCTGGAACCCCCAGTACCGTGTTCAGTATAAATAGGGGGTGTGGGGAGAGCCAGGTGAGCAGGTGTGCAGCCTCTGAGGGAAGGCAGGTCTGCCCAGACCCCAGGGACGCCAGCGCGGCTTGGCCCTGCCCTCACGCCGTGCCCGCCTCTCTTGCAGTACGTGCATCACAGCCCCGGGGCATCCAGGCGTGGCTTCGGCATCGACTGCGCCATCCTCTCCTGCCAGGTCTACATCTCCCAGATTCTGGTGGCCTCCGCCCTGGGCAGCGTGGTCGACGCAGTGGGGACCGTGCGTGTCATCCCCATGGTGGCCTCTGTGGGCTCTTTCCTGGGCTTCCTGACAGCCGCCTTCCTGGTCATCTATCCAGAGGTGTCCGAAGAGGCCAAGGAAGAGCAGAAGGGCCTGTCTTCCCAGCCGCTGGGTGAAGGCGCGAGCGGCAGTGCTGAGAAGCCCATGGTGCTGAAGCTGTCCCGGAAGGAGGGCCCGCAGGGGCTCGTCGAGACCGAGTCGATGGTCTGAGCTGCACCGCACACACATTCCAGGGCGGCGGGGAGGCGGGGGTGGCGCCCAGCAGCCTGGCTGCCGTGGCCTTGGCGGCCGCGTGCACCAAAACCCTTCACCGACCCTGGTGGAGGCTCAGTAGCTGTAGGGTAGGTTTGTGCCAATAGGCAAAAACACCTTATTAATTACTTTTTCCACAATTAAAAAGAATCATTTTTTTAATCAAAAAAAGATCTTTTAATTTCAACTGTCCCTTTTGTTCTGCAGGTATATTATTCTGCATGTTTTAAAATTATAAAGCAGATTTACCTTCTAGAGAAGCAATTTAGAAAAAAAAATTTTTGCATTTCTAAAGTTATAATTGAAAGCAAAAAAGTATCTGATGTATTTTGCTATATCTTATCTGAAGTCTTCAGATAATGGTCGTGTAGTCAGTGACTAAAACACTTTCTATCACATTTTTTCCCTGTGGATGCCTACAGGTATTTGGACGTTCTGTCAGATCGCGTCACATTTTGTTGGTGCTGCAGCTATTGGAGAGTACTTTTCTCTATGATTATTTTAGAAAAAAAAATTTTTGTCTTTATTTTCCAAAACTGTGGTTTTCTTGAAGAACACATCTCCTGCTTTCCTGTTTGACACATTGTACCCGGGCGGCGGGCAGCAGTAGCGGGGACACCAAAGCTAGGAGGAGGCTGGGCCCCCGGGACGCTGGTGGGGAGACCCGCCTGGTCCAGCTGGACCGCCCGCCGAGGGCAGCCCTGGAGCTGGCAGCGCCGTCCCCCTGCCCGCCCACATCTGTGCCCACCCCACCCATCGTCTTGTCTGAAGCTCCGGGAGATGCTGTGACTTTTGCGTTGCACTTTGTCTTTGAACCATCTGTCGGGGGACCATGGGGCAGAGCTCCCGGCGTGGAACTGCCACCCACGCCCGCCGCCAGGCCCACACGCTAGACACTCCATGCCCATCTGACCTCTGCACCTGCTCACCCCCGCCGGCTGCCGGAGTCAGGGCCGCCCCGCCGTGAAGAAAGCGGGTCTCGGACAGGGGCACGGTCAGCCCCACAGGTCAGCTCAGCGCGGCGTTTCTAGTTTCAGCGCAGAACCAAACTTGCACCCCAGGGAAGCACAGTCGTCACATGCTGCAGCTGTTTGGAAATGCTTTTCAAACCACAATCTCTTTCTAAGTAAGCAGTTTCTGCTTTTCTTCTTTGGGACGGTCAGTCTAAGTCCGCTGATCTCAGGAGAAAGAGGGAGGCCTCCCACACATCGCCCGGATAAAGTGAGAGGACTGTAACTCTTCGCTGCCTCAAGTCGATGTGTTTTTAAATAAAGTACTTTAAAACGCATGAGAGTCATGCTGCAATATGATCATTCTAAAGCAAATATATATATATATAGATAGATATATTTCAAGATGAAGCTACGCAGTTTTTAAATAAACTACTTGAAGTTCCTGTGTGTTGAGAGGAGCAGCCGCGCTTCGTGTACTTGACCGGCCTCTGGTCCCCTCCCATCTCCGCCGCTGGCGGCACTTTGCAGCTGCAGTTTGTCCCTGAGGAGCAGCGGTGCCTCTCTGTTGTGGATGCAGCCACAAGCCACGTGTCTGCCCCCAGAAGCCCAGGGTCACGGAGAGCCGACTGGGAAACGGGAGCGTTTTCAACGTGCATGACGGCTGGACAAGGGCCTTGGGGATCCTGTGCCCAGGCGGGCAAGTCCTTCCCACTCCCAAGCGCGCCTCCCCCGGCAGGTACCCGGCAGGTCCCTTTCATGCCGTTCGATGGCCTTTGTGGCTTTAGGATGGAAAGTCCTCCTGCTGTGACACTATAGATCGCAGCCTCTGCTTAGCTGCTCTGCTCCTCGAGGGGGTCTCCTGACAGCTAGAAAACGGGGGGGCAGTGAGCTGAGAATGTAGGGGTGTGGGGGAAAGCCCAAGTCAAGCTCTGAGATGAACCAGCCGGAAGGGCCACACCTCCCAGGCCCACGCTGTCCACAGCCCAGCCGGGGCTTGATGTGTAGGAGCAAGCAGGGCTTGTGGCAGGACCACCACCCTGGGGATGCCAGCCTTAAACCTGATCTAAAACAGCAAAGACACGGAAGGACAAGAACAACCCTGGAACGTGCTCGGGGCGGAGGCCCGCTGGGGAAAGGCCTCTGTCGGCGGCTGGCGCAGAAGTGGGTACGTGTGCAGCCGTCTTGAGTCCTGCAGGCCGCCAAGCCTTCTGCCTGTGTGTGCCCAGAGTGTGTCTTACCGTGTGGGCCTGGGAGGGCAGGTGCCTCACGGCCCAGGTCAGGAGAGAGCGGTCATGGAGCCAGCCTCCAGCCCTCGACAGGGGGTGAGCTTTGCATGGGGGTATTGTGGAGTGAGTGCTTTTGCCTCAGCCCCATTCCCGCAGACAGGTTATTCCCAGGTTGCACTGACCCGAGGCTCTGGCGTCACCTTGTGTCTTGAGAAAAGCAAAGCGGGCTGTCCGCGCGGTGGTGGCCGGCCGTGGCTGGGGGCTGTGGTTGGTTCCTAATGCTGTACCTCAGATAGCAGTGGGGGCCACCGGCAGACCACTCCAAGGAGCGTGGCTGTGGCCCCCTCACTTGAAAGGTCCTCTGGTGCTCCAGCCAAGGTGACCAGTGGTTTGTGCCACCCACGGGGTAGGCTGGCCGGGTAGCCGATGCCAGAGTCGAGCCTGGAGTTGGCCTCGTGGGCCCTGGGCATCGTGGGTACCGGTCAGGGCTGGGTGCTGTGAGCAGAGGGCTTGGTAGGGATTTGGCTGGTTGCCAGGTCATATCGATGGACTACCCAGATAGGGTGGCGTGGATCTGATCTGCGTCTTTGGTTCCCTAAAAAGTCAGTGAAGACAGGGAGCACCCTGTCCCCATTCTGCCGACAGTCAACATTGGCGCTGTTTCTGGGGGGGGAGTGGAGGGCTGGCAGCAGGGTGCCACTCCCCACTGCCCCTTGTGGGGGGCAGGCAATGGCTGGGCCAAGAAGGTCATTGGCTCCAAATAGTCCTCAGGTGTGTTTCTTAAAGGCGTAAGAGTGTGTGGAGAAGTAGCTGTCTGCCCCCCAGAACCCCAGAGTCAAGCCTCTGAAGGGACTGCCTGTGTGGTGTGTCTGAAGAACACTCCAGAAGGTCCCAGCCGTTCCCTCCTGTGGCCGAGGGTGTGAGCCGCCAGCGCCAGAGACAGCCACTCGGAGTGAGTTTGTCAAACACCACATTGACTGGACTTAGAGTTCCTTCGAGCTGTTGGGCTCACACCTGAGCCTCCGTCTACCTTTGGCCACCCCCGCCCCGAGCACAGGCGAGGACCCTCCCAGGAATGTTGCTCCTGGTGACAGACGCGCGACTGTTCACGCTACATCTGCAAGCAGCTGCTTCTGACTCTCCATCCGTCTTCTGCCTGCTTCCGGGCCTGGGGGCTCAGGCTGGCCTGCCGGGGCTGCCCAGGGCCACTTCCTGAGCACAGCTGCCTGGGGCATGGTGTCCACTCAGTGTGGCCCTCAGCACGCAGCACGTCGGGGCCTCCATCACTACCTCCTCCTGGGGAGCCGGCCCCCGCCATCCTGGCCCCTCACCCAGCCTGTCCCCGGGGGGCCAGGGGCAAGGCTCCATGTGCTGTGGGCCAGGACTGTGTCTCGGTGGCGGAATGACCCGATTATTGGAAATGCCTCTTGTTACCAGAGGAACTCCCCAGGTGTCTCGGAACAGGACTTATTTAGTTCCATTGTGAACTGGCCACAGGACATTTTTTTATCAACTTATTAAGTTGGAGCACTATAATAGCTCTTGCTGATTTTAGCAGTGATATAAGTGTGTGTTAAACACATAACGTTTTATGAGGAAAAGGGATTATAAAGAGTAATACCGCACATTACTGAATTTTGTATCAGGTGGGCACACGCAGCCTGGTGTGTGTACCTGAGCGCCGAGCCCCCGCTCTCCCGGCTGCTCCAGGGGCTGTGGCTGCATGGCGCTGTCTGCCCCTCCCCGCACACAAGGTCCTGTCTGTAACGCGCTCACCTCCCGGTGGAGACCGGGCTCCCCGCGTCTGTTGCGCTCTGTTACTCTGTGGCTGAAGCTTAATAAACCTTTCCCTGCCAGATCCAGTGTGGGTGTGTGTCTGCCAGGTCCCCAGAGCCCCTACCTTCGCCCCTGCCTCCCTGGAGCCTGATGGCCCATTGCGGGGAGGGCCTGCCCGTGGGTGTGGGCTCCTGGGGTGGTGCTCAGAGGCCCTCCCAGCTCCCAACCTGGGGCCCATATCTGAGCCCCCAGCACCCCCGGGACCCCTGCCTCACCTGGCTCAGGTGTGGGCTTAGGCTGAGCCAGCAGGAGATGAGGCTCACCCAGCATCCAGTGACCTGGCCCAGCCTTTTTAGGTCAGACCCCCGGCTGGGGCCCGAGGCCGTGTGGGGAAACGTCCCCCTTCCTTCCCAAGGCCTGTCCTGACTACTGGTAAGCGAGCCTTCTAGGCAAGAGGGGAACTCGGGTGCCACCCTGGTTACTGCCCGCCAGACAGAGGGGCCAGGCTACCATCAGGCATGAGATGGGTGCCACAGCCTGGCTGGGGCTGCGGGCAGCTGCCAGTCACCGCCACCCTGACTGGGCATTGGCTTTAGTGAAGGGGGAGGGGCTTGCCCGAGGTCACACAGGTGGTGAGATGTGATGCCGGAGGGGTCGATTTGATCAAAAGGGTCTGCTTGACCTGCACTGGGGAGGAGAGTGTGCATGCGTACTAAGTCGCTCAGTCGTGTCTGACCCTTTGTAACCCTCTGGACCTGTGCAACTCACCAGGCTCCTCTGTCCATGGAATTCTCCAGGCTAAGAAGACTCGAGTGTTTTGCCATTCCCTTCTCCAGGGGATCTTCCCACCTCAGGGATCAAACCTGCATCTCTCATTTCTCCTGCATTGGCAGGTGGGTTCTTTACCGCTAGCTAGTGGGGAGCAGGATTGCCCTTAATTGGGGTCCAGCAGAAGCCGGCCCCAGGATGGGGGATGGGAGAAAGGGGTCGGCTCGCGCGCGTCGGGGAGGGGGTGCGGTCACCAAGGGGCCTATCAGGGCGGTCCATCCCGGTCATCAAGGGGATGGAGGCTGGCAGGCCCCGGGGCCTAGTCCTGCGCTGTGCCATGAGCGCCCCGCGGACGGACCCTGCGCACACCTCCCGGTCGGAGGGACCAAGGGGCTCCTGGGGACTAGAGGGGACCACGCATCGCGCCTCCTGCGGCTGCGCCGGCCGCTAGAGGCGGGCGCTCCCTGCGGGGCGGAGCTTGGAGTCCGGGCACCGCCTTCGTCCCCTTCGCGGCCGAGCGAGTTGGCAGCGCCCTCTGGCGTCCGCCCGGGGAGCGCAGGGCCGGCTAGACGGGAGCGGGCCGGGGGCGGTGCCGCACATCCTCACCCGGCCTCCCGCCCCGGGGACGCGCCAGGCTCGGGCAGGAGGGTCCGCAGGCTGGAGGGGTAGGTCACCGGAAGCGAGCGCCCCGGACCCCGCCTCAACCCGCAAGCCTCGGCATCTGTCCCACCGCTGTTAGTGCAGAATCTATGTTTTGTTTGGGTTTTACAATTGAACCACCCCACGTAGAGTTTGCAATCTACATTTTTTGTTTAGCAAACTATTTGATCATCTTATTAGCACGGATTGGTCTACTACATTCCTTTAACAATATGAACAGAAGTTTTGGGGGTGTTGTTCTAATTTTTATTGGAAAATAAGAGAAAATTGTATTTATATCTTGTTCATCTTGTCTATTATCACCTGTCTGTCTGTACTTCATCTGTCATTGTAAAAATTCACTAATTTGTGTTTCTGGTAGGTATGCCTTAGGATTTTCCTAGGAGTAGGGGAAGAAAAAATTATTAGTGAAAAGAGTTGAATTCTTAGTGGGAAATCTCACATTTGGCTTCAAACTCAGTACAGAGAACTCACTGGCATTAATTATAAACCTTTTATCTACTTCCCATTTGCACAGTTCTTTTTTGTTGTTGTTTTTGGACAGTTCGTTTTACATCATTCTGTTTTGACATGCTTGGTTCTGCCAACAAAATTGAGAGACTGTATAATTATATATATTACATAATTATATACATACGTAATTATATAATAATTGTATATATATTTGGCTGCACAGCACAGCATGTGAGATCTTAATTCCCCCACTGGGGATTAAACCTGTGACCCCAGCAGTAGAAGCACAGAGTCCTAATCACTGGATCGCCAGGAAGTCCCTGTATAATTTTCAGATCAGGAAACTGAGCTCTGAGATACTAGACAGTGGGCACATGGTGTCTTTCCCAGGTGCTCAGAAATGACAGACACACACAGACACACTCAAAGACAAGGCAGGGTTCTTCCAGAGGTCCGTAAACCATGAGGGATCCTGGAAGGAAGGGTATGGAGTGCTGTCTCTTTGTGGTTTTCATCTGTGTTTCCTTGGATGTTAAGCATCTTTTCCTGTGTTTGCAATTTATATATCTTCTTTGGTGAAATCTCTAACCTAGTTTTTTGTCCTATTTTTTGGTTGTTTTCCTTGTTACTTTTGACTTCTCAGAATAGAATTCCTTTATCTGACATATATTTCGTAAAGATTTTCTCCCAATCTGTAAGAGGAAGAAGTCTGCCTTATTTCTGATTTCAGAGTGAAAACACTCTCTTCACCATTAAGCACAACGTTTGTGGGTTTTAGCTGCTCTTTATCCAGTTGAAGAAGTTTCCTTCTATTCCTAGTTTGCTGAGAGTTCTTAACATGAATGGATATTGAATTATGTCAGATATTCTTTCTGAATCTATTGAGATGAACTTGTGTTTTCTCTTTTTGCATTTGTTAAGATGGTGAATTACATCAATTGGTCTTGAATATTAAGCCAACTTTGCATTCCTGTGGTGAATTTCCTTAATGATAAGGTAATGTCCTCTTTATGTATTGCTAGATTTTATTTTCTAAACTTTTTAAAAAGATTTTAATGTTTAAGAGGGGAACTGGTATTTTTTTCTTTGTAATATCTGTTTTTTGTAGCAAGGTAATGTTAGTCTTATAAATGCAATAGGAAGCATTCAACTCTCCTGTTTTCAGGAAAAGAATTATCAAATTTGTATTATTTATTCCTTATATATTTGGAAGAATTTATCAGTGAATTCTTTGTCATTTTTTTCCTGTCATCTTTTTAAATTATGGATTAAATTTCTTTATTGTAAATAAGTCTGTTCAGGTGTCTATTTCTTCTTAAATTAGTCATGGTTGTTTATATCTTTTACATAAATTTTCCATTCCATCTAAGTTTGATGCCAAATTTACTGGCATCAAATTCAAAATATTCCCTAATTCTTTAACATCTGTAGAATCCGTAGTGATTTTTTTTTTTAAGTGGGTGAACTTACACAGTGACATGAACAGGTGCAATGTTCTATGAACATTCTGATATATGCCTACACCTGAGTAACTAACACTCAATCTGCATGAAACGGTTTCTTCAGATAATTCTTTCTTGATGCCTTCCAGCTTACCCCCGATCCCCACTGATATGAATTCAGTTATCATGATTGTTTTTGTCTGGTTTGAACTTCGTGTGAATGGAAATAGCAGCCTTTGTGTCAACTTTGCCCAGCCTGCTTTGGCGAGTCAAACACACGGCTGTTCAATTCCTTTTTTTTTTTTTTTTTACTGCTGTATAGAATTCCCTTGTGCAGCTATATCACGTCCATTCTCCAGCTGATGGGTGTTTCCAGCATAGGGCTATCACAAATAAAGATGCTATGGTGATTCTCATGTCTCTTCATAGACATATGTTCTGCTTTATCTTGGGTAAAAAGCTAAGTGTGGCATTGTGGAGTTGTAGGGTGGGTATGTGTCTAAAAGAAGCTGACCGCTCGCTCAGTGGTTATGCTGTTTCTATCCAGTGGTGTATGGACACTCCATCTGCTCCATATCCTCATCTTTATTTGCTGTTGTGAATCTTTAACATTAGCCATTCTCCCATCCAAGTACTAACCAGGCCCGACCCTGCTTAGCTTCCGAGATCAGACGAGATCGGGCGCGTTCAGGGTGGTATGGCCGTAGACAACATTAGCCATTCTCAAGTGTACAAGTGTTATTTCACTGTGGTTTGACACTCCTGATGACTCATGATTTTAAGCCTCTTTTCAACCTGGCCATCGATATACCTTCTTTAGTGAAGAATCTTTTGCCCATTTTTTAAATTGTTTTTCTTTTTATTGATTTGTAGGAGCTCTTTATTTATTTTGGATGCAAGTCTTTGTTGCATAGCACTGTCAATAGTTTCACCTCATCTGTGGTTTCTCTTTTCACTTAATGGCATATTTTGATGAAGTCTAATACACTAATTTCTTCTTTTGTATTTAGCACTTTTTGTATTGTTTCTTAAAAAAAATCTTTGTCTATACCAAAGATATTTTGATATTTTAATACATTTAAAGATATTTTAATATTTTTAAAATTGAAGTACAGTTGGTTTATAATGTGTTAATTTCTGCCACACAGCAAAGTGACTGAGTTACACGCATACATATTTTTATAGTTTCTATTACAGTTTATCATAGGATATTGACTGTAGTTCCCTGTGCTGTAGTCGGCCCTTGTATATCCATTCTGTCTATGAAAGCTTACCTCTGCTAAGCCCAGCCTCCCACCCCATTCCCCCCCCAGCCCCCTTACCTACCAGCAGTCTGTTCTCTGTTCCTTGAGTGTGTTTCTATCTCATGGATAGGTTCATTTGCCATATTTTAGAGTCCACAAGTCATATCATATGGTCTTTCTCTTTCTGACTTACTGCACTCAGTATGGTAATCTCTAGTTGCACCCATGTTGCTGTAAATGGCATCATTTCGCTCTTTTTATGGTTGGATGGTATTCCATCGTGTATACGGACCACATCTTTACCCACTCTGTTGATGGACATTCAGTTGCTTCCACGTTCGGCTGTTGTATATAGTGCCACTGTGAACACTGGGATGCATCTTTTTTTTTTTTTTTTTTTTTTAATATTTGGCTGCGTCGGGTCTCAGCTGTGGCATGTGGGATCTTAGTTCCCCGACCAGGGATCAAGCCCATATCCCCTGCATTGCAAAGTGGATTCTTAACCAGTAGACCACCAGGGAAGTCCTGCATGTATCCTTTTGAATTATAGTTTTCTCTGGAAATATGCCCAGGAGTGTGATGGTTGGATCATATGGTGATTCTACGTTTGGTTCTTTAAGGAACCTTCATACTGTTTTCCGTAGTGGCTACACCAACTTACACTGCCACCAGCAGTGTGGGAGGGTTCCCCTGCCTCCACACCCTCTCCAGCATTTGTTATCTGTAGATGTTTGAATGATGTCCATTCTGACTGCTGCAAGGTGCCACCTCACTGTCCCTCTGATTTGCATTTCTCTGATAGTCAGTGATGTTGAGCAGTCCTGTACTATTTTAAAGACGCCCCCACAAGTTAACCCTGGCTAAAGTAAAGAAACTGGACAGCAGTGTTAGCACATGAGAATTTATTCCTGATGAGGTGAAGATACCTGGTTGCACGTGGATGGGAATTCAATAATTTATGTGGATTTCTGATGGGCTTTTACTCTAGTTTTTCATGTGTGTACAAAAGCAGAATTCCACCTTCTGCCCTCTGCTGCTGGGAGACCAGTCTTCCCTCTAGAAGTCAGGGGAACACACCTTCCCCAGAAGGACGGACTGGGGGGATTCAGCCACCTGGCTCTTCTCTGTACCACAGTCTCAGGACATCCCAGAACATGATCAGACCTTCCAGAATGCTTAGGTTCTGCCCCGGCCAGAGGCCAGGCTATAGCTCTCAACTGGGAGTCACTGCAGACACCTCGGAAGCCTGGCTGTGTCCTGGGGACCTGACAGAGAACTTGCTCACGAGGTCTGGCATGATGTCCAGCCAGGTTCCACAGACCCAGGACAGAGGGTGTGGCAGCCAGCCTCCTGTGGCGTAACGCGCTGTGGCCCCCTGGGGGACAGCCTGGGGCCCTGACGCAGCGCTCCCTCTTTGCCCAGCAGCCAAGCCAAAACAGGGACAAAAGCTCAGTGTTACAGTAAAATTGTACAAAAGGCCTTTTGCTAGTATGATTATCTTCAGTTAAATAATAAGGCACTGTCTACATATACATTACACGCTGTGCAGCCAGGATCCAGATGCAGTGGAAATGGACACGCATGTCCGGTAAGGGTTTATTTGTGCTGTTTTAGATAGAATGCTGATCTTTGGTATAAAAAATGTCTCTTTTCATTATAAAAACACTGCATTTGTTAAACATTGACATGAATCAGCCATGGATTTACATGTATTCCCCATCCCGATCCCTCCTCCCACCTCCCTCTCCACCCGATTCCCCTGATTCCCCTGGGTCTTCCCAGTGCACCAGGCCTGAGCACTTGTCTCATGATTCATGTCAATGTATGACAAAAACCACTACAATATTGTAAAGTAATTAGCCTCCAACTAATAAAAATAAATGAAAAAAAAAAAACAACACTGCATTTGTTAAAAAGAAAAAACACAGAGCCTGTCTCAGCCCCATGCAGACAGCCTCACCCCAGTGCTGTCCCCTCCCTGGGCAGGCTCTGTCCCCTGTTCTGACAGGCGACAGCAAGGGCAGGTGCAAACCTACTCAACCACAACGTGGTCATTTAGAAGCAGCCCTTCTCATGAGCTTTACTGGAAACAAGAGGTCAGTGTACCGGCACCGGGCTCCTGTAAGCCCGGCGCCTGGTATCTGGCGAGTGAGTGAGGGAAGCGGGTGGGAAAGCATGGCCAGAGACTGGCAGTCTGCAGCTCATGGGTGCTTTAGCTCGACAGCTCTTGGCTAGCCTGGCGCTGGCCCAGGGTGTAGATCCTGGAACCATCCAGACAGCACAGGAGGGCTTCTCGGCAGAGGCTGCCTGAGAAACACCCCCCCACCCCCGGAAACGGTCCAGTTTCATCAGCTAACCTCTAGGAGGTCAGAGAGCCCAGCGGTCAGAGAGCCCAGGAGGCCCTGCAGTGGGCCCACCCCGACACCGGGCAGATGGCCCCGGCCGGCTTGGACCGCCTCCCCTCGGGAAGCGCCAGCAGCTGTCAGAAGGTGCGTCCCTGGCTCGCAGTGCACACGCCCCCTCAGTCACTCGACCTTCCAGATGGCGATCTTCCCCTCTTCACGGCCGGCGCCGCTCAGCACGTATCTGTCCTCCGCGGAGCACAGCGTCTTCACCGTGTCCGTGTGGGCCGCCAGCTCCTTCTCCACCGTCCTCCTCTCCGCGTCCATCACATAGATCTTCCCCTTCAGCCGCCCCTGTGACAGCCCCGTGGCGCCCACCCAGATCTGCCAGGAGAAGCGGGCATCACATGTGTAGCCCAGCTGGGAGGCACGTGGGGCCCCCAGTCAGGCAGCAAGGGGCACCCCCAGGCCCATGTCCTCTCACCTGCTTCTTCACCCTGATCATGCAGTTGATCTCAGAGCAGTCCTGGAGATGGATCCTCTGCGGGGGCTGGGCTAGGTCCTGCAGGCTCCAGACGTAGACGTCGGGGTACCCGGCGCAGGCCGCCCAGAGCTGCTCCTGCTAAAGTGAAACGGGTCAGGGCAAGCGCGGCGGCAGTCCCGCGGCTCGGGGGCGCCAGCCCAACCCAATGTGCTGGGGTACCTCGGGCATGAGCTGGAATCCCAGGAAGGAGGTGCCTGTCTCTTTAAAGCTCCCGTCGATCTTCAGCTCTTGACAAGGAGATCCATTCATGTTCACCACCAGGATGCTGTCTCCAGTGCCTGCAGGACCGAAGAGCAGGATGAGGGGTGGGCAGAGTGAACGTGAAGCGCAGGGATGAAAGGGCCATGGGGGCTCAGGGTGACCAGCAGGCCACGGCCCCTTCCCTACATCTGAGTGCAGCGTGAGACACTCTAACTGTAGCCTCCATGTTACAGGCCTAGATAGCATATTAAAAAGCAGAGACATTACTTTGCTGACAAAGGTCCATCTAGTCAAAGCTATGGTTTTTCCAGTAGTCATGTATGGATGTGAAAGTTGGACTATAAAGAAAGCTGAGCGCAGAAGAATTGATGCTTTTGAATTGTGGTGTTGGAGAAGACTCTTGAGAGTCCCTTGGACTGCAAGGAGATCCAACCAGTCCATCTTAAAGGAAATCAGTCATGAATATTCATTGGAAGGACTGATGCTGAAGCTGAAACTCCAATACTTTGGCCACCTGATGCAAAGAACTGACTCATTGGAAAAGACCCTGATGCTGGGAAAGATTGAAGGCGGGAGGACGACAGAGGATGAGATGGTTGGATGGCATCACTGACTCGATGGACATGAGTTTGAGTAAACTCCAGGAGTTGGTGATGGACAGGGAGGCCTGGTGGGCTGCAGTCCATGGGGTCGCAAAGAGTTCGACACGACTGAGTGACTGAACTGAACCTCCATGTGGTGCTTTCACATCTTCCCTCAGAGACACTTGGGTGGTTAGTACCATCTTTGCCGACGAGGAAGCTGGTGGAATCCTTCCTGCCATGGTTATTTGCAGCCAGGCCATGTGATACCCCCATAGGTAAAAATTAGAGCTCTAGGTGATGGTTCCCAGCCTTGTGGGACACATCTCTCTGTCAAAGCTCCTCTCTGTCTGCTTCTATTAATCACTCAAGCAAACCAAGTCTCCACATCATGAGAGCTACAAGTCACCACAATTATCCAGCAGCGAGGTCATCAGATCAGGTTTCCAGGGGAGACGGAGTCAGGTTCAAGATAAGGCGAGGAGCCACAGGGCTGTCCTCTCGGGGCTTTTATTGCCTGCTCCCTCCGCCTCCCACCCTGCATGAAGCCACAGGGACAGGAGGACGCAGCCCCGCCCCGCGGGCAGCACCGTCTGGTTGCAGAGGGAGGAGGTGCAAGCCCCCCAGAAGGGCTCCAGCTTCCTGTCATGGTGGTTGGACTCCAAGCCCACCAAGAAATGACCCTTGGCCATACTCGGGACTTGGGAGCTCAGCTGGGTTCTCAGTCACAGGAGGGGAGAGCCTCTCCTTCCTGCCTGAGACCTAATAGAAACCCCAGCATCCCTCCAGGAAGGCTTTCATCCCGAGATGCCATCATCCACTTGCCCTAATTAAGAAGGTCCTTTCAGATGCTTCTACTTGTTAGGAATACCTGGGCAGCAGGAGGTCCTGCCAAGAGGCACTAATGCCCCCAGGGACCCCCTCCTTAGTGCCGACCAGCATGCGCACTGCCCACGAACACTGCAGAGGGCGGCAGGCGGATTTCAGAGCCACCCAGCCTGTGTGAGCGTGCAGGGGGCCTGCTGCACACAGAGCAAGGAGTGGGGCCACAGATGTGGGTGAACGATCACTGGCCTCAAGGTGCCCAGCCCGTCAGGGCCGCCTTCTGGGGTAACGGTCAGTGACCCTCACAGCCACTGACACTCCGAGGCCCATGTTCTGCCTCTCGCATCTCCCAGCCGCCAGCCTGCTGTCCAGTGGGAGAGATGGCATTTCCACCTTATTTTTCAGATAAGCAGAGAGATTGAGGTGCCAGGGACCAACCCAAAGTGACCAGTCGTCTGTGACGACCCCGGATCTGACACTGAACACACAGAGGCCGCAGCCTGGACCACACATGCGCCTCCCAGTGCCCACCTCCAACCGTGGGGAGCAGGATGAGCTCCGCTCCCTCCCAGTAACCGCTAGAGCCACGTCCTGTGAGGGGCGCTCAGGCCTGGGGCTGGGGGGCAGTTTGTGGTGCTGCAGCAGACGCAGACTTAGGGGAAGGTACAGAGGGTCTGAAACACTGACCAGACTGGAGAGGGAAGTCAGGACCCCCAGGCTCACCTCACCAAGGGCCTGTGGGGGAGTCAGAGGCATCACCCTGCCCCTCCACACTCACATCCTTCTAGGCTATACCTCAGTGCCCACAGATCCCATCAGCTGAGTGACTAAGGTTTTAGCTTGTTATCCTTGCTTAAAGACTTGGAACAGCACTTCACAGGAAAGATTGTTCTTTACCCAAAGAAACCCTGCTTTCCTCTTGTGCTTTTCTCATTGTTAAATAGGAAAACTACTTACTATACTCATTAACTTGAAAAATATGAGGAATTCTACCCGGAAAACAAGGTTATCTACCCTCATTATAATCTGTTATATCCCTCCCCATATTTAACAGGGATTTTTAGTCCCAAATGCACCCATGAATGGACACACACATATCTGACAGTCACCAGAGACCAACCAAAGCTGAAGGATATAGTCTTGGGAAGAATGAAACTCGGTGAGCAGCACAGTTCCCGGGGTCCCCCTCAATTCAAGAAAGTTAACCGCAAGCAAGATCAACACAAAGCCCTTCACACCCAGCTCATGCAAACCAGAGACAGGACCTTAAAAGCAGCCACTGACCCCAGACACATTCTGTTCAGGAGAACAGTGGGAAAGACGGCCGACTGCTCATCAGGAACAAGAAGAGCTGCAAGACAATGGAATGACATTGCTAACATGCCGGGAAACTACATGTCAGCCTGGAGTTTACAGCAGACACAGGTCACTGGAAATCCTAAGGCTAAGAGGCAGTGATGCAAGGCAGAAACCTGAATTTTAAGAAGGGACGGAGGTCACCAGAAATGATAAACATATGGACAAAAATAAATTCTTTTCTTAATTTCTTTGCAAGACCATTGAGTACTTAGGCAAAATTTTCTAAAATATGAAGTTTATCACAATGGCATTTAACAACAATAGGAGGGGAAAGAAAGATAAATGAAATTAATTCTACTACTGTGCACTGTGTCCATTATACATGAAGTGGTGTAATAGTTATTGAAGGTATGTAGTGAGAAGTTAAGGTTGCATATTGAAATCCTTAGTGCCGTTGCTAAAAAGTAGAACAAAGCCCAAAGAACTAGAGAGACAATAAAGAAGATTAAATTGAATATTTAAGAAAAAAAAAAAAAGCCCAAAAGGAAGCAGGAAGGGAGGAACAAAAGAAGTACAGATGGGAAAATGGAGGGGAAAAAAAGGTTTACACCCAGCCATGTCATTAATCGCCTTGAAAGTGAGAAGACCTATGAGCACAGGGTCTGAATAGACATGTCTCTGAAGAAAACACAGAGATGGCAAACAGTCCATGAGTCATCGGGGGAAACGCAACCAAAGTCACAGTGAGATACCACTTCACACCCACCAGGACAGTTACAATAAAAAATAGATGATAGGTTTGGTGAGGACGGGGAGGAACTAGAAGCCTCATGTACCACTGGTGGGGACATAAAACCATGTGGCAGCTTCAGAAAAGATGACAGTTTCTCAGATGGTGAAACATGGTTAACCCAGGTCCACCCACAGGGGAACCAGTAACCGGGCTGTAGCATCCACACAGTGGAATGATCGTGCTGTCGCTCCGCAAACACTGTGGATGATGAACCCTAAAAACATCATGTTGCCTGTCCTGAGCCAGATGAAAAGAGTGCAGGCTGCAGAGCCCATCTACAGACAGTTCAGGAGCCAGGCGAACAAACCCAGGGAGAATTCAGAACAGGCGTTTCCCTGCAGAGGGGCACAGCGGGGCCAGGCCCCGAGGGAAACCTTGTGTCTGCCGTGTCAGGCGTTATGTGGTGTGCACTTTCAACACACAGCGAACCACACACACACTGTGCATCTCATCACAGGTAAAACATGCTTCGATTTAAAAAGTATCCATGACCATCGTCCGTGGTATCTGGCACACGCTAGCGAAGCCTTCAAAGTGCAGGCCACCTTTGCGCTGTAATGCTCATGAATACAGAAGCCACGCCTCAGGCGTCTGCACCTCCCCATCACAACCCGCCCCGCTCGGCCAAGTGCCGGCTTAGGACCACTCACGTCAGCACACAGAGGATGGGGCCAGGGGGCTGCGGGAGGAGCGGCCATGGCCCCTGGGGGCGCAGCGACAGCAGGGGGGAGGAGCACCGGGAGAGGGGGGCCACGGCGGGGGGGGGGGGGGGGGGGGGGGGGGGGGGGGGGGGGGGGGGGCGGCATGTGAGGGGGCGGGGCATGTGAGGGGGCGGGGAGAGGAGGGGCACGGGGGGAGGGGCCTCGGGAGGGGGAGGGGCACGGCAGGGGGTGGGGCAGCGGGCAGCCGCACACTCAGGAGGGATGTGGGGAGCAGGAGCACAAAGAAGGAACCTGCGTTCTGAAGCCCCAGTTGGAATGTGAGGCAGAGGAAAGGGCCTGGCCTCTTCCTGGCCTAGCGGGGGCAGGGGCCAGGGCCGGGGCACTTACAGCACCAGAGGCGGCCGCCGTGCAGTCTGATCGCCGAGAGCCCTCCACCGGGCACCTGGAACCTGCCGGTCACCCTCAGGGAGCTTGCGTTCCAGGCCAGGACCGTCCCGTCAGTGCTGCATGAGTACACGGTGCTGGGGCGAACAGACGCGCACACTTAACTGCGGCCCGAGAGGACCACGCGATGGTGGTGACAACGCGGATGATGGAAAGACGGCCTTTCCATCCAGAGAGAACAACGCTGCCAGCTGGCTCAGCACCCAGGCCCCGCCAGAGGGGACACCGCGGACACCAGGGTGGTGGGGTACGCTCAGTACCCACGCCAGCCCGGCACCTCCCACCGCGGGTTGCCGCCCCCTCCATCAGGGACTGTGAGCAGAACCACTCACTAAAATCTACGTCCCCCAGCAAGGGGCCAGAAACAAGTGCTCCCGGCACCCCCCGCAAGCGCGAGGCCAAGGGTCAGCGGGGCTCTGGGACTGGCAGCTGCAGGGGGGCGGGCTCAGCTAGTGCTGTGTGCCCTGCATCTCCTGATGGCGTGCCACCTTCAACTGAGGACCCAAGTCCCCCAGACTGAGAACACCCGGCACCCCTGGCCCTCGGGGCACAGGAGGTGGGGGTGGCACCAGGGGAGCAACCAAAAAGGAGCCGTGGCCACTTGTGCCCACTTGCTTCCAGGCCACAGCGGGAAGCGGGCTCTGCCGGGAGCTCAGCGCCCCCCACCCCTCCCCTGCGGTGTGCCAGGCCCCGATCCAGGCCCAGGCCCCAGCGAGGGAACAGACGGGGGCTGCCCTCAGGGGCTGCCCTCAGGGCCTGACCGTCTTAATGAAGTAAGGACAGTGAGGAATGAGGTGAGGTTCGACAGCCGATGGGTTGAACTGCGGTCCCGAAGAAAGATATGTTGATGCCCTTAACCTCCAGCACTTCAAATGCCACCTTAGTTCACAGCAGCGTCTTCAGAGAAGTGAAGTGACGCTAACAGGGTGGACCCTAATCCAGTACTGAATAGTGTCCTGATAAGTGCACAGCTGGACAGAGGCACACGGGGGTCCCATGCGAAGACGGGGACTTCAGTGATGCGTCCACAGGCCAAGGACGGCAGGCCAAGCCCAGAGCCAGGGAACGGGCAGGGAGGCCAAGGGCCCGCCGCGTGCCCACCATGCTCACCCTGGAGGGGGTCTTCTCTGACCACGTCCTCAGACCATTTCTCTGTACGCATGACCAGAGCCATGCAGGGACGTCCCCTGGCTCGCCTCCCAGACCTGCTTCGCTCCCCCTGCCCAGCCACTGGGACCCTGCCCTCTGGGACCCTGACCCACCCACGAGCCAGGCGGCCCCCCACCCAGTGAAGCCCACCGCACCTGGTCGCCTGCACGCCGTCCTGCACAGCCAGGCCCGTGACGCTGGAGCGGTGGTCAGTGAGCTGCTTGTTGCAGGACATGCTGTGGATATTGATGATGTAGATGACCGAGTCCTCCGAGCCGACCCACACCTGGCTCTGCTCCGCCATCACCATGCAGTTCTGTCGGGCCAAGGAGACGGCAGCACGGTCAACGGCCCGTGTGTCCCGCGCCGAGCCGCCACTCCCGGGAACTCACAGGCTCAGGTTCCTGCTGGCCTCGGGTCACATCACTGTCACGCGATCAACACGTCATCACTGATGTGCATTTCTGTTTAAGGACACCTTTGATCCTTGAACAACACAGGTCCAAACTGTGTCTGCACCTTCTCCATAAGGCTCTTCAGCTCTACGCTAGGGCAGCATTTTAAACAGCAAAATCACACACACACAAAGCACAAAAATGTGAAAGATGTGGCACTAAATAGGCCGTGAAAAGGATACCTGTGCACAGTTTGAGCTGACCCCAGAGGCAGAGTCGCCTTGCCCGACCTTGGATAAAACGTGCACTCAGCTACCAGGCCCTGTCCACGAGCACAACTGGACAACCACGAAAGCTCCATTAGTGTTTGTTCTGGGGCCACAAATCAATGAGTGATGAGGCAAATCTGCACACTCAGTTCAGTTCAGTTCAGTCACTCAGTCATGTCCGACTCTTTGCGACCCCATGAACTGCAGCACGCCAGGCCTCCCTGTCCATCACCAACTCCCAGAGTTTACTCAAACTCATATCCATCGAGTCGGTGAGGCCATCCAGCCACCTCATCCTCTGTCGTCCCCCTTCTCCTCCTGCCCCCAATCCCTCCCAGCATCAGGGTCTTTTCCAATGAGTCAGCTCTTTGCATGAGGTGGCCAAAGTATTGGAGTTTCAGCTTCAGCATCGGTCCTTCCAATGAACACCCAGGACTGATCTCCTTCAGGATGGACTGGTTGGATCTCCTTGCAGTCCAAGGGACTCTCAAGAGTCTTCTCCAACACCACAGTTCAAAAGCACCCATTTTTCGGCGCTCAGCTTTCTTCACAGTCCAACTCTCACATCCATACATGACCACTGGAAAAACCATAGCCTTGACTAGATGGACCTCTGTTGGCAAAGTAATGTCTCTGCTTTTTAATATGTTATCTAGGTTGGTCATAACTTTCCTTCCAAAGAGTACTAGCAACAAACAAAACTCCCAGTGCTCCTGCAGCTGGAGACAGCTCTCAGGGATTCTGGCATGGCAAGAACCGACAACAGTGATTATCTGTAGAGTTTCCAAAATTAGAAATTAAGGGCTAAAACACTGAAGAGTTATACAAGCCACGTAACGTGTGAACCATAAGTGTGTCTGCTGGTACATCTCAACCAACCCGACTGCATCCCTAAAAATTTCCTGAGCTGGTGTCGGCCTTCATCCATGACACTAGCAACATTTTACTGAACCTGTTAACAGATGTCTCAGGTTTTCAAATACAAGAATAACAGTTACATCATGTTGGAGGGGCTGAGGCTAGACCTAATACAGTAAATCACTATCGATGGTGGTTACTGTTACTTTATCTGGTGGTTACCATTACTTATCTGGTGGTTACTTCTACTTATCATTACCACATGAAAGAGCTTATAAAAACTGATAGTTTCGATTTTACCAATACGTATTCTCGAAAGATGCTACTTTGCTAATTTCAAAATTAATTATTTTAAAAAGCTCTTTCTTTTGTGGCATCTACCAAAGAATTATTATAATTTTAGTTAAATGTCTTTCTTTAGTGGCCCAAGGATATCTCAGATAAACCACTTTGAACTTCAAATTTCAGAGGAGGCAGCATTTTCTAGAGATAATTGCCCAACTTTCTGCCTTGTCAAACGATACAAACTGCTCCTGTGAAACTAGTGGGAAGATATTTTCACATAATTTGTTAACTTTCTGCTTTAATTAAATGTTACCTGGCCTAACTGCCAATCAATAAAGATTGATACAAAATGCAGCCATTTGATTTCATTTTCAGGAGCATTTTAAAGTTATTCTGTTATTAAACAGTCTTTGAAATGCTTGTAACTAAGAAGCAACAGGAAAAAATTAAATTTTAGAGTAAGAATGATGTCCTTAATTTTTCCTTCTTGTTTTTTGTTTGATCTAAAGCGTTACTAGACTTCTATAAATATTTTGCTCTAATGTGTCTTGGATCCCATTCCTTTCTCATCTGAAGCTCATTATTTGAATGTGGAGGGGGATGGTTTTTAGCAACTTTAAGAATGATCCCCACCCTTTGGCAACATGGATTTGAATCACAGTGCTTCTGTTTCAGCCCAGTTTTGGAAGCACAGAACGTGCCATAGATTGTCCCCTTGCTTTTAGATGATGGAACATGATTATCAAAGTGGATATAAGCTGAACACTTAAGTATGCAAACTTCACTTCACCTTGCTTTTCACAGGAAAAAAAAAGTTGTTGCATGTTAAAGGAGTTGGCATGAAAATTTTCCTAGTAAGACCCCTTGGGACAGTGGCTTCTTTTGTACCCTGAGGGTCTTGAACAGGATGAAGCCCACCAGAGAGGAGGTGTGACAGCATTTTTGAACAGCAGGGTAGCGTCGCTGAAGACACGCAAACCCCACCAGAAAGACAGCACCGACCGCCCCTCTCCTGGAAACGCCAGAATTCACAAGGCCCCTTCCAGGTGTGGCTGTGTTAGGCCCTGGGGCATGAGGGTGACATCACACAGAAACAAATGATTTTCAAAGAGCCACGAGGGGCCTTGAGAGCCCTCCAAAAACCAGTGGGCTGATCCTGGCAGCACTAACGGCTACAGACCTAACACTTGATCCTGGGTTTCTAGGGGGTAGGGTGAGGTGGTTTTTGCACAAAATTAAAAGACGCTTGCTCCTTGGAAGGAAAGTTATGACCAACCTAGATAGCATATTAAAAAGCAGAGATGCTACTTTGTCAACAAAGGTCCATCTAGTCAAGGCTATGGTTTTTTCAGTGGTCATGTATGGATGTTAAAGTTGGACTGTGAGGAAAGCTGAGCACTGAAGAATTGATGATTTTTGAACTGTGGTGTTGGAGAAGACTCTTGAGAGTCCCTTGGACTGCAAGGAGATCCAACCAGTCCATCCTAAAGGAAATCAGTCCTGAATATTCATTGGAAGGACTGATGCTGAAGCTGAAGCTGAAGCTCCAATACTTTGGCCACCTGATGTGAAGAACTGACTCATCTGTAAAGACCCTGATGCTGGGAAAGATTGAAGGTGGGAGGAGAAGGGGACAACAGAGGATGAGATGGTTGGATGGTATCACCAACTCAACGGACATGAGTTTGAGTAAACTCCGGAGTTGGTGATGGACCAGGAAGCCTGGTGTGCTGCAGTCCATGGGGTCACAAAGAGTTGGACTCAACTGAGCAACTGAACTGAACTGAACTTTCTTTTAACAAAGTGGACTAAGTTATCAGTCTAAAAACTCAAACAATTGAGGTTTCTCAACCACACGATAACTATGATATCATGCAAATTTTATTTAAGTGGTTCTCAGTCTCAACCCCAAATATGTTAAAATAATTCCAGTGTCCGCTTTTGGTGACTGGAAATGTAAATGTGAGAATACTGCCCTGCCCTTCACAGGACTGAAATCCAGTTTTATAATAGTTTTCAGAGTGCAGGGGTGATTAAAGCCATTATCTGCTCACTTAAATGAGAATATTTAAGTGAAAGACAGAACAAGTTTACATTCAATTTAAAAGCTCGAGATAAAAGTGAAAACCCTTCAGGCTTCCCTGGTGGCTCAGTGATAAAAGACTCTGCCTGCAAATGCAGGAGACATGGGATCGATCCCGGATCCGGGAAGATCCCACATGCTGTGGAGCGGCTGGGCCTGTGCGCCACAACTGCTGAGCCTGCGCTCTGGTGCCCGGGAATCACAGCTACTGAAGCCTAATCGTTCTAGAACCGTGCTCCCGCAACCAGAGAAGCCACTGCAGTGAGAAGCACTGCGGCTGGAGAGGGGCCCCTGCTCACCACAACTACAGAAAAGCCCACACAGCAACAAGGACACAGCACAGCCAAAAATAAACAAGCAAAAATATAAAGCTTTTAAAAAAATGAAAGCCCTAACCCCAGCTAAGCAGGATGCCGTGGAGTCCAAGCATCCGCTGCCTGTGCTGGTGGACACGCTCGCTCTCCAAAACCGCAGCCTGACCCGGAAGCCGATGAAAACTGTCCACTCTGAAGAGCACACCGTTTACTCACCAGCCTAGACGTGCCCACTCTAAAGCAGTGCTGGTGAATCGTCCAGGAGGAAGCATCAAACACGATCACCTTGCCCTCGTTCAGCGCGCACCATAATTTGGGGTGAGCATCCTCCACTTTTTCCGCTGGGTCAAGATGCCCTGAAGAGGAAAGCAACCCGACGTGTTGAAAGAAAACTCTCTGCTGCATCAGCTCGGGATTTGTGATTCGTGCCAAGACTCAGGTCCTGCTCAGTGCCAGGTGCCACCCTGGGTGCCCAGGCTCCAAAGGTGAGCACAGCCTGAACCGCCAAGCCCCTTGGAGCTCAGAGTCGCGGACCGGCTGGTTCAGCCAGAGAAGTACACACACAGAGCCCTCCACCAGGCAGGACGGCAGGAGGCCTGAGCATTCTCTTGCGGGCAGCGCTTCAGGCAGCGGGAAGGGGGCTCAGGGACAGAAGAAGGGTCTGCGGCCGCCGCGCCCCGCCTCGCCCCCCCACCCCGAGCACAGCCGGGCTCCCACTGTCCCCACGTGGCCACCCACACTTCACACCATCAGTCTTTCTCATCGTGGCCACTCTGACACCGTGAAGGTTTTGTTTTTTCACTTGTGGTTTGTTTGCATTTCCCTGGCGCTCACGAGGCTGATGGCTTTAGTCAGGTGTCTGGATCTCCTCCATGGGGAAGTGTTTACGCCTCCTGCCTGCTTCTGAATCAGGCTCTTACTCTCCTTGACTTGTAGCCGCTCTTTAAATACCACCGACTTCAAATACCCCGTGTCGAGTCTATCCTCTTACGAACATCCTTACCAAGTCTGCGACTATCACTTTCACTCACTTGAAAGTTTCTTTTAAAAATCCTTTATATGGTCAAAGTCACCAACCTGCTCCTTTACGGCTCGTGCCTTGTGACTGACTCGTTTCCTTACCTTAGGATCACGATTGTTGTCTGTATTATCATCTCCAAGCTTCACTCGCTTATGTTTGCTTTTGCCTTTCAGCTCTCCATCCTTGGAGCCCATGGCCATGTGTGATCTGAGGTGTGCCTGAGCTCCATCTCCCCACATGGACCCACAGCATCCCAGCACCTCCTACGATGGAGACAGTCTTTCCCCCACCCCTGCTCTGTAGCACCTCCTCGGGCCTAGTCCAGGAAGTGTGAATCTGCCAGTCTTTCTGGGATATTCATGCCTTGGTCTCCTGGCCCTGTTGGGGTGATCTGCCCACTGAGACGCAGTCTGTAGTCCCCCAGAGTCTGAGATGCTCCAAAGCCAGGCTCAGTGCCCGGGGCCTGGCTCCTTGGCTCCCAGCATTCGCGGAGGGCTTGACCAACGCTCCCCTGGTCCCTGACTCGGGGGGAACGGCCAGCTGTGTCATCAGATGTGCACCTCATCTCAGGAGGGGCCGTTACCCCATCCCAGCGACAACAGGCTCGCCCCAACCAAAGATGTGCATGCAGGGGCTGCATCCGCTGGACGTGAGGATGGCGAGGCTGGATGGGGACTCAGCCACACACGGCCCTTGTGGCCTCCGAGTCCGCAGAGCAGCTGCCCCTGGTCACCCAGAGTTCTGCCTCCAACGGCAGAAAACCACCTGGGCCTTGTCCACCCTCACCCTACCGCTGCCCCTCCACGGCAGTGCTGACTGTGAGCACAAGTCTCAGCTCTCAGACTGTTGAGAAGAACAGTGGCGACACAGACAGCATGGCCCAACTGGACAGAACAGGGAGCCGTAATCAATGTCCCGTGATAAACCATAACGGGAAAGAACATGAAGAAAAATGTGTGTACGTGCATTAACTGGATCACCTTGCCGTACAGCAAAAATGAACACAACGCTGTAAATCAAGTAGACGTCAATAAAGCTACAAACCCAGCAGCGACACAGCCGGGGTTGGGCCTCACCTGGGGTGTAGAGCAGCACATCGATGGCCTGTGGGGCGGTCTCCCCCGCTGAGGGGTTGATCTTGTGTTTCAGGGTTTCCGAGGTTGTCTTTGGAACTGCCATGGGCACTGAAAAGCAGACACGTGGGGGTCAGGTCCCCAGACTCCAGGACACTCTCGCACACTCTGCTTCCCTCAGGATATTAGTCCTGGGGTAGAGCCAGGATTTGCCAAGATGAATCTCTCTTTAAACTGGACATAAGTAAAGCCAAGCGTTTCTGGCCAGAGGGTGTCTGCCAAGGTCTCACACTGCTTGGCATCTAAACACAGCTGTCAAGCTAAATGATCAACACTCAACTGTTAGGGATGGCCCAGCAGAGAGAAGACTTTGAATACTTCTCCATCAGTCGAGCCCACGAGCAGCTTCTCACCCCGGCAAGTGGCGTGGCTGCGTGGGTGTCTGTGCACTGCAAAACCTTTAGCAGCATCCATGGCCTCACCTGGTCAACGCCAGTAACAATGACTGCCCCCTACCCCCCACACACATGAAGAAGGAATTCATAGGGCCTGGACTCCATCTCAGGCCTGTCTGTGCTGATCGTGCTCGGCCACCTCTCCAGTGGACTCTGAACTCTCTGCTTAGTGCCTGTGGGAACGACAATGGAAGGATAAGACCCCCTCCAGACAGGGGAACCTTGAAGATCATATCCAGGTTACTCATCACCTAAGAGAAAACAGACACTAATCACCCCTGCCTCTGGACACTATCTATCAGAATGTAAGCACGGGCTTATCGGTTATTAACTGGTTGGAATGTAACTGTGGGCTTATTGATTATTAACTGTTTGAACAAACACATAACACGTGAATGATGGGGTTATTGTGACTGGATTGTATTTACCCTTCCTTTGTAAGCATCAAGGGACTGGGGTGGTGGGTTTGGACACGTACACATGGGGTATAAAAGATTTTCACAAATGCTGGTCGGGGTCCTTGGCTAAGAGGAGACTCTGCCTTGGGCCCGCCGGTGTAATAAACTGCACTCCACTATCTGCATTGTCCTTCTGAGTGAGTTTGTTTCCCGGAAAGCGTGGCTATAACACACACACATGACAAATATCTCCAGTGACTGCCAAGTGGCTCCCTCCAGGAATGAGGTGCAAACCTCAGAAAGTTTCATTTTCAGACCTTCCATCATGAATGGACCACAAGCTATCACTGAAGCCCGGGATCACGTATCGCTGCCTCATCACGCTTCACACAAGGGCAAACGGTCCTTGACTGGGAACAGGGATCTGAGACACTGAGCTTGGGGGACCGCCCCTGCAGGATGGGATCAAGGGTGAGTGTCACGTGCTGGGTCCCTCCGTGGAGACTGCGGACGCGGTGTCCAGAGTGAGAAGGCTTTCCTGCAAACTCTTGACAAAGATCAGGCTTGAGCATGGAGTGGTCTCCACAGCTCGAGTGGAGTGTGTATTTGATTTGGTTCCTAATTAAGCACGAGAAAAAACCCTGCCGTCAACATCTGGCTCCAGGACTGTTGACAAGAGCTCCTCCAAGTCCCTCCAGCAACTGGAGCATCCTGGCTGCTCCCCAAGAGTGGGGTCCTGGGATGCGGGGGCGTGGGGGGAGGGTCCGGGGTACAGGAGAGGGGTTCCTGGGACCAGGAAGCACTAGTGATGTCATGGTTAGTGACAGACGCGGCAAAGAGCAAACCACCCCGAGGGGAACGAACACAAAACCAGGGCTTGTTTCCCCTTATTCTGGGGTGACATTTTAAATGGACTCGTCCTGGCTATTGACTCAAGAGGAATAAAAACATGTCCAAGCAAAAATTCGTACAGGAAACATTCACAGACGCACTGTTCGCAACAGGCAGGAAGCAGGAAACCCCAAACAGTAAACGGAGGGAGGGATAAACTATACTGTATTCACCCAGCGGAGTCCATTCGGCCTCAGAAGGGATGAAGCAGTGACCCCTGCCATGCGGATGAACCCGGGAGCGTGACTCCACGTGAGGATGCCAGACACACAGGACACGCACTGCTATGAGTTCACACGTAGGAAGTGCTCAGACTAGGCAAAAACGGGCATATCCCCAGCGACAGAAAGTCGGTCAGGGGTTGCTCAGCAGCTGAGGGGCGGCTGCTAAACGCATGGGGCTTCTTACCGGGGTGAGGAAAACGTTTGAAACCCACTGTGCTCACAGCTGTAGAGCTCTGAATACACTCAAACCAGCAAGGTGTACACTGTGCAAGGGAACGGTGTGTGAATTATCTCTCAATAAAACGGCTACGTTTTTTAAAGTGAATACAAGCAGAACTAGTTGTCATCTGAAAAACATCCCTACAGGACTTCCCTGGTGGTACAGTGGATAGGAAAGCAGGGGTCACGGGTTCAGCCGCTGGTCAGGACTATCCCACGCGCCCCAGAGCACCTAAGCCTGGGAGCCGCAACTGCTGAGCCCGCACACTGCAGCTACTGAAGCCCGCACGCCCACAGCCAGAGACGCCACCACAGTGAGAAGCCCGCACACCGCAGCAAAGAGTAGCCCCTGCTCGCCACAACTAGAGAACGCCCACTCCGCAACAAAGACCCAGCACAGCCAAAATAATTTTTTTAAAATCCCTACAACCTGCTCATCTGTGTTTCATGAATTAACTTCACGTGGTGGGTTTAACGGAGCACATGTGACTTCCAGCACGTAGTAAGGCTGATAGAGTAAGTGGTCCTCTACAGTCTCTGCTTCTTTATGCAAAGCATAGGACAGCTGGTTTTAGCAGATCATTTAAAAGTGGACACAAAACAGTGCGTCCCTGCGCTCAGCGCGGTCTCTACGTCGGAGCCCCGATAGTAAGTGTTTCCGGCCATTCATACGCCCGACCTCGGCTGTTGGTGGTCGGATTTTGTGTACTATCGGGCCGAAAGGGTGACAGCACCGCTAGGATGAAGCTCGTGAGATTTTTGATGAAATTGAGTCACGAAACTGTAACCATTGAATTAAAGAATGGAACACAGGTCCATGGAACAATCACAGGTGTAGATGTCAGTATGAATACGCATCTTAAAGCAGTGAAAATGACCCTGAAGAACAGAGAGCCGGTACAACTGGAGACACTGAGTATCCGAGAAAATAACATCCGGTATTTCATTCTGCCGGACAGCTTACCTCTGGACACCCTGCTCGTGGATGTGGAACCGAAGGTGAAGTCCAAGAAAAGGGAAGCTGTTGCAGGAAGAGGCCGAGGCCGAGGAAGAGGACGTGGCCGAGGCCGAGGCAGAGGAAGAGGGGGTCCTAGACGATAATGTCTCTCAAGACTACTATTTCAAAGTAGTTTTGTTTATGGCAGGTGGGGAAGGAAGACCAATCCATGACAGAGGAAGACTATGTGGCGGTGGCAGAGGAATTGGAGGTCCTAAGCGATAATGTACCTGGAGCTTTTTTGTACAGGCTTTGTTTGTTTGTGGCAGTTTTTAATAAACATAGATGTAACAAAAAAAAAAAAGTAGACACAAAACAGAAGTAGCTAAAAATGTTGCATAAACCTATTCTTATCTTCTCCCTATTTCCTGGACTTGAAAAATCTTCTAAAAATAAAAAACTGAGCTAACCACTGACCTCTATGGCTTCCAGAATGTGAGAGCCAGATCTAAACCTACAGGCAGGAGACCAGAGAATTCCTAGGGGTGGGGAACTGACCAAATCAAGGGAAAAAAGTGAGACGGCCATCAGGGGTCTCCCCACGCCCGAGCAGTGCGGTCAGGCAGTCATGGGCAACCATGCACAGAGGTCCCTGCGGCTCTGCAGCGGGCGTGTGTCCGACCACAGAGCTCAGAGACTGCGACGGCGACTCTGTGAGCCACTCAACGGAAACCCTGTTGTCGTGTCATTGGTAATTCAGATTCAGGACCAACACCGTACGGGGTAAAGTGTACTGCTACTCAGACACTGAAATGGTGAGGTGCCTCAGCATGTCCTAAGGAGCAGAGAGCTCCAAGGGATTGCTAAGTGAGAAAAGGAAAGACGCAGAGGGAGGAGTGGTGTTCAAAAGGGAAAAGTGCAGAAGAAAGAAGTTTGAGACGTTTGGGTTGGTTCCAACTGGTAAGACAAAAGGCAACCAGATAAAAACCTTACTTTCATTCTTCATCCTATCAAAGTAGGACAACTTGGAGGCCGCATAGATGGCTCCCGGTGACTGCAGCGTGCCGACGACTGCATCCATCAAGAGAATGTGGGTCAGCGCCTGCTGTACGTACTGGGGGTCCTGTGGGAGGCACGGTCATCTCAGCACAGTGTCTCTGAAATCACGTCCCGCTAAGACTTTGTCCCGTTACACACAGCAATACTTTTAAACATGTGTGGTTTTCAAAGCCACCTGCAGAGTTTAAATTTGGATTTCATGTCATGTACTTATGTTCTCTTAGTTGAGACAAATACTGGTTGTCTCCACCCCTTCCCCAAAATAGTTGGAATAATCCTCCCACTCACTAGCCTATGAAATTACCCAGTCCATAAAAGCTAACAACCGAAGAACTGATGCTCTTGAACTGTGGTGTTGGAGAAGACTCTTGAGCGTCCCTTGGACAGCAAGGAGATCAAACCAGTCACTCCTCAAGGAAATCAATCCTGAATATTCATTGGAAGGACTGATGCTGAAGCTAAAGTGCCGATACTTTGGTCACCTGATGTGAAGAGCCAGCTCACTGGAAAAGACCCTAATGCTGGGAAAGATTGAAGGTGGGAGAAGGGGGTAACAGAGGATGAGGTGATTGGATGGCATCATTTGACTCAATGCACATGAGTTTGAGCAAACTCCAGGAGACGGTGATGGACAGGGAAGCTTGGCTTGCTGCAGTCCATGGGGTCATAAAGAGTCAGACACAACTTAGCAACTGAACAACAACAACTTACTACCAACAAAGCTAGTGGAGGTGATGGAATTCCAGTTGAGCTATTTCAAATCCTGAAAGATGATGCTGTGAAAGTGCCGCACTCAATATGCCAGCAAATTTGGAAAACTCAGCAATGACCACAGGAATGTAAAATGTCAGTTTTCATTCCAATCCCAAAGAAAGGCAATGCCAAAGAATGCTCAAACTACTGCAAAATTACACTCATTTCACACGCTAGCAAACTAATGCTCAAAATTCTCCAAGCCAGGCTTCAACAGTATGTGAACCATGAACTTCCAGAGGTTCAAGCTGGAGTTAGAAAAGCCAGAGGAATCAGAGATCAAATTGCCAACATCTGTTGGATCATCAAAAAAGCAAGAGAGTTCCAGAAAAACATACTTTATTGACTATGCCAAAGCCTTTGACTGTGTAGATCACAACAAACTATGGGAAATTCTTAAAGGGATGGGAAGACCAAACCACCTGACCTGCCTCTTGAGAAATCTGTATGCAGGTCAAGAAGCAACAGTTAGAACTGGACATGGAACAACAGATTGGTTCCAAATCGGGAAAGGAGTACATCAAGGCTGTATATTGTCACCCTGCTTATTTAACTTATATTCAGAGTACATCATGAGAAATGCTGGGCTGAATGAAGTACAAGCTGGAATCAAGATTGCCAGGAGAAATATCAATAACCTCAGATATGCAGATGACACCACCCTTATGGCAGAAAGTGAAGAACTAAAAAGCTTCTTGATGAAAGTGAAAGAGGAGAGTGAAAAAGTTGGCTTAAAACTCAACATTCAGAAAACTAAGATCATGGCATCTGGTCCCATCACTTCATGGCAAATAGATGGGAAAACAATGGAAACGGTGACAGACTTTTATTTTGGGGGGCTCCAAAATCACTGTAGATGGTGACTGCTGCCATGAAATTGAGACATGCTTGCTCCTTGGAAGAAAAGTTATGACCAACCTAGACAGCTTATTAAAAAGCAGAGACATTACTTTGCCAACAAAGGTCCATCTAGTCAAAGCTATGATTTTTCCAATGGTCATGTATGGATGTAAGAGTTGGACTATAAAGAAAGCTGAACACCAAAGACTTGATGCTTCTGAACTATGGCGTTGGAGAAGATTCTTGAGAGTCCCTTGGACAACAAGGAGATCCAGCCAGACCATCCTAAAGGAAATCAGTCCTGAATATTCATTGGAAGGACTGATGCCAAAGCTGAAGCTCCAATCCTTTGGCCACCTGATGCGAATAACTGACTCATTTGAAAAGACCCTGATGCTGGGAAAGACTGAAGGCAGGAGGAGAAGGGGATGACAGAGGATGAGATGGTTGGATGGCATCACTGACTCGATGGACATGAGTTTGAGTAAACTCCGGGAGCTGGTGATGGACAGAGAAGCCTGGCGTGCTGCAATCCCTGGGGTCGCAAAGAGTCAGACACGACTGAGCAACTGAAGTAAACTGAACTGATCCCAGGTGTCACTAAGCTCCTATAAACATCCAGGTGGTGAACACTTCAGGGCCTGTAGGCCGCACAGTGTCTGTCACAATGACCAGCTCCACCGTGTTTGGCAAAGGCAGTTGCAGCCCCTGTGAAGGGTGGGCCAGATGTGAGCCTGCACGACTGTCCTTAGGCGCCTGCCAGCCCACCAGCTTTGACGCGCTTTGTTGTTGTTGTTTAGTCTCTGAGTTGTGTCCGACTCTCTGCGACCCCGTGGACTGCAGCCCACCAGGCTCCTCTGTCCATGGAATTTTCCAGGCAAGAATACTGCAGTGGCTTACCATTTTCTTCTCCAAGGGATCTTCCCGGCCCAGGGATCAAACCCACATCTCCTGCATTGGCAGGCAGAGTTTTAAAAATGGAGCCACCTGGGTTGTGCTAAATAATCAAGTGGACGTAAAATCAGAGAGTCCAAAAGTCACAGAACATTGGAATCTTAGGACCTAGTCCTCCCTTATTTTAAACAGAAGCCTCCTTCCATTTCCTTGACGTTAGGCTCCTCCAGGGATGGAAGGTCCATCACAGAGGCAGCTCTTCCACCACTGGACGTACGTTCCTACTGAAGTTTGCCACTGGGTGGCTGCCGCCCCCACCTGCATCTCCCCGATGACCAGTGAGCTGCAGCTCTCGAGAACCTTACAAACACTCCCCATGTGAGTTCCCAGTTTGGACCCTTTGCTCACTCTGTTGTGGGTTTCCTGTCTCATCTCGCCTTTCGGACAAGACAAACATCGCCCTGGTGTGTCCCTATGTCTTACCTCTGTCCAGGGTACCCTTCATGACTAGGAAGTCTTAACTTGCTGTAGCCAATGCCATCAGTCTGGCCCAAAGTAAGTGAAGCTACAAAATTCCCTAGGATTTTAAATATAGCCCTGTGGAAGGAACCTAATACACCCCCGAACAGAACCCTAATCCCGTGAAGAGAAAGAGTTGAGAGTTGAGCTCACATCTGCCAGAGTGCAGCCCCGACGCTCCCCTCCCCAGGCGTCACCCGGAGCAGAGGAGGCAGAATGCAGAGGCCAAGCCCAGGTCCACACATACCGCCCTGCGGGCTGGCCTCTGTGTTTGCCCCCAAGGCCTTCCCCATCACCCCAGGGCCTGGCGCCGAGTCACACGGACCACAGCATCATCAGTGCCTTCTGACGAGATGCTGCGCCCAGGCCCAGGCCCGAGTCGCCCGGGCTTTACGCTGAGCATCGCTAAGAGACCGCAGCCCCGGGTGAGAACAGACCTTGTGGTCGTCGGCCAGCTTCCTCCCGGCCCACATCTCCTTCACCATCAGGTGCCAGAGGTCGCACTCCGTCTTGAGGTTAGCCTCAAAGACTTCTTTCTTGGACGCCGTTTTGATTTTTAAAGTGGGAATTCTCAGGAGCAGAAAAGTGGCCATGGTGCTTCTGACATCCTGCAGAGGCAGAAAGAGACGCGGGTAAGTGAAATGACGGTCTGGGCGGGGGCGCTGGGGTTAACAGGAGCTGGGTGTAGGGGCGGGCCCATGGCTGGCAGCCACAGGCCTGTCCTCACCTCTATGTTCCTGAAGGTGGAGATCTCCACGTAGCCCGGCCGCCCCTCCGTGAGGAGGAACAGGCGCTTCTGGGTCATGGCAATCTTGCCCACCCCGCGATTCGTCTTGACAGAGCGCGACAGCTTGTACACACACTCGTTTTTGTCCAGCTGCTCCATCACCGACAAAGGCAGGCTGACCTCCTGCGCCTCTGCTTCTGCCTCCTTCCAGCAGTTGTAGAAATCTTTGAACGTTTCTGGGTCAATCTGTTTCTGGTGTCCTTAGTTTTATAAAGAAAAAAAGAGGTTCTTAAAGCCATGGACCCCAGGACACTGCGCATTACCCAAAGGAGGCAGCAGGTGGCGCCAGCACCTAAGTCTACCTGGACGGGAACCACCTGGGAAAGAGTGCCCTTCTGACCCAGTTTCCCCAGGTGCGCAGGGGGGCACGTGATCTGGGCTGAGTCCATCTGTCCTCTCCAGTCCCTCCCTACGCTGGTAGTCAAGTGCCTCTCAGGGCACCAGGTGGGGACCCTGGGACAAGGATGAAGTCCTGTGCCACCTCTGGAACTGGTGGGCAGCCATCCTGGGGCCAGTCCAAGGGTGCAGCTAACACTAACAGATCCTCGGACACTCCCACAGCACTGCATCAAGCCTTACTCTTTGGTTACGTGAACAAATACATCACTATTTGTACGCATGATGATCTTAATCGATTCAGTAACCTTCCCAAATGTCCAGTATTCAGGGGCTCTAGAGCTGGAGAGAGACCCAAATCCGAAGTCCAGCTTCACTGCTCTTCAGCAGTGTGACCAAAGGCAAGATACGAAGCGAACCTGCTTCCCTATCTGTAACATGGAGCGGGGACTGCTCCCAACTCCCACTCAGCTGCTGCGAGAAATGGCTCATCCTAATCCTGACGCTTCCCCATGTCTGGCTCCTGTGGCTCCATTTGCGTCATGGATCCGTCTGCCCTCCATCCTCAGTGGGCCCCTCACACCCCCAAGCAAGCCTGCTTCACTTCACACCCAGGGTGAGTCTCCCCGTGTTCATGAGGCCGACTCCTCCAAGGTCAGGCCCCTCCTCCGGTCACACTCCAGCCTCCCAGCACAGTGACATGTGGTAACATGCCTCTGTACACGCTGGTCTGCAGTGCTCAGACCAGAAAACTCCTACCCATCCTTCAAAACCCAGATAGAGGGCCCACGGGCAGCCTTCCCGGACAAGGCGGTCATCCTGGACACCCCCTGAGCTGGCACGCTCTTCCCTGGTGGCATCTAATAACACTTCCTGTGCTTCACCCTCCACACAGGCCCAGCCACCGTGGGATGCTCGGTCACAGGGAGACTGAGGCCTGGAAGGAAAAGCCCTGCCGGCTGGTGGGCAGGTGCCAGGCAGACGGTCCCACAGACCCTGTGCTGCTCTGTGTGTTTGTGGGTCTGTATTACCCACTAGGCGCCTGCTCCAAATGCAGGAACCTTCCCGTCCCAGCTGTGGGTCCCCCTGTGGGAGGGAGGGGTCATCACACCGTGAGCAGGTCCCCCAGGACCGATGTCACCAAGCTTCCCCAGACCCTCCGCCTCTCTCGGCCAGCTGCTGGGTCCGTCAGTAGGAAAAGCCCCTACCCATGAGGCTTTCTGGAAGGCAAAGTTGGCTCAGACGGTGAAGAATCCACCTGCAGTGTAGGAGACCCAGGTTTGATCCCTGGGTCGGGAAGATCCCCTGCAGGAGGGTATGGCAACCCACTCCAGTGTTCTGGCCTGGAGAATCCCATGGACAGAGGAGCCTGGCGGGCTACAGTCCACGGGGTCACAAAGAGTCAGACATGACTGAGTGACTCACAGACACACGAGGTTCTCCCTGGCTGGGCCAACCTGCCATCCAGGGCGCCCCCAGCCGCAGGGATCCTCCTACCTACAGTCAGCGCCTCGAACAGCCGGTGTATGACGCCAGCGTCCTTCACGATGCCTGACTCCTGCACCCTCTTCACGAAGTCGTCCAGCTGCATGTGCTTCTTGGGCAGCTCGAAGTTCTTGACACGGTCGTCGGCCTTGGGAGTGTCCACGGGCCTGTCCATGACCTCGCTGATGAGCCGGCGCAGCTCGGGCGTGCGCTCAGCCTGCGTGCGCTCGGGCGCCGACAGGGACTCCACGGTCGTCTGGACGAGGTCAGCAGGGAAGATGCGCATGTCGGTCTTGTACAGGCTCTGGAAGTCCAGCAGGGCGCCCAGCAGGTGGCCCTGCATCAGCTGCACCAGCCCCCGGAGGTAGAAGTACCTGGCCAGCAGCACCGAGTTCTCGGGGGCCAGCGAGCCCATTGCCTTGCTCAGCTGGGCCACGCAGTCCGTGTAGAACGCCTGCACGCACTGGGCCACCAGCGGGAAGTGGATTTCCGGGATCTTGAAGGTGTGTGTCGACTTAGGGGGCACGTCCAGAACTGGGGGTGAAGGGGAAGTGGGCGGTAAGCGCAGACCTTAGAGGCAGACACACGTTTCCACCCCAGCACCCTGCTGTTTCTGGGCCCTGGGTACAGCATGGAACCAGAACCGTATACATCTTCCAGGAAGCCCCACGTACCCCACGCTGAGGGGGGCCCCCAGCGGCCTCCCATGGCACCCCGAGAGTACGGCATTATTTTATTTGCTAAAACTGCTGATGGCTAAATTGAAACACGTGATGCTGAGACTGGAGGATTAAGCGGATAACCTAGGCTGAGACGTACCTGCCAGGCAGGCAAGCCCCGTCAAACAGCCGTTTCTTTTACCTCAGCAGCAGCTCTGGGCCCGGGTATTGTTGCCACACTCATCTCACAGGTGTGGGGGCCGTGGCTTCCACTGGTCCCCGGCACACAGCTGCCGCATGTCACGCATAACCAGCTGTGTGTCACACCAGTGCCTTCCACAACCTCACCCCCACGGCTCCCAGGCAGCGCCAGTGGACAAGGCCAGGCCGCAGGAAGTAGCGCACCCCAAGGAGGTGGGGCCTCAGTAACAAAGCCTGGAGGATGGCGGAGGAGCCCGGGGCAGGGGCAGGGGGAGTGGAACACCTTCCTGCAGCGAGAGGGCCCAGTGCAGAGTGCAAGGCCCCGCGGTGCTCTAATGAGAGGGCGTGCAGGCCCCAGAGAGGCAGAGCAACTGCCCGGGGTCACAGAGCCGGCAGGCAGCTGCGCCGGGACTCAGGCCCACCAGGGGCCTCCAGAGGGTTGCTGTTTGAACACACAGCCCCTCCCGGCCTCGAGGGCATGCTCTTCCCTCAGCCTCTGGCTCTCGGGCCAACTCACAGGAGACCCGGCTGGTACCTGGTGCTCCACCCACAGCACCGTCTCCCCACCGCATCTCCATCCACAGAGGATGGGTGGAGACCCCCTCCTGGAGCTGCGAGGAGAAGCCTCAAGCACCCACAAGCGGCATCACACGTGACCTGCTTCGCTGTGGCTCACGTGGGAAAAACACATGGGCTCACACACGTCCAAATGGGCTTTACAGCAACTCACCAGCAAGGGGACCCCAAGCAGACGCTCTGCACGCAGGTGGAGACGCAGCCACTGCCTCCCACGTCACGCCGCTCCCCCCGCATCCACCTCCCGAGACCACAGCGCTGCTCCCCACCCCCACGGCACAGCCGTGCCCATCACCACCCCTGACCGTGTCACGACACTGAACACCTCAACTAACCCCCCACTAGTGTTACGCATTTCTATCGTCTGCCTTCATCCCCGTCCATGGGGGCGGGGGCACTGGCTTCCTGTGTACCCCAACACCTAGGAAAGGCCCAAGAATCGCTGGAGGCTTAAGAGTTGCTGCACCTCATTAGTGACACACGTAAACATGTGTCTCCTAGGTACATGTGCATATACACGCACATAACCACACATGTATGACAGACATGAAAATCGTGAATAGTTGTGGTCTTCAGCAGTTGGGAACCAAGTGATGGAAAATACAGATAAGAGATCATTTTCTATAATGAACATAGTTTGCAAAATAAATATTCTAAAAATATTTCAAACAATCAAACTACTAGAACTACCACCACCACCACCCCCGAAAAAAAAGAAGCCCATTCCCTTCTCCTGGAATGAGGTCTGACTTCTTTCAGCAACTGGCAGTGTTAGAATCATGTGACTAGGAAAAGCCATGGAAGGGGCGTGGCTGGCCCACCTGTGCAGCTGCTCCCGCACTCCATGGTCTGTATCTTCCGAAGCGACGAGTTCCGGGGTGGCAGCTCGGGCACCGTGATGTCCTGCAGGTTGGGCATGCTGACCACCATGCGCCGGTGGGCTGCATGTGGGGCTGAGGACTTCCGGCTGGCCATCTTCTCAATCGTGGGTCTCCTCGGACTCAGGAGCATCCCGTTTATCCTGGGTGGAAAATCCCAACATCTTACATGTACGGTAACGATTCAACAGGTTCAACTGGGCATTTTCGCAAGTGTGGTGCCCAGTGTCCAGTATCCCCGTGCCGAGGGAGAAATGGCCGGAGCTTGCCTGGCTCTCCCTCGTGTGGTGAAGGCTGAGTGCAGGCCACACCCCCCAGGAGAGGTCACGACACACAGGATAAACGAGGGCATTGTTGACAGTGATGCATGTTTGAGGAGTTCAGGAAAAGCAACACAGAGGAGGCAGGAAACAGCGAAGATGTAGGGAGAGCAAGAGAAGGAAGACGGGGAGAGAACAGCACGAACGCAGACCCAGAGCTGCACTGTGGGCACTTCGGTGTCCCCCCAGCCCCAGGAAACAGCTGCACGGGAGGAGCCGGGCCTGCTAGCCAGCTCATGCACATCTAAATGTGAGACTCCTCCGATCTGATTTATCATTCATCTGTCCAGAGATAACTGCTGCTTGAGCGTCCAGGCCCCCGGAGAGCAGCGCATCCTTCAGAACCTAACATGCACACCTGTCCTCCTCGGACTGCGTGTGGAGGTCCATCTGGGCAAAGGCGTCCATCCTTCTGCTGAGCCGGGCCTTGAGGAAGGCATGAAACATGTATGTATCCAGGACCTGGAACAGATGCCGAGGGCGGTCACTACACCTGCTCCCGTCCTGAGCCGCCAGGGCCCCTGCAGCCGCTGCACGAGGGCCCTTCCCCGGCCCACCACGGCCTCTCACCAGCTCCTCCAGACCCAAGTTCCCAACACAGGCAGCGTTCTTAGCTCATCAGAATCTAAACTAAGATCCTCCTCAATCCCTCACCAGCCAACCTCAAAGAATCAGACACTCTCTACATTTGAAAAATCACAAAAAATTCAAAAGCCCAAATCACCCTGCCCCCCAGGACAACAGCAGCTGAGTCATCAATTCTGGGATCTCCTGGGGACGGCGACCTCCCCCATACGCCCACCTCACAGCCAGCCCACCCATCCACAGAGTCCGGCAGAACAACCTCCAAGTCAGGTGCCGGGGAGAGGGGATGTGGCCCAGCCCAGGGAAGGAGGCGGTGGTGGGAAGGGCATGGAATTGTGCAGGCTGATAGGAAGCGTCCAGATCCAGGCTGAAGAAGGGGCTACCAGGCACGGGCCTTGGGCACAACTCAGCACACTCTACACTTAAGACGGATACACTGAGTTACACGTGCATCACTCTAAAAAGCCAAGTAAGAAAATAAGAGCTGGGCAAAGGATCAGCAGGACCCACGCTCAAACAAGCTTCTAGGAAAGCTAAAACATAGAATAAAGTATTAACAGATGCTGGAAACCCTGGATGTGAAAAGCATTTTGAGCAGAGAAAAGTGCAAAGGATGGAATATATACACGCACAGAAACCCCATACGCCTCTCACCTGCTTATAAAACTGCTGGTCCCCTAGAGCTCTTGTTTTGAGAAACTCTTCACTATTGAACACTCTGTGTTCATAATTCAAGTGATTCTTCACTTCCCTGATGAAGAAAGACAGTCTAAGTGTTGAAATGTTTTTAAACACATGAAAAACATATTGCTGTTAGCAAAAAACTGATGGCAAGAAATACACAGTTTGAAAAGCCCTGTCTCCACAAGGATTATTCTGAGCCCCGAGGGTTTGGGTGTAACCTGTGGTCAGGCTGTCCTGTCACTTCAGTATAGCTTTCCTCCAACTGGAATGAAGCTCTGGGAGGCAGGCAGCAGGGAAGGGGGTCTGTCTCGAGCTCCTTAGCTCCTTATTCAAAAGAAGAAGATGCAATTGTCCGTAACTGTTCCTACTAATAAGCCTGAGTTCAGGGTGGTGACAGGAAGGGCAGACAGACTGGGTATTAGCCCAGCTTGGCTGCCAGCTGGACCCCTACCGGCTGCCTCCAAATCTGCATTCCACGGGGACTTGGCCACACGATGCCCCAGATCTCATGTGATAGCTACCAACAGAATCAATAACCGTGCAGGACATATTCAGGACGTAGCATGTTCAATGTTTTCCCTCTCCCGTGAGAAGAGACATGACTTCATCTAGGGGAAATCAACTTTTAGAATCATACTGTCTGCTTTTTAATGAACTAAACTCATCAAGCTTGCATGCTTATTGTGTCCAACTCTCTGTGACCCCATGAACTATAGCCCACCAGGCTCCTCTGTCCATGGGGATTCTCCGGGCAAGAAAACTGGAGTGGGTTGCTGTTTCCTACTCCAAGGGATCTTCCCGACCCAGGGATCAAACCCTTATGTGTCTCTCATGTCTCCTGCATTGCAGGCAGGTTCTTTACCACTAGCGCCACCTGAGAAATCTTTCGTAAAAGATTCCATATTAAAAGAACAAAAGGAAAACAACATTTCTACGACCACACAAATTATAGTGCCTTAAGCAGAGAGCTAATGCAACTCATCTATAATGTAACATCCCATTTTTCCCTAATAGATTATTTGCTTTATGTAAGGAAAGACAGCTAAAAAATACAACCATTAAAATGTTGAATCACACAGTGTCATCAAGTCGGCCAGCTCTGGTCTAAACCCTTCCCAGGCTGGGTCCGTCCAGATCAGAAGAGGACCTGGAGTTGCTACCTTCCCTGCCACACACGACCCGAGGGTGGGAGGAGAAGCAGGGGAGTGAGGCAGGGGAAAGAGGCCTCAAGACAAAGCGGAGAAGAGAGAGTTGGAAGGAAAAAAAGGCTTGAAGGCTTTCTTACCGATAACTTCGCCACAGAGTTAACATGAATGTCGGCATGGATCTATCGGACACTCCTTAAAGGACTGCACATTTAGGCCAGAACAACCACTGCACCCCGCACTACATCCCGATGCAGCAAACACACTGCACTGTCCGCTTGACCGACTGGGCCCAAGAGCTGGCTCCCAACAACACACAACAGACCCCGACGCTGAAGGTGACGGCGACGGGAGAAAGAAGAAAAGCTCCTCACGGGGGCCAGTCCTGAGTGCTAACCAGCCTGGGCTAGCCTTCGGATGGGCTGCAATCCCGAAACAATCCATCCGTCCCTCGACCCCAGGCTGACTGCCCATAGTGGTCCTTTGCAGGAGAGAGGAGGGGGTGGGAAGGCCCCAGGCAGGGCTGACACACTCCCAGGGATCCTCCTGGGTGCAGGGGCCTCTCCCACGTCAGTCCTGGATTTCAGTCCCCGAGCTCTGGGGGCCGTGGCTGGCGTGGAACTGGGAGCAGGCTGGGGACCGGCTGACGAGCCGGGAGGGACCTGAAATACCTGAAGATGCTGACGAGCAGCTGCAGGGTCATCTGCTGGATCTGGCAGTTGAGCTGCTGCTGCCAGGCCCGCCTGGAGGCCCGGCCCTCGTTCACGTCCGTGCTGGTGCAGAGGTGAGCCAGGTCCAGCTCGTGGTGCAGCTGAAGGCTCTGGACCCTGGAAAGGAACAGAGGGACAGTGACCACGGCTCAGGCCACAGCACATGACCACTGCTCACAGGCAGGAGACAGAATCCTCCAGGGATAGCTAAACTGACCTTCTTAGGATGCTCAGAACACCTATCAATACCGGGGCAGCGGGTGGAGAGGGGGTGTCATTAAAAACACATTCCGGTTGGGAGTCTATTCACGTCCCAACACAAACAGCTCACTAGTGCGGAACCCACAAAGGCCTTGTCTTTGGACCACAGGTGTTTTTGTGCAAGCTGAGTCATCCCGTCCCTCTTTTCAACACCCCCTCTTCCACAACGGCCAAAGGGTTTCCAGCGGGTCTGGGTGGGACGGCCCTGCCCCGGCAGGTGTGGGTGCTTGAGGTATGGCCACTCGTCGGGGGGTTCTTGGGGACGGGGGCTCCCAGAGGTCTTCATCACACAGGACCCCCGCCTCCCCAGCATCACCCACGGCTGCACTTTTAGACGCAACTTTGCACACCAAGGAGAGAGTCGGAGGCTTTAAATATGCAAATAAACCCACATGACACATGCCTAGAGATCCAGCGGGGCAGGGGGACATGGCAAACACTCTCTGCTCAAGGTGAGGAAGACAGCATGGCAGAGGGTGGCCTTCCCACCAAATATGGTGGGTGGGTGCTCACGCACCCCGGTCCCCAAGAGGAGACCCACGGCCATGGCTCGGATCACGGACCCAGGGCCCTTCACAGACATGCCACCAGCCGTGCACAGGTTAGTTCATGTTTATAAACAGCCCCTCGTGGTGAGCCTGACATGCCACATCCCACCTCTGGGGGTCTGACCAAGCGAGAACCCTGGGAATGTTCTAGAATTCTCACAGTAACACGTGGGCAGAGGCGAGATATCATCTTATTGGATATGCTCCATCCAAGCAAACACTTGAGAAGCTTCGCCAAATGCTGGCCAACATCAGTCCTCAAAAATCGGGGAATGCGGACTCTGCTTATCAGAAAGTGCCCAGACAGTGAGGAATGTGGGTCCCGCCTTCTGAGTTCACACAGGGCGACACTCCAGCAGGGCCCCTGGCTGGGCCCCGTGAGCACGGCCCACCAGCCACGCAGGCCTCCACGCCCGCCGCCCAGGCTCCGGGCGCTGTAAGATTGTTTACGATGGAAGGACCATTGTTAAGGTGGCACGCCCATCGACTCTAGAAACCATCCAGGGAGAGGGAATAGTCAACACCAAGATGTGACAGGCTGAACTGTTTGTTGTCCAAATTCCCATGTCGGAGTCCTGACCCCCAGTACCTCACAGTGTGACTGTGTTTGGAGTTGGGGCCTTCAAAGAGGCAATTAAGTTAAAATGAGGTCATGAGGCTGCACCTACTCCAATATGATGGTGTCCTTATAAGAGATAGAACACAACACCCACAGGGGCACGACCACGTGAGGACACAGGGAGGAACCAGCCCTACTGACATCTTGACCTTGAACTTCCAGCCTCCAGGACTGGGAGGCAGTAGATATCGGTTGCTTAGGAGGTGTTTGTTATAGCAGCCTGCCCTGACTGCTAAGAGGCACAGGTGAGAACAGCCACGCCAGGGAGCCAACAGAGGACCACCCGCTCCTTCCCCTGCTCTCAGGCCTCGGCCTGTGTCTGACCTCCCAACAGCAGACAAGATAAAGGGGGACAGTCGGCACGGATGGGAGACGGCCAACAGCGGCTGCTACACTCACCCCCGCCCCTCGCCCTGCAAGGGGCCCCATGAGTTCCACACCAGGCCTGCCTGTGGTCCACACCTGGGCTGGAAGACTAAAAGCAGGATCTCTCCCACCACCACCTTGTTAGGTTCCAAAGAGGGGACCGTCTCTTTGCAGGACCCCCTAGGGGGCCCGGCTCTGCCACTGCCCACCCCGGATGCACCTTCATCCTGGCCTAAGTATGATCATACCTCCTCTCTCTTGCCCCCGAAGACGCTTGTGGGGCCGCCCCTCACTGCCACACCTCTCCCACCACGACAGAGGCTGTGGGACCTGTGAGCCTCACCGGTTATCACCTGCCCTCTTTGGGAAAAGCGTGTCAGCCCTGAGCTCGGCCAGTAAAGTTTAGTCATAGAGATGGCCACGACACAGTTATGGAAAAATAACAGCGCTGAGAGAGAGCTCTGTGGGGGGGAGGGGCAGGGGCGAAAGGGGAAGACAGCTGCCCGCCCAGGGAAGGGTGGGGGGCCACGGTCGTCAGGGTGTCCCAGCCGACAGTGCCACGGGGCGAGGGCCACGTCTGCTTGCTCAGTACACACATACCCTGCCCGATGCACTGGACACATATCTGATGAGTGAATGGGTGAAGGAATGAATGAAGGAGAAAGGACTTCAGAAATCACTGGGAGGGGTTGGGAGGTGTCCGGGGGTGTGACTGTCCCCTGGTCCGGGGCCACTTAGTATTTAGACAGGATCAGAATGAAGACAACTAACTTTTATATTCAAGCATTCACAAATAATTTCCAATCTATTAAATATATTTTTCAAAAAAAGTAGAGGTGTTAGTCGCTCAGTCGTGTCTGACTCTTTGCAACCCCTTGGACTGTAGCCCGCCAGGTTCCTCTGTCCATGAGATTCTCCAGGCAAGAATACTGGAGTAGGAAATCGTTCTCTTCTCCAGGGGATCTTTCCAACCCAAGGACAGAACCTAAGTCTTGAGCATTGCAGGCAAATTCTTTTTTTTTTTGGCAGGCAGATTCTTTACTGTCTGAGACACCACGGAAGCCCCATTAAATACATAAACCATCTGTTAATATAAGATTGGAAAAGATACTCAGATGCGGCAAGTACAAACCTGAGCAAGACTTTCCCAAACACACGTGATCTCTCCCCTTACCTCTGAATAAACGTCTGTGCAGCCAGGAGAGGGATGTCAGGAACATCAACCTCCTCATCATTAGAGTAGGTGATGTTCCCATTGTCGATGTTTATCAAAATTAAACCATCAGCTTCCTATAAAATAAGTTTGTAAAGATCAAAGTAGGAATCTGAATTTGTATACATCTTTGAAAACACAAAGCTACATTTTGCATTCACTAAGATCAAGTCATCATTAATTAAATTATTGTATATTTAATATGCACACAAAGCCTTATATTGTCTGCTCCAAAATGCAATGCATACCATGAATTAGGTTAATAAGCTAAAGTGATTGAACACCTTGAGTCAAGATTCCAACACACGCGGTCAGGCCTCCCCCCACCCCGGTACAAACGCTCCGTGGACCACTTCAGGGAGCCTGGAGAGGACATTCCAGAGCTCCAGCCAGAACACCCTGACATTCGACACTCAGGGTGCCCGACAGGCTGCCTGGCTAGCTCCCCACCCCCAAGGACCAGAACACAGGTGTGCCCTGGGCTCAGGGAGCCAACACACTCAAGCGTTCTTGAGACGTGTGTATGGCTTACTTGTGAAGTCTTATCTGTGACGGAACACACAAACACTGAGTTCTGCACTTCAACTGTCCCAGCAACACAACGCCAAACTCGCCCTGGCTTTCCTGGCGGGCCGGGCTCTCAGTGAGTGTTCCGTGACACATGGAGTATCACAAACACATGCCCCAGCGCAAAGAGCTACACCGGAGGGGACAGGCACCCTCAGCGCGTGAGTGCCCAGCTCTCACAAGGACCCCGTCCACGTGCCCAGCACCATCAAGAAAACATCCACACCCCAAAGGCGTTCAGCCAAGACCTGCTGCCTCGCCCGGACGCCTCCCAGAGCAGGTAGCTGCTAGGAGGACTTCCTTCATGGCTATGGACCGGAGTCAAGCGCCTGGGCCTTTTGTCCCTCCTGAAGGGACAGAACGAAGGCGGTTTTTCCCCTGACAACTAAAAAAAGAAACCCAGCTTTAACTCCGGAGCATGCCTATTTTTTCCTCATTTCCAAGAGTGACGTTTTTCCCTTCCTTCCAGGAGGTCTGAATGGCCTTTTCCCAAAGCGTGTTTGTCCCCTGGTGAGTGAGTCAGCGAGTCTGCCAAGAACACAGACATGCCGGCTCCGCCACAAGGAGGGGCACCGGCCCAGCCGGGCTGTGCTGCAAACGCCCGGGAAAACCCGGGCAACTCCCGAGGACAGAGCGGGCTGCGAGGCAACCTCCCACTCCTCTCGGGTTCTACGCACACTGAGAGACTTCTGAAATAACAAACACAACACTGTAAAATCAACTACATGCTAATTAAAATTAAAATGAAAAAGTTACATGAGAACCCACCCTGGGCCAACTACCAATAAGCACAAGAAAAAGACCTCCACGATGCCAGTCATCCAAACCGGCCAGCAAGAGGGCTGAAAGCAGAAAGACCGGTGACACGTACTGGGAGGAGGCAGGAACCCAGAGCCCTCCCGGTGCTGGAGGGCGGTGAGCCGGGTAGCTGCGGAGGGCAGCAGCCTGGACATCTCGCCAATGGTTAATCACAATACTAGCACTGGACCAGGCAATTTCTCCCCCAGGCATGTACCAAGCTATGTACCGAGGTAAATAAATGAACGCATGTCCACACAGAGACCTGTACGTGAGTGTTCACAGCTTCCGTTCACAACAGTCAAAACACAGAAACAACCACAAACGTCTTCAACTCATGAATGGATAAACAACTGTGGTCTCTTCATTCAGGGCAACCCTACTGGGCAATACAAATAAAGTGCTGCTACACGGATGAACCTCAAAAACACATCACTAGGTGAAAGAAGCCAGTTATAAAAGACCACGCACTGAACGATTCCATCTATGTAAAATTCCCGTATGCAGAACCGGCAGACCCACAGGGCAGGCAGGGTGGCCAGGGCCTGGGGGGTGTGGCGGAGGTGGAGTGACTGCTAACACAGGCGGGGTTTCTCTGTGGGCTGACCAAGACGTCTAAAATTAGGCAGCACAGCTCCACCAAGTTACTGAAAGCCATTGAGCTGTACGTGTTAGTCCAGGAAACTCTGTGGTGTGTAAATGGTATCTGAAAAAAAAGCTGTTTTAAGAAAACCCAATCTGCTCTTGTTGCTGGCGATGTCCATGGCCTGAACTCCCCTTCGAAATGCACCCTGTCAGCACAGCAGCAAAAAGAGCTGCCCATATGAAGCACCTACTGTGTGCTCCGACACTGCCTGATGCTGCAGCCCCCAGCGTCCTGTCAGGACTCAGGTCTGCCCCCGAGCAAGTAAATGGCCACTGGATTCGGCAAGGCCCACACACCCCTCGGACACCAAGCATGCAGCTGCATTCATCTAGGAAGTAGGTTCACGGTACTAATGAACAGCAGAGGCTTAATCAATAAAAGTGAAAATGGAAACTACGGAACGGTATCATGGTGGCTCCCATCCACCAAGCCCAGTCCTCTGCCAGGAGGGGCGGGGGACATCCCTGAGCCAGAACCCTGCCAGGAGGGACGGGAGACATTCCTGAGCCAGAACCCTGGCCAGGAGGCCACGGCCGTGCCCACTTCACAGATGAGGAGACTGAGGCTTAGCAAAGGCCAGTAAGCCACTCAGGGTCGCAGAACTAGTACGCAGCAGAGGCGACACTCAAAATCAGCTCCCTCAACTCCGACGCCTGCCCTCGCCTCCCTGAAAACCTGAGAAGCGGTGTCAGGTGTGACGCTCGGAGTGGGCCCTGGGCACACCCCGAGGACAAGGAGGGTATGCTGGTGCCCTGTGGGGAGCCGCCCCAGTCCTCTGTGCCCGCCCTCGCCGGCCAGCAGCTCCCCAGGCATCCTCCCAAAGTGCCCGGGTGACTCAGTGCCCTGAACCCAGCAGTGGGTGCTCACCTTGCTGACCTCCTCAAAGTGGTCAAGGTGGCAGCCCATGAGGAAGGAGGTGGGCGCCATGAGGAAGTCCAGCATCTGCCCGGACAGGATGGGCACGAAGGTGTGCTGCCACTGCAGGGGGTGCAGGTAGGCCATGAAGCACTCGGCCACGAGCGTCAGCAGAGCCCAGCTGGACGAGAAGAACACGACGCGCTGCTCCGTCAGGAGGCAGGCGAGGATCTGGGGGAACAGGCGGGGACAGCACAAGCCTGAAGCATCGTGAGGGTGCCGCCCAGCGAGGACGGACGCAGCGCACCTCTCCTCCAGCTCCCCCGGTCCGTCTGCCAGAACCCAAACCACCCTGACCCCAGCAGTGTGCTCTGCGGTGAAAGCTGGTTTTAAGCAAAAAAGGAAGAACCTCTCTTTGATGTTCCGTTAAGTCAGTCAGCGTGAGACGCTCACAGGTGTGGAAGGACGTGTACCTGTAGCACCTTCTCAGGTCTGAAGCACAGCAGGGGCAGGTGAAGGTCCAGGTCGATGAGGGGGCTCTCGGGGTCCGCTCTCGAGGGAAACACGATCTGTAGTGGTTTCATGTTAAATATCTGCAACAACCAATTTCCATCATTGGCTCAGGGAGCTGCTTCCAGCAGAGGCTGAAAGGCACTGAAATTCACCATGTGGGCTCAGAAAGCATCTGAGTTAGCATACACTTTCAAAGACTCATGTTGTCACCTTCAATGTCACAGAAATAAAACCATCCAGAGATAAACAGAACTCCCAGGGACATTTCATGACAAATTGAGGACCTAATGTCTTTTGGGAATACCAGATGGGAATACCAGAGCACCTGACCTGCCTCCTGAGAAACCTGTATGCCGGTCAAGAAGCAACAGTTAGAACTGGACATAGAACAACAGCCTGGTTCCAAATAGGAAAGGAGTACGTCAAGGCTGTATATTGTCACTCTGCTTATTTAACTCATATGCAGAGTACATCTTGAGAAATGCTGGACTGGAAGAAGCACAAGCTGGAATCAAGATTTCCAGGAGAAATATCAATAACCTCAGATATGCAGATGACACCACCCTTATGGCAGAGAGTGAAGAACTAAAGGGTTGGGACCAGCCCAACAACGAACCGACCTGAGGGAGCAGTGCTGCAGAAGAATAAGGAAAAATAAGACTCAGAAATAAGGTGGAGATCAGGGCTGATGCCACTCGCAGGCAAAAGCCCAGATCCTAATACCTGCATGCTTTTTATTGCTAACATCTACTTCTTCCTTGTAGGTGCTCTAGAGATATCTGTTTTTTACAGTTTCATATCGGGGATAAAGATATACAATGCACAGTCCTCAATGTCAAACCTTCAGGCCTTTCATGATTCTGTTTAGCCCTTCAGCTAGTGACGACCTTTCTCAGCAACTCCCTCAAGGCTCTGGTCAAGAAAAGAGTCACTAATGGTTTTCCATCAGTCACATCAGTACTTCAACATCTTGTTTTCAAGATGTTTTTTCTTTTTTTTTTTTTAAACCACTCAGATGGTGTCCTCTCCCTCTTACTCTCCCAAAGGAAGAGAAGAACGATCATCAGTGGCCAATGGCAGCTGCAGAAGCAACACCAAAGACCGGCTTCACGCTCAGGAGAGAACACTGCACCTCTTCCTCATGGTTTCGGGTGCTCTACACAATCAGAGAAACTTCTCTAGCAACAAACTATAGAAATGATCCCTGAAAGTATAGTCTTAAGATGTTTTTTCTAAGATGTACTTTTTATTGCTCCCAGCCCTTCGCTTGGGGGCTATGAGAAAGTTGTTCTTTTTCTTCAAAGAAGCCCTGTTAATTACAGTACAGGCCTATGCATAGCATATTCCCTACACTAAACAGCCTCTTGATGAAAGTGAAAGAGGAGAGTGAAAAAGTTGACTTAAAACTCAACATTCAGAAAACTAAGATCATGAAATCCGGTCCCATCACTTCATGGCAAATAGATGGGGAAACAGTGGAAACAGTGTCAGACTTCATTTTTTGGAGCTCCAAAATCACTGCAGATGGTGACTGTAGCCATGAAATTGAGAGACGCTTGCTCCTTGGAAGAAAATCAATGACCAACCTAGACAGCGTATTAAAAAGAAGAGACATTACTTTGCCAACAAAGGTCTGTCTAGTCAAAGCTGTGGTTTTTCCAATAGTCATGTATGGGTGTGAGAGTTGGACTATAAAGAAAGCTGAGCGCCAAAGAATTGATGCTTTTGAACTGTGGTGTTGGAGAAGACTCTTGAGAGTCCCTTGGACTACAGGGAGATCCAACCAGTCCATTTTAAAGGAGATCAGTCTTGAATATTCATTGGAAGGACTGATGCTGAAGCTGAAAGTCCAATACTTTGGCCACCTGATGTGAAGAACTAACTCATTTGAAAAGACCCTGTTGCTGGGAAAGATTGAAGGTGGGAGAAGGGGACAACAGAGGATGAGATGGTTGGATGGCATCACCAACTCAATGGACATGAGTTTGAGGAAGCTCTGGAGTTGGTGATGGACAGGGAGGTCTGGCGTGCTGCAGTCCATGGGGTCCAAAGAGTCAGACACGACTAAGCGACTGAACTGAATGGCTTTTTCAGCCAGACTCCCTTAAACTCTTTAATTAAACAGCAAATTGTTCATTGACAAAACAAAGCTAAACTGCCTCCCAAATATCCAGTTTGATTAGCACAAATTCTTGATCAAGCATGTTCAAACCAATCTTAACCAGTATACATTATTCGTGGTTACTACTTACTATGTATTTGCCTATATTTTCAATTTAACAGTCAAAGTTCCTTACGAGCGTGCTAAGTCGCTTCAGTCATGTCCAACTCTTTGTGACTCCATGAACTGTAGCCCACCAGGCTCTTCTGTCCATGGGATTTCCCAGGTAAGAATACTGGAGTGAGTTGCCAAGCTCTCCTCCAGGGGGTCTTCCCAACCCAGGGATTCAACCTGAGTGTCCCGTGGCTCCTGCACCGCAGGTGGGTTCTTTACCCCTGAGCCACCAGGGACACCCCAAAGCTCCTTAAAGATACGGAATTCAAAAAAATTTTAAGGACACTTTATTTTTCTAAATGATATTATTTTAAAAAGACACTTCAAAATCAAATCCCACATTCACAAGATGCTTATTACGTGTTAAAGGCTGAAGCAGAAGGCAGACATGAAGGAGGAAGACGGGGTCCCTCTGAAGAGGTGGACAGCTGGGAACAGCAGGGTTAAGCCTGCCCTGGCCTCAGGCACACAGGTGCACTCAGCAAGGCAGATGGGGTGTCTGACACTGGTTTGCAGTGGGTTCTGGGAAACACTGCTTAATCAGCTCCTGCATCAGATGAAACTGACCTCTTAGGTTTCTTCAGAACAGTCAACAGCCACAATTCTACAACACGCATTACGACAGACATGACCACCATACCAACTGGGGCCCCACAGCCAATGAGACTTGTTAGTGGAGGAGCTCAGGGACAGGTCTGATCCAAATGTAGCCCATGACAAACCACGAGCCCCGGCAGGCAGGCCCTGACTCAGCCCTGCTGGTGATGCCGGAACATCGTTTGGTTCATTGACTGAACAGTGCTCTGCGGGCGGCAGCGGCTAAGTGCTGGAAATGCAGCTCTGAGCGCAGCCTCTGTGCTGCTGTGGCCCAGAGTCTGAGGGAGGAACTGGACGTTCCTCCAGGCACACTCAAGCCCACACTGCCGCTGCGCTGAGCTCCACAGGAGAGCGAGAGACCGTGCTGGACAGTGTGAGAGGGGCTGCTCCGGAGACCCGGCACCTGAGCCAGGCCTCAGAGAGTGGCAGGATCTGGAGGAGGACCAGCACGTGCAAAGGTCCCGTGCAAGGGGCCAGTGCGGCTGGACGATAGTGAGCCAGGACTGAGTGGGGCGGACGGGGCCGGATGGTGACACAGGGGAGGCAGGCCTGGGTGGAGGGACCAGGGAGAAACCCGTGAGGGGTCTTAAGTCCAAAAGGAAAGTATAGAGTTTAAGGATCTCTCTATCCACTGTGCAAAGGAGAGACTGAATGCAAGGTCAAGACTGGAAGTGGAGGGCTTCACCGGTGGTTCAGTGGTTAAGGATCCACTGTCAATGGGACGTGGGTTCAGTCCCTGGCCTAAGAAGATTCCATATGCCACAGGGCAACTAAAACCCATGCATCACAACTACCAAGCCTGTGCTCTGGAGCCCAGAAGCCACAACTACCGAGCCTGAGAGCCATGAGCCCACGCTCCACAACGAGAGAAGGCCGTGCACTGCGACTCTGCTGACCGCAGCTAAAGCCCGCTTGCAGCAGCGGAGACCCAGCACAACCAAAAACAGATACGTACATAAATAAAAACTTAAAAAACGAATGGAGTGGACAGACCAGTGGTTCCCTAAGTCATGCAGGTGGGAGAAGCTGGTGGCCCAGAGCCGTGGTGGCATTGGAAGCAGGGGAACTGGAAAGAGCTGCTGGAGGTGGACCCAGGTGTGACTTGAGAGGGTGCATGTGGGGCAAAGAGCCATCAAGAAGATGCCCGCTAGCCCGCCCCAAAAAATTTCCTCAGTAAGCTTTCCCACTCCAGGTGGTAGAAATGTAGGAACAAAGTATTAGTTACTCCAAGAGTCTAGGATACAGAAAACTGGTGTTAAGTACTATTTACACATGACCTACGCTCAGAGGCAGACTGCTACAAATTATAGGTAACCCTAACACTGTTCTGAGGAGAAGGCAATGGCACCCCACTCCAGTACTCTTGCCTGGAAAATCCCATGGACGGAGGAGCCTGGTGGGCTGCAGTCCATGGGGTCGCTACGAGTCGGACGTGACTGAGCGACTTCACTTTCACTTTTCACTTTCACACACTGGAGAAGGAAATGGCAACCCACTCCAGTGTTCTTGCCTGGAGAACCCCAGGGACGGGGGAGCCTGGTGGGCGGCCGTGTATGGGGTCGCACAGGGTCAGACACGACTGAAGCGACTTAGCAGCAGCAGTAGCAGCGCTGTTCTGAACTCAGGGAGCTTGGTTCACTGCTGTAGCAGGGCCTCAGTGAGCAGGGGTTGAGTTTCTGGCATAGGAACATAAACTGTGATGATTTCACTGCACGAAAGTACCAGGTATCCACATAGCAAAGATGACTGCCTGACACGGAAATCCAACAAACGTTCCCCACAAAGGGTTCTGAGACTGGAACCCAGAGAGACAAACATCCTGCCCAACCTTGAGCCAGGAATGTACTTGGTGGGATGTCCCTCCCGAGCAGACTGCTAGGTGTATATACTTTAATAATAAATAATAATCACAAACATCCTAATAATTTCTCAACTGTTCATAATAATCAAAAACATAGAAAAAACAAGATGTATATGTAAAATCTTCCAGAAGGAACTACCAGAGTGAAATTAACATTTACTATGTACTTCAAGACAATTTATTTAATAGATGTTTGTTTTCAAAAAAAGGAAACATCCCACAGTTAAATTAGTTTGGAAATCATTGACTCAAACAGGTTTCATCACACAGCTTAGCAGTCTGGCATGTTACTCAGCAAAAGCGGAATAAGCTTGTCTTTCTCCAACTTTCTTTAACCCGGAAACCTCCCACCACGAAAGAGCCAATAACATCTCAACCAGTGTTTCAAGGAACCCAGTTTGGGAACCCTTGTCTAGCAATTAAATAACACAAGGGCACTATGAATAACAAAAAAACCAAACCACTTGTATTTTACTAACTACACTGGACAAGAAAAAACATCAATAAGTTAAATATAAACCTCATATTCAATATAAAAAAAAGGGGGGTATTTGTAATGTAAGTAAATTTGATGTGTTTTCTGAATAGCCAGTAATGAATTAACATGTTAACCACCAAAGGGGCCTATTACTAGCTCAATATCTGTTAATCATACGCCACTCAGCAAAACTCAGGCCTAAATATTTGACTTTTAGACTGAAATTTTATTTTTAAATTTTTAGAAGACAAATTTTCTAATTTATTTCTAGTTTCCTAACCTTTGGACACAATGCATAAAATGCTTCTGTGAGGAACTTGAGAAGCAAAATTTAAGCAAAGCTAGAACTTAAAATCATTTAAAAGAATTAAGCCATCTTCACTGATGTGGTACCTATACACAATGGACTACTACTCAGCCATAAAAAAGAAAGAAATAATGTGATCTGCAGCAACATGAATGCAACTAGAAATTATCAGACTAAGTCAGAAAGAGAAAGACAAATACCGTATGGTGTCACTTACATGTGAAATATAAAATATGACACAAATGAAGCTATTCCTGACAGAAACAGACTCAGGGATGTAAGAACAGACTGGCGGATGCGAAAGGGGAGGGAGTGGGGAGGGCTGGACTGGGAGTTTGGGACTATCAGATGCTAACTATCATATACAGAATGGATAAACAGGGTCCAACAGTACAGCATAGAGAACTATATTCAATATCCTATGATAAATCAGAATGGAAAAGAATATAAAGAATGCATATATATGTATAACTGAATCACTTTGCTATATAGCAGAAATTAACACATTGTAAATCAACTGTATGTCAATTAAAAATAAATAAACCATCTTCATCATATTACTTTTACTATTTGCAAAGAAAAAAAAAAAGATAATTCGGATTTCATTACCAAATGGAGTGGTCCAGGTGGTGGGCTAGGTATTAAACACAGCTTTGCAGCAAAATCTTTTATGTGATTGTCAACTTCGAAATCTTTACAGAACTTCAGATGAGTCAATAAACTGGAATTGAAAGAAAAATCAAATCACAAAATAAATACGAGCATCCAATCATCATCTGCATTGCTAATCAGAGCTGAAATCTCTGCTCCAGGAGTTCCAGGACTTCTCACCACCAGGGGAGCACTCGGGTGTGGGAGCCCAGAAGCCTGGCTGCCCAGGGCGCAGGCAGGCTTTCCAGGGAGCGGATGCAGACTCACCAGGAGAGACAGTCCTTGAGGGCGTTGTAATAGGGGAACCTGGAGACCACGCACACCGCGAAGGGCACGAAGCAGCCGGCCGCACTCCCACCCAGCCCCGACGCCTCCCAATGCGTCTTGCCGTTGTAGAAGCAGTACTCGTCCTGGAGAAAAGCAACAGCACCGTCACTTCCCGTCAAATCCCGGCAAACCCCGGGCTCCATCTTCAGTGGTGCGGCCTCTCCAGAGAGGCACCTGGATGGGGGCTGGACAGCCGTCTTGCACATCTGGCCGGTCCCGCCTGTGCCACCGCCTCACGAGAGAGAGCACCAGCCTCTCCACCAGCAAGGATGGAGCCCGTGGGGTCCTCGCTCTGAGTGAGGTGCTGGGGTTACACGGATGGTAAGACTGGACCCTGCCCGGGAGAAGCTCCTCTCTCCCGACCAGCACTGACGGAGCCTGTGGGGAGCTCGCTCTGAGTGAGGTGCTGGGGTTACAGACAGTAAGACTGGACCCTGCCTGGGAGAAGCTCGCTGCCTTCAGTGAGAGGGGTGCACAGTTAAGAATACAGTGAGACACGAGAAGGGGGCCCCACTTAGGCAAAAGGCAATATTCAAGAGGGCTGGAAGCCAGGTGGGCATTGGGGACTGAGGAGGGGGCAGGAGGGGGCCTTGGCCCATGATGGGGGGATATCCACCAGAAAAGAACATGGCAGCGGGATTCCTAAAGGCACAGCTCTCTGCACAGCTCACACAGGGCACAATATCAGAGGGCCCCCCATGTGTCTGGAGAGAACATAATTCCAAAAGACACATGCCCCAAGGTCCACAGCAGCACTGTTCACAAGAGCCAAGACGTGGAGGCAACCTCAGCGTCCCTCCACAGAGGAGCGGATAAAGCAGACGTGGTGAATGTACACAATGGAGTATTACTCAGCCATAAAAAAGAATGAAACAATGGCATTTGCAGTAACATGGATGGACCTACAGATTATCGTACTAAGCGAAGTAAGCCAGAGAAAGACAAATTTCATATGACATTGCTTATATGCAGAATCTAAAACGATGAGACAGTGAACTCATTTACAAAACAAAAATAAATTCACAGAAAACAACTTTATGGTGACCAAAAGAATAAAGGGAGAGGGATAAATTGGGATTTGGGGATTAAAATATATATACTTCTACATAAAAAAAAATATATATATATATATGTATACTTCTACATATAAAATAAACAGCAAGGACCTACTGTATAGCACAGGGAACTATATTCAGTATCTTATAATAACCTATAAAGGAAAGGATCTTAAAAAGTCTATGTATATATATGCATAACTGAGTCACCTTGCCACACACTGAAACTAATACAATATTGTAAATCAACTACATTTCAATTAAAAAAAATTTTTAAACTATGTAAAAAATATAAGGGATCCCCATGTGGGCCCTAGGGGACTATTCCTCGGGGTTGGAAGTAGACAGCCGATTACCCTGTACCTTCCGGTCCATCATCGTCCCTACAAACTCCCCCAGGCCAGCTGGGTCACACATAGCAGCCCTGCTCAGAAAACACTTCCTAAATGCTTGATGACTGAGTCATCTTCTCCAAACCTAAGCCCAGGGACCGGACGCACACGAAAACAATCCCCGTTCCCTCCGCTGAGGAATGCAGACGCAGGACATGGTTTATACACACCGTGGGGTATCACGCAGCCGTGAAAAGCAGTGAAGCCCTGACACGTGCTCCAACACGGACGAGCTCTGCAGACATCACACCAAGTGGGGAAAAGCCAGCTACAGAAGGACGCGTGTCATATGATTCCACCGACACGAAATGTCCGGCACAGGCAAAGCTACAGAGGCAGACAGCAGACGAGCGGGGGCCCAGGGCTGGGGGCAGCGGGGACTGGGGAGTACTGCTAATGAGACCCCACTGCCTTCTGGAGTGATAAACACGTCCTGGAACTAGACGGTGGGGATGGTGGCTCGGCCCTGTGAACATACTTAATGCCACTGAACTACACATTTTTTAATGGTTAAAATGGTGATTGCCACGTAGTGTGTATTTCACTGCAAAATAACCCCACAACCTAGACCCAGTCTCAGAAGGCAGCTGTGCGAACCACGCACGTGCAGGGGTCGGTAGTACTGTGCCACCACGCCATAGGTTCTGTTGCCGCAGACGTCGGTCAGCACCAGAAAGTGGACGCAGTCCTCTCTGGGCTCAGAGGCCACACACAATCCCCCTGTAGGAAGAGAAAAGAAAGAAGGAGCCTCAGTCCAGTCACGTGGGGTCCGCCCTGAGGCCTGGGCTAACCATAAGCGACAGGACACGTCCCCCCACCCCGTGGTCACCTGTGGCTCTTTGACGGCCAGTCAGGCTAACTCCTCAGGCCGCGCAGCACCTCCCTCATTCCCCCCCCACTCCCCCCAGCAGCAGTGTCTCTGCCGGCGCTCTGTGCTCTGAAGCCTTCGTGAAGGGTCAGGGGGACAGGCCCCCAGGCAGAACCTTCAGGCTGCACCTGAAGTAGGGGCTGGGTCCCGAGCCCAGCAGGGGAGGGGTGTCCAGCCTTTGCAGGTTTTAATCCCCAACACCAGGAAACCCCATCAATTTCTCAGTGGAGCCTCCAGACAGGCCCTTCTGTTGAGTCCTTTGGCCCAGGTTTTCTACACCAGACATCTGCACCTCTCTCGCAAACCAGGGAGAAAGTGAAGCCAGAACAGAAGCCCGCTCATCAGCGGGAACTGGCCCATGGAGGAAAAGGCCGGCCCGTGCGCACCTGGGAAGCAGAGCTGTGGCAGAGCCAGCAGGTCCACGCCGTTGGGGATGCTCACGTCCTCAGGGTCCGGGCCCCTGGGGCCGCCGGGGACACCCTTCCCCAGCTCCGCTCTGGGCCTCTCTCTCTTCTTCCGGAAGGAGCGCTTCCTGTTCTTACCCAGAGTCGTGCAGTTCATGCCGGCCAGCTGACTGTCCTCCTTCATGACAAAAGGAGGCACGAAGACTGACAGCACCGCCGGATCCAGAGAAGACGGGCCCTTGACGCCCTTCCTCTGGGCGACCTTAGGCAGGAGGAAATGGGAGTCAGCACCGAGGCCCTACGCTGTCCAGCCCTCGTGGGAGCATCCACAGCCTGTCTCCTGGCCACTCCAGCCCCCAAACCCCAGGCGAGTTCAGCAGCGTGTGCCTGGCTTTTCCCACCAGCAGCTGGAGATGACAAGACCTGCTTTTAGGGACTCTCAGGCCCTTGCTCCATGAGCGACAGACCCTCCCAGAGCCTGGTCATTCAGCTGCTGACACGGACATTAAACTGGCCCCTCGGCTCCAAGGCTCCGGCACCACGATAGAGACCTGATTTCAGATCCTAGTGCCGCGGGAACCACAGCAGATTACTTGGCCCCTCTGAGCTTCCCTTTCAAGAGGAGAGTTCAGGGACTAAGAGAGGGGACCCAGTTCAAGTGCTCAACCCCTGTGGGCCCCCAGGAAGCTCCTGAGCCCCCGCAGAGGCTGGTGTGGAGGGTGGGCCCCGAGAAGGGCTCTGCGTCTTCTCAGATCCACACAGACACATTTGCTGACACGTGCCCGATGCCTGCTCCTTGGAAGAAAAGCTGTGACAAACCTAGACAGCATATTAGAAAGCAGAGACATCACTTTGCTGACCAAGGTCCGTAGAGTCAAAGCTATGCTTTTTCCAGTAGTCATGTATGGATGTGAGAGTTCGACCATAAAGAAGGCTGAGTACCAGAGAACTGAGGCTTTCAAACTGTGGTGCTGGAGAAGACTCTTGAGAGTCCCTTGGACTGCAAGGAGATCCAACCAGTCCATCCTAAAGGAAATAAACCCTGAATGTTCATTGCAAGGAATGATGCTGAAGCTCCAATCCTTTGGCCACTTGATATGAAGAGCCGACTCATTTGAAAAGACCCTGATGCTGGGAAAGATTGAAGGTGGGAGGAGAAGGGGACAACAGAGGATGAGATGGTTGGATGGCATCACTGACTCAATGGACATGAGTCTGAGCAAAGTCCAGGAGTTAGTGAAGGACAGGGAAGCCTGGCGTGCTACAGTCCATGGGGTCACAAAGAGTCGGACACGACGTAGCAGCTGAACAACAAGACTGCCATGCCAGCCGGGCCACCACACACGTTGCCTGTGTCACCTGTGATGTGGAGGGACACAAAGAGGGGTGAGGAGGCCCCACTCACATAGAGGAGCAGCCTCCTCCCTCCATCCACACGACCGTCCCAGGAGCCACAAAAGGGGCTCTTTTAGCCTCAATTCTTTTTCAGCTCTAACTTGATCCAAGATTTTTTTAAGCTTTTATCTTTTCACTCTTCCCCCAAATAACATAAGCCATCTTCTAACTCTTTCCTATCAAACTAAATACCTGAGGGAGTTCTTTCTGGTGAGTTAGGACTAAACAAACATTGGCACCAGGTTGATGTCAGATCTTCCAAGGAAGGTATATGAACCTCAGTCTGTGAGTGAGAAGGAAGAGGTGCCAAGCCAGCTAAAGATAGACAAATTTAAAGCAGGATCCTCTGGGTATAAAAGGTAAGGAAGGAAAGAGGTGGCCTGGGCCCCATGGTGGGGATGGGTATCCTAGGGCCTTTGAGGGAGCCTAGAAATGGCATGAGGAAGAACACCACTTCCCCAGAAAAATGTGACCGTGATTGGCAGAGAAGGGACAGCCAGCAACAACATATCAATAAGAACCAGAGGTATAACAGGGGACACCTAGCCTTCAAAGGACTTCTATAATGACAGCATTTTCAGTCAGTAATACACTCGAAGCTCAACATGCTCATTTTCATGAGATGTAATCTGAATTCAGATAACAGTTTCCTTATTCTTAGGGGGAAAAGTTAATGCCAAGGACCAGCAGGTCCTTGGTCAGTAGGAACCAAGATCAAACATGGGAAATCCCTATCGTATAATTTAAAATCTTCGTGTATGAAAAGAAATCTTGTCTTCACATGTATGAAATCTTCTCTAAAACTTTCCTATCAAACTCCAGCAGTTTGGACCAATTCACTATGAAAACATGCTGGTCTATTTCCTCCTCATGTGAGATGTTACATCCAGAGAGACTGGGCAGCACCTCACCTCACGGTGAAAGAGCTCCTGGAACAGATCACAGTCCACAGTCAGAGGAGCAAACAGGCCCTCTCCACACAGCATGAGACAGCCTCTGTTGTTGTTCAGTCGCTAGAAAAGTGAAAGTGAAAGTAGCTCAGTCGTGTCTGACTCTTTGCGACCCCATGGACTATACAGTCCATGGAATTTTCCAGGCCAGGATACTCAAGTGGGTAGCCGTTCCCTTCTCCAGGGGACCTTCCCAACCCAGGGATCGAACCCAGGTCTCCCGTACTGCTAAGTCGTGCCCAGCTCTTTTTCGACCCTATGGACCCCTCAGGCTCCCCTGTTCATGGAATTCTCCAGGCTAGAATACTGGAGTGGGCTGCCATTTCCTTCTCCAGGGGATCTTCCCAACCCAGGGATCGAACCTGCGGCTCCTGCACATTGGCAGGTGGATACTTTACCACTGAGCCACCTGGGAAGCCCGTATCAAACAGCTGATGAGCTCTTTTTCCTGAAACTTCCTGAGGCTACCTCCCTTCTGCAAATCACTTATCTGGCGGCCCCCTGCAGACCCCTTCTCCCCGCTGTGATCCTCAGGCGATCCTTGGCCCCAGTCCCTCCTTGCACACCAGCCTGCGGGGCCATCTCCATACCCCCATGGTTCCATCTACATGCATGGGGACAGCTCCCAGGGTCCAACTCCCAGAGCTGGGTCCTCTGACCCATTCCAGCAGAACCTGACTGCCTCCGAATACATTCAGTGGGTCCCTTAAACCTAGTTTCAAAAGTTTAGCTCAGGCTCATGTCCAAAACCCTGATCATCCACCTCTGTGGTCCTCTGAGATGGGATGACACCACTTGGGTCTTCAGAGCTGGGCCGGCACTGTGGCCCCTCCCTCCGGTCAGGAGGGCACAGAAAGGTCTCTACAAACCGCCAGCTGCTGCTCCATCTGTACCACGCACGTTCGCAAACCCGGGGCTCAGAGCAGGCCCTTAGAGGTTCACCAGGAACTAATCTTCACGGTTATGGCCATGAGAATGACCCCTCCCACCCACCTGGCCCTACTTCCACTCTCCCAAAGGGGGTCCCCTGTCTAAAGAGCTCACATTACTCATCACCCCCCGGCCCCAACAGCAGTGGCTCCAGCCGCCTGGCGCCAGCCTCTTACCCCAGTGAACCAGCCCCGCAGACCAATCTCTGTCCCTTGTGCATGTGTGCTGAGTCACTTCTGTCGTGCAACCCCAAGGACCATAGCCCACAAGGCTTCTCCGTCCACGGGATTCTCCAGTCAAGAACACTGGAGTGGGTTGCCATGCCCTTCTCCAGGGGATCGTCCCAATCCAGGGATCGAACCTGCATCTCTCAAGTCTTGTGCATTGGCAAGCGGGTTCTTTACCACTGGCACGGCCTGGGAAGCCAGACCTAAAAAAACGCCTTTGTTTCTACTCATTATCATCCTCACTGCGTACTCCCATGCAGGGATCCCACAGTGCATGTGTCCCGGGTCAGACCGGCCCCTGCACTGTTTGTGCACCTGGCCAGCAGCTGGCCCGCTTCCAGAGCCAGGGCGCCCAAGCTGCTCATGCCTGAAGTCCTCAGTCACCTCAATACATGCGCCCCTGTCACAATGCTGTGCTTCTTCCTGCTCTTTGCTCTGCGGGACAGTGCCCAGCTCATGCCTCAGCCCCTCCTCACCAGAGACCCCTCCTCTCTCACACTCACTGGAGGGGGCCTTTCCTCACCCTGCAGCCAGGGCCACACACCCCGTCCGGCCATCACGCCTGGCTCGTCACCTCCGGGAATGTCACCATCCAGAGTCCACCTCCCCTCTCACAGCACTCCTAGAGGGTCGCTGCCGACACAGTGGTCCTGGATCACCCTCAGAAAGGTGGGGTGGGGAGCGGGGTTGTGCTGCCCTCCTCTTTCTGGCCCTGTAGGGGTGCTGTTCATCCAGTCCCACCCTGGCACCCGTGATCTCTGGAGGCGTGCTCAGTCCGCAAGGAAAGTTGGTCATTACGCTAATGCCCGTGAACGCTACAACTCCCACTAGTTACCTTCAGGCAGTGCAAGTGACGTGGCCACAGTACCGCCAACCCGGTATTTAGCAGTTCATCACACAGCTGTCTGTTTTTCCCCCAAAATGGAAATCCCTGTTGTCTTTTCTGATTAGATAAGCAGTACAATCTCATTTAAAAAAAATAACAATAATATAGAAATAATAATAGGAAGGGAATGCCTCCCCCATAATCCCATGACTCTAAAGCAATGCTCTACACAGCATGGGACACTGGCTGATCATTTCCTAAATGTATAAATGACTTTTTCATAAACACAATCACCATATTTAAATGATTTCATGAGCCTTTCCCCATGTAACCACACAGTGTGCTGACTCCCCTGTTGACACTTTGTGCTAAGTCACTCCAGTCCTGTCTGACTCTGTGCGACCCCATGGACTGTAGCCTACCAGGCTCCTCTGTGCATGGGCGTCTCCAGGCAAGAGCACTGGAGTGTGTTGCTATGCCCTCCTCCAGGGTATCTGCTCGACCCGGGGATCAAACCCACATCTGTTACGCCTCCTACATTGGCAGGTGAGTTCTTTACCACTAGCGCCACCCGAAGCCCATGGGGACCCTTCAGGGTTTCCCACTGTGCACAGTTCAGCACTACTTTTGCCCAATCCCCTTCTGACAGACAGCTGGGTTGTTCTCAAGTCTTCATCACGCTAAACAACGGGCAGTTACTTGTACATGCTTGAGCATCTCTGACCCTGTAATCAGACTAAACTCCTGAAACTGCAACCCTTGACCCCAAAGGGTTCATATTACTCTCTGATACAGACTGCAACCGCCCCTCAACTGCCCCACCCCCAGGAAGAAGACGAGGTCCTTTTTCACAAACTCCACCCAGGGTAGTTTCCTGCTCTCCTCTCTCAGACAAGAACTTACTAAAAAGTAAAAACCACAACACTCTAAATTCGTTAGATGATATAATGGCATTGATCTTCACTATGGGACTGGCTGTCATTTGTGAAATAAAACAGAAATAGATTTTTTTTTTTAAATGCTCTAGGAAAGTCCAACACAGTCACCAGTAGCCACATCTGACTACTTAATTAAAATTAAATGAAATATAAAATTTAGTTCCTCAGGGGCACTAGCCACACTTCAAGCAGCCAGCAGCCCCCTATGACCAGCTGCTACCACACTGCGTGGTGAAGGTGAACAATACTGGTTGTCATCATCTGGGAAGTTCTGTAGGAGAGTGCTGCTCTAGAAATTGAAAGCCAGGAGGCTTTCCACTAAAATAAATAAATAAATAAAAATGTGCTTCCATACACAAGATCTATGTCAGTAACCTACACTATGAAAGGGGCTCTGAGCACTTTTCCATCATCCTGTGACAGATTTATGATGGATGCCCTCGCATCTCTGTGTCTAGTCTCCATAGCAACCAAGGAGTGGAGGGAAATGTAACTGACCACAATAACTCACTAGGGATTGAACTGTATGCTTGAATTCTTTGTCACAAACCTCAATAAAACAAACACCACCCCATCTAAGAAATAAATAAAACAGAAGGTTAGGACACTACACTATCCTAACATCAAGCTGGATATGTCTCATATCTCTGGGCTTCTGTTTTCATGTGTCACCAAATAGGGATGACTGAATCAGAGACAAATGATTTTTAAGAAGTAAAAGCTAAACCTCATTTAAAAGCCCTGGAAAACAGTGGAAACAGTGGCAGACTTTATTTTTTTGGGCTCCAAAATCACTGCAGATGGTGACTGCAGCCATGATATTAAAAGACACTCCTTGGAAGGAAAGTTATGACCAACCTAGACAGCATATTAAAAAGCAGAGACATTACTTTGCCAGCAAAGGTCCATCTAGTCAAAGCTGTGGTTTTTCCAGTAGTCACGTATGGATGTGAGATTTGGACTATAAAGAAAGCTGAAAAAAAAAAAAAAAGAAAGAAAGCTGAGCACTGAAGAATTGATGCTTTTGAACTGCGGTGGCTGGAGAAGATTCTTGAGAGTCCCTTGGACTGCAAGGAGATCCAACCAGTCCATCCTACAGGAAATCAGTTATGAATATTCATTGGAAGGACTGATGTTGAAGCTGAAACTCCAATACTTTGGCCACCTGATGCGAAGAGCTGACTCATTTGAAAAGACCCTGATGCCGGGATAGATTGAAGGTGGGAGGAGAAGGGGATGACAGAGGATGAAATGGTTGTATGGCATCACCGACTCAATGGACATGAGTTGGAGTAAGCTCCAGGAGTTGGCCTGGCGTGCTGCAGTCCATGGGGTCGCAAAGAGTCAGACAAGACTAAGCGACTGAACTGAACTGAAAAGACTTGTACATTCAAAATAATATAACAGCTGAAAATAGACCTGAATGAATGATATCCTATGTTTGGTTACCTGTAACATTAATGTTGGTCTTAGAAGGAGGATGTTACTCCACCCCACAACACTGCTTTTTCTCCTGCTCCTTTAACCACTGTTCCTTCCACCCTCTGCCCAAGCCCTAAGAGAAGCAAGGTATAGAAAAGAGGATGAAGGCTCAAATGCAGAATGGCCGACTGCCCACTTGCCTTGGCAAACACTGTAGTCTGTTTAGTTTAGGAAAGTACCACTGTAAATATTCCAGTTGATTCATCCCCTCACATCATGGCAACTAAGAGACAGTGTTGTAATCGCTGGAGACACAAGACAGCCTAACTGCAGAGACCACAACCGAAACCAGGTCATTTCCCGTCAGAAGAAAAAGAGGGGAACGCCACTTGGCACTGAGAGGCAGAGAGATGGCTCGACTCAATCCACAAGGGTCAGAGGACACAAGAGACCAAAGAGGGACCCAGACTGAGAGGGCTGACTGAGAGAGGAGGAGGGAAATGCAGAAATCGTAGGAACTGGCCTTATACTAAAGCCAAGGAGTAGAGACCACTAAGCCATTACCACACATATATCAGGATCACTTTACATTTAGCTCCTCTGGGTAATGTCCATCCAACCAGGCAACCTTAAATACTCAAATGCCTTTCTCTGCCTTTCCTAAATGTCATCTGGAACCAGAGGAAAGGACCTGCCAGGCTAACTGGGCAGCAGGGCCAGGGACTCTGAACACACCGGGCATCACCACTAACCGGCGATGTCAGAGAAAAATAACAGCGTCACAGGCATCTGGGACAAGGGACAGGGCCGCAGACCCACCCCAGACAGAGCCAGGGCTCCGGAACTAAGAAAAAGTGAGAACACAGGGAAGAAACAAGAACGTCCCAAGCTGCCGTCCCAGAGAAAGGGATAGGAGCTTGCCACTTCGGCTACCAGGGTGCAGAGTGGAGAACAAGGGAAGGCGGCTTGTAAAGTGTTTTACAGCGAAAAACAACTCCTTTCATCGCTTACCGTCTAAATGCAAAATACATAAAGGCAGCCCTTAAGTCTACCAAAAACATCCTTATGCCCTGCCTAGAACAACCCCGGCACCTAGGAGACACAGAATCTGTGGAATGAGTGAAATCACGTAACAGCGGACAAACATTTGGTCCTGGAGGCCTCGGAAGTGCAGGCGTCCCGGCCGCGTCTCCACCTAACCCAGGTGGGCGTCCTGGGACGGAGAAGCCTAGCGGCCGAAGCGTTTAAGAAACAGGCCGACGGAGGCGCGCGGTCTCCAGCCCTCTCTCCGCCGTACGCCTGCACCGGGTCCCCGCCGGAGCGGTCTTCCGGAAGGAGGGGAGCGGGCGGGAGCCCCCAGGCCGCAGCCGCTCGCGACTCCACCGCGGCAAGCTGGCCGGCCGGCAGTTGCTACCGCACCGGCGGCTGAAGGCGGCCGCAGAGCCGGACCTGGGCGCAGCGCCCCCGCCCCGCGGACGCCTGGGGCTCCAAGTGCACGGGCCCGACCCCGCCGCCCCGCCCCTCCTGCGCCGTGACCGCGCCGCGCCCTCACCTGCTCCGGGCTGGGGAGGCTGTCCCGGGGGGCCCCCAGCAGCGCGCACAGCTCCAGCAGCCCCGAGGGCAGCGCCGGGTGATGCGGCGCGGCCTCCGCCATGGCTGCCCCGCGGCCGCGGCCGACTGGGCACACCGGGCTCGGGCGCCTCGGGCCACCCGGCCCGGACTTCGGGCCGCAACCCCGCCCGCCGCCCTACCCAGCACCCGCGCGAGCGGCAGCCGGCTGGTCCTCCGACAGCGCTGTCCGCGGGGCGGGGCCAGATGTGGGGGCGGGGCCTTGAGAGGCGGGGCTGGAGGGCGGGGCCTTACGAGGGGCGGGGCCTATCGGCCCCCCAGGCCTGGCGCGCGAGCTCGTCATTTCCTAACCGGCTCCGCGGCCTCCGGCGCGTGCGCGAAGTCTGCGAGCCCAGCGCCCCAATCCGTCAGCCTCTCGTCTCCCAGCCGGCCGCCTCCGCTCCCGGGAAACCGGGAAGAGGTGGGCAGGGTCGCCAGGTGGGCTCGGAGCAGCCCACCAGCGCCGCGGGTGCGGGAGTCTCCTGCAAGTCCCTGAGCCCAACCCGGGAAGGACTAAAAGGCCAGGGCCACCTCGCGCCGCCGCCGACTCCAGGAAGCCCTCCTGCAAGCAGGGCCGTGGAGTTGGCCTGGCCGGGCGTTGGAGGGCAGGAAAGGCCAGCGAGCCAAGGGCGCCCGGTTAATAACTTTGCCCGGTTAACCTAAGGCTGCCCAAGTCTGCGATGAGATTGAGTAAAATTCAGCAGGAAAGGGGGCAGGGTGGGCGGTGCTAGAATAGAACCTGGGGAGCGCGGGACTGAGGAGGGTCGGGGGATGGACAGAGCTCTTCCACGACCTGCTGCAGGCCTGGCTTGTTCCCAGTGGACCGTGATCCTCCCCAGCCATAGGCTGGACCAAGAGGCTGGTTTCGGGGCCTGGTCACTGGCACAGAACTCGGAGGGGACACAGGCCCCAGTCCTATCTCTGCCTCCCAGCAGACCTTGGGCAGCATCTGTAAAACCGGGTGGAAAATGGTTGCAAAGGAACTTTTCTAGTTCTAATAATATATGATTCTTTTTTAAAAAAAAAATCTGAAATGCTTAATAATAATGTCAAACAATAATGACAAAGCAAGGTCAAAATCAAAACAGGATTGGGGGGTGGGGTGGATCCGGACGCCAAAGGATTCCTTCAACCTTTCCAGCCTGATGAGGCCCCACCAGCTGCAGCCTGACTCACATGGGATTTGTGTTTCACTGTTAAGTCATCTAAGATCGTGAGTCAGGTCTGGCAGCTGCCCGACATCCCTGGCCTTCCTTGGTAAGCCATGACCGGTAGTGGCAACCACTGACTTGAAAAGAAAGACAGAGTTTGCTCACACTGGTCTGGCTCTCTCCACTATGTCCGGGTTGTTGGCGGCCTTGGTAGAGGGCAGGGTGGAGTCTGTCACCTCAGAGCTCAGGATGCTCACAGACGCTGCTGGAGGTGTGCACAGCAGAGCCGTGGGCTTGCAGGGACCCAGGCTGGCGTCTGCCCCAAGTAAGCTGTGTGACAGTTGCGTTCCTCGCTGCCCTGACCTCAGCTTCCTGTCTGTTCAAACGCTGTCCAGTGTGGCCAGGACTCAGGAGGTAAACACGAGGCAGTGATCTCGGTGGGGACCCGGTAAGGTTCACACAGGCGCCGGTGTCCCTTTTCCTCCTACAGGTGGAAGGGTTTAAGGAAGGGAGCTCCAGAATTGGAAAGTCCTGCCGGTCTGTAGACAGGGCTATGCAATTCCCCCTTTTCTAGGGCCTTCCTTTCCTCATCCTTAGCCCTGGAGAAGGGACCAGGTGACCTTGAAGGGGCTCCTAGCACCTCACTCTTGCTTTTTGATGAGCTCATTCCCTAGGGATTTCCTAGTGCCTGCAGTAAGATTTGCCCCATTCTTGAGAGTGCTGATGGACTGGAGATAGAAGTGGATGTAGCCAGCAATCAAAATCACTAGCGCGTTTAAGCGTCACTTAGAGGCTGACATGCAGATGAGGGAGGAAGGGAAGAGCTGAGCCTAGCGGACAAGCCCACCGCCGGGGTGGGTATCACATCGGAGTCAGGGTAAGAACTTGAGTTCTTTAACTTGATGAGTTAAAGAACTTGCTGGCACAGTACCTGCCTGGCAACAGTCTTTCACAAACAGTTTCCCCTCCTTCCCCTCCAGTCTGTGTAGTTTGTTTACTATTTGGTCCAGCTCTCAGGATTACTGTGCAGATCAAGTGGGAAAATAGGTATAAAAATGTTTCTGAACCATAAAGTACTGATGCAGAAATAGGGGGCACGCACACCGTTGTGAATTTATTAAATGACACTAAGTTGTTTACCTTGAAATGGTTAATTTTCTGGAATGGAATTTGGCTTCCATAAGTTATTTTTTTAATAGCATTTATAAGGACTGCACTCTATCAACACTTCTTTGGGCATTTTAGCAAGGGTTAGGTGTTCATTACAATTCTTTTGAAAAAATATAAGGAATGATGGGGGAGCTTCATAGCATTGGATTTAGCAGTGATGTGCATCTGACATCAAAAACACAGGCAATGAAAGAAAAGTAGATGATTTCATCAAAACTAAACAGTTTTGGGGCAACAGAGGGCAATGTGGAAAAAAGCAAAAAGGCAATCCACAGAATAAGAGAAGATGTTTGCAAATCATATATCCGATAAGGGATTAACAGTCCATAGCTCAACAGCAAAACAACCCAAATTTTTTAAAATTTAAAAAGCATTGAATAGATGTTTCACCAAAGAAGATATGCAAAAAGTATAGGAAAATGTGTTCACTAAGCACTAGAGAAATGCAAATCAAACCCCACCTCACACACACTAGGATAGCTACTATAAAAATATAAAATAAAAAAGGACTACTGTCGGCCAGGATGTGGATAAACTGGAACCCTTGTACATTGTTGGTAGGAATGTAAAATAGTACAGTCACTGTGGAAAATGGTATAGCTGTTTCTCAAAAAATTAAACATAGAACTGCCATTTGATCCAGCAGTTCAACTCCTGGATAGCTGTGCAAAATAACTCAAAGCAGGGACTCAAGTATTTGTGCTCCCATGTCTTTAGCAGCATTTTTAGAATAGCCAAAAGGTGGAAATAACCCAAACGTCCATCAGTGGATGGATGGATAAACAGATATTCTTTTACTTTTGGTAAAAAAGCTGTGACCTCACTCTATTTCACACGTCTCCCCAGCTGGTTTAGTGCCCAGATGCACAGCTTTCTCTACTTTTTCCTTTGCTGCTTCAGAGCCATATGTAATAGGATGTAATATCTTCTTATGTAGATATAAATATGCAAATGCAACCAGTTTATGAGGACTTGGTGGTTGATATGAAAGTAAAATGGTCTCCAATGAAAAAACCTTGCCGTAACAACCACAAAACATGGGGGACAAATGTGTGAGATGCTCAGCATTCTCAAAGCAACATCCCTCTGTCCCTTGAAGAAGGGAGGAAATAGGTGATCAGTGATCTGGTCATCAGTAGGAGGGGTCTTGTCACATGACAGCATGTGGGCATTGTAACTGTTCAGGCAGGCCAGCCATCTCTCACCGCTGGATGAAACGTCCACCCTGGGGGCCTGCTCCAGCCCTGCCTCTGACTGTGCCCCTCCTGTGCTCCCCAGATTTGTCTGCATTCCCACAGATTTGCCTGCATTCCACCAGATGCGTAGTAGTTTCAGGCTTCCCTGCAGGCTACCTGACCTGCCCCTGCCCTACCCCGCCTCCTCCCACTCGTGTAGGAAGACCACACAAGGAACAGGCAGGCGGCAGGCGGAGGAGCCTCCGGGACAGGAGACTTTGGCAGGCCTGTGGACATCAAATGGGACACCCTGCAGGCTGCTTGTGTGTGTGTGTGTGTGTGTGTGTGTCTGTGTGTGTGTGTGTGTGTGTGTGTGTGTGTGTGTTTGGGTCTGGGCCCTTTCTTCCCTCTCCTGTGGAAGATAGGATAGGAGAATATAAGACAGCCAGAGAGGGCAGTTATGACAGACGGCATGTAGGCTCTGGACAGGGGGTGTCAGGTGATGCCCACATCACGGAGAGATGTGGGGTGATGGGGTCACAGCAGACAGCGCAGGCGCTGCTGGTCGTCAGGGTAACCACACTGCAGGAAGGGCCCCCTCGCCCAGTGACCCTGCCCTGCCCAGACAGCGCACTCCTGCCCCAACCAGCCATACCCCATTATTAAACTTTGCTTCCTCTTTAAAAACTAATGAATAAGAGGAAGCCGTGTGTTGGGAATGCAGACCGCCCAGGCCCACGTGGAGACTGCCCAGTCGGCCCTCAGCTTCTTGCGGGATTTTGCAGAGTGCAAACAGTCTCTTCATGTTGGCTGCAGGAAAGGATTCCATGGGACGTTTCAACAAACCCTTCTGCCAGGCCCTTCCCTGAGCCGTGGAGGACCGGGCATTGGCCGAACCCAGGCAGCTGTCATCCTACAGGAACCCTGAGCGACCTAAGCCAGGCTTCAAAATCACTGGGCTGATGCTACATTTTGTCAGTTGCAAAATGGAAGTAATAGACTTCCCTCCTACAAATAAAAACCTTTAGCTCTTCTCAACAAATATTTATGCCAACCACATGCTGACCACTGCCATGCGCAACAACGTTGGCTAGTAGCAAAGCTGAAGATTCCCTCGGACTGCAAGGAGATCAAACCAGTCAATCTTAAAGAAAATCAACCCTAAATATTCATTGGAAGGACTGATAATGAAGCTCCAATACTTTGGCCACCTGAGGCAAAGAGCTGACTCATTGAAAGACTCTGATGCTGGGAAGGATTAAGGGTAGGAGAATAAGGGGGCAACAAAGAATGAGATGGTTGGATGGCATCACAGACTCAAAGGATATGAATCTGAGCAAACTCTGGGAGATAATGGAGGACAGAGGAGCCTGGAGCACTGCAGTTCATGGGGTCACAAAGAGTCAAACAGGACTCAGGGACTGAACAACGACCAAGTGCTGACTCAGAATCTGCCCGGACATGGGTCCTGCCCAGCGCTCACGGCCGCATGACCCTGGCACACTGTTCTCACCCTGGCATGTCAGTTCCCGGTGCCCAGCTCTGTGTCTGGCACAAAGTACTAGGTGCCCAAGGAGTATTTGACAAATAAAAGAATGAAGTTCCGCTGACCGTTGATCAGGGTCCACCTGGTCAGTGGGGTGACGCTTAGCAGTGACTCACTGACCCAATAGTGAGTAGAAAGAATAGTCACAGGAAAATATACACTATGATGTCATTTAATGACCGTGGACAAAACACACACACACGTCAGGAAACCCTGGAGGGCAGGGCGTGCTGACAGCAGACTCAGCGCAGGGACAGGCTGGGTCTGCGCTCCCACAGCGGGTGGCGCTGGGGGTGTCTGCATGAGGATGGATGGACGTGTCCTTTGTAAACACCTCATCAGGAAAAGAAACAGAAAGTCGATGGTTTCATCTATTTCTGGAACTCTGTTGTGTTAACAAAATACAATTGCAGTAAAGATACTGCCCTAAATTCAATCACCAAGAAACTACCCCAGCCCCCCGTCCCTGAGGAGGTGGCCTGGAGCTAGGGAAAGGCTGAGAGAGGACAGAAGGAAGACGAAACGAGTGACTTCTAAAGGACACAGGGAAGATAGTCCGCTGCCTCCTGGGCTGTCTCAGGGCCCCAGCAGGCTAGTGGCCGGGAGGATGTCCACTCGGAAACTAGACGGCCCCCCAAGAAGGGTCTCCCTCAAAGAAAATTCTAGGCAGGAAAGGATGGTAGAAGGAAGACCCGGGAACCTGCGGCCCTGGTGCCAGGAGCCTGCGTCGACGCCTGCGGCTGCAGAGCCAAAGCCGCTGTGCAGAGCCAAAGCCGCTGTGCAGAGCCGCCCGGGGGCTCCGGGCCTGCACGGCTGGGTGACAGCACTCGTCCTCCTCTGCGCGAAGACAGACAGGAAGCTGCGGTCCGGCTGCCACTGTGTGCTCGGGCGAGAGGAAGGTGGCAGATGTGAGAGCTGTCTTAACTCATCCGGACTAGGAATCAAGACAAATAAAAATAGACAGCTGACAGTAAACGGGTGGGAAAAGAGAAGTCAGGTACCAGCCCACTCGGGGCCCCAGAGGGAAGCCCAAGGTCACTCAAGGTTGTCTCCCACTGCACCTGCTGTTCCCACTGCCCTGGAATGCACGGCCCCTCCTTCCTCTCTGATAACTCTGACTTACCTTTCATTGGCTCAGATGCCTCGTCTTCCAGGAAGCCCTTCCTCCCTGCTCCCTGCACCCAGGCTGGGGCGACGGCCCTCCCCACCCTGTTACTTCTTGAGAAATCTCATCAGGTCCCTCTGACCATGAGGCTTATATGCCCTGTGACTGCCCTTGGGCTCCAACCTTGGAACCAGCCTGACCTCTTGGTTGATTCTGGCTCCAGAGCCCCAGGTCAGCCCCCTCACGAGGGAACTTCTCCTGAGACAGGGTCCTGCCCAGCACCCATCAGACTAAAATGTTACCTGCACTAGATGCAGAAAGACCCATGACCAGCCTCAGCTTCCATCCTTCCCTATCTGTGAGGGTGATGGCAAGCCAACCCTGAGAGGCTGGGGTGAGGGCAAAGGGAACCCTTGGGAAATGCTGATACCCCGCCCCACTTTGCTCCAGATTCTCCCCTCCTTGGGAACCCCAGCACATTGCAGAGCCTGGCCAGGTTAGAGGGAGGCGAGAGACCACCCGCAGCAATGGTGCACCAATGGCCGCTGATTACAGACCTAATTGATGCTTTATGTGCACAAGTGTGTTTTCTTATCCATCACTCCTACCGCCCATGACCAGGTGTCACCTCATTTGGCAGAAGGACCCACGGCCCAGCAAGGTAAACCCCTCACTCCCGAGCACGCAGCAGCCCTCGTGGGGAGGCAGATGTCCCTGGGTGGGTCAGCTGTTAGAGCGCAGGCCCCTCAGCAGGTGGTGCTTGCTTGGAAGTTATTAGGGCCTCAAACGCTGGAGTGTTGTCATTAGGGTTTTCAGACTATTTGGCCAAACCCACTCAACTCTTACCTCCCAGGGCAGTGAGAGTTCAAACCTGGAAGCACCCACTTCCCATCACAAGACAGATTCCCGAGAGAGGAGTTAGTCCAGGGAGGCTCTTAAGGAGCCTGTGGAGGCCAGTCCTGCGCGGGGCCGGAGGTTGGTCCTGTGCCCACTAGAGGGAAGGACGCCTTCTCCAAGGGTGCCCTGCTTGCCCGGCCTCTTGGGGCAGTTCTAGCCTCATCACGGATGCCTCCCTCTCCCCGGGGAAGCTCGGGTCAGCTTCGAGCTCCGCCCCACTTCACCTCCAAACCCCAAGCCAGGCTGAGCCCACGGGCGGGAGGGGCAGTGGCCCGAGGCCCAGCTGCTGCCTCACTTCCGTCTCAGCTGGCCACCCATGGAGCCACCGGCACCCATTCCCTGGTGTTTGTGCATGCATGCATGTCTCTGGGTACGTGCGTGTCTGTGGGTGTGTGTGTGAGCTTGGGGGTGTTGACAGCTACCTGGTGGAAGGTGGCCAGGACGAGGGAGGACCCTGGACCTGAGTCTCCCTGGCCCCGGCCCCCACCCACCAGGGTGGCCCGCTGAGACATCCTTTCCAAGCACCTGGAGCCCTTCAAGGAAATACACACAGGTCTTCACGGAAGGAAAGAGCCGCTCCCACATCTAGGAATGCTCCCCACTGGAGAGTCGGGGAGGGCCGGATGTGACATCGGCCTCAGATGAAGGCCTGGGGAGAGTCAGCCGAGGGTGGGTTCATTTAAAATGTCACTGCCTGAGACGCAACCCTTGCCCCACGGTGGGTTCCGTTTGGGGAGCTCCTTCCTGTGCCAGGCCCTGGAGACAGAGGGGGGCATGGCCGCAGTACCCAGCCGCCCGCCCCTCACCCACCTCTGGCCCCAGAAGGGTCCTTTAAGCTAGTCCTGCTGTTCTCACTGCAAAAATGCCTCAGCAGCTGCTTCCTGCCCCAGGCCAGGCCCTGGACCAGGTCCTGGAACCAGAGAGGAGCAGAGGCCTCCAGGCCAGGGCGTGGAGCTCCGGGGGGTCAAGAGGGGGCCCCGCCTGGCAGGTCTGCCTCCTGCTGCTCTGTGCCGATGAGGTAACCACACACGGCCCTGCCCTTGCCCCTCTGCCCACGCTCGCTGGTACTTGGTGCTGGGTTTTTCTAGTCCTGCGCTGCCCAGCTTAAAGGACACCAGCCACACGCGGGCCAGCACTGCCTCGGGCAGAGGTGAAGGGAGCTGCTCCCGAGTTCAAAGTCAGCACGGGAGAAGAATATCAAGCACCTCCTTACTAATCTGTACATTGATCCCAGTTGAAATGGTAACACCTTAGATAAGTTGAGTTAAATAAACGAACTATTAAAATGAATGTCACCTGTGTCCTTTCACTGTGTTTAACGCGGCTATAGGATTGTCTGTGGCTGGCATTCTGTTTCTCTGGCACAGCCCTAATCTGTAATGATCCCTGGAAATTCGGAAGGTGAATTCATCCACGCACATAACACTGATACTAATTGACCACCTACTATGTGTCAGAAACGCAGACACCAGCCAGCTGGGTTCCTACCCTCCAGAACCTCCCTCGAGGGCCAGGTACCTAACCGAGGCCACGCTCCAAAGCAGTGGGAGCCCGGGACTCAGACTCACATCTCGGGGGCTGCTCCACATGCTTGCCCCCAAGCGTGCTGAAGTCTTGTTCAGCGTGGATGTCTGCTTTTCCTTCTTGGAGACGGGCTGGCACAGGGCAAAGTCCCTCTATGCCTCTCCCTTCCTGAGTGGCTGTCTTGTGCCTCTGTGTTTCTCTTCAAGTCCAACAGGGTGGCCATCTCAGTGGCTGACGGGGACCCTCAGCTGGGGTGGGTGATGCACGTTCCCAGGGCCAGCACCCAACAGCACCTTGGGCCATGGACCGGAACCTCATCCCACCAAACATAGAAGCGGGAGGAGGAATTCTAAAGATGGCGCCTATAGTTCAGCGTGCACTGTGGCGGTTTTCTTACAATCATTTCGAACCTATTTTTATTGAGCGCTTTATAAAGACATGTAAATGAAGGTGCCGAGTCAACATGCAATTCTGCTCTTTCCCTTAAGGTGAAATCTTTATTTACACTAAAATTCGTTTATGAAAAATAAGCTTTTCTTGAATAGACCAAGTTCCTCTCATGCCATGATGTCTCCCCAAGTCTGTTTAATACCCAAGCCAGTCAGAAAGGCCATCTTGTCGCATCACCATGCTGGCTGCCATTGGCGAGAGATCCCGAGTCCTGGGGGATGGTTTTTCGGAAAGGAAAGCCGTCTCACTTATACTCTGATTTTTGTCACCTTATCATGAAAGTGGAGCATCCATGCCCTGGTTACACTTCCTGGCTCGTTCAGACCTGACAGATGCTCAACTGTATTCTAATTGGGAAAAATTAGAGAGAAACATGTAAATTTTATATATATATATATATATATATATATATATATATATATATGGGCTTCCCAGGTGGCTCAATGGTAAAGTATCCACCAGATTCAAGAGATATGGGTTTGATCCCCGGGCGGGGAAGATCCCCTGGAGGAGGAAATAGTAACCCACTCCAGTATTCTTGCCTGGGGAATCCCACGGACAGAGGAGCCTGGTGGGCTACAGTTCATAGGGTCGCAAAAAGTTGGACAGACATGACTGAGCATTTATTAATATATATACACATAAGCAATATGTTTATCATATATATGAGATATACAAGGTACCACAACTTGCAAAACAGCAGAGCTCCTATTTTTGTTTAATTGAAGTAAAACAAAATTTTAATTTTGTTTAACTTGTGCTCGCTTCGGCAGCACATATACTAAAATTTTGTTTAACTTAGTTGATAAGTGACTGAGTTATATATATATCCATTCTTTTTCATAGTCTTTTCCGCTATGGCTTATCAGTCTGTTGAACATAGCTCCCCGCACTGTGCAGTAGGACCTTGCTGCCTATCCATTCTCTGTGTAATAGTTTGCATCTGCTAACCCCAGGCTCCGAGTCCACCCGTCTCCCTCCCTCCCCCTTGGCAGCCACAAGCTGCTCACAGAGCTGTTTTTTAAACACTGGTGTTTGAAGTGATATCTGCAGATCGATAACCGTACCCCTTGTCATTTTAGAATTATCTCCGTCCTTTATCACTGAATCCATACCACACTCTGCCAGATAAGAGCGAATGTCCCTTTTGTTGGGTTTTTTTTTTTTGGCCATGCCCTATGGCATGTGGGATCTTAGTTCACCTCCTTCTGTAGACCCCACACGGTGCTCTGGGCCAAGATCCTCACCAGGCCTACTTGATAAAACTCAGGCAGGGAGGAGCCCCACAGGCGGTGGAGCTGGGAGTCCACTGGAGGCCCAGGGAACCCTCCGGTGCAGCAGAATGAAGAGATAATCTGCTACCACCAAAACCTGGTGTCTCCGGCCCACCACCACCTCAGCTCAGAACATCTGTGTTTACCTGGCCTTTGGGCAGGGGCCCCACCTGCCCCCGTCCATGGTTACCAGTAACCACCCCCAGGCTGCCCTCCTTGCCCAGCCTGGCCGGGTGGAGCCCCCTGGGCACCCAGCTTAGGGGCCTTGGCCTGACCTCACCTGCCATCCCGAGCCGACACTGTAGCCCCAGGGAGCCAGGCAGGCCCCTAGTGCGGTTTCTCCACACACAGCCTTGCACGGGCAGATGGGTAAGCCCCCCGCATCCTGTGGGAAGGGTCCTCAGGGCCGATCCGGCAAAGCAGGAGGCCGGAGTGGGGGGGGCGGTGGCCCTCCAGCCCCTTGGTCTTTCTCCGCCCCTCCTCTGCCCCGGTCCCCCGGTCGCTTTCCCCAGGGCAGCACACAGCGGGGTTGTCATTCACCGCCCTGCTCAGGGGGATTTGCTGCTGCAGCCCCCTTAGCAAGGCGCTCCAGCTCCCCCCGCAGGCTGGCCTTTCAGTCTCAGCTCCTGCCCACCCCCACCTCCCACTGAATTTGGCTGGCTTCAGTAGCAGCTAATTCTCCAGGTCCTTATAAGCCATCGTTCCAGCCCTCCTTCGCCACCCAGGGCTCGAAGGTGTGGCTCCTGGGTGCACTTTTGCAGAGAGGTTTGGGCTGCGAAGGTGGGTGTCCTGCAGATCTTTCTTCTCTTTGTGGCCGAGCAGCCCTTCTGCTCTGCGTCCTGGGCCTTCCAAGCCTTTGCTGTGGTTTTGGGGCAGTGAGGCACTTCCTTCTTTGCTTTCAGAGCCACCTTCATGAAAAAGGGGTAATTTTAAAAACCTATTTTAATTTTTTTCTGATATTCAGATAACTATTCCTTATATTTGACTCATGAGTACAGGTAATAAAGCGCCATTTTGACAACGATGTCTATTTCACAAAACCACTCAGTAAGGAGGGTACATAAGACGCTGTTGATCATTCTAATATTCCTTTCCCCTACTTCCTTACTAGCAGAACCTTTACAAGTGTACACTATAGTGAGTCACAATTACTGGGGATGGCAAAGTGCCCAGCCAGAAAAAGGAAACTTCCCAGCCTTCTTTGAAAAGAGTGAGTGAGGCGCCATTGGGTACAGCTTCTAGGAAGGTTCTTATGCACTACTCTGTTTCTTCCTGTTCCCCCAGAGCTGGGATGTGGTGGCTGGATCTCTAGCAGCCACTTTGTATCGCGAGGTGATAAAATGGCAGAGCAGAAAGCTAGAAGGCACCTGGGTACCTGATAACTGTGGCATTCTACACCAACCCCGGACTGTGTAGTTCCAGATCTTTCTAACATGAGAGAGCTTTTATCTTGCTTAAACTATTGTTATTTGAGATTTTCTGACATGTGTTGCCTAATCTATTCCTAACGGCTATGGAAGCGATCACTCTTGTCTTTATTTTATAGAAAACAGTACTGAGGACCTAGTATGGGCCAGTCTCCAAGCTGGGATGTGTGTGAAAAATTGAAGTGCTAGTCACTCAGTCGTGTCCGGCTCTTGGCAAACCCCATAGACTATAGCCTGTCAGGTTTGTCCATGGAATTCTCCAGGCAAGAATACTGGACTAGGTAGCTGGGATCGTGACATCTATTGTCTCATTCATTCTCACAGTCATTCAACGAGGCAGGTACCACTATCCCAGTGGATAGGCACAGAGTCTGAGCTCAGAGAGGTAAGAGGACTGGCTAGTAGAGAGCCAGGGCAGAGCTGAAGCTCTCCGGCCCTGGTCCCTTCCCACTCCGGCCCAGATCCATTTGGGATGAGTAGTTTTCTGACCCCTCCCCTGCAAAGCCACAGTATTGAGGGCTTGTCTGTTCACCATGGTCTTGAATCCTCTTTCGGAATTCACTTGAACCCTTTGGAACTCAGCTTCTCCACCTTTAAAGTGGGATTGGGGGTGGGGCCGGTGTCAGACACCCTCCAGGGCTTCCATCTCTGGGATTCCAGCACAATCCGAGACTTCCCGCTGGTTTGGCTTGAACCCTCCCCTTTCCACAAAGGGACAACTCCAGAAATGCTAACTGAAACCCTGTCCAGGCGGGGAGGAAATTTTTTCTGTAGTTTGAGAACCTTCTGGGTCAGACAGGAGCCCTTGGAAGCGAAAGAGGAAGCGCCCTCTGTTTATCTCCCTCTGGTGACATCACGCTTCCTTGCTTTGTTGCAGAACCTGCCGGCCAGGGACCTGCCCATCCCCTGGGAGCCCCTCGCTCAGCTGCTGCTCCAAGGGGCTCACACTGGCCTGCGTTGCTCCAGAAACAGGAAACACTAGTGTGGGGCCAGAGGTCCTCTCGTGGAGTTCTTTTCTCTTTAAAGCAGTTCTGGCTGCTCTTGGGGACAATTCCTGGAGTTCAGGCCCCATTAACCTGGGCCTCTCACAGGCTGGCTCTTAGTGCAGTCAGGGGGACCGAGTCTGGAGGGAAGGGTCTGGGAGGCCTTGGAGGAACACAGAAGGGACAGGTCCTGGCCCCAGCTTTGCAGTTACAACCCGAGGGACCCCACTCAGGTCACTGGCTTCTTAGACCTGCCCTTCCCACCAGGATGTGGAAACAGGAGATAGTGGTGAAGTGTGTGGACCTGAGGAACCCCAGGGGGCTCCATTGATGGTCTTGGGGCCACCACTGATCAGCCACATAGTCTCAGGCAAGTCACAGCCTCAGTTTCTCCATCTGTCTAATGAGCAGGTTGGACCAGCTTGGACCATGGTGAAAACTGGACACGATGAACTTGAAGTTCTATAAGTGTACATTCTCTATCTATCTAAAATAGTATCGAAAATAGATAAAAATCAGTAGTCTATAAAAACACATTGACAGGTGGTGAATGGAGGCAGGCGGGGCAAATGCAGAATTCCACAGTGGATGGGAGGCTGGGCGCTGAGTCAGATGTTCGCTCATCTCTACTCACTGGGCGCCCGCTCTGTGCTGGGCACGTATTGTATGCCAGGCCTGCCTAGGCACTGGAGAGAAGAGCAACAAATGAGAAGGATACAGTCTCCTCCCTCACGGACCTTACTTCCTAGCGACTGGAAGCCAACAATAAGACAAACACAGCAATGGAATAGTCTCAGTTTGTACCAAGGGCTGAGATGCAGTGGAAAGTGGGAGGGGACCCCTGAGCAGGGGACCCTTGAGCAGAAATGCAGACGATGAGAAGGGGGCAGCCAGGAGAAGACCTGAGAAGGGGGCTACTGGAGGAGGCAACTGCGGGGCAAAGATCCTGACGGTGCTGGGAGGGTGGGGTGGGGGTTGCTGGGTCCTGCATGGCCGAACAGGGCAGTGAGCATGGACAATGGGACCAGGTGATTCAAGGCCTCTCCAGGCAGGGTGAGGAGGCTAAGTTTAATCTGAGTGCAGCTGAAAAAATGGGTGGTTCTCAGCCAGCAGAGCAACATGGGTCTGGTCACGGCCTCTTCCAGCTGCTGGTCCTGGGCTGGGCTCTCCTTAACCTCTCTGCACCTCCGTTTCCTCTTTTGTAAGAGGAGACCGATCTTCATCACTGCTTCACAAGCCTTTAGCAGTCGTTCCCGGGAGGAACATGTGGACAGCTGTGTAAGCTCATGCGTGTGCACAGGGCCTCCAGAATAAGGGCTTGATAAATGTCAGCGTGGCTGTTTATTTAAATGACTGAAAAACCTTTGACACTCCTCCCGTTGGGGGGTGTGCACCCCCTGTTAATTCTAGCCATTTGGCAAGTACTCTGAACGATGCAGCAGAGGTCACAGTGCGTGACCCCTGAGGCTGGGTCACGAGGGGCCCTGCGGCTTCTGTCCGGTTCTTGAGTATCGGAGCCCATCACCTGCTTCCCCTCAGGCCGCTCCCCCTTGGAACCCAGCCCAAGCTCCAAGGGGAGCCACGGGAGAGGACAGTCCCAGCTGAGTTCAGTCTCTGGGTCATCCAAGCCGGCACGGACCAGCCTACAACCTCCTGGGTCACCCCAGTCACTGGAGTCACCCCAGTCACCCTGGTCACTGGAGTCGTCCCGGCCAAAGCCCCAGCTGAGGCCCTGGGCTTCGTGGAGCAGAGACAAGCCGTCCCCGGGAGCTCTGTCCAAAGTCTCAACCCCTAGGCTCCAAGAGGACCAGAACGTGGCGGTGGGTTGGGGTGGCTTTCTGCACACACAGCCATGTACTGTGGCTGCATCAGCTACTCCCCACCCCCTCATCTCCAGGCCTCCCCGGCCCAATCCATCTTCCTGTGAGCACCCACAGGAGCTACCTTTAATACTCATTTTGGCTTAATCATAAATGATCTAGATTTGTGGTTTGATAACTTGTTTCTAAACAGTACAATTCTTTGTTTCAAATGAAAGCTCAGGTAAATCCCAGTGGAGCTCAGGTGGGGAGGCCAAAGCAACCTTCCCTTGTCCTGTCTTGCTTCACAGACCCTGGGACAGCAGGGGGACTGGGGGGCCCCAAGAACACAGGTCTCCCTGGTCTGGGCCCATGGGACCGCTCACGTCTCTCCTGAAATAGCTGATGACAACGGCCAGAGTCATCATGGTAGTGGCAGCTGTCTACTATTTCCTGCACAGCCTCTGGTTTGCAATCTGTCCCAGGTGTCCCAGGACATAGCCTGGCCCAGCCATCTACTCCTCTGGTTATTTGCCCACAAGGAACCCACTCATGGGGTTTTCTAGAATTCAGGGAAGTGGTGTAGAGGGTGGGTTGAGTCTAGGCCTAAGCACGCAGGAGGGACTCAATGGGGCCAAACAAAAGAAAGTTCTCAGGACACAATAGGTGCTTAATGTGTGCTCAGTTACTCAGTCGTGTTGAACAACGCTTTTGCAACCCCAAAGACTGGAGCCCATCAGGCTCCTCTGCCCATGGAATTCTCCAGGCAAGAATACTGGAGTGGGTTGCCATTTCCTCCCCCAGGGGATCTTCCCAACCCAGGGATCAAACCCGTGTCTGCTGCACTGGCAGGCGATTCTTAACCACTGAGCACCCAGGAAAGCCCAGGTGCGTAATGAAGATTCGGAAGTCACACGTTCCTTGGGAATCAGGACACCCCAGTTCCGCCCCGGCTGTGTCTGCAGGTGTCCCCAGGTCTCAGCCTCCCCACAGAGAATGACACCGCGGCACCTGCCGTCACATATGGCCTTGCTGATCCTGAAGCTGGCGGCCGTGGCCAGAGGCGCTGGTTCCACTGACCTCTGGGTGATGCGGGCAGGGCCCTTCCCTGCCCAGCCCAGCTTCCTCCTCAGCCTGGGGAGGGACGGTCACGTGCTCTGACACCGGTGCATGTCGGTGACCAGCCTTCATCCTGACTCTGGCCACAGCCAAGGTCACAGGGCTCTCGAGGGGATGGGGCCCTGGTCCGGACTCCAGACACGCCTGCAGGAAGGCCCAAGGTCGAGCAGCAAACAGCCTCCGGTGAGGCCTGGGCCAGCAGCCACTCTGGCCTCTCTCACAGGCCCAAAATCTAAAGAAAGGAGAGAAGCTCCTATAAGCAGAGACCCTCCAAGAAGTTCCTGGTTTCTAAGTCATGTCTCATCTGCTTATGGTTCTCTAAACCAGTGGTTCTCAATTGGGGAAATTTTGTCCCCAGGGGATGTTTGGTAATTTCTGGAAACGCTTTTGATGTCACAACTGGGAAGTAGGGGTGCTTCTGGTATCCAAGAGGCCAGGGGTGATGCTGGATATTCTACAAGGTACATGACGGCCCCTCCACAACAAAGAATTCTCCAGCTCCAAATTTCAGTAGCATCAAGGTTGAGAAGTCTAAACCCAATGGTCTCAACCAAATCCTGTTCACAGAGAGACCTTCGTCCCCCCCGAGCTGCCCTACAGGCCACATAACAATAGCTCCGCCTGCCCTTAGTCACCACCATCCTACCTTTCACAGAAATAGCTTCACAATGGATCTTGTTTTACGGTGATGGGTGATTCTCATCACCCATATCCATCTCTAGACAATATATTTTAATCCTGCTTTTTTAAAATACTTGTCTTTCCTTTTATTGACTGGTTTTTAGGATAATTAATTTTCTGCCTTTCATCTTCCACAGCTTACCAATCAGGGTTTTTGTTTAATATCACTATGAACACATGGATTTAAGCACATCTGAAAATTTTAATCGATTGCAATTACTGCCCTTTTCCAGGCTCACCCTGACCCATCTTTGGCCAGTGGACAGCCCTGTAGGTTGAATCCTTCCTACGGGACCCTAGTCTTTGGCAGTTTTTTCTCTCTCTGGTGTGTCAAGATGGTCCAGGCTCATCTTGTATATTTCCTACCCTAGCCCTGGAACCAACCATTTCTCCAAAAAGCCCTGGAAATTATTATTAGTTTTGTAGGAAATTATATTTCAAGACCACAATGTAGATTCCCGGGATTCTAATTTCTGCTGACTTAGTTTAGTTTTTTTATTTTAGGCTTTTTTTTTTCATAGACAGAGTTAGGAAATATACTAATATTTCTTTTAAATATAAAGTGCCAGACTTCCCTGCTGGTCTGGCAGTTAAGAATCTGCCTTGCATGCAGGGAACAAACTGATACTTCCAGTGGAAAACTGAGGACTACAGCGTTTTGACTTGAAGTCATTTACATTATGCCCCTATCATTTATCTTCTACATTTAGAATTCTGGCCCTTAGGATACAATAAATACAAATATAAAATCAAATATACAAATATACGCTATCTCACAATTATTCATCTGTTCTATCCCACACCCACATGCTCAACAGTCTTAAATGATGATACTAATATCACCAGCACAAATACGGTTGCTGAAACGAGGACATTTCCCCCGTGTTCCCCCTTCTCTCCTTCCTCCCTCCACTTCCATGTCTCGTCTGGGTCGACATTGTCAGGCGCTGCTCTCTGTTCACCCAGCCTCGGGTCTACATCCACTGCCTGAAACTCAGCCTCTGATGGAATCCTCAGGACCATGGGATTGTGGTTATAATTGAAGGAAAGTTATATGGCTCAAAATAGCCTGGAGTTAAAACTCCCCTCCGGGTCCTCCCCACCATTCTATGCAAAACATTAAGGTTGATTAGGCCCAGATCCCAGCCGGTCCAGCCTCTGGAGATCTCCAGAATTCCTTGCCCCAGCCTTTTAAGAGATAACTACTCCGAACAACTTTGGAGAAGAACAGGCCCCATTAAGACAGTAGCTTTCCACATACAAGCCTGTATATATTCATTCATTTCTTGGGTTAGGGCAGCAGCTCACTAATCTGACTGCTGCCCCTTCTCACCTCATTAAAGGTGATCTGTTCCTGTAAAGTGCCGAACCTCGCCTTCTTTAACTCCCTTACCCTACAATAATATTTTCCTGATTTCTTACAGGCTGCCCATTGCCTGTGACTCTTATGCTTGAAAGTCTGTTTTGCCAGCTATACAGTATTCAGCTCATGTTTTCCTTCTTGAGTGTTCAATGTTTCTCTACATCTTCTGGCAGAAAGCATTGCTATGGCAAAGTCTAAGGACAATTGAATTTTTATTTTTTCATAAGTTCCTTGCTCTCTTTACCTAGATTCCAGAGGATTCTTTTTCTTTAAAGCTTGGCAATTTTACTAGAGCATAGCTTGGTGTTGGTTACTCTGGCTGGAGATTCTCAAATACATGTTGAGCTCTTTAAATACATAGTTCCAAACCTTCCTAGTTAAGGAAGGTTTTCTGGAATTACGGTGGTGAGTGTCTGTCTATCCCTCTCCACGACTGTCTTCCCTGGGGACTTCTAACATTCAAGTGTTTGATCTTCTCTGCCAAACTTCAATAAGCAAGGGGTTTGCTTTCTCTTCTCGTCTGTGTCTTTGTGTCTCTCTCTTTGTAAAAATGTTCCTCCCGTTCACCTTTTAAATTTCTCTTAAGGCTTTATCTACTGTGTTCTTTCTGGTGTTGTCTTTATTTCTTTATTTCCTTTAAGTCTTCCCTGAATTCTCTTTGTGTCTTGGTTTTTCCCATTTCTGATTTACATTGTTCCTTCCTGCCTTTTCTTATTTCCTTAACATCTTTTAGCTCATTTTGGATAGATGGCTACTTTTTTGCTTTCCTCATGTTATGTAGAGTATTTTCAGATTCTGCAAACCTAGTACAATTTTCATCTATTGTGTCTTCCTGGAATTCTCTCATTATTTACTAGGGATATTATTCTGTCCTTAGTTACCTTTTTAAAAAATAACTCTAGAGACTTCCTGGAAGTGCAGGCTTGATCCCTGGATGGGAAACTAAAATCCCACACCTTGAGGCCAAAAAATAATAATAATTTTAAAAAATGGGTAAACTCTGTGTGGGATTTATCTTAGTGCTTTCCTCTTCCTCATACTTGTGTGATGTTAGTTGTTTGTTAAGCCTTTAAGCTTCGTGGCCCAGGACAGCTCCCTCTTCACGAGGGAGCCTGGAGTCTTCAAGCCTGGAGTCTTCAAGACATGTCAGGTGGCATCTGGAAATGTGGCCCCCCACCCTCTGAGATTGCTGAGCTCTGCTCCCCTCCCTCCTTTACTGTTCCTCCTCCTTCATGTCTCTGGTCCCTGTCCTGCTCAATCTGACTTTGTCTCAGCAGCTTCTTGTCAGTGAGGACCCTGACCTGGAGGGCGCCCCGGCAGTTCTGGGGGCTCGAGGGGGCCCAGCCCTCATACCTCCCTGCAGTCCCTTCCACCTGCCTTCAGACGGGTAAGGCCCCTTGCGCTTCCAGCGGCTGTCCTCAGATGGGTCCCTTCGCGACCACGTGCGCTGCAGGCGGTCGTTTGGGGCTCACCCGCTCTCAGGCCCGTCAGCTGCCCACTCGTGTCCTCCTCCTTCCTACCACATGGATGTAAATACCTGACATGCAGACCTGGTCTCCTTTGGAAAAACCCCCTCAACTCACCACCCAGGCTGCCCCAGGCCAGGGTGGGTGGTGAAACCGCAGATAGATTTACGTAAACTGAGATCAGAGGGACCAGAGCCCCCCTTCCTGGGTAGAACCTGAAAACCCTACACTTATTCCCACCTACTTGTAATCTGGGGCTCACGAGGAAGTCTTTGGCCAAGTCTCTTCGTAAACACTATTCTTTTTTGGGTTTTGCTAGCTAATTACTTGTCCAGTTCAGATGCCTCTGCCATTTATTCCCCCTGATCGCTCTGCAGGGATGGCTCAGAGAGGTGGAGCAACTTGCCAAGGACCCTCAGCTGCATGAGGCCAGGTGGACTCTGCCTCCAGAGATGACATTGTGGGCTGTGAAAGCACCTGCACCACGCCTGACTCCGAGTGAGCCAGCAGGCGTCCCTCACTTACTGAGCTCCTACTATGTGCCTGGCACTGTGCCAGGATGGAGGTGGGGGAGGCACCCGATTCTCCCAGTAACTCAGACTGTACGGCCCCTCCCTACTGAATGTGCGCTCAGACACCCCATCCCCCAGCCGCTGCCCAAGTTAGGCTCTGCGCCCTCTCTCCCTGGAATCCATGCGGGCTTCCCACCCTCCATGAGAACGGGACCCCTACTGAGGGATCGGGCCCCTCAGGAGCAGTGCCTGGGCTGAGCCTTGTCACCCCGTCTCTCTGGCCACTTCTGAGTCGGTGCTATAAATGGGCTGATGTTCTTGAGATATTAACCACCACGGGTTTCCCCAGACTCCTGCACCCACAAGCCTTCCCGGATCTGCTACAGCTGGGGTGAGAGTTCAAGGCTCCCGGCCTGGGGAAGGCATGACAGAGCGACTCACAGGGAGAGGAAGAGTTGAATCAGGGCCACTTCTCACCTGCAGGCTCAGCAGGGACCCATGGATGAGGCCTGTGTGCGACAGACTCCACACCCGTCCCCGGGATGCTCCAGCAGAGGCAGGGCCAGCCCTGCCCCGCCCCCAGCCGAGTCCCTGGTGACAGCACAGCAGAGAATCCGGAGGAAACTAAGGGCGGATGGGAAGCGGGGCCTTCACTCCAGGCCTGAGTCACGTCTCTATCTGTGGGCTTCCCGGGCGGCTCAGGTGGGAAAGAATCCACCTGCCCAATGCAGGAGACCCAGGTTCCATCCCTGCGTCAGGAAGATCCCCTGGAGGAGGAGATGGCTACCCACTCCAGAATTCTTGCCTGGAGAGTCCTATGACAGAAGAAACTACTGGGCTATGGTCCATGGGGTCACAGAGAGTCTGACACAACTGAGTGACTGAACAACATCACCATGACAGAGCACAGGTCCCCGTGGCCCCAGGAGCAGCACAGCAAGGTGCAAGCCCACAGGGGCCTCGACGTCCCACCCAGAGCACATAGTCATTCCCCACGCAGACGTGTGCCCAGAGGTGACCAGGACAGGGCCATCTCCGCATTTGTCAGCCAGGACAGGTGAGACCCAGACAGGCGAGACGTCTGAGCAGACCCCATGGCCTGCCCCTGGGGCAGAGTCTAGGACACAGCAGTGACCCCAGAGGGACTGAGACAAGCGCCAAAGTCAGGAACCACCCACGTGGCGTCCAGCCCCAGAGCTTTCCCCAGAAATGTCTGTAGAACTGGAAACCCCCCTAACAACCACGGAGGATGGGCTGCCTCTGTCTGACAGATCGGGGAGCCTGGCGACTTGCCCAATCACCCAGCAAGAAAGCGGGGGCGCTGAGGTCTGACCTGGGGATTCTCTGAGCCAGGAGCTTCCCCCATGTGTCCGCTGAGCCCCGTCCCCCAGCCCAGCCTGCCTCCTGGCTGGTCCAGATGTGGTCTCATGGTCTGGGCAGGCCACGGGGGCACTGGGGTCAGAACAATGTGCCTGCTGCCACTTGCGGAGGGAACAAGGTGGAACTGAGGCTGCGGGCTGCAGGGCTCAGCTTCCAGAGTTTAGGGGAGAGAACCTCCCTGGGGACCTGGAACAGGAAGAGCCTCTCAAACCAGTTCCCCAGGGTCTGGCCTGACCCAGCTTGACACTCGCAGCCTGAGCCAGGCTGAGCCAGGTTTGACTTCCTGCTGGACGGGAGGGGACCTAGGGCTACCTGGGCCCCTCACACTCTAAATTCAAGCCCAAGAGGCTGCCAGGGATGGCCCATTCATTCCACAAATTCTGCGTTTGCATCAACTGTGAGGGGGCCTTCCCAGGGTGAGGGGGCGGCAGAGAGCAGGCTGAGGGTCCCGCCCTGGTGGGGGAGACGGGCAACTGGAGAGACTCAGCATTAGCGCTCACAGCAGGAGGATGTTTATACCAAGCCTTGTGGCTGTCACTGCACAGTAAGCGGGTGCACTCCTGTCCCCACTCAGCAGCTGGGGAATGAGGCCCTGGAGCGTGGGAGCGCCCAGAACAGCTGGTACACGGCTCTTACGGCCTGCCTGCTGTGTCCCCTAAAGTGAACGTCGCTGTCATATCTGACTCTTTGTGACCCCATGCACTATACAGTCCATGGAATTTTCCAGAATACTGGAGTGGGTAGCCATTCCTTTCTCCAGGGGATCTTCCCCACCCAGGGATAGAACCCAGGTCTCCCGCGTTGCAGGTGGATTCTTCACCAGCTGAGCCACCAGAGAAGCCCCTAAAGTCTGTGCCAAAAATATGTGCCAAAAGTTTTGTGTCCCCTAAGTTCTGTGCCAAACCCTTGCCCCTGTGGAATGGTATGAGGACATGGGAATTTGGGGAGGTCATAGGTCAGGAAGGTGGGGCCTCCACCAAAGAAGAGGAGGCGCCAGCCTGTCCGCATGCCTGGAAGGGGCTCACCAAACCTGGCCATGAGGGCACCCTGACTGCAGATTGCTCCTACCCAGGACCGGGAGAAATAAACATTGTTGCTTAAGCCGCCAGGTCTGTGGCATTCTGTTACAGCAGCAGTGCCGGAGCCAGCCTATGAACCCAGGAGGTGTGAACCAGAGTCTGTGAAAAATACGTAAAATAACAGTGTGTTAGACGGTGACACGTGCAGAGCAGAAAAGTAAAGCAGGAGAGAGAAGTGTATGTGTGTGTGCACATGTAAATGTGTACATATTTGTATCTGTGTGTATATGTATGTGTGTGTGTGTATACGTATGTGTCTGCCTGTGTGTGTGCCTGTATGTACACCTGTGTGTATCTGGCAGTGTGTGTGCATATGTGTCTATGTGTGTGCGTCTGTTTCTTGTGTATGTGTATACATATGTGGCTGCCTGTGTGCACATGTGTGCGTGTGCGCGCATGCGTTTTCACAGACGTGTTGGCAAGCTTGGTTGCGGGACTCGGGAACCTGATCTCAGGGCTGGCACTGGCCCTCCGGGGACGCTCCCTCATGCCCCTGGTCTGCACCTTACTCTCTCTGGGCTCCTCCATGCCTGACGAGGGCGTCGCACAAGCTTTCCATCAGCCTCGTGCTGGAGGGGCTGTGTGGACGGCCCCCGACACGGTGCAGATGAGCATCAGTAGGGCACCCGCCGCTCAGGAGCGCTGTGCCTGGGGCCTTGGGGGCGTCTCATTCAATCATCCTGAGAACCCAGCGGCCTGCCAGATGGGGAAGTGGGGTAACGTGACCGAGGTCGCAGAGAGCAGGTTTCCGCTCAGCGGCCACCCCTCCCAGACCTGGGCATGCGGACCTGGCACCCGGCCACCTTCCTGCTGTGGCACAAGAGCCAGGCCCACAGGGAGCCCACTCCTTCATTCATTCACTCATGCATTCTCCTGAGGGGCGCACCCTGAGCCCAGAGGGAGCAGACAGTATCGCCAGGACACAGTCGGACCCCAGGCCCGCTTCTGCATCTGTGACTGCGAGCCCAGAACACCCCCTGGGAAAGCTGCCCCGGGGGTTGGGGCCGCACCGGTCCTCCCCTTCCCCCGGCGCGATCGTAACCACACAGCCCCCAGCTGGCCACCTTTCACAGCCTGGGCAAAGGCCTTGACCCCTCCCTCCTGTCCTGGATCTGCAGGGGAGTCTTGGGCCACCCCTCACCCTCCCTGTAGGCCTGGGGGGGGGCAGCCCACCGCCTCTGAAGATGAGATCCCTGACCACAGAAGCAGGTGCCCTCGGATGGCCAAAGTTGGGAGGGTCTCAGAATGGGGAACCAGAGCCTAGAGGAGGGCAGTGTGTCACCCACACACCCCAGACTCACCCTGACAGCTGGGCTTCGCTCCGGGGCAGAAGGGACTGCGCCTCAGTGCACTGGGCCGGGAAATCTGCCACGTGGTAGCCCCTCCTGACCCCTGTCTAAACAACACCCACCCAGGGAGGTGCCTGGGGCCCTTCCACTTTGAGATACCCTAGGAAATGGCACCCCACACCAGTGTTCTCGCCTGGAGAACCCCAGGGACGGGGGAGCCTGGCGGGCTGCCGTCCATGGGGTCGCACAGAGTTGGACACGACTGAAGCCACTTAGTGGCAGCAGCAGGCAAGGCAACCACAAGCTTCCTAGGTGTCTTAACAGTAAAGAATCCATGCGCCAATGCAGGAGATGCAGGAGACGCGGGTTCGATCCCTGGGTCGGGAAGATTCCCCTGGAGGAGAAAATGGCCACCCACTCCAGAATTCTTGCTTGGGAAATCCCACGGACAGAGGAACCTGGCGGGCTGTGGGGTCACAAAGAGTCAGACACGACTGAGCACGCACGCATACAGGCGGCACACCACAACATGTTGTTGGATGAGGTGATTTCATCCCAGAGCCCCTCTCTGTAAATGAATGCTTGTTTTTTCTATTGCCATCCCCTCCAGACTTGACAAAGCCCGGCACATAGTAGGTCCTCAATAAATGTGGATAAACTCTGAATGGATAAGTAAATGAACAAAGGATTTTTACCACTGGGTGGCAGTGGGATTATAAGCAATTATTATTATTACTATTTTTGCTTTAAAGTATTTTTTTGCAAAAATTATATAGAATTTCTAATGTGAGGAAAAAATGCAGTTATTGCAAAACCTACACAGCTGGTGAGGCCACAGGGAAATGAAGGGGCTTTTGGCTGAAAGCAGTCCTGCAACCTAGGGTCACAATGACTAATGTGACCTCCACACGTGGCTTGGATGTGGACAGGGCCCGGAAAGAACCAAGCAGCGGGGAGCTGGGGTGGAGCTTCTCTTCTCTCGTCTCTCTCCCTCATTTCCTCTCTAGCTTTCTCACCGCTGGGCAATCAGTTCAACTCAGGAAGGAGAACATGGTGGTGCAGCTGGTCACAGCAGTGTTGGGCTATGGGGGTGCAAGAGATGCAGGGGTCCAGGCAGCTCATTTTAACTCCAGGAGCCTCCTCAGTTTTCCCACCTGTAGAATGGGGTGAAGGCACGGACCTCTGGCTTTTATGAGAAGTGATGGCTCCCCTCCTGGGCTTAGTACTCACCGTGTCTTCAGGCCGGCCCCGTTTCCTTCCCTTTTTCCTGCCCCGCTGCTCACAGGGTTGAGCAAGACTTTGCTGGTGCTTGTTTACCAGCTGCAAGATGGCACCCGAAACAGGCCAGCACTGAAGCTGGCCCTATGAGCAGAGGAGAGGGGCATCCCAGGGAGCGAGGGCCCTCGGCCAGGAACGGGGCTCACCCCTCAGCCTGGGGCCGAGTCTCAGCTCTGTCACTTAGCAGTGGGCACTGTACCCTCTGAAAGTGGCCGCAGCAGGGCCTGCCTCCCAGGGCTTTGACAGAGCTCACTCTTCCGACATGTGGCCGTGCCCAGAGGACCCTCTGTCCCCACTCCTTCCCTCCCACGCAGAGCCAGCAGCTCTGCCTCCAACCTCTGCCTCTGCAGCCCTGCCCACCTGTCCCCCACCCCTTTCCAGAAGGCCCTGAGCTGGCCCGGAGCGAGGCTGGGGCTGTGCTCTTCTCTCAAAGCTGAAATCAAAGGCCTGAATCATGGGAGCATCTGTGTTACTGCTTAGCGATTTAGGAGAAAAGAGTAACTGTGAGGCAGTACCTTGGAGAGTCAGGGCCCATCTACATGTTAAACTCCCGCTCTGAGCCTTTTCTATGGCAGATATCCTACAGCATGACCTTGCTGTGATATCATTGTAGGTAAGCCGTTCTCACCTTACAGAAGAGACCAGGTTTATCACACGGTCAGCACAGTGTCTGGCTCCTAATAGACTTTGAAAAATATTTGTTGAATTGGTAGATGGATGAATGATGGATGATGGATGGACAGAAATGTGGATGGGTGGATAGACGAGTGGATGAAAGGTGAGTGGATGAGTGGCTAAATGGGTGGTGAATAGGTGGGGGGATGGATGAGTGGATATTCAGGTGGATGGATGGGTGATGAATGGATGGGTGGATAGATAAGTGGGCAGATGGGTGGATGGGTGGGTGAACAGATGGGTGGAGAGAAGATGGATGCAAAGGTAGATAGACAGGTGGATGGAAGGGTGATGGATGAGTCGGTAGACGGATGGGTAGGGAAGGGTGACTTGGTGGATGGAGGGTAGATGAGTGGACAGCTGAGAGTTGCCTCTATGAGCCTGTCAGTGGCAGAGCTGGCAAGGGTCTGACTTCAAGCGCAGACCCTTCCTACTTCTCTGGAGTCTGTCACTGAATCTACGTCATCAACTCCCACATGTTTATCCCTGTGTGGACCCCTCCACTGAGTCCCAGCACCCTCTGTATAAGGATATGCTTAGTTTCTCCTCCTGGACATTTCGGGACAGGACCAGTCTCATGGAGATGTAGTGTGCCCAGTCACACTGGCCCCACACCCCGCACCTGGTGTTTCATGAGTGAAGTCTGATGGGACGATGCAAGGGGCACAGGAGCAGGCGACGCCCCAGCAGGTCGCTTATTTCCGGTGCCTCGTGCCCTGTGTGCGTTTGGTGTCTGAACAGAGTTCTGGTGCACTCACCATCTGCCCATCTATCCGCTCGTCTCCAGCATCCATCCATCCGTGCACCCACCTGACCACCTTCCATCCATCCACCTGGGAGTAGGACCTGTACCTGCCAAGAGAAGCGGTGGAGTGAGTTCTGTGCACTTCTGGTGAAAATGAAGTACCTCTGCACACACAGACCAGCACAAACGGTGTGACTCTGACGAGCCCAAGTACAAGTCAAACACTTTGCACTACACAGTGCGCACAGCACACCACAGACGAACAGCAAAAAATTCCAGACTTTGTGTTACTGGCATCATTGATTTTATTGGTATTTATTCAAAATGCCAACGATGTAAGTTTTTAACTTTTCTTTACTTAGAGCAGCACTAAATAGCAAATTTAAAACAGCCCGACAAGTCAGGAGGAATAAAAGGGATGGGATGAGGACTACCCAGAGAGCCCGGACCCTGGGTTTGGCCCTCCTGGGGCGGCGGGAGGACTCGGCCCCCATCTTGCCCAGGAGACCAGGTGAGGGTCCAGGTCGGAAGGGTGTTGAGGAGGGACAGCTCTCGGACTCGAACCTTGTACCGAGACCTGTCGCCCCAAGACGGGCGCGCACAAAGGAATGGGACCAAGTGCGTCTCTCCAGCTCTGAGAAGCCGGGCCCGGCTCCCCGCCCCCCCGCCCGCCCACCCACGCCTACCGTTCCTACGGTGGGAGGCTGCGCCCCCTGGTGGGATTGGGGAGAAGAGCCCGGCTGCGTGAATCTGGGGGTCGTTCAGCTCTGAGCCCCACAGCCCAACTTTCAGTCCCCTCTGACCCTGCCATCCAGCTTCTAGGAAAGCATGTACACAGGCACACGGGCCGCATGATGGAGATGACACTTGTGCACGGTTTTCATCGAATGAATAAGCAGAGTCAGGTCAGCACAATGGAAATAACGTCATGCCACGCAGCTGCGCCCAGGGTCTTGGCTCCTGTACCCAGCAGTGCCCCCTGGATGCGGGCTTGGGGGCCAACAGCCAGGGGGTGGGGGCAGGCAGAGTGCTCTCAGGGGAGGTCCCAGGAGGGGACTCCGGAAGGTGAGTGATGCTCATAACCCTGGGGGAGAGTTACATCCGCCCCGCCTCCCATCAAGGCCCGAGGGCTTTGATCTCGGTCATTACCCCAAGGTCAGGGCTCCAAGTAACGCCCTGGGGATCTTCCCACTCTGCAGGTGAGAGGCTTGGTTCACCGTTGCCAGCCTCAGGAAAAGTCAGCCTAAGATGGGGTTTTGAAACCCATGGATCTTTTTTTTCATTATGATTGCAGCAAAATATACATAACACAAAAAAATGAGAGTCGTTCAGTCATGTCTGACTCTTTGCAACCCCATGGACTATACAGCCCATGGAATTCTCTAGGCCAGAATACTGGAGTGGGTAGCCTTTCCCTTCTCCAGGGGATCTTCCCAACCCAGGAATTGAACCCAGGTCTCCCTCATTGCAGGTGGATTCTTTACCAGCTGAGCCACAAGGGAAGCCCACATAACACAAACTGTACTATTTTAACCATGTCTAAGTATCCATCTCAATGGCATTAAGTATATTCATACTGTTACTTTAAAAAGGATATCCACATGCTGTGCAACCCTCACCATACCCTGCTCCAGAAACTTTCCCTCTTCCCAAACTGGAACTCTGTCCCCGTAAAGCACTAGCTCCCCAGGCCCACCGCGTCCCGCCCCCGGCCCCCGCCAGCCTGCTTTCTGTCTCCATGAACAACCACACTAGGTCCCTCATGTGAGTGGGATCCTGCAGCATTTGGCCTTTTGTGACCGGCTTATCTCACTGAGCATACTGCCCTCAAGGTTCATCCAGGCTGTAGCATGTGCCAGAACTTCTCTTTTAAAGACTGAATATTAGTAACATCTCCTAGTGTGTGTGGATCCCCTGTGTTTATCCATTCATTGCTCCATGGATACACAGGTTGTCTCCACCTGTGGGCCATTGTGAATAACGATGCTATGAACAGGTGTACAGGCATCTGATTGAGTCCGCGCTTTTAATGATTTTGGGTGTATACTCAGAAGGGGAGTCTGTAGATCTACATTTAATTTTTTGAAGAATTCCCATACTGCTTTCCATGGTGAAGTCGAGGGATATGGAGGGCTTCACAGACAGAGCAGCTCTCCTGGATCCTCGCAGGAGGGGAGAGGGACTGTCCTCTGCCCAGCCGGGCTCAGCTGGTCAGAGGTCGTCTGTAGGGATGAGGACCATGAGCATGGACCTGGCATCACACAGACCCTGGTGCACAGCTCTGCCACCTGGAACCAGGAGCTGGTCCTCCGACCTTGGGCAGCTCTGGGAGGTTTAAACGAGCTGGTGTGTGCAGGGGTCCAGCCGGCTCCCTCACTGCCAAGGACCAGAGCTGCTGCTGATTTTGTTGAATCTCCTTCAAAATTCAGTCAGCCAGACAAAACCAATGCCCACAAAGCAGGCTTACAATAAACCGACCACGTGGGACACCTCTGAGGCGTATAAACCAAGTCATGGGATATGAACTCAAAGAGGCCATTGTCTCCAGCGACATCTCCAGGTCTGTGAACCATGGAGAAGCAGAGGCTGTGGAAGGATACAGGTCCTCAAATCAAAAGTGAAATCCTAACCTTTTCCGGGCAGTTGTACGACACAGCACACTGGCCTGGAGTTTCGGCTGCGTTCAAACCTAGTTTAGCACTTCTAGGTGTGGGCCCTTGAGCTTTTCTCCTCTGTATGTACATGCATGCCAAGTCACTTCAGTCGTGTCCGATTCTTTGCGGCCCTATGGACTGTATGTAGCCTTCCAGGCTCCTCTGTCCATGGGATTTTCCTGGCAAGAAGACTGGCATTGGTTGCCATTCCCTTCTCCAGGGGATCTTCCTGACCCAGAGATCGAACCCAGGTCTCCTGTGGTTCCTGCATTGCAAGTGGATTCTTTACCACTGAGCCATTGGAGAAGCCCCATTCTCTGTAAACTGGAGCCTAAGAACAGCCACCTAGGGGGCCGTCATGAAGGTTAAATGAGGAGACACAAGTGACCGATGAGCTTGAAGCCCGCCCCTGAGTCAGGGCTTAAGCCCTGGGGCTGCTCTGACCCCGTCTGACCTCTCCAGGCTCCTAGCTGACCCCATCCCCCCAGGGCATCAGGCCCTCTGTGATGACCCCCAAACATCTCCAGCATCTTCACTCACCTACTCCCCAATCTGACCCCCACTCTTCTCACATGTGAACTAGTCTCCCCAACCTCCACACCTTCACTTACTGTAACGGGTCCAATTGTGTCCCCTCCCCCCAAAAGATACATTCAAGTCCTACCCCTGGTACCTTGAATGTGACCTTCTTTGGAAGTAGGGTCTTTGCAGATGGTAGGTTACAGTCCATGGGGCCACAGAGAGTCTGACATGATGGAGTGACTGAGCACACACAGAGACTGGAATTAGGTGGACCCTAGGAGGTGGATTTGTCCTTATAAGGGGGATTTGGACACAGGCACGCCCGGAGGAGAGAGAACATGGAGTGATGGCTCCAAGTCAGGAACACCAAGGGTCGCTGGCAGCAGGCAGGAGCTGAGGGAGGCAAGGAAGGATCCTCTCCCAGAGCCTTCAGAGAGAAAACAGCCAACACCTTGGTTTCAGACTCAGTATTGCTGTTGTCCTAAGCCACCTGGTTTGTGGCATTTTGAGGGCAACCCGAGGTGAGCAGTACCCTTACCCAGTCCCCTCCACAGCGTCTGTACCCTCCAATATGTCCCCCTTCCCAGTACTCCCCCTTCCAGGTTAGTTCCAAAACCCACCTCCTCCTCCAAGAAGCCTCCCCTGAGCATCCTCACCCCTCCTCCTCCACTGCTGTTTCTGCAAGTGACTGTTCCCCATAGCACTTTGTTTGCAGTGTCTTCCCCTAGAGTGAAGTGCGCTCGGTGACCTACATGAAGGGTTTCAGAAGAGGCTTCCTTCCTGGAAGAGCTAACCCTGAACAGGGATTTGACAGATGAGTAAGAGTTTACTAACTGAAAAAACGGCAGCTGTGTGCCAGTCGCTGAGTACACTTACTTAGCCATGTATTCATTCGACCAGCATATTGAGTGACTTTTGCCCCAGCTTGTTCACCAGAGTGTGGCCCCGGAAGCAGGACAGCACCTCATTTATCTCTGGCTGCACTGACCCCCATTCCCCAGGAGCTCCTAGCAGCCCTGGATCGGCCTGAGTTTGTGCACAGCCCAGGGGTGTGACTCAGGTGGGGCCTTGGGGATGGGCACATTTGGCAAGAGGAAGGGTGGCCAGAGGGTTTCCCAGGCGGCACTAGTGGTAAAGAATCTGCCTGCCAACGCAGGAGATGTAAGAGATGCAGCTTCAATCCCTGGGTCAGGAAGATACCTGAAGGAAGAAATGGCAGTGAACTCCAGTATTCTTGCCTGGAGAATCCCATGGACAGAGGAGCCTGGTGGGCTACAGTCCATAGGGTCGCAGAGAGTCGGACACGACTGGAGAGACTTAGCACACAGGGAAGGCAGAGGGACTCAGAGCCTCCTGGAGAAGCAAAAACAGGAACCCTGCATATCAGCTGAGGCATCAGTCCTGATTCCAAACCCAGGCTCTGCCACTTTGCAACTGAGTGAGCTGGCCGCTCTAAGGCCTGGTTCTTACCTATGAAATGAGGGTATCTGGCCGAGGTCCTTATTCATTTGTGAAAACCTTCTGCAGTAAGGAGCACTGGCCACCAGGGGGCGCCAGTCCCTGCTGCAGCATGAGAGACTGGAGCCGGGTGGGCTGTGGGGGTGGAAACCGCAACGTTAGCGTTGGGGGTGGGGAGGGGATGGGAGGCTGAAAACTGGTTTGGAGTCAGGCGGTCACTGCGCTGCCCTGGGAGGCCCGTCCCGCCTTGCCACGTGTGGACAGGTCCCAGTTGAGCTCTGGGGTGCTGCTGGCCTCAGGTCCAGGCTCTGAGTACAGTGCTGGGGGAGGCGAGGGTCTGCTTCCAGCGGGTCACTGTCCGGGCCATCATCTCCCAGGGGCATCAGGCCACAGGCTCTGATGGTAACAACACCTGGTGCTCTTCAGAGCTGCCCACGTGCCGACACACGCCTCTCACTGCAGCCGCCCGGCAGCCCGTGGGAGCAGTCATCCTTGCACGTATCCATGAGGAGCCAAGACGCAGGTGTAGGAGCTTGCCTGCGATCACGCAGTAAGGGACAGAGCTGGGGTGAGCACACAGGTGGTGTGGCGGCACCCATAGGCTCACCGTCCTGCCTTATACCCCATAGGAGTGGCCCCGGCTTCTCGGACAGGCGCTGATGACAGGCAAGGAGGTGAGGAGGACAGGAAAGGTGTTCCATCAGAGGGAACCGCATGAACGGAGGCACAGAGGCATGAGAGGGTGGGCAGAGGGGCACGTCATTCAGAATTGCTGCCCCAGGGGAGGCTCCGGAGGGGGCATGCAGAGGCTGCCAGTCACAGAGAACCGCTGGAGGGCTGAACACAGTGGGGTGAAGAGGTCAGGGCTGGGCTTGGAACCTTCCCTGTGGCCTCGGGGTAGAGAGGGACTGGAGGGGGCCAGAGAGGAGACAGGAGGACCAGTGAAAAGGCCAGTGCCGTCCAGGTGGGGAACAGAGAAGACGCTGGACCCTCCAGCTGCCGTCGGCAGGCTCCTTGGTCAGGCCTCTCTTGGTGACCAGAGACAGAGGTCGGCCAAGGGCAACTTAGTGAGAGGCCGCAGGGGGACCTCCAGGGGTAGGAGGCAGCCGGCCCTGGGAATGAGATCGGGGAGCAGAAGGCATGGGGACCCTCTCGTCTGCGGATCCCGCCCTCTCCTTCCCCGCAGGAGCTGTGGCTCCTCCAGGGAGCCGGCTGTTAGCCCCACCGCGCGCCATCTCTGCTCAGTCAGTGCGGGACGTCAGCTGGGTGGTTTGTGCAGGATCCAGCATCGATCTTCTTTTCAAGGTAAAAAAAAAAAAAATCTGCCAGAGCAGCAGGCAAGCGGAAGCCAAAGAATAAATAATGGTCCTTCCTCATCTGAGACACAGATGGAGAGGGAAGGGGGGCGGTCTCCACGCGAGGCCCCCACCTCACCAGAGTTTGGCCCCACCAAGGCCACCAGCTGGGGGGACAGGGCGGGACATAGGGCAGACTCCTAGGTGCCAGGGTGAGGGAGGGGCTCCCCTTGCCAGGCCCAGGCCGAGGCCTGCTCTGACCCAGCACTCCAATATCGCCAAACTGTCAATGGTTAGGCCTACACACAGGACCCCTGCTCCGGCGGTCAGGGGGCGGAGTACCCCTTTGCTAGGACAGTGCAGCTCCGGGTGGGTGGGGAGTGGTACCTGGTCTGGATTTCGTAGGCCGCCGCCTTCCTGCACAGGAACCAAGGAGAGCATCTCAGGACCCAGACAGAGCGCTGGGGGCTGAGCGGTGGGTCCTGGTAGGGGCTGCTGTCACAATAGCGCTGACGGGGATGGGGGCCCGGGGCCAGGGGAGGGCCGGCTGTGCAGGGGGCGCTGGGTGTGGGGAGGCTGTGGGAAGCCAGGTGACAACCTGGGGTGCCCCGGACCTCCCCAAATGAACTTGGTCTGGGAGGGGCCTGGCAGCCGGGAGCTGGACTCCTGTGGTCCTACTGTGTGCAGCTCACGTCCGCCCGGCTTCACGGGGGCCCTACCTGCCTCATTCCGCCTCCTTCCCAGGCCTTCCTGGAAAAGGAGGAAAGGAGGCAGTGGGGTGGGCCGGGAGCTGCCTGTTTTCAGTGTTCCACTGGGAAGACCCGGAAACTGGGGCAGGAGGAGGGCGGGAGGGCAGGAGAGGCCCGGATGCAGAAGAAGGGGAGGAGGGCAGGAGGGGCTGGGGGAGGGGCTGGGGAGGGGCAGGGGAGGGGGTGGGGTGGGGCTGGGGAGGGGGAGGGGGTAGGGGTAGGGGGTAGGGCTGGGGTGGGGGCTGGGGAGGGACTGGGGCGGGGCGGGGAGGGACGGGGGGGGGGGGGCTGGGGGAGGGGAGGGGCAGTGGGAGGGGGAGGGGAGGGGGAGGGGAGGGGAGGGGAGGGGGAGGGGAGGGGAGGGGAGGGGCAGTGGAGGGGCAGTGGAGGGGGGACCGGGCCTCGGAGAAGGGGCTGTTTCTGTACTTGCTGCCGGTAGGTCTGGCTGAATGACCCCAGGGAGTGGTCAGTGTGAATGTGTGTGGTTGCATGTGTAAGCGTTACATGTGAGCGTAAGTGTAAGAGGGCATCTACATGTGCAGGTGAGCGTGTGAGTGAGTGTGTGTGCAGAGCTGGGGGGGACCGGGAAGCCAGATTCCCCTGAGCCAGGCTCACAGAGGGGCCCCGGGACGCCCCAGGGCGAGGGGCTGCCCCGGCGCTCTACCTGCTCAGCCTTCAGGGGGCCCAGCTTCTTCACGCGCCCCTCATCCCTCCTGGAGCAGCGCTGCTCCGGGACTGGAATCGCCCCCAGTGCCCCTGCGGCGCCTCCAGCCCCTCACAGTGTTACCCTTTCTCACTGAGGAGGCAACCGCGGCTCCAGGGGTGTAGGCTGCGGGACACACCCCTTGTCACCCACCCCCTGTCCAGCGGAGGCACCCGTATTTCTGGGGCCCAGGGTCACGCTGGGCCTCAGGGTCACTCACTGGGGCCTCCAGGGACAGCAGGAGGGAGGTCCTAGGCCACAGCAGGCAAAATGGGAAATGACACTGCCCTGTGTGCCTCGTGTGTGTGTGTGTGTGTACATGTGTGTGCATGTGTGTGCACATGTGTGTGCATGTGTATGTGTGTACATGTGTGCGTGGGTGTGTGTGAGTGTGTGTGGCAGGGTGGGGAGGTGGGGACAGGTGGGGACAGGGACCCTCCTGGCTCAGTCCCACCTTCTGTCTGCCAGTTCTTTCCACTCATAAACACATTGACTCACTGCCACCTGAAAAAGCAGACTCCAGTCCACCTTCTGGGACCCCTGATCAACACCCTGAGGGCCCCTCCTCAGGACCCTGGCTTCACACTGGCCTGGGGCTCCCATCCATGCTGCCCAAATGAGGCTTGTAGTGGCTTGAAGAGTGTGCCCCCACAATTCATGATCATGTGACTGTACTTGGAAACAGCCTTGGCAGATGTCAGTGGTTAAGGTGAGGTCAGATGGGGTTGGGCGGGAGCCGGATGCAGGGACCAGTGTCCTTTTAAGAAGGGGAGGGACAGAGACGCGGGAGGAGGCCACGTGAGGACGGAGGCGGAGACTCGAGTGAGGCGGCCTCAGCCACGGGGACCTGGGGAGCTACCAGAGCAGGGAGGGGCGGGAAGGACCATCCCCTGGGAGCTTCTGGAGAGAACTGGGTCCTGCTGGCACCTTGATTTCAGATTCCAGCCTCCAAAGGAGGAGTCTCTGGGTTTTCAAGTTGGTCTCGGGCATTCGTTCAGCAGCCCTGGGACAGACACAGGGCTCACCCCTCTCCCATCTCCTTAGCCACTTTGCCTGAGTTCTGGAAACAGCAAGCCCTGGTACTCTGGCCAGGGGCGCAGATCTGGGCAGTGGGGCAGCCAAGAGACCCCCACTCAGACCTCCAGCTGTGGGTGGATGACCGGGACCCGCCTGCCCTCTCTGAACCCCAGCGCTCCCTTCAAGCCACGGCCCCGTCTCCCCTGGGCTCCTGGTCCTCAGAGATGAGCCCAGCTGGTGTGGAGACCGGGCAGCCCTGGCCACCTCTGTGTGACCACGTCTCCCTGATGGCGATGCCCCCCCCCCCGAACATTGAGATTCAGGGAGGGGAAGGGCCGCTCGGGGTGCTCCCCTAATTAACCCGGCTGGGGTGTCTGCTTCCCAGAGGACCTGGGCTGGATACTGCATTGTTACCCCCATATTACAGACCCCAAAACTGAGGCTCAGACAAGGGGAGCGCCATGCCCAGCCCCAAGAGCTGCCCTCTCCCTCTCCCTGGGCTGGGTGGGCCAGGAGTGAAAGCAAGAGGTCTTCGCCCCCCAAGCCCAGCTCACCCCCATCCAAGCAGCTCCAAGGCTCCCAGCCCCGCAGGCAGCTCCCCCAGCTGTGCCTGGTTGCCATGGTGTCAGAGGAGGAGCAGATTCCTGAAACGCTTCCAGAACTTCACCCCAGCCCCTCCTTCCTCATTCCCTTCTCCAACATCAAAGCCTCCTTCTGTCAGCTGAGGCCTGGCTACTTCCTCCCCAAGCAGCCAGGGAGCAAGGGAGGTCAAGGAGGCGGAGGGTCCCGGACGTGAGTCACAGGACTCCGGCCCAGCCCTTCCCGGACCAAAGGCTCCAGACAAGCCCCCTAACCGCCCCCACCAGACTGGCCGGACTCCCCACCCCCGCTCACAGGGAAGAGCCGTAGGCAGTTTGCAGGCCAGGCGGGCTTGATCTGGCCTCTGTGCCTGCAGTTCCCTCCACCTGCAACGCCCTTCCTCATCCTGGCTTCCCTGAGTCTCGGGGCTCCTGCCTGCCACATCCGCCTTCATCACAGCCATTTCCCTGTTGCACATGGACCTGACGCTCCCCTGGGGCTGGGAGGTCTTAGGGATACAAACTTCCATGTCGGCCTTTTCCTGAACCTCCAGCCCCTGGGCCAGGCAGATGCTCAGTGAAGGCACAAGCTGGGAAAGAAGGGAGGGAGGGAGGGAGGGAGGCAGGAAAGAGGCAGGGGAGACGGGGAGGTGTAAGTCCATCAGGTCACCCTCCCACGTTCACACGGGCTCACCCAGGCAGGCTGCTTCTGCTCACCTTTGCCCCTCACACTTCCCAGCACAGGTCTCACCCCTCTGTGTCCGACGACAGCTTCCTCCCTGGTCCCAGCTCACTGGGCTCTGCTCCCTGAAGGTCCAGGGTGGAATCAACAGGTGACAGACTGTTGCCATGGTTGGATGGCATCACCGACTCGATGGACCCAAGTCTGAGCAAGCTCCGGGAGTTGGTGATGGACAGGGAGGCCTGGTGTGCTGCAGTCCATGGGGTTGCAAAGAGCCTGACAGGACTGAACCACTGAACTGGACTGAACTGAGACCGTTGCTGGGTTCGGGAGGCTTCTGTAAAGGCATGCATTCGTCAATACCTCGAGACTTGAAGCACAAGCAGGCCTGCTACTCCCAAGCCCATCATAGGTCGCAGGCAGGCTTGAGGTGGAAAAAGGGAGTAAAAGATGGATATTTATCAAGGTCTGAGCTGAGTGTTAATACCCAGTGCCTCTCAGCCCCCACGACCACCCTGGCAGTTAGTTTGAGGAGTTACAGATGACGAGACCAAGGGTCAGGGAGGCAAGGTCCCTGGCCACGAGCAGACTCTGCGCCAGCCACCTGGAGAGGAGGAGCAGGTTATGTGCAGAAGCCCTTGGCCGTGGCGCCGGCCAGCACTAAGAGGGACACGTGGGCCAAGGCAAACAGTGTTATGTGTGCACCTTGGAGCCCCTCTTGCAAGCTGGGCCCATCTCAAGTGGGGAGCAGAACTGGTCAGACCCATCAGTCTCCCCAGACTTTCCACTGAAGACAAATAGGTCCAGCAGAGGTCGCCTCTGAAGACAGAACTGGAACCAGGGTTGGGAGGAAAGGACAGTATATAGTACTCACTTTGCACAGTTCTATGACTATCTGAATTTTACCAAGAATGTATCATTATTACTATTATTATTGAAAAGAAAAAGTGAAAGTGTTAGTTGCTCAGTCATGTCTGACCCTTTGCAACCTCATGGACTGTAGCCCGCCAGGCTTCTATGTCTATGGGATTCTCTGGGCAAGAATACTGAAGTGGGTTGCTATTCCCTTCTCCAGGGGATCTTCCCCACCCAGGGATTGAACCCCGGTCTCCTGCATTGCAGGCAGATTCTTTACCGTCTGAGCCACCAGGGATGAGAAGAAAATGAACATCCGATGACCCCAAGGTGTCTGCCTCTCCTGAAAGCTTCTGCGTCTTGAGACAGTCATGACAAAGCCCCAGAGAGGCTGCCTTCCCCCCGCCCTCCACCTTCCGTGGAAGTGCATCCCACAAGCTAGGCCCCAGACCCAAAGGTGGCCATGCATTCCTTCCTTCCACCATTCATTCTTTCACGATTCTGTGTTAGGCCTCCGCCCCCCAGAAGTCACTGGTCTAATGGAGAGACAAGCACGAAGACCACACACCACAAAATAAGGCAACTGGTTCTGACGAAGAACGCGGTGCAAGATGTGCCTGTGGGGGTAGTCAGGGAGGGCTTCACAGCGGAGACAGCTTTGAGCGGACACCTCCCACGGAACCAGAGATCTTGAGCGTGAGGACCTGGGCTCAAGACCTTGAGCGGAGGGACATGTCCCGCTCCAGACCTTGAGAGGAGCCCCAGCAAAGCTCGCCCCCTTCCTTCAGCCTCCACACACTCCTGGCCACCTGCACCTTCTGCCTCATCTGCTTGGAGCCAGCTCACTGGGGAGTTTCCATACCCGCAGGCCTGTGTCTGCTACCAATTAGGAGGCAAGGTAATTACACCGTGATTACGGACATACTCTTCCACTTCTTAATGAGCTACGTGGGCTTAGGCAGAAAGGTCTCTGCTGTCTGAAACTCAGGGACCACGCAAAGCTGCAAGGCCTGTGTGCTAGCCCAGAGGAGTGGTTTTCCAACTGCTTTCAACCCCCTTGAAACAGATGAAAACCAAGCTATTTGGGTTGGGGTGGGAGTGTGGAAGGGGCTCTGGGAGAAGGATCCAGAGGCCCACTTGCTCTGTAGCTCTGGATCCTGGGGAGACGGGGGTTGGGACCGGTCCTGGGGGTGGGATCAGGGTGGCCAGCACAGAGGGAGAGCGCTGGGGAGAGAGTCCACCACCCATGTCTCCCAACTGGCACACACAAGGACTTCAGGATCTTCAGAACTGCGTGCTGGTACCCATGTGCCTGGCCCAGTTAGCTCATCTTTTACAGCAAGCAGTGAGTCTATAGTCTATACAAATAGAAATAGAAATATGACCTTGAAAGATGTCATAAAGGACTTCAACCTTTTAATAACGCCACAATTTCCTTTCTTAAATTCAGAGGGATGTTTAAGGGAAAATATCTCTTCTATAGAAGGAATATTTATATGAATTCAGCAATTCTATGAACTCCCTTTTCTTTTTCTTCTGTTCAAGTGAAGTAAAATTAGATTAAAAATAGAACCCAAGATATGAGTCTTCTGGTTTTATAAAGTCATTTCCACCCATCTGTCCCTTACTCACCCTTCTGGTTTTTGTGTATTTGTGGAGTTGTTCAAAATGATGTTCATCTAATGTTAATGGGTTTTTTTTTTTGCCCATGCCACGCAGCACTCAGGGTACTAGCTCCCTGACAAGGGGTCAAAGCCGTGCCGCTTGCAGTGGAAACAAGGAGTCTTAGGCACTGGACCCCCAGGGAAGTCCCTTCTAATGGTTACTTTCAGCTGGTTGGATTTGGGTTGGTTTTTTATTTGTCTTTGGGATTTACAGTGTGTTTTAATTTCTTTATAATGAACAGCTGTCACTTATTTTTTAATGTGACTTTTTTTTCCTTAAAAAGAGAGATGGGAAGGAAACTTGTCAAACTTGTCAACCAGAATTAATAGTGGAAACTGAGTACTGAGATGATGGATGATTGCTATTTCTTTTTTTCCCCCACTCCTTTAATTTCTAAAAGAAAACAACTTACTTTTAAAATAAGGAAAAAAGAAATCATGGGGACTGTGAAACAAGACCAGTGGCAGACAACTTGTCAATGATCTCTTCATATTTACTGAACAACTTGATGCCAGGTTCCAACGTCTATCGTCTCTCTATTGAGGTTTGTGGTTACTACACGGGGAAAAACTGTTCTCACGCGCTTTCCTTGCAATTATATATGCTGCCACTAGTTGGCGTTAGGCATATCCGTATTTGGGGAGGTGTGTGTTTTGCCCCTGTCTCGGGTAAGAAGTTATCTATTACAGCTCGAATTTTTTGAGAATTTCTTTACAGTTGATAACCCAGTCGAGGCCGCTCAATTGTCTTCCTCAAATAAATACTTCAGACACAAGTCAAACAAGTGATTAAAACAAGCAAACATGCCGCTTCTTACGCATGAGACAGGGTGGCCTCCAGGTAAAGCACCCAGCTCTGGAAGCAGACGGATCTCAGTCCAAACCCTGGATTCATCACTCACTGGCTTCATCATCTTAGTCAAACTACCTCAGCTCTTTTGGCCTCAGCATCCTCATTTAAATGCTGGGAATTTAACAAGCCCACATCATAGCATTGTCGTAGGAGTTGAGCGAAGTTGTGTAAGTAAAGGATTCAGGAAATAGTCCTTATTACTCCTGCTGTAAGTCCACCTAGAAAACTCCTGCTCAGCCTTGAGGACCCAGCTGAAACCCCTCCTCCTCAGTGAAGCCTCTGTTAACCTCCTGGCAATTAGTTGCTGGCTCCTCTAATCCTATATCCTAATCCTTAAGCTTAGGGTGCCAGTTTTTTCTTTATGTCTCTTGAGGCTATGTTATCAAGTGAGTGAAAATGTAAGATTTTACATCTTAATCTTGGGTCATGGAATAACCCCAGTATTATTTTGAAATGCCCCTCGTTATCTCTTAAGGCCAATATTGATAACATAATCAAGTCTGCACAACTTTTGTCTGATATTATTATTATTATTTAATCTTTTGGTCACACCACACAGCATGTGGGATCTTAGTTCCCGGACCAGGGATCAAACTTTAGTCCCCTGCATTGTCAGTGAGGAGTCTTAACCGCTGGACCACCAGGAAAGCCCCTGTCTGATATTATTTTAACTACTTTTCCTCCCTCCCTCCTTTCCTCCCTCCCTCCTATCCTTCCTTCCCATCCTTCCTTCGTTCCTCCTTCTGTCTTTTTTCTTCTCTGCATGTGCTCTACACACTAGGAGAACCAGGCACAGAGGAGGCAGTGATGGTCCCAGGTTGGCCTCCCTGTCCCAGCCCACCTGCAGAGAAGGCTCCTGGTCCTCCCTCCTGGGGCCACGTGGCTGAGAATACTGTTGGCGCTGAGCCTGTGGCTCCTCCCTGCCCATCCTAACAGCCCCGCCCCAGTGTCTCCGCGCTCTCTCTCTCAGGCTCCTCTCTCTCATCCTGTCTCTGCTGAGACCCCCACCAGTCACCCCCACAGAGGTCAGAGGCTCTCCCAAAGACATGGATCTGAACCTCACAAGGACTCCACGATGGAGCTCATTTTTCACCCTGTCACGTTCACCGCATCCTCACAGGCGTGCAACCGTGTTCACACTCACACACTCAAGTGTGACTGTGTGTCCAGACACACATGCACGTGCACTTGCCTACACAGCAATGCTCACTCCCCCGACCACAGGGGACCTGTTCCACCTGCACCTGCCCTCCTCGGCCAGCGGCCAGCGGGGGCTGCAGACTCTGCTCCGGGCCCTCCCTCCCTCCCCTGCCCCTGCCCCTGCCCCTGCCCCTGCCCCATCTGACCATCTCACTGAGAGCAGTGACACTCTCCTGGGGACCGCCTCCTGGGGGAAAACTCCTTGCCGCATGGGGTTTCGTGGGCTCCTGAGCACACCGTTCCTTCCCCATAGGAAGCGCTGACTTGGTTGACCTTTTGCTTTTTGACCTTCACCTCTCCCCTTCTTCCTTCCTGGACTGCAAACCCAAAGCCTGAGTTGCTGCCTTGCAGTTGTGTGGACAAGCGCCACACTGTAAAGATGGTAGGGTGTGAAGCAAGGGGCCCCTCGTCCGTGACCATCCTGGGGGCGGCGGGGCGGTTCCAGTCCAGAACTGCCTCCTTCCAGGCTGCTCGTTTTGTGAGGAAAGATAAACCCCTGCTGATTTAAGCCACTATGGTCAGTGCTGGTACGTGTAGCTGATGAAGCGCTTAATTGGCACAAAGACAGTTCATGGGACACCTCCTCCAGCAAGTCTTCCCGGACTCCCCTGGCAGATCCCATCCTGTGTTCTGTGTCCTTCTCACACGGAGTTGGCTCTGACCCCATCACAGTTAACGTACATTGCCTCTCAGAGAATCTGGTGCACACTACCCACCACTCTCAAGGGGCAGGCCCATCCTGCCGGCATGGGTAGCCCCCTTATTTCTTAGCTGAGTGCCTGGCGGGATGTTTGCATGGGTGAGGAAGAAGGAGCCAAGGACTTGGACTCCTAGAGTCCGCGTTCTAGTCCCGGCCTCCCTGTCCCAGGGCTGTGACCTTGAGTTCCCTCTGTAAGCAGTTGTTTCTCCATCTACAAAACATCTCGTGGGGGTTCTGAGGCTCAGATGAGGCAATCAATATGGAAAGATTTGGAGACAAAAAGCTGCTGGACACATAGTAATTGTCAGTGTCCCCGTAAGGCTGTGGGGCCAGAGCCTTGTCGATTATTCTGAACAAACAGCAACACACACACATAACCCACACACATTCACACAGCACACACACACAACACACACGTCACATACATACACACAGCACACATGCACACGATGCACCCGTCGCGTGTATATGCACGTAGTACACACACACATACACATATGCACACGCACAGAGGCATGAGCGGGTCTGTTAAGCCAAAGCAACTTGAACTGCCCTTGGAAGCTGCCCAAACCAACCTGAAGCACAAGCCAGTCCACACCCAGTGACTTGGTGCTGGTTTGAGAACTAGCCAGGCTCCTCTAGGTTGTTTTCTTTGAACCAAACGTGGTTATCATCACCTTGTATGTCAGCATTTGGCGCTTGCTTCCACCCCAAGACTTAAAGGAGGCCTTTACAGGGCTCAACAGGTGAGGGAGTGGAAAACAAGGAACCTTCCACCCAGGCTGCCTAAGGGGGGCTTGGAAGGACACGCGCTGGTCCGCTGCCTGCAGTCCGGAGGGACGGGGCACCCTCTGTCCGTCTCTCCCTCCCTCCCTCCTTCCCTCCCTTCTCACTCCGCCTCCTTCCCGCTCTCTCCATCTCTGTCTCTCTCCATCTGTCTGTCTCTCCTCTCTCTGCAGCCGCACCTGCAAGAGCGGGAAAGCCAGGCCCGGCTCAGGGCCGCTCCAGGTGACCAGCCAGGGCCCCGCCGTTCTCCCTCGTGAGCGGAGCTGGTTAGTACCCAGGCTGGCTGTTCATTTAACAGACACTGCCTGAGCACCTACTGTGTGTCAGCCCTGGCTTGGCCCTGGGGGCACAGACTGGATGCTCAAGGTAGTGGAAGCCTGAGAAGGAAATGGAAAAAAAACAAATGTGGGGACTCCCCTGGTGACCCAGTGGCTGGGACTCTGTGCTCCCATGCAGGGGGCTCAGGTTTGATCCCTGGTCAGGGAACTAGATCCTAAGACCCAACACAACCAAATAAATAAACATTAAAGAGAAAAAGTGTGTTGGGTGCCCTCTCGGGCCGGGCACTGTGATGTTGCTGTCAACATTTGACTTAATTCCTGCACCAGCCTGTGAGGTATTTAAAAGTAGAGAGGTAGAGTGTTAGTTGCTCAGTCATGTCCAACTCTTTGTGACCTGCCAAGACTGTGGCCTGCCAAGCTCCTCTGTCCCTGGAATTCTCCAGGCAAGAATACTGGAGTGAGTTGCCATTCCCTTCTCCAGGGAATTCTTCCCAACCCAGGGATCGAACCCAGGTCTCGTGCATTGCAGGCAGATTCTATACCATCTGAGCCAGCAGGGAAGCCCAAGAGGTATTTACTTACTTAAATAGGTTCCACCAAATCTACCAGCTTAAGGTAAAAACAAAGCTATTTTTAATATTTAAATTATTCTCTCACCAGCACCTCCCAGACCAACAGAAAGGCCATCATCTGTCTGTCTGTCTGTCTGTCTTTCTCCATCTTTGTCTCTGTCATTGTCTCCCAATCCATTCCAACAATCCCACTTCTCGGTACAGACTTAAGAGAAGTGAAAGCAGAGTCTCAAAGCTACATGCACCCCTTCGTTCACAGCAGCATTATCCACAATAACCAAAAGGTAGAAACAACACACGTGCCCAGGGCTCAGCAGAGGTGGTCCATACAAAGGAATGTTACTCAGCCTTTAAAAGGAGGGAAATTCTGATGCCTGCTACAACAATGGACGAACCCTGAGGTCACTATGCTCAGTGAGATAAGTCAGTCACCCAAGGACTGATACTTGTGATCCCACTTCTGTGAGGTGCCTAGAGCAGACAAATTCGTGGAATCAGGAAAGGGGATGGGGGTACTGGGCGTTGGTGGGAGGTGGGGAGCCAGTGTTTAATGGAGACAGAGCTTCGGTTTGGGAAAATGGAAGAGTTCTGGAGGTGGAGGCTGATGACGATGCATGAGGTGAGCCCGCTCAGTGCCGCGGAGCTGTGCACTCAAAATGGTTAAAATGGGTAGTTCCAGTTCCGGCGTGTGGAGTTCTCATTGCTGGCGGTCAGTTGTCGCGGTTGGTGGGCAGTAACTGAGCCAAGATGCTATGGAATCTTCTGGCTCTCCGTCAGATTGCTAAGAGGACCATAAGTACTGCTTCATGCAGACAGTTTGAAAATAAGGTTCCAGAGGAACAAAAGCTGTTTCAGGAGGATGATGGAATCCAGTGCTTCTGAAGGGTGGGATAGGTGATGCCCTCCTGCATAGAGCCACCATAATTCTTACAGTTGGTGGGACGGCATATGCCATGTATGAACTGGCTGTGGCTTCATTTCCCAAGAAGCAGGACTGACTTCAGTTTATCCTCCCAGCAATCAGTTGGTTCAATTCCATTCAGCTCCCTGTGGACCAGTAATCTGATACATAACTGAGTTCTTTGGGGATCAGTATTTATTGACTTGTACTAGTTGCCACCAATAAAGCAGCCTTTACCATGAAAATAAATAAATAAATAAAATAAAATGGTTAAAGTGGCAAATTCTATGTCATTTGTATTTTATCACAATTAAAGCAACAACAGTCCTGGTGGTCTCTGTGGGTGTGGAGGGTCTGTGGGCATGGACGTGGGAAGAGGCCCCTGAGTAGTTCTGGACGGTTCCAAGTGATCTAGCTCCGGGGTCTTCCATCACAGCCTTATCTCCATGGGGGCAGGAACTGAGTCAGAGTTATCTCAGGGTGCCCAGCCCGTGTGTTGACTGACTAACCGACTGGCTGGTTCCGCAGTGCACTCCCCGCCTGGGCGCCTCTGGGAGAGTCCAGACCCTGGGCAGCTCTGCAAGCCAGGCCCCCTGCCGAAAAGGAAGTGCCAAACAATAGCCCCCAAGAGGCCTCCCTGCAGCCAGCCGGTTGTGCACCTCCACGGACAAAGCAGGCTTCCTCCATAGGAAGTGATACCCGAGGGAGGGGAGCGCGGGCTTCCGCTGGAGCGAGCTGGAGAGGGGCCCGGAAGGACAGGCAGAAGGGTGGGGAATCCTGGATGCCCACTACCCCTGGCCCTGAGCACCAAAGGCCACAGCGGGCGGCCCCCTCCCCAGGGCTCTAAGGACACCCTCGTCCTGTGGAGCGTTGACTCTTTTGAGCCTGGAGGTCAGAGTCAGCACAGGAGGGTGGGGGACATGCGCAGTCACCTGTTGAGGGCTGTGTGGCCCCGCGGCCCTGGCTGCACCCTACCTCCCCTTGAAGGGGACAGGTGTCACCCCGCGATCACTGTGCATCTAGGCGCTGCCACCCCAAATCGCCCAGATCCAGGCCTACCCTCTTGCACCTCTTCCTTCTCCACGCCAAAAACAGACAAAAATAAACAGACAGAAAAAGAAACAGCCGTGAACCCCAAGGTGGGGTGGCTGATGGAGGTGAATACTGCCCCCACCTCCCCTCAGCGTTCTGACTCAATTGAGAGCCTGAGTCAGGAGGCAGAGAGGGACTGATTCTGTTGTTGGAAAGTGGAAGTTCTGACTCAGAACCAGATGGGTCCCTGAGTTCCAGGTAGCCCCCCGGGAAGGAGCCATGGGTCCTGCTGCCTGGAGGGGCAGAAGCGGGGTGGGGTCACACCCCAAGAGTGGAGTCACCGGCCTCCACAGACCGCTCGGAGGGGAGAGGCTGCTTGGGTAACAGGTGCAAGGACGAAGCGGGAGCGTTTGGCAGGGGCTGAGGTCTGGAGTGGGGGCTGAGGCAGGAGGAGGGGGTCACTGAGCTGGCAGGGAGCTGCTGGGGGTGCTGGGGGGTCAGGAGACGTGCACCGATGGAGGGAGGAGGCACCTCGGTGAGGTCGAGGCCGGCCCAGCCCACAGCATCCTGGGGACTGTGGGTGGCTGTGGCTAGAAGCTCAGGACAGGTTGACCTTCCCTCCGCCCTTCACTACCACTGGGGTCCTCCCAAGAGTGCGCCCAGCGGACAGCCTTCACCTTCTGCCTGGAGTAAGAAAAAGGGGAGAGGCCAGGAAGGGGAGCTGAGAGAGGGTGGGGGGCAAGGAAGGGAGGAGGGAAACAGCCGGGAATTTACAAAGGAAGGCGGACAGCGTGGAGCAGGGAGACGTGGGGCTGGAGCCCCTGCACAGCCGCACCCCCCACCCCCTGCACAGACCTGCCTGGAGATGCACCCTCACCCCCCACCCCCAAGGAGCTCGCCTTCTGCGCAGAGAGACAGGCAGAAGAGAAGCAGGGCAGGCAGATCCGTGCACGACCCTGGGGTGGGGGTGGGGGGAGTTGCTGTTGGGGGAGGGAGACGCTGAGCCCCTCCCTCCCGTAGGTACAAAGCAGTCTTCTTGCTTCTCGGCCTCACCTCTCCCGCCCTGCCCCCTCCCTATCCACGGTCGTGGTGGTGGTTTAGTCACTAAGTCGTGTCTGTAGCCTGCCAGGCTCCTCTGTCCGTGGGATTCTCCAGGCATCAGATCATTGTCCCCACGTGCAGTGGGCTGAAGTGCATCTCCCCACAGATACGTTCAAGTCCTAACCACCCCCCAGTCCCCATGAACATGGGAAAAGCCTGTGCAGGAAAAACCCTGTGTCCCTTAAGGATCTTGAGACAGTCCTGGATTTAGGGTGAAACTTCGATCCAGCGACGGGTGTCCCTGTGGGAAGAGGCAGGATGCAGACCCAGAGGGAGGAAGACCTGTGAAGACAGGGAAGAGGCTGAGGTGACGCAGGCCAGGAGCCCACCCTGGAGCCTGAGTCCCGAGCCCAAGCGTGCTGCCCACACTTGGTCTCGGATTCTGGCCTCTAGGTCAGCGGCAGGACACAGTTCTCAGGGTTTGTTACAGCAGCTTTGGGGATGGATACTCCTGTGTCACCAGGCTGCGAACAAGTGACAGAATGCAGGTTCCTGACCCCGCTTTCAGCTCCCTTCCTTGCACGGAACAGAAGCTGGCTCAGGCTGGTGCAGCTGCAGCTAAGAGAGCCTTGAGCTGGACTGCCTCCGCTTCCTCGCCTCTGCAGACCTGCCCACCCCGAAGGGAAGCAATCTTGGTGAAAGTGCTGTCTGCGGTCGCGGTCAGAGCCAGGAGGAAGTGGGGAGATGACCTGGGCCTCGCAGCCCTGCAGGGCGTGTCTCTTTGCACCTAAACCCACAACTAAGCTTCTGCCAACAGAGGGGAACTTGCTGCCTTGCCCCCGGGGCTCACTATGACTGGTCCCAGTGTCATCTCCAAAGCGAGGGTGTTCGGAGCAGGTTCCCATGGACAGAGGAGCCCGGTGGGCTACAGTTTCACAGGGTTGCAAAGAGTTGGACACAACTGAAGCGACTGAACACGCACAAAGAGAAGACAGTCCTTGCTGGGTGTCTCCCTCTGTCCTGCTTCCAGCAAGTTCTGAGTGCTGAGTGAGAACCTTTCAATCCCTGGGCTTGGACTTGGCTGTGGGCTCCCCGCTGCTGGGTCCTGGAGTCCAGGAGGCTCCGGCTGGCTGCCCCACCCACTCTTGGTGCCCGGAGGTGGTCCTCACCAGACCCTCTTCCAGTTCCTCCCAAGACCCTTCCCCACCCTTGCCCCTGGTCTGTCTCTGGGTCAGGTGGGGCAGCCAAGGGGAGGGATGTGGACACTTGCAGGCCCTTGGGCTCCAACTTCAGGGTCATTCTCAACCCCCTGCTCCAGACCTTGCTATCCGATCAGTCTCCAGGTGCTGTGGAAGGGGCCTGTGGGGTGCTCCTCAGGTTTGGGTTGCATCTGCTTGGGGGCCACGTTTCCCAGCAGATGGGGTCACAGGTCACGCACACAGAAGTGGGGTTCTCTTTTCCCACGTTCACTCACCCGTTTTTGCACAAGGAGCTGACTGAGCCCTGGGAGCCTGCACCTTCCCCCAGCCTCTGTCTCATCTCGCTCTGGCAGCTCAAGCAGGACTCAGGCTTGGAGAAGGTGAAGGGGGAGACTGCCAAGTAGGGCCTGGGCTGGCCCGTGGGCTCCAGGAGAGCCACGTGTGAAGGGGCAGGCAACCTGATGCAGAGCAAGTCACTGCTGCGGGGCATCGCGTCCACAGTGCCGTCCAGCGGACTCCCACCCTAGCATTCTCTCTCCATCCCCTTACAGTGTGTGCTACAGCCTCGGGGTCTGCCAGGCTGGACTTCAGCATTCCCATCCGCAGCAGGGCCCCCTAGCAGCACGTGGTTCAGGAAGTCCTCCCAACACACAAGAGAACTTCAGAGGTGCGTTTGTACCAGTACATCAGTCAGATTGCTTTGACCCCTTAGTGTCGGTCAAGGGCTCACGCTCTAGAGCAGGGTGGGCTTGCCTCAGCTCCTTCTTCCCTTTCCTTCCAGCTGGATGAGCCTGGGGATTTAACATCTCTTAGCACCCTAGCAGCTTAGCAGCAGCACCCTTTCTCATCTTTAAGAAGAAAATAATTGTGGTTCCTCCTCATAAGTCCATTGCAAAGAGTGAGATAAATACATGTGAAGGGCCTCTTGGAGTTTCCGGAACATGCTATATATTCTGTAGGAAAATGATTCTCATTGTTAGAATGAAGGGCAGGCCTATGGAGCCCCAGAAGTTTGAATATATTGGGGCTTTTGATTCAAATATACACAGATTTTTTTCGCCTCTGTGGAAAGTAGATGAAAGTAGGGGGCTGATGGGCTTGAAAATGGAATCTTGGAGATAAACGAACTGGACCGATATTTTTGTATGGTATCAATCCCTCCCCTTGTAGATGACACAAAATCCCATCACTAAAACCTACCTTGCCTATCAGTGCAAATCTCGTCCCTGTTGCTTCCTTTTCTGTCACTCTGGGACAGTAAATACACTTTCAAGGGATTTCACAGACGCCCACTGTTTATTCTTATGTCGCTGAAATGTCACCTCTGCTTTGTGCAGAAGTTCCCTGGACGTGAGCACCGAGATGGGGCAGCATGTGGAGGGCTTGGCCTCCCAGATGGTCCGCTCTCTGGGCTGGCAAATTCCAGCCTGGCTTCCTCTGCTGTTGTCACGGAATTGCGGTTGCCATGGTGTCTGTGTGTGCGGGAGACAACTCCGCATCCCGCCAGCTTCTGGAACACTCATCCCGAGCCTTGAGTCAGGTGGTGGGAAGTCTGTGTGCAGAGAGAAAGGAGGAGGCGTGCAGTGTGGGAGGGAGTCGATCTGGGCCCTGCACCTGTGTTACCGGAGCTGCGGAAGGAGGGGCGATGCCTCGGAACCAGGAGAGACGCATGGAGGCGAAGGGTGCCCTGGGCAGGGGGCGCTGCAAGGCACGCTGGGAGCTTCCACCACACAGGCCGGTGGGGCTGGGGAGCCAGGCCCAGGTCCCCTCTCTGGCTTCTGCAGTTCTCTGCGGCCCTTCCCTCAACAGCCACTTCCGACTATTGTCCCAAAGTCACTGTAAATGCAGCCCAGGAATTAAATACCACTGATTTAACATGTGCCCCTAATAAATAAACGAATAAACATTTAACGAGCTGCCTGCGATACTCCTGTCTCTGAGTTTTACATGGCTGGCTTGTTCTCAATATTCTCGACTTTGCTCAAAAGACTTATTATTTGAGAGAAGGCTTTCCTGACCGCCTGTCAGTCCCCACCAGGGTCCTTTGCCATTTCTTATAGCACTTTGTAGTATCTGAAATGTAAGCTCCTGTGTAGCATGTGTGTAGCTATCTCCATGACTAGCTCGTCGTAGGCACTAATAACATTGGATGAATAGAGAGTAGTGAACTGGCATGTTCTGAAATCACAGTTAGCAGGTTTCCGGGCAGGTCCCTCAGAAAGAGATTTCCCTATGGTCACGTGGCCCTGGGAGAGTCACCTAGCTGATTTCCTAGCCCGTAAACCGGGGACAGTGTAACTACTCAGTAAGGCAGCTTTAAAGCACCCACGGAGGCCCCCGCACAGCGCTCACCAGCCCCCTCGCCTTGTCTGGAGGAACGGGCTCCAGCATGGCTCAGCTCCAGAGGTACCACGCACACGCCCAGGGATGGAGCAGAGTGTGGAGCCAAGGGCGTGAGCGAGGAGGGACTTGGTGGTCCCTGCAGGCAGCAGGGACGGCTTTGTCAGTTGGGGGGGTGGGGAGGCTGTCAGGACGAGCCTGCCCGGTGGGTCCCCTGCTCTCCCTCCTGGCCTGGTCTGCTCACTGGGTGTCTCGGGTCGCCAGGATGAGCGCCCTACTCTGGCTGACAAGAGACTGGGGCCAGGACAGGACACAGGAACACCAGGAGGCTGAGGAGAGCACAGAGCCTTTGGGTCTGGCTTCTCCAGAGCAGTCAGCAGGCCCTCCATTGACCACCCACCCTCTCAGGGGCACTCAGGGTCCCTCTGTCTCCTTCCAGGGCTCCTGCTGCCAAAAGCAGCAGGAGCTTTGGCCTTCTCACCCCAGGTTTCCTACACCTGCTCCTTCCTCATGGTTTATCTGCCCTTCCTGCCCCAGGGTTGCTTGCTGTGGAGCCTTTGAACTCTGCTCCTACCACCAGCGCCAGCGTTGTTTCCATATCTTCAGCCTAAGCTCCTGGGACAGATCAGCCGGCCTGCTTGGACAGCTCTAGGTACATCAGGCTGGCGGCATGGCCAGCCCACAGGCTTGTCTCCAAACGTGAACTGCCCACCCTGTCCTGCTCTCGCCAGCTGGGGCTTTGACAGGCACCATGATGGGCGTGCCTGCGAATCCTCTCTGCTCTCCTGATGCACAGTCAGCGCCTTGCCCTCCCTGCCTCCACACGCACCTCGGCTCATGGGCTGCCTCCTGCCCAGAATGCTCGCCACTCTGTCATCTCAGCTTGGAGACCACCTCCTCCACAGAGTCCTCCCAGGTCGTCACAGTCAAATGTCATGGCTCCCGTTTTGGACCACTAAATCCCTTTGTCCCACGTTGATACTTTGACTTGTTTGTCATCCTGAGTGCAGTAGACAGTGATAATCCTCCAAAGAGGTCCATATCCTAATCCCTGGGCATGTGGAGATGTGGCCTTACATGAACGAAGTGCCTCTGCTGATGAGAGTAAGCTATAGACCGTGAGAAGGGAAGATCACCCTGGATTATCCAGGTGACCCAATGTCGTCACAAGGGACTTTATAAGAGGGAGGTGAGAGGGTCAGTCAGCAAAGGACATGTGATCAGAAGCAGAGTCTGGAGCGATGCATTTGGAAGATGGAAAAAGGGTCCACGAGTCAAGGACTGCAGGAAGCCTCTGGAAGCCAGAAAGCCAAGGAATCAGAGTCTCCTCTGCAGCCTTTGGAATGAACCAGCATCTTTAGAAGGAACGAGCATCTTGATTTTAGCCCCATGGGACTCATATCAGACATCTGACCTCCAGGCCTGTAAGAGAATAAATTTGTGATGCTCTCAGACACTAAATGTGTGGTCCTTTGTTACGGCAGCTGTAAGAAAAGAATATAATTAGCACACGTGGGATTGTTCCTTTACTAGAATGTCAGCATCTTATGGAGAGACTGTGTCTTATACATCTTTGCACATCCACAGACTTATTTTAAAACACCTATTTATGACTGCACTGATCCACCATTTCTTGACTATGCTGATCATCCATCCATCATCCTCTCTCTACCCTTCCCTGGGCTTCCCCCAACAGAGGAAGTGTTTCCTAGAGGAGAGGAAAGTTTTTCTCCTTTGGAGCACCTGCATCACTCTGTCCCTCCAGATATTTTTATAATAAAACAAAGCTTGGTGCTCTTATGCAATACCACTCACATATTTGTCAGGAAACGTTATGAAACTTCAAGGAAATGTCTTGTTTCAATAAAGCCACTTTGGCCTCTGCTCCTGGGCGGCTGATGAAGTTTGAGAACTGGCCAAAAAGATAAAATCCAAACTTCTGTGCCTCTTGTGTAAGGCCACGCAGTCTGGGCCTGTCCTCCTCCGCCCCGTCAGCAGTTTCCCCTGCCATGTAGCCTCAGTCTGGTCCAGCCCAGCACTGGATCCCCTAAACACCAGGAAGGTGCCAAGCTTAGGAATCATAGCAAGTGCTTCTTCAGCCTGGAGAGCACCTTTCTCAGCCCAGCCAGGCACTCCTCCTGGAAGCTGTAATGTAGTCTGCATAGGCCCTAGGAAGCGTCCTTCTGCATGTAGACATCAGCCAATGGTGGCTCCAAGAGGAGGCTGAGAATTTTATGGGATGAGCCACGCTGTTGCCCTGTGGAGGGGCAGAGGGTGAGCCGTCCCTCCTGCGGGGGACAGCACCGAGCTGCCTTTAAGGTGGTGACTCCTCTGTCTCGCCCCAGCCACACTGGGCCAGCTAAGTAATTTGCAGGGCCCAGGGCAAAATGAAGTCAGGAAACCTCTCTGATCGTCCCATGGACCATCACCCCAACCCTCACAGGAGGTACCCTCAGCACGGGGACACGTTTGGTACTTGGAGCAGAGGGGGACGCTGTGGTACTGCCAGCTGAGGGCAGGGACAGCCACCACGGTGCCCCATACTCGGGGGCGGGGGTGGGGGGCGGGCAGGAAGGATGCGGCTGGACTGGGCCCTGAGTACTGAGGCAGGGAGGTGACTGGGGAAGCATGGGGCCCGGGGCGGGGGGAGTGGGCGGGCGGGGGGGTTGGCTGTGTGAGCCTCTCCCCTGGGGCCTGCTTCGTTATCCCTGGACATCATTCACAAAACACAGGTTCAAAGATAAAATTACTAACAATTTCAGCACGGTGACTGCAGAGCTTTGAACCCCAGGCATGAGTCCCCCTTCAGTGAGGCCCTCTGGGACTGCTCCGGTCCCATGCCCTGGAAGCCAGCCCTCCAACCAGCCTTCTGCCCAGACAGGGTGGGCCTGGGCCGGGCCGCCCGCCTCCCGGGGCCGTGGCCCTGCTCGTTGGTCAGCGTGGCAGCGGCAGGCCAGTGGCCAGGCCCCCGCGGCGCTCTGTGAGGGCTCGTCCACACGCTCAAGATGGTCACTGTTTGCTTGGGCCTCTCTGGCTCCAGGGGAACAACCAGGGAGTCTGAGGTCCTGCTGGAAACACTTCTCATATCTCCACCAAGTCTGACCGGATTCCATCCTGCCCCACGAACCACACCCTCCAGACCTGCAAGAACGGTGAGGCCACAATGACAGGCAATGTGGACCACGCTCTAGAGGGCCCTTTCCCCCAGATGGAGACACTGGAGGTTCCTGGTCATGAAGCCGGGAGCGGCAAAGCCGTCAGACCTGCCCAGCTCTGCGCTCCAGGCCCACCCCGCTCCGGGCTGATGAGGTCACAGCACAGCTTCTTCTCGCTGCAGAGGCTGCTGCTAGTCCTCCCTGGGCCTGTGCACCTGGCCGCTCGATTTACATTAATTGTTTGAGAGGAAAAGGAGCACACACTTCTGAATAGCGCACCTGTCTCCGCGGCATCAGGATTTCCGAGGTGCTTCCTCCCAGGACCGCGGGGTCCCGGGCCCCTGCTCACACTGCTGCCAGCCTTTGGCTTGCAGTGACGTTTCCCCCCTTTCCTATTCTGCTGTACTTCCATGTGTTTATTAAATTTGTTCACAGTGGCGCTTGTATTTTGATGTCATTTGGTTGGTCATTTCCGCCTCCAGGGGTGCAGACAAAGGAGGACACCCGCATGCTCCTATGACCCCTTTCTCGGGGCCTACCGTCTCCTGCTCAGAGTTACCCTGATCCTCGTTGATGGCAGAGTCTGCCAGACCCAGAGCTCCAGGAAACACGTGTTCCTTATCTCTTTCCTCCCAGCCTCTGCTTTGTCTTAAAAGAGGGATATATATAAGACTAATGTATTCTACAGGTCAAAATGCTTGGTGGATTGAATCAATGTTAGAGAAGCAGTGGCAAAGAGAGTGGACTTGGGAGCTGGGCCTGGCAACTAAAAAAATAGTCACAAACTAAAAGTCCTAGGCTTCCTTTGTGGCTCAGAATGTAAAGAATCTGCCCGCAATGCGGGAGACCCAGGTTTGATCGCTGGGTCGGGAAGATCCCCTGGAGAAGAAAATGGCAACCCACTCCAGTATTCTTTTCTGGAGAATCCCAAGGACAGAGGAGCGTGGTGGGCTACATACAGTCCATGGGGTCACATAGAGTCGGACATGATTGAGCAGCTAACAAAAGTTGAGAGTTATGTTTTATTTGGTGAGAATTTTTAGGACTTCAAGGCTGGGAGACAGCATCTCAAGTGGCCCTGAGAGAACTGCTCAGAGGAGGCGGGGGAGGAGTCAGTTTATGTAGAAGTTTGCAACAAAGGGCAGGTAGTCTGAACATCAAAAGTATTCTGTGAATTAAAGAAAACCAGATATCTCAAGTTGAGGAATTTAGTGCTTTTCTATGTATGGGAAGATGCAAGAGCCTAGACTTAGTGAAATTGGTCATCTCATATGCATCTTCTCTGATGGCTCAGGTGGCAAAGAATCTGCCTATAATGCAGGAGACCCAGGTTCGATCCCTGGGTTGGGAACATCCCCTGGAGGAAGAAATGGCAACCCTCTCCAGTATTCTTGCCTGGAGAATTCCATGGGCAGAGGAGCCTGGCGGGCTACAGTCCATGTGATCACAAAGAGCTGGACATGAACGAGTGGCTAACATTCATACAAGCATATGCGTCTCGGCTACCTGTATCCGAGGTACCTGTATCCTGTGTGTTTTCACATCCTGAGTTCCCCGGGGTTCACCGTAGGAAGTGGCTGCAGCCCGAGGGCTGGCTGTCAGATAGTGCAGGTATTCTTCCAGAGTGCCCTCCGGGCTCAGGAACTCACATTTGGAATCATTGATGATTGTGACATCCTTGTTTACTGATACGACAGGAAATAACTCCATTTCACAACTGTCTGGGTTCAAACCCTGGCTCAAGCACTTATGAGCTCTGGGCCCTGCAGCCAGCTGCCCTCTCTGGTCCTCAGCATCCTCATCTGTAAAATGGGGGTTATAGTACTATTAATACCTCATTGGAGAAGGCAATGGCACCCCACTCCAGTACTCTTGCCTGGAAAATCCCATGGATGGAGGAGCCTGGTAGGCTGCAGTCCACAGGGTCGATAATAGTCGGACACGGCTGAGTGACTTCACTTTCACTTTTCACTTTCATGCACTGGAGAAGGAAACGGCAACCCACTCCAGTGTTCTTGCCTAGAGAATCCCAGGGTCAGGGGAACCTAGTGGGCTTCCGTCTATGGGGTTGCACAGAGTCAGACACGACTGAAGTGACTTAGCAGCAGCAGCAGCAGCATTAATACCTCATAGGCCAAAAATGGGTTAAGATGGGTAAAGTGTTTGGAATAGGGCCTGGTACACATTAACGCTATCCAAGTAGTCGCTAAATCAGGGACACTTTCCTCTTTCCCTCCTGAGTTCAAGACCAAGTGAGAAAGACACTGGAGATTCAAATAGCAGGTTTGTTGTGAATAAGACTGAACGTTGAGAAGAAGGCTTGACTCACAGCCACCATCATAAACCCCGGTACGAATTACACTTGGCCACTCCCCAGGCTTGCCAGGGCCTGTCCTGTAACCCTGCGTTGTCCACTCCTCTGTCTCCTGTGACCAGAGAGCAGGGTGGGCCAGGCCGAGAAGGAGAGTGGGAACCAAGCCTGCTCAATGCAGCGGCCAGTCTCCTCGCTCCCCACTCAGTGGGGAAGGCTGCAGAGAGGCGAGAGTTGCCCCAGCCCTTCTTTCAAATGCCCAGATGAAGGGCAAGGGGTAGGAGGCAGACGATGGGGAAATTTTCCCATCTGCCAAGGACCACTCACGGCTGTCATTTATCAAACACCTACTGTGCACCTCACATGACTTTCCTTGCTCCCTCCTCATAACTGCCTTGAAAGGAAGTGCCACTAATTTTTCACGGGACTCAGAAACCTTAGGTGACTGTTCAAGGTCACACATTTAAGAAGCAACGGAGTCAAGATGCACTCTTCCCCTTTGCCAGGCTGACTCTGGCTCCATGGACAGTTGCACAGGGCCGGTTAGCTATGGTTCTGGGGGAGGCAGTGGCTTCAGTAACTGGTACCCAGCAGCAAGGACTGTCCGTTTCCTTGGGAGAATCTGCCTGGGCACTGATGCTCTGTGAGACACGAGGTGGGTGCAGGTGACGGTGTTTATCGGCTGCCATTGTGCCTTCGGCATGTCTGCGCACAGACGGGAGAGGTCCTTGGAGGGCCCTGCGGGGCTCCTGGGAGGCAAAGTCCCCTACTGAGTCGATCAGACTGAGTCCCAGGAGCCTTTCTGCCTTTGAGACCTGGACACGGAGTGACTGTAGCTGTCCTAAGGAAGCAGGAGGAAGAGTGAGGCAAAGAGTGGGAACCCTGAGTCTGCCAGGAGACACGGCGACTTGCCGGGTGGCCAGGCTTGGGGAGGGCTCGCTGTGCAGGGGGCCTGAGAGGGAGCCGATTCTGGGCATCTGGGCACAGGCAACAGAAAGGGACTCTGGGTGATTTTAGTGCAAAAGGAGTGTAGCGGATGGATACAGATTAGCCCTCATGTCAGGGGAAGATGCAAAGACCCAGGCCAGGAAACACACTGGTCCTGGGAACTCAGGTGGCTGACCACCTAGGGATGAAAACAGCAGGATGGATGAGAAGAGATTTAGGGGGCAAAAGAGAAAGAGACTGGTAACGGGCTGGGTGGAGGGAACTGGGGCGGAGGGAGGAGGTGGGGATGAGGCACAGAGGCTGTGAAGAGAGGCTGTTCCAGGAGCAAGGACCACCTGGTGCAAGAAGAGGGCTTCCTTTTGGGGTATGTCAAGTTTGATATGCCCCTTGGACCCCCAGCTAGGCATTCTGGGCAAAAGCCTAGACCAAGGTGTCGATATGAGGTTCATCCATCCAGGGTGACCATGGAGGCTGAGTGAGAATCCACAAGGGACCACAGAATGAAGGGGGAGGGGCTGGGCCTAGGACTACACCGCTAGAAGCAGCTCCTGCCTGCCCCCATCCCACCAGCTGGTACCTCTGTGGTCTGCATAGGCCTTGGGCACTGCTGGCATCTGACTTCCTTGTCCTTCCACGGCACTCAGCCTAGCGTTTCACACCTAGCAGGTGCTCAATGAATGTTTGTGGCTCGATTTAACAGTTGGAAGGAGAGCTGGAAGCAGAAGTTGCTCCAGGTTTGACAGGCCTCAAGGATGACACAGAAGGCGACACAGTGGTGCCTGGGGTCTTCTGAGGTCACAGTTTCTGCGTCCCAACCCTCCAAGGCAAACAACCAAGCTGATGTGAACGGGAACCCTCGACCTGGCATATCGGTGCCCAGAGAGAAGATACAGGATGACACATCCCTCCAGCTCTCAAAGCTCTCTCTCTTGAGAAATACAAACAAATCCCCATATTTAAATACAGGCCACCCACTTGCATCAAAGTAGGTGGATCCCCTGGGAGATAAGTACACACGGTTCTGCCTGGGTTTACATCAAAGTCCTTCCCACAATCCCTCATTCATGGCCTCGCTGGCCTGCCACAGTCCTAATTCAGCATCCTTTGTTCCAGATGCCCATGTCAAGGCTGCCTTCTCGTTGACTGATTTGGGGCTCTGGTCTAATCTACATAAGACCTCAGCTGGTTTGTAACATCAAGTGCCTCGTGATTTGTTTGTCCTCGAAATCTGCCCGCTGCCACAAGTCAGTCCACTGGAGGTGTGGGAATTTTCTTAGAGCATTGTTTTCAAGCAGGCAAAATGGCTTATTTATGGAGCACTCACTGCCGGCTTTGTGATTTGTGTGAGAACAAGGCTGTCCTTGCCCCTGGAGAGCTCCCTGTGGGGGACTGCTAATGCCTGTCACAGACTAAATGTCACCCTTTTGTGAATTCACAGGATTGCAGAGCTCAAGGCACCCCCCCGCCGCGCCCCCCAGTGCCCTGGAGCTCACGGAAGTCCACGGACAGACGGGGGCTGAGAGACCACCGGGCGGGAGAAGCAGCTGGCAGCTCCCATGCTGTGCTCTTTCCTGCAAGGCACGGGGAACCCTCATTGACATCCCCAGGGCGCTGCCTTCTCCACCGGGAGCTGGCCAAGGTCCCAGCTCTCTTCCTGTCCCCGAGGCATAGGTGGCATCTCCACCCAGCTGAGTCACCAGAGTTTTTTCCAGGTGGAGATGGTAATTACCAACCCTGGGAGAGCCTGGATTTCCTCAGCCTCTAGTGGAGGCATCTCTGGGTTGCCAAATGAGTCTCTCCATGTCAAAACGTATCCTCAGAGCCCATTTGTAGAAGGTGGTCAGAGTCCTGGGTGCTGTGGATGAATTACAAACTATGGACACAGTAAAGCAAAAATGATGATTGCTAACACTGAGCAATCCTGTGTCCACCCAGCAGGTATTTTAGGTGCCTCCTATTAGAGGGCTTCCCTCATAACTCAGTTGGTAAAGAATCTGCCTGCAATTCAGGAGCCCCGGGTTCGATTCTTGGGTTGGGAAGATCAACCCAGGGGGAAGATCCCGTGGAGAAGGAAATGGCAACCCACTCCAGTATCCTTGCCTGGAAAATCCCATGGACAGAGGAGCCTGGCGGGCTACAGTCCATGGGGTCGCAAGAGTCAGACATGACTTAGCGACTAAACCACCACCTATCAGAGGATGTCATGCAAGCGAGAGGTACCATGAGGAATCCAGGAGTTCTTTCCTGTGCACATGTGGTCCACTCGTTACAATAACCCTCAGAGGCAGCTGGGACAATGGTCTGCATTGTGAAGACAGAGGAACTCTATTTTCTTTTTAGGAAGCTCAAGTCACTTTGTTTCTTCTGCTAAGGAGTTTACAGTTTAGGCAAGTTGAGAAATACAAAGAGCATCAAAGGCAACAACCGTGTCCATAATCATGGGAGAAGGGAGTAGTTAGGGAAGCCTTCATTCAGTCATTCAGGAAAGACTGGGTTCAGCATGAAGTGATCCCTGTTCTTGGTTGGGTTTTGCCCATTTCTCTCATACCTCTCGTGTCTCTGGTGCTAATGTGCTGATGCCCTCAGGGAGCCATGGACCTTGCCCTCTGCTCAGAGTGACCTCACTACCTGCCTTTGGCCTCTGCTCAGAGTGACCTCACTACCTACCTATACTGTTGACAAGGAGGCTGTAAGAACCAGGGGATGACGTCTGTGGAGCATGTCTTCCGAGGGTGGGGGCAGGCCTTTCTCCTGTTACTTAGTTTTCACTCTGATGCTTGTGAATGCCTTCCAACCCCGCTGCTGAAGTGTGTGCAGGGCCTGTGAATTGTCACACACATTCATTATCCATTGAAGGTTAGAGAATACCACTGACTTTGGCTTGATAACTTTACAGAAAAGGCCGTTATCGCCGTCACAGTTAAATGCAAGAGCACAAAGCTGGAGCTGACAAAAAGGAAAAGAGCCCCAACCAAAGGATAAATGACATTTCAGGAAAAGCAGAAGAGGTAGGTATGAAGATCCATTGTAATTCAGAGCGTCAACTTGTCCGATGATTTCATTGCCGACTTTTAGGTGGTTTCAGGTTAGAAAGAGGCAGGTACACGCCAAGCCAGATGGGAGGCCCTATGGTAGGGAGCAGATTTGACCTTGGGCAGTCTCGTAACCTCTCTGTGCCTGTTCTCTCATCCATAAACTGGGATGATAATAACATCTAACTTGAAAGTGATGATAAGAGATATGGATTCATATGCCTAGTATCTAACAGATGCTCAAAATTGTAGCATGATTATTAAGAGGCTCACTAAGAGCAAGCAAAAAGTAGGTATAGGTGCTTAGAATGAATTTTGTTTTGTTGGACTAAAAAGAAGCTTTGTTTTTTATATCCTTGTCTTATTTGTTTCTTACATCCTTGTCTTATTTGTTTCCAAATCCTGACAATATCATCTCATCAAATGAAACAGCGTATACACAGAGAGTGGTGTGCTTCTAAGTGTTCAATTACAGGTTCTTGGGAAGGGGAGAACCCTGACTGGTAGGATTTGCTAATTTTCATGGTGCCAGTCCATCCTAAAGGAGATCAGTCCTGGGTGTTCATTGGAAGGACTGACACTGAAGCTGAAACTCCAATACTTTGGCCACCTCATGTTGAGAGTTGACTCATTGGAAAAGACCCTGATGCTGGGAGAGATTGGGGGCAGGAGGAGAAGGGGATGACAGAGGATGAGATGGCTGGATGGCATCACCGACTTGATGGACATGAGTTTGAGTAAACTCCGGGAGTTGGTGATGGACAGGGAGGCCTGGCGTGCTGCGATTCATGGGGTCACAAAGAGTCGGACACGACTGAGCCACTGAACTGAACTATTCCCACCACGGCCGAGTTCAAGTTTCCAGTGTAGTGTCAGGAGATGATAACGAAATGCAACGTGGGTTCCCACAGGGGACCCTGGAACAGAAAAATGGAGAAAATAAAGGAAATCTGAATGAATTATGGACTTCAGTTAATAACAATGCATCAATGTTGATTAATGATTTATGACAAATATACTAATGTAAGGTGCTAATAACAGGGGAAACTGGGTGCAGGGCATATGGGAACTCTGTACTATTGTTCTGTAAATCTAAAACTGTTCTAAAAATCAGACCCAAAGAGGAAATAACGTCAAAAGACATTTTGGGAAGAGACAGTAGTGTTAGTATTTATTTTTAATCGAGGGCTTGCTGTGTGTCCATAATTTTATATGCTGACTCTGGCTCACGTCAGGGAGGCGTGAGCAGCACATCCTCAAAACTGAAAGAGGAGCAGCAGGCTGGTCAGCAGTGAGCTGTCTCCTAGGCTGGGACTACTTCCCTCTCTGTTGGACACCAGGGCTATATCCTGGGAGACAGACACCCGCCCGGGAAGGGGGTACCACAGTCCCTGGACCATGTGAAATGTGGGCAGTGCACGTCCTGGGGGGCAAGCGGGGTCCTATAACCGGAGAAGAGGGGAGAGGAGGACACGGTCGCTGTTCTGCCAGCTCACAGCCTCTCCCTTCGCACCACCTCTAGGTCTGGTTTGAGGGAGGCTGCTTGCTCTCAGTTCCATGGTGGGCATGGGACCTGGCAAAGCCTGGCCAGCCAGAGCCATTGAGACTTGGGTTGAAACTACAGGAAAAGGGGCTGACTCTTTTCCAGAGTTTGCTGAGGGGACAGGCGGGGACCACTTTGCTATTACAACGGAAAAACTATGTGAGGCCAGAACCTGGAGCTGCAAGGCGGAGTCAGGCCTCGTCAGCCTGAATCTGCAGTTTCAGGACCTGAAGTGAGTCGGGTCCCTCTTTTTTTCCTGAAAAAGTATAATTCAATGTCTTTTAGTGCCTTCAGAGTTGTGCGATCATCTCCCCATCTCAGCGTGGTATTCACAATGGTTCACAGAGAGGTTGAAGACTATTTTGCCATATTCCATCATTTTTGTTACCCTAAATGTGTAGATGTGAGTATATGCAGATATCACATATGTTGTACGGATGCAGAAGCACTACATACCAAAAGAGATACCAATTGTTTATACTGGTGACTGGGAGAACAGGAAAAATGTACATATTCTTTCTTGGATTCTTTGCCATTACACATTATTACAAGATATTGAATATAGTTCTTGGTGCTATACAGTAGGTCTTGTTGTTTATTTTACATACAGTAGTATATATCTATTAATTGGGCTTCCTAGGTGGCACAGTAGAAAAGAATTTGCCTGCCAATGCAGGAGACATAAGAGATGCGGGTTCAATCCCTTGGTCAGGATGATCCCCTGGAGTAAGAAATGGCAGCCCACTCCAGTATTCTTGCCTGAAGAATCCCATGGACAGAGGAGCCTGGTGGGCTATACAGTCCATGGGGTTGCAAAGAGCCAGATACGACTGAGCATGCACACACATTTATCTGTTAATCACTTCTTTCTTTTTTTTTTTATCACTTATTTCTAATAATTTATTTTTGTTGCATTTTACAAAAGTATCAGTTCACATGGATTGGAAGAAAAAAAAAGCTGATCTTTTACTTCAGGTAGCTTTCCCAAACTCCTGCTCTGGATCACTGAGAATTAGCATGGAAATGGAAAATATGAGAAAGGAGCTGGGAGCCCAGCGCCTGAGAGCAGCTTCAGAGCCACATGGGCTGCCTTGGATCCTGCATCTGTCGCTTACTGGCCGGGTAGACTTGAGCTGGGCAGCCATCCCCGTCTAGCCTCAGTTTACCCATTTATAAAATGCACTTACTGGGATGTATCCAGGGTGGTTGTGAGATAATAGATAGTCTGGGAGCAGAATTTCCCAGGAAATATGGCCCCCTTTCCTCTGTGGAGGCTGGTGAAGGGGCAGTAGCTGGTGCATGGGAGCCCTGGACACTCTGATTTGAGCTCTAGCTGCAAATTCTGGGCCAAAGGGCTATCTCAGGTCAGGAGGGGCAAGGGGCTGTCCCTGGCCTGGAACTGTTCAGCACTGTACAGGGGAAGGGTGTCCCCTCTGTGTGTGTGTGTAAGTGTGTGTGTGTGTGTGTGTGTGCGTGTGTGCACACAGTGGGGGTGGGGGTTGGGAAGTGAGCAGGGGGCCCAGGCCTGAGAGCAGAACCCCTGGGACGCAGCACTGTACCTGTCTCCGCTGCTGGAAGCAGGGTCCCTTCACGTTCACTAACAGGGGAGGCTGAGGATGTGGAGTGGAGGCGGGGCCTGGAAGAGGTCCCGCTAGGGCTCCTTGTATCAGAGGGACCAGCAACAGCCTGGGGGGGGGGTGGGGAGGGTGATCTGTATTAGCAGGGGGGCTGGGGTGCCCCTAACTTCAGCTGGGGACACTCCTCCCATCTGGGATGAATTGCTCCCAGATGCTCACAGGAGAGATGTGCCCACTGCAGGCACTGCTGGGGGGTGTGACCCTTTCTCCCCACCCTGGTGGGCGAAAAGAACCCCACATCCCTACTTCCTACATTTAATTCCCTAGGAAAGCGAAACCTCAAACATGTAGTGAAACATGCATACACTGTCTAGGCGTCCTGTGAGCCCAGAAGGTTCCTCGTGGGAGAGCCGCACCCTGTGGTCGGGGCCCATCTCGTCTATACTTGGGTCAGAGCATGAAGGAGGAACTCTGCTTTCTGATCACTCATGCTGCCTCTCCTTTGGCCTGCTTCCCTTTGGGGCATCTTCCCTAGGGACATCCCCTGGCCCTTTCCTTCTGCTCTTGCAGTCACCTCCCCTCCCCACTTTACAGATGAAGAGGTTGAGGCTCAGAGGCTGAGTGGCTACTTTAGGACCACTGGGTAGTCATGTGGGGGAGCTGGAATTTGAACCCAGGTTTCCTGGCCTCGTCTCTTCTTCCCTTGCTTCCTGCTGCCTGGTCCCTGAGTAGTCTCTGATCCTTGACACTCTAGGACAAGGCCCACAGCTCCCAGGGGCACATCTTAATGGGCCTAGTGGGGAGCCAGGCACCTGTCTCCTGGGTCCCACTTTTTGTCACTGCAGCCTCTTTAGGCAGATGGCAGGCTGGTCAGTGCCATGAAGTGGGCAGTAACCTGGGACTCGGTCATCAGCTTGCATGCCCTTGTTACTGTGCATCCACCTTCTGACTTTAAATCTGTGTTTCTGCTTCCCTGTGGTAAGCGAGACCCTCCTGGGGGCAAGCCCCCTCCAGATAAGAGAGCCAAGGGGCTTCTCCAGGGGGACCTGCTCCCAGGGTTGGTGCAGCTGCTCTGCCACCACACAGGAAGCCCTTCCTGAAAGCTTCCCACACAAGGTCAGTGCTCGGCCCATCTGGCGCAGCGCAGGAAGGGAGAAGCCAAATGGCGTTCTGTGTTTTGTTTTTTGTACTGGGCCTGAGTGCAGCAGAGGCTCGCAGGGAGAGGGAGGAGCACAGACTTCACAGTTGGACAGGCTGGGCCTTTCAATTCCAGCCATGCTGTTTGTCTGATGGCTTTGCTTTTTTTCTGAGCCACAGTTTTCACGTCAATAAAATGGGGATGATGATCATAGCATCCATGGGGCAGAGTTGCTAGGAGGTTTGGAGAGTGTCTACAGGATCTGACTCACAGAGCCCAAGTACAGTTGACCTTTGGCAACACCATGCTCTGGGGGGTCCTTTGGGCATCCTGTCTGTGATCAAGACTGGTAATCTGTACATTGATGCTGCAGCTAAGCAAGAACACTTGCTGAGGGTATACAATGCCAAGCACTTTGCTGAGTGTTTTACGGGATGGTCCATTTGCTCCCCATCCTTTGTAAGCCCCGTTTACAGAGGAGAAGTGAGGCTCAGAGATGCTATGCAACCTACAGAATCAGATGCTGGTGAACTTGAGCCTGGTTCAGCTCTGTTGCTCCTCCATCTCTAGAGGTTGAGCACTTAGGCACTGCAGGTGTGTTCCAGGGATAAGCAGGGTCTGTTAGACAGTGCACTCCTCACTGTTTACCTTCCTCCTTTTGTACTTGTTTGCCCTTCTCATTTGCATTGCTTCTTCCTCTCACCCTTTCCCTATTTTCTTCTTTGTTAAGTGAAAGAATGAAGCATCAAGTTCAAACATATTATGGTAAAGTTGAGGAAACAAAGTCTATGGCTATGTGACAAAATGAGAGACTTACACCACAAGTTTTTATTTTATTTGCTTGTAACTGTCTGGCTAGGCAGTTTGGGCTGGGTGCAGCTGGACGGTTCTAGGTCTCTCTGCGTCTCAGGTGGCTGCAGTTGGCAGACAGCTTCTCTGGGGCTGGGTGGCCCAGTGCAGCATCGCTCATCTTCCTGGTGGTTGGCAGCCTGTTGGCCAGGGTGCCTCAGTGACCATTTGCTAGGCTCACTTGGGCTTGTTTAAGACAGTGAAAACTGCAGGGCCTCTTGAGGCTTCAGCTCAGAAATCATACATCACCTGTGATACATTTTAGTGGTCAAAGCAAGTTAACAAGATCAGTCCAAATGTGTGCATGCTCAGTCGCTTCAGCCGTGTCCGACTCTTTGAGACCTTATGGACTGTAGCCCACCAGGCTCCTCTGTCCATGGGATTCTCTAGGCAAGAATACTGGAGTGGGTTGCCATGCCCTCCTCCAGTGGATCTTTCAAACCCAGGGATCGAACCCATGTCTCTTATGTCTCCTGTACTGGTAGGCGGGTTCTTTACCACTAGTACCACCTGAAAAAGTAGATTCCACCTCTTTTAGGGAGAAGTATAAAAACTTGGTGCCCATTTTTGTCTATGCACTAAGCACAATTCTCTCCCCCAAAGATATCGTTAATATAACTCCCTTTTGTCCTTCAGTCCTTTTATTCTCATTCCATCCTTATACTTCTGAAAATAATTCCTTACTTCACACCACGCAAAGCTTCATTCACTCACTCAACAAATATTTTATTATGTGCCAGGGTCCCAGAAGTGAACAAAACAAATCCGCTCGAGAGAATCTAATATTCTAGTGGAGGGAGGAGACAAGGCAGAAATAAACAAGCACACAGTGTAGGGCTGTGATGGACAATAGGTGCTTTGGACAACAGCAGATGAGGGGGTGGGGCTTGTGTGTGAAAGGGTGGAGGGTAATGGGTGGTTCCTATTACATACAGTGACCGTTGACATGAGGTTGACATGAGGTGACATCTGAGCTTGAAGGAAGTGAGGGTGTAAGAAGATCCAAGCAGCAGCGAAGATTTCTAGGTAGAACAAACAGCCAGTGCAAAGGCCCTGGGGCTAACATCCAGAGACACCACTTCTTAAGATCTTAAATGTAGTTTTAAAAAAACCACTTTACATATTCACGAAAGAACGATAAAAGGAAACTTTTAAAAATCGCAGAACTCTTGCTAAGCAAAAGCATTTTATTCTACCTGATTTAGTTATAACCGGATCACAGCTTCTCAGAAGGGTACACAGGGTCACCTCTCTGAGCTTCAGGGAGTTCACTTTTCAAAAGGAGAACTTCGTGCCTATCCCGCCTCTCGCCTTGTGGCGAGGACCAAAGTGACACTATGAAAAATGAGTTGCTCTGCTTCTGGTTTCGCTTCCTACCGCAAGGTTGCCCGTGATTTTTTTTTTTTTAAAGAACACAAATCAGATATCACTTCCGCTTAAAACCCTCCAAAGGATCCCCTGCTGCCTAAAATATAGAAGATCCAGGCACCTGAGTAAGACTGCGAGGCCCCTAGCCATCTGTATTTCTTACCCAGGCTCCCCCCCACCTCCACTCCCCCACCGTGCTCCAGGCAAAACTTGCTCTCGTCGCAGCTGCCTCCCTGTCATCCCCTCTTGAGTCTCAAGCCTCAGCCCCTCGGGGACCCGCGCCTTGGGGGTTCCGGGCCCAGGTCAGCGTCCCGAGGGTGCTCAAGCAGAGGTCCACCTTCCAAGATCAAACCTGGGTACCGCCCAGCACTCGCTCTGACGCCCCTGAACCCGCTCCCTCTCTTCAAAGGGTCCTGAACCACGAACCCATTCGGGTGGGCGTGAAGCCTGGAGGGGACCCGGGCCCGCGCGGGCACACAGCGGGGCTCCACACCCGTGCCTCGGCCCCTGGGGCCCGGCTGTGGGGCTGCCGACAAGGGGCGGGGGGTTGCCTCCAGAAGGGCCGCGTCTGGGGCTGCGGGCTGGGAAGGGGTGCGAGGGCTCCCCCGTAGTCCGCTCAACTCCGCCGGCCCAGAGCGGCGGCCTCGGGGCGTCTACTTCGCCGGGCGCCGCTCCCGCCCCCAGCCAGGGTTTCCCCCGGGGCCGCGGTTCAGGGCCGCAGCCACGCCCGCGCCCGCCCGCAGCCCGGCTCCGGCGTCCCCCCAGCGCAAGCCCGGGGGACCGAGCCCAGCCGCGCGCTGAGCATGCGCGGGCCGCGGCGCGCATGCGCGGTATTCCCGGGAGGCGGAAACTCGGGGCAGGGACGCGGTCGAGCGCGCGCAGTGGCGGGGGTGGGGCGGGGGCGCGCCTCAGCCGGCCGCCGCGCACGCGCGGCCCGCGCCGACGCAGCACGGCCCCGAGGGCGCGAGCCCGCCGCCGCCGCCGCCGCCGCCGGGCCGGGACCGCTGTGCGCCCGCGGCGTGAGGCGTGGGAGGGAGCGCGGCCCGTCAGCCGCGGCGCCGCCCGGTCGTCGTCCGCTTTTGCCTGCAGGCGCCGCCGCGGTCGGAGTGAGTGAGGGGCCCGGGCGGGGGCCGGGGCGCGGGGCCGACTCGCGGAGCTGCTGGTTGGCAGGGCGGCGGCCCGAGGGCTGAGGGGCCGAGCGGGGCCGGACCGCCCTGTCCCGGCGGCGGGTGCGGCGGGAACCGGCCCCTCCCGCGCCGGCCGAGGCCCCGGGGGCGTGAGGGAAGCTGGGGCATTCCGGCGGGCCGAGGGGTGCGGGGCCCGGAGAGTCTGAGGGTCTCCAGGCCGGGGGCTGGTGGGGGAGGCCGGGGGCTCCGGGAAGCAGGGGCTCTCGGGGTGGGGGGGGCGCGAGGATGCCGGGGGTCCGGGGGCTCGGGAGTCTGAGGGTCTGGAGGCCGGGGGCTCGGGGAGGCCGGTCGGCCTCTGCCGGAGCGGGCCGAGGGCCTCCACAACAAAAGGACCGGGAGAGGACTCGGCCGGGGCCGGGCCGGGCGGGCCTCGAGCCCGCGTGCGGGGCGGCCGGCCCGGCCCCGCGGCCCGCGCTCAAGTTTTCTGCCGCCCGGAGCTTTTCCGGCGGCCGCCGTAGACCTGGCCGGGCTCGCTGCGCTTCCCAAGTTTCCTCCTCTTCCCGCCCCAGCCCCCAACTCCGCTGCGAGCTGGCTCTGTCTCTCTCTCCGGGTCCTTCCCTGGCACCCCTTTCTTCCTCAGAGGAGGATGGATGTGTGTGTGTACGTGTACGCTGCTATTAATACTTGGTTTTATTTGACTGCAGCATTTTGTAGCTTAATGCACTAAGGGTAAACGTTTTTTTCCTGTTGTTGATGATGTTTTTTGAGCCATTTCAACAGTGTCTTATTCTTGTTCAGTTAGCCTGCAGCTGGGTTTTGGGCAGTGAGACTAACATAATAGTAATATTGTGGTAATATGGGAACCGCTTGAAATACGGTCAAGTTGAAGGCTCTGTCAGAGTTTGAGAATCTGCACTTATCTGAATCTGCACGACCATCATTGGGATTCTTACTTAGGATGTAAACTTCTTCGTGGTTGGAAAAACAGGCCATCACTGTTAAAGATGAAATACCAGAGCCTTACCCTTAAAACTTTTTGTCAAACGGGTAATGAAAATAAGTCTTTTCTTTGAAATGACGCAGCCAAGCCCTCAGGTTAGTCGAACTGTCTTTTGACAACCTCTGAAAAGTGGGAGGAAAGTATATGGATGACGTGATTTAAGATTCACAGTAAGTTAGCATTCAGCTTACTTTGTTTGGGCTGCAGTCTGGATAATATTTTGGTCCAATTGTGCTCTTCAGTTAATTTTTAAAACCCTGTAGTATTTAAAATCATGAAACTTTGAAAGGAAGTTTGTGTTTCAACTTTCAATTCATAAAAATACTGAGACAGTATCTTTATGAGTATATGGTTTCATATTTTTGGCCATCTTTGGAGACGAAAAGCTAGTCAAGTTTACCATTAGCATCTTCTGAACACTCATGTACTAAAGATAAATATTATGGATTCTTCTCTGGAGAATTTTTCAGGTCATTATCAAATAATCCAGTTTAATGATGAGCACCGGAAAATACTGTTTAAAACACATGTTCCCTTTTAACGGCGCCCGCACATAAGATTTCAGGCAAGGACTGAACAAAAGGACTTGTACATCATTCAGAGGTGATGCATTGAGGAGCAAGTGCTTGGCTAAATAAAGACCCTGAATCCAAAACTTAGTATTTATGAAGCGAGGCAAAGAAGGCTGGCACTCTTACAGGAGCTCTTCTGAGGCTGTGGGTCCCCGCAAGTGAGTAGTTAAGTGTTAGATCAGGGGTGATGTTCCACTAGTGTAATGGTCATAAAAGTGTCTGGGGAAGGTGGGATTTAAGAGTAGCAGTAAGGATCATGAAAATGTTTTAGTGAGTACTGAAAATCGCTCAGTCCTGTCTGACTCTTTGAGACCCCATGGGCTATACAGCCCACGGAATTTTCCAGGACAGAACGCTGGAGTGGGTAGCCTTTTCCTTCTCTAGGGGATCTTCCCTACCCAGGGATCGAACCCTGGTCTTCTGCATTGTGGGTGGACTCTTTACCAGCTGAGCCACAAGGGAAGCCCAAGAGGATTCTTTACCAACTGAGCTATCAGGGGAGCCCAGTTTAGTTTAGTTTTTAACGAAACTCATTTCTGTAACGCTGTGTCCTTTGTTGAAAAGTACGGACATTAATGTTCCAATTCTCAAAACTAGGTTCTTCAGCTAGATAACTTTTCTCACTAGAAGGTTGGAGAAACTGTCTAAATAACAAAATTGTATTGTTAGAGCCCACCCCTTTAAGAGAAATACTGGTGAGTTCCCTCAGAAGAAATTACTCTGTTGTATTTTGTGTATACATATATAGTCTGTGATGTAATAAAGTGATATGGATAGTAAAAGAAAACTTTGAAAATTACTATCTTTGCACGTTATTTTGAGTTAGTGAGGTGGGATCTTAGCTCATATCTCTAAAGGTTTTATGGAAACCTTTTTCATGTACTTTGAGGTGTCTTAATTTTCAAAAAATTATTGTTTTAAGGATAACAAAAGATGCAATTCAAATAGTTAATACAATATATAAATCTTTAACTTTTGAAATAAAACATTTTCAGTTTAGATATATTTTCATCTAGAATAAATCTGGTTTTAAATTTCAGTGGCATGAAAAGTTCTATTATTTTTTATTACTGTAGCTTTATAGTATAGTCTGAAGTCAGGAAACCTGATTGCTTCAAGTCTGTTTTTCTTTCTCAAGATTGCTTTGGCTATTTGAGGTATTTTGTATTTCCATACAGATTTTTAGAATTTTTTGTTGTTGTTCTAAATCTGCAAAAAATGCCATTGGTAAAAAGTTCTGTTATTTTTATCATATTTGTGAAATGAGGTTTTTTTTGGCTAGTAAATCAGAAAAATTTAGTTTCTGAGGTACTTTACTTTGCCTTAATGCTCTAGTTTAAGAACATATTTTCATTAGTTTTCACCTTACTAAAATCCCTTAATTAATTAGCAAGAAATTACTATAGGAATCTTTGAGAATTTTCAATGCTGTCTGTATAGATTATTTAAAATGTTTGCTTGGGAAAGTTTGGGCAAAGGAAATGACCTTATTTAAATTGATAGTATTAAGCTCAAAGAAGTTTATGAATGCACACGAGGCTTCAGATGCTCAGTTGCTCACCCACCCTCAGAAGGACCCTGGGCGAGGGAGAGGAGGGAGAGCAGGTGTGGCTCCCCTCGGGCACACCTGTGTTTTTCTTGCTCACCCAGCCACATTCGGGAGTTAGGGTTTTGCCCCTTTTTTTCAGTGTTTACTAGTGGATTATTTGAGCCCTTTATTGCTTTTTCTGTCTACTGACATTTTGGCAGATTTTTTTTTTTTTCCCCTTCATTTCATGACTACCAAAAGACAACTCGGTGCAAGAGAAATGAAATTCATGTCTACCAGTTTCTGGTATTAATTTCTAGGAATTCTGCCAAATCTTACCATTCAGAATTGCACAAGTGTGTTTCTGATTGGAAATCAGTAGAGGAACCCCCTCTGTTCATATCTGTAACAATTGCATTTTTTTTTTTTGACTAGGCTCGATGGAAATAAAATTCAGATGCACAAATATAGTTAAAATTTCAGTTTAAATAGAATTTTTAGGGAGTTGCCTAGTGGTCTAGTGGTAGGACTCCATGCTTTCACTGCAGAATACTTGGGTTCACTCCCTGGTCAGAGAACTAAGATACTGCAAGCTACATGGTGTGGCCAAAAAAAAAAAAAAAGGAATATTTTAGCGAAACTGTTAATTGTAGTGTGATTTGTGTAAACACGAATGAAATGATTTATAGACAGAAGTAGGAAATGTTTCACCAAGTGGCTCCGTCACCACTCTGCAGCAGTTGGAAACCTCAGAGGGAAACGCTAGTGGCATCACCACAAGGACATGAAGGACATGCAGGTTTTTGCTTACAAACTTTGCATTTCACTGAAGTGGCCCTACCTAAATCTTACTTGTATACCTTGCCATGTACTGTAAACTCATTTTTCAGATTGAAAAGAATGACTTAAGTTATATATTTGAATATTATCCAGTGAGGGGAAGAACATCGCTGGGCACCTGTGCAGGTGCCACGTGTTGTTGGTGGGTGTTACTGCCTTTTTACAGGTGAGTTAAGTACTGGAGAAGCTCTGCCCTGTAAGCTGCACGTGTTAGACGCCGTGTGCCAGGGCTGAGCTGAGTGCTCTAGTGCTCTATCTGCATTATTCCTTGTGAAAACTAGAGCAGTACTTCGGTCTGCATCCTCCCTTTTGCAGATGAAACAGGGAAGCCTAGAGTTACAGTTGCTCACCTTGGGTCTTCGGCCCACATGGGTGGACCCAGCTGGGCCGGACCTGGGGGACTGTGCAGTGTGAGCTCCCGACAGCCTGCCTGCAGCCTCCCTCGCGGGGATAGCAGCAGCCAGTGAAACCCTAACCCGGGCTCCCGCGGTGGGAGTAAATAGTGTGCTAGGGTAATGACCATGTCTGGGAAAGTCCAGGTAATTATATTTTCACTCGAACCTGACATTTTAGATTATGAAGTTCTCATCTGGTCAACATAGTGTTGGTAACCATTTTGATGAATATACCAAGATTGTTTCATTATTTGACATCTGTTTAGAATCAGGTAGATAAAATGTATAATACATGATACAGTGACTGATCCTTCTCATTTGTCAAAGGATGTGTATTAGTAACCTCCACGTTTACAGTTTTTTCATTGGTGACTTTTTTCGGAGGGTGGGTGTTGTTTGAAAACAGTTTTGTGGGAAGCAGGGGGTATGTAAGGGAAAAACAAGTTGCATGTTTCTCACACAGGTGTGAGCCCCTTGTGGTAATCCTAGTATTTATAATCTCTGACACATTGCTGCTCTATAAATGTTTCTGAAATGAATGTGCTCATTCTCACCAACTTAGAATTTTCCATTCTTCTTTTAAGAGTCGGCACATATTCTGCTCCTTTATTTGGGGCCTCTGAACCAAAACCAAGGCTTGGAAGAACCTAAGCTGTCATGTCTGTGGGCTCTCTGTGCCTGGAATCTCTCTTCTGCCTCCATTGTCTATGCTGAAAGTCCTGTAGCTTGGATTCTGCTGTGAACCATGGTGCTCGTGTCTACTGGTGACCAAAGCACCATGTATTTGTCTCTGCTGGCCTGAAGGAAGAGCTTACAGTTTCACACGTTATATTTAGTGGCTTGTGTGTCTTCTCATGAGAATTTAAGCACCACGAAGGCAGAAACTTGCTTTTACACACTGTTGGGTCACCAGTGCCTAGCACAGTACTTACTGAGTAGAACTGAAACTTGTTAATGGTTGTGTGTTTGTGTTAGTCACTCAGTTGTGTCCGACTCTTTGCGACCCCGTGGGCTATACCTTGCCAGGCTTCTCTGTCCATGGAATTCTCCAGGCAAGAATGCTGGAGTGGGTTGCCATTTGGTTCTTCAGGAGATCTTCCCATCCTAGGGATCAAACCTGGGTCTTCCACATTTCAGGAGGATTCTTTACCACTGAGCCACCCGGGTTGGAGGACAGCTATTACATTAGCCAGTCGTCTGTGGCTTTGCTTGCCTTGGTGAAGGACCCCTCTTTAAAACCATGTAAAACTTGATACTAGGGAAGAATTGGATTATCTTTGTTTTCACTTCTGTCTGCTTTATTTTAGATTACTGCTGTCATCATACTTGGACTAGGGAAAACATACTGCTCTTCCCCTTTATGATTTTGAAGTGTTCTTTTCTAGAAACTGATCCTGTATTAATTGATCTTGTGTTCATTAGGAGGCATCCTAAGTTCTGCAGACACAGAAGACTACTCAAGGTGACACAAAATGAGTGGGGTTTATAGAAGCTTCTTGATTACTGGTCCAGAAGCTCTAGTGTGTCTTTTACTAATCAGCTGGATTCATTGGCTGCCGTACAAGAGTTTTACATTATGCCCTGAAACCATTTTTAAAAACCCATTTCCTGTTGCTGCATGCCAGTTATACTGTATGCCAGCTTTTCCTTGCCATGACAGGTCCCTTACCTTTCAGTCATTTGGGGTGTCAACATTTGGGCAGCAAAGAGTAGTTTGTTCTGCTTTATCAAGTTCCCCCTTAGTCTTGCTGTACTGTGTGGGGAAACACACACTTGCACAGTCTGGGGAGCTCCAGGTTGTTGGCAGTGGTTCTCAGGGTCGTCCCAGGTTAGAAGTGCAGAGGCTCCAGCCTGACTTCTGACCCACTGACTCCAGCCCTTGGGGCGGGGCCGGCTGTCAGCTCCAACTTGCTGTGCTTTTGGTGCATGCTGTTTGTGAAGCACTGCCTTAGAGGGCTTAAGAGGAACACAAGTTGTAGCAGGCAAACATAAGTCATAAATGGCAGAGGTATGTATGAGTATGGTCTCTTTGACCTCTTCAGATCTGCAAGATTAACAAGATTGTCTTCTGATCAGTACTCTTAAATATGTTTTTGGAGCCTTGAGAAGACCTCACATTTCCTTCTGTGCAGAGATTTTGGAGGTTTCCTGCTGAGCCTACTCAGTTCTTTTGAATCCTGGTGTGGATTTTAAATGAACAATCTCATGTTGCAGTAGCAGTTTGTATGGCTCCCGGACTTGTGCCTTTTGGCAAATAGCAGGAGAGTGTGTGCATGTGAGTGTGAAGGCACACATTCGCTGGTGGTTTTCTTTTGATGCTGAAGAATTGGCTAGCTTATGCTAGAGTCAGGGTGATTGCCAAGTCTTGCGGTGACTGATGAAGTGGTATTGTGTGAATTGATTCTATGCCTAGCATTACATTCGTACCTGAATTTCATAAATTTGGTTTTGCCTCTCCTCTTTTTTCTTGAGAGGCAGACTGAGTAAAAGTTAGTGTACCATGGTGGGATCGACCATGGGCCTTGTGCAGAGTTAGATGCATGTGTTGGTAAACAGCATATTGTCAGCTTGGGAAGAAGGATTCTGTGTTGTCTTTTCCTCGTGCTACGTGGTTGGTCAGTAATTGTGTAATGATGGAAGGAGGGTCCCTCCTGCTGGGGTCCTGGAATGAGTTAGTCACCCAGACTAAACCAAGTAGCTCTGTTATGGGGGCTTTGTGGGAATGGGGTCTGTAACTGTGAAAGTTGTTACAAAGGTAGGAAGCAGTTGTCAAAGGCAGAGGGAATTAAATGTAATCTCAGAACACTGAGAAGGTTGTTTGCATGTCAGTTCTGCCCCCGTCCCCGATCTTTCAGTCAGCTGTGCAGCTCCATGAAGGCAAAAATAATAGAAACGAGCTGGTGGAGAGAGCTCTTTGGAACAATCTCTGTCTCCTTAAAATTGGCCAAGTGAAGTTAAAGTTCTCGTTAGTAGTCTCCTATTAATGTGACTCCAGTTAAATGTACAGCTGCCCCCTCCTGGGTGTCCGAGGGGCTGGGACCAGGACCTTCCTCGGATACCAGGTCCCTTGGGTGCTCAAGTCCCTTACATACAACTCTGCACACCGTCCTGTGTACTTTATAAACATCTCTAGATGACTTACAGTACCTGGCACAATGGGATGCTGTGTAAATCGCTGCCAGTTTCCCCGTTTGGAACTTTCTGGGCTTTTCCCCAGTGTTTTCAGTCTCACGTGGAGGACCTGAGGTTGTGGAGGGCTGACTGCCCTCACGCATGCCTGGCCGAGAGCAGCTTCTCAGTGGGTGTCCGTGGATGGCCCTCCTGGGCCCTTGGGCAGCCTCCCCTGTGATGACAGTGTGGGCTCCTGCCGGCTCCCCTGACCACCTCTCCTGGTGGTTTCCGCAGTATTGCCGCCTTGTGGTTTTAAACAGCCTTTTCCTGTTATAATGAGGTTACACATCTTTCTATACATTTACCGGCCATTTGGATTCGCTGTTTTGTGAAGTGCTGGTATTTTTATATTAGTTTTTAAAAATTTATTCATAGACTTATTTATATGTTCAGGACACAGGTCCTTTGTTGGGTATATATTTTGCCACTTTCTTTTCCCACTTTATTGTGCAGTTTTACTGACACAGTGGATTTTCTTTCTTTCTTTTTGTCTTTTGAATGAAGGGAAGTTCTTTTTACTTTTATTTTTTGGCTGCACCACATGACTTGTGGAATCTTAGTTCCCCAACCAGGACTTGAACCCAGGCCCTTGGCATTGAAATCGCAGAGTCCTAACTACTGGACTGCTGGGAAAGTCCTGAGACATTCGTAAGTTTAATGTGGTTCAGTTTATTACTGGGAATTATACTTAATTCCCAGTGATAAAGTTAAAGTAGGAGTCTTCAGTTTAATTTTAAAAACTTTGTGGAAGTTTTCAGACACATGCAAAAACAATGTTGTAATGAACTCTCCGTGTTCATTACCACCTTTAACAATGGTCTTTATTAAGATTGTTAACTCGATCAGTGGTACTGGTTTACATTTAAAAGACATGAAGGAACTTGCTTTGAACATATATGCTTATAGTGGCCAGATATGGCTCTTGCTGAAATGTGACATATTTCACGTTATTTCACATATTTCACTTATGACACATTTCTTTTGGGATGGGAAGGGATCAGGTGTCACTGTACAGCTTTTTAAAGTCGGTGATGCTCAGAGACATCTAATAGTCCTAACCAGCTGGATCTCTCCACAGCCTCAGAACCTGGGGCGGAAAGGCCCTTCCTTGTTTCTTCCCTCCCTCCCTTTCTCTCTCTCTCTTTCTGTTTTTCTTGTACTTGAGTCAAAATAAACATTGCTTGCTTTGCAGTGTTTGTTTAATGCTCCTGATAGCAGTATGTCTTTTTTTTTTAAACTTAGTCATTAGGATGGAGAAGCAGCATGAAGCTTTAATAGAATAAAACTCATCAGAGAAATGCGCTTAGTATGTTAGTCCTTTTTAGGAGATAATTTTGTTAAACATTGAAGAGATACAGAAGAACATGTGTGAGATGTGAGTAAGTTGTAGACCAAGAGTGTTCTGACGTCCCAGAGAAAGGTGCCCGAGGCCACAGAGGTGCCAGCCAGCTCTGGCATAAGAGCCTGAGGTAGGGAACATGTAGGCTTTGACGGCACCTAGGGCTTCTGTCTGTGCCCAGGACTCGGCCCTGCTATTGCGGTGCAAAAGCAGCCGTGAACTCTGGGCAAAGGGATGAGTTGTCTGTGTTCCAATACAGTTTTATTTCTGGACTCTAAAATTTGAATTTCATGTAATTTCACATGCAAGAAAATGTTATTACTCTTGTTTTAAAATTTAAGTTTACTTTTGGCTGTGCTGGGTTTTTGTTGCTGTGCAGGTTTTTCTGTTGTGGAGCATGGGCTCTAGAGAACAGGCTCAGTGGTGTGACTCCCGGGCTCTAGAGAACAGGCTCAGTGGTGTGACTCCCGGGCTCTAGAGAACAGGCTCAGTGGTGTGACTCCCGGGCTCTAGAGAACAGGCTCAGTGGTGTGACTCCCGGGCTCTAGAGAACAGGCTCAGTGGTGTGACTCCCGGGCTCTAGAGAACAGGCTCAGTGGTGTGACTCCCGGGCTCTAGAGAACAGGCTCAGTGGTGTGACTCTTGGGCTCTAGAGAACAGGCTCAGTGGTGTGACTCCCGGGCTCTAGGGCTCAGGCTCAGTGGTGTGACTCTTGGGCTCTAGAGAACAGGCTCAGTGGTGTGACTCTTGGGCTCTAGGGAACAGGCTCAGTGGTGTGACTCTTGGGCTCTAGAGAACAGGCTCAGTGGTGTGACTCCCGGGCTCTAGGGCTCAGGCTCAGTGGTGTGCTCAGGCTCAGTGGTGTGACTCTTGGGCTCTGGGGAACAGGCTCAGTGGTGTGACTCCTGGGCTCTAGGGAACAGGCTCAGTGGTGTGACTCTTGGGCTCTAGGGCTCAGGCTCAGTGGTGTGACTCTTGGGCTCTAGGGCTCAGGCTCAGTGGTGTGACTCTTGGGCTCTAGGGCTCAGGCTCAGTGGTGTGACTCTTGGGCCTGGGGAACAGGCTCAGTGGTGTGACTCTTGGGCTCTAGGGCTCAGGCTCAGTGGTGTGACTCTTGGGCCTGGGGAACAGGCTCAGTGGTGTGACTCTTGAGCTCTGGGGAACAGGCTCAGTGGTGTGATTCTTGGGCTCTGGGGAACAGGCTCAGTGGTGTGACTCTTGGGCTCTAGAGAACAGGCTCAGTGGTGTGACTCCCGGGCTCTAGGGCTCAGGCTCAGTGGTGTGACTCTTGGGCTCTGGGGAACAGGCTCAGTGGTGTGACTCCTGGGCTCTAGGGAACAGGCTCAGTGGTGTGACTCTTGGGCTCTAGGGAACAGGCTCAGTGGTGTGACTCTTGGGCTCTAGAGAACAGGCTCAGTGGTGTGACTCTTGGGCTCTAGGGCTCAGGCTCAGTGGTGTGACTCTTGGGCTCTAGGGCTCAGGCTCAGTGGTGTGACTCTTGGGCTCTAGAGAACAGGCTCAGTGGTGTGACTCCCGGGCTCTGGGGAACAGGCTCAGTGGTGTGACTCTTGGGCTCTAGAGAACAGGCTCAGTGGTGTGACTCTTGGGCTCTAGGGCTCAGGCTCAGTGGTGTGACTCTTGGGCTCTAGGGAACAGGCTCAGTGGTGTGACTCTTGGGCTCTGGGGAACAGGCTCAGTGGTGTGACTCTTGGGCTCTAGAGAACAGGCTCAGTGGTGTGACTCCCAGGCTCTAGGGCTCAGGCTCAGTGGTGTGACTCTTGGGCTCTAGGGAACAGGCTCAGTGGTGTGACTCCCGGGCTCTGGGGAACAGGTTCAGTGGTGTGACTCTTGGTCTCTAGAGAACAGGCTCAGTGGTGTGACTCTTGGGCTCTAGGGAATAGGCTCAGTGGTGTGACTCTTGGGCTCTAGGGCTCAGGCTCAGTGGTGTGACTCTTGGGCTCTAGGGAACAGGCTCAGTGGTGTGACTCTTGGTCTCTAGAGAACAGGCTCAGTGGTGTGACTCTTGGGCTCTGGGGAACAGACTCAGTGGTGTGACTCCCGGGCTCTGGGGAACAGGCTCAGTGGTGTGACTCTTGGGCTCTGGGGAACAGGCTCAGTGGTGTGACTCTTGGGCTCTAGGGCTCAGGCTCAGTGGTGTGACTCTTGGGCTCTGGGGAACAGGCTCAGTGGTGTGACTCTTGGGCTCTAGGGCTCAGGCTCAGTGGTGTGACTCTTGGGCTCTGGGGAACAGGCTCAGTGGTGTGACTCTTGGGCTCTAGGGCTCAGGCTCAGTGGTGTGACTCTTGGGCTCTAGGGAACAGGCTCAGTGGTGTGACTCTTGGGCTCTAGGGCTCAGGCTCAGTGGTGTGACTCTTGGGCTCTAGGGCTCAGGCTCAGTGGTGTGACTCTTGGGCTCTAGGGCTCAGGCTCAGTGGTGTGACTCTTGGGCTCTAGGGAACAGGCTCAGTGGTGTGACTCTTGGGCTCTAGGGCTCAGGCTCAGTGGTGTGACTCTTGGGCTCTAGGGAACAGGCTCAGTGGTGTGACTCTTGGGCTCTGGGGAACAGGCTCAGTGGTGTGACTCTTGGGCTCTAGAGAACAGGCTCAAGTGGTGTGACTACCGGGCTTATTTGCTCTGAAGTATGTGGGATCTTCCTGAATCAGGGATTGAACCCCAGTCTTCTGCATTGGCAGACAGATTCTTTACCACTGAGCTACCTTTGAAGCCCCTATTATTATTTTAATAATTTATTTAATCATACACAGTTAAAAACAGTTCTTAACTCATGGGCTGTACAAAAACAAACAATGGGGCCACCCTGGTTTAGAGAAGAAAGCCAGCCAGGCAGCTGTGGGCCAGCTGCAACAATCGAGAATCCCCTTCTGCCCGGAGCCCACCTGTTCCCTACCATGGCCCTCCTCTTACTTTGTGAAGCCTATGTAGCCATCTTCCTTCAGCCCCCTGAGCTACTACCTCCTTCTTCAAGCCCTGATATCATTTTTATTTTACTCACCTTTATTTTCTTTGTCACTTGACTGTGACAGAAAATCTGAGAGAAAAATGTTCACTACTGTATCCCCAACATTTAAAACAGTGGTCACTGAATGAATGTTGCACTTATCATTTCTTTTTGTTAGCTTTGTCTGTGTTGAACTCTCTACTAGGGAATCACACTACATTTGTTTTTCTGCGACTGGCCTTCTTTCCACTCAGCACTGTGGTTGAGACCTGTTGGAGGGCTGTACGTGGTCAGTGTTGGTTCACTTTCTCTGTTGTGTAATCTGGTCTCCAGTTGATGGGCATTTGGATTGTTTCCAGCCTTGCTGCTGCCCACGTGCGTGGATGTCTCGCCTGCCCACGTGGGGTGCGATGCCGGTTCTGGCTGGCCAGCCTTCAGCTTGCCTGCTTCCTGCCAGATTGTTCTCAGGGTACCCTGCCAACTCGCATCCCACTGATGCAGGGAAGTGACTCCTGGCTGCTCTGCGTTCTTGCCAGTGCACTGTAGTTGATTCTGTCTGTTTTCTTCAGTGTTGCCATTCTGGTAGTTATGTAATAGTATCTGTTTGTGGCTTTACATTGAATTTCTCTTAGTACTAATTAGGTTAATAATCTTTTAATATATTGGTTATATCTCTTTCTTATGAAGAGAAGTCATTGGCCTGATTTTCTTCTTATGTTTTTCTTATTGACTAGTAGCTGTTTTCTATGTGTGGATTACTATCCTTTGTCATTGTAAGCTGTGAATATTTTTTTCCAGTTTGTGGTTTATCTTTTTACTTTTGAGATGTCTTGGAACTAAAGTTCTTAATTTTAACATCGTTGACTTTATCAGTCTTTTTCTTTATTAGTTTTTTTGTCTTATTTAAGGAATATTTCTTTATTGAAGGGTTACAGTTTGATATGAGATATTTTTATTATTTATTCATAAAGCATGTATTGTTCCATTCAGTAAATATGTTTGATATTTAGGTGTTTTTTCTTTTTTTTTTTTGGCCATGCCACACAGCTTGTGGGATGTTGGCTCCTCCACCAAGGATGCAGCCTGGGCCCTTGGCAGTGAAAGTGCCAAGTCCTAGCTACTGGACCACCAGGGAAGTCCCTGTGTTTTCTGACTTCCATAAAGATTCCTTTGATGACTCATAATTTATTTTAGTGTTTGATAAACTCCAAATGAATGAATATTCTTTGATATACCTTGTTGTGACATCTCTAAAATGGGATTGTAGTAAGAAAATGTGTTCTGTCAGGAACCATGTCTTTAAATTAATGTTATCTTTAATAGACCCGTGTGTGCGCTCAGTTACTTCAGTCGTGTCTGACTCTCTGCGACCCCGTGGACTGTAGCCCGCCAGGCTCCTCTGTCCATGGGATTCTCCAGGCATGAACACTTGTGTGGTTGCCATGTCCTCCTCCAGGGGGGGTCTTCCCCACCCAGGGATCAAACCTGTGTCTCCTGTCTCCCACTGGCGACACCGGGGAAGCCCCAATTCCTAGTTCAGTTTGGCTGTGTCTTGACCCTAACTCTCAAACCTGTGGACACTTAGGTACATCTCACTTCTGCCTTTGGAAACACTTGTTTTATTTCCAGCCTGAAGTCGAGGTGTTAGTGCACGTTATCAGCTCTTGGACTCTGAAGCTTGAGGACAGGTGACTGCCTCGACTGCCAGTTTGTTTCAGCTTAGCCGACGGGCAGGGGTTCCTGCTGTGCCTGCAGCTGCTTCCTTTCAGTGGCATTTGTTAATTAAGCTGTTTAATTTTACCTTCTCAAGACTGATTGAAAAAAAGAAAAGGAAGAAAATTTTAGTTTGTGGTTATAGCAGTGTCTTTTAGCCAAGTGCTTACTTTGGGTATTCATTTCATTTTTGTTTACAAAAAGTAGCAGTGACTTGAAAAGTATCAAAATTAAATAATAGGTCAGAAGTTAAATTTTATTCCTCCCCTGACATCTCAGGTATTGCCATTTGAGGGGTTTAGGCATCATGGTTTGTGTAGAGAGGCAGCTCTTTTAACAGGAGTCTCTCATCTGGGAAGCAGAAGGCCTGGGTTCAAATGTTACCCCTCTGCCTTTTGTCTTGTGACTTTTGACAAGTTGTTTAGTTTCTCAGAGTCTCAATTTTCGGATAGCTCTTGTCTATAAAGTCTAGTGTTTATAATCTCTGCCTTTGAGGGTATGTGTACATACCTTTGTAAAGTGCAGGCAACTGTCAAGTGCCAGGATCAGGGTCTTTTTCAGACTTACATGGTGCTGGGTTACCACAGGCCTAGCCTTTCGCACTTACATGTTTCCCTGGCTTGTTCTTGAACTGGTCAGGTGAGTTCATTTGTTTGTTTAGCATTTGTGAACCCCTGCCTTGCACCTCGTGCAGCACTGGCGATGCAGGTGGGGGGTGGGGGGGGGCGTGGGGCGGGCTCAGGTCAGTCAGCGACGGTCACTGCTCTTGCTCCGAGGGCCGAGGACGCGGCCCTAGTGCGGGTCAGGCTCTAGTGTTGGTGGACTTTCTCTGTTCAAGGCCAGGCGGTAGATGCCTCAGGCTTTGCAGGCCACAGATGGCCTGCCACATATTTCTTGAATTTTCCTCTTTAGCCCTTTACAAAGGTAAAAAATACAGTTTTAGCTCAGGGGACCTTACAAAACCTGGTTGTGGGCTAGATGCAGTGGCCTCTGTAGGTTCTGACTGTCTGAAGGGATCTGTAGGAGTTCAGTGGGAAGTGGGAAGCAGGAGCGCCCTGTGCAGAGGCGTGGAGGTGTGAGGGCCGGGGTGGGTGGTGGGGCTGTTCCTGTTGGATCTGGAGCTCAGCACGGGCTGGGGAGGAGCGCGGTGAGCTCGGTGTGGTAGGCAGGATGTTTGCACTTGCCTCTGATCCAGAGCAGATGTGTGGGGCGGGAGGAGGCTGGGACGGGATGAGTGCAGCGGCCCTACAGAGATGTGCTCTGGAGGGGAGGCAGGAAGCACGCGCCTGTCACTCAGGAAATGGCTGCCCGTCTACAGCCCTATCACCCTGAATGTGCCCGATCTCGTCTGATCTCGGAAGCTAAGCAGGGTCGGGCCTGGTTAATACTTGGATGGGAGGAGATGGCTGCCCGGTGGCTCGGAAGGGAACTGGCAGAGCGCAGGGTTCAGTTTCACAGTCTGCGCTCCTTTAATCACATAATGATGTTGTACAAATAAATGAGGAAAGTCTCGATCCAGGGTGCAGCTGAGGAGCTGGAGAGAAGGGGGTGATTTGAAGCCGTTTTCCTGAGTTAGTCTCTGGGTCCCGACCAGGCACATGATGTGGCCTGGAGGTGAGACTCCTCTGAGGAGTTAACTCCCAGCTAACTCCTCTGAGGTGACCCGCTCCTGAAGCCCTGTTTGCTCTGAAATACAAGCAACCATGGTTGCTTTGAGGAGGAAACATTCTTTCCTGGGTCCTGAGGCCCAGAAATTAAGTTGTCGGCATAATTGTGTGTTTTTCCCTGTGGAGAGAACTTCAGGGCTCTTGTGGGATTGCTAGCAGGGAGCCCAGCACCCAGGGGAGCCACTCCTTAATAGATTGTATACGTCTGGCGCTCTGCAAAGGTTTAGGCTGATCATTCGAATCATGGGTTTACTGTCCATGGAATACATCCCAGACTGGCAGGTAAACCCCAAATGCATGCAGTCCCTCCTAAATGGAGCCATCTCAACTGGCTATTAAAATGTTTCCCCCACCTCTCCTCCCTTCCAGAGACAAACATCAAGGCATACATTTGGTGCATAGGAGGCCAACCAGGTGTGTGGGGCTCTGACAGGCACAGAATGTTTTCAGCTCGCTATTGTAAGGTAGGCAGAGCTGAAGTTTACAGTTAGGCTTCTCTTCATAGTCACATGCCTGTGAGAGGTGGGCACGTGTCCCTTTTAAGTAGGATTTGCCATTACCAAAATTGAGGGTAGTTCTTCCTAGGAATGTGTGACCTCAGGCCCAGCTAAACTGAGGCGGCCTCATCAGGCAGGAGGTGCCAGGGTGCAGAGGTGACTCCCCGGGAGCTGTGCGTGGCCAGGGCCTTTCCTCGGGCGAAGTTCACCCTTGACTCGGTGAAGCCTAATTATCCCTAGACAAGTTAATTATTTCTGTCATGACTAGGGAGTTCAAGAAATTACTGCTTTTGGGGAGATGATATATGTTGCAACCACACGCAGTATAATTTACTACAAAATTAAAAAATCAGAATTTCTACCCCTAAGTGAAGATGTCTCCAGAAGTGTGTCACACTTGACACCTGTCCTAATGTTTTCCTTCGGAACTTGAATAAAGATCAGGAGTCATGCTGGGAGACAGCTCATTTTTAGAGTCAGAATTTTAAAATATTTTGGCAGGTTGTAATGAAGTGCTAAAATCAATAAGGTAAAATTAAAATTTATCAGGAATAAATGTAAAATGATAGACTTAAATCAAAAAGAAAATCAACTGAGAAAGTTGAGGGTGGGTGAAATGTGTCCTAACTGTTCTGTGTGCAGAAGATGGGGTGGTGGGGGATGTTGGTTGACTAAAACCAGGATTGTCAAGCTTTTATGTGAATGGGCACATAGGAAGTAGTTTAATTTTTTCAGACTAATAGACAAAATCAAGGATATTATGTAAATACTTCTGTAACAAGAGAGAACACAGAATTTTTTCTTGGGCAGAATCCAAATTATAACTGAGCATGATTTTTTATATCGGTCCCCTGATGAGAGAATGGGATTCTCTTTCGGGGGAAGAAGGAGGAGGGGGTAACACTTCTCTTAATTGGAGTTTTAAAGCTAGTGCTGCCTGTCATCAGAGTCAGTCACACGTTTGTCTCCTAATGCTGATCTACCAAGGAGGTATTTCATCTTTGAAAATGTCTTTATGCCGATCGGTACTCTCAGATCCTGATATCCATGCAGGAGTATATCATTTTAATTGAACATATTCATTGCTTGGAAGGCATTTATAGAATTCTCTTAGGTTCTTCTTGATATTTGCCTTTTAGCGTGTCGTCGTATTGCAGATTAATCACTTCCAGTTGATGGTTGGGGGGGGGGGCTCAACTGCATAGTTAAATAGATTTTGAAATATGTAAATTTTCATTACACTTGCATCAAGTTTCAAAAAATGCTGCTGGAACTGTAGCTTAAACTCAGAAAATATATCTGCTGTGAATTTGTGTGGGAATGGAAATCTCACTTCTCATAACTTTTGGTAGCTTGGGGAGTGTGTAAAGAAGCGTGGTGTTCCTTGTGATTCAGACGTTGGCTGTCATTGAAATGACTTTACTGCAGTAGAAGGGCCTCATATAAGCAGTCTTGGAATTTTAAGTTGGGTTCATTAAGAAATATTATCAAGTCTTTCGTGCATGCTAAGTAGCTTCAGTTGTGTCCAACTCTGTGACTCCATGGCCTGTAGCCCGCCAGGCTTCTCTGTGCATGGGATTTTCCAGGCAAGAATACTGGAGTGTATTACTGTGCCCTCCAGGGGATCTTCCTGATGCAGACATAGCATGTCTCTTACGTTTCCTGCATTAGCAGGTGAGTTCTTTACCACTAGCACCACCTTGGAAGCCCGTAGCCAGTCTTTCAGTTCAGTTCAGTCGCTCAGTCGTGTCTGACTCTTTGCAACCCCATGAATTGCAGCACGCCAGGCCTCCCTGTCCATCACCAACTCCCGGAGTTTATTCAAACTCATGTCCATCGAGTCGGTGATGCCATCCAGCCATCTTATCCTCTGTTGTCCCCTTCTCCTCCTGCCCCCAATCCCTCCCAGCATCAGGGTCTTTTCCAATGAGTCAGCTCTTCACATGAGGTGGCCAAAGTATTGGAGTTTCAGCTTCAGCATCAGTCCTTCCAGTGAACACTCAGGACTGATCTTTAGGATGGACTGGTTGGATCTCCTTGCAGTTCGAGGGACTCTCAAGAGTCTTCTCCAGCACCACAGTTCAAAAGCATCAATTTTTTGGCGCTCAGCTTTCTTCACAGTCCAACTCTCACATCCATACATGACCACTGGAAAAACCATAGCCTTGACTAGACGGACCTTTGTTGGTAAAGTAATGTCTCTGCTTTTTAATATGTTATCTAGGTTGGTCATAACTTTCCGTCCAAGGAGTAAACGTCTTTTAATTTCATGGCTGCAATCACCATCTGTAGTGATTTGGAGCCCCCCAAAATAAAGTCTGACACTGTTTCCACTATTTCCCCATCTATTTGCCATGAAGTGATGGGACCAGATGCCATGATCTTAGTATTCTGAATGTTGAGCTTTAAGCCAACTTTTTCACTCTCCTCTTTCACTTTCATCGTGAGGCTTTTTAGTTCCTCTTCACTTTCTGCCATAAGGGTGGTATCATCTGCATATCTGAGGTTATTGGTATTTCTCCCAGCAATCTTGATTCCAGCTTGTGCTTCTTCCAGCCCAGTGTTTCTCATGATGTACTCTGCATATAAGTTAAACAAGCAGGGTGACAATATACAGCCTTGACGTACTACTTTTCCTCTTTGGAACCAGTCCGTTATTCCATGTCCAGTTCTAACTGTTGCTTCCTGACCTGCATATAGGTTTCTCAAGAGGCAGGTCAGGTGGTCTGGTATGCCCATTTCTTTCAGAATTTTCCACAGTTTATTGTGATCCACATAGTCAAAGGCTTTGGCATAGTCAGTAAAGCAGAAATAGATGTTTTTCTGGAACTCTCTTGCTTTTTCGATGATCCAGTGGATGTTGGCAATTTGATCTCTGGTTCTTCTGCCTTATCTAAAACCAGCTTGAACATCTGAAAGTTCATGGTTCTTGTATTGCTGAAACCTAGCTTGGAGAATTTTGAGCATTACTTTATTGGTGTGTGAGATGAGTGCAATTGTGCAGTAGTTTGAGCATTCTTTGGCATTGCCTTTCTTTGGGATTGTAATGAAAACTGACCTTTTCCAGTCCTGTGGCCACTGCTGAGTTTTCCAAATTTGCTGGCATATTGAGTGAAGCACTTTCACAGCATCATCTTTCAGGATTTGAAATAGCTCAACTGGAATTCCATCACCTCCACTAGCTTTGTAGTGATGCTTTCTAAGGCCCACTTGACTTCGCATTCCAGGATGTCTGGCTCTAGGTGAGTGATCACACCATTGTGATTATCTGGGTTGTGAAGATCTTTTTTGTACAGTTCTTCTGTGTATTCTTGCCACCTCTTCTTAATATCTTCTGCTTCTGTTAGGTCCATATCATTTCTGTCCTTTATCGAACCCATCTTTGCATGAAATGTTCCCTTGGTATCTCTAATTTTCTTGAAGAGGTCTCTAGTCTTTCCCATTCTGTTGTTTTCCTCTATTTCTTTGCATTGATCGCTGAGGAAGGTTTTCTTATCTCTCCTTGTTGTTCTTTGGAACTCTGCATTCAAATGGGAATATCTTTTCTTTTCTCCTTTGCTTTTCGCTTGTCTTCTTTTCACAGCTATTTGTTTAGTTAAAGCTAATTTCATTGACTACAGTGTTCAGTAATAGTAGTAGTCGATGGAGGGTCTTTTTCAGAGCAATTTCAGTCATGCTTCTGAGGTCAACAAGTCACAACAAAACCTACCCCAAACTGCTAAACTGCTGTGTGGAAGGAAAGGCAGAATATTTCAGTGAACTTTGCTATTGATGCTGCTGGTTCAGCAACATGCAAGAGATTAGAAAACTTTACACAGAATACCTGCTGATGAAGAGCCCAGTGAATAACTGTAGTTTAAATAACCATGTTTAAATGCTTGAAACATCTTAACGTTTTCACGATCTTTGTAAATTTGTCCAGCCAACCCTTTTCCTGCTTCCCATGTATTTTCAGTCAGCATTTGTATTCTACTTCAGGTAATACTACATTTAGTGTTTTCTCCAGTTCTTTGAAAATTTTCTCACCTGTAGTCCACATACATTTTTCTTGAAAGCCAGTTCCTCAGGACCATTGACTCCTTGAATAACATCTGTTGACAAGCAGCCAAGGAGAGCCCCCCAGAGTCGTTTGCCGTGTTCTGTGACTGACTGTTGATTCTGTTCCCTGCACCCTCAACTCTGAGCATCTGTTCTTACTGATAGTCCTGAGCAGGTTTTTTCTCAACACATTTCTTTGGCCGTGCAAACATCGGTGTAAACTGAGAGACTGTCTAGGATTGTGAGCAGAGACGTGTGTCTGACTGAGATGCCAAGTCACCTGCTGTGTTGAGAACAAGCGCTGGGGTGGCCGGGGCAGGTGCAGGGGTCCTCTGTTCCGTGGATGCTTCTGCTCGGCTGAGTGATGACGCAGCTCAGGTTGGCATGGTGCTGGTGGCCGTGACGCTAAGGGCAGTTTCTGGGCATGTTTTGCAGGAAAAGCCGACAAGATTGGGTGGGGAGTGTGGGAGGAAGAGTCAGGGGTGATGTCCACTGTTTGTGGCCTTGGCCATTGGAAGGAGGGGCTCTCATGAATGGAGAGGACTGTGCACAGGAGGTTCGTGAGGGAAGATCAGGCCCGAGCTCTGTTGGGCATTTTGTGCAGTTCCCTTGGGCAATCTTTGGCTTCTCTGAGCAGGCTTGCAGCTGGTCGCAGATCCGGTATATCTGTCAGGGTTTGGTCAGGAATGCAGAAGGCACTCTAAATGCTTTTTCTGCATAGGAATTAGAATCCATCACTTGTGTTGGAAGGGCTGGCAGGGTTGAAGGTCGGGGAAGCAGCCCTCACACTGGGTGCGTCCCCGGGCTCCTCTGGGCTCAGCGGCGACATGGACAGTTGGCGCTGCTGCCGCTGATCTCACTGCTTTGAAGCAGGTGGTTCCTGGGGTTTCTCTCTGGGGCAGCTGAAATTCTCCTTGGAAGGTACCTGAGGTCTTGGCTGCCACATCAACCTGCAGTTATGCTCCTGCCCACAGCTGCCTCTTGGGAGTACTTTTCTCCTTCATCTTATCGGTCTTGCACGAGTTTTCTCCAGCCCTAAATTGGGGCAGGAAGCAGTTCTGGCTTCTCTGTGGTGCTGGGATGCAGAGTGAGACAGCATCAGTCCAGGACGACAGCCAGGCAGTGGTTCTGAGCTAGAAACACACATTGTAGAGCTGTTAGCATGAGACAGCACTTCCGTTGAGCTCGCCTGGGAGGTAAGCTCGGCCAGGAGGAGAAAGGACAGAGCCTTGGGGGCTCTAGTATGGACTGGTTAGAGAGAGCAGGGGCCATCTGAGTGTTGAGAAGAAAGTGGGGCACTCTTTTAGTGGTGGTGTTGTGAGTGCTGGTTTTTCAGAACTTAGTAACTTCCCCTCTTCTTTCCTATTACTGTGTTCACTTAGTCAGTGCTTAGTACAGATGGATGGCAAACCCTGTGTCCAGCCCTGGCACAGATGCCCGAGACGCAGCATGCCCACCCGTGAGCAGTGCCACTGCGCAGTATTAGAGTATTTTTGGCTAGAAAATTAGTTTGAAGCATAAAGAAGCTTTTGTTTGCCCAGATGATTTTCATAATATATTCACATTCTTTATATATTTTTGGTTTTTTGGAAAGTTACTTCTGACCTTGTTTTTTTTTTTTTTTAAGAATACAGGTTCCAGCTTGCCTAAGTACGAAACTGTTGGTAGACTGAGCTTAGAGGAAGGGCATTGTACATGAAAAGGTTGTGTATTTTGGACATTGGAGACCTTCACAGTTAACTTACATTATTGCAGTGTTGTGGGTTAAGAAATAGTGGATTTGGGCCTTATTTAACAGTTAGCATCAAAAAGACCAATTCTTGTCCAGGGGTTCAGCCTATATGCTCAATTCAAGCCAACTAGAATTTGTCAGTGTGTTGTGTTGAATGTTACTGAGCTTTAGGAAGAATTTTTCTGTCATGGTTGCTTTGGAAAGCCCAGATCTTATTCATTGTTTTAACAGTAATATTATCTGGTTACTTTGGGAAAGCAGAATAGCACCATGATTTTAAGAGTGCTGGTAAGCTAGTTTTGAGCTTCCCTTGTGGCTCAAATGGTAAAGAATCTGCGTGAAGTGTAGGAGACCCAGGTTTGATCCCTGGATCGGGAAGATACCTTGGAGAAGGGAATGGCAACCCACTCCTGTATTCTTGCCTGGAGAATCCCACGGACAGAGGAACCTGGTGGGCTCCATGGGGTTGCAAAGAGTCGGACACGACTGAGTGACTAATACCTTCAAGCTAGCTAACACTTGAATCCCTGATTTTCCTTGCTTGCTGTGTGATCTGGAGAATTTAATTTGGTTAACAGTTAGCTTTCTTATTTGTGAAAGGGGAACACTGAGTAACCAGTTAGGACTGTGAGGAGCTGGTACTTGCAAAGTGCTCAGGAGAAAGGCTGAAACTGTATGATGATCAGGGTTGTTTTTGAGACTTAGTGAGAGATGGGTGTCAGAAAGCTGGCCAAGTTGGATTGTGCATTGAAATGAGAACAAGATGAGCAAGGTGATAGAAGGAAATATTTTACCTGTTAATGAAACACAGGTTTAGTGTGTGTGACTGGTGGAAAATTTTAGTTCACATTGTTAGAAAGGGAAAGGGGTTCAGAGTAGCCTGGGTGTCTGTTTATACCCATCTTAAAACACAGCTGTTCATGCCAGAAAGGTGGAGCTTATCCACCTTACAGCCATCCTCAGGGACCTGGTAGTATATTTTATTATATAATGAGGCAAGTTTAGATTCTCTTTATCAATCTGGAGCAAAAGATTTGATTTATGCATTTTAATTATACAGCTTGGGAAATGTCTGACTTTCTGTTCTTTTTGAAGTAGTTCAATTTTTATTCTTATATTCTATCAGTTTTGTATGTTTGCTAAGATGCCGAGCTTTGTATTCTTAGTAAAGATAGATCAGCTCATGGGATAATTAGGAGCACCGGCACACAGCAGGTACTGCGTCGCCACTGCTGGCCTAGAAAGTGAGCAGCCCTCCTGTTGATAGAATGGGATGTTGCTGTACTTGAATGCTCCATACAGTGAAGCAAAGAGCAGTTGTAAAGCACGCAGAAGTCAGTGTATCCATTCATTTATTTGTGCGTTGTCACTCAGGCATCAAGTATAGGTTTATTGATTAAGTGCTCTAGGTGTTTGATACAGTGTATATTAGCGGGGGTATACAGTGGGGAACAAAAACCAGACCTGGGGAGTAACTGGGATGTTTTGCCTTTCACACCAAGGAGAAGAAAGACAGTTGCAAGAGACTTGCATTTTAATGAATGATGTTTTCAGGTTTGGACATCACCCTCATGGCAGAAAGTGAAGAGGAACTAAAAAGCCTCGTGATGAAAGTGAAAGAGGAGAGTGAAAAAGTTGGCTTAAAGCTCAACATTCAGAAAACTAAGATCATGGCATCTGGTCCCATCACTTCATGGCAAATAGATGGGGAAACAGTGTCAGACTTTATTTTTTTGGGCTCCAAAATCACTGCAGATGGTGATTGCAGCCATGAAATTAAAAGACGTTTACTCCTTGGACGGAAAGTTATGACCAACCTAGATAACATATTAAAAAGCAGAGACATTACTTTACCAACAAAGGTCCGTCTAGTCAAGGCTATGGTTTTTCCAGTGGTCATGTATGGATGTGAGAGTTGGACTGTGAAGAAAGCTGAGCGCCAAAAAATTGATGCTTTTGAACTGTGGTGCTGGAGAAGACTCTTGAGAGTCCCTCGAACTGCAAGGAGATCCAACCAGTCCATCCTAAAGATCAGTCCTGAGTGTTCACTGGAAGGACTGATGCTGAAGCTGAAACTCCAATACTTTGGCCACCTCATGTGAAGAGCTGACTCATTGGAAAAGACCCTGATGCTGGGAGGGATTGGGGGCAGGAGGAGAAGGGGACAACAGAGGATAAGATGGCTGGATGGCATCACCGACTCGATGGACATGAGTTTGAATAAACTCCGGGAGTTGGTGATGGACAGGGAGGCCTGGCGTGCTGTGATTCATGGGGTTGCAGAGTCGGACTGAACTGAACTGAATAAAAAAGAGGCCACACACAGAAAAATCAGAGAACTTCTGAAGAGCACATGTTTTTTTTTTTTTTTAACCTCTTGCAATCAACTGGAGTCAGAACTTCACTCTGGCTTTATTTAGTAGTGTGTAGGTCCTGAGGCTGCAGAGTTGAAGGGGGCTGCCGTTGCTCCTAGAATCTTGTGTTTGAGTGGAGGGAGGGGCCGACAGGTGGGGTCGGATTTGATATCCACCCTCGTGGGTGAACCCTTCTGGCTCAGATGGTAAAGAATCTGCCTGCAATGCAGGAGGCCCGGGTTCAATGCCTGGGTCAGGAAGATCCCCTGGAGAAGGGAAGGGCAACCCACTCCAGTATTCTTGCCTGGACAATTCCATGGACAGAGGAGCCTGGCTGGCTACAGCCCATGCAGTCACAGAGAAATCAGATACAACTGAGTGATTAACACACATGTGCGCGTGCGCGCGCACACACACACACGTATGTTAAACCAGAAGCCATACCACGAGGGTGCTTGGTGTCTCTTGGCGTCTCTCCTGTTGACTGATGTGTGCTCTGGTTCCTGGTGCTGGGCCGGCACGTGTCAGTGACTCCAGAGGCCCCTCCGGAGAGTCACTGGACTGGGGGAGCGCAGGAGAGGGGCGTGATCCCCTCCAGATGCGCACCCGTTTAGCCTGGGCAGGAAGACCCCGGTGGAGGGACTGCCAGTGGCAAAGAGGTGTGAGGGAGGGGCGCATGCTCTGTACACTGGAAGTAGTTTAACTTTGCCGGAATGTCGGATTCTTCTGAGACACCAGTGAAAGATGTTAGACTCTGGAGAGTTAGACTGGACTTGATCAAGAAGGGCCTCAGGCCCTAAGGTACCGGAAGCACGTTCCCTGACTTCAGGTCGACACTTCATATTACGCGGTGCACCTGTGTCAGAAAAGCTCCACTGTGTCTTGGGGTCCCACTCTGATAGTGGTAGCTGGACTACTGAAATTCTGTGAGCCACTGGTGAACTTTTCATCTTTGGGGGAAGATGAGGATATAGGATAAATAATTGTTTTCTGAGGAATAAAAATAGTCTAAACTCTTGAAGGACAGGAGTCTTCTGTTTCTATGTCTTTGACTTCTGTTTCTCCGGAAGAATGCCACGTGTGTTGAGTAGGTGATCAGTATGTGAATAAACGAAAAACACCCTTGGCTGTTGTGTGTACTGTTGTAGCAAGCGTTGTGGTGGGTTCTGGAAGGTGATTGCTGAGAGATGGCCTTTCGAAGGGTGTCCAGGTGAGTGAGGGGCAGAGAGGAGCGGGTGGTGACGGACCGGGGTGAGTGCTGTGGACAGACCACAGGGAGTGCGAGGGATCGTCGCCTCCCTTGGATCACTCAGTCCCCTGGTTCCTAGTTCTCTTTATACCTGCTGCTATTTCCACATCCTCTGTGGTAGCCTTTTAGTAAACCTTCCACAGGGTCAGGCACACGGACTCTTCACATCCTCTTTCTGGGCTCGGCTTCCTGGAGGTCTCTGTTCTCCCATGTTCTCAGCTGGCTGTTCTCATGCCTCCCCTGCAGCGTTGCCCCGGTCGTTCCTTGCACTCGCCCTTCGGCTTCTCTTCAGGGTTGGATTTTGTGTTTGGGGTGCCCCTTGTCTTCGTCTTCCTTGATTGACTTCTTTGTCTTGGTCTAGCACCTCGTCCAGAGGTGAATCACTTGAGAAGGATGACTGGGGTCTTGGGCAGGGCCAGGCCGCCTCCCACGGTCCCTCCTCCTGAGCCTCTCTGCTCCGACTGTCCTCTCCGGGCCCACAGCTCCTGTTCTGGAAGCTCCCTCCACTGTCACGTCCTTGCTGAAGCTCGTGTTCTTCCGTGACTGCCTCCTACTTCTACTTCGTTATGCTTGCACTTTGGTGGAGGACCTTCTCTAGTGGCCTCCTGCGGTAGGACGCTTGGGGCAGAAGGTTAGGCAGTAAGTTTGATTGAGGAGGGTGATTAATGTGTGGCTGGTGTGGAGTTCTGTTGGCATCGCTTTGATCCATCGCTTCCTGTGCTCCGTGTTACTGGTTTTCAGTTCAGAAGCTTATTCTAATTTCTTATTCAGCGTAGCTTTTTCCCCTCCCATCTTTAGAAGCTTGTAGGAATTTAAAAATTTGTCCAACTCTTTTAAAATGTCATGAAGTGTGGGTTTCTTTTCATCTACTGTTCTGCTTATTCAGTGGGGACCTTCATTCTGGTAACTTTGATTCCTCAGTTCTGGGAAAATTTTTTCAAGTGATTGTGCTGGTGTTTTTCTCCCTTCTGTTTCCTTGTTCTTTTTTTCTGGAAGTCCAGAAACTGTCTTGGCTGTCGTAATTTTCTTATTCTTTCTCTCCAGTATACTTCTGTCCTACCGTCCTTCCCTTTCTTCCTTCATTTTTTATCCTGCTTTCAGGGAGATGTCTTGAATTTAACTTAACCTTCTTTTTAGTTTTTACTTCTATGTTCAGGTTCTTTAATATTCAGGAGCATCCTATTTTTGTTTATTGATTGCAGCGTCTTCTTATCTCTAGGTTTTTGATTGTAGAGTTTCTGTTTCAAGTTATTTCCTTTATCTCCCAACTCTCCAGATCCCTTCATTCTGTCTGACATGGGGTGTGCCTTTTGACTTTTACATCAGGGTGTTATGGGTGGACAATTTGTTGGGGGATCCCCAGTGTATTTTCAGGTCTTTCTTCTTGGGTTGATCATCATCCCCAAGAATATTCTCTAGTTTCTTTTGTGTAGAATTCTGACTACAGACATCTGGGGGCTGAGTGGGTGGGTGGGTGAGGGGTGGGGAGCGCGAGGACCCTCTGTTGAGTTTTGTACGGTGATGAAGTCTGCCTGTGTGTAGTCCCGCTGGGCAGGGGGCCTTCAGCCCAGAGCCACTCTGCTTTTTCTGGGAGTGGCCATCAGGGATGGGGCAGCACTCGGACGCCTGGGGCTGAGGTTCTGGCTGGAGCTTGAGCGGACTTGCTGCCCTGCTGTGGACAGGCCCCGTCCTGCCTGCACCGGTGCTGCCTGTTCTGAGCCTTCCGGGACACCCCTGTGGAAGTGGAGTCGGGTCTTAGTTTTTCCACTGCTGGCTTAGGACCTGGGTTTCTTGGCCTGCTGAGTCAGTTAATATGCTTCCAATCTTTCATAGTTTCTGTTTCCTCCAAGTTTTTTTTTTCCCCTTTTTAAAAAATTTGTTTTGGTCTTTATCTTCCGTATGAGAAATTTTTCTCACAGGTTCTAGAATTCTCTTTTTCCCCTGTCAGTTCTGCCTGAGCTGCGTTTTGTTTTTCAATTTTTTTTTTAATATCTCTTTAGTATAATTTTAGTGGGAGAGGGTGAAGTAGATGTATATATTGTTGGTGATCTTTCCCTGAGCTAGCTAACTCTGTGTCATATTAATGTATGCTTGTTGATATGTTTTAGTAGTCTCCAGGTTTTTACATGTATTTTCTTGACCAAAATGTAGGTTTGCAGATGGGGACTTGATGGCATGTTTTTACCCCCATCCCAGGTCTGGCACCACCTGTGTGGTCGGTAATGAGACTGACTCTGAGAGGGGTGAACACAGTGGCTCTTTGAAAAAGTGGTGGAGAGGTGGTTTTATAAATGCATGTTGTCTTTCCTTGTCAGGTTCTCTGTGACTGCTATGGAAAGAAGAAAGAGAAAGGAGGAGTGTTTGTAAATCTTCGTGCGACTTCCTCACGGGATCTCGGTGGCCTTCTGAACTGTGAGTCCGGTTCTCTTGCTACACTTGTGGCTTGGCATTTTGTTTTGATTTGATTTTTCTTACCCCTGTCATAGGGTTTCTTTGACACACAGTGGAAACAAACAAGAGGTAGTGAATTTTGCAGAGAAGGTGAGAGGAAAAATAGAAGTTATTTAGTCCTTTCTATATGTGTACCTTTTATACTTTATATACCTTTTTGTATATATAGTTAACAACTACAGTAACATCGCATGGTTTAGAATAGGGCCAACTCTTTGCAAACCCATGAACTGTAGCCTGCCAGGCTCCTCTGTCCATGGGATTCTACAGGCAAGACTACTGGAATGGGTTGCCATGCACTCCTCTAGGGCTCCAGGGGATCTTCCAGACCCGGGGATCGAGCCCGTGTCTCTTACGTCTCCTGCAAGTTCTTTACCATTGGAATCACCTGGGAAGGCCGGAATAGGGTCTGGTACCTTATAAATAGCAGAGTATGCCTGCTGATGGGTCCTCTCCCGTCTCACATTTGCGTCACTGAAGGACAGCGAGGCTACAGGTCCCAGTGCAGAGCTGGGATGCAGACTGCGTCTGGCTCAGAGCCTGTGCCCTTTCCTCTGATACCTAGTTCTCATGGGTTCTGGGTTCAGATGGCAGCTTAGCTACTTAGGCTTTACTAACTGCCTTCACCTGGCTTTCCCATCCAGCAGGGCGTGACGATAGCCCTTCTCCAGGCGCAGGCGGTGAGAGGTATGTGGCGTGCTCACAGATGTCAGCAGTGGTCACTCCCTGGGAGGGAAGCTGGGCCCGAGAGACTGGGCTTTTTGTGATGTGGCCATTTGTAGCTGTGGGGTTTGCTTCGTGCCCCACAGTGGGGAAGTCGTAGAGTTGAGGTTCTATCCCAGTTTGTCTGATTTCTGAAGACTGCTCTCTGGTGAGTCTGGTGGTGAATTGAGGACAGGTGGGCGGAGAAGATGAATGTGTGTCTCCTGGGGTGCTGGCGTTGGTCAGCACTCTGTTGCATCAGTATGTTGTGTTGGTAAAAGCCTCATGAACTCGGACTTGATGGATTCAGACCTCACGACAGTTTATACCTGTGTTGAATTTGACTTTGGCCATGTCCTTGTCTTGGATGTCCAAGTGGCAGGGCCCTGGTTAAAGTTTTTCCACTTCCTTCTGAGGGTCGGCTCACTTTCCTGCTTTGTTCTCTTTTCACCCAAGCAGCTTCTGTCTCTACAGAGGCTAGGTATTAGGGAAGGGAAATTATGTCATGCAGTTTCAATTTCCGAGCAAGGCCCGGAAGTCTTAGTCCTGTTTTTCCAATTCACCCTGCTCTTCACTGGCTGTGTGAGGAGCCTGGGCTGCGTGCTGTGATGGTGTTGCAGGTCACGAGGTCACAGCCCAGCTCTTTGCATCCCCCTCCATCCAGATGATGCCTTTCTTCCTGTGACTCTAACATCCACTTGGGTGCAGTTCTGTTTCTGAGAGTCTTGGAAATAAAAAAATTTTTATTTCACCTCTGCATCTTTTCTGTTTGATTTATAGGTGGTTTTTATTTATTTTTTATTTTTATTTATTTTTATTAGTTGGAGACTAATTACTTTACAGTATTGTAGTGGTTTTTGCCATACATCGACATGAATCAGCCATGGATTTACATGTGTTCCCCATCCTGAACCCCCCTCATAGGTGGTTTTTAATAAATGCTGAATGAAGGAATGTTTAATACTTGCCACAAAATAACTTCTATTAGTAGATCCAAACAAGGCAGAATATCAAATGTAGCTTTTCAGCAACAATAGCGCTTAAAAATACCTCATCTTAGTACAGCACAGGGGGAAATATTTAGTAGAGGGCACTCAGAATTCTTGACATACGATGCAGCGTAAGAAAGGCCTGGTGGGAGGGTGGTGAGACATCAGGCAGGCCAGCCCTGATGAGCCAGGAGCCTCCTCCCCAGCTCAGTGGAGCTTTTAGCACCAGGTCTGCTGATAATCTACTGATCTGGCTTATCCCCTCCCCAGCACTACTTGAAAATAAGCCCAGAAAGATAACCATCTAACTGGTGTTGCTCCAGACAGATGGTCAGACCATAGGAGTCAGTCTGGCTTTCCCCAAAGCCAGCCTGGGGCTGTGACACTGAGAGCCAGACCCCCAGTTCCCCTGAGTGCGCTGTCAAAAGCTCCTGGTCCTCCTGGGCCCTGCAGAGCGGCTCTGCTTCTGGAGCTGCTTTGCCAGAGTTGGTTCTTGGTTCTTGTTTGATTTGGTGTGTTGTGCTGGAGGGCAGGAACTTGGGATGGAGGTGTTTTACAACTTTAATTCTAGGAAAGCGAAGAAAAGTTTTGGAGGAGTTGAGTCACTGAAATATGTGTGGAGATCATTTTCAGGGTTAATGTTTGTGGGAAGGTGGTAGACAGGAAGGAAGGCTGCCTCAAGACCCTCTGAAGACCCCCATTTTGTGAATAAAGGTGTCTTTTAAGCATCAGGACAGCTCAGTACAAATGAGATAGATTGGACTCTGTGGTCTTGGGGCTGTTTACTCAAAAAACCTGTTTTTTAGTGTCTGGAATTCCAGACGTTGTCCTGAGACTTCCCTAGGTGCTAAGCAGGATGGACATGATTCATGTTCTTGTATGATACAGGTTTTGTTGGGGTGCAGAGAGCACCAGACAGCCGATCTCCGCCGTGGGGAGAGAGTATGCAGACAGCTTGGGGAGTCAGTGCTTGCGGGGCCAGGACCAGCGTGGTCGGCACAGGCCTCCCAGGGGTTGCAGTGCCCACGTGGACCCCGGAGGATGAGAGTGTGTGGCCCGGCACGCAAGTGTTCAAGGAGAGAAAACGTCACATGCAAAGGCCCAGGCAAGAGAGCTTGGTCTTTGTGGATGTGTGAGGGTAGTTTACTTAGAGCAGTGGTTGCAGGTGTTTATAGGTGAAGTGTTCTTGGTGAGGCTGGAGGGTGGTCAGCAGCCTGATTGTGAAGGAGGGTGCGGAACCCAGGTAAGGATCCGGATCTTTATCCTGAG